>NC_143499.1:37565000-38815000 GCF_051622355.1 Phaseolus vulgaris
ATATTTTCAATTTTGTTCACTACCCAAAAGTCTTATTCCTTCAACTCAACTAAGTTATTCTCGTCTACATGACTTAACATTTTATATAATATCTCAGTCTTAGACAAAATGGTCTTCTCAATAATAAGCATTGAGTTAGATACTATGACAAAACAATCTTAACTAATTGAATGACAAAAAGTATTTATAACACATTGAACGACTTCCAACACTTATATAATGATACACATTTTAGAGCCTATAATGAACCTGACTTCTATCAGAAGGTCTAACAAATAAAGATGATTCCAAAACATTATCTCAAATTTTAAAATTTTATACATCTTAAAATATTATAAACCAAATAATTCCAAAAGTATTAAAATGATACAAAAGAATCAAGAAAATCATTTCAACATATTAACAATAACATACTTAACCAAGATTATAGAAAAAAAATTCATGCTTGAAGAACAAATAACACAAACAATTTATATTTTCATGCAATACAAACACACCTCAAATAAATATATGTAAACCATAAAAATTCAAATAAAATATAGTTAAACCGTATCAAGCAATATAACATTTCCTACTCAAAACTCAAGTTTTATCCCGATAAATAATTTTGAAAAAAGTAATTCAAACTTGTTAGAGGAATATTATCACATATTAAAAAGTCTTAACTATTTATATTTTTGTTTGAATGAGTTTTCTCTATAAATCCAGGTTAAAAAGGGAAATAAAAATTAATTAAAATTATTCTTTTATAAGTTAAAATTAGTTTATACATGAATTATTTTAAAAAAAATTCTCAAATAATTTCTCTAATTTGTTATTTTATATAAGTTAATTTTATGTCATATAAAAGTTGAATTTTTTAAAGTTAGTTTCTTTCAAACTAAAAAATGTGCCAACAAAAGAAAAAGAGTTGGGTGAAATGAGATGAAAATTTTGGAGGAATCCTTCCTTCACCTCATAACTTATTCTTGTACCTCCATAAAAAAAGTGAAATGACAATTTTACCCTCTTCTTCATCTTTTTCATTGAGCACCCATCTTCCCCTTCTCAGCCACAACAATCCCTACCTCCAACTTCCATCGTTACAACTTCCCACCTCCAAGGACATCGTTGCAGTAGCTCCCACCTCTAGCGTCATCAACACAATACCTCCAACGTCTAGCACCACTGCCATAACAACCTCTCACCTACACCGTTTAAGCAAATAAAAAATGTATTTTAGATTGTACAATTCAAAATCTAGAATACAATGTATTTAAAATTCTAGAATTCAAAATACAATGTATTCCAGATTCTAAAATTCAGAATACAATGTATTATGGATTCTAGAATTCAGAATACAATGTATTATGGATTCTAGAATTCGGTACACATTGTAATCTGAATTGTAAAATTTGAAAAACATACTGGAATTTATATTTTGGATTGTAGAACTTAAATACAATTCATAATGCAAATTTTGTATTCCAAATTCTACAATTCAGAATACAAAATTTGCATTTTGAATTGTAAAATTCAAAATGAGCAATTTTGATATTTTTGAAAATATGGGGTGCTAGAAGAAACTATAAAGATGCATGAAGAAGATAAAGCTCTTAACAAAAAAAGCCCACCAAATGGCCTTGGACTTGAGAACAAATAAGGAAATGGTGTTTCTTCTTGCATTCCCAACAATTTTCGACCCGCACGCCATCTTTTTTTGAAAAGACTATTTTACTCCTTTTAAAAATGACTTCCAAATTACTCTTTTTCAAAATGTTTCCATAACATACTTTCTGGAACACATTTTATGAATTCCGGATTTACTATTCCATCCATCATAAGTCAAAAAATGGGTTTCAAAAATAATATTTTGAAATGTTTTTTTTTCTCCAAATTTTCTATTCCAAAAATACCTTTTGCTTATACCTCCTATTTTGAAATTATCCAAAACTATGAAAGATAATTTGAATATTTTAAAGAAGGTAGGAATGTAGGAAGAAAAATGTTGAATTGTAGTAAGTAACACTCATAAAGAGTATCACCCTTCATAAAGAAAATGGATGTTAGGATGGATAAAACCACTTCATCTTTATAAATAAATTTATAAATAAAAATAGTAGAGTACGAGTAAATGAAAGAAAGACACATTTTTATAAATAAATTTATTTTTTTATTATAACTATATTCAGTAAAAGTTAATTGTAAATTACCAAAAAACTTAAATCTTAGAATTAGTCACAAATCTGATTTTCAATTGAACGAACAATCCAAACCCGATTAACAATACTGCTATGAACTAATATCAAATAACAATATCCAAATATAGTTCCTTAATTACAACTTTTTTTTCCAAACCTCAAATATTCATCACATTTTCTCTCTATTATGTTGTGAAGTAAAAAATTTAAAATAGTTTAAATCTTAATAAGTTGGATATAATTGGCTTCATGAAATACCACGGGCAAGGATCCAAACACAACACAATCCTTCCAAATAGAAGATTTTCATGAACTTAAATAATGACAAACAAAAAGATTAAAAATAAAATAAAATTCTAGCACGTGTCGTCCATAATTTAGCAATAATAATAACTAGAATCTGTGCATGGTGTAACCAAAATATAAATGCATATTTTTATATAATTGAATATAAGTTATAAAATATATTTGATTAAATTCATAATAAATAAATATAGTGTACCATTAAAGTGATATATATGATTTTGTTCAATTGTTTATTTTTTTTAAATTGATTAATTTAAAGATAAAGATAAGATGGTAGATTGAAAGATATGAATGATTAAAGTAAATAAATAAATAAATATACATGTAAATAGTGGTAATTTGAGCTGATTTTTTTTTTGCAATGCTTCATCATACGATAACGAGATCCCAATTTATTGGATTTGAAGGTTATTTTCAATTTAAAACAATCAAAATAATATAGGTATTGCATTAAATAATTTAAGCAACTAGAATGTATACTAATTCTTAGATAAAACAATGATAGTATGAATCTCATTATGAACCACGATAAACCATAAACACGAATTATGATAAATAATAAATACAAGTATTCACAATAAATAAGTAAGAAGAAATGCAGGAAAAGCACAAACCACATCTATAACTACAAATGATGTAGTAGAATGTAAAGAGAATGACGATAACTCTATATTAGAATGAAGATTTTGCTGTTGGAGAAGAGAGCATAGGATTACAAGGAAGAGACTTATTATGTCACTTGAAATTAAAAGTGACATAGTAAATAAATTATTATAATGGTTCTCCATTGAACAAGTATAGTGAATACTTACTATGTCACTTCTAATTTTAACTGATATCATAAACTTCATATTTATTAATATCACCAAATCACTGTTCTATAATAGATAAACTTCGTCATAAGTGACTATTATATCTTATTTTTTATTAGTGTTAATTCATTAAAACAAAAATGAGATGTAGATCCAATAAAAAATAAACAATTAAAAATAATATGAAAATTAATAACGATAATAATTCTCATAATAAATAACTATAATAAATTATTTCCGTGACTTATATATTTTAAGCGAAACTAATATTGTAATTTTAGGTAGTTTTTAAATGCTTTATGTATTTGTTTTAATCAACCATAAAATCACAACCATTTCCCATGCGGTGGATATATTACTGAATCTTATTTCACTATCGTGTTTTCATATTTATTTTGTTTTATAATATAGTTGTTATTACTAATCAATATGAAAAATAGAACAATAAAATGCAAGCAAAAATAAGGTATTTAAGTACCAAGATGCATTAAGTATTAAGACCATATAATACTGATAAAAAATATTTAAATTTAATGGGATTTTATAAGACTGAAATTAATATATTTAGAAGAAAACACTTATTCTAAAAAGCATACCTTGCCATTTATTGTACAAGAATAGAAATATAGGTTTAGATTTGTATTGGACCCTAATTGACGTGATAGATATATGTGTGTATTTAAACTGTATTAAATTCTTTTATAACTGATTCCAATTCTATGTTGAGAATAAAAATAGTATTGGATTATATATTCAAACCCTCACTAAATTTCTGCTTTGAAATGGTACTTTCACCAAATACATTGTCTGTAATGTACAACAACCAGAAAAAAAAAACATTTTATAGGATCCTCTGTTTTGTTAAGAAATTCCAATAATGGAATTTTGGGTTTAAAAATTTGATAATTGAATATCTATAGTTGGTTAAAATAATAAGTGTATCAAAGTCAAACCAAATACTATAGTAATTAAAATAAATGAATGAGGATCATAATCAACCTCTAATCAGCATGATATTGATTTCAAACTATATGATAAGAATTTATTGTAAGAATGATAGATTTTCCAGCAAAGATTCTTGATTGAGATGCCTTTGATTATTGTCGTTTTCTCTTTGACTTCGAAATGAATAAAATCTGTTGAAACCAAGCATTTTGAGAGTGTGTTTGAAATCCATTAGAAGAGCATCCAAAGGAGATATTGCATTTTCAATGCATAAATGTAAAGTTGAGAGTGTTGGGTTGAATTCAACTCAGAGAAATTGATATTCAAACTCACATTAAATGTGTTTAGGATGTTGATTGGTTGGTTTGAAGGGGAGAAACTCTACATAACCTTGTATATTATCACCCTAAAACATCATACAATACAAATTTAATTTAACAACACATTTAATTTAGTGACACATTATGTTTCATAGTACTACATTTTACAAAAGAGCATAAAATAATTAAATTTGAATACCATTCCATTGCAATGGCCATCACCATTACCCTGCTAACCACAACAACATAAGAAAAATTACTCTATCATTAACTTCATACAAATTTGTACTAAAAAAATTCTAAAGACAAAATGTAATAACTGCTAGAATGAGTTCATTCGTTCATATTTCCCATTTCCACCAAAATCAAATGGATTAAAGATGGTAAAGTAAACCAATGTAGAAATGAACCTTCAATCAATGTTCTTCTCCTCGTATAACAAAACAGAAAAGAAATTAACATTATACGTGCTATACCTTAAGAATACAGATACCAATCTCAGTACATGGCCATAAGGCCTGCACCGACACGACATCCCATGTTACCATTTTCAAATTTTTATTTTAGTTTTTTTCTTCTAAAAAAAAGAAAAACGAAAGATCATTAATAGCGGTACCTGCGAAAAGAGTTGACGAAAGTGATTTTCCTTTTCATGCCTAGTGCCAACATGTATATAAATCATGAATTATTACTCCTCATCGTGAACAAAGTTGCGTCTTTGTTCTTCTTGTTTCCACGCGCTTTCGATTCTTTCACTTTTTATTGTTTTTCTTTCATCTTGGTCCCAACTTTTCCTTCATTCCCCCAATCAGTCGCTTCAACCGAAACCCACTTCACAGATGACTTAAAGAGTGATGCTTTCAAGCATGAGAAAACATTAATTGGTTTGGTCTGCGCTGAAGGGAAGGTGGGTGGGAGAAAGTTGGTTCCTTTTTAGGTTCAGGACATGTGGGTTTTGCTCCACTTTCATTGAAGGCATGAGTAATCATTTGGGGTTTAAGTATTGCTGTATCGGCTGCTAGTACTACTACTTATGTTTCGGAGACTCAGATGGTTTGTGGGTCTGAATCATAAGAATTGGTCAACCAAAAGGTTGGTCAATGTTGAACACCAACATCCTGGCTCTGCAAGGCCAAACCAGTTGCCTGTGCTCGATGCCGTGCACGAGGTTGCAATTTACATTCATAGGTTTCATAATCTTGACCTTTTTGAACAAGGGTAAGCACTAAGCTCCACTTTCTGTAGCATTCTTTTTCCTTGTGATACTCTTGTCGACTTTTCAGTTTTTTTTTATTCGTCTTTTATTCTTATTGTAGATGGTACAAAATCAAGATTACCATGAAACGGGAGGATGGTGAAGACTCCTATCCCGGGATTCCGGCGCGGGTTGTTCAGTATGAAGGTGATTTTTATTCCTAATCTCTTCAAGTGTTAGTGGTTAAGTGCATCTATTTTCTGTAGTTTAGTTTGTAGTAAGTTTTGCTGTATTAGACTAATTTACTTTGTTGAAGACATGAATTTCGGGTGCATTGAGATACTGTGGCGGTGTCATCAAGGTTGTGTCTTAGATCCGGGCAAAAACATGTTCTTTACATGGAAATTACGGTTGGTATTTGACATGGTAGTAAATAAGAAAGGGTAAAAGCATCTAAATGGCTACAAAATGATGATAAAACTCATTCTTCTCCAGCTCCTATTCAATCACTTAAAGAAATATATAGTTAGTACAATGACAAATCTTTAGTTCCCCGCACAATCAGGTAACAGATAAAGGTAAGTTTGCATAAAACGATATGGGTTGGCCCAAACAAGAAAACACATGGTTAAGGATCCTTAGTCGCTGATTATTGGTCTGAGGCTCTTAAGCCATTTGACACCAAATATTGTTTGCACCACTAAGAGGGTGTGGTATCCACCAGAAATGAATGTCCCTGTATTCGACAAAAACTATTGCAGTTTAAAATAAAGCCAATTCCATCCAACCATTACTTGAAGGGTAGGCATGGTGGCACAAGGCAATTAAAAGATTATGCAACCTTGGCTTGAATTAAATTGTGTGTGCTTCCGCATTGACGAGGATGGCAACACGTGACCCAGGGATAAATGCATAGAGGAGAAACATTTCTAGCATTGGCAAGTTGGAAAAGACATTCAAATTGATCAAAGGATTAGTCAACTCTTTTAGGGTTGAAGTAAAAGGAACTTTGATTTTGGGTAATGTTTGTGTACTGTTATTGTCATCGGCCAAGATCAAGAGGAGGTGGCCTTTGTAATGATGGTTGGTGTTGTACTTCTCTTGGTATTAAGACTGTTAGATATTATTAGATATAATTAGATATTATTTGATATTATGAGATATTATAGATATTGTTAGATATCTCATATTTATGTAATGGGCTTAGCCCATATGTTTCTTTTTCCTATATAAACATAACCCTATGTGTTCAATATACACAAGGGATTTACCCTATTCTTTCTTTTCCTTTAATATGGTATCAGAGCATAAAGTTAGAGTTTAGGGTTTAGGGTTCAATTTTTATTGGTGAATCCACTATTCACTGGAATTTTCCAGCCACCACCCCCACTGTCTCGCCGGACCTTCGCCGGACCTCCGCCGGACCTCCGCCGGACCTTCGCCGGACCTTCGCCGGACCTTCGCCGGAATCTCGCCGGAATCGCTGTCGGAGCCTTCATCTTTGTTGCTCCCGCCAATTAACCGGTGACTGGATTTGTCCTTATCTTTTATGGCTTCTTCTGCTTCCGCTGCCACTATGGCTTCTTCTTTAGTCATTATGCCGGATTCATCTATTTATACTAATTACGTCAATGTTCATCTTTCCATTGACAAATTGGATGGAACCAATTATGACACTTGGGCATCAGATATTAAATTATGGCTTAAGAGTTAAGGTTATGTTGATCATCTTACTCATCCTACTCTTGCTGAAAATGAGGTTGTTCGTTGGTCGAAAATTGATGCTCAATTATGCATTGTTATCAAATCGACCATTCACTCATCTTTAAAACAAATTTTTCGTACCTATGAAACATGTTCAGAAGTTTGGGAACAAGCAAAATTATTATACACCAATGATACTCAATGTCTTTATGGTGTGTGTCAAAATCTTCTCACAATTGTTGCTCCCAAACGTCTTGATGGTACAATGGCAGAATATCTAGGTAAAATTCATGCTCTTCTTCATGATTTTAATGAGTTATTACCTCCTGCTTCTACTCCTTCTCAAGAACTAGAACAAAGATCCAAGTTCTTCATGTTATTGGGTTTACATGGTCTTCCTGATGATTATTCTCACGTTCGTGATCAAATTTTGGGATCTCCTATTGTGCCCAATTTTACTTCCACTTGTTCTACCCTTTTGCGCGTGCCAGGTAAACACACCGCTGATATAACGTCTCATGTTGATGACTCTTCTGCTTTAGTATCTCAGCATAATGATCGTACTCGCCCTCACAAGCCGGGCAAAGGGCGTCACAAGTGTGACCATTGTGGCAAACTTGGCCACAAAATTGACAGATGTTATGCCTTACATGGTCGTCCTCCTAGATCTGTTGCGGTTGCTCAAATTGCCCCTGTGCAACCTTCTACCATGGACCATACTTCAATTGATACCCCAAGCCAGCCTGCTATTTTCAATGAATTTCTTAAATGGTATGAGGATCGTCAGAACCCTAGTTCCACGGCTTCTGTTGCACATTCAGGTACATCTTTTGTTGGCCTCACTCACTCCACTTCCCATGGCCCTTGGGTTCTAGATTCAGGTGCCACTGATCACATTACTGGTAATAAATCTTTTTTCTCTTCCTTATCTACTACGGGTTATTTACCTTCAGTTACCATGGCCAATGGATATAGGGTACCATCACATGGTGTTGGTACTATTAATCTTTTTTCATCTTTATCTATTGATAATGTTCTTTATGTCCCTGGGTCTCCATTTAACTTATTATCCATTAGTCGTCTCACTCGTTCCCTTGACTGTGTTATTTCTTTTACCAAAGATTCTGTTACTTTACAGGACCGGAGTTCGGGACGGATGATTGGCACCGGATGTGAGTCTCATGGACTTTATCAACTACAGATCTCTGCACATGTTGGCGCAATTATGGATTCTCCATCTCTCATTCATGCTCGGTTGGGTCATCCTAGTCTTGCCAAGATGCAACAGCTTGTTCCAAGTTTGTCTAATGTGTCTACTTTATCGTGTGAGTCGTGTCAGTTAGGGAAACACATTCGTAGTTCTTTTCCTCGTAGTGTCTCACAACGTGCTTCATCTCCTTTTGCCTTAGTTCACTCTGACATTTGGGGACCAAGTCGTATTAAGTCTAATTTAGGATTTCAGTATTTTGTTACTTTTATTGATGATTATTCAAGATGTACTTGGGTATTTTTAATGAAAAACCGTTCTGAGTTGTTTTCTATATTTCAAATATTTTACAATGAAATTAAAAATCAATTTGGAATTTCCATCCGAATTTTGCGCAGTGATAATGGACGTGAGTATCTTTCTCATTCTTTTAAAAATTTTATGGCTTCTCATGGTATTCTTCATCAAACTTCATGTGCTTATACACCTCAACAAAATGGGGTAGCTGAGCGCAAGAATAGACATCTTGTTGAAACAACTCGTACTATTTTAATCCATGGTGATGTTCCTCAGCGTTTTTGGGGTGATGCTGTTCTTAGTGCATGTTATCTCATTAATCGCATGCCATCTTCAGTTTTAGATAACAAAATTCCTCATTCTATTTTATTTCCACATGACCCTCTCCACTCTTTACCTCCCAAAGTTTTTGGGTCCACATGTTTTGTTCATAATTTTAGTCCTGGTCTTGATAAATTATCTCCTAAGTCACACAAATGTGTCTTTTTAGGGTTCACTAGATCACAAAAAGGATATAAATGTTTCTCACCATCTTTAAACCGTTATTTTATTTCAGCAGATGTCACCTTCAGTGAATCTTCCCTTTACTTTAAGTCTTGTCCTTCTCCTTCCATTTCTTCATCTAATCAAGTTAATATTCCTCTTGTTGTGCCTAGTGCATCTAACAATTCACCACCGCCGCCAACTCTTCAGGTGTATAGTCGTCGTCAACCGTCTCATCGTCCATCAGCAGACTCTATTTTGGTGCCAACACCTCATCCCCCTCCGGCTCCTATAGTTGAACCTCCGACTGTTGAACCTGATCTTCCTATTGCTATCCGTAAAGGTATACGTTCTACTCGTAATCCCTCTCCACATTATACTGCTTTGAGTTACCATAGACTATCTCAACCCTTTTATACCTGCCTTTCGTCTATTTCTTCTGTATCAATTCCAAAATCTGTAGGTGATGCCTTAGCCCATCCTGGTTGGCGTCAGGCCATGCTTGATGAAATGAATGCGCTTCAGAATAATGGAACTTGGGAACTTGTTCCTTTACCATCTAGGAAATCTGTTGTTGGTTGCAGGTGGATTTTTGCTATCAAAGTTGGTCCTGATGGTACTATTGATCGTCTCAAAGCTCGTCTTGTGGCTAAGGGTTATACCCAAATTTTTGGTTTAGACTATGGTGATACTTTTTCTCCAGTAGCAAAGATGGCCTCTGTTCGCTTATTCATAGCTATGGCTGCTCTTCAACAATGGCCTCTTTATCAACTGGATGTTAAAAATGCTTTTCTTAATGGGGATTTGCAGGAAGAAATTTATATGGAGCAACCTCCCGGTTTTGTTGCTCAGGGGGAGTCTTCTGGATTGGTATGTCGTCTTCGCAAATCCTTATATGGCCTCAAGCAGTCTCCTAGGGCTTGGTTTGGAAAATTTAGCAATGTTGTTCAACAATTTGGTATGACTCGCAGTGAAGGCGATCATTCAGTTTTTTATCGTCACTCGAGTGCTGGGTGTATCTATCTTGTAGTATATGTTGATGACATTGTTCTTACAGGCAGTGATCACCATGGCATCTCACAAGTAAAACAACACCTTTGTCAACACTTTCAGACCAAAGATCTTGGCAAACTCAGATATTTCTTGGGGATTGAGGTAGCACAATCCAATACTGGTATTGTTATCTCTCAAAGAAAATACGCATTAGATATTTTGGAGGAAACTGGGTTGATGAATTCGAAATCTGTTGATACTCCCATGGATCCCAACGTCAAGCTTCTACCCAATCAGGGGGAACCTCTTTCAGATCCTGAGAAGTACAGGAGATTAGTTGGAAGATTGAACTATCTCACTGTTACTCGTCCTGATATTTCCTTTGCAGTCAGTGTGGTGAGTCAATTTCTTAATTCTCCATGTGAAGATCATTGGAATGCAGTCATTCGTATAGTGAAGTACATTAAAGGCTCTCCTGGAAAAGGTTTGTTATATGGTCATAATAACCATACTAAAGTCGTTTGTTATTCAGATGCTGATTGGGCAGGATCTCCATCTGATAGAAGGTCAACTTCTGGTTATTGTGTCTCCATTGGTGATAACTTGATCTCTTGGAAGAGCAAGAAACAAAGTGTTGTGGCAAGATCTAGTGCAGAAGCAGAATATAGAGCTATGGCCTCGGCTACTTGTGAGCTTATTTGGCTTAAACAGTTACTTAAAGAATTGCAATTTGGAGAGGTTACTCAAATGACACTGATATGTGATAATCAGGCTGCTCTTCATATTAGCTCAAATCCAGTTTTTCATGAAAGGACAAAACATATTGAGATTGATTGTCATTTCATTCGAGAAAAGATTATATCAGGAGATATCAAGACTGAGTTTGTTAATTCAAATAATCAATTAGCAGATATTTTTACTAAACCCTTACGAGGACCTAGGATTGATTACATTTGTAACAAGCTGGGTACATATGATCTATATGCACCAGCTTGAGGGGGAGTGTTAGATATTATTAGATATAATTAGATATTATTTGATATTATGAGATATTATAGATATTGTTAGATATCTCATATTTATGTAATGGGCTTAGCCCATATGTTTCTTTTTCCTATATAAACATAACCCTATGTGTTCAATATACACAAGGGATTTACCCTATTCTTTCTTTTCCTTTAATAAAGACAAAAATCATGTTTACAATGAGAAGTCAACTCCTTTGGAGATGTATCTTTGAAACAAGGTTCTAATAGGAGATGTAAAGGATGTTTCCATTGGAGTGGTAGGAAGGGGCATGAGAGCTTCGACGAAAATCATTCATTTGGTCCTCTTACAGCTTGGCAAGAGCCACAACTTTAGTCATCGATATGGTGAATTTCTGGTGAGAGACCAAAAATAAAAGCAACTCAAAAGGAACATTGGAGCTAACTTGACACCACAATTGGGTAAACTCTAAAACTTGATGAGGTATTCATTGACAGTGCCGCATTGGGTAAGCTTGAACCAAGCTCCCTTTCATAGTAAGACAGAGTGAAACAAGACTCAAGAGCTTGCAACATGCCTTGCTACAAAGTGAGGAAACCATTGTGAAACATTCATTGATACCAACTCAGGGAAGGGCCATCCATGTGAATGTAAGTGACCCTATTTGTTCTTCATCGGGAATGCCCTTATAATTTAAAAATTGTTGGATTTTGAAGATCTAACTCATAGGGTCAAGGCCGTTGAATTGAGGAAGGTCCATTTTGATAGGGGGGGGGGGGGTTGATGATGGTGAGGGGAAGCATGAGGAGAAGTAGTAAGTGAAGGCAATTGCTCAAGGATAGAATCAATGTTGTGTGATAGGTCTTGTTGGTTGTTAGTGAGGGTGGTTTGGTGTTGGGTAAGGGGGTCTATGGTGTCCTCAAGGTTGTTGGTGGCCAATTCGTAGGTACTGTGATCGGCCATGCAAGTTGGACTACTTGATATGGCATTGTAAAAAGAAAAGGTAAAGGTAGCTAAATGACTTCAAACTAAGAAAATTCATTATTCTCTAGCTTCTCTTCAATCATTTAGGGAATATATAGTCAGTACATTGACAACTCATTGGTTCCCTGCACAATCAAGTAACAAAAAGAATGGAAAGAATTGATTCGGTTAGGCATTTATTCTTATTTTCCTACATGGCAGTGAACATAAACTAATTTTATTATTCACCAAGCAAAATCTTGATAGTAATTGGACATCTTTGTAACCTATTGATCCCTAATGATTGGGTTCGATTGCTAACAGTATTTCAAGGCAACTTATCGTCTTGTCGTGTATCCAATTGTAAGGAGCTTGTGAAAAAGTTTTTCGTACTAAATGAGGCATAAGGTGCTGTAATAAGTTTTCTTATTAAATGTATGTATTATTGATATTTGCTTGCAGAGGTTGCTAAAGTGGTTTATTCAGCCAATTTTAATATTTAAACAACCAAGAGATCAATATGCACACTAATTTTTTGTAGACTTGTGGCATGTGATATTTTAAAGCCTGGATTGTCATCCATATTTATTCCCTAGATGGTACCCAAGTAGCCCATCTAGATAGTCTAATCCCGGTAGATTTTTTGAGTTTTGATGATAACAAACACTAAACGTAATTTTATTGATATCAAATCAAGGTCACGAGTTCGATTCTCAGCAGAACAATTGTTGAAGGGGAGATTGTTGCAAGTGATACCAATTGTCCCGTGACGAAGGCCAGGTGGGCCAAGTCACAATCAAATCGTGATGTTTGGGCTGCCACACTCTTGAGTAGAAAGTGTTGCACCCTAATTGTCAGCTATAACTTTTGGTCTAGTGATAAGCACTCAATCCAACAATTCAAAATTACATGGATTATAAATAAGCCACACATCTCCATTTCAGTGCTTCACACTCTCCATCCCCAAATGCTTAGGGACAAAAATTTGGCCCGAGTGTAAACTGTTGGAGATCCCACATCGACTAGAGATTAGAGCCTTTCATTGTATATAAGTGGGTGCAAACCTCAACCTTATGAGCCGGTTTTATGGGGTTGAGTTAGGCTTAAAGTCTACTTCGTAATATGGTATCAGAGCCATTTCGAGCCTATCCTAGCGAGTATTTGTTGGGCCTATCGTGCCACCCGCTATCCGGCCGCTATCGGATCACCCATAATATATAGTCTCACGCACGAGTTGGCAGTCTCGGCGTGAGGGGGTGTGTTGGAGATCCCACATCGACTAGAGATGAGCCGGTTTTATGGGGTTGAGTTAGGCTTAAAGTTGCTTCTCTGCCGCACAGAATTGTGCAGTGAAGGGTTTGTGAGTATGAAGTTTGTATGTATTAAAGGAAAAGAAAGAATAGGGTAAATCCCTTGTGTATATTGAACACATAGGGTTATGTTTATATAGGAAAAAGAAACATATGGGCTAAGCCCATTACATAAATATGAGATATCTAACAATATCTATAATATCTCATAATATCAAATAATATCTAATTATATCTAATAATATCTAACACTCCCCCTCAAGCTGGTGCATATAGATCATATGTACCCAGCTTGTTACAAATGTAATCAATCCTAGGTCCTCGTAAGGGTTTAGTAAAAATATCTGCTAATTGATTATTTGAATTAACAAACTCAGTCTTGATATCTCCTGATATAATCTTTTCTCGAATGAAATGACAATCAATCTCAGTATGTTTTGTCCTTTCATGAAAAACTGAATTTGAGCTAATATGAAGAGCAGCCTGATTATCACATATCAGTGTCATTTGAGTAACCTCTCCAAATTGCAATTCTTTAAGTAACTGTTTAAGCCAAATAAGCTCACAAGTAGCCGAGGCCATAGCTCTATATTCTGCTTCTGCACTAGATCTTGCCACAACACTTTGTTTCTTGCTCTTCCAAGAGATCAAGTTATCACCAATGGAGACACAATAACCAGAAGTTGACCTTCTATCAGATGGAGATCCTGCCCAATCAGCATCTGAATAACAAACGACTTTAGTATGGTTATTATGACCATATAACAAACCTTTTCCAGGAGAGCCTTTAATGTACTTCACTATACGAATGACTGCATTCCAATGATCTTCACATGGAGAATTAAGAAATTGACTCACCACACTGACTGCAAAGGAAATATCAGGACGAGTAACAGTGAGATAGTTCAATCTTCCAACTAATCTCCTGTACTTCTCAGGATCTGAAAGAGGCTCCCCCTGATTGGGTAGAAGCTTGACGTTGGGATCCATGGGAGTATCAACAGATTTCGAATTCATCAACCCAATTTCCTCCAAAATATCTAATGCGTATTTTCTTTGAGAGATAACAATACCAGTATTGGATTGTGCTACCTCAATCCCCAAGAAATATCTGAGTTTGCCAAGATCTTTGGTCTGAAAGTGTTGACAAAGGTGTTGTTTTACTTGTGAGATGCCATGGTGATCACTGCCTGTAAGAACAATGTCATCAACATATACTACAAGATAAATACACCTAGCACTCGAGTGACGATAAAAAACTGAATGATCGCCTTCACTACGAGTCATACCAAATTGTTGAACAACATTGCTAAATTTTCCAAACCAAGCCCTAGGAGACTGCTTGAGGCCATATAAGGATTTGCGAAGACGACATACCAATCCAGAAGACTCCCCTGAGCAACAAAACCGGGAGGTTGCTCCATATAAATTTCTTCCTGCAAATCCCCATTAAGAAAAGCATTTTTAACATCCAGTTGATAAAGAGGCCATTGTTGAAGAGCAGCCATAGCTATGAATAAGCGAACAAAGGCCATCTTTGCTACTGGAGAAAAAGTATCGCCATAGTCTAAACAAAAAATTTGGGTATAACCCTTAGCCACAAGACGAGCTTTGAGACGATCAATAGTACCATCAGGACCAACTTTGATAGCAAAAATCCACCTGCAACCAACAACAGATTTCCTAGATGGTAAAGGAACAAGTTCCCAAGTTCCATTATTCTGAAGCGCATTCATTTCATCAAGCATGGCCTGACGCCAACCAGGATGGGCTAAGGCATCACCTACAGATTTTGGAATGGATACAGAAGAAATAGACGAAAGACAGGTATAAAAGGGTTGAGATAGTCTATGGTAACTCAAAGCAGTATAATGTGGAGAGGGATTACGAGTAGAACGTATACCTTTACGGATAGCAATAGGAAGATCAGGTTCAACAGTCGGAGGTTCAACTATAGGAGCCGGAGGGGGATGAGGTGTTGGCACCAGAATAGAGTTTGCTGATGGACGATGAGACGGTTGACGACGACTATACACCTGAAGAGTTGGCGGCGGCGGTGAATTGTTAGGTGCACTAGGCACAACAAGAGGAATATTAACTTGATTAGATGAAGAAATTGAAGGAGAAGGACAAGACTTAAAGTAAAGGGAAGATTCACTGAAGGTGACATCTGCTGAAATAAAATAACGGTTTAAAGACGGTGAGAAACATTTATTTCCTTTTTGTGATCTAGTGAACCCTAAAAAGACACATTTGTGTGACTTAGGAGATAATTTATCAAGACCAGGACTAAAATTATGAACAAAACATGTGGACCCAAAAACTTTGGGAGGTAAAGAGTGGAGAGGGTCATGTGGAAATAAAATAGAATGAGGAATTTTGTTATCTAAAACTGGAGATGGCATGCGATTAATGAGATAACATGCACTAAGAACAGCATCACCCCAAAAACGCTGAGGAACATCACCATGGATTAAAATAGTACGAGTTGTTTCAACAAGATGTCTATTCTTGCGCTCAGCTACCCCATTTTGTTGAGGTGTATAAGCACATGAAGTTTGATGAAGAATACCATGAGAAGCCATAAAATTTTTAAAAGAATGAGAAAGATACTCACGTCCATTATCACTGCGCAAAATTCGGATGGAAATTCCAAATTGATTTTTAATTTCATTGTAAAATATTTGAAATATAGAAAACAACTTAGAACGGTTTTTCATTAAAAATACCCAAGTACATCTTGAATAATCATCAATAAAAGTAACAAAATACTGAAATCCTAAATTAGACTTAATACGACTTGGTCCCCAAATGTCAGAGTGAACTAAGGCAAAAGGAGATGAAGCACGTTGTGAGACACTACGAGGAAAAGAACTACGAATGTGTTTCCCTAACTGACACGACTCACACGATAAAGTAGACACATTAGACAAACTTGGAACAAGCTGTTGCATCTTGGCAAGACTAGGATGACCCAACCGAGCATGAATGAGAGATGGAGAATCCATAATTGCGCCAACATGTGCAGAGATCTGTAGTTGATAAAGTCCATGAGACTCACATCCGGTGCCAATCATCCGTCCCGAACTCCGGTCCTGTAAAGTAACAGAATCTTTGGTAAAAGAAATAACACAGTCAAGGGAACGAGTGAGACGACTAATGGATAATAAGTTAAATGGAGACCCAGGGACATAAAGAACATTATCAATAGATAAAGATGAAAAAAGATTAATAGTACCAACACCATGTGATGGTACCCTATATCCATTGGCCATGGTAACTAAAGGTAAATAACCCGTAGTAGATAAGGGAAGAGAAAAAAGATTTATTACCAGTAATGTGATCAGTGGCACCTGAATCTAGAACCCAAGGGCCATGGGAAGTGGAGTGAGTGAGGCCAACAAAAGATGTACCTGAATGTGCAACAGAAGCCGTGGAACTAGGGTTCTGACGATCCTCATACCATTTAAGAAATTCATTGAAAATAGCAGGCTGGCTTGGGGTATCAATTGAAGTATGGTCCATGGTAGAAGGTTGCACAGGGGCAATTTGAGCAACCGCAACAGATCTAGGAGGACGACCATGTAAGGCATAACATCTGTCAATTTTGTGGCCAAGTTTGCCACAATGGTCACACTTGTGACGCCCTTTGCCCGGCTTGTGAGGGCGAGTACGATCATTATGCTGAGATACTAAAGCAGAAGAGTCATCAACATGAGACGTTATATCAGCGGTGTGTTTACCTGGCACGCACAAAAGGGTAGAACAAGTGGAAGTAAAATTGGGCACAATAGGAGATCCCAAAATTTGATCACGAACGTGAGAATAATCATCAGGAAGACCATGTAAACCCAATAACATGAAGAACTTGGATCTTTGTTCTAGTTCTTGAGAAGGAGTAGAGACAGGAGGTAATAACTCATTAAAATCATGAAGAAGAGCATGAAGTTTACCTAGATATTATGCCATTGTACCATCAAGACGTTTGGGAGCAACAATTGTGAGAAGATTTTGACACACACCATAAAGACGTTGAGTATCATTGGTGTATAATAATTATGCTTGTTCCCAAACTTCTGAACATGTTTCATAGGTACGAAAAATTTGTTTTAAAGATGAGTGAATGGTCGATTTGATTACAATGCATAATTGAGCATCAATTTTCGACCAACGAACAACCTCATTTTCAGCAAGAGTAGGATGAGTAAGATGATCAACATAACCTTGACTCTTAAGCCATAATTTAATATCTGATGCCCAAGTGTCATAATTGGTTCCATCCAATTTGTCAATGGAAAGATGAACATTGACGTAATTAGTATAAATAGATGAATTCGGCATAATGACTGAAGAAGAAGCCATAGTGGCAGCGGAAGCGGAAGAAGCCACAAAAGATAAGGACAAATCCAGTCACCGGTTAATTGGCGGGAGCAACAAAGATGAAGGCTCCGACAGCGATTCCGGCGAGATTCCGGCGGCGTATCCGGCGAAGGTCCGGCGAGACAGTGGGGGTGGTGGCTGGAAAATTCCAGTGAATAGTGGATTCACCAATAAAAATTGAACCCTAAACCCTAAACTCTAACGTTATGCTCTAGATACCATATTAAATGGGAAAAGAAAGAATAGGGTAAATCCCTTGTGTATATTGAACACATAGGGTTATGTTTATATAGGAAAAAGAAACATATGGGCTAAGCCCATTACATAAATATGAGATATCTAACAATATCTATAATATCTCATAATATCAAATAATATCTAATTATATCTAATAATATCTAACAATTAGGTATACAACAAAAAATAATGTATATAAATGAGAGCAACACTCACTCCATGTGCTCTTTTTGTGGAGTTGAGTTGGACTCATACCTAAATTCTAAGAGTTGTGATTTTTTATAAAATAAGGGTCACTCAGGGTCTGTTCAAATAGTGGTATCTAGTGAATTCTGTCAGATTGAGTGATACATTTCTAGTTTTAGGAATTCAGAAGACAAACTTATATCAAATCAACATTGAATTGTTGGTTGGTATCTCTAATTGAGTTCAGGTACTATGGAATCAAACTCACAATCATTGTCAGAATTCTACCATTTTTCATTTTCTAGATTGAGTGTCCAATTTTAATTTCAGTTAGCCATATTCAGAAATAAGTTATCTGCAACTAAATGGATGCATGTATGCAAAGCAATTTGAACAGACCTGTACTTGTACTTTTGTGCATAGTTTTACTCAACTTTAGGTTATTGTATTGTAATACAGTTGAAAGAAAAATATTGAATGTATTTCTGAATGTATCTTCAAATGTGATTACAATCTGAATTTATAGACTATTTACAACCTAATTAAGGAAAAAATAATAGGTAATTAAAGCTATACAAATCAAAACTCCAAAAGATACCAAATCTGTCCTAATAAATAGAAAATGGAATCTGCACTAATTATGGAATAATCTGCAACAAATACTTTCCTAATGATCTCTTTAAGATGTACTGTTTTGAACCTCAGTACACTTTCAGTATACATGAACATGTATCACAAGCTTGATATGCTGAATATTATTTTTTCCTCTTAGTTTGTTGTATTGCATTATTTTTGTGCAAGTATTCTAGCTATACTGTATAATCTTAGAATCCATCCTTTTTCTTTGAGCTGCAGCTCCTGAAGTGGGTTCTGACAATTTATGTAGAGTCTGGATAATTGATGATACAGACAACAGTTTTTCAACACCACCGTTTCATATTAAATATGCAAGACAGGATGTATATCTTTCCATCATGATCTCATTCTACCTGTCTTTTGGTGTATGTGAGGTCAGTTTTTCTCCCTATTTTAATGATTTACTGATATAACCCTTTAACTTGTCTGTGTATGAAATGGAGGTTAATTTTTTGTTGAAACATACTAGTATAGGAGATCTTGTCATAAGATATTGTCAAACACAGGACAATTTTAACAGCATATAATGCTCAAATATTAACATGACATGTTGGAAGTGTCCTATCCTGTGTTGTGAACATCCTAATGCTGACTATATGTTCATCTATAAAATCAAAGCAAATTGAATTTTTAATTATTGAAAGATATACAATGGCCTTGACCACATTCAGTGTAAATTATGGTAATGATGACTCTAAATCATATTATCTTATGAAGAGCATGGAAGAGCATGGAAGATTGTCTTCTAGATTGTCTCATTAGACTATCTAGTTGTGTTAAAGACTATCGTCTAATAGTAGATTGCCTCCTACTAGTGTTTTTGGCTAGATAGTTGTCCGGTGGTTGAGTGTGTCTAGTAGTGTTCTAGCAAGATCATCTACTCTTATAAACTATAAGATGACGTAAAACTTCTAGCATCTTGACGGTTTCTTGTTGCACTTGAGGTCTATATATAGAGTCTTGTTTAACACTCTATGTACGTTGTTCGATAAGTTATCTCAATATGTATGATCTTATACCATCCAATAATACAATGTTTCTTTCTATTCTCTTTCTCTTGTTTTCTCTTATTGTTGAAGAACCCAATAATTGACGCCACCAAGAGAAAGAAAGTCAAGAAGATCAAGAATTGAGACATCGTTACCTAGTTTGACATTGAGAATCTCTCTAGGGGTAATGGCTTTGGGTTATGGAGGATCAAGGTGAAAACTATCTTGACACAACAAGATTGTGCTGAAGCAAGAAAGGGTGAGGCGAACAAGTTATCTTCTTTGTCACGAAAGAAAACTAACATGATCAACAAAGCCAGACAACCATAATTTTGTGTTGTAGTGATAATGCATTAAGAGAAGTTGTGAAAGAGAGAATTGTTGCAGCAACGTCGATGAAACTTAAGTCATTGTATATGACGAAATCATTGGTGCACAAACTATATTTGAAGCTACAATTGTACTTGTTCAAGATGGCATAATCAAGAACAATGGTGGAGCAACTAACAAATTTTATCAAGATTCTTGTTGGAGATCCCACATCGACTAGAGATTAGAGTCTTTCATTGTATATAAGTGGGTGCAAACCTCAACCCTATGAGCCGGTTTTATGGGGTTGAGTTAGGCTTAAAATCCACTTCTTAATATGGTATCAGAGCCATTTTGAGCTTATCCTAGCGAGTGTTTGTGTTGGGCCTATCGTGCCACCCACTATCGGGCCGCTATCGGATCACCCATAATATATAGTCCCACGCACGAGTTGGCAGTCTCGGCGTGAGGGGGTGTGTTGGAGATCCCACATCGACTAGAGGTTAGTCTTTCATTGTATATAAGTGGGTGCAAACCTCAACCCTATGAGCCGGTTTTATGGGGTTGAGTTAGGCTTAAAATCCATGATAAGCCCAACAAATACTCGCTAGGATAGGCAAGAAAACATGCTCTGATACCATATTAAGAAGTGGATTTTAAGCCTAACTCAACCCCATAAAACCGGCTCATAGGGTTGAGGTTTGCACCCACTTATATACAATGAAAGACTCTAATCTCTAGTCGATGTGGGATCTCCAACAATTCTAGATAATCTTGAGAATATTGAAGTGAAGCTAAGATTTTTTTACTTCTAAATGTTTTGCCTACTATGTTTGAGCATGTCAAGGACGTTTTGCTATTCCGAAATTTCTACATAAACCATTACTATGGAGGAGTTTCAGACCTCAATTAGGACTAAGGAGCTTCAAGAGTCTAAGGTGATCATGGAGTGGGCTTGAATGCATCAAAGTTGAAGAACAAGAAAAAGAGCAAAGCAAATGAAGAAATCTAACCATTCATTAGATGATAGGGCAGAGAAAGGGTTTGAGTTCTACAACTGCTGCAAAAATAGGTCACTACAAGAAAGATTGCGAAGAATGATAAAAATAAAAGGAATTCTCAGTTTTAGAGACTTCGCAAATGTTGCAGTTGCATTTTATAGTTACGAATCTATGGGGTTGTTGGTAGCATCAGTTTCAGAATAGAGGAGTTGTATCATGGACTCATGTTGCACTTATCATATGTGTCTTGTGAAAAAGTTCTTTGAGACCTGAGAATTGAAGGAATGAGGTATAGTTTCTCTTGAAAACAATAAAGTTTGTAAGGTGCAAGGTCTGATGTTAGTCACATTGAAGATGTTTGACAATTAGGAGAGGTTGTTGAAGGATGTGAGGTATGTTTTAGAGCTCAAGAAAAATCCTTGTCAATTACCATGTTTGATTTTCTTGGTCTAATGACCAAGATTGAACATGATATAGTAAAAATTTCAAATGGAACATCTACAGTTATTAATGGGGTGAAAAAAAGGTCTTTAACATTAAAATGGTTTAACAAGAAATGCCTTTTTTTTTACACCATTGCATTGGTCCATGCCTCTCATTCTAAAAGTGATTGCACATATGTGTGTGGCTGGTCAAACAATACAAGATAAGACGAAGTTGTGACATTTAAGACTATCATATGTGAGTGATCAATGATAGTATAGAGAAGTTGGATTTCTATGATCAGTGTGCATATTGCGAAGGTCTCACATATTGAAGTTCGAGACTAGTGGACATGTGTTCAGTAGATTATTTGAGTACATGCAGGTCCTTTTACTTTGAATTGGATTCATCCAAAGGGGTTAGACGAGGTATCATATGACAAAAATCAACCGTCAACTTGGACCTTGGCTATCAACCTATGCATGATAACGAGAGGAGGACGATCAAACGTACACACAAGTTTGTATATGTTGATCTTATTAGTTATGCCTTTAGTGCAGTTAGACAGATAGATGGTTCAAAACAGAGAGATTTCAGGGAGGCACAAGAGGGCATAGAAGTGTAGTGGCAAACCTGTCATGGAAGAAAACTTTGAATCTTTGAAAAAAAATCACATGTGGACACTTATGTACCTAACCAAAAATCAGAAGCTGGTTGGATGCAAGTGGCTGGTACTCAAGAAGGAAGGAATATCTAGTATGGAGAGGAAACACTCAATGCAAGATTGGTGGCAAAAGGTTTTATACAAGTAGAAGGAGTTGATTATAGTGAGATTTTCTAAGTTGTGGTGAAACATTGTTCGATAAAGATCTTGATGCCAATTGTTAATCACTATAATTTGGAGTTAGAATAATTGGATGATGTCAAAACAATGTTCTTGATTGGAGACCGTCTATATGCACAACCTAAGGTTTTTGTTGAGAATAAAAGAAAAGTTTTTCTCTTGCAAAATTCATTGTATGGCTTGAAATAAAGTCCACGACAGTGGGACAAGAAGTTTGATGATTTCTTGAGAATGACGGATATTTTTGGTGCAATAATGACAACTGACTACATTTTGAAAACAGAAGAAATGTGTGTATCAAACACACATTTTAGAGTTGATTAATTTTTGGTTTGATGATTAAGAATGATGACGAAAAGAGCTCTTCCCGATTTGGAGTAAAGTTAGAGAATTGTGATGATGACTCTAAATCATATTGTCTAATAAATACATAGAAGACCATCTACTGGATTGTTTTATTAGACTATCTAGTAGTGTTAAGACTGACATCTACTATTTTTTTGGCTAGACAGTAGTCTAGTGGTTGAGCACATTTAATAGTGTTCTAGCTAGATCATCTCCTCTTGTAAACTATGAGACAATGTGAAACGTCTAGTGTCTTAACGGTTTTCTGTTACACTTAAAATCTATATATAGAGTCTTGTTTAACACTCTATGTACGTTGTTCGATAAATGACCTGAATGTGTATGATTTTATACTACATAATTAATAATATAGTTTTTCTTTCTATTCCCATTCTCTTGTTTTCTCTTATTGTTGAAGAACCCATCAATTATAATGAATATGAACTAAGATCACTGAAAATACATGTAAACACAATGCAAAGATTAGATACCTACATGTAAGCAAACAAGCTTTAGTGTAATTAGATATTCATTGTGTCAAAATCAATATTGAGAGAGGGGCCTAATCATGCACACTGATTCAAGTTGCTAATGGCTGTACCTTGGTGCATATCATCTCACTGAATATTCACAATTTACAAAGATATCTGCTAATGCCATTGACACTTTTTCTTCCTCCTGTCCTCTTCATTCAATAAGCTGATGGTAGAGGCAATGAGATTTATAAAATAATTGCAGAAGAGGAAAGTTTTCCCTTTACATCATGAGTTGTAAAGAAGGAAGTCATGTCATTCCTTGGTGAATTGGGTTGGGGAAGGAAAACCTATGTTTAGTCTCTTTATTTTTTCAACTATTGGATACAATTGTCTTCATGAGCTCATGGTTATTTGAATTCATTTCTACTTCTGTTGTGCAAAGAAATAGGATATGTTTCCGCTTTCCTTTCATTATAATAATCTATCATGAAAAAAAACTATTGTGACTTGCTGCTTTATTGATGTGCACCACAAGACTACCTTTTATTTTTCTTCTGTCTGGTAAACTTTTGGTTATTGACTAAACACAGGGACAATCCTCTTCTGTCATCTTGAAGTTTGAACTCATGCATGCTCCTATAATTGGAACTGGGTTAGTTAATAGTTCCCTTTCCTTTTTTTGCTGCACTAGTGTACTTAACTAGTGACCATACTTTGATATTGATTTTTAGTTAGATTTTATTATTACAATAATGTGAATTTGAGGTTAAGTCTGAACTTATTTCATCATTGTGCAGGCCCGAGTTACAAGGTTCTCTGGATGCATATGCTGCTTCAGTTCATGAATATAAAATTCCCCCTAAAGCTCTTCGGGGATTGCATTCCTATTGTCCTGTTCATTTTGATGCTTTCCATGCTGTCGTTGTTGATACAAGCATTCACATCAGCCTACTAAAAGCTAGTTATCACACATCTCAACAGAAGGTATCCAGGTTTGTCAGACTTCCAGTTTTTGAAGTTCAAACTAACTATTACACCATTTCAGTTGGAATATCATGAATATATCATTAGAATTAGTCCTCTGAGCAAGGAGTAGTCTTAGAACTTAGAAGTTGCTTCCCTGTTTGGTTAAGGTTAGGTGTGCTATTATTTGTGGGCTTGAGCTAGTGCTACTTTAGTCATACCTAATTAATAGTCTCAATGGGCCTCTTCCCATTCACTATCTAAACCTTATAATTTAACAGCCTTAATTTAATTATGTTTCTCTTACTTATTGTACATACTGTATTGTTTTAGCTTTTGAATATGATTAGTTGAATTATATCAGTGATTCCAGAGGTTCAGAAGGTGCTTATGTTGAAGATTATGTATGGTCAAACAAGGTATGAGGTGTTCTGTATAGATCACATCACATGATAACAGTGATTCTTGTTTTACGGTGTTTTAAGTTGCACAGTTGTGGTTCATATTATTTGATAAGCTTAATTTTGTTGAGAAATGTCTTTGCGTACTATTGTAACTTATTCTTCTGATTCTCAAAACTCAAATTAGGTTATGCTTATCAAAGCATTGATGGCTGCGTATGATATTCTGCTTGAAGATTTGAGAAGAATTAGCACAGGCATTGGCAAAGCTATTGATTTGACTGAAATTACTTTTGAATCAGATGCTACAGAATGGTTTGCTCCTACTCCACCAGCATGTGTGAAAAGTGTTGATGGTGAACCATCACTTCAACTGTCCATGGCACAAGTAACAAGTGCTGAGGTTTTTAATTCTGTCAACGGGAACATTTTATTATTTGTTTTAGCTTCTTTGTGTTTTAGACTAGTTACCGACTTACAACTTCCATCTTTCCCTAAAACAGAAGTCTGCTTATTATATCAATAATCTTACTGAGAAGTCAATTCAACCTTTTTCTTGGGATGATCATCTCTTGAGCTCTTTCCAGTCTCTAGGGAATCAGCTCTTATGTCTCTGGAACATATTTCTGAAATTCCACAGGTTTGTATTGCAGTGATCTCATGTCCAAATAATTATTTAAGTTTGGCAGCTTTGAAATTGTAGCTCTTTTTTAGTATATTAATGCTTCTATAGCTTTATATCCATTCTGATCATTATAGCGGAATGAAGAACTATTTTTCCTCGTCTTCTTTCAGTTTGAAGTTTTTTTTTCCTGCTGCTTTTTGCCAAGCTTGAGTTTATTTTACTGGCTAGTGAGATTAGCTTGTCCAGGACGAGGCTGATTTTTGTCATAAATTTGTACAGTTTTTATATGTAATGTAAATGCATAGCTAGACTGTTATGTTGTAAGAAATTAACTATTTTACCATAACATTTCTGCAGTGCATTAATTCAATAACATCTCTTGTTTTGCCTCATCATTTTAACCAGGGAAAACAAAACAAAAATACTGGAATTTCTGCAGAAAACCTGGGTGATTGATCGGAGAACCGAATGGTCTATATGGATGGTGTACTCAAAGGTTGCAGTGCCTCGTCAAAATATGAACAATGGAGTTGAGGGGACATTGATGTCCCACGGTGTACATAGAAGTTCAATACTTACAAGGAGGTTTACTGATGATGTAATAATCTATTATTTAATATTTATTAGTTCTGTTTTCATATGAATTTTCTTTACTGGGTCGTTTTCTTCGAATATGTTATGTCCCTTTTTCTTCAATTCAGCCTATTCAAGCTGCAACAATGCGTGCAGAACTTCACAGGCGGGGAATAGCACAAATGAGGGTAAGCCAATATGTTTTTTTTTCTGGAGTTCTTTGCAGTATTATAGTTTCAGCTGACTGGAATTGGTGATATATGTGATTCCCATGCAGATAAACAATCGGTCACTTCAAGACATGTTTATATTTGGAGATCCTCTGCTGGTTCCTATCATTATTATAGAACGCTTGGCAAACGCTTACCATTCTGCCAGTGTGAACTCAAACTTCAATCCTTTGGAGGACAAAGGGAGGCATATTGTAGAAAATGGATCCAGAGCCACAAAGAAGTTGTGTGGTAGTAGTTCACAGCAAAATGAGCTTGTTTTGAGAATAGTTGTTTTTGTTCATGGGTTTCAGGCATGTTTCACATTCTCTAGTTGCTTTTATCTCCTTGTTATGGGTTTTGTCTCTCTCTGTTACTTTTGGCCTTCAGTCTTTTGAAGTTATAATCCACAGTACTTCTCTTTGAAAACTGAAACGGCAATTTATGTTCTGGGATAATAAATGGGAGAATTCAAAACTATGTTGTTGTTATCTGATATAATAAAATATCATATGCAGTTCTTGCTTTCAAACTTTTTGCACGAAATAGCATCAAATTGTGTCCAATTTGTTGTTGACGTTGTTATGGTGGGACAGAGTAGCTTTTATGTGCATATTTTGTTTTCCTCTTTTAGTGATATATAATACATCCTCCATTTCTATTCCATCTTTGCATTTTTCTTCTGCCCCCCTATTTTCTTTTGTTGTTGCTGTCTGCATCAAATATTTACCGTCTTGCTTGTGTTTCCATTTCCCAAAAATACATATATTACTTGTTTGTAGGATAATTAGAATTATCTATAGCTTAGTTGAGGATTCTATTATTATTGGAATGTGATCCTGGTAGTGGGGGTATCCTCTTGGGGACCTATGAAGGAAGGAAAACTATGTTCTAATATAAGCTACCTCTAAACTACCAGAAAATATCCTTTCAATACCAAGTATTAGTATACTATTATATTTATAAAATAATGAATTTATTTAGAAAAGTAACTTTAAAATAATCACTCTTTCATTCTTACCATATATTTTCTCTTATATAATGGTTCTAATGACTACTTTACTTTCGTTGTTAGATTAAGAACTAAGCTGCTTGCTTAAATAGGCATTAGTTTTTCCTGCGATTGCTCTATCTTGGAGGTTTCTATTTGTTTTCTTTAGTCATTCCGCACCTAACTCTGCTCAATACAAAATTTTCTTAAAAGAAATTGGTTTTGTTGTTTTGTTTAGTTTCAGCTATTTTTTCTATCAACCTTCAATGGTTAACGTGGATTTTCTTGCAGAGAAAGTTAGATATGCAGTATTGCAATGTCCTTTCTTTTATTTTCCAGTGTGGCTTGATTTTTGTATTATGTTTCTTATTGCGTTTGTACAACAGTAACAAGAAAAAGCACAAGAACAAGAATAAAAGAAAACAATTGTGTTATAACATAAGGTTACACAGAGTGAATAAGTTGTAACACAACATACCCAAAGAATAGTGTTTCTATATATAAAACTAAGGGATAACAGAAAACCATTAAGATAGTTAAAACAAAATATTGTCTACAATACAAGGGGTAAACAATAGACGGTCTGACTAAATCTTAATACTACTACACATTCTTTGGTAGATGGTCTCCTATGCTGATTCATGCGAATGCATCACAACTATTATGTAATTGTCTTGTTTATCATTTTTTCCCATTAATAGATGATTTGACTAAGTGTGCTCTTCATGACTTAACTTAACAGGGAAATCATTTAGATTTACGGCTTGTTCGGAACCAATGGCTTTTAATAGACCCCAAGATACAATTTCTAATGTCAGAGGCAAATGAAGATAAAACATCCGGAGACTTCAGAGAAATGGGATCACGGCTTGCCCAGGAAGTGATCTCCTTCCTGAAAAAGAAGATGGATAAAGCTTCAAGAAGTGGAAACTTGAAGGATATCAAACTTAGCTTTGTTGGTCATTCTATTGGTAATCTCATTATCAGGACAGCCTTAACAGGTACATCTATGCATAATTTTTTTAACAGTAGTGTTCAGAAATTAAACTAGGGAAAGTAATCTCTTTTTTTAAATAATTCCAGAGAGCATCATGGAGCCATATCTAAGATACTTGCAAACATATGTCTCCATATCTGGTCCGCATTTGGGTTATATGTATAGTTCGAACTCTTTATTCAATTCAGGGCTGTGGATATTGAAGAAGCTCAAGGGCACACAATGTATTCACCAACTTACATTTACAGATGACCCTGATCTTGAAAATACTTTCATCTATAATCTTTCCAAGGTATGGAATGCATAATATTTTGCTCTTGATTACAAGTTACCTGATGCCTAATTTCTTATCCTTTTCCATAATTGTGAAATTCATGCGGTTTTAGGGTTTTGAAAAGGGACTTTAGTTATTGGAGAAGTGGGGCTACAGGGATGTTTTGTTTATATTCATTTGCTATATTTTAATGAAGTGAAAATAGGGACACAAGTGCTATTAGTCTTACTGCTTTTTATTGTCCACAGGAGAAGACATTGGCTAACTTCCGGAATGTTCTTCTTTTGTCTTCACCTCAGGTTACCTTTATATGCTTATGATGGGAATCATCATTATTTTTAAAAATTTCCTGCATTTAAATGCTAGATCATTTCTGGAAAGGTGAAGATGTAGCAAGAGAAAAGCAAAATAGGTAGATATCTGCAGGGTGGAAAGCTGACATTGATTAGGATTCATGCTAATAATGATATCATGACTGTTTAGTCACACTCTTCTGCAAGTGTCTTCCATCTTAAATTATTTTTTGTTTGTTCATGATAAGGGGGCCTGTGCAAATGATAGGATCTTGTTATATAGTTCATTTCATCTTTATAAGCTTTAACCTGACTACAGTTTTCCTTTATAATGATTCCTTTTTGTTGCATGCCAGGATGGTTATGTTCCGTACCATTCTGCCAGAATAGAACCATGTCCATCATCTTCTTTGGATTTCTCTAGAAGAGGAAAAGTCTTCATGGAGATGCTGAATAATTGTTTGGACCAAATCCGAGCCCACTCTGACCATAGGGTGGTCATGCGCTGTGACATCAACTTCAATACCTCTTCCTATGGCAGGAACTTAAACACACTTATTGGACGGACGGCTCATATTGAGTTTTTGGAATCTGACATTTTTGCAAAGTTCATAATGTGGTCTTACCCAGAGCTGTTTTGTTAGTAAAGAAGTAATCTACTTGGAATTTAGACAACCTTGTTGATTTAGATAGAGAGTGAAGTTGAGACAATACTTCAAGAACATTGGAACTTAATGCATAGGATTGTAATCAAAACACAGCTCAGAGATGCCAATTTAAACTCCATCAGAGTTAGTAGGCTTTCAACACCATCTTCCGGTGTGAAGAATTGATAAATTTGACCCCTCCAAAAAATTCAGGTCAGGAAAATAGAGGAATTTGCAGAACATCAAACATGCATGTGACCTTGGCCATTGTAACATACTTTTTTTTATGTAGTTATATAGTACTTTTTTTTCTCGGTTGTGGATGGTGCTACAGCCTTTTTTGGCCAATAGGCAGGGTGTAGGCGTGTCTGTACAAAAGACAAAATTGTGAGTTTACCTTGTCTCTTTATGTTTATAGGAGTCTTTAGTTCTATAAGCTTAGGAACCTATAGAAAATGTTGTACGCTGACAGATATTGAAAGAATTTCCTAGATAACTTCCATCCTTTTGCTTCAGATTACGCTTTCTGGTGTCATGGTGCCTCTTTAAACCTGTTACTAGTTCATTTTGTTCATATTTCTGTACTTGTGTGTGAAGATTAAATATACCTCACTGTAGATTCAACGTAACACTAGTTTAGTGTACAGTGCTTCATTGGATAACACTGAACAATTCATCCAAACTAAATCCTTCAAATAGATATCTGTATGTGAGCAGTTTGACTATAGATGCCTTTTATTTAATGGTGCTCTGTGCATCATACGGTAGAGTGGAAATCGAACATGTGCAAAAACTGAACTCCGACTACATAGTAATAGCACCAAGCGAGATATCAAATGTACTACTTTTCTACCAGCGCTTTTCTTTCAGCGTTTTTCTTTGTACGATTGGCTTAATAAAGGATACTCTAAGAAGCTCTTAGCTGCAAGTGCTTATAGTAGAGATAAACAACAGCAATTTACTTTTCTTAAGTCTAGAAATATTACACGAAATCTGTAAGATTCTAGGACCTATGGACAAATATACTATGATTACGAGTAAAAAAGCTTTAAAAGGGAAAAACAATAACAAATAAATAAATTAATATCTCAATTAACTAAAATTAGTTTAAACATAAGTTATAAACAAAATTTTAAAAAAAAAGTGACATAAGAAATAAAAATTAATTTTAGTTTATGAAAATGATTTTTTTTTCATTTATAGATAAACACTAAAATAAGCCCAGAAGTCACAAATGAATTAACCCAATATTGTCAAATAGATGTATATAAGAAAGACGAAACAAAGTTCATTCTATCAGCTGACTCAAATTCCACTCAGCCCCCATTAATTTATCTTCATTCTGCGTTTCTTTTCAATGTACTCTTTCAGAAAAAAAAATTGAATTGTAAGGGAAAAAATGTAAATGTATAATTTCTGCCCATCCCCTCTCCCCAAGTTTTGGGTACAAATTAAAAACAAAATTTGAACTTATAATCTTCATTAGACCCTTTGTCTAAGTTTCCCTTCAAGGCATTATTGCAAGTGCCTTCCGACTGAAGTTCTACCTGCTGCATTAAAAATGACCTCATACAAGTGCAACAAAAACACCATTTTATATAGTAAAGCAAAGATAATATAAACTATTAAATTCGTAACCTGACCATTCTTTTTTTCAAACAAGTACTGAGAATAATACAGTGCATTACAAGAGTGCTAAAAGATTTATCTGCTTGTCTTGCCGAGTCATTCCTCCTCTCAAAAAAAGATGGTGAGATGTAAAAAAATGTACACGCTCCGCAAATTTGTACATCTGATAGCTCATCAACAACTCACCATTTTCATTGTTCATTATGGCTTGAGGTGCCAAGGTAATCAAGGCCCTCAGTTCGACATGCCATTATCTTCCGGAAGACCTCTCTCACTTGGCGCTCCAATGGGTCCAACCCATTTCTAAAAGCTTCACAAACACGCATTAGCTCATTCACATCACAATCAATTTGTGTTTTCTGGTCATCTGCCAGTGGAAACTGAGCTGAATCTATCAGGTCAGTCATGTGGCGGCTGCTAGTCTCAATTTGGTGTATCTCCTTCAACAAGCCATTCGAGTTTCTACGCTCTCGCTTCTTTGACTCCTCGGTGATCCGTTCATGAAGAACAGAAACTGGAGTACTCCAGGATAATTGCCGTGGAACTGAAAAATGAATGCTTAGACCCCTATCCTGACAAGGAATAGCTGCAACAAGGGTCCACAAAACTATCAGGAGAACACAGTTCATCGTATAAACCGGAATCGCAAGCCTGCTTGTAGCAGCAATCTCAGTAGGACGGGGTGGAACAAGGTTATTTGCAATGGACTGTAGTTGCTTGGATGCAGACCAGGACCGGGAGACACTCCACGAATGTGATCTTGAATGCCCTGTTGAGTGATGATCCTTGCTAGAGTTATGTCGCCCAAAAGACCTATTACGCTGAGAAAATATTGATCCAGATTCTTTCTCATCAAGCATTGTCAATGCTAAATCCATCAGTGCCTTTCTTGCCCTACGGAACTGGCCTTCAGTTAATGCTCTCTTAGATGAACCTAAGGCACAAAAGACAATTTCCAGAAGCTTTTGCCATGTGCGAATCTTCTCAATCCCGTCTCTGCTTGCATTACAAATGTCAAGGGCCTTCACTGATCTATCGAAGAATTCGGAAACCATGCGATCCAGCGGGGGTTTTGTGACATGCTCTTTGTTATTCAACAGAATGGCTCTGAAGTCCTCTAGGCAGAGGATAAACGCATTGAGGACCTTCTGGATCCAACTAATTGAGAGAAACTCCTCATCACTAGCCACAGAAAGGTCTTGAAACCTATCTGTAACACGCTTTTGGAATGATCCAAGCTCTAAATTACAGGAATCGGATTCATGACTTGCTTCCACAGAATGAACTTGCTCCTGCCTTACACCAAATATTGAACGACCAAACGAGGACAACGACGAAGAAGAGCCCTGATTTTCAGGCATTGCTACAGAGTCACAGCCTTCAGCAAAAGTCCCACTCAAGATCCCCAACAAACCGAACCAGAATCACAAAGATCACATGAAACCCCTCAAAAACAACTGCATTGAATTTCCCCGTTTCAGTTTCACTTCCGATAAGTTACTGAACGCAAAGAATTCAGGGTATCCTCAACAGTCCAACAAAATTAACACCAAATATCCAATTGACAACCTTACGACTATCAAACACCGATTAAGTAAACAGATCAACCAAACTCCAATACTGAAATCGAAACCCAAATCTTAAAAGATCTCAACTTTCAATAACATGACTTTCATGCTCTTCAAATTCAAAAACTGGGAAAACTCAACTAAAAGTCAAACCTTGATCTCTACCCAGATAACCATATGCTCAAACAATCTTAAAAAAGTGTTGGGTTTCGTAAAACATCATCGTTTTAAAAAGAAAAACAATTAAAAATGAAGTGCAAGAGCTTGCAACTTGTAAGAAGGCTTAAAGAAAAACAGAGAATAGAGAATAAAGGAGGTACCTCTGAACTTGAGAAGTTTAGAACCGAGAGAAGAAGACGATTGGAATTTGTAGGAGTAAAAGAGTTGTCATAGAAAACGTAGAAGTGACGAAATGGGAAAAGGCAAATCCCCAAACCCTAGCGAAGGACCAAAGCCAGAGGTGGCTTTGGTGTACGCTAGTTCAGGGGAAGCAAAAGCGATGTAGTTGGAATGTTATTATTGTGAAGAGTTCTGACAAGACAACGTTTTTTTTAAGGTTATTTTGAGAAATATAAGACACACAAGATTTTTGTCTGGAGATCATATAAAAATACAATTTAAATAATTCCCACCAGAAAATGTTCCCCTCTTCAAGGTATAAGAAAAACAATTTGGTATTAAAATTCTCTGAGAGTTTATTTGAGATTCTAAACTTCAATATAAGTGAAAATAATTAAAATTATACGAATTAAGAAAGCCAACTAATATTATTTAATTTTAATTAAGTTAATTTTAATTTTTTAAATACTATTTATTAAAATTTGATCTCATGAATGAAAAAAAATTGAAAGTAAAATAATAATTAATTAAAGGATATTTTAGGAATGATTCGAAAATAATTAAATTTATTTACAAATAAGTCAACTATAAATTCCATTCTTCTATTTTTATTAATTTTTTAAAATTTATATTATGAAATAAAAACACAGTAAATTTTTATTGTAATAAAATAATATTTTGTGATACTATCTTTTTTACCTATTCTAATTTCTACTTCATGATAAATATATAAGTTTAAATTAATTAAAAATTAGGTAAAAATGAGGATATAATTATCAAAGAATAATTAATGTTTTTTTAACTTTAAAAATTATAAATATATACAAACAAACTTATAATGTAAATCAAATTATTTAAATTATTTGGTTAAATTTTTAACTTTAAATTTGAATATAATTTTATTTTATTTATTTATTAAAATTAAATAATTGTTTTCAGCTTGATTGATAAACTACTTCTGAGATTTTAGATTAATTAGTTTAAGTTTAAGTATTTTAATTTTAATTTTTTATTACATTTTCTAATTATAAAATAACCTTGAGGTATCAATTAAATGACATTTTAACTTTAAAAGGGTAGTTGTATAAAGTTGTAAAACTTTTATAAAAATTATACAAAAAAAATCAACAAAATAGCATAAAGTTAAATGATTGTCATCTAAATGAATTAGTAAAATAGTTTAATATTCACAATAATTTTATAAAAATATTTAAACAAGAATGATAGACTACATGGAAGAAAAGTAAGATTTGTTCTATACATGTTCACTTAAACGAGTTACATTTAATTCTTTTTCAAACATTACTTGAAAGATTTCTTATAATCAATTAGAATAAGTATTTTGTATCTATCACTTCTAACTTAGAGTACATTAGTAAATTTTTCTTTATCTTATGAAATAAATAATATAATATTCTTTAATAACTAAATCATTTATAACTTTTTTAAGTATTATTTACTCTATGACTATTGGCGAACAAATAAAGAAGTTTGAGTAAGAAATGGTCAACTCTCTTAACAGAGAGAATTTACCATGAAGAACATTCCTCACGAAAGATAAATTTCACTAAATGAAGAATTCGCAAAAGATAGCTCTCTCTTGAGCTAAAAGGCATGGTTAGATGGTCTAGTGGTTATTGTTTCATTTCAAAAGTTTTCATTTAAAGAGAATATATTCTCATTGGATCAGTAATCCATCACAAAGGGAAATTTGTCCTTTATAGACATTTTGAAAAGAATTGTTGGATCTTTAATGTAGCTTTTGTGCTTTTTTAATTGTTAGTTAGGCATGTGCCAAACTTTTTTTAGATACTATTCATAAAAGTCAAATACTATGCAAAGATGTAGGTCTTGAAATATGTAAAAGCATGCTTGGGTGGATAGACGATACAAATCCTCTCATTGACACAAAAACATGTTCCTTTTGTTAGAATCTTTCTTGAAATTTGATTCATCAACTTGCATCATCTATAAATAATTTTTCATATTCTTGTATCTTCTAACTTAATAAACATGTCTTGTTTATAGCTAGTACCACATGGACGATTTTGCATAATAAGTTTGTGTATGTGTGAGTGATTTTTGTTTATATTCTTCAACTATTGAAATTTGGTTCATCAACCTACATCATCTATAAATAATTGTTTATGCTCTTGTATCTTCTAACTTCATAAACGTGTCTTGTCATATGAGCTTTATCTATACTTAGTACCTGATGGATGATTTTCCATAATAAATTGGTGTGTGTCTGAGTGATTTTTGTTTATATCCTTCGACTTATTATCTTAATATTTTTAACATCTAACAAATTCTCAATAAAACATTACTTTTTTAAAACTTATTTATATTTATTAATGATGTGATAATGGAAGAGGAATAAGAGGAGAAGAGATTTTTAAGGGAGGAGAGGCTACTCAAGGAGTATTTACAAGGAACATTACTAAAAAAATAAAGAAGAAAAAATAATAAATAATTTCAAAGAAGATTTACATAGAGAAAAATTAAACAACTTGAAAAAGGAAATTAGAAGATGCAAAAAGTTCAATAATATTTTAGTAGTTTTTGCATAGAAGTTTCAAGAATGTTATGGTAAGTTCTAGGAAGTTATGGAAGGTATAAAAAAAGTGGAAGTGAAATCACTTAACTAACTCAGGCTTAAGAAGGTTAAGCAAGTTCACACATAACCACGCACTTGAAAATTATAACTTTATTTCACACATATGTCACTTCATATGAGGTGGCACGTGTCACTTTAAAAGGTTGCATATGATTTATTTATCCTGACTCTTTAACCCTTTTACATTTGTAAACAAATGGATCCCTCTATATACTCTTCACACTTGAAATTTTATTAATTAAAATTTGTGAGAATTTGGTTTGAGAGCTTCTTTAAGTGGTAGATCTTCATTGCATTTATCCGAAAGAGACTTAGGTGGCATGCTCTTTCCATTTCATTTCCTTAATCATCTTTTTGTTTTTCAATTTTTTTTTGTGTTTGTTATTTTTGTGGTTAAGGGAAAACTTTACTAGTTATTTATTTTGTGATTCAACTTTACAAAATTACCTTTTTGGACGAGTAAATAGAACATGAATAAAGTGGATCATGTATATTGTATACATAGATAATATTTGTTTTGACATTGGATTTTGCATCACATTGGATGTTGAATAAAGAGTGGTAGCTCACTTCAGTTCTTATATGGACTAGATAGTTATATGAACAATATAAATTATTTGAATAGAAATCAATATTGTATGTTATTATTAGACAAGTTATAATCAAATTATGAGACCAAATGTACTAAAGCATTACATCAAAGCATAATAAAATGTATGAGAACATGTAAACTTGGTATGACATGAAGACTAAATGTATCTTTATCCTTATATTTCAGCTTATTATCAAAGCATGTGATGAAAATCAAATGTATAAAAAAATTATACTAGAGCATAATAAAATGTATGAGAGCATATAGTCAATTATATTGTAGCATAATTAAAAGTATTTTAGCATAACATAAAGAAAAAAAGTAATATAAAAAGTATGAGAGGGTGAAAAAAGATAACATGTTTAAAACATAACTTTCTATTTACATCAACACACATTTTTCCCCTTTTTGACATAATTAAACATTTTTGACATTATAAAACAATAAGGGATGAAAAGACTAATGAAGAACATCATGGTTAGGAAATTGGTGGGAGTGATAGTAGAGTTAATGAAGATTACTCATGAGGTAATAATGGTGGTTTGGTTGCTCGTAAAATTAGAGAGTTGGATTAGAAAAGCAAAAAAATATATAGAATGCTAGACAATTAAGCTATGTTTTGTTGATTTTTTTGCATCAATACCATTGAAAGTCACTACAAGAAAATTGTAAATTTTCTACAACAACATATTTATCTTTAATTACTAAAATTTGTAAGTAATAGGCATTTTTGACATATTTTTATGAAAAAATATGTTGATTATTTTTTTTAAAAAAATATTGATAAATTATATATATTCAATGGTAATATCAATGGATGGTTATTGGGAAATTATTGTAATTATCAACTAATGTGCATTTATCTATGTAGGCAAAGACTTCATGTTGACTTGCACTAGAAAGGAAAAGCTCCAAATTAGTTTTTTTTTAAAATATTGGTGTTATTCGATTTGTTATTTCCTGAAATTGGCAAAAAAAATTATTTCAAAATTGGACAAGTCGTACATGTGGAGTACGAAATAACTTAACAAAAATTGTCATCTATGGTCATGACTTTTGAAAAGCAAAAAAATTATTCAAATAAATCGTATATGCAGCATACGACTTTAAGCTAATTCACACTCTGGTAGCATTTGTGCATAAATCATATTTGGTGCATACGATTTTAATTAGTATTAGCTGAAACTCGTGAAAAATTAATTAATATTGTGTAACTGAAGTCGTACATAACAAGTACATGAAGTCATACTTTATGTTGACGACTTCCGTTCAGTAAATTTATTTTTTTAGGGAAGAAAACTTGTTATTTTTTTTTAAATGGTAGAATAATTTAAAAAATATTTAGTTGTGTTATTGTAATTGAAAATAATATATGAAAATTAATAATGGTGGTAAAACACTAAGTTTGTGACACTAAAAAGAAACTATAAACCTTAATCGAAAATCTTAATTGGAAACCTCCGAAAATCTTAACCAAAAACGGTAAGTAGTAAATTTTAAAATTGGAGAAACCTAAATCATAAAGACACATGTAACTGTAGCCCATAACCGTAAACTTGTAAAAATAAATCCTAAAATTCGTTATAGTAAAAAATTAAAGCCTAAAATTATTTAACCGATGAATGAAATAGTACTCAATAATTTTTTAAATATGTTGAAAAATGTTATGAAAATTTGTTTAATATGTAGTAAAATATTATTGTGTATTTATTTAGAGTGATTTGTTATTAGTATATGTGTATATCCGACTTTTTGGTTAAAGTTTCCGTACATATAAGATTTTCAATTAAGGATTTTGGTTTATTTTTAACGTCTCAAATTTAGGGTTTTACCACCATTATTAATTTTCAACATTCTTTTTAATCAAAATAACACAACTAAATATTTTTTAAATTATTCCATCATTTAAAAAAATTAACAAGTTTTTTTCCTTAAAAAAACAATTTACAAAATTGAAATCGTACATGATAAGCACGATTTTAGTGGAATATGATATAACTAAGGTTGTCAACACCAAATACGACTTCAATTTAACAGTTTTAGACTGAAGTCATACTTGTCATATGACTTTAGTTACACATCATTATTTTTCACGAGTTTCAGCTAATGCTAATTAAAATTGTATGCACCAAATTCGATTCTTGCACAAATGTTATTTGATTTGTAATGTGATTTAGCTTGAAGTCGTATGTTGTATATACTATTTCCTTGAAAAAAATTTACTTTTCAAAAATCGTGAACATATGAAAATTTTTGTTCAATTATTTCGGACTCTACCTGTACAACTTGTTTAATTTCAGGATAATTTTTTTTTCCATTAAAAAAATACGAAATCGAATTACAAATTAAAGAAAACCTCCAAATTTACTTACAGATTGACCATACTTATTAAATGCACATGAAAACTTCTTTTGTATTTAATGTTATGAATACTTGTTGTGAGTTTTGATAGATAATGACATAGAGCAAGAAAAAAAAGTGTAAACTCTAAGTATGATACAAAGAGGAGAGTAGGAAGTAACATTGTAATAACAATTATGGTTCTTACCACTTTTATCTTCTTTTATATATTGTATATATTCATATCAATATTTTTTTTCGTTGATGATAAAAAAATTCTCACAAATATAGTTAAATTAACTACTTTTTTAACATTGAATATATTCTTATTAAAAGACATAAAAAACAATATAATTTTTTATAATTCTAATTCTCAACTCACCTTTGTTTGTTTTTTTATGTTATAATAATTTGTAGCTCATGTCGAAGTTCGTGTATGCTGTATAACATAAAGCTAGCATGGTTTTATTATACCTACACATAATGATACAAATTGACATTTGTATGACATGCATAAGAGCAAAGCAAGAGGTAACAAAATTTGGGAAATGTTGTGCAGATTCACTGAAATTTTGTTTCCTTTCTACTTTTCTCTACAACTTGAATTCTGTAATATAATGTTTTTAGTTTTTATAAATAATATTTTAATATTTTTAAATTTAATTGTTTTGAAAGAAACTTTACAACTATGGAAAAAGCTTCCTACATGCTCCATGTCTGAATTGATTAAAAATCCTATTGTTCTATTAAAAACTTGTTTATTTTGTTCTTGTAAATCATTTGAATAAATGAAATAAAACCATTACATATAATTCTTTATAAAAAATATGATTTCAATAGAGTTAACTATTTTTTAAGAAATATAAACCAATCATGTTATACTTATTTATATATATATATATATTAGATATTTTTGTATTGAAAAATAATACTTTGATACTTTTTGAAAAAATTATATCTACTTTACAATTCATTTTAATAATATAATTATATATATTAAAATTTAAATTAAAAAAACAAAATATTATTAAAATATTAATATTTTGAATTATCAAATGAGTATTTTTTATTTGATTTGTGTTAAAGTATCACCACCATTAGGCTAAGTGATGGAGCAAAGTGTAAATTCATAATGTTTATTTTGAAAATAAATATGTTTTGCATAGTAAAAATATAAAAACATTAAACTATATTAAACATTTATGTTTCACATAATTAAACAATTTTATTGAAATTGGATATATTTTTTTATAGGCAGAAAATTTTATTAATGAATATGAAAAATAGATAACTACTTTAATAAAAAAATATTTTGTATTATTTTTACAAGTTAGATTTAATCTAACATATAAAGTAAAAATCTTATGATACAACTAACAATAAATATGTTTTGCATTTTTCTTAAGTTAGATTTAACATATTACAAAGTAAAAAAACTTACTATACAACTGATATATTTCACATAAGCATGATAGTGTCCTACACGTTAATAAAGTTATGAATCGATAAGGGTTTTTTTCATTTGTCATCATTCGATTTATTCCAATCTTATATTTTAACAATTTTGTGAATTAAACGTGACATTATTTGGATATAAACATGACTAAGAAACCATTAACTCATTCTATGGAAAAAATTGTACATTAGTTTTCTATATATGTCAAAATCACAACAGTTGTCATTTAGAAGTATTAATTTACTATAAAAAAGAGAAATTAAGGAATGTATATATGTCAATAAAAGTAATTTCATAATGATCTCACATAAAATAAATATATCTTACTTAATCTCGAAGTTTGTTAAATTCATATTTACTTAAATAGACTAAATTTTATAACAACTTTTTTTAACTTCTTTTTTCAGGATTCACCTTATTTAAATAATAAATTATCCATAATTATTATTTGTCAATTGACCAACTTTGACTTGGTCTTATTGCATCATAATATCTAGCATTTCATGCTTGTCATACACAAGGACCTTTCATTACCTATTTTTGATAATGTCTTAATAAAGAGGGAGTTCCTACTATATTTTTGTTTTAGTTGGATTGAGTTCATCTCCCCATAAAAAAAAGTTATAAAAATATTATATTTACTTTTGATGTTTTATCTCCTTAAATGAATTTATCCAATTCAATTAGGATCACTATTTTTCACATACTAAAAGTCTCATACTTAAAAAACAAGTTGCATATAAATAAAATTAATTACATTATTTAGACCGTCTAATTTTTTTGCATTGTGATTCAATTATGTATAGTAAAACTTTGTAACACTATCATTAAAAAATATTATATATAGAATAAATTTGATTATTTGAATATATAAAAATAAACTTTGTTTTAGAATAATTTTTAATTAGTTAAATATATTAAAAATTATTTTAAAAACTCCATCATAATTCGTAAAATTAGAAAAATTGATCAAAACATATTTAAAATATTACAAAATAATTTAATCAAATCGTCCTTGTAGATTATATACTGCAATAGGAGATAATATACCGCAATAAAAAATAACTATAAACCCATCACCATTAATGTTATTACAAAAGTACTATTCTTTATTAACCCAAATATCCCATTTTTTATGTTGAATTATGCTTATAAGCTCAAAAGTAATTTAAGAAAAATATCTTATTTAGAAATTTAAGTTTGTACCTAAAGATTTAGCTGCAAGAGTAAACCAAAAATTGAAAAAAATACTAATGGATTAAAATGTTGAAAAAAGAAAAAATAAATAAATTAAATAAATGTTGGCGTAGTGGTGACGAATCCGAAATAATGAAAAAATATAAAAAAGAAATATTGATAGAAATTTAAACACTTATATATATATATATATAAAAGAAGAAGAACAATAAGAAAGAGGAACCCCCACAGAGACAACACTTTCTGTCTTTTGATAACAGTGTTTCAACCATCAAACACTTTCAAGAACCATTTTCTTCTTCAATGCGTCCACCGCGGAAGAAGGTGAGTTTTCGCTCCGGCGACAAGGTGGAGGTGTGTAGCAACGAGGAGGGCTTCTTCGGCTCCTACTACCTCGCCACGGTTGTGTCGGCTCTCAACACCGGCCTTTACGTCGTACGCTACCACACGCTGCTCGAAGATGACGAGTCCCAACCGCTCACGGTAACCGTCTTCCCCAAAGAGCTCCGCTATAAGCCTCCGCGCATCGCCGCCTCCTCCTTCGCGCTCTACCAGCGCGTCGACGCCTTCGACAATGACGGCTGGTGGGTCGGCGAGATCACCGGCAAGGTCGGCCTCAACCACTACTATGTATACTTTTCCACCACTCACGAGGAAATCCTGTACCCCGCCTCCGCAATTAGGGTTCACCAGGAGTGGATCAACGGCCAATGGATTCGCTCCAATTGATCAATTTACGTTTCAATTTGATGAATTCGTGCAAGGAATCGTGGATAGATTTCTTGTTGTGGGTTTTAATTTGAATCTGTTAGAGAATGGAAGATGTGCACTGTGTCTTTTGTTGTTTATACATTTAATTGTACTTCCATTTGCTTATTCTGCTGATTCAAGTCCAACCTCATTTCCGTTCTTGTCTTTTAATTGTTTTCTTTTTCTCTTAATCTTGCTGGGTTAGTTTCTTTGACTGTGTTGGATTGTATGTGTTTCTTGGTGAAATAGGTGTTTTTTTATTAGATTTTAGGGGTGGGAAAGTTGGGGATACCAGGGGCTGTTATGGTGGTTTATTGAAAATCAAATTTGAAGAGAAAGAAAGAGAAAAACTGCAATGTTGCACAGTGTTTTGACCTTTTGTGTTGATGTAGAAAGGAACAAGAAACGTGGGTTCTTTTGATTTGTTAAAAACCATTTGCAATTTTTGTAGTGAAATTGTTAATGTCATAAACTATTTGCGGTTCTGTTACCCATTGTTTTTTGTTCCTGATGAATCTATATAGAATGTTGTTGTTAATTAACTTTGATGATTTGGTTTTCCACTACACCCTTTTGGGTGTTTCAAACTCTAGTTAATGGTTTTGGACATGCATTTTACTTGGATAATTTTAGTGTTTACACTGTGAAGAGTAATATAAATTTTAGTGTTCTCCGATAAATAAATTATTGGTGATACTACATTATTGCGAGATATATTTTATCAATGGAGAATGATATTTTCACATTGAAATTTTTCTTTCACACTCCAATTTATAACCAACAATGTTATTATTTTATTTTTATTTAATTTTATTAGTAGAATATAATCTTTTATTATTAAAATGAGACAAAAAAAAAGTGTCACACTTTCAATTTTACTTTACAACCCTTTTAATAATAAAATATTACATTTAATTAATAAAAAAAATTAAAATAAAATCATTTAATTAATAAAAAAAATTAAAATAAAATAATGATGTTAATTGGTCGTTAAGTAGGAGTGCTAAAATAATCTCAGTTTTAAAATATTATTATTAATATTAGTGAAAACAATCGTGTTTATATAAATTTATATTTTATTTTAATAACTACAAATATGTACAAATATTATTAGAAAACATATTTCTTTTTTTACTACACCTATTAATATATTATGATCAAAACATAGTTAACTTAGTAGTTATATGATAATAACTTAATCATGATTAAATATATTTAAAATTTATATCTTAATTTATAATATTGATTGATTTATTTTAATAAAAGAATTTATTATATAATAATTATAATTGTTTAGTGAAATTCAACTTTAAATCGATAATTTATGATTTTAATAGAAGAAGAGGAGAGACTCATTTGTTATAATTTTTTAATACAATAATTTTTTTTCATAAATAATTACTTTGAAAAGTTAAAATTATAAAAATAATTATTAAATTAACTAATTTTAATATCTATTTTTTTCTTATATATTTTTCATATCAAAATTTGGTGTTTATACCACATTAATTCTATTAAAATTAAATGTGAAATAAATTAATTAGAATTTGTACATTTCTTTTCTCAAATTATGTAGATGTCACATTTTTATCATTCAATTATTTTCACGCATTTTGCAATCATAATTTCCAATTTTCACACATTTAGAACAAAATGACAATGTTTTGGAACATAAATGACAATCTTTTTGTAACATAAAGACTTTGTTTAAAAAAAAGCATTATTATTACAGAATAATAATATGTGAATCATGATTGTATTCTTTCAAACAATATACATTACTTGAACTTTTTTATTTAATTAATATAAGTAAACATAATTTATTCTATTAAAACTAGATTCATCAATTAAATATAGATGAGAAAAAATATTTTAATAATATGATCAAATTTCAAATCATTTATATAAAAAAAACCTACATGTACCCTAAACCTATATGTATATTAATGAGTATCTAACATTTTTTAAAATAATATAAACTATTTTTTCAAAATAAAATAAAAAATGGAAAAAAGTTAATATATACTTAGACATGTCACTTTTGTAACATTCTTATATTTTTCCATATCTAATAACTATAATTTGCAAAATATATATATATATATATATATATATATATAATTCTTTCATACAATGTTTCCAAATATATTTCTCTTCATAGGAATGTTAAGTATATACACAAATATTTAAAACACAATATTCATAATAAATAAACATTTCTATCATTCAACTTTTCACCGAGGAGTTTTATCACCTTTAACATCATTTGTTTCCGTGTAAATATATGATTATCATAAATTAAAGAAAACAACCACAAACAAACAAAAGAGTAAGCTTGCTATTTTTAAAACTTCTAACATAAATATAACTTTAAATATTCACATAAAGCCATCAATCTCATGCATTTCCACATAACCATCAAGTGTCTACGAAAATTCACAATTCATTTTTCTCATGTTAGACTTCTACTAACTCACAACACATAGACACTTGACTCTACTTTCAGAATGTTGAATCAAGTGGTGTTCAAGTTTTGAAGAATCCAAATCCTTTGAAGGATGTTGAAGCCTTGACTGTGCTTGATGTTGCTGTGCTGGTTTAGCTTAGTTCTGGGGTAGTTTATATGTTGTAATCCACCCTTTGATTAAATCTAAAGCATTAGCATTCTCAATCTTTGTGAAAGTAAAATGTTTTCAAACTAAGTTAAAACAACCGATTGTTTTATTGAAACAACCGATTGTTTGTACTTAGGTGTTTTGAGGAAAAGATTGAAAACTGTTTTTAAATGGTTGAACTGTTAAGTACCAAAACAACCGATTGATTCGAGGAAACAACCGATTGTTTGTTTTGGGACCATAACAGAAAAACTGTTTTTTGTTTGACTGAGCTTTAAATGATTTAACTACTTATGCTCCAGTCATTAAATGCTTTGACCAATCTTTTAATGCAATTTAAGAGTTTGTTAAGATTTGATAACAAACTACATCTTTGAATATATTCAGAAAAACAGATTTGAGATTTAAGAATCTTTGAAAAAGTTTTTGGGTCCGTTTGTCTTTTCTTTGCAATTGGCATCAAGAGCTTGGTTCTTGAAAGTTATTCAAGTTGATACTAAAAACCTTTTTAATGGCTGATAGACTACCTTTTGGGAAATGTGCTTCAATTAACAGACCACCTTTGTTTTGTGGTTTAAACTACCAATTTTGGAAAGTAAGAATGAAAATATTTATGGAATCACTTGATAAAGGAATTTGGGATGCAATTGAAAATGGTCCTTTTATCCCAAAGTTTGAAAAGGATGGATCTGTCATTGAGAAACCATGGTCTCAATGGACTGATGCAGAAAGCAAAAAGGCCAAATTCGATTGCATTGCCAAAAATATTATAACCTCTGCTTTAAATTCTGATGAGGTTTTCAGGGTCTCGTAATGCAAATCATCAAAAGAAATGTGGGACACTTTGGAAGTCACTCATGAAGGAACAAATGAGGTGAAAAGAGCTAGAAAGCATGCTTTTATCCAAGAGTATGAAATGTTTAGAATGCTTAAAGGAGAAACAATTGTTGAGGTGCAGAAAAGATTTACGCACATCATCAATCACCTTATGAGCCTAGACAAGACCTTTGATAAAGAAGAGCTGAACATCAAGATCTTGAAATGTCTTGATAGAGCATGGCAACCAAAGGTAACTGCTATTTCCGAATCTAAAGATCTAACATAATTAAGTGTTGCTTCTTTGTTTGGAAAGCTTAGGGAACATGAGCTAGAGATGAATAGACTCAATGTTCAAGAGAGTGAAGATAAGCACACAAGGAGCATAGCCATGAAAGCATCCAAACACAAGGGAAAGCAAGATTCTAGTGATGATAGTGATGAGGAAAACCTTAGCTTGCTGTCAAGAAAATTCAGCAAATTCCTAAAGAGAAACCGCAACAAAGACAATAACAATAATAGGTATGGAAAAAAGAAACCCAATGAATTCAATTCAAATAACTATACTTGTTTTGGTTGTGGTGAGCAAGGTCATATAAAGGCAAATTGTCCAAACAAGAGCAAAGAGAAAAAGACTAGTTACAAGGAGAAGAAAGGCAAGACAAAAAGAGCCTACAAAGCTTGGGATGAAAATGAGGTGTCATCATCAAGTTCTTTATCAAGTGAAGATGAAAAAGCAAACATATGTTTGGTAGCTGAAAATAATGATGAATCTTGCAGCTCAAGTGAGGTAAGTTCATGTGCTTCCTTAAATAAACAAAATTATAGTGAATTGCTTGAAGCTTTTCAAGAAACACATGATGACGCTAATAGATTGGTTCTTTTAAACAACCGATTGAAAGATCTTAACAGTTGGCTTGAAAAGAGAGTTAAATCACTTGAAGAGGATCTGGAAAAAGCAAAAAGTGATTTTGAAAAATTGGAAAATCATTTCAAAAATGCCTCTTGCAAGTGTGATACTCTCATTTGCAAAAATTGTGAAAATCTTGAGAAAAATGTTCATTATCTTGTTGAAACTGTGGACAAGCTTTCAAAGAGGAAATCAAACTTTGAGAATGTCTTGGCATCTTAAAGCTGTGTTTTTGGAAAGGCTGGTTTAGGCTTTAATCCACAAAACAAGCAAGATAAGTTTTCAAATTTTTTTTTAAGAAAATAAGAAAAACAACCGATTGTTAAGATGAAACAACCGGTTGTTACATGCTTTTACAGCATGAAGAAAGGTCACTCTGTTAGGTTCTGTAAAATAAGGAAATATTATGTTCCAAGAGGTTTTATGAAATGGATTCCTAAGGGATGTGATGTTTCTAACTGCAAAGAAAAGACAAACGGACCCAAATTTGTAAGGGGACCTCAAAAAGAGTCAAAACCAAGGCTGTAAGGTCTGGAGGAAGGCTAGAAGGCTGGTTTTCTGGAGACAATGATCTCATTGAGAAGTATAGTATGAAACAAGTATCAAGAAGATAAACAACCCCAAGGTTGTATGCTTTGATTGGCTGAAAAGTCAAAAGCTTGATAATGTAAGAAGGCTGCTCAAGGATCAATCTCTCAGAAAGTTCCTGGAGATGAAGAGAAACATTTATCCAGATTTGGTGAGGGTGTTCTACACAAACTTGAAGTTTGAGGGAAACAATCTAGTCTCTCATGTGAAAGGTGTAGAAATGGAGATAACTCATGAAGTATGAACTGCTGTTGCTGGTCTTAAGTTCTCTGGTATGAGAATCAACAAGGGAAACCTTGGTGTGGTGGAGGATTTTAACAAAATCCAATTCTACAAAAGTTGTTTAAAGAATAAACATGCTCAAGTTAGTACATGCTCGGTTGGAGGTTTGAAGCTTGACGAGAGATTGCTTGCTCTCATTGTAACTTGGATTCTAACTCCAAGGGGGAGTAATCATTCTGTGCTAACTGAAGAATATTTGGTTTATATCTTTTGCATCACCAAGAAAATCAAAATCAATTGGATCCATATCATCAAAGAACACATGCAAAAAGCCATGAGGTTAGGTGATTATCATTATCCATATGCTGTTTTGATATCTAAATTTCTACTCTATTTTGAAGTTAATCTTGAAGATGAAACTTATGAGTTGGTCAAGTCAACTCAAGAGTTGAGCAATGATGGGTTTTACAAAAGTAGGTGGAAAATGGATAAGCAAGGATGGTGATCATGGTGCCTCATCTAGTGGTGCTGCTAATCTTGAACAAGATGAACCTGCTGACATGGATGTTCAAAATGAAGATCAACCTGAAGATTATCAAGATGTTGGACCTAGTGCTGGTGCTAGAGATCAGGAAGATGGAATGCCAACCATGTCTTCTTTTGAAAGATACATGATCAATAGGCTTGATACATTTGGGGAGAATCAAAGAAATCTTCATGATCTGTGTGTTAGCAACTTCCAGAACATTGATAACAGATTCAACAACATGGATGCAAGATTCATGACTCTGGATGAACAGATTGAAGCTGTTCAGAATCAAATCTTTGATCTTCAGTTTGCTAATGAAGAAGAATGAAGGAAAATCAACCGATTGGTTATCAGAACAATCGATTGTTTTCTTGCTGTTACATCTGGTTTTTAAATTTCTTTCTTTCTGCTGTTGCTGCTTTAATTCTGATGTAATCCAAATAATATCTTGTTTTATATCTTATCTTTGTCTATTTGTGAAGACAAATAGGGGGAGATATATGTTGTGTTTTAAGTTTCTGTTTTCAGTTGATAAAACAGTTTGGGTTATGTAATATGTTTATGATATTATGCTTTGAACTTTAACTGTTTATCTGTGCGCTAACAAAATATCAGAAGTTCAATGTTTTGTTCAAAGTTCTATTACAGGAACTGCTTCAGATTTAATCAGATACAACACAAGCATCAGGGATTTGTCTTCATCAAATAGGGGGAGATTGTTGAATCAAGTGGTGTTCAAGTTTTGAAGAATCCAAATCCTTTGAAGGATGTTGAAGCCTTGACTGTGCTTGATGTTGCTGTGCTGGTTTAGCTTAGTTCTGGGGTAGTTTATATGTTGTAATCCACCCTTTGATTAAATCTAAAACATTAGCATTCTCAATCTTTGTGAAAGTAAAATGTTTTCAAACTAAGTTAAAACAACCGATTGTTTTATTGAAACAACCGATTGTTTGTACTTAAGTGTTTTGAGGAAAAGATTGAAAACTGTTTTTAAATGGTTGAACTGTTAAGTACCAAAACAACCGATTGATTCGAGGAAACAACCGATTGCTTGTTTTGGGACCATAACAGAAAAACTGTTTTTTGTTTGACTGAGCTTTAAATGATTTAACTACTTATGCTCCAGTCATTAAATGCTTTGACCAATCTTTTAATGCAATTTAAGAGTTTGTTAAGATTTGATAACAAACTACATCTTTGAATATATTCAGAAAAACAGATTTGAGATTTAAGAATCTTTGAAAAAGTTTTTCCTAAGAGTTTTGTTTTTTGAGTTTTTCAAAGAGCTGAGATTGCTAAGAGTTTGTGATTGATCAAGGTGTATGGAATAGGATTCTGCTTGTATTGCTTTCAGATTATCTTCTGTAACAAGTGTAATCCTTGTACTCTGTTGAACAAATATTCGTTTCTGTGTTTGCTGAGATTGGCTATGTGTTCTTGAGGGGATCAAGATCAGCAATCTTAGTGTTGGTGTGTTGACCAAGGAGAGTGTGTTTCTTGAGGTGTTCAAGGTCATTCTCTTGGTTGTTGTGTAAGTGATCAAGGTGTGATTGCTTAGTGGATTTCCTCAGGGTTTTTGAGAAGACTGGATGTAGCTTTGGGTTTGGAGTGAACCAGTATAAACAACTGTGTACAATCTCTCTATCTCTAACTCTTTAAATTCAGTTTATTTTGTTGTTTACTGGTATAAACAACCGATTGTTTCCACGAAACAACCGATTGTTTTTCTGGTACTACAACTTTTGCTTGCTGTTTTGGCGAATTGAATTTATGAATCAATTATTTCCTGAGATAAATTCATTCTAGTTTTGAAAAGTTTGCGAAAACCCTCTTTAAACAATTCACCCCCCTCTAGTTTAAAGCCATCTTTTCTTACACAGAAGACTCGTGTATTGAAATTGGAATCCTAAGACATGTACTTGTCATACTACTCGTTGTGAATCAACACAATCATGTGCATAAACATCTCAATATCTCATCATTTCATCATCTCATATGACATGGTAAATTCATATGACATGAAAAAACAAATTATATTTCAAACCGCAAACAAAGTCATATCAACCTCCATCGACTCTCGCCAGCGAAATAACTTCATCTATGTGATTCCATTATATCAGTAGAGTCAGGATGTCTCCTTACGGGCCTGACAAATCAATACACCCTAACAACAATCTCAACACGGTATTTCATTTTCTGAAAATACTATGTTTTGATCACACTTTCACATCATTGCACGCTTCATTTAACACATCAATACACCATCATAAAAGGTGGTCTTGGCACAAGCCCAAATTACTAAGCACGCCCTACTCTAGCTTATTCTTTTATTTGGACCCCGAAAAAGAGACAAAATTATTTACATAAACTTGTCTTGTAAAAAGACCATAAGAAAGAACATCCGATGCTCTAGCCTATGTCTAGTTCTTCTTCTGCTAAGGTCCTTCTTATATTTGGTGGGGCATAGTCTTGTATGCTGGGATGACTGACCTAATTTTGGAAGTTTTTGTTGTGTCCTTAGTCATCTGCTTGTCAAGGTGGTTTGTATCACAAAGTAAGAACAAAATTTAAACTTATAATCTTCATTAGACCCTTTGTCTAAGTTCCCTTCAAGGCATTATGTAAAGTGCCTTTTGACTGAAGTTCTACCTGCTGCATTAAAAATGACCTCATACAAGTGCAACAAAAACACCATCTTATATAGTAAAGCAAAGATACTATAAACTATTAAATTCGTAACCTAACCATTCTTTTTTTTCAAACAAGTACTAAGAATAATACAGTGCATTACAAGTCATAGTGGCTAATGCATGATATTCCACTTTTGTATATTGCTTTTTGATTTCCATGAGATCAGAGAGGTTCCTAAAATGCAGTATGTAGTCATTGATTGTCTAGTGGTAGGGTAGGATGCCCAATCAAAATCACTGAAGCCCTTTAATTGAGTTTGTGTCTCTAAAGAAAAGAAAAGCACTTGTGAACGATTGAACTTGATAAAACAGAGGACATGCTAAGCAACTTGATGATGATAAATAATAGAACTTTCAACAAATTAACTCAACAAATGAACAACAAAACTAATATAAGGATGTGTGTTGGCTTAATACAAAAGTCGTCCTATAAGGCGTCTATAAGACTCACATCATGAAGAAGAGCGTCATACAGGAAGAGAAACTTGGTATTCTTGGATAAAAGGGAAGGATAAGGTTAATTTGCCATCATTCCCGAATTTGCTAAGACATCCAATCCATATTTCCTTTGGCAAAGGTGTATAACTTTTTTGGATCTAGCAATTTCAAACCCAAGAAAATATTTAAGGTCTCCTAAGTTTTTAATCTTGAAGGTGTTATTGAACGTTTGTTTTATTTCTTCAATGGTTGTTAAGGAATTTCCAATAAGAATGATATTGTTTACATAAACAAGTAAAATAGTGAAAGAGTAGGTGTATTTTTAATAAAAAGAGAATGACCTGATTTTGGTTGAATAAAACTAGTTCATATAAGGAAGGAAGATAATTTGTCAAACCATTGTCTAGTGACTTGTTTAAGACCATATAAATACTTTGTCAAAAGGCAAACTTGATTTGGTTGAGTTAATTTAAGCCTAGGAGGTGAAACCGTATGTAAAAAGGCATTATTTACATCCAATTGAGAGATTTTTTCTCAAATAGCACTATTTCCATTTTTATTTCTTCATCTAACACTCTTTCGATTTTATTTCCCTATCTAACACCCTTTTGTTTTTATTTCCATATCTAATACCGTTTCAAAAGTAAAAAAAAAAATAATAAATTAAAAAAATTTGATAATTTTAATTTTGGATGCATTAAAAAAATAAATGTATTGGTTGTAAAAAAATAAATATTTTTAATGTTTAAAATATTTAGAATTATAATTATTAAAGAAAGAAATGAGTTTTTACAAAATAAAAATTAATAAATTAAAAATGTTTAGTTCTAATTTATTTTTGTAAGAATGAAGAAAATAAAAAATTAAACCTTACGACAACATAAAAATTGAATCTATAAACATAAATTAGTATTTAATTTTACTATTATTAAATTTAATAAAAAAATAAATGTATAAGTTATAATTTTAAAATAAAAATTAAGAAAAAAATTATGTACTGTATTACTCATTAATACTAATTAAGAAAAAAAATTAATGTGTGTCTATTAGTAATTAGTAATAATTAACTTTAGTTTTTATAATTATGTAGTGTATTTTTTATTTGACTAACATTATTACAACATCAATACTAAATAAAAATAATTTTGTTTTCATATATTTTTTTTTTAAAAAAATTAATGTGTAATAAAAAGTTTCAAATGGGAAGTGCAAATTAAATTAAAAGATAAAATATAAAAATGTTGAACTAATTTACTTAAGTCAATTACAAATAATTTTAAAAACAACATATTTGTTTAGAATAGAAAAGATAAATTGAAACACCTTCCACTTTATTTTCTCACACATACGAGATAATCATCATAACCAAACAAACAATAATTCACGCCCTATTCTATCTGAATCAAACACATGGTAAAAAATAGTCAACAATTCACGTACAGCAACTTGCAATAAAGAACCTGCAACCCGGCGACCACCGCAATCGCCGCACGAATACGTACGGACCGCCACAACCGCGCGACCGCTCCCCTCGATCGCCACTACCGCCGCTCTCGTTCAGAGAAGACGCACCACCTCCGCGCATTCCACAGAAGACGCAAAGTGAAACCAAAACGAAAACGAAAAGCGAAACCAAAACGAAACGCGAAACCCTAAAGGTCAGTTTATTTCATTTAATTTTCCCCATTCAGAAGCCAGTTGAACTCGCCAACTGGGAGCAGACTCGCGAGTATGAGCGAGTTCACTCCGAGTCTGTCGAGTTTACTCAAATTCGAGTTTACTATCAAGTTAACTTGGTAAGGGTACGTGGAAACGTGAACTCGGACGAGTCAACGAGTTGACTCGCGAGTTTGACAACCATGGCTGCATATTTCATTGTTCAATTGTACAATGCCAGTATTTGGGTTCTTGTCTAGGGTTATGCTTGTATTTGAAAGGTTACTAAACGTTGACATTTTTACGAGGCTACAATCTAAATGGAGAATTAGTGGCATAATGATGCTGTAATGTTTCTTTATATTTAATTTGATGTTAGTGTAAAGGGAAAATATAAATGAAATATGCAAAAAAATGTTTCAGGTGCTTGGTTGAATCTGATTTTTTACCATATCATTGCTCTTTGATGGCACTACTTTAGTACTCGTAGACTGATGCTGTTCGGATGCAAAAGAGTAACTTTGAATGCTTCAAGATTTCTCAATCTCTCTAGTTTCCCTTGTCTTCATCACATGATAGGCAGTTTCTCTCACACCCTTTCCATAGTCACTACCACAAACACAGATGACGTTGAGATGCACACCAACGGAACGCGTTTCTTGATTTTCATGAGATACCTATGCAGGTCAGGTCAAGTGAAGAACTTTGATGAAGCTTTGGACTTGTTTCAAAGAATGGGTAGAATGAAGCCTTTTCCTTCTGTGAAGGACTTTACTTTGTTGTTGGGTGTTATTGTGAGGTTGAGGCATTACACCGCTGCCATATCTTTAGTTAAGCACATGTATTCTTCTCTAGGCATAGAACCTGATACCATTACTCTTAACATTGTGATCAACTGTCTTTGCCGCTTAAAGTTGATATCTTTTGGGTTCTCTGTCTTGGGAACCATGTTCAAACTTGGTTTGGAGCCCACTGTAATGACTCTCACCACTCTCATTAATGGGTTTTGTGTTCAAGGCGATGTGTCTCAGGCAGTGGTGTTGGCTGATCATATGGAGAAGATGGGGTATCCATTAGATGTATACACTTATGGGGTGTTGGTTAATGGGTTATGTAAGACGGGAGACACTTTGGTGGCGGTTCGGTGGCTAAGGAAGATGGAGGAAAGGAATTGGAAACCTAATGTGGTAGTTTACAGCAGTGTTATGGATGGTTTGTGCAAGGATGGATTGGTATACGAGGCATTAAATTTGTTCTCTGAAATGAATGGGAAAGGTGTCTTGCCTAATCTTGTCACTTATACGTGTTTGATTCAAGGTCTTTGCAATTTTGGAAGATGGAAAGAAGTTGGTTGTCTGCTGGATGAGATGACGAAAATGGGAATGATGCCGGATTTGCAAACACTCAATATTTTAGTGGATTCTTTTTGCAAAGAAGGAAAAGTAATGCAGGCTAAAAGTGTGATTGGGTTTATGATTATAATGGGGGAGGTACCGGATGTGTTTACATATAATTCATTGATTCACGTATATTGTTTGCAAAACCAAATGAACAAGGCCATGAGAGTATTTAATTTTATGGTTAGCGGGGGCTGTTTACCAGACATTGTAGTTTTCACTTCACTTATCCATGGATGGTGCAAGAACAAAAACATTAACAAGGCTATGTATCTGTTGGAGGAAATGGGTAAGATGGGATTTGTACCTGATGTTGTCACTTGGACCACTCTTATAGGTGGGTTTTGTGAAGCAGGTAGACCATTAGCTGCGAAAGAACTATTTTTTAATATGCATAAACATGGTCAAGTTCCTAATATCCAGACTTGTTCTGTTATGGTGGATGGCCTGTGTAAAGGAAATTTTCTTTCTGAAGCAGTTGCATTGGTTGAGGCAATGGAGAAGAGTAATTTGGATCTTAATATTGTCATTTATACCATTTTGCTTGACGGAATATGCAGTGCTGGGAAATTGAATGCTGCATGGGAACTCTTTTCTAGTTTGCCTGCTAAAGGTTTGCAAATTAACATTTATACGTACACCATTATGATTAAGGGTTTCTGTAAACAAGGACTGTTAGATAAAGCTGAAGACTTGCTGATGAATATGGAAGAGAATGGATGCCTGCCAAATAACTGCACTTACAATGTCTTTGTCCAGGGCTTGCTGACAAAAAAGGAGATTGCAAGGTCAATAAAATACCTTACAATAATGAGAGACAACGGTTTTTCAGTTGATGCTGCTACCACAAAAATGATTATAAACTACTTATCTACTAATAAAGGAGACTCCGAAATTCAAGAATTTTTGTTTCCGAAAAGATAGCGCATTTCAAGAGTTTCACTAGATCTTTATTCGAATCCAATTCATTCACGTTCCACAATTCCTATATATAGGACCCTAAATTGAGACCTGGAATGAGCTTTACATCAGAACTTGATTGTTTAGCATAGTTCTTCCACCTGGCAAATTATGTGAGCAGGAGAGTTGGTCCTTAAAATGGTATCATAACTTCTATAAATAAGTACTTGTGAGTTTGATCCTTGCTGCTTCTATTCTTCATAATTAACTCGAATTAGGGCCCAAGGTAAGGTGCGTTTATGCACCTTGCACACTTCAAGCTCAGAAAGCTCTTGTTAAAGGGATTTTAGATCAATTTTTTTTAGCTGCATTAAGGGAATTGCTCCTTGACATTTTTATTGGCAAGTATATTAATCTCTACTTGCACATTTATTTTGGCATATCCTCAACAGCATATTAAAATAGGTTAGAATAAATAGACTTACATGCAATAAATTGAGTGCATTTTTATGGAATCGAGTAGTTATTTTTACTTAGGTATATGTTTGCCTTCATGTTTATTGATTTAGTTAGATTAAGATATATTGTTTCCCCACAACATTAGGGATAAATTGCTGAATGTTACTAGGAAAAGATAATTGACAGCATAAAATTCTGCCAGGGTAAATTCAGTATACAGACGAGCTCTGTGTTTAGTCCACAGCAGAGCTATTCAATTTATAGGTGAAAGGACATAATCACAGAAGATTCAGTTACCCTATTTTAGGCTAATAACATTAATATAAAATGAATTTAATTGGTCCTAATATCATCAATTGATCTTAGTATTATTGATTATAATATTTATAGGATTCTAACACTCTGCCTCATGTTGGTGCTTTATTAGTCCTTTATTATATGGAAAATATAGATTCCCAATGTTTTGGTCTTAACTTTGTACGGACTATTTGCTAACACAGGCTCAACATTTGTTAAACTTCTATTGCAGGGTCTTGTTCCTTCAAGACCCTCATTTTGCATAACTGATCATCACTAAACATGTCATAAATAGAACCACTTTTTGCTCTCCCAATTTAAAGAAGACTAGTAATTTGTTATAAGGGAAAATTTACACTAATTGCTTAACCGTTTTAAGAGGACTATATATGATTGCCTTGCATAATACGTGTTAAGATATGCACTTTTTACGTCTCTGAGATGGTATTTGTGATGACTATTGTTATATTATACAGGTTCAGTAAAGAAGCTTCCTGCTTCACTGACCATCATGCATGATTGTTCAAAATGTAAAAATAATATTGTTGAATGCTTGAATCCAAACTTTCTCGAATAAAAGACTTTAGGGATACCACCAATGTGCCTAATTGAATTCTTAACCCATTCCAAGTTTTTTTTTTCTGTTTAGAAAGATGCTTGAGAGGTAAATATTTATATTCATATGTATTTTTTTGGGTTTGATTTGTCTAAATCATTTTCATTTTTATTTTAGGAAAAGATTATGTTGTCTGCAATTTAGTGGACATTATGAATGCTAACAAGAGGTATATTTTTTCACAAGTTGAACATGTTTGTTACATTTGGTTGTAGGACTGTGAATTACTTTATGTTGCTGAAATACCAGAGAAATTCATAAAACTAACATTGTTGTGCCCCCTAATAGCCATTCGACCTTCAGTTGTAATGGATGAATCATTGATTTAATTCCAGTGCGGCTATATTTTGTATTTTCTCCCCTTAATTAGCACAATGCTTTTCTTCGGTGCATATTTTGAGGGACTAGAGAGTTCTAATGAGATGAAACTTGTATATGTACAGTTTCTTTTTGCTCTTCCTGTTTCAGGACAATTCCAGATTTTTCCTCAAATCTAACAATTCTTTTATAGAAAATGATAATAACTAATGCTTATGGTTTCTGTCTTAATTTATTGTAGCACTGAGAGGCTAAAGAACATAATCCAAGCAAATGCTGTTCTGTGCCAGGAATTACCTTAATCAAGTTTTTCATCCAAATATCTGGTATAGTAGGGCATATTGAGTGATCAGATTTTCTTTGTCAAGTTTCAGTTCATGTTAAATATGTTTTTTTGTTCTTTAAAGGTTTTCCCATAGATTATATGCTCAGAAAAGGTTCTTAAGCTTCTGTCCTTTGTTTTTTTAAATATTATTATGCAATGTATGTATTTTAGTCTTTTGTAGTTGTCCCTGTTCTGGTATACTATACAAAGTTTCTATACGCCCTGTTTGAGGGGATAAATTGCTTTTTTGGATACAGGTATTTGCGTTGGTACTGAGGTGCTTCCAATGGAATTTGAATTCTTGCACCTCAGGTAACATTGGGGAGCTTCCCTTTTCTTTTTGGCTTGGTCATAAAAGTTAAAACCTTTTGCAACTATTTCCATAGCTCTTGTACAAGTCAACTCAGCCTTCCTTTAATTCTGTTTACTTGTGTAGTTGTAATTAGCCTACCTACCATATTTAGTGAATCCTTTAGACTTTACTTTAATTGCATCATAATGGAATAATAACTTTTGGAATTGGAATAATTTTTCATCTTGATATTGAAATCCTTTATCATATTCACACTATTACTTTCATGTGCACACATAACTTAAACTTAAGGCAATTCACTTTGGATTTCTTATTAACATAACCTTGACTTTTTATGCAAAAACGAAATACTAACATACAACTTTCTTTTGTTTTTTCTCTTCAAATTTTTTGATGATCTTGTGCAAAAAAATAAGGAAAATATTATATAAATGTACTCCCATTTAAAATGTTAATATCTGTAAGGCTTTCCCATAAAACGAAGTAATAAAATATGCAAGAAATGTATTTGATGCCCATAAACTGCTTATATGAATTGCTTGCTACCTCAAATGTTTGAAATTTCACACCAATTACTAAATTTCTCCCACTGGGTTGACGCTAGTGGGTGCTGAATTTTCACTTAGGAATGGTTGATAGTTGATGGTGTATAAGCAGGAACACTTGCTACAATCTTGTTGTCTTGATCCCTTTGGCAGCATGACAAAGATGGGTTGGTAATGTGGTTTGCTTCACATTGAACAAAGTCTTTTGAGAACACCTCTTTCTGCTTCATCTGTGTTTCCTTGCTTTTGCCCCACAACAACATGTACAATCCCCCCACAACTAACACTGATCCTATAACACTGCAAAAGTACGTAAACCAACCATAAGGCATTGACACTTGAAAAGGAATTTGAAGGTTTCATATATAATTGCATAGTTGCTCAATTCACCTTCCTAGTTTGGGACACTCATCTAGTACCAGAGGCTCGAAAAGGGTCACAATCACCAGCATTAGAGGACTAAAAGCAGACGCAAATAGTGGTCCCTTCCTTCGCACACACCATGCTAAAAGGGTGTAACACACTCCAGAGGCCAAAATTCCCTTCAAAACAAAAAATATAGCAACCAATTATACCTTGTAATTTAACTTCATTTTAAGCATGCAATATTTTGGTTGTATGTGTGGCCTGCTCATGCGAAAGGAGAGTATTTAGAAAGCACCAAAAGCAAATATTTAATCAATTACCGCAGAGGCTGCTGTTAAAAGCCTAAAGTTCCAACCGAGTTTCCACTGCCTCCAATCTCTCTCCGTACAAAGAGCAAATATAACGGACAGGATTGAAGCCGTTGAAGATGTTAAAGCTGCAATTGAATAGTGCCATGGAAACTTTTCGCTCATCTTTGTCTGCATTATCTTACAAAATTCAATTTCTAGTGAATTTAGGCAAAAAAGTAGTCTAAATTCTAGGATGTCTTGAAAATTTAAAGGTTTTGGTAACGTTTTTAAGAAACACTCTCTTGGTGTGTGCAGACTCATTTGATTATTGATCCTAAAAATAACTGTTCCAAAATCTTTAGATTTGTATTAGTATCATACTATTGTAGTTTGTAACACACTTTGTAAAATCTTCAGAAAGTTATTGAAGGCAAGTATGAGTTGAACCTGGATTATCAACCACACCGAGTAGCTCAAAGCGGCTCCAAAGGCTAGTATGCAGCCCCACCAGAGAGAACCTGTGGGGGCACCATGTGGTGATGGTGCATGGTGCAAGAAGCTAAGATGTGTTGACCAGAGGCATAGCTTTTTTCCTTCGTAAAAAGTGAGAATCATGGCACCACCAATTCCTGTTAAAGTTCCCACCAACTTGGCCATGCCACCTGCTGTTCCAAGATTTGACTTCTCAAGTCTACATAATTGAGCAGGGATGGGGGATGTAATCCCCACCATTGGATCAAATGCTATTAACTATTAAAAATGGTGATTGGGAACAATGCTAGTCATACACTTTGTATTCGTTAAAATTTATTCAAAATTAAAAATCACCATTGAAAAACATTAAAGAACTTGAATAAGGTTAAATGTGAGTTATTTGTGCTGATTTCTGATTATAATTGAAGATTCACCGTATATATATATTTATTTTTTTCTTCTGAAACCCTTTTTTAGAAGTTTATTGCTTGATATGCAAAGTTACATGGGGCCTACCCGAGAGCAATAGACAAAAGGTAGGTGACAGCAGGGACGAGATTCAACATGGCTGAAACATATACTGCAGATGTCAAGGCCAAAGATTTAACGTAGAGACCTTGTAGTAAGGATCCCCTGAAAAAATTTAAATCATCATCTTACATATTTTGGTTAAATTATATGTTAAATGAATTAGGGCATTAGAAATTTTACCCAAATAACCCACAAAGAAGACCTTGGAATACAACTTGCCCAGTAACATATTGCAGATGTTTCCTGTTGAAACACATTCCAAAATAAAAGTAGATAGATTCAAATTAACATCAATTTCTTAATGTTTAATGTGTATGCATTAGCTTTTACTACATGAAATTATGTTATGTGCATGGAAAATGAAACTAACTGTTTTTATGTCCAAACTCTTTAAGGGGAAACTTATTAGAGAAACACCTCTCAATGATGAGAGCAAGGGGAACCATGAAGACAGAAGCAAAGATGAACCGGTAGGCAACAAGAATACTTAAGCTCATTCCATCAATTGCTACCTTCTTTAACATGATATTCACCACTGAATATAGAGTCTGGAGCAGTATCATTAACAGTACAGGCTTCACATTACCTGTGGCGTCAACTTTGTATAAAGTATCCATATTGCAGTCCCTTATGACCAAAATACACTTCTCAAAGTATATACAAGACTTGGTGAAGCAACAATGTGCAATGCAGCATGAATATGACCAAGAAGTAGCAGCTTTTGATACCCCTTTCAGTTTTTGACAATACTAAACTTTGGCTTCTGTTGTTGAAATTAAATAATGGTTAATAGATTTTTGTGCAGAATATGCCCCTTTGCTATATCATGCAGACATGCCTTTAGAATTGATAAGGAGACAAAATGAGTGCAACATGTGCGAGTTTTTATTTTGTTTTTGGTCCCTTCCTTTTCATTTTCGATCTTTTAAATTTTTTGTATTTTCTTTTTAATGTCTTTATTTACCAACACCCATAGGTTGCATTGTGCATAAGGAGAAACCTGAAGAAGCATAGTTGGCTGTTAGTAAGTTTCAAAAGGTCTGCCGGCGAGAGTTGTTTAAGTTATAACTGTGATGCCACTTGATCTTAAGCACTTGTTAATTACTGATTTGATAAATGTTTAAAAACAAATTAGGGAAAGGAACTGAAATATACTTCACAACTTGGTTTTTTATTTGCGTATAGGTTTGAATTATGTGTGTGGAATTAGAAATGGCGTTGACCCGCCCTGCATAGACTCGTCTTGTATTTGACTCGCAAAATTCGGATTGGGTTAGTCCACTTCGCATAGAATATACAGATTGATTTTACTAGTCCGTCTGCACAAGGGTTGGTTCGTGGGTTCGCGAGCCAGCTTGCATAATTTTTTTTAAATTAATAAAAAAATTAAATAATTTTTTTTGAATAAATTTAATTTTTATTTAGATACATTAGGTAAATGGTCTCACATTATTATTCTCACAACACATGCATAATAAGATGTGAGTAAAAATTTTGGAATGTGAAATATGAAGCTGCAGAATAAGGGTGCAGAAAGAAGTTTTAGATTTTTAAATTATGTGGGTCATGCGGGTTAGCCTGCCCCGCCCCGTACTTGGTCCACGCGAGCTATGAGTTATGCAGCACGGGCCTAAGTGGGTCAACGGGTTGGAATAGGTAGCTCACCCCACGTTTTTCTCAATGTGTTGCAGGCTAGCTCGTATGGTCTGTCCCACTTTGCCATCCCTATGTGAAATAGGTTGGACCAGATGCATTGGATAAAAAAAATAAAAATAAAAGGAAAATGCTTAAGAAATTAACTTACATCTCACTTTTAAAGAAATTATGTAAAAAGACTAAGTTACCTATAAACCTTAACCCCCTTTTTAACTTCTTCCACCACTTTCCAAAGTTGTTGAAGCAGATAAATAAAGACAAGGATGGAGAGAAAACCAATAAAATAACAACTAAAAAGTTAATAAGGAAAAAAAAGGAAAAATCACATAATTCAAGACAAAAAAATGATCTTCATATGAACATGAAGATGGGGCAACAACGATACATAGAGAACAATGCGAGACATCTTTTTTCTTTTTACACTTTTTAGTAGAACTATGATATATTGATAATCTACTTTTTTTTTTCTACACCCACCCTACACATATACTACTGAGAATATGATGTGTGGAAAATCTCCCAAAGATGAGAGAGAGTTCATGAGATATTTATATCAAGGAAATTAAATTGAAGAAACACAAAATTAGATTTGTGACATTCTCAACACAGTGTTGCAGTGTTCTTACCATAGTAATTTTTTGAGTAGTTTTGGGAGGTTGTCAACTTTTGCAGTCATACTATGAAATTATTGTTTTAAAGTTCCTTATGTATCTGAGCGTTCTACCAATATTTTGTCTTATAAGATACTTTATGGAGTTCAATCTCAGTCTCTTGTATTGTTGTATCTGCGCATGTTAAGTTTTTATAAGTTTTGTTTTTGTTTACTCTGTATTTTAGTTAACAGAGCTTATATATATTATATCCCTTTCTCCCTTCATAATATGAAAAATACAATGTTTCTTCTTTCTTTGTCTTTACTCTCTCTCTTTCCACTGCTTCATCTAATGCATGTCATAAGCATAGAAATGCTATCACTTATCATAGAAGATTAAACACACAAGGAAGGTTGTTGCATTGTGGTATGGGTCATGAATACCAGAATCCAATATGGTATTAGAGTGGGTTAAAGTCCCGCTCTGCTTCCGCTCTTTCTTTTGTTCTTGTTTTTGGTTCGTGTGCTTTCTTTACATTTCTTTTTCTTCTTGTAATATTTGTGATGGAAACTAACAGTAGTAGTAATCAAGATCCCACTCAGAATCCAAACAGTTCTTACTATCTGCATCCTAGAGAATATCCAAGAACAATTTTAATCAATCTTTAGCTTGACGACAAAAAGTATCATGCATGGAGTAGGACTATGCATCGTGCTCTTCTTTCAAACAACAAACACAAGTTCAGTGATGACACTCTGCCTTCTCCAAAACCGAGTACTTCACTGCATGAAACATGGGAAAGGTGTAATATGATGGTTATATCATGGCTAACAGGAACTCTTAGTGCACAAATTGCGCAAAGTGTGATTTACGTAGAGGATGTGAGGGAACTTTGGGAAGATTTACGTGAATGTTTTTTAAAGGGAGATGTTTTCAGAATTTCAGATCTTCTTCAAAAGATACATTCCATGAGGCAAGGTGAACAAACAATAACTGATTTCTACACTAATTTGCAGACCTTATGGGAAGAACTTGAAGCACTAAGACCAATTCTTGATTATGAGTTCAAGATCAAATGCAATTATGCATTAACTAAGCATATCTAGAGGTATAAAGAATCTAAGTACGCTTTGTGTTTGATAAAAGGTTTGAACGATACTTATATTACAGTTAAGACACAAGTCTTGCTAATGAAGCCTTTACCTAGTATAAATCATATTTTTTCCCTTATCATCCAACAAGAACGACAATTGGTAGGCAATGAGATGATGAATAAAGGTAATGTGATGATGAATATCAAATCTTTGTTAAATTCTTCAGACAATCAAGGAAATTGGAAGACGTTTCACAGTTAAAGTGGTAGATCTCAAGGAAGAAGAATAAATAGGTATCAAAACAATGTCAAACAATGCACACATTGTCACAGATTGAACCATACAACAGATGAATGTTACTTGCAAGTATGGGTTTCCTCCTTGGTATAAACAGAAAAGTGAAAGAAATGAAAGAATTATAAACAGTGTTGTGATGGATAGGAATATGAAAATTAAAGAAGAGCAAGAAGATAAGTTAGACGCACATAATGGGAGCAAGGTTACACAAGACTAGATATATCAAATCATGAAACTTATCCAAGAAACAAAGAGTGATTATACGCATAAGGTGAACAATTTTGTGAATGACTCTTCAGATGAAAACATTGTGAAAGGTATGAAAAACGAAAACTCTTGGATTTTAGATACGAGAGCCACATATCATGTGAATTTTTCTATAAATAACTTCGTGACATTTCGCAGAATAAATCCTATTCACATCAATTTACCAAATGGTTAACATGTTATTAGATGGAACAATAATGTTACTTGATTTTTTTTTCTTATATAACGTGTTATATATACTATAGTTTGCATTTAATATTGTTTATGTGCAAAAACTGGTTAGAAATCATAATTGTAAACTCACTATTACTTCTGAGTATTGTCAGATTCCAAATGCAGAATCATTGAAGATGATTGGATGTGCTATGCTGAACAGAGAATTGTATCTGATAGATACACCAAAGCATGAAGTTACAATCAACACTACAGGATAATTGAAAGATGCAAGCCGAAACATTATAAAGAATATTTGGCACCTCAGGCTGGGACAACCATCTGATATAGTCTTACAATATATCAGTAACATTTTTCCTTATGTTAGTTGTTGTGAAAACAAACCGTGTGATGTATGTCATTATGCTAAGCAACACAAATTTACATTTACTCATAACAACACATGTACTAAACATATATTTGATATGATTCATGTGGATATACGGGGCCCTTTTGGGACTGCTCTTTGCATGAACACAAGTTTTTTCTTACCATAGTGGATGATCATAGTAGGTTCACTTGGATTTATCCTATGACAACAAAATCTGAAACTAGAGATGGCTTAAGTAGATTCATCACTCTTATACATAACCAGTTTAATCCTGCTATAAAAGTCGTACGTTATGATAATGGAAATGAGTTTATTTGTGCCACTTTGTATGAAAGTTTAGTTATCATTAATCAAACTAGTTATGTGGAAACTCTACAACAAAATTCTATTGTTTAGAGGAAGCATCAACACATTTTGAATTTTACGTGTAGTCTTTTATTTAAGTCCAAATTGCCTATTGTTTTTTGTCTTATGCTATGACATATGCCACACATCTAATAAACAAAATACGTATCAATGTTCTAGAAAATCATACACCTTATGATCTTTTATATAAGGAACAACCCGATCTTCAAAATTTAAAGGTTTTTGGCTCTTTATGTTTTTCTTCAAGTCTGCAATGGAATAGATCTAAGTTAGATCCGAAAGCAAGGAAATGTATTTTTCTTGGATATAAAACTGGTATGAAGGGTTTTGTTGTGTTTGATATTCATAATAAAGAAATATTTGTTTCAAGAAATGTAAAATTCTGAGTTTGTTTTTCCCTATTCTGAGAATTATAATTGTAATAATGAAAAGAGTAATTAGCAAATAAGCGTCTTTGATTTCAATTTTGAACCAGTTGATACAAATGAAAGTGATCATATTGATCAACCTGAAGGGAATAAAACTGAAGAAAACAACTGCGAAGTCTGATAGACACAATAAATCACCCAACTATCTCAAAGATTATCATTGCCAACTTTCTAGTTACATTGACACTGAACGACTAAATCATTTTGGTAATGTCATTCATTCCCTATTATCTTGACTATGGTAATCTCACTACTAAGCACCTTAACTATGTTTTAGCTATATAATCTATTGAAGAACCACTGAATTACAATGAAGCTATAAGGAAACTTGAATGGTGTGAAGCCATGAAAAAGGAAATTAAAGCCTTGGAAGAAAATGAAACCTGAACTCTAACTGATCTTCCCCACAGTAAGCAACCGATTGGATGTAAATGGGTGTGTAAAATAAAATATAATGCGAAGGATGACATAGAAAGGCACAAGGCTAGGCTTGTCGCGAAAGGGTATACTCAACTGGAGGGAATATATTACCTTGACACTTTTTCACCTATGGTCGAACTTACAACTGTAAAAATGCTCCTAGCCATTACAACCACACAAAACTGGCACCTGAAATAGTTAGATGTGAACAATGCGTTTCTGCATGGGGAATTGAATGAGGAAGTTTACATGTTACTCCACCTGGAATCAAGGTCAAATCTAGACATGTTTGCGAGCTAGTTAAATCCTTATATGGTTTGAAACCAACAAGTTGACAATAGTTTTCTAAACTTACTTCTTCTCTTAACAAAATTGGTTTCACTCATTCTGTTTATGATCATTCGTTATTCATAAGAAACGCTGAAAACATTTTTACTATATTATTGGTATATGTAAGTGACATTATTCTTACATGAAAATATATATCAAACATTGAACAAGTCACACGACACCTAGAAAAAGTCTTTAAAGTAAAAGACTTGGGAGATTTGAAGTTTTTCCTAGGTCTTGAGATAGCTAGATCTAATAAGGGAATTCATGTTTCTTAGAGAAAATATGCTCTAGACATCATCAATGACTTAGGTCTCCTTACTGCTAAACCATTTGCCACGCCTATGATGAAGGACACAAAGGACATGTTTCAAGAAGGAATTCCCATAAAGGATGTTAGTGATTATCAAAGACTCATTGGGAGGCTAATATATCTTACAAACACCAGACCTGACATAAGCTATTGTGTTCAGTTTTTAAGTCAATTCCTGCGGGCACCTACATCAGAACATCACAGTGCTGCACACCGAGTCCTACATTATATTAAGGGGACTCCTGGACAAAGACTTTTCTTCCTTGCTAATTTTGATGTCCAACTTAAAGGTTTTTGTGATTCAGATTAGGCAAGTTGTCCGTAAACTAGGTGATCAACAACTAGCTTTTGTGTTTTCCTGGGATTTTCATTGATCAGTTGGAAATCCAAGAAGTAATCTACTGTGTCACAATCATTATTCGAAGCAGATTACCATGCTCTCGCTACTCTAACTTGTGATATTCAATGGTTGAAATATTTGATCGATGAGTTCAAGATAAAGGTTTAGACCTAACGGCTGTCTATTGTGATAATCAATCTGCAAGATATATAGCTCACAATCAAAGCTTCCATGAAAGAACGAAGCACATAAAGATAGATTGTCACGTTGTACGTGAAAAACTACAATCCAAGTTATTCCAGCTATTACCAATCTTCTCCAATCATCAAACTGTTGATGTTCTCACAAAACCACCTGAACATGGTGATTTTATTTATGCTATTTCAAGTTTGGGCTCATCAACATCCTAAGATCGAGGGGGGATATTAAGTTTTATAAGTTTTTTTTTTTTGTTACTCTGTTTTTTAGTTAACAAATATTATATATACTGTATCCCTTTTGTTGAAGAAGAGCTTTGATGACTCCAAATCTCCATGGATTGCTTGAAGGCTGATTGTAGCTTAGTTGGGTGTGTTCTGGGGTAGTTTGAATTTTTTAATTCACTCTTAGTTTGAATCCAAAGCTGGTTTAATTCAAATCTTTTTGAAAAGAGTGTTTTATGTAGAAGCAGAAAAACAACCAGTTGTTTTATCGTTTCAATCGGTTGTTTCATACTTAAGGTTTTTGAAATTGGTTTCGGTAGATTTGAATTTGGTTGACTTTGTTGTCAAACCAATTCAATCGGTTATCTCGACAAAACAACCGATTGTTTTTTTAACTGTCTTAACAAAATTTTGTTAAGTTGGTTAAATCTGCTTTAAATGATTTGAAACTGATTTGTCTTTTATAATAAATGTTTTCAACTGCTAATTAGAGTATAAATGTTCTATTTTACGCTCCTAGCATTAACTTTACAAGATCATTTTGTGAAATCAAGTTTTTTCCAAGATTGCTTAAGACTTTGGATATTTCTCTAAGAGTGAAGTAAAACTTGTTGTGTACTTTGATTTGATTTGTACCAGATGTGATCAATCCTATTTCTTTCTTTATTTGTAATTCTATAAGTACTGGTGTTCACAAAGTTAGAGGGTGTTCTGATCTGTGATGTGATTGTGGTGTGCCAAAGGAAGTGTGTGTTCTTGAGGAGGTCAATATCACTTCTTTGGTGGTTGTGTGTTTGTAATATGTGATTATTGCATAGTGGATACCCAGTGGTTTCTGGGAACTAGATCTTGGGATAAGAGTGAACCAGTATAAATCTGTTTGTGCGCTTATCTCTTTCCCTGAACTCTTTAATATATGTTTTAAGTTGTTTTTATTCACTGCTGATAAAAACAACCGGTTGAATTGCAAAAACAACCAGTTGATTTTCTGGAAATCACCTTAATCAGTTTTGTTCTTTGACTTCCTTGATTTATTTCTCTATGATTCATCATTGGATTTCATTATACCTTCAAAGTTTACGAAAATCGTTTATAAACAATTCACTCCCCTCTTATTTAAGACCATAAATTTTAACACCTTTCTCCCTTCATAATATGAAAAATACAATATTTCTTCTTTCTTCTCTATCTTTCCACCGCATCATCTAATGCATGTCATAATCATAGAAACGCTGCCACCTGTCACAGAAGTTTAAACACACACAAGAAAGGTTGGTGTGGGTCATGAATACCATAATCCAATAAAATAGCTAGACTTTGTATAATTTTATGTGTTTTAACCTTGCTTGTAGTAGCTTACGGGATGATGGCAGAGGGGTTGTGACCTTCATCAATTTTGTGTTTTGGGTTAGTATGCTAGGGGTTAGAAAAATAGTATCCAATATACTAATTTTTTTTTATAAGAATTGAAACATTCATAAAATATTTTTTTTATTCTATTTATTATTTCTCATAAAAAAGAAGAAGCAAATCAATCACAAGCTCTTAATATGTAAATTATATATATAACCATATCAAGATGACAATGAACTAAAAATGCTATTCGCTTAAGATTAAAGTAATGATGCTTTATTTATTTTTATCAAGAATAAAATAAAGTAATGATGCTTTGTTATATGAAATTGAATCTTATAATATTTTTACATGTGGGGTGATATGACACTAAGATGTTTTGTTATGAGAAAAGCGAATTGAAATGCAACAAACTGATCAGGAGCAACTAAAGCTTTGTAAATCACCTTTTGGAGAGTTAATGATAAGATAAGATGCAGAAGAGAAATTCATAGCCCAAAAGTTTTGTCTGAGACTGCATCACATAGCTTGCATCACCAAAACACCCATTTCTACCCTTTCACTCTCAGCCACTTACTCACTCTTCTAGAATGTCTCAAACATATGGTTATGGCTTTAACCAATTACCTTTTGTCATGATTGAAGTTTTAATCCAAGTAAAAATTAATTTCTATTCATGATGTAAAAATTGATTTATAGCACTATAAAAAAAATCATGAAATAAAAATTAATTTTAAAAACAAAAATTAATTAGTTGCTATAGTGATTAAATTAAAAAATATTTTAGAAATTAAAAAAAATAGTTTCTAAATTAATTTTTATTATTGTTAAATAGTTTTTAAATTAATATTTAATTAGCTACTAAGGTTTTAACTACCAATTATTTAGATTCTAAATTTGGTAGAAAAACCTTGATTGCTAATTAGATACCAATTTAGAAATTATTTAACAATAATATAAACTAATTTAGAAACAAAATTTTTTATACTCTCTAATTTAATCATTATAACAACTAATTATTTTTTATTTTTAAAATTGGTTTTATTTTATGTTTTTAGTTCAAAACATTTTAATTTCTGTATCTGATGTAAAAATTAATCTACACGAGTTCAGCTAATCAATCTAAAAGTAAAATACTTGTGGCAGTGGTTTCTTCATTTTAGTTGTGGCCCTTTTCTCAAATCTCTTTTTTTCTTGCACTTTTCTTTTATTTTTAGTTGGGATGATTTTGATTTTTCTGTTTGCAATTTTGATTCACTGAATCTGTTCACTAATATCACTCACGATGCTTCATAGCTAGCCATATATCCTCACGACACTGCATGTGGGTAGAATTTGACTTTTCTCTTTCTAATTTTGATTATACTATGTGGGAATAGATGATATTTAGATCATTTTTGAAAATTAATTTAGGACCAAATGAAATATACCTATCCATTTTCATCGCTAACCCCTTCATGTCTAAATAAATATTTTTTTTGTAGATATGAAATCCCTTTTGAACCTAATAATTAAGAACGAAACCAATTTGTCTCAATTACCTGGTTTTTTTTCTTTCTAATATTTAAAATTTGGTTTTTAAATACTTGTAACTTATACATATATTTCTGAAGATAATAGTTTCTTAAAGCACATTTATATAAATTAAAATGATATAAGTTACACTTAAATATAAAATTATTTAAATATGCACTATCTTTTATAACTATTTATACATTTTAAATATTTATATGTGTTAAACATTTATTCACATAAACATCACTTTTATATAAAAGAAAACAAAAGTAAAATTATCTGAGTTATAATCGGATTTTTTTTTATTTGATGTGGTTTTTTGGGTGATTTATATTTCTGCTTTGTATAAGGATTATAGTAATCTCTTTGTTGATAAAAAAAAAGAATTGAAACACCGTGTTTCACATTTATTAATTTTAATTATTAATAAAAAAACTTTAAATGACTATTTACTTGTCACATATTAAAAATTAAGTGCTAATATGAAAAAGTTTTTATAAATTAGATTATACATGAACTGATTTTATTTTATTTTTTAAAAATATTTATGAAGAAGTTCATCCTAATATATACTCATATTTTTGTCAATAATCTTGAATTTTGAATAAGTAGTTGAGCTAAGTATTTAGAGAAAAAAAAAATATTGGGTGCCTTTATTAACTACAAAATTGTCTTCCTACTCTAAACCAAAAAGATACTAAAAAAGTTAATAATTGATACCAAACAAGTTATTCTACAATGCTCCTACTGATTTCCTTTTTTCTTTTTCTTTTTCTCTTTTTTTCTACGATTGATGTTCCATCCTGATTAAAGAGAAAAGGTATCGGGCACGATTAACGGCTAAAATTAGCGCCGCCTTAGGTTTAGGTCAAGTCTTAAAGCAAGGGTTACTCTCATATAATTATATTTAGAATATTTGTTTTCATATAGAATATTTTTCTGAATATTAATATGAATCATTTTATAAATATAAAGTCTTACTAAAAATTAATTTTAATTCAAAATTATTCTGTTAAAAACTAATTTACTTTGAAATCATTAAGTGTAAGTTAATATAGACTTCAAAATATGTTTTTTACTTCCAATTTAAATGTTTTCCTTAGTTTTCAATTTTGAAATAAACTTTTGTTTTAATATATAAATTATTTATATTAGAATCTATTTTGAATTTGCATTTTTACCGTTTTTTTATCACATTTTTTTAAAGTATTCAGTTTTTTTTGTTTTTTTTTTTATTTTAGGCCGAAAACGTCTGGACTAAACAAAAATAAAACATACTTTTTTTCAAGTTACATAAGGATTAAAAGTATTTTTTTTTTAAAAGTAAGCCTATATTAAATTTGAAAGCACAAAAGTATATTAAATTATCTGCAAAATAGCTAAAAGATATATAGTTTCATATTAAATTCTATTTACAAATTATTTTTCTCAATTTCACATGTTTACAAATTCTTAACTGTTATTTTCATTTAAAAAGAATGCATGGTCCTCGCTTGACTGTCTAACACGTTTTTTTTTTAATTAATTTTGTTTCTTAAATATTAATAAAATATCATGTTTTCCTTAGTTTCTGGTTGTCTGATATGTATTTAGTTTCTACTACTTAACAATTTTTATTCCCAGTAAACAGTATTATATTGTTTATTAAATTAATGGGTGCCAATAACTTAAAGAAAATAAATATTAGAATAATTAACTGTAATGTTAAGTTTAAAATTTGACATGTCAAACAGTCAAATAAAATAAAATTTTGATTGTAACCTTTTCTATTATTTTTAATTGAAGGGCTCATTTTGTATTTATCATTAGCCTCCACTAAAGAAAGTGCACTTTCTAAATGTTGGCAATACCAAGAAAATAATAAAATATTAGTTTCAAAAATTTATTATATTAATAGTTTAATCATAGAAAATATATTTGTTACCTTTAAATTTGTATTTAGTAATTAAATTTTTTCCTAATATCTTTTTATTGTGTAATTTGATAGGTATTTATATACGAGTTGAGATACTAATTCCTCTTAGTCGATCACGATTCTTCCACCTTTAACTTACATTCTTGTTTTTTATTTTTGATTTGGATTTAGAATATATTTATAAAAAATTATCCGATGTTGGATGTTTAAGTGAATACTTAGTATACTGATGTATTAAATACTATAATAATAATGCATTTTGTTTCTTTTCTTGATTGTGTATTAATAAGGTCTGAATCCTTCTAAAGTAAAGTCAGATCAAATTTAAAATATGCATATCACAATCAAACATTTGTATTACCTACTTTGTTTTTATTATATAACTTATATTAATTTACATTTATCTTATCATATATTGACCCTAATGGTACAATATATAAACTATCTAAAAAAATGCAACTTAATTTAAGCATGATTTCTTTTATTATGTGACTGGTCATACTATTGGTGAAGTAGTTTGACTATTCAGATCAATACAAGTGTTGCTGATTGTCTACATACATATATATAAATGCACTACTCGGGTTAAGACTAGAACACATTTTTCTCTATGTTCTTCTTCAATCTCAAACAAACTTGATTTATAGTTTGTGTAAAGATGAATAACGTATGGAAACTAGTGCAAGACTTCAAGCCTGTACTGCTGATGGTACTGGTTCAAATCACATATTCTTCTGTGAATGTGCTCTATAAGCTCGCCATAAATGATGGAATGAGCATTAGGGTAGTCACTGCCTACCGTCTTATTTTCGCAGTAGTTTTCACTTTTTCTCTTGCTTTCATTTTCGAAAGGTTCATTCTCACCCCCTCATACTTCTTCTTTTGTTCATTTTGAGCACTTACACCACTTCAATTAATAACTATACAAGAAGAACATGATTCCATTTTCTTTCTTTTTAAACAGAAAGAGCAGACCAAAACTGACATCGAGGGTGCTTTTCATGTCATTTTTTAGTGGCCTATTTGGGTATGTTTATGCATCTACATATGGTTCATTTAAGCTTTCTGTCTTCACCCCTTTGCCTTAACATGCATGTACATTGCTAAATTGTATAGTACTAAACAGAATATCCATATTCATATGTATGTTTGTCATTGTGAAACCATATATACAGTGCAAGTTTATTGCATAACCTATTTCTGGAGGCCTTGGATTTGGTGTCGCCAACATTCGCTACAGCAATATATAATCTTGTTCCTGCAGTCACTTTTATTTTGGCTATCTCTTGCGGGTACGTAGTCACCAGTTATAACCATTATGCTTTTTTTTATGTTTATTTAAATGTGTTATCGCTAATAGGACGATTTATAGACCATATATTTAGGGAAAGAGAGAGTGGATAGAATATATACATGCTATGGCCATCATTGCAAAAATTGCAATCAGCATCCATGATGGGTTTAGTGACTTAAATCTGGTTCACTAACTAAAAAGTTGTTACGTGACTTCTACTAGTTGATTAACCATTGCTTTTTAGTTGCAGTGGAGGACGCACATCTATAACTTGTATACAAACTTGTCGAATGTCAATTTCAGACACACCACCACATGATAGAAATTAAAAGTTAATTTATATATTTGTTTAGACCTATATATACTAATATAACCATATATATGCCACTGTTTGCAATGAAATACCATACATACACACACCATGGATTGAATAGAAATATGTTTCTATAAAACGAAAACCACCATCATTATAAATACTAAGTAAGTAGTTTAATTTAATATCAAATTAATATTACTGAGCATGGTTGGTTGGATTATTTTTTTGAATTTTGGTAGCTTGGAAAAGTTGAATATGAGAACCACAGCAGGGAAGGCCAAGGTGGTGGGGACGATAATAGGAATTGGAGGGTCAATGTTACTGACATTTTTCAAAGGGCAAGAACTGAATGTTAAGAGTTTTCACACAGATCTTTTGCATAAAAATAACCAGGTAGTAACTTTGCATACTGACTCTAGTCATAAATTTCTGGGTGCTTTGTGTGGTTTTGGAAGCTGCTTCAGTTTTGCATTATGGCTCATCATTCAGGTACATGCTCTTCCTATTTTTACATACATATTTGAGTATCGTGGAGTTTGATTTCATATTTTGTCATTATCACTCTATGGAACAGTCTAAGATAAATAAAGAATACCCAAGTCATCACTCAAGTACTGCGTTGATGTCCTTAATGGGTGCAATACAAGCCACAGCCTTTGCCCTTTATGCTGAGAAGGACTGGAACCAGTGGAAGTTGGGTTCGAGTATTAGGATTCTAACTGTGGTTTATACGGTAATATCTTATGCTATAAATTCATAATATAATTGGGTCTAGATTTGGATAATGAATAGGTTAACAGAATAATTACTAATTTTGAAATGAAAATGTTTTGTAGGGAATCGTGGCATCTGGATTAGTGGTTATTGCCATTGCATGGTGTGTAAAGATGCGAGGTCCATTGTTTGTATCTGTTTTCAACCCTCTTATGCTTGTGCTTGTGGCTGTGGCTGATTGCTTGATGTTAGGTGAAAACTTATATGTAGGAAGGTATGAGTCAAGCTCTTGATCACTTAAATTTGTTATGTATCACAAAGTAAATTCTATGTCATAATGACTCTCTTCTCGTGAAAACCTTGTTTATCCCTTCATTAGTTCATCCATGGTTGTATTATTCTTAAAATGTTTTGCTTTAAAAGTTTAGTAATGACGTGAATTTTCTGTGCATATGTTAGTGTGATTGGAGGCGTGCTAATTGTGTGTGGCTTGTACATGTTTCTGTGGGGTAAAAGCAAAGAAGTGAAAAAGGTGAATATGACAGTCTCGTCAGAAATCACCCAGAAACATGAAGCACCCGAAGTAGTTGTCATGTCCACGACAAAATATAGTGAGAATAGTGACTGCATTACCATTCCAACGCCAATTGCAAAAGTAACATAGTTGCCAAAGTTTCTTGACTATTCATGGAAAATGAACACAATCACACGACACTGAAAATTACCAGCTAGCAGAAGACATGGTTTCGGAAAAGTTTGAACTTAAAGCCTTTCGTTTCTCGTGATGTATACTGACCATACTATATGTGTGTATTTCTAAGTCACTGTACACTTTATTATCATAGAACTGAAACATAAAGTTGTCCTTTGCCATCAGGTTTTCGACAAATATAATGTTTAAAAGCACTTCACATTAGAGTTTGAATTAACTCACTGATTTTTTTTAATATGCAAAAAGAATATATAAATGATAGAGTATTTGAGATACTCTAACCTTTTTATAAAAGAAGGTTATTTCATATAGATCCTTGTCACTGTGCTGCATATACAGAAAGAAAAATAGACAAAACTACCTAAAACAGAGGGCACTCTGCCCTTCTGCTTAACTTTAGTTTAGAAATTTTGCATGAAGTTTTGCCATGCCAGAAAATAGATTGCAACTTTCCATTTTTCACTATCACATGAATTTGAAATAACCAAACATAATACAGTCATTAAAAGCTCTACAATATAACTAGGCGTATCTCCATCACATAAACTTCAATATTAAAAAATTACAGCCATTAAGGACTCTGAAACAAAATAATGGGAATTTTGAAAAGATACTTGTATAACATTTCATATTTCGGTGGATATGAATTTCTTAGCCAAGAATTGGATACTAAGTGATGGGGTAAGAAAAAGATCTCAAAATATTTTTTCCAAATGATACAAAGTGGCAGGATTTTGTGTCATAAATAATAATTATTAGACCAGCAACAAATTTTATCTTTTAGTAGGATCATTTATTTATTTTATTGCAATTTAAAACAAATGTACGATTGTAAATTGTTTACAAACGCTACAAGAAACTTCTTAATAAAGTGAGTCACTAACCATTTTAAAGGAGAAAACGAATGATGTATATTTTGAAGATAATTTTTCTGGGTTAGCATGTACCTAATACAGTGGGTTGAGTTCTTGTTAAGAGAAATGCTAATAGAGTAGTTGAGTTCTCATTAAGTAGAAGCTACTACTGAGAGCTGAGTTCTCGCTATAGAGGTTGAGGTCTCGCTAAGTTGAACCTAATAGTGTGGGTCAAGAACTTTCTAAGTTAAACATTTTAATAGTATTTTTTTTTTGTTTAGAGAGGGTTGAGTTTTTTAGTGTCTAAGTTCAAGAAGGAGGTGAATTGGACTTAGAAAATTTTCACAAAGAAAACTATTTAAGAAACCTGACAGGAAAGAACAGATTGACAAAAATAACATATTAAAGTTCAAAAGAACAAATTGTTTTTTGAAAATACTCTTAGTGGAAACATAACCACTTTCTGATTTGTTGATAACTGAAAATGTGAACACAACCGGATTTAGAGTCAAAACTAATTTTTGAAAAAGGTAACTATTTCTGAAGCAATACCAAATAATCAATTGTTTTGTCAAACAAAAGATTAAATTGTGCAGTAAAACAATGTTTTGAAAACAATGAAATAGATTTTAAAAAACTTATTAAGAGACCCTTGTGCTTAAGCTCATCACTATGCCTGTGATATATAAGGAAGATTCAGAGTGAAAAAGGCTATTTAAACAACTCTAACCTAACTAAGACTATGAATTATCTTTTTCATAAACCTTCAAACAAGTTATCTTCATCAAACACTTCTTAATGAAAGTTGAGTAGACTTTTCACTTATCCTCAACCGTCGACACTACACAATGAGAAAAAAGAGCTTAGAGTGAGCTAGACACTCATTAAGCCCTTGCTAAGTTAGGGGTATTGTTGACCCTAGCGTCAGTCTAGCCCACGCATTCTACGAGTTAAAAAAAAGTTGTAGTTTTTATAGAATACCAGAACTTTAGAACTATTTGCCTTATTATACAATTTCAAAGTGCAATGCAAATAATAAAAGTTAGGAGAACTTAATTGGCCTTATAAAGGTATAAGTGAATTCTCAATCTTTTAAGAACAATGTGATTAATCTAAATGCAATAGAAGTTCATTTACTTCTTTTTCAATGATAACACATATGAATGAAATATAATTCCTAATCTAAATAAGAATTGAAAGTTCAATTAGATATCCATTTTTTGTTTGGAAAGGACAAATCAATATGAAAAATACATATATACAGGTAAACACCACATGGAAATTGAAATTATCGAACATAAGAAGTAGTAATCAAAGTTTAATAAAATAGTCAATGTGCCAATTAAAGAAAGTACGAATAAAAGATGGATATTATAGATAAGGGAAAAAAGTGTTCCATTTCACAAATATAGTGTTTTCCAAAGCATCGGAGTTAGTGGACTAAGGGAAGTACCTATGAAAAAGAATAACAACAGTTAAAATTAATAAAAAATTGAGAATACAGATGAATTGAAGGAAATAAAAATATAGAACACAAAGTTCTACTGAACATGTTCATTGAAACACTTAGTAGAGGAAAACAATGAGCAAGTAATTTAACTTACATTGTAAGTGTTCATCAAGGAAATAGGTGATTATCATAATCTTCAACATATTGGAGGTGGACTTGATGGGTACCTGTTGAAATGTCACCAACATGTCGTAACACCATCATAGCTAATTGTTGTTGCATCAACATCATTATGTCCTCTAACTGTGTAGTCATTTCATTAGCCTAGTTTTCTCTTCCAGTTACTTCTAGGATTTTTCATCTAAGAACATTACAATCAATGATAGAAGTTAATACAGAGGGTTGAGTGAGGGATGAGACACCATGGTGAAAATTAGCAGCCAAATCCGTAGTGTCATAAACTCTACCTCTACTATTCCTGGGAATGACCATTTACCCAATCACCCTTCTTGTTGGTATGAGTGGCAAGGAATAATTCATCTAGTTCAACAAGTCGTCCATATTTAGGTTCCTAAGAAAGGTTGTACAATTATAAAGAATTTGTTGTCTTTCACATTTTAATTGGATTACATGTAATTTCCTACACATAAGTAAAGAGTATTACTTATAAGGTCTAATGAAATATTGAAGTTTGATTTTCCGCCACTTGAGTGCAATGCTCTGTCCCATGATGAAGACCGATTAATTTTGTTTTGGGATGATTTGTATTTTAACTTTTAGGTATCCCAATAGTTCAAAGTTCACCCCGTGCTTCTTCTCCTATCCAAGTAGGTATGTTTCTTCTCCTATCCAAGTATGTATGTTTCTTCTCTTATCCAAGTGAGTCTAAAGCCGCCCGAGCTTTACTAAGCACGTAATAGAGGCGTTTTCTAACTTTTGACTCGTACACCTTTCTAATTTGTCACTCATCATGAGGGACCCAAGTCACTCTAGTCTGCACAAACGAGGAACAATTAAATTAATATGATTATATTAAAGCTTGAATAAATTATAATTCATTGTAATTAATAATAAAAAAACTCACATTAAATTTGATCCGCCATCTAAGTTGGGTCTCCTCACTCATGGTTTCACAATGGTGGTAGAGGCCTTTCAATTGTGACATAATTGCATGACTCATAAGTGAAAAATTTCAGTAATATTTCATATTAAAATATAGACACTTATGAATATTAATTGATAAAATAAACATAAAATAATCCCTAATTTATAAATTTATACCTTTTTACATATTTTGTGATTTTAATTTGAATAAGAATGATTTATTCCCAAATTTGTATTAATTTCAGAGTTCTAGGGAAGAATGGAGATGAAAGGGGAAAAGCAGAATACACAAAGCTAAAAAGGGAAAGCTGGAACGCACCAGCACTCACCCAAACTTGCCCAAGCCAGATGCTCCCAAAGAATCTCGCCCTAATAAGCCTAATTTCGCCCAGGTGAGATCACTCCACTGACGTTGGGACTTTTTTGTGTAACTCGTCCAGGCAAGCCCAAGAACACCCAAGCGAGAAGTCACTTAGCCTAAGTCTAACTAGGTTAAATATGAGGCTTAAGGCACAACCCTGAGGATCATTAAGTGGATTGGAATCCAATTGGGAGAATAAAAGATGTTTAAACCCTAGAGGAGGCAACCGTCAAGGAGAAACATCTTGGATCTTATTTTCTTGCTCTCCCTACTTGTAATAGCCAACATGAATGGCTAATTCTACCCTTTGAGATTGGAATTAATCTATTCAAACTCTTATGTATTGGGTGATATTTAAATATAACATTTTTTTCTTGATTGATGATTGGTATTGTCATTTTATTCGTAATGTTTGTTTCTATGATCTAGATCCTTAGATTTGATTGGAAAGTACGTATAAGTCTCTGACCCAAATGATCATGCTTAACATATTTGAATTCCAGGAATATATTTGAAATGTTAATTGCTGTCAACGACTAATTGTAATGATAAGAAGTTTTTTTATAAATATGCGAGAAATCGATATTTAGGAGACTCTCTTAATAATTTTATATGCGATGAATCGATATAAATGATTTTTATACGACTATCAATATCAATCAAATGATAGAATATTACCATGGTATTCAAAATACAACGGGGTAAGAAGGATGAACCTCAATTCCAATTTTCCCAATTGAACCAACAAACTCCTTGACTTACTTTCTTTTGCGATCATAAGAAACTCCCAACAAACTTTATTACTTTGTTTTCTATTTAGTGAATCTTTTACTTGATTATTCGAATGTTCCTTGTGAATTTGATATCCGTTCTTAGGGAAAAATTATTACTTTTGACAATACGGTGCACTTGTCGTAAATTAGTGATCAATGACTAATCGCCTCAATAGCATGATGATTAGGTGTTCATCTACACACCATATAAATGAATATTTTAAGCATTTAATTTTTAAGCATGAAATGAAATATGAATGAGAAATTTTGCTTACCCTTTACCCATTGGTCGAATGATGACCCTCCCATTAGCATCACGTTGTACTTCCTCATCAGGAAGATCATGGTCTGTATTTGCAACAATGGAATGGACTAAGGCATCATGGATGGGCTCAGTTGGGGTAGAAAATAGTGTGGGGAGTAGGGCTAGTGTGGACTAGGAGAAAGGTAGAAATAGTGTAGAGAGAGGGAACAACAGTGGGTTGTAGTGCTAAACCCCAAAAGTGATGGATTGTTGGAGAAGATTAAGATTGCATTGGTGGACCTATTGCAAGATGTAGTAGATGAGTTGTGCTGGCATGAGGTGATGACATAACTCTGTGATGGGGTGATAACCTGGATGGGGAGTGACTAAAGGTAGGATGTTGTACAACATGTTCCCCAACAAGGATACGAGGAACTGAAGCGACAAATAACAAAGATGATCAATCAAATGGGAGTTGGTCACTTTAGGAAGAAAGGGTAGAGGAAGAGGGGGTGCAGGATGAAGGGTTGCAGGATGATGGGGTTAAGGAATATGGAAGACTTTGCTAACCATCAACAAAAGCAGTAGATCCTGGTGGCACATTAGAATAGGGGATGTTGCCAAGTTCTATGACCAAATGGCCATGCATAGATGTAAAAACTTCACGTTGTACATTGCCACGTCTAATTGCAGAGTCATCTCTATCCCTACTCCTAATTATTTTTCTTGCCAAAAAAGTAACATCATGGATCATCTAAATTTTAGATCAAATCATTCACAATGGAAAAGGTGAATCTTCTTAGAGCTTCCCAGATATTGCAATTCATAAATACGCCATATAAGTCATCTTGTTCACCGTCTGTGACATCTTTCACATGCACGTTGTCGCAATTGGGATCACAACGGGACAATGATAACAAACGTTGAAAAACAGAGGAGTCACCATCATAGTTTATTATGAAAAATTATAAAAAAATCGAAAGAAAGGTCTATGAACCAGATTTGGAAGTTGGTTACGTGGAAGCAAGGTGTTAGTACCATATAACGTCTTTCCTAAGAGGATATTTTTAATTAAATATGCAAAACAAATATTTCTTTTAGAATATTTTTCCTAAAAATAGAAACAAAAGCATGTGATAATAAAGAAAATATTTTTGGAATTTTTTATTTGAACTTGACAAGAATAATCTTGACCCTATTTACTTCCATTCGTAATGGAAAATTAAGGTTTACATAATTTTAAAGGATAAAGACTACTTTTCCATGTGTTTGACGTTTTTAATTAACTTTTTTTTTATATTTTTTTTATGATCATGCTAATTGGAGTATGAGAACATACAAAGACTAATATAATTGAATTTAAATTAGACAATATGTAACATATTAGTTTGACCTCATTATAATTAATGATGGTATGAATCTGTGAGTAGAACGAGGTGTCTGGATGTCCTCCTCTTAGTACTTTGAAAAAGTATATCCAAACTAGAATTCTAATGATCAAAACATGTTGCTACTCAATTTCGTAAATTACACATTGAGTTATTAAATCATTTTAGAATCTCAATTAGTAATATAAAACGTTTGGCTATTTCTTTTGGCAGGTGGTCCACTTGTGACTAATAATTTGTTGACTACAATTTACTTGTCAAGAACAAATTATTAATAAACACAACTAGACAATTCAATCATCAACTCTTAAAACTAATATTTTAGGGACTATTAAAACCGGCTTTTACCCCACGAATCCTCCTACAGCTTCTGAATTAGATCAATAAAAAGTAAATAACTATAAAAATGCAACACGAACTCTACAATCAAGAATCAACTTAAGCCCAACCAAGTAACTTAAACGAACCAAACCAAAAACAAAAACACACTAAGGGAACCAAAACAAAAAACAAAAACAAAATAAGGGAATCAAGAACACACCCGAGGCTCAGCTCCAAACTACCCAAAACTCCTCCTGATGGAAATTAAACACAATAAAATAATAATCCAACAAGAGCAATAAGCAGCGAATAATAATTTCCTAAACTTGCAGGAATCTGTGAGGAGCAATAACAAATAATGGTAGCAGCAAAAACATATTGAAGGAAGACACAAAATTTTTAACGTGGAAAACCTTTCCAATGTGAAAAAAAAACCACGGGTACAAGTCAGTTAATCAAGTTTTACTATGATCAAAATTAGGATACAAGAGAGTCTTAAATCACAACACACTTCGTGCTCAATAATCAGCCAAATAGCAAGACAAGAGAGATGAAATAGAGAACAATAAACCAGAAAATTCACCAAACTGCAGCTAGTGTGTGCAGCCTATAAGTCATTGTTCCGGCAACTTTTCAACAATCCGAATGGTAAAATTAAAGCACCACGAGTTATGAAACTGTTAACAAAATTCAGCCCGATCCAACGGTGGACAAAGCAACAGCAGTGATCCGAAAATATTCGTCCTCAAAAGAATGCTGAAAATGCTGCTTTAGTGTGAGACAAATTTCTCACTTATCAAACAACTTCGCAAAGATCCGAACGGTCAGATTGAATTACCATAAGTTGTGAACCTGATAACAAAATATCCGCTCGATCCAACAGTAAACGAAACATCGACGGCGGTCGGAAGTTGCTAGACGAAACTTTCTCTCTTCACTCTTTCTCCTTTCCTTTTCTCTCTCGGTCTCTACTGACGGGTCTCACTCTGTTCAAGAAAAAACTCTAAAGGTGATTAATATTAGACTGGGCCTCCACAAAGGAAGTGAGCCCAACCCAACACACCCCACAATCACCCTTGCAAGATTGGATTCCACCAATACAAATAGAGCTAACTCTTCCAAGCTCTCCTTAGCACCACACACACATCAATGAACAAATAGATGAAAAAATGGAGACCAACCAATGGGAGCAAGAACACATCCAAACACCAACCAATGAAAGCAACAACCAATAGACGCACCAAGAGCAATGGAGGTAACAATGTTTTGTGCTACAAACGAAGAACAAGAGTAGCAAGCTAGGAATTTCAACACAAAAATGGGAAAATGGGGAATAACGGGCATGGAGAAACTATATCACTTAATTAGCAAGGATTAAGCCCTAACTACCACTTACCTCCATGCGACGACCTAGTCCTAGCTTAGCCTTATTAATTAAAAGTACCTTAAAGGAAAATGGAGCGTTGGTCAAGTTTTAGCTTAGTCCACCTTAAAGTTAGGGTCGACTGGGTCCTAACTTGTCCTCTTCACATGTAGTGTCCGCAATATCCTAACTAGCCTCGGTTGTCTTCGTGCATCCTGCAAAATCTGATAAATTTCTTATTTTTGGTTTTATTTGCACTCATTTAGCCCACATAAATGTTTTTCGTTTGTGTCTGTGTAGAGTCTGCATGGCCAATTCTAAGCTTTATGGTTATGGTAGTGTCTAGTTAGAGTTGTGTTAACTGACTTTAAAATTGTCTGTTATCTGACCGAAGCTCCATTTTGATCTTTAATTTAGTGCATTATTGTAGTTAAATATTTAATATAATTCATGAAAAGATTCGTCCATCACACCAAAATTCAAATATGTCGTTGTTTACATATTTTTCTATAAATTACAACTACTAACAAGAGTACATTAAAGCATTAAGAGAATAAACTAGACAACTCTCTTTACTTTAACACATTCAGGTAATGGGAAGATTCTTCTAAAAGTGCGAACTCCACGATTAGGGTAATGGAGGCAGGAGCTGCTTGCTTACCTAAAACAGGAAGAAAAGGGAGGTGATGTGCCATGCATGCCTACATCAATTCCTTTCCACTATTGTTTTCAATATTTCATGATCACCATTTCCAAAGATTCCTTTATGAGCCTTTGTTACAATGTTGCTCTTACTATTCACCACGTTACTGCTAACATGGTCACTCTTCTCGTTCGCAGACATGACAACAACCTCAGTCGTTCTTAATTCTCTCTCCAAATCAGTTGGTGGTTTCATTTCTTTGCTTTTACCCCACAACACCATGTACAAGCCACACACAATAAGCATAGCACCAATTACACTGAACATATAAAAAAATAAATAAAAATTAGTCACACATACGAGAGAAATTAAAACGATAATATTCTGTTCAAGGTTTTCTCTCTCTCTACAAATAAGACCCATATTATAAAAGAAGAGTAAAAGAAGTATTATGATATGAATGCATAAAGTACATAAATATGATATAACCTTTTAAGTAACCCCCAATTTATAAACATAAATTTCCCATCTAATGCACTAGCCACTATACAACTAAGTCATCTTCACTGCATTTCTATTCAAGGTTTAAGACACGTTTCTTTTTATCAACAAAAAAAAAATATGTGTAAGGTGGTCTAACCCTTATACATTTTAAGCCTACCACTCAACTCTACAAACAAAAACAACGCCCCTTCACAAACAGCAAATCAAACACCTGACCAACTTAAAGCAACTCACTTGTTTTTAATCGAAAACATACATACCAGAGGATCAAAACACCAATCTGAAAAGGAAAAACAAGCCGAAGGAATTTTGGAGGTTACCCAAGACCCGACCTTCAAATGAGTCATGGAGAATATTTCTGAATAATCAATCAATTCTCCCTTAAAGATGTGCCTATTCCGATGTCTCCAAATCTCACTAACCAACACAATCCAGATAGTTCTCAAAACTAAATTAACAGATGTAGGAGCACCAGACAAATTAAACTGCAAGAAATGTGAGGCAGAAGCATGATGGTTAACCGAGTTCAACCCTAGCCAAGAATAACAAAGGTTCCAAGCTAGCCAAACAATTCTACAATAAAAAAACAAATAGCTTGTTATCTCCCCATACGCCACTCAAAGACAACATAAAATACTTTCAACCACAACCCCACATCTCGCCAAGTTGACCTTAGTAGTAATCTTATTTTCCAGAACCCTCCAAGTAGTGATACGAGCTGAGGGAAAAGCCTTAATCTTCCAAAAAGAATTATACAAACGCATAGAATCCCCTTCTTCCTTACCCCTTAAAAAACCATACGCAGAATTAACTGAATACTCAATGCAATCACCTTCCTTCCAAAGCTACCTATCATTCTTTTCTAGAGAGAGACTCAGATCATGCACCACCTAGAATGACCTGGTCCTTCTCCCAATCGACAAGTCCTTTCTCCAAATAAATATCCACACCTAAACGTTATTTACCCAATCCCTGCTACGAAATAGCTTAGCATCTTTCGATGCTAACAGTGAGAAAAGCCTTGGGAATTTACTCTTAAGAACGTCATAACCCATCCAATTATCTTCCAAAAAAAACATCCTTCCTATTACCAACCTCCCACCTAAACGATCTTCAAAAGACCTTTCCCAATCCTGTAGCATCCAGACCTTCTTCAAATTTATCCACTAGAGAGAATATGTGTTTCTTAACCTTTTCTCTTTTAAACTTCTCCAACCTCCTTATTTAGACTTTAGAATTTCCTTCCAGAGCCCTCCCTTATACAGACTCTGACGCCATATCCATTTTCCTAACAAGGCCACATTGAAAAGCCTAATATTGAGGATGCCAAGACTGTCTAGTTCCCGAGACTCGCACACCTTATCCCAAGACGCCCAGAAAATTTTCCTCCCTTCAGACCCCCAACCCCATAAAAAATGCATTTGTATAGACACTATCTTCTTCAACACAGTAGAAGGCATCTTGAACAAATATAAATAGCACAACGGTATAGTCGAAAGTACTGACTTGATCATTCAAATCCTCCTAGCCATCAAAACGAATCTACCCTTCCATTTTCTCAATCTATTATTGATTTTGCCAACAACACCATCTCAAAACGCGCTCCTCTTATGACATCCCCCAACTGGCAATGCCAAGTAAATGAAAGGAGTTTTCGTCACCTCACAATTAAGAATAGTCGCAAAATGGAGAATAATAGTCTAATCGACCCCCACCCCTCCAATTCTACTCTTCGAGAAGTTCACCTTAAGACCAAAAGCTAGCTCAAAACAATTTAGAATAACTTTTAAGTTGTACACACTTTTAGTGTTGGCTTCACAAAAAAAACAAAGTGTCATCTGTGTACTGAAACATATTGACCTTAATCTTCTTACTCTCAATCTCCAGACTCCCTATCAAGTTCTTATCAACAACTTTCCTTGAAACCCCAGTTAAGCTCAGTCGTAATAAGAAACAAGAACGGTGTTAAAGAATCGTAATACCTCAAACCCTTCTTCGAAATAAACTCCTTAATTGGGCTCCCATTTACTAGAACAAACACCGAAGCGAATTCCAAACAAGATTTAATCCAGGAGATCCACTTTTCACATAATCCAAGCCTACCTAACATGTAGAAGATAAATTCCCATTGCACCGAGTCATAAGCCTTCTCGTGATCCACCTTAAAAAAGACACAACTTTTCTTCTTCACCTCCTCAAAACCTCGTTGGCCACTAGAACGCTATCCATTAAACCCCTTCCTTCAAGAAAAATTGTTTCACTAAAGTCAATGACTTTATTCATCACCTTCTTCAACCTGATAGACAGAATCTTGAAAATAATCTAATAAAGGCACCCCGCTAGCAAAATTGGTCTGAAATGACACAACTATTGCGGATTGTCTGACTTAATTTAAGACAAGTTACCGAGAATTTTACAGAACAAGGTCTAAATATTTATTAAGTGAAAAAATGGTGAAAAGGAAATAGTGTATACCTTCCTAGGTATAGTTTCTCTTGTAACAACAGGGCAGCAGCAACAGCCACGAGGACAAGGCTAAGGGGATTGAACACAGATGCATATAATGGACCTCTCTTCCGCACACACCATGAAGTCACAATATTCACAAATGCAGTTACCGCAATTGCCTGCCACAAAATTTTAGTTTCAAAATATGAAATAGAAGTAAATGATAAACTTCAATTTCATTTTGGAGTTTGTTAAAGTATGAGAAAAAAAGGCAGAAAGAGAACGCAATAGATATGACATAGTAATGTGATGAAAATTGGAAATATGAAGAAAATAAAATAAAAATGAGATAAGAAAAATAGTGAGTATTTATACATTTAATTATGGTTATTATCTTACCGAATAGAGTGCCGCCAGAACCCTAATAGCCGAAGGCAACTTCCATTGATTCCAATTTTTCTCAACACAAAGGGCAAAGAGTGTGGCTTGTATTGCCGCCATTAAATTCATTAACGATGTACTTGAGTGGTGGCTGGGATATTCCTTACTCAGCTTAGCCTTTTGTACATAAACAGGGATGAGCATTAAAAGGTATCGAAAATCACAACCAACACATATATGATATATGCAACATGCGTACTGATATAACAGTACGTAATAAGGACACATGATATATGTAACAAGAGAAAAGTTTCTTTTATTTAACAAACATTTATAATATAATAATATTTTGAATTAAAAAATTAAACAAAACTAAATAAAATATTAATTTATTGAAGTGTGAGATGTGTGTTATTACTGTTCACATATCAGATCTCATGGAACAAGTATACTGATATTAATAGAATAATGAGAAGAAAAGGAGCCTAGAAAATTGCTGGGTATAAAAGTTTTCTATATTTTTCTACTCTAAAAAATACAGCTTCCTGAACTGAGCATACATAAAAGAGGGACCACCAAACGCAGTTACAGAGTGACCAATAGAATGCATTAATTTGCTAGCTGTATTATAGGTGACGTGTGTCCATTTCCTCTGATATCCCTTGCAAAAGGAGTATATAATATTGAGAATTTCTTGCTTTGAAACAAGAAAACGAAACTATCAAGGACTTAGAGCTTTGATACATATGTCTGCTAGATGCTAAGAAAGAGATGGGAAGTAAACTAAGTACAACCATTTTTTTTTTCATACCATATGAAAATCCAATTCAATGTTTCTTGCGTTCATAGAAGACCGGATAAAATGTCATGTGTAAGGCAGATTAGTGGTCAAGTATAGCAGTATTGTTTTTTGAAGGGAATTTGGAGATCTTGCTAAAACATAGTCAACCATTGAATTTTGCAAGTGAAATCATTGTCTTGTACTTAGTTTCACAATAACTTATAAGCACTAAATTTTGCATTTTACACTTTGAAGATACGAGTGAAGAATCAAGATATACGCTATTTCCGGTGATTAATCTCTTAGTTTTTGGACATAAAGCTCAATCACTTTCAATTCTTAAAAAAAAAAGTGCATTGTTGATATATATATATATATAATTGTTTATTAACAATATTTCTCGAGTTCTAAAACATACCAACATCTTTCTATTATCAAATATTTTCAACTTGACTTGTTTCCTAAAAAGAACTACGTCTCATTCTTTAAGTTTTAAGGTCTTAAAAGAATTAATCTATCGGATACATAGGATAAGTTTATTCCGAGTCTATGACCCAACAACTTTGTGTATTTGAAACTGACATGATGAACATTTTAGCAAACTCATAATAGCAAACTCATAACTAGAAAACACGCATGTGTACATATTTTAAATTATATTTTAAAAAAAAAGTAGAAAGGACCTAGTCCACACTACAAGTCATAACTTATATTAAACAAACAAAAAAAAGGTAGAGAGGCCTAGTTCATGCTACAATGTTAGATACAAAAAATAATTAATTTTTATATTGAATAAATTATATATTACTTTAGAGACTACAAAAATTATTGATATCTAAATTAGTTATATTATTAAGGATAGTTTCAAAATTAATATCTAATTAGCTACTAATGTTTTAACTATTAACTATTTAGATTCTAAAGTTGGTATCTAAAACATTGGTAGCTAATTAGATACCAATACTTTTTTTAGTCTCTAAAATAGTATCTAATTTAATCAATATAACAACTAATTATTTTTTGTTTCTAAAATTTGTTTATATTTAATAGTTTTCTTGTAGTGGATGTTATTAGGAGTGTTTGTGTGGGTTTCATCGACGCTATGTAAGTGATGGAGATCAAGCTCAAGAGGACATGGAGGCCAATCAACAAGATCAAGAAGAGGTGGAGGCACAAATGGAGGACGCCCATGGAGGTCAAAGTCCACCTCAAAGGATTACAAGAAGCATGTTCAAAGCTTTGGGAGCTAGAGGACATTTATTTTCTCTTTTTGTAATTTCTTTAGTTAGAGGTGCTTAGAGGGAAACATTAGAAACCTCTTTTGTTTTAGCATCTTTTAGGCTTTAGTTAGGAGCTTTAGGAGGGGGGGTGTATTAGTAGATAGGTGTAGGAGTAAATAAGGAGGTGCCAAAGTGAGAGAAGGGATCACACCTTCCTCATGCTTTGTTTTAGGCGCAAATTCTAGAAGCTTTTTAGGAGGGAGTTTTTGAATTTGTGTAGCTTACTTTTCAGCACCTTAGGCTATAAATAGAGGTGCTCTCTTTGTAAAATTCAGATTGGAATTAATCTAAGAAAACTCTACTCAAATTTTGAGTGACCTTTGGAGAGCTTTTGGAGCCTTCTTCTCTAGTCTTATCTTGATGGATCAATGGAGTCCTCAAGTGGCGGCATCACTCTCATCTAGGAGCATTCCACACTTCTAGTGGCGAGATCATCCATCCTCCTTCCATCTTCATGAGCATTCTCTTCTCCTTCCTTTCTTCTTCTTCAATTGTTCATGTTGCTTTGTGTTCTTGAGTTTTTCAGTTTTGGTTTTTCTATTTTCCAGCACTTTGTTCTGTTTTGTTCTTAATTTTGTTCGGTTCATATGAATTGTTGTTTAATTTTGTTCGGTCATTCCAGTTTTCATTCCTTTGTTGATTCAATTTGACAATATTTGGTTCATCCAAATGAGTTTGGATTTGGTACTAGTTTTTGGTGAGTTCTTGTCTTAGAACAATGATCCAACTCTAAGAAAAGTGCCTCTATATTTTCCAGCTCAAGGTGATTCCTAAAAATGTCAAGAATCTTGTTCTATGTGGCTATTGGAATCACATCAGTAAGGCTTATTACTAAAGATACGAGGTTTTCCCTAAATTTCTCTAAAACCAAATCCCTAGTTCGAGAAACCCAAAATCGCACCTCCAAATCTTCTTCAGTTGTTCCTTCTTCGATTCCTTCCTTCCACCATTTCTTCGTTCTCCCATTTCTTCCTTATTGTGGTTAGTGTAGTAGGGAGAGGTGAGAAAGTGAGAAATCCAAATCGATTTGAGTGTTTGAAATCAGGTTTTGTCTTGGTTGAGCGAATCGGGTTTCAAATCCATTACCATGGATAGGAGGCCAAACAGGTTGGGGTTATGGTGGATGTTATTTTGGAGTCGAAGGTGTATCATTATTTCAAAGGTGAGTTCATTATTCATTTTGTAGTTCATTCTTGGTTGCTAAGATTGGATTGTGTTTTTAATATTTGTCTGTATTTGGATTTAGTTGGTGCAGAGATGTGTAAAGATTTTCTGACTAGGAGCTAAAACTGAATTAAAATTAACATTACCATAAATCGTGACTACGATAAGACAGTAGGGTGGTATCTACCTTTTATCTAGGGATGAACCCTCTTTAGTAGCATTCCCATTAAAGAGAGTTGAACCCTTTGTATTAGCATCTTCATTAACAAGGATTAAGCCCTCTCTATCAGTGTTTTCATTAGTGAGGACTCAACTCCCTTTAGTGATGACTAAGTCCACTACATTAGCGTCATTTCTATCATGTCAACACAATTATCTTAACTTCCATATATATAACATCCATTTTTTTCCTACACAATGCCAACACAAATACATATTTAGTATACATATTTAGTGTCAAATTTTTAAAATTATAGACTATTTTTAACCGACTCTAAAGTGAGATTTTCTTGTAGTTGAATACCACTCATGTTTACCCAAATGCTTTTAAACAGAGACAATCTGGCTACAAAGACTAGTAGACGACCTTTAGATTTTAATAATACACTAGATCATCTAACAAAACAATTCAATTGATCTTCATAAAAACATTAGAAACCAAAAAAAAATTATGGGTATAGAAGTTTTTTATATTCTGCTGCTTTGAAATCTGTGCTCCTGAATATATACATAAATTATAGAATTACGTAGTGACCAATAGAATGCATTACAACTGTAAAATAAAAAGGATTGAATAGCAGAAAAGAAAGCTTCAAAAGATTTGGTAGTTGTATTATAGGTGATCACCCTGTCAATTTCCTCTACTATAGATATAAAAGCAGAAGAACACATATGATAGATGTAACATGTGCACAAATATAAAAGCAAAAGGAAACTTATACCTGAATGATGAGCCATACTGAAAAACTGAAGCAACATCCAATACCACTTAGAACACCTATCCACTGTCTTCCATCTGATGCTCCTATTCGACTATTCTCCTTTTTATGCATAACATTCATGTGAATATTCTTCCAAATATTTATTTCTACCCCTTTCAAGAATGACAGCACCATTGAACCACTAACTCCAATTATCGTTCCCATCACCTTAGCTTTCCCTGCTGCGCTTTGCAAATTTAACTTTTCGTAGCTACAAAAATATCACAGTTACTGCAATACTTCTAGAATCTCTCTTCCACAAAATGTAAAATAGCACATGAGCGTGAAAAGTGGTGAGTGGTGACTACGTACCCGAAAAGGAAGGAGAGGATGAAAGTGACCACAGGAATCATATTGAAAATAGCGTTAGCATATGTTGCAGATACGAACGCCACCGCGGTGAAAAAAAGATTTTGGAATAAACTCCCTCTGTTTGTTTGTATTATCGATAAACATGTATTACTTTTCTAATGACTTCAAGTTATTGTACAAATTAATTTAATAAGAAGGGCAAAGAGGTGAAGACTGAAAAGTTTACATCAACCATACCCAAATAATCCGCAAAAAAATGTCATCACCAGCACCCTCCATGTCAACTTTGGCCTGTTCTTTCTGTATTGATTATCAAAATAGAAAAAGAAAAACAATTATTTGATTTTTTCCATTGTGTAAAAACACTAGGAAATAAAATAAGCTAGGGTGTGTGAATTCACCTTTCGAAAATAAGAGCAAGCAAAAATGTGAAAGCAGCTCCCAAAATGTGACGGTAGGCACTATATACACTAATGCTCATTCCATCACTTATGGCAAGTTTGGCAATCAGAGTGTTTCCGGTATATGCAACCTGCACCAGCACCATCAGCAAGGGAGGCTTCAACTCTTGCACCACTTTCACTATACGATTCATTGTTCTTGGTTGTTTTTTTTTTTTAACTTGGCTGTTTGATGAAGGAAACAGCAAAGGGAAAAGATAGGGAAATGTTTGTGGAGATTCTATATCTATATCAACAAAGGCTTATATTTTTTATTCATAGACATTAGTTAGTGCTCAACCTTTCATTTCATCCCTGCATTTCACCTTCAATATATTAATTAGACAACTTGTTCTAAATTGTATAAGAACATAAACCAATGGAGTTTCTTTTATGTTGTATGGACTATATTAAAAGAATATTTGATAAATGAAAGTAACTCTATTAAAAATGTTTTAATTCACATTAAACAGTATACTTTATTCTTATAATTCATTATCTGTACTTAATAAAAAATATAATAATTGGTTAAGTAAACAAAAATTTATGGTTAGAGGGTATTTGACTGGTTATTGACAACTAATTTATTTAGTTGTTGAAATATTTTGTTTTTTTTTTTTAGAATGTGATTCTTTTGGAGGATTAATGTAATTGTATTTTGTTGTATGTCAATTTAGTTGATCTCTTGTAGTGTCGGTTAAATTATCAGCTGATTGGGTGTTAAAAAATTTGATATATGTTTTCAGCATAAGAGTTAAAACACCTCTGAAGTGTTTTATTTTATTTTATTTATTTATTGTTAATAAAAAAACAAAATTTTAGATAATACTAAAGTTATATAAATATAAATATACAATAAAATTTAAGGATTTATTGATTATCTATATGAATATATAATCCCTTGAAAACTATTTATTTAATTAGGTACACTATTATATATGACGGATTTGAGATGTTACTATGTTTCTTCAATACAAATTATTAATCTTTATCAAAATTCAATGGTCCATAACATCACACTCTTAAAGTCTATGTTAATTAAATGATGTATTTTCTTTTCTAAAAAAATTTGTACAAAAGGTAGAATAAACATTTAAATAATAAATTATACCTTTTCGGTTTCTTTAACATTTACCAAAGTTTAGATATTCAAACTAATCGCCGACAAATAAAAGACTCCATTATTCTTGTTATACTTAATAAATTAAATAATTAAAATAATGAAAGATAAATAAAGTAAATGAATTGGTATGGTTTAGAAAAAGGTCACTCTTTCCTAATTAACCTAATAAGGAAGAAAATGAATAATTTATGCCTAAAAATACCTTCTATCACAAAAAGTAGAAAGAAAAGGGAAGAGGAAGAAAGAACCACTTTTCACTTTTCTCTTTTAATGAATACCAGACTAGAAAATTAATACATATACGTATGCACATACGTCATACGAATTAGAATATTGTATTAAAAGTAAAATATAATTCTTAAATGAATTTTATAATATGAAATATATGACATTGATTTTACAAAGGCGTTTTCTTAGTGAGATTTTATAAATGTGTTAGATGGTTTATATACATGATATAGCTTTGTTAGTATGAATTTCATCCAACATAAATTTACAAAATTTAAAATTTATCAGTTATTTTTAATAGGGAAATTTGAATATCATTGATAATATCTAACTAGGCGGCACAAATTGTCTGGTCGTAAAAAAATATACACAAAGACATCAATTTATTCAGAGCAGGTAAGCCTAAAAGGCAACGAAATTATAAATCTCCTCTACAGATTTTTTTTCTAATCAGATATGTTTACAAAACTAATTATTTTTTAATGTTACACTTATTAACAAATTATTATTGTACGTTGTACACTTGAAACTGTTCTTACAATAAGGGGAATTAAGCTTATAAACTGTCTGAATGTCAACGTATATCTAATAAATAGTAAATTAAATGAATGTTAAATATGAGTTGAAAGTGAGGTTAAATTAGGTACAAAAACAAACTCTTCACATAACTATTACAATAATAATTAACAAAAAAAATATCCAAGGTGGCATTACTACTTGAATTTGTTAAAATTTGTGTAATTTTTTGTTAATTTTTTTATAAAAACTCGTAAGAAATTAATTTCTTACAAATTTTCAAATGAATTTTGCATTTTCTGATTGTGGCGAAAATAGAAGGAAAGAAAGAGAAGATTATTATTATCCCCAAACAAGAAGAAGATACAGGTAGTAACATGGCTTTAACTATGCATAGAAATAAAACTATAAAACTAAGAAAAAACAATTTAAATTCAAGCAATTAACTTTGCAAATTTTAACATAATTATCTAAACTCTTGAATATAACAATTTAACAAATTGAGAGTAAATATCTCTCATTTCAAATGAATATTGTTCAAACCATTAAAAAAAAAAAACACTATTGATAGAGGCGTGCGTGCAGAAAAAAATTAAAGACAGATGCATAATCAATTTTATACGCGATTATACATAAAGACATAATTAATTATACATCTCATTTTAGCCTTTATACTGATAAGATTCTCTTTCACGAAATATTGTTATTTGAAATTGGAGTTTATATTATTGTGTCTTTTGTGCCAACATATTTAAAGTGTTTAAATATAATAAATAAATATATATATATATATATATATATATATATATACACTTTAGAATAAAAAATATTAAATACAAGAATTAAGAAATATCTACTAGTCGTACTTAAAATAAGTTGATAAAGATACCAACTTTAAAATTTAGATAATATTAGTTGAAGTCTTTATTTAGACAGCTGATATGCTAAGAATTAAGAATTAACCGAAGAAAGTTATTAAAAAGTGAACTTAAAGTTTAACTCAATCTTATAAAAACGAACTTACAAGATGACGTTTGCACCCACTTATATACTATGAAATGTCCTAATCTCTAGTCAATGTGGATCTTCAACACCCCTCACACTGAGGCTACTAACTCATGCGTGAGACTATATATTATGGATGGTCTAATAACAACCCAATAGCAGGTGACCTGATAAACCTAATAAACACTTGCTACGATAGACTCTAAATGACTTTGACACCATATCAAGAAGTGAACTTTAAGCCTAACTCAATCTCATAAAATCGGCTTGTAAGGTAAAGTTTATACCCACTTATATACTACAAAATATCCTACGACCTTATAAAGACAGTTCTCGAACCGTCTTTAATACGAGTGTCGTTATAAATTAACACTTTGTAATGGCAGTTGAGGAACCGTTGTTATAAAAATATTATAATGACATGTGCATAAACCGGTGTAATTCTGGAAAACAAAGAATAAAAATTAAGGAGAATGACTTTTTAAAAACGGTTCTAGAAAGAACCGTCGTTATAAGTACTTTGTGTATCTTTCTTAAATAGTAAAGATGGTTCAACTAGAACCGTCATTATAAGTATTTTTTAAAAATAAATGTTACATTTGTCCAGACGCTGTTTTAGTAGCATGCAAAAATGATTCATACCATGCAAGTAATCTAAGGTATTAACTCCTCCAAGCGGTAACACATCGTTTCACTCTCCACTATCAAGAATTTTAAACATAAAAAAGGATATCTCAACAATGTGAAGATTGAAACGAGGGAAGTATTCTCGATTAGGGGAAGAGTGGAAGATAGAGAGCTAAAATTGAGATTAAAAAGCATGTACTTCCAACATTTATGTGTGAATACGGTGCTCATGTGACATTTCCTAGAGTAAAGTGAGGAGTTGGGGGACTTTCTTGATCCATTAAAAACATTTTGGATGAGGTACTATGAATATGCCTGGTGAGCAAGTTATCATGGTATGAGATGAATCTTTTAACTCTATCATCAATCACTATTATTTGCTCTCATAGTTTGTTTAGCTCGATTTTCTCTTAAATGACCATGAACATGATTTTGGATGTCTAATGCATACTCTTTAATTCTTATTTTGAGGCTCTATAGTGAGAGTTGGCAGTTTTTAGACTTGTTGTATATATATCCTTTTCCATTCAGCAACAAGGACATAAGCCTAACGACAAGATGGAAGACTTAAAAGTCAAGAAATCTTATATACTAAGATTGAGGACAACTTACAGTAAAAAAAAAAACAAGAAATAAGAAAGATGAGAAAAACAACTTCTATACTAGCTTGGTTCTCTTAGATGAGGTTTCAATGTTATGTTAATTGTAGGCGTTTTAATTCGGTATTTGTACGGTTATACTGATTCTAAAAGGATTGAGGTACCCAAAATATTTTTTCATTTTAATATTTTCTTTTACTGATATTATCCAATTAAAATTAAATTAAATAGATTAGATTTAAAATTTAAAAATACAAATTTAAATTGAGATAAATTCATTTAAATACATAAAATAAAAGAAATATAAATTTAGATAATTATAAATTAAATTTTACAATTTGAATTTTTTCTTACCATCAATCATATTACTATCTATCTATGATATCTGATATCGTCTTCTATGAAAATTGTCAAATATTCTTTTAACTACATCTATACACATTAGATAAATTCTTATTAAATAGTAAATAAATAATAAACTCTTCTGAAACATATTTAGTATATTTATTGACACAATTAGAGTCACTTATACTTGATTGCAGTTTCTACTGCGTCAATGTTTCCTTCAAAAGAATTAATTATATTATTGATGCATGTAGCCAACCCTCATAATTATTTCAAAAAGGTTTGAGTTTCGACGCTTCAGACAAGACATTTTTATTGGCGTCAAAGTCATAAATAGGAAGGTCTCCTATCTAATTTCTCAATTAGGAGGAATGTTACATTTTTATCTATTGAAAATAAAATGAAATATATTAAATATATAAACCACTTAGGTGTTTGAACTCTTTTACAGCTTTACAAATATGTAACCATTTGTGAGGTTTTTGTTCAGTCTGATATCCTTGTAAACATATCTGTTTATATCTACTTGTATTAGAGCCAGAGCATGTTTTGTTGGGGGCAGTTTATGTGTATTTGCTAAGACTCAACCTTTGTTAACTGTATCTCCCTACTTCTTAGTGTCTTCCTATTTAATAGATTACTTGTTGCTGATAAAACAAACAAGACAACTCACTACAAAAAAAACAGAATTACACAGCAGACATTTCTTACCTTATGCATTCGCTTTTGGTCTTAATTGTGTGTCTAAGTTCCCAAATTTGTTACACAGTTTTCACACAATCTGAATGGGAATACAGATGCAAGGGGTTGTCTTGGTTCTTCAACCTTATTACTCTTTCTGCAACAAAACTCAGACCCTCCTCTATTTTTCTTGGTCCTCTGATCCATATTGGTATACTTTCAGTTATCTCCCAATATTACAGTCTACAACAAAGAACTCACAACTCCCATGTAGCAGGGTATTAAAATTGGGGACGCAGAGGGCATATATAGTGTCCTTACTTACCCTGACATTTTAAAAACAACGTTGGGTATATATATATATATATAGATATCAGAATAGCAAAGTCTAACACAGGTACTTTTGTGGACCAGTTTGCAGGCCTCCAAGAAGTAAAAGAACAGAACATACATTTTGATTTTGATACATATATAGAAAAAATTATTTATAGTCTCTATGAATCTTTTACTTCTTGAATTAGTCATTTCAATACCTCTGGTCACACTTCCCTTCTTAACTTCTCCTTGACATTTTTGCATAATATTCTCAAAATTTTAAGGACTTCAGCACCAATAGAACTTTACTTTATTGTAGTTATTTATTATCCAAGACCAACTCTTAAGTTATGCTAGAGCAAATACTTTCTCTACATCTAGTCTTTGATCCCTAAATATAATATTAAATATTATTCTTTATTGTCATATGGTCCATATTATAGTTATCTACACACATGTTCACATATTATTACATCACTTACTCACGTCTATTAGTTCAAATTACAAAAAGAAAAAGTTGTTTGGCGCTTTATGGTATTTGATAGAACTCCAATCCATGTCTCACATGTCTGCCAAATGAAAAACAGATAACTCACATGAAACTTTTATGAAGTTATCACTAGTAGCCTCTTTTATTGAAGTCATTGAATTAACTTCTGTTATGGTACATAACTCCAACAAAACTAATTCAGTATATAATTCAAAAACAAACTAAAAGGAGTTAGACAAATAAAGAAAATCACAAGAAACAATATAACTGATTTTACGTTGGATCATGTGCAAATTTCATTGTCCAACAAATATGAAGTATCATGTGTCTATGTCACATCAAAACAACATTGTTCCTAACAAACTCAACAATTAAAGTAATAAACTAAAACTTTATTAATAGGTAGCATCATCTACTTAGCACGTTTTAGGTCCTGAGACCATCACGAGAGAGCCCTATATACATGAATGTCATCTCATGTCGATTGACGGATTCTAATTGTGAACCATGTTAATTGAAATCACTATATATTGTCACGACCCACTGTGGTAATTTCAACACCCGCACTCGCTTCAACATTTTCGGTTTCTTCTGATGATGTTTTTATTTCTTTGCTTTTACCCCACAGCACCATGTACAACCCACACACAATAAGCACTGCTCCGATTACACTGAACATTTTCAAATAACCAAATAAAAAAATAGTGTAAGTTGAACAAGTTAATGACAGAGTCCACAGTTCAGACTACGTACCGACAGTAAATTTTGTTGAACTAGGCTTAAAGAATCATGTGGATTGAATGAAATGGTGCAGTCAAATACTTAATTTCTTGCCATCATATCAATATTTTTAAATGTAAGTCTAATTGTGTACCTTCCTAGATATAGATTTTCATCCAACAGCAAGGGAGCAAAAATAGCCACAATCACAAGCGAGAGAGGGTTGAAAACAGATGCATACAATGGACCCTTAACCCCAACACACCAAGCAGTGACAATAACAACTAATCCAGAGACCACAATTCCCTGCCACAACATTTTAGTTTCTTAATAACTAGTTATTGAATATATACTATTTCACCATCCAACGATAAATATGAAAGTAGCATACTGAAAAGGCAGCAGTTAGAAGCCTGATACTCCAACCCACCCTCCATTGGCTCCAATCCTTCTCAACACATAAAGCAAAGACTGTGGCTTGTATTGCCCCCATTAAGGTCATCAATGCAGTACTTGAAAGATGGCTTGGATATTCTTTACTCATCTTGGTCTGCACCATATAGTAATCAATCACCAAAGCAAAAATCCGAATAAACCAATTTACTCATTATGTTGAGATAAAATATTAGTTTTCTAACCTGAATGATGAGCCATGATGAAAAACTTAGAACACTTCCAAGACCACATAAAACACCTACCCATCTTCTTCCAGAGTCAGCATGCGATGATCCTAGGTGCCCATTTTGATTTTTATGCAAAAGATTAGTGTGGAAGCTCCAAATCTTAATTTCTGCCCCTCTGTTAAATGTCAGCAGCATTGACCCAACAATTCCTATTATTGGTCCCAACACCTTCACCCTCCCTGCAGCGGTTCGCAAACTTAACTTTTCTAACCTACAAAAAAACAAATGAAAGAATCAATACCTGCAATAATTATCCATTTTCAGTAATAATATTTTCAGGAAGAAAAAGGTATTACTCCCACGGCTCCTAGACAAAAAGAAAACTTCAAACTAGTTGTTTCTTTATAACATTGGACACATTTTTTATAATTTAATTTGATCAAATAATGCATGCCTTAAAAATAAATAAATAAATAATACAGTGGTGGTGAAGAGTGGTGACTCCGTACCTGAACAAAACAGAGAAGATAAAAGTGACCACTGGAACGAGATTATAAAGGGAAGTAGAAAATGTTGCTGATACCCAAGCCAAACCAATGAAATAAAGGTTTTGCGCTAAACTCCCTCTGTTCATTTATCAAATATACATATATCAATCTTACAATCACTTCAGTTAATGATTTACAATTTAGTAATGTACATGACAAATAAAGGGGAGAAGAAAAAATATATTAGAAGAAAATCTCAAGGCAAATTAAGAGATGAACATGCATACCCAAATAGACCGCAAAAAAATGACATCAAAAGCACCCTCCATGTCAACTTTGGCTTGCTCTTTCTGTTTTAAATATCATGTAGAAAAAGAAACCAGCATGGGTGAAAAACTCTCAAATATAATTCGCTTCTTTATTACTTTAACCCACCAAGAAACCCTTATAATCTTCAAAATATAAGACAAATGAAAAGTTTAGATAATTGGATGATCCATTATTATCTAAAAGCTAAAAAGTGAAAAATGATATAATTCATTTAAATTTTTTTACTTAGTTATTGATCATCATTATTAAAAAGAAGCTAAGGGGATTTGAACGCATATACCTTTCTATAACAAGAGCAAGAGAAAGAGAGAAAGCAGCTCCGAAAATGTGACGGTAGGAAGTGAGTACCGGAATACTCATTCCATCATTTATGGCCAACTTGTAAAGCACATTCACAGCAGCAGTTGCAACCTGCGCTAGCACCATCAGCGACGCAGGCTTCAACTCTTGCACTACTTTCCTGTGATATTTCATCTTTGCTTTGCAATGGTTTGAGCTTGAAGAAGAGAAAAATATATAGAGAGAGGTTCCCACCTACTGGGAGTAATTATTTCTATATTAAGAAAGCGCACGCATTTAATATTTCAGCATTTCATTTAACAGAGGCTGGTCCTTAATATAAGCTCAATGACAAAACCTAGAGTGACTTATCTCAGCAGCATTGGTCTTAATCTTCAACCCAAGTTAGAGTTTATTTACAATTTACCATGTCGTGTAACCTGAAAAAGTGGATTTGTAGAAAAATACAGCAATTTTAGTTTTTAAATAAGGATCTATATTGCAAGATATACCGAGAGAAAGAAGTTAGTGTTGGAAAAAACGGGTAAATATCCCACTAAAACAAAACTCTAATAGAGCTACCCGTTTAGCCTAATCTCCGAGCAGAGCAAAAACAACTCACTTTTATTATTATGAGAGAAGATATTACAAATTGGGATATAGGAGAAGAGTTTCATTTATAACCCTCAAACCTCCTTCCCAAACAATGAATCCACCGATGTGGGACTTGGGATTAAGCCAAAATCAACAAATCTCCACCTTGGCTTAATTTCAAGTCCCACCTAAAACAAATCTTCTCAAAACATAACAAAAACAAACTTTACAGTGCTTCAAATTTGCGCCTCCGGGCGCCAACTTCAAATGTGCAAGATATTAACCAAGTCTAAACAGTGTTCAAACTTGGTCCTTGTAACCACCTTGGTGAGCATATCTGCAGGATTCTCCGTAGTGTGAATCTTCTGGAGAACAATCTCCTCTTCTTCGAGAATCTCACGCACAAAGTGATAGCGAACATCAATGTGCTTCGTCCGTGCATGAAAGACTTGATTCTTTGCTAAATGAATAGCACTCTGACTGTCAGAATATAACTCAAGTTGTTTCTGACCAACTCCCAAGTCTTTAAGCAACCCATAAAGCCAAATTGCTTCCTTCACAGCCTCTGTAATCGCCATATACTCTGCCTCTGTCGTAGACAAAGCCACCGTAGACTGCAAGGTAGACTTCCAACTGACTGGCGCTTTTGCTAAAGTGAACAAATAGCCAGTTGTTGACCGTCGCTTATCCAAATCACCTGCATAATCAGAATCACAATATCCAACTATGCATTGACCAAGTGATTCATCTTGCTCAAATGCCAATCCAACATCTAAGGTACTTTGGAGGTACCGTAGAATCCATCTCACAGCTTGCCAATGACCCTTGCCCGGATTATGCATGTACCTGCTAACAACACTCACAGCCTGTGAAATATCCGGTCTTGTACACACCATTGCATACATCAAGCTTCCAACTGCATTTGCATATGGGACTTTCGCCATGTATTCTCGTTCTTCATCAGTCGTCGGAGATAAACGACTACTCAATTTCAAATGAGGAGCAAGTGGGGTACTTACAGGTTTTGTATCTTCGTGTATACCAAAACGTTGTAGTACCTTCTGCAAATACTGCTTCTGTGACAGCCAAAGTTTTCCCCTCTCTCTGTCCCTGTTTATCTCCATGCCGAGAATCTTCTTGGCTTCCCCCAAATCCTTCATCTCGAACTCTTTACTTAACTGAGCCTTTAACCTGTCAATCTCAACTTGGCTCTTTGCTGCAATCAGCATATCATCAACATATAAGAGTAAGTAAATGTAGGAACCATCTTCAAGTCTGCGCAAATACACATAGTGATCATATTTGCTTCTCTTGTACTTTTGATCCTTCATGAACTTATCAAATCGTTTGTACCACTGTCTCGGAGATTGTTTCAGTCCGTACAACGATTTGCTAAGTTTACAAACCCAATCTTCTTTACCATCAACCTTGTATCCTTCTGGTTGAGTCATATAGATTTCCTCCTCCAAATCACCGTGTAGGAACGCGGTCTTTACATCAAGTTGAGCAAGCTCCAAATTCAACTGTGCTACCAAGGCCAACAAAATTCGAATGGAGGAATGTTTTACAACTGGAGAAAATACCTCATTATAATCAATTCCCTCCCTCTGAGCAAAGCCTTTAGCAACCAACCTTGCCTTGTAGCAAACATCTTCTTTATTAGGAAATCCTTCTTTCTTTGCAAATACCCATTTGCACCCAATTGCCTTTTTACCTTTTGGTAATTGTGCCAGCTTCCACGTCTTGTTCTTATTCAAAGATTGCATCTCCTCTTCCATCGCACCTGCCCAATTACCACTCTCTGAACTCAAAATGGCTTCTGGGTAAGTGGATGGAATGTCATCAACAACTGGAAGTGCATAGGCAACCATATCCATGAAACGAGCAGGCTTCTGAATATCTCGTCTCTGTCTTCTAACTGCAATTGGCGCTGATTGTTGTTGAGATTCTTGGGTAGGAACCTCTTCCTCATCTGACTCTTCTTCTGCCATAGGAGAGTCACTTGTGGTATTTCGTGTTGGGATCACCACTGTCGGCTCAAACTCCACCTGCTTTCGGGCACACTCCACCTGTTGCGGAGTACTATCAACTCCTTCTGGATTTACCTTCTTTAACATGGCAGATTCATCAAAGGTAACATCCCTGTTGATAATCGTCTTCTTTGCCTCTAGACACCACAAACGGTATCCCTTCACTCCAGAACTAAAGCCCATGAAAAGAGCTTTCTTTGCCCGTGGATCCAACTTTGATTCAACCACATGATAATATGCAATAGAACCAAAAACATGCAAAGAATCATAATCAGTTGCAGGTTTTCCAGACCATACCTCTAACGGGGTTTTGCCATCTATAGCAGATGATGGCAAACGATTGACAAGATGTTGAGCGTATGTCACAGCCTCAGCCCAAAACTCTCTGCCTAACTCAGCATTAGACAACATACAACGAACTTTCTCCACAAGTGTCTTGTTCATACGCTCCGAAACCCCATTCTGCTGTGGTTTTTTTCTAACAGTGAAGTGCCGAACTATGCCACAATCTTGGCATACCTTCAGGAACGGATCACTCTTGTATTCTCCTCCATTGTCTGTTCGGAGAACCTTAATCTTCCTTCCTGTCTGGTTTTCAACTTGAGCTTTCCACTTAAGGAAAATTTCAAGCACATCATTTTTGTTCTTCATAGTAAACACCCAAACTCTCCTGGAAAAATCATCAACAAAAGTGACAAAATAATGCCTACCTCCGATTGATGGAGTCTTGGCAGGTCCCCACACATCTGAATGCACATAATCTAAAATACCCTTGGTATTGTGAATTGCAGTGCCAAACTTCACTCTTCGTTGTTTTCCCAGAACACAATGCTCACAAAATTCAGTTTGCAAGCCTTCGTACCTTTCAACAGTCCCTGCTTTGTAAGAATTTGCAAGGATTTCTCTCCAGCATGTCCCAACCTCATATGCCACAACTTCGTTGCCTCAACATCCTTCTTAGTGCTAGAAGTTGTTGCCGCTACTGTCCCCACCATTGTACTACCTTGGTAGTAATACAAATTGTTCTTCCTCACGCCTTTCAACATCACCAGTGCTCCTGAAGTTGCTTTAAGAATTCCATCTCGCATCGTCACAACTAGGCCTTTAGATTCTAAAGCCCCCAATGAGATGAGATTCTTCTTCAACTTTGGCACGTACCGTACATCCCGCAAAATTCTGGTGGATCCATCGTGATTCCGCAACTTGATTGAACCTATCCTGACTGTCTTACATGGATTATCATTACCCATGTAAACAACCCCGCCATCGAGTTCTTGAAAATCAAAGAACCATTCCCGAATGGGACACATATGATAGGTACAACCTGAATCCAATATCCACTCATCTGGATGCAATGATGCTGAAAGCGAGACAATCAACACATCACTTTTGCTTTCTGCAACATTTGCATCTTGCAGAGCCTTCCCTTCTTGATCCGAATTTGCCATTACAGACTCACAATATAATATTCAATATTACAAATAATTTCAAACAACCCAAGGCGAACCTTCGGCTCTTGATACCACTTGTTGGGAAAAACGGGTAAATTTCCCACTAAAACAAAACTCTAACAGAGCTACCCGACAAATAATATTGAATAAATAAAGCGAAATAATAAAAGAGATAAAGAGGAAAAAACACACCCGAAAATTGTTAACGGAGTTCGGCCTGTTTAGCCTAATCTCCGAGCACAGCAAAAACAACTCACTTTTATTATTATGAGAGAAGATATTACAAATTGGGATATATAACAGTGAAGGAGAAGAGTTTCATTTATAACCCTCAAACCTCCTTCCCAAACAATGAACCCACCGATGTGGGACTTGGGATTAAGCCAAAATCAACAGATAGATCATCAATTTCTTGGTTAATTTTTTTTATTTTTTGTAGGAAAAATTTTCCAAGCATACATTACAAGAAAACAATGAGTTAGTTTTCAAATAAACACATCTATTCAGAATAGGACACTATTCGAGTAGCCAATTTTGAGGAGATACAAATAATTTTTTTTTTTAATGAGTTGAAAGAACATAAATTTATTATAAAATTGATTTTCTTATTTTGTAAAGACTTTGTAGCTTAATCGACATTATTTTCTCAAATAAGTTAAAATAAAAAGTTAGAGTCAACTAAGTTAACTCTTACAATTTGTGTGTCTCATATAACATTTAATGAAAGGTAGAAAAATATTGAATTTGGCATTGTTATCTCTAATTTGATTTTCTTTTCTTATATGCATTATAATCACCATAAGGGGAAAAAGAAAATGTCAAACTAATTCACCAAAATGTTTCAGTTGCTCTTGAAATTGTTTCAGTTGCTTTTGAAATTTCTAGTTATTTCTCGTTGGAGATTTATGTTGGAGCTTTCTATTATCATCGATGTACTAATGCTTTCAATTCTAAGTTGTGTTTGTTCTCTTGTGATTTTGTCTTCTCAATTTTCAATGACGATGGAAGTGACGATGATGATGGTAACTATCGTAGTTGTTGCATGTTTCCAACGCTACGTGTTAGTAGTGGATTAGTATGAATATTAATGGGCTGGGAGGAGGGATAACAAGGAAATATATCAGTGAGCTTATTAGAAAGGAACAAGCTAGTTTTATTTTTCTTTAAGAGACAAAAAATGAACAAGTGAGCAAAGAGAGGTGTTATCAAATGTGGGGTCAAATAATACTAATTGGGTTGAGTATGGGGCTGTTAATAATGGTGGAGGGTTAACCACAATGTGGAAGAAAGACTGTTTTGAAATGAAAAGATATAGGAAAGGGAGTAACTTTTCAATTATAAAAGGTGTGTGGAAGTTAGGGACACCACTAGAATTAACGGTGGTCAATGTCTACTCTGTAAGCTCGTTTAAGGAAAATATAGTAGTCTGGTAAGAGTTAATTAAAGCAAGAAGAAACCATCTGACAAAGATGTGGTGTGTTGTTGGAGACTTTAATTCTATCATATATGTTGGGGAGAGAAGAGGTCAAATTCCTAATATTAATTATAATATTGATATATGAAGCTTTAATAATTTTATTGAGAAATCCTTTTTGGTTGACATTCTGGTTGGTAGAACGTTCACGTGGTATAAACCTAACGAACGGTTAAAAGCATAATTGATAGAATTTTAGTTTCACCTGAATGATTAGACAAGTGGTCGGTATGGAAACAATATGTGGTAGGCAGGTCGGTATTGGATCATTGTGCTCTGATTCTTAAAGATATAAAATCGACTAGGGTCCAAAACCGTTTAGATATCTAGATGTATGACAAAAGGATTTTAGATTTAAGGATCTCATAAGGGAAAAGTGGGAAAGCTATGACATCAGAGGAAATGGTTTGTACGTGACGAAGGAGAAACTGAAAAGGCTACAATTTGACATAAGATGTTGGAACAAAACAGTTTATGGAGATGTTAATTGGAAAATTGGAGATTTGGAAAAGAGAATTAATAGCTTGGATGAAAGAGATGATGAAGGGGTTTTGAGTGTGGAAGGTAGAGAATGAAGAAAGCGACTCTTAGAAAATTTAGGACAAGCTAGAGTTAAGCAGGAGGTGATAATGCAACAGAAAGCGAGGATGAATTGGCTAAAACAATGAGATTTAAATAAAAAAATTTATCATAATAAGGTTAAGTGGATGAGGCTGCAAAATGGGATTAACGGAATTAAGGAAGGAGATCTATGGTGTAAAGACCCGGTGGAAGTAAAAGAAAGGGTGAAGGTTTTTTTTAGGAAAATTTCAGGGAGGGGGTGATGTACAAGTTAGATTGGATAATGTTAGTTTCAAGGGTATCACATGAGAGGATAACGAAATGTTGGTAGGAGTTGTATCTGAAGCTGAGGTTAAAGTGGCAGTATGGAATTGTGATAACTCAAAAAGTCTTGGACCGGATGGGTTTAGTTTTGGGTTTTTAAAATTTAGTTGGGACATTATAAAGGGAGATGTTTTAAGAGCGATACAAAGCTTTGTTGGGGGTGGTAGTTGGCCGAAAGGAACTAATTCTTCTTTTATAACTTTAATTCCAAAGGATGCAAATCCACTACATCCTAATGAATTTAGAGCGATTTCCCTTCTGTGATGTATGTATAAAATTTTGTCCAAAATTCTTTCCTTGAGGCTGAAAAGGGTTTTAAATAAAGTCAATGATTTTAGGCAGTCTGCCTTTCTTGAAGGAAGGGAGTTGTTGGACAGAGTGTTAGTAGCTAATGAGACCCTTGAAGAAGTAAAGAGGAAAAAGAAAGAATGTGTGATTTTTAAGGTGGACTATGAGAAGGCTTATGACTCGGTAAGCTGGGAGTTTTTCCTTTGTATGTTAAGAAGAATAGGATTCTCTAAGAAGTGGGTTGTATGGATAAAGAATTACTTTGAATCCTTTTTCAATTTTGGTATTAGTAAATGGTAGCCCAATTGCTGAATATAAACCAAAAAAGGGACTAAGATAAGGGGAGTCCTTTAGCACCTTTTCTCTTCCTTATTGCAACTGAGGGGCTTGTAGGGGTGGTTAGAAAGGCGGAAGAGAAGATGGTGTTGAAAGGCGTTGAGGTTGGGGTAAGGTGGAAGAGAAGATGGTGTCGAAAGGCGTTGAGGTTGGGGTAAGGCGGACAAATGTGGATGACACTCTCTTCTTTTGTAAAGTTGACACCCAAAGTGTTATGACTTTAAAAACGATATTGAAATGCTTTGAACTTGCCTCCGGGCTTAAAGTCAATTACTCTAAGAGTAAGGTTGGTGGAGTAGGTGTGAGTGAAAATCAAATTATGGGGTTGGCAAAATTTCTTAATTGCGGTATCATGAAGGCACTTTTTCCTTATTTGGGGGTGACGGTAGGAGGGAATCATAAGAGACGTGCTTTATGGGAAGGGGTGCTTGGTAAGTTTCAGAGTAGATTGGGGTTATGAAAAGGTAAATCTCTTTCCCTGACTGGTAGATTATGTCTTATAAAATCTGTCCTTACCTCTGTAATGTTATTTTACATGTCAATCTTTCATATGACGACAATTGTGATGAAGGAAGTGGAAAGGATACAAAAGAACTTTTTATGGGGTTGGGGCTCAAAGGGTAGAAAAATTGCACGGGTGGCGTGGAATAAGGTGTGCGAGCCAAAAGAAAAACGAGGTTTAGGGGTTATAGACATAAGAAGGTTTAATTATGCCATTTTGGGTAAGTGGATTTGGAGACTTATGTCGTAAAATATGGTGGTTGGAGGAATTTAAAATCATAGGTAAGTATCAATAAGGATTATATATGGTGGAGGGACCTTAGGAAAGTTTGGAATTTAGTGGAATGGGGTAATGTTTTCGAAGACAAAGGAAGGTGGGTAGTAGGAGATGGGAAAGAAATTGAGTTCTAGGAGGATAAAAGGGTGGATAAAGAATCCCAAATGCAAAAATTTCCTAGGCTGTTCTCGGTCTCTACCGATGTTAGATGCACTTTATCACAAGTTGGTGTATGGAACAATAATTTATGGTCATGGAATCTGTGGTGGAGAAGGACTCTCTTTGTGTAGGAAACTAGTCAAGCAGAACAACTCTTGCAGTTGTTAGCTAATAAGAGATTAATGGAAGAGAGTAAAGGTATGGTTGATAAATGGATATGGAGGGATGCAAAGTCTACAATTTACACGATGAAAACAACTTATAATCATCTGAAGGGGGTTGTGCAAGGTGGTAATAGGGATTTTCTTACGGAGTTCTGGAAGGTAAAATCTCTTCCTTCGGCGCAAGTTAAAGCAAGAAGGGTGCTACCTAATATAATTGCTACTAAGGATAATCTTATGCGACGTGGCATAGTTCTGGTAAGTAATCTTTGTCCCTTATGTGGTGAGGAAGAGGAGACAGTAAATCATCTTTTCTTTCAGTGTAAGATTTTTTTGGAGAATATGGGGTCTTTGTTTGGAGTGGCTTGGGTTTTACTTGGTGTATCATTCGGATGCAAAAATGCATTTCATGTTGTTTAAGCCTGTAGGTACGAAGGAAGCTTACACTAGATGTTGGGGAGGAATTTGAGTAGCGGTTGTAGGTGAAATATGGAATCATAGAAATAAATATATATTTAAGAATGGGAGAATGGATTTTTTGGAGGTGTTCAGTGTGGCTCAAAGGAAATCTTGGTCTTGGGTTACAACTATGGAAAGCTTGACGAATTTCTCATACTCAGATTGGTGCTTGGATCTCATGTGTTGTATGAAGTATTTGAAAAAATGTTTATATAATTTTTAATTTTTATTGACAAGTTTAGAGTTTTTCTAACTTTTTATTTTTAATTAATTCAAAACTTATAATATTTTAGTTATACATAAAATATTTTAATTATATTTATTTTACTTTCAATTATTTCCATATTATGTATTTTTTACAACACATTTAAAAATACATAATGTGTATGTATTATTAATTATATATTAAATCTTTACATGTTTCTATTCAAATTTAAAATAAAATAGAAATAATTATTTTTATATTGAAATAAGATATTTAAAATAATAAAAAATTAGCATGCATAATGTGATACACAAATATGTAAAAAGAATCTACCATTAAGTAATTAATATATATATATATATATATATATTGACGTATAATTATGAAAAAGTAAAATAAATATTATAAATAATATAATAATTAAAATAAACTATATCTAACAAATAATATAATAGTTAATATTATATATTATAAATTATAAATTTATCTAAATAATAGTAATAATAACTTATTTTCTTTCATTGTTAATATACTATTTAGTAAAATATTATTAAAAGTAAGATTTTTTACATAAATATATATAATAAAGACATGTCTTACGGATGGATGAAAAGATAAAATAATAAAATTATATCTCGCATATAAATAAAAAACTTAATAAATATTTTAAAAGCAAAATACAAGGTGTGCTGTAAATGACTAAAAAACTTTTTTACCAAATAACATTAGGGTGTCATACACTTCTTAGCCAATAAAACAAGTTAGAAGCTAGAATCAGATGTCAAACATATTTTTAAGAACCACTACTTACTTTTCATTCCTTTCATGTCTTTTAAACAAATTATAATTATTCATTGTTATTGATGTATTACATTAATTAATAATTTAAAGATCAGAAAATAAATAAATGCACCTAATTAATAATTTGTAGAGACCAGTTGAAAAAGGCAACATCTCTATGATTGTGATTATTCTATGAAAACGCATTGGTTGGTTAGTACAGCAACACCAATCTCACCAAAGCAAGATCATTTACCTGGATTTTACGAAAGTTTCAGGCATGGAAAAAGAAATGACAAAACACGTGCAAATGGAACATACATACAAAGCATCTTTTTTACATGTATAAATACATAGAAACCAAATGATACGTGTAAACTCACACTAAACCTTATTTTCATAAAAAGGGTGCAAGGGCTCATGTCATAGTTTTGTATGCGGAGTTTGCTGTTCTTTTTTCTTAATTATAATTAGGAATTTTAAGCTTATTAATCTGTTTTGTGTCTCTAAATTAGGTGGTAGGTTTCTTTTTATTATTATAAAAAAATTGGAAACTCTTAAATATCTTCTTTAATTCATTTATTCTTTCTTAATAATTTTTTTTTAAAATTTTAAAATTTTAAATTTTTAACTATATATAAATGCACAATCTCATTTTATGGGTTTGTGTCTAAAACCTAACATTTAGTAGTGTTATCCGTTAAAAGAGTTGTTGGGAGTCTCCTTTGGTTAACGGTACATCATGGGATATATAAGGTAATTATTTTATGATGTTAGGTAATTTGTTTTTGTTACTAATATAAAAATTAATTTAGATATTAATAAAAAATTTAATCTTTAAAAGAGTATATAATTTAGTTAATATAATAATTAATTATTTTTATTTTTGAATTTAATTTTTATTTAATATTTTTTAATGATAGAATAACTCATCTTTAATTCTCAACAAAATAACAGGGCATATAGTCATTGTATCGGTCGGTACTGGACAAGTCATGTCATTCGGTCTCGATGACCGACCAACTGGTCGAATACACATTTAAAACAGTTACAATAAATTGGAGTTAAGACAGTTGCGAGAACTCCCTGAGAATTAGGGACACGTCCAACAAATTTGGATAACACCCCGAAAAATCAAGGAACCTCCCTAAAAATAAGCTAACGACAATATATGATAGATTCGACCCATTACGACAGAGAGACCATGGCCAAACACTATAAATAAACCCTCTATAGGGGTAAGGTACACTTTTGATAAGTTCTTAATATATACTTTGAATATTGAATACTTACTTGATTGTTGAAGTATCTTTTGCAAGTCAACCTCGATCGAGCACCAGCAAATTAAGGAAAGAAAGTTAGAGTAAGGAGCAAGAGAGCGATCGAACGACCAACACCTCATCAATTGTACAATCAGTTCCAGGTACTATCTAGACCCACTTTGTCTATACAAGTACAATTGGCGCCCACTGTGGGGGCAAAGATAGAATCACAACATGCAACAATGGTTTCAACAAGGCATGATCGAATTCCTGAAAACCAAATCGCTATGTTTTAAGCTCTTCAAAAGCAAATGGAAGAAATACATCAGAAAAGCATAAAAGATCGACAAAAGAATGAAGAAAAGGTGCGTATCCTAAAAAAAATTCACCATGAATAATTCTGCAAGATTTGTCACCAAAATTTAACGTATTCTTTCTTGTAATCATACTTATTTGTCTTTCACTTATTTAGGAGTGTCTATCTTTATTAGTGTTTCAAAGTGTCGGTTTCTTCAACCTTTGGCTAATAAAGTCAAAAATTGAAGCTAGCATCTTGAAAGGTAAATCTCTTAGTATGATGGGTTAGATTCAGTTGGTCAATACGGTGATTACTGGATTTCTAACTTATAGCTTTAATATGTATAAATGACCTGTTTCACTTCTTAAGCAAGTTGAGCAATGGTGTCGAAATTTTATTTGGACTGGTGATATTTTGAAAAAAGGCATAGCTACCGTTAATTGGGCTACGATTTGTTCTCCTCTTGAGAATGGAGGTTTGAAGATTATTAACCTTCATAATGAAAATAATGCGTATCTTCTTAAGTTTGCTTGGAACTTTGCTTATAGCAACAAGCCTTGGTCTTTTCTCCTGAAAGTCAAGGTTCTTAAATCAAAATACGAGTTTAGAATGGTTTATAGATCCTCATCTCGTTGGCCTGAAATTAAGCAGTTTTATTCTACTATACTTGATTATACTTCTTGGACTGTTGGTACAGGTACTTTTATTAATTTCCGGAATGATAAATGGTGTTCTACTATTTCTTTAACAAATATTGTAGGGTTATTTGATGGTGCTAGCTTTCCAGATACAACCTCTCAGTTTTGGACTGGTTGTGATTGGAAGATTTCCTTGTCTTTATAGCATATGCCTTTTTTTTAATCATATCATGCTTAGGGAGGAACAAAATATTCCTAATTTGATTCTTGATGGGTCTGATTATTTCACTCTTAAATCGGCTATAACTTTTTTCTTGGAACCAGGAGTTCCTTGTGGTTGGGATAACTTCATTTGGTTTTCATATATTACGCCTTCCAATACACTAGTACTCTGAAAAGTTTTTCATGGACGGCTTTCTACAGATCAGTATATTCATAATATATGTTCTATGTGTACGCTTTGTGAAAAGCACGAGGAATCTATTCAACATTTATTTTTTGAATGTTCTAATGCTTTACATATTTGGAGTTGGGTTCGATAGATTTTTCTTACTTCTCATTTCTCTAATAAGGATGATCTTCTTTCTTTTATTTAAAGTGATGGTAGTCCGTTGGTTAAAATGATTAAGCTTGTTGTGATAACTTTTTTATTTGGATGAGAAATATGCTAGATTTCAAAATAAGATTGTTGTTTCTAGGGCTATTTCGGTAATTAAAGATTTAACTTGTCTAGTGGGAAATTCGTCTAAAGCTTCAATGAAGAATGATATGTTGGATTTCAACGTGATTAAGGTTTTTTTTTTGTATTAATACTCGTAAGTTCTTCGTTTTCTTCCTGTTAGATGGGAGTTCCCTTCACCAGGCTGGATTAAAATTAACATTGATGGGGCTACTAGGGGATATCCTAGTCTTACTACTATGTGAGTTTATTTGTGATCTCACAGCGTTTTTTGAAGTTCATATTGTTATGGTTATTGAGTTTTATGGAGTTATAATGCTATGGAGGAAGCTCAAAAGATGAAGCTTACTACCGTATGGCTTGAATGTGATTCTGTCTTTGTTTGTGTTGTGTTTACTGCTAGGACTAATGTTCTTTGAATGCTTCGTAATCGATGAAATACTTGTCTTAATTATTGTGGTAAAATCAGGTTTATGGTTACTCATATTTTTCGTGAAGGGATTGAGTGTGCTAATAAGTTGACTAATTTATGATTTATTCATATTGGTATAATAAGTTTTCATCTAGTTTGTTTTTAGAATTCTTTATGAATAAGTATAGTCTACATATGTATCGTTTTTGTTAACATATGAGTTTTGGTCTAGTCCACTTATATATTTTTGTATTTTTTTAAATACTATAATTATTATTACTTGAAATGTTAAGTTTCATAATGATGTCTAATATACAAGTTTTTATATAAAAAAAAATATATTATCATCTCCTAAAAACGATCAGAAGCATGGTCACAAATCCCCCATGGCCATTAAGAGGAAAAGAATTAAAGGGCTATAGATGGTTTTTTCTTAACAATTCAAACACAAAGTTAGGATATTTGATGGGCAGAATGCACTAATAATCAAGTTTCCATTAATTGCAAGAGAAAGGTGAGCGTGAATTCTCTATGTGAAAAAGAGAAAGTGCGGGTTATTTTTATTGGAATATTAATTAATTTATTAATAATTGATATTAACTAATTAGTATTAATTAATTCAGATTCATTAATATAATAATAGGAATATCGTGAATGACATTAAAACATATTGATACGGAAGAATGAAAAGAAGAATACATAAAATGCACCAAAATGCACCAATCAAGTTTAAGGGCAGAATGCACCAATCAAGTTTCTATTAATGCATAATATAGTAAAAATGCAGTTTAGGTTTCTATTAATTGCATGGAAAAGTAAACCGTTCATTTTGAAAAAGAAAAGTTTCTGTCAATTTTGTAGGAATATGAATTAATTATTTATATTTTTTTTTATCAATGAATAAATAGAATTAAAGGGATACTTCAGGGGTATCTCAACCCATATACAGTAACTAGAAGTGGACTTCCTATTTCATCCACAAAAGAAACTCTCCTTTATGATTGGAGCAGAACAACCTTAAAGTGAGAGAACCATACCTAAAAATATAACCAACAGGTTACCTCATAGCATCATTCAGCTTTACCGAAACACCCAGAACCGAGGCCACCTACATTCACCTCGCCCCGCGACGAGTTACCCATGCACGTTGCATAACTTCAGCGGCCACCGACTACATACATATGGGGAGCGTCGCTTCCTCAACCGGCTATCATGTTGACCTTTGCATAACTTCGTCGACCACCGACTACGCACGCATGGAGATCGCCGTTTTATCATGATAGCCGGTCGAGGAAGCGGCGCTCCCCATATGTGTGTAGTCGGTGGCCGCCGAAGTTATGCAACATGCATGGGTAACTGTCAATTTATATAACAATATGAACACAGTGAATGGAGTTGATTATGTATTAATTTAAGGTGCCAAAGAACCTAATTAGTATTAGTTACTTACGTTTTGGATGAAAAAAAATGAGGATTTGTAAATATTATATATTATATATTATTATAGATATCGATTTTAGATATATTTTTCGAAAAATTAAAATTACTTAATAAATTTTAGCTGAGATGAATCATACACTAAATGCAATGAACAAATAAATTGTTTCATTGATTTATAAATATTATAATAAATACATAAATGTAAAACTTTAATAAATAACCTAAAAATTTAAAAAGAAAAAAAATTAAAATTAAAAAAAATATTTAACTTCACTTTCAACTTAAGTTTAGCCTAAAGCCTAAAAGAGTTTTAACATGTCTCTAAACATGACATATCTTTTCATTCCATGACATTTATTAAAAAATAATGTACCTGATGTATCAGTACAAGAAAATCATGAAATAGAAATTGAGATCGAAATAATTAGTTGTAATAGTAACTAAATTAGAGACCATTTTAAAAACTAAAAAAAAATGGTTTCTAAATTAGTTTATATTATTGTTAAATAATTTCTAAATTAGTATCTAATTAGCAATCAAGTTTTTCCTAAATAATTGATAGTTAAAATCTTACTTGATAATATTTGATTCAAATATTATCAATATCCATTTCATAATTATTTTTTTATTGGATAAAAATGTATATTAGTCTCATTAAGATAAAATGAGAGTATATTTCTTTTAGTGGAATTAACATGAAATTTCACCCAAAAAAAAAGTAGAACAGATGTACATTAAAAAATATCACCTAATATTTTGCTAGCTTCCTTCTTTGACTTACCTTAACAAATTAAGGTAAAATCCTTTCCTATGTTATGCATATCTTACAATGTTCTCCCATAAAATTATATATATATATATATAGGCAAGATATTGTTTCAATTACTAACATAAACAATTTATTCACTTAATGATTAAAATAAAAACATAACCAGTAAGAGTTATTAATAGAACATTTATAATCCCGAATTAAGTTTTAACTTGAAGAATCAGAAATGTGTTGATTGGCTCATGTAGCCAACACTGCTTTGCAAGACAATACAGGATATAACCGTTGTACAAAATGAAAAGCTACAGCTGCTTGTGTTGGTGAGTAAGGGTAACATAAAATAAAATATTATAGTGGCATTAAAAGACATTAAATACAAATTGCGTATATAGAAAGGTACAAAAGGACGAAAAAACTCATAATATATAATGTTTCTTTCTTTTGTAATTATGAAAAGGACGTGATTATTTTATTTGTGCAAAATCATAGCCCCTGGTTTTGGAGTTTGATGCATTTTACAAAGGTTACAATTAATCATTAGCTAAACATTAACCCTTTCCTAATATAAGCGAGGGAATTTAGTGGTCTCCTCAAAATTTTGCGAGCCAATGGTTAATTACGCAACGAATCGAAAAGAAAGAAGAAAGGAGCCTTTATAAAGGGTTTGAAGAATAAGATAACAACAATAATAACAATCTTTTATCCTTTCTAAGCCTGCATTAAGAGGGAGGACGATCAAGTAAACTTGATTCAGTCTCCCTAAACCCTAACTTGATTCATTCTTCCTGTCAAATATTGAACATGGGAAACTGTGGTAGCAATCCCAAGACCGATGAGGGTCCTATGGACATGCCTGAGCCTATGACCAGAGAGATCAAAGTTGAGCAGAAGGAGAATGAACTAAATATTGACACCAACAAGGAGGAAACCCTAAATGACAACAAGGAAGAAACCCTAAATGACTCCGACAATAAGTCTCTGAGAAACTTGCTTGATGAGGTATTACATTTTTCCTTCAAATTTCAATGAATATTTTCATTCAATTTATAATGGAAACATATAAGTTAAAATAATAGTTGTGACCTTGTAATGGCAGAAAGTAGATGAGGCACCGAAGATAGAGGAAGTAAAAGCTGAAGCGAAGGCAGAAGAACCTAAAACTGAGGTGGTAAAGGTCGAAGAAGAGAAGCCGAAAGCAGAAGAAGAGGCGAAGATTGAGGCCTAAAGATGAACAATAGCGTTATATTTTAAATACACAAAATTTGTTCTTTTTCTGTTCAACGGTCCACAAAAATTGACTACATCTGTTGTCTAAATTCACTATATGAATTTTGGCTTCTTCGTTTAATATATATTTCTACCAATTTTCTCAAAAGTATTTTCACTCTTTTTATATACGTTGTTTTCCAATTTCTGAAAAGATTAAGATTTTAGATCATTATTTATGTTTTTCTTTAAGAGTTTATCTAATTATCGCAAGTGTTTAGTTTTTATCGGTGTATATATTTTAAAATAAAGTATTATACAAAAATAATACTTTACATACGATACTAGTAAAATTCATTTCACAGCGGGCAATTTAAAATAAATTCATATTATAAAAAAATACAAATAAATAGCACTCGTTATTTTTATTTATAATATTATTTACTTTCATAAAAATTACTATTGCAATTGTAAGGCAACAAGGAGTGTAAAAGTGAGCTAATAGAGAGAATTATCAAATTAAAGTACATTTTCAATTCAAATAATTCTAGTAATAAATTACACCTAATTCAAAATTCTCAACTATTCTGCTTTTACCTCAATTAATTTATCAAAAGTCTCATGATAGACCTTATATTGACTATATTACAAGGAAGTAGATATTTAGTATTGACTAAATATAGTAAAAGAAAAAATTGACACTAATTAATTAATAACGTCAGATCTTTCTTACACATCTAGCAAATAATTGTAAAATCATGGATGCTAGTTTATTAGTGTCATTTTTACCCGAATCAAAATATAGATGCTAACATTGGCTAAGCCACACTATTCCATCACTAAGTTTTAAATTAATTTTAATTTATTAGATTGTCACTACATCATCTCATATGTTAAATATATAATAAATTACAACTAACTAGTTTATAAGTTGTGTTAAGTATTATATATATATATATACTTTAAATTATCTTATATTGTATGCTTAATATATATAATATAAGAATGATAACAAACTATAGTATGTCACAAATGTGACTTTTTTTAATGGAGAAGGTTGGACTAAAGATAAAAAATAACTATTAGTGGGAGAAAGATCTCTTTCTTGTGGGAGAGGAACATTCTTTCTTGCGGAAGAGGTCTTTCATCTTGAAAGATGGAAGAAGAAATTTTATATTGAAAAATGTGAAAACTAACCGTGAGCACATTTATATAGAAAAATGACAAAGGTGAGCCTAAACTAATTAGTGGGTGTAACTTAAATAGACATAAAAAAGAAACAATTTTACAGAACTAGTAAATATCACATCGGTAAATCGTTGTTTATTTATATCACATTTTTTTTAAGTGTTACCTTTAGAATTACCTTTAGAATGTCTATGCTAAACAACTAAGCAATGACTTAAAAGTGGTCACAAACATATAAATGTGACCTAAAAGTGAAAAAGATAATATTTTTACAAATGTGACATAAACATAAATGCTCCAGTTAAAAAATCATTGTCTAAATTTTACGATAAAAAGTGTTGCCTACACATTGACAAAAAAATATTGTCTATCCTACTACTCCAAGACAACAAGCAGAAAAAAAAAGTGTTGCTTATTTCACTAGTTTACAAATCAAAATTCAAAACAAACTTTGGTGTAAAATCAAAATCCAAATTATTAATAATAGTATTATTATTTAACATTGTTAATAATATTAATAATTACAATAATAATAATATTATTATTATTCATAATAATATTAATATTAATAATATGTTTATTATCAATAATAATAATCATAATATGACAACAAAATTTGTATGGCGTAGTGATTATATATGTTATGTTTATTCATGGGATTTGAGTACGATTCGCTCTCACAAACAAATTGTTAATATTAACATTAATAATAATAATATAGTTGTATTTCTATATGTCCACATTTGAAAAAGTGTTGCCTATGATTCATAGATCACTATAGGCAACAATTATATAATTCTTTGCCTAAACATAGGATTGTTGCTTTAGACTTTAATAAAAAAATTGTTGCCTACAACTTTAGCCCATGACGAACTAAACCAAGACTAGGAATTCATTACCTAAAGTTTATGGTCACGATTTTTCATTGTTGTAAAATCATTTTTGTTGTAGTGTTGGAATCGTAGATTTACGAGATCTAGCGGTGGAGTGCACTAGATCATTGGGTTGTTCTTACTTATTTATAAACATATCGTGGGTCACTCAAGTAGGGGAGCACTTGCACTACACTATTTTTCATTTTAGGTCACGCTGACATGTCAACGGGTAAAAAAGTTTGATATATTGTTATAATGCCTAGTTCATCATGGTTTTTAGAGTTTTTTGCTAACAAGTTTCTTGTTTTACGACCTTGTACAAACATTATACTTTGATTTTCCTTTATGTAAACAATACAAGTGAAATCGTGCAAACATGACATGACTTTAATTGAACGTAGTCACACACTTAAGCAAAATCGTCCTATTGCCACATGACTTCTACACAAAACCATTGAACCAAACTCGTGGAGTAACAGCATGTCTTCATCTTAGAGATTAAACCACACTGATAACGAAATTCGTGTGAGACTCTATCTCATGAGTAATCACATCCAGATGTTTACTTAAATTTGAAAATTTCCATTGCTATCGATAGCCTTCAATGTATTTTTCCAATGCTTAAAAATAGATCTGTAGATATAGCTAATAAACTAGAGAGAAGTTTAGCATGTCTGAGATGGGAGCATTTTTAAAGCAACTAAATTTCTTTTAGCCATTTTATTTTCAACACTTCACAAACAGATTCACCAAAATAGTGATGAAAACCAGCACCTCCACAACACTGAAAAAACATTAGTACAAACATACACAACAATCACCTATGGATAAAACAGAGGCAATTTTCATGTCCCACAGCAGAAGCTATACAACGTGGTTGGCACTTCCCATCTCGGAACCACTCTTGACGCTTCTGCAGGAGTTCATTGAGAAAATCATGAAGCTTCTCTATGGTGACATTTGGCATCACCACCACATGAGCAATGTTTCCTTGGCATGCCAACTGCCACTTGTGCACGAACTCCTCATCATGTGGTCTCTCGAACACAACCGTGCTGCTCAGCTCGTTCACCATTGCTCCAATGCCTGCCTCCACAAGCTGACCTTTGAAGTAGTGTGCATTGCGCAAGCACTTCTGCACCTCTTTCTGCAAACCTCTGTACCCTTTCATGTTTAGACTGTACCAGAGGAATATGGGGGCGTGCCCGTTCCTGCTTCCCACGAACTTGTGCCCAGAAACACTCACACTCCCTATAGGCTTCTTGAAAGAAACTTTTGGAGCCTGACAAATCGTCAACCCAATTATTTATTCAACACGTCAGAATTGTAAAGAACGTGCCTTTTGATTATTAATTTTGGTTCAAAACTTACACGTTTCACAAAAGGTAACATGAGACCAAACAGAGCCCCATCACAATGAATGTAGAAGCTGTCACGTGAAAATCCTGCTTCCTCAATTTTCTTTATAACCAGGTCAAGGTCATCCACAGCTCCTTTCACAGTTGTACCTGCAATGTTTGAGTGTAAGAGCCACAATAAAGGAGAGGAGAGGGCATAAGGGAGTGAGAGAGGATGAAAAAATTGCCTATGTTCACATTCACAATCGCTGGCTTGTCCTTGTGACAAAGAAGCTTGGCCTTGAAATCATCACAGTCAATTTCACCAGAACAAAGTGTGTCAATCTTCACACATTCCATTCTGTACATACGAGCAGCTTTGAATACAGAATAATGTGACTCCTCTGAGGCATATAAAATCCCATCTGGGAAAACCTCTCTCCTGCAAAACTCATTTAACCACATTCGGCATATTATTTTCAACAACAACATACACAAAAACTAGCTGAAACTAACCCAACAAGGATTCCATGGAGATTGCCTTCTGTGCCACAGTTTGTTATATAGCCCCAGTACTCGTCTTTCTCCAATTCCCACAACCTCGCAAACCAGTCCAAAACACCAACCTCAAACTGCCTCGAGTGGACACCATAGTTGCTTTCAATAAATGGATCTCCCAAGTTGTTGATAGAAAAGTGCTGAAGTTGAGAGAGTGCCTCATAGTCAAAATCCAAATTATAGGGGTAACCTGAGATAGATTTTTCCAAAAGATTAGTTAGTATATGAGATAAACCTGTTACCTAACTAATTATGTTTATTGCAGACAAAAATACGTGCAAATATAATATCAAACCTAAATGATATTTTGTCCTTTCAGTCAGAGATTTTTTGTATTTAGCCAACACACTTGCCATATAAGCTTCCCTTTCACCAGTAACCTCATCATCTATATCAGGCTCTGAGACTTCAAGGCACATGGTATGGATATTTCTTCCCAGGACAATATTTCTCTCCCCATTTTCTGTACCATTCTGAGCCTCTCCCTTGCCTGCAATGTCATCCTCTTCGGCCATGAGTGGTACATGTACATGATCTGTTATAAAAGCCGTGGAATTGAAAACCTCAGGCAAAGGTTTCATTGTTCCATTAATGCTGGAATCAGGAGCTAAAACATCAACACTTCCAGCCATCTTGCTACTTGCAGCACAAGAAATTATCTGACAGACAGAACACACAAGTTGGTTATCAAACAAAAAGAAGAACCTAAGTGCAACAAATAAACCATGAGCCTCAAGCCAAAACTCAGCCATCAATCTTTATCAAACACTTTGCTAGAAACCACGATTCCAGAAAAGGAAATGAAACAAGGCTGACCAAAAGAAGCACGATAGCTATGTTGGTCTATACATATCCATGCAATTCATTTCCATTTACTTTTAATATTCTTTTCACTTTAATTTTTAAACTTTTCCCGAAAATCACACTAAAGAGGTTGTTTCGTAGAAAGCAAAACAACTTTATCAATGAGCCAAACACAACTAATACTTGCTTTTGAAACATCAATGTGTTTCATTCTAATTCTATGTATCCTATTGAATTCATGTCATATATTTCTCAATTTTTTCAGCATTTTCATGTTCAAATGGTTAATATTGTATAGCATCAATACAGCAATATCTCACTTCTAAATAAGGCACAATCAGAAACAGCTTTTATTCAAATACCTCCACAGAGAAACAAAATATAATTTTCCCAAATAAAGAAGTAAGCTTAGAAGGCTTGCTTTCGAAGCAGAAGAAAACAAAACAGTTTGGCCAGAAACTGATTCAACAACACTCAAACCAAAACCAAAGCCACACGATGAATTGCTTCTACTTCTGAGATAATACTTATTCAAATGAAATAAATAGAAAAACTTCAATCAAGGACAAAATACAGAAAGGAAAACTCACCACTGAAGGTAAAGAACAGACAAAAACACAATGAAAACAACATTAAGTAATAACAGCATCAAATCAACATAACCGAAGCTAAGAATAATTCAAATATCCAAGTATTTGAACCATACAGAAGGAAGTCACAGTTAAAAAATAGGAAAGGGTAGGAAGCACACATGAAGCAACTATGGTCTGAACTACAAAAGCTGATATTTTCTTTTAGCCCAGAAGCACCTTCTGATGGAAAGAGTGAACAATCATAAAGGTTGAAAAGGAAAGGTCGTAGTTAATGAGGAAAAAGACCCGGATTTATAATCGCCACATTTCATAGACTCATGTGCAAATTATTAGAGTGATAATGAAAGGAAGATACAAAGAACCAAAGTACTAATTGGCACGCAAATCACATGTCAAGAGAAAATATAGGCTTGTATTGGTGTTTTGACTTGATACGAAGAGAAAGAAAAGACAAATATTGGATTTGGTATTTAAAAAAAAATAGTGTTCATATATCATTACACTTTAACTCTCTGGGACAAATAGACACGTTGAAAGAAAATTTTGAGAGAAATGTCACTGAATGAAAAAAAAAAAAAAAAAAAAAAACAATGTAAACCATAAAAACTTTGTTTTTTTTTTATTTATTTTCGCCGATCAAAAGGTATTTTTTATTAAATCAATATCATTATCGTTTATTTTGTTTTGATCAATCAATACAAGTGGTATAAATCTTGATTGTTTAGTTGTTAATGTTTCTTATTTTTATTTTTCTTACTCTACTTTTTATTTTCCTACAATAAATAGAGGCGAAAGAGGAAGAAAATAGAGAAACAAAATATCTCAAATCGTTACTTGAATACAGATCATTCAGATTTTTGCAGGGGAGGATGGATGCGTTGCATTTTTGTGGAGAAGAGAACATGTATTAGAAAATAGATATTTTTTTAAGATTTGTTATTAGAGTTTCTCGTCTTATTCTTCTCCTTTTTCTTTTTATTATTATTATATTCTTTTTTTTTATATTAGTAACAAATCAAAATTAGTAATAGAAGTCTTTAGAATGAAATATGTTGATCATGTTATAAATTTAAATTTGCTTAATATATTTTTCTGTAACTTAATTATTGTTATTCTTACTCATTATTTGAATTTTGGTCGAAAAATTATGATTTATTATATATCTATTTTTGGATACAATTAATTATTGTAACCAATATATTACTTATGATGTCTGTCAATGTCAATAATCCGAATAAAGTAGAAATTGTATGCAAATTAATACTTAAAATCAAATAAAATATTATTATTTGCATATTTATATTAAAAAATATAAATTTATAATTTATTTTAATAAATACGAATATATTATATTTATATATAAAAATAATTTCTCTTTATAACTTATTTTTAGAATGATATTATAGTTTTGTTTTAATTTTTTTTTTTAATGTGTAAGTATCCTGTAAAACAAAATTATATAAGTAAATATATATAAATTATTTAACTTTTCTGTTTCTCCTAGGACACCAAACCACTTCTTTCTTTCTTCCTTTCTTTCTGTTTTTTCTTCTTTCACTTTTATTATTATGTCTTTTTGTTTACTTTTTTATTTATTTCACGTTGGAATTCGATTTTTATTTTTCTTATAAAAATTAAATAAATTATAATACTTAACAATCATAATAGTTCATTTTAATTTTTTTTTAATCTTGATAAGAATATACAAGTAAGAAAATAATAAAAAATTGAAAAAATTATAAATAATATATTCTATACAATTTAATTATTGTTATAATTTAATTAATGAGATATTTGTTAAAAAGAATTTGTTTTTCCATAAAAACATTTTAAATATCAATCTTTATCTTTATTTGATTGTACATTTAAAGAATAATTTAATTTTTTTTCTTTAAAATATACATATACACATATATATATCTATATAGATAATAAATATAGAGATAGATAATTTGATATTTAAAAAATAAGAATACACATAATATATATATATATATATATAAATAAAAATTGCAAATACTACTATAATTACACGTGCAGAAGTATATTAGCCTATTTTATTCAACGGATTTTTATATTCTATTTATTTGTAAACATAAAATTAATCTAATTATATCTCTGTAATTTCATGAAATATTATATTATTAGCGGAAGAATGTGGAGCATAGTTGGATTAAAAAAATGAAGAAAGAGTAAAATCTTATTTTTGAACTTCTCGATCCGTTCCTTGATAGCGAGATTCGAATAGGATGTTCAAAATCAAATAAAGATTTATTAAGAAAGATTCTTCGATACTAATATAAAAATTTATCAGTGTTATTGACTTGTCATCTAAGTTAAATAATATAAAAATATATATTCAATTGTATTATTTGTGTTGTAAAAATCATAAGTAGTTGATTATTGGATTTCACTTTAAGTTCACTATTCAATTGATATATTATTGAGTATTGAATTATTAGATTCAAGTTCAACATACTTTATATTTAGAATATAATTAAATTAAAGTCTTTTGAAAGTGAGTTTACAAGTTTTTTAAACTTTGGAATATGAGTATTTATTTAGATAAATAGGTGGACGATTGATTCTCTTTTAGGAGGATATCTTCCATGTTTAAAGATAATGACTCTTTATATGTTACGAGAAAGGAGGAGAAAAAAAATTGATTTATGCGTGTAATTATAGGTGTGAAGTAAGTGCTTTTAATAATTTTATAGAAAAAGCCGACTTGGTTGATATTTTGATGGTTGGTAGAAAATTTCCCTGGTACAAATTAAATGGTTTTGTTAAAAGTAGAATTGAGAGATTTAGTTTTAGGAAATGGTTGGAAAAGTGTCCAGTAAACAATTTGTGTTTAGTAGATTTGTATTTGATTATTGTGCTATAGTGTTAAAAGACTCTTGTACAGATTGGGGGCCGAAATCATTTAGAAGTCTAGATATTTGGCAAAGTGATGGCAGATTTAGGGATTTCGTACATTGTAAATTGTCTAGTTATGAGGTTCAAGGCAGAGGGATGTTGGTTTTATAGGAAAAGTTGAAAAAGTTAAAATCAGATTTAAAAATCTGGAATAGTGATGTATTTGGGGAATGTCAATTAGTTATGGGAAGATATTCAAAAGAAAAAGTTGGATGCACGTGATGATAATTGCACTTTAGACGATGAAGGTAGGGAAGAAAGGAGGTTTTTATTAGTAGAACAGATAATGATTTTATTTAAGCAAGAAGTTATTATCCATCAAAAAGCCCGACTTAAGTGGCTGAAACAAGGTTATCTCAACTCAAAGTTTTTTCATTCAGTTGTCAAGTGGCGGAGAGTGAAGAATGGGTTTAATGGTGTCTGGTCTGGATGGCTTTAATTTTGGTTTCATTAAGTTTTGTTGGGATCTTTTAAAGGAGGACGTTTTTTTCAACAATGAATGATTTTGTAGTTTCTGGTAAATGCCAAGGGGGTCAAATACCTCGTTTATTTGTTTGGTTCCTAAGGTCGTGAATCTACAACAACTTAGTAATTTCAAACATATCTTTTTGATTGGTTGCTTGTACAAAATCATTTCAAAGTTGTTGTCGTTAATGTTAAAGAAGGTGATTAGTAAAGTGATATATTAAAGGCAATATACTTTTCTTGAAGGAAGGGATTTACTTGCTCGACAAGTTGTAAAATAAGTGAAGTCTTCTTATAAGGTTGTTGACTCTTTGATGGAGAGATCCAACTAGAATGTAAATGTTTAAGTCAATAAGAAATTTAAAGAAATAATGAGTAAAAAGATTTAAATAAATACTCTTTTGATATTTACGTGTAATTATAAACTTTTAAAAACTTTTAGAATTTAATTTAAGGATTAAAAATATATTTCATGGCATCATTTACATTATATAACTAATAAGTACCATATTTAGGTTTAAGTCCAATACTTAACCAAAATCATTAAATATTAAATTACTATATTAAAAATTTACTCTAAACTATATTATCAATAACTTTAGTTAGTAATTGATAAAATTTATTATATTAGTTCAACAATGTTGAATTTTATTAAAATTAAATAATAATAAAATTATATACATTTCAAAACTTAGCCTGATTTTATAATTTAATTCTTAAAATAAAGTTTTTTTTCCCACGAGGATTTGTTTTAGCGTGAGAAAAAAATAGTGAGATTAATGGTGGATTAGGAGTTGGGGGGGAATATTTTATCCACGGTTGTTGGTTATTTAAAGAGTTGCGACGAAAACGTTCGTCTCCAACGTAAATGCGATGGGGGCTACCCACGTGATTTTTCTGCATTCAAGAATCTTTTAATGAAGCCTACTCAGATGCGTTATCATTTATTAAGTATTTTATATATTTTTAAATAATCGATCCATTGTTAAAGCCAATACTAACTTGCGATAAAAAGAAATAAAGAAAAGGTAAATGAATGAAAATAAGCTAGAAATAAAATTAAAATAATTAGTTGATTTTTAGTACTATTGTATTTATTTATGACATATTCACCTTTTTTTTACTTATTTTCTTTTCTCTCTTTTATATATATATATATATATATATTTTTTTTTTTTTTTAAAAAAGTTAAGCCATGCTCACAGTACAAGTGCATGTGAAAAAAGAAAAGGTGTATAGATTAAAAATTTGGGTGTGTATATAGGAAAAATAATATGTGTGATAAATGATGTAATGGATAATGAAGAAATAAATGATTAATCAAACCGATAGAAAGATAAATATAAAAAGTTATAATATAAATATCTTTTTCTCAATCTTAAGTCTCGATTGATTTCTTCTTCCCCTAAGATTTAATTTAGATTTGGAATTAGATTTTAATTTGATTAGGAATTGTAAATCCTAAATTCTAAAGCGTAAAAATTGATTATTAGGTGTCGTGTTGTACTTGAAGTTGGGTTTGGAATTGGAATTTGATTCAAATTGGATTTAGCATGGATTTAGCATTGAAATTTATTTTAGAATTGAAATTGATAAACATGTGCTCATATTCTTGATTGAAATAAATTTTTTTTTATCAGCAATAAAATAAATAAATAAATAGGGACCACTTCAGGGGTGGTCCAACTATTATACATAAATACCTGACAATAACTCCTATTAGAACGTCTGTCTACCAGTTTGTCAAATGGGCTACCAGACCAACTCTACCCAACATTACATAATCAACCTCATACAGTCCAAAAGATTTAAAACCCAACTAGAATACGGGAAATAAGAAAAACGAGATTTCGCATGAATCCAAGACCATACCTTAACTTGCACTAAAGCGAACACCTCAAACACATATGCCACTCCACTATTAAAGATGACCGAGTTCCTAACATTCCAAATTTCGCTCACAATACCAACCCAAATTGAACCCTAAACATCGTTAACCGAAACAGAAGCTTGACTCATCCTAAATTGTGCAAAATTTGACTTAGAGTCCTTGTGAAAAACAAACGACACTCCAAATCACTCAAAGCACAAATTCTTTAAAAAAAATTCTTTATTTATTTTCTCTAAGTGGCCTGCATCGATGTAAACTACACTCAAAACAAAAATTAATTATATTGTCCAGTACTGAGTAAATCAAAGCTATCATTTTAAATTATTTATATTTTTCAATTTATAACGTGGATCATACTGCGATAAACTAATATATATTAATGAACATTTCTTTAAGAAACTATCTTATAGAAGAACACACAAGAAAAGCAAAATCAAGTAATTTTATATTTTAGAATCGTTAAGGATCCTTTTAGAATGAAATCTGTTTTAGGTTTACCCTACAAGAATGATTGTTGAATCGAATTCAAAACCTTTGATTATTATTTTTCACTAGTTAAGCAACCATTAGTCAACAAAACCTAGTTGACCCTTTAATTGCTTGCTACATAATAAAGACATATGAATGTAACGTGCATTAGTTATACTATCTATCATCCTTTAGCATAAAAAAAAAGTAGCATTTAAAGATCCTTTCGTATTCGATTCATCTCAATCTGCAAGTTTTGCCAACTGCTGAGCCAATTCTATACGTGAGAAATTTAATAATAAATAGTTGCTTAAAATCATATGATAATATTTTATAAATAAATAACAGTGTAAAATTATATTTAAGTGAGTGCATGACATCTTTTTATAAACAAAAAAATATTTTGAATTTGTTTGTGCATACCTTTGATATTAAAGTAAAATGTTGAATAAAACAAGTGATACTTTGAACTAGTTTGGATGAGTGAACCCCATTTGCAGTTAGATTTATCTTACCCCGGATGGTATAGTACAGACAGAAAGTGACGGTGATGAAGGGTCTATTTTTGATAGACAAAACAGAAAAAATGAAGGACAATGGAAGTGGGAAAGCATTGATTATGCATATGCAGAGAAAATATTGTGAATCAGCTTGTAGCGTGTAGTGTTGGAATTGGTATGTGCCCATACTCTCTAACTGTTTCCTCACACAGTATGAACCACACACATTGCCTCACAGACACTGCACATCACAACTTCTGATTCAAGATGCTAGAGGATATAGAAAACTAGACAAGTTCTCATGATTCTCTAAAAAAAACAGAACAAGAAACCTATATGTAATTATGGCTTCTAGCAAAACAGTTTTCCTAAGCCAGAAATAACTACAGAACAAAATTATTTTGATTCTCTTTTGAAACAATTATTTCAATATCCCACTTACAACACAGATCTTGCCCCAAGTCCTTTATACAAATTTTGTAATTGTAGTCTGGGTATTTTTAGATTGGAGGTTTTCATTGACATTAATGTATTTTTAGAGTGACATTAAACATTAAGTAATTTATAATATATTTGAGATTACTGGATTTGGAATATATGAATACATGGCCTACAATGTGTGGAATTGATGGCCTGCTAGAATGTTTGATGTTTGGAATTGATGGTTTATTATTTATATATTGTTTGGAATGTGTAGGTATAGGGGAATTCGACTCACACTATGGTTGCGGCCAATATTTGTCTATTATCAATGAAATATCTGTCGGTAAATTCACACATGTCGATCACACACAACATTTATCCATAGATGCATTCCTCAATAATTACGATAGATATATCCATCAATAAATTTATTCAACAAGCTAATTATTATAACCATAGTAAACAGTTTTAATAATAATATTATACAAAATTTTCATGTTCAAATAACTATAACTTACGTATAAGGAATGAATGTTCTGTTTAAGATTAGCTTCCAACAACACCTTCAATATGAGTATCAACATTTCAATATCAAAAACAAAAAAAAATTAAAAAAACAGAAAACAATAAAATAAAATAAAAAATCAGACTTGGAGACAAAAACAAAACAAGATGAAACCCACTGCAACTCTCTAACTCATGGTAGGAAACTTTTTGAGCTGCAAATTAGAGAAATCCAGAAAGAATAAAGTAGGAACTACAATGATGAAGTAGGAAAGGACTGAGAAGCTGACCACAAAAGAAAAGAAACTCACAATGGAGGAGAAGTAGAAAACAGTGAGAGAGTTAGAAATTCCAAGGAATTTGGAAAAAAAAGATATAGAACTCGTTCTTAATTAGCTTTGACCTAGTAGACGCATATCTAGTGTTAGCCTAGCACATGCATGTAATTTGCATACACCTATTCTATATTCTCTTTTTAACTAAAATCTATTTTAATTATAATTTAATAATATCATCAATAATAATAATAATTATACTAATTATAATAATATTAAAAAATATAATTATTATAAATAGCAATAATAATAATTAATAATAATAATAATAGCAATATTGATAATACTACTACTAATAATATTATTATTAGTAATAGTTATAATATTAATATATCATTAATACTATTAATATTATCAATAATAATAACTATATTATTATTATAATAATATTGATACAAAATATAATTATTACAAAATATAATTATTACAAAAAATAATAAAAGTAAAAATAATATTAATATGGATTATAATAATAATAACAATAGTATTAATATTATTAATTATAATCATAATATAAATAATAATAATTATATTAATTATAATAATATTCAGAAAAAAATTAATTATTATAAATAATTATAATTATATTATTATTATTATCAGTAATATTAATATTGATAATATAAATAATAATAGTATCATTATTAATACAAATAATAATATTAGTATCAATTATCATTAATAATAATTATATTAATTATTATAATATTCAGAAAAGGTATTATTATTAAAAATAATGGTAATAATATTTTTATTATTAATATTATTAATAATAATAATATTGATAATACTAATAATAAAATTATCATTATTAATATTAATATTAGCAATAATATTGATATTAATTCCAATAATATTAAAAGAATATATAATTATTATAAAAAATAATATTAATAATAATAATGATGATGATAATACTATGAATTTTATGATTTAGAATATAAGATAAGTTCTTCTGTATAATTCGATAATATTATCATTTGTTTAATTCAAAGACTTCAAAAATTTGTACAACCTAGAAAAAAAAAACTTTCAAAACTACTATCAAACTACATTAATGATAATATACTTTGCAATAAAATATAAAACCTACTCAACATATCATAATTTAACACCTACAAAACATTCACATCACCAACGAACAATTAAGGTTTGTGAAATAGAAAAGACAAAATACTTATTTATTAAAAAATAAAGGGTGCATAAAAAATAATAGGTTGCAGGAAATAAAAGTTCTTTAAGATGAAGACAGAACTAAATTACAAATAATAGAGTGGGCCAAATAGTACGAATAGGATTCAAGGAAAGCTTTTCTTCCTACACCCCTATAATTTTTAACTCCAGCTCTAAAACTTTTAAATTTGTAGTTTCTAAAAGTGACTTCCATATTACATGCTCTGAAACATTATAAAACAGACTTTATATAATTTCCAAATCATTATTTGAGGAATAACTGGAAAAACATTTCTACAATAAGATTTATAAAACAAGTTTTCAAGAACACAGAAACTACATTCTAAAACAAGTTTTCTATAACATTATTTTTGGAACAACCTCCCTGAAAAAAATTATGATACCATCTACAACATAGTTTTAGAACAAACTTTCCACCACGTAAATAATATTTAACAAAACGAATTTTTTAGAACAACTTACTCTCTGTCTTATTCTTTCTTTCTAAGAGTGTAACACGATAAATAATGGAAATATATGCACTGAAAAAAGTGACAACAACGATGATGTCAAAATCACGATGAATGAGATATGATATTTTAATCTTTTTTCTCTTTAAATGTAGTGTGGTTAATAATTATGGAGTTGCAAAATACATTATCTCCCAAAGAAAGAATTTTGAAAGTGGTCTCCAAATGCAACACACATATTGACTTCAATAACAAAAGATTTCACATGTATTCATCCTTTCCAATATTTCACATGTAAATAACCCTAAGCGGTATCCACCTCGATAAACGGATCCAATAAGGTAGACCCATTAAAATAATATAAATAACACGCATCTCAAGGAGTAAGGTATGTCATTTATTACTGTTCACCTACCTGAGAACTGACCACCCGCTTTATTGACTTGAGCGTCGGAGTGCCTTCGCAGGTACCCCCACCATCCGGTGATTTGCCTGAAGACCGAGTGCCGAGTACCGAAGGATAAGCAGGAGGATGAGAAGAATCACAGTTCATCACCTAGTCACCTGCCCGACCAAAGGAAGGAGAAGAAGACTTCAATAGTTCTCTAGGTCCCATCTCCCCAGTAAGAACATATATATATATATTTCTCATAACTACTTAATATTGATGCAACATGTTAAATTATCAATATTGATTCCTCAAGCATAAAATTTATAAGAAAATTTCCTAAACATTCATTCCTCAACTATCTAGCAAATTAATCAACATTAATATTAGATGTTGTAAAACAATCAATATGTTCAAATTTATTACTAAGATTATAATATATCGAGTATTTTCGTTTAGGTCATATTCTTAGAAATACTTTACAATTAAATCTAAGAATTCAAACTTACGAATCTATTGATCAGATAAATTCTAGAAATAAACACAAAATAAAAATACCAATAACAAGTAAAAACAAAGGACTATATATAAATATCACCAAAATACATTTGAGTTCAAATATATTACATTCAATCTCAAGAAAGAAGTTAGTTACTCATGGTAGTCATTACAAATCACTAAAAGAAACGTTATTACACACGGCAAAAATTTGAAGGTAACAACAAAAAATTGTAGGTAATGTTAGCAGAGGTAATTTACCTACGAATTTTGAGTTCGTGGGTAACATCAGTCCGTAAATAATATCCACCAACAAAATTTTGTGAGTAATACCCACCAACATGATTTTGTAGGTAATACCACCAGCAGAATTTTGTGGATAAATATGTAGGTAATCCTGATCATTAAGCATTTAAATGAATTGCTTTTAAATATTCTATACCTGTATAATCAATATATCCAACACATACAACATATGAATCCAATATATCCAAATTGATCAATCTATTACAAATTTGTATTGAACCTATAAATTCAACAACAATCAAACACTAAACAATACACCTTTAACAAAATAAATCCGCATAACATAATTATATAATGTAAGTTAAAGATAACATAAAGCTCCTAATAATTTGTATAATCAGTATCTTGATATTCAAATTTTCCAAGCTATTTTATTGTTGGTTTGATGGATGATGGTCCTTTTCTTGTCCAAATTTTCTTCTTGTTGATGCACCTTTCCTCATCTTCAGGTTTCTAAATAACTTTTGTATATCTAAACGCAAAGTTTATAGTTAAAAATAACATCTTTGTAAATACTTGACTTAAAAAAAATAATAAGAACTGAAAATTCAATTATGAAAATTCAGTGCTAATTATTTATGAGATGATAACTAATAACACAGACACAATTAATAACTAAGTAAAATTATATGATTCCTTAACATATGTATAAGTGTTTGTGACACATTTGCATTGTGGAAATTGCAATCCCAAACGCAAAGCCAAGTTAGAAAGAAAGAAGCCCTGGCGTAACTGTGTGCTTCATTCATGCTAAAGCAACGTTCTTACCATTTGGTGCAAAGTGAAAAAAAGAAACATTAACAGTTTAAGAGAGTGGAGAAGCAAACAGAAACAGAGGAAGAAAGTGCCTTCAGCGAGAGAAACATGAAGAGCTTTAAAATAAAAGAAAAACAAGAAACACTACGTGGTGAGAGAGAAAACAATGAAAACAAGTTCCTTGCAAATAAAAAAAAAAGTACTCTTATTTTAATCTAATCTAAGGATTATAATTTTATTATTTTATTTTTCTTAATAAACTTTTCTCCTTACGTCATATACTTCTTTTATGCATATTTTAAAAATTAAAGCAGATATTAGTTAAATTTTTCTCCTTGTGCTCTGTTTTTTTTATAAGGTGCTCTGTATTAGTTAACCTCAATAAGTACAAGGGGAGTGGGTTATAGTAACTACCTACTTTCTTGCTATGGGATGAAATTGATGTCTATGTGTTGTATTTTCCCAAGATGGCTTCTAATATTGGATTTGACCTAAGCAAGGAGATTCTCCTAGGTACTTGGAAAATTTACTTAAACTTTCACGTCTATAGGATCTTGCCTCACTTAGTTAGGAGACCAAATGTTTAATCTAAAAGGGTTCTTAAGTCATCACTACTTTACATTCACATAAAGACTAAACAAAATGTACTATAGTGATGAGAATCAAATAAAGGAGGCTTTTATTAATGGAGGAAGAGGACATCCACCCTCACATTTGAAGTTCTTCCTTCTAGTCTTCTCAAAATTAAAAGAAGACATAAAATAAAGATGAGGCCCAAGCCCAAAGCCCAAAGAGCCCAAGTCCATCCCATGAGGGGCAAGGCCAAGCTTTGAAATACTCTTGTATAGTTTTAGGAGGTGTGGTTATTAAATAAAGGTGTGTGAAAATGTAAAATAAAGTCACATTGTCCATGTGACTTAGGAGAGTGGTATAGGTGTAGTTTTTGGGAGGTGTCATAGTAGAAAAAGGTCACACCTCCCATGTGACTTGTTTTTGGTGGGAATTTCAAATGAGTTTATTTGAAATTTCCCACCTATTTTTCAGCACCTTATGCTATAAGTAGAGGTGCTTCCTTTGTAAAATTCAGATTGGAATTAATCTAAGAAAACTCTACTCAAATTTTGAGTGACCTTTGGAGAGCTTTTGGAGCCTTCTTCTCTAGTCTTATCTTGATGGATCAATGGAGTCCTCAAGTGGCGGCATCACTTTCATCTAGGAGCATTCCACACTTCTAGTGGCGAGATCATCCATCCTCCTTCCATCTTCATGAGCATTCTCTTCTCCTTCCTTTCTTCTTCTTCAATTGTTCATGTTGCTTTGTGTTCTTGAGTTTTTCAGTTTCGGTTTTTCTATTTTCCAGCACTATGTTCTGTTTTGTTTTTAATTCTGTTCGGTTCTTATGTTTAGTTGTTTAATTCTGTTCGGTCATTCCAGCTTTCATTCTCTTTGTTGATTCAATTTGACAATATTTGGTTCATCCAAATGAGTTTGGGATTTGGTGCTAGTTTTTGGTGAGTTCTTGTCTTAGAACAATGATCCAACTCTAAGAAAAGTGCCTCTATATTTTCCAGCTCAAGGTGATTCCTAAGAATGTCAAGAATCTTGTTCTATGTGGCTATTGGAATCACATCATATAGTGTGAGTTTAATAGATTCTCTTTCCTATTCAAGCCAAAACAATTTAACTAAACTAAAGTTATAAAGTAGTGCAGTGAGAAAAGTGCAACAGAATTATAAGGTGAAAACTCGCAACATGAGAGTGTAGGAGTAAAAATTCAAGTGTGTTCAAAGTTTTCATCATATTAAATATTCTTGGCCTTTGTTTAATATACTTAACTTGCGTACTTGTTATTTGCAGTATGATGGTATTTTAAGATGTCTGTTAGTTCAATTTACTACATTATCCTACAAAAATACAACAAATGAAAGAGAAAGAATGTTTATTGTAAGTTTGCAATAATTGAGGTAGCAAAATCATTGCGCATAGATGCAGGCAAGACCAAGCCTGGAATGAAGGGGTGGAGCTTAACCCTCCAAACTCCTCCTCATAGGGACCTAATTGAAATCTTGTTAAGGGGTTTATTGTTATTATCACAAAATCTAATAACAATAATATTAAAAACTAATTTATAAAATAATAATATTAATTAAAATCAAATTTTAAAATAATGATAATAAATATTAATTAAAATAATTTTTTAAAATAATGGTAATAAATATAAAGTAAATATATTAATAATAATTAAATAAATTTATTGAATAATATTATCACATAGTTATTATTTTTATTTTATTTTATTTGTATCAAATATTTAATAATATTAATAATAATAAAAAATATAATAAAAATAAATATAGTTATTTATATAAATAAATAAATTTATATAATAATATTATTATTAATTATTAATTATAAAAAATAAAAAATAAAATAATTATTTTTAAAAATATAAGAATAAATTTGTAAAAATATAAGGAACTTTGTATTTTTTTTAAATAATTATTCAACAGGGAATAATTTACAAAATTTTAACTAAATTAAATTTACACAAAAATACTTATATTTCATTATTCAAATATTTTTAAAGACAAACGTAAATTTGTAAACTTACATTTTACACATTTAAAAATAATTCAAAATACCCTCACAACCATCACATCACCACATACTTCAATAAACTTTTCTCACACATCCATTCTAACATACATCAATCCAAACACACCAAATTTTCTCATTTAAGCGAGTCATGCCTCGCTGAAGCGAGAATTATGTTGAAAAATATCCATTGTTTGGATAATTCTCACTTCATGACTACAAAACATATATTTGGATTAAAAAATTCTCAAATTAGGGGTACTTGCTATTTCAAACAACAATTAAGATTAAAAGAAGGGATGAAAAAGTAGGACGGGTCAACCTTTTGAATTCGCCAACCCATACTGGCCCGACCCTCCTAACTCGCCAATCTGGCGAGCCATAGGTGTGGCGGGACGGACTATCCTGCCAACTCGTGCCTTCTTTATTTTTGGCACTTTTAAAGATGAATTTCATGTTTTTGGAATTAAAATTAGAGAAACATTGTTTACCATTACTAGAGGTGTAGTTCAAAGAAAACGGCTTGATGTGAGTATAATTTGTATTTGAAATGAGGAAGGAATAAAAGATTTGTCTGAAGAATCCGATCCACATAATGCTTGACCTTTTCAATATACGTCCTTCTTGAGCGAGGAGAAGAGATTCAATATCTTCCACCGTATAGGGGTCAAGGCGTGAAGTTACTGACGTGATAAATGAATCATATTCATCAGACAACCCATCTACTATGGGTTTGATGTGATCCTTTGTAGAAATTGAGCACCCGACAACAACTAAGTTGTCCACTGTTTTCTTGATTTCAAGAAAGAAAGTAGCTACAAAACGATCTTTCTTGGGAAAGTACTTCGTCGTGACATGAGCATGAAAGGAAGAATATGTTTTTTTAGAACTTTCGCAAAAATGGTTTGTGTTTCTTGATCTGAGCTCTTGTTTGTGATGCATAATGAGTTTGGAGTTTACTCCAAACTTGATGAGAAGAATCCAAGCCAACCATTTTTGTAAGTATAGTGGAAGTCATTGAAGCCAATAGTCATGCAAGGATTGATTGATATTGTCTATCGTAAGTGCTGTATTTGGGATTGATGGAAGAGGTAGAACTACCTTCTATAATAATGAGGTGTGATGGGATGCACGATTCTTCCAAGAAGTGTAAAAGATCCATGATATGTAGAGTTAGGGTGACTTGTTGTCTCCAAACTAAGAAATTATCAATGTCAAGTTTCAAGGATATGGGAGTATGAAAGATATGATGATCAAGGGTCTCAATTTTGAAAGAAATTTTTTGGAAACTTGTAGCAACTAATGATGATGATGATAAGCCATAATTTACTCTATATACCATATAAGGATGAGAGAGAAAAAGAAAAAGATATAAAAAAAAAAATTATTCAATGCACCAAAAGGGTAAGAATACATAAAAAATAAAAAATAAGGTATTTATAATACCCAAGACTACATAATACCCAATACTACATATATGCAGTTATATGCAGTATAGGTAACAGTGAGATATAAATATCTTTATTACTTTTCTTATTGAGAACAATAAATGTAGAACTACTTTAGATCAGAGCTATAGTAATTAGGTTCTTCTATCACAAACTAATCTTATTCATAGAACACATACACTATTCTATTACAAAGCACTAGCACCCAGTAATTTGGTTAACCCAAAAGTGAGGGCCATGGCTAACCATCCTCCAAGAAGGAACCTTGCATAAGATTTTGTTGTAGGAGTTTTTCCCAGTTGAGCCACCACCCTTCCAAACACCACCAAAGCCAAGCTAGCCACTACCACAATCACAATAATCCTTGTCTTGAAACTTTCTATGAAAGCCGCTGAAAGTAGAGGTATCAATGCACCTATAGAAAAGGATACTGCAGATGCCAAAGTAGCTTTCAGTGGATTAGGAAATGTTCTTTTCTCCATTTCCATCTCCAAGTCTTTTTCCCCTCCCACACTCATCTTCATATCTCTCTTCATTTGACCAACCTCAACCTCATACTGAGTGTACACAGCAACGAACTCTCCTATCGCCATACCACAAGCCCCTGAAACCAATCCTGCAAAACCAGAAAGTAGCATAGCCTTTGCATCCTTTTGAACGGCTCCTACACCCATCATCAATGAAGCAACCGAAACCAACCCATCATTGGCTCCTAAAACTGCTGGACGAAGCCACTGAGCTCTTTCCATATAGTTAATGTTGTCATCATCATCAACAACTTTCTGGGTTTGCTTCTCGTCAATTTTATTTGCTGGACTTGGATGTACTGCTACTGCATGGTTGAGTGACACCAAACCATTGGGTGTAGCAGTAGCCATTTTGGTGTCACAACAACCGAGGAGGGAGACCAAGAAGATGAAAACAAGACCAGAGCAAAGTTGGTGAGAGTTAAAGGCTTTCTAAACAAGGAAAGATAGATAAATAATGAAAGATTTTCATGCTTATGTTGTCTTGCTTGTGCATTCGGCCAAACAAAATAAAAAAGAATACACTATTTGGATATTTAGAAAGGGCAAAAGTATATATAAAACAAATACTTAGACAAAATAAATTGACATTTGCAATTGGGAAAAAGAATATTAGGTATGTGATTCTTGTATACCTTTTTATTATAATTTCTACCAGATAAATTGTTGAATAATTTACTTAAATGTTTAAAGTAGTATTAAACTTGATTTTTTTTAAGATAATTAATAGGTTTGAGGTTTCGGACTGGTGAATGAAAAATATACAATTAAAGGACGATGTCTCATAAAGATTATCAATTAGGTTTTTCAATAGAAATTAGAAATAGACTAAGTCAATATAATGTATTAATAATATAATTATATATAAAAAAATTATTTTAGATAAGTTAAAAATATGATTATAATATTTTCTTACAAGGTTTAACGAATTATTCTCTTTAAAATTAATCTTTACAATTTAGTTAGGTGTGGTTCATTATCATAAGTAGGTAATAGACTTAATCTATTAAAAAACATGCACCATACCAAAAAAAAATTTGAAAAATTTATTAAACCTTTTCCTTATAGAAATATATTTTAAATCGCAAATAATGCATTTCAAATGTGCTCTGGTCTCCAAATAGATCTATTTGACACTTTTATTTATTAGACACCATTTGGTTGAAAGAAAATTAAATGAAAATTAAATATTAAGCAGAGAATAGAAAAGAATAATTTTTATTTATAGAAAGTCAAGTTCTTTTCTATATTTTTTTTTCAATTAAAATACTCGCAAGTGTATTGTTATTTATATTTTCTTTTCTTTTATTCAAACACATTACTCTCTCTTCCGAAGAAGACAAAATCAAATCGAACATAAATAATTTGAAAATGAAAATAAAAATAATAACTAGCAGTGGCCTTTCGTCTTTTTAAATTTATATGTACATAAACCATGCTGAACAGCCAGAAAAAAAAAAAGGTTCACAATGTTGCATGTCTTGATATTAATGAAAGGAAAAGGCAAAGAAAAAGAAGTCAACTTATTGAATGCCTTGATATTAATGAATTTATTTTATATATTATTTTTTTCTGATAAAAAAAATGAATTGATTTTATATATTGCCATATTAAATTTCTTAGATTAGAATATTAATCTAGGAGTAATTTAAACTCAATAACTGAACCCTCACTCATGGCAATAACTTCTGAAATTACAATGCATATTTTATTGAAAGTGCCGAATATACACGATCTTTCGAGGCTCATTGTTTAACTTATATTTAAGAAAAACAGCATATATACAGTATAAATAATTTTTCATCCATGTCTTTCTACTGAAGAAATTATTACTTGCAAAAATACAGATGATCAGCCCTGTGGTGTGCATTTTGATCATGTTATTATATTTTATTAAGTTAAAATTTAATATTTATATTGAATTTAGTTTAATATTTTTAATACACTACAAGAAAAATCATCAATAGAAATCAATTTCAGAAAAAAAAAAATTACTATATATATTAACTAAATTAAATATTATTTTATAGAGTAAAAAAATTATTGATATTTAAAGTAGTTTCTATTATTAATAAAAATGATAAATTAGTTTCTAAATTTTAGTATTTAACTAGTTATTATTAATTTTAGATTATAAAATTGGTAATTAAAACCTTAATAGTTAATTAGATATTAATTTAGAAACTTTTTTATAAATATTTATTAAAAATATAAAAATTATTTTAGATAACAATAATTTTTTAGTCTATAAAATAATATATAATTTAGTTAATATTGTAACTAATTATTTTTTTATCTCTAAAATTAATTTTTATATAATTAATTTTTATAAATATATAGGATGAATGATTTATTTATAGGTTAGAATTGAAATGTACTCATATGTAGGTGGGAAAGTGATCTCATTATGTGTAGTTGTTGAATAAATTTTAACCTCGGCAATTTTGTAGGTAAAAAAAAGTCAACAAATATAATTTGATTGAAGATAGTTTGTTGGTAGTAAAGTTTGACTTGAGAAAAAATAAGGTAAATATGAACTAGTACAAAATATCAAAACCACGATTCCACATTTAAAGTGTTTTTACGATCAGACGTTGATATTTAAAATGCGGTGGCATTTTTTAAATTAATTTCCTCTAAGATGGCAACTATTTGGTATAGTCGCATTCTTAAACAAAACGTTTTGTTTTAAGAAGGCTGCTATAAGGTAAAATCGTCATTCGAATAATACAATAACCTCCGGTAATAATTTCATTTCTTTATATTAATTTATATTTATATATTACATCTAATTTAATACAAATGTTCTTTATTTTGTAGAAATCTCGTCGAAAACCAAGTCCGAAAAGGCAGGAGGTTTTGATTGACGATCCTATAGCTTCCTTATCTACAGTTGTTAGAGAGATTGGTCGTAATCCTATGGACATTCCATGGGATGATACATTTTTTGAAATAAACACTGACATTCCATTGTACATATACATGTCAGATTTGTTAGAATTTGTAGCTGGGAATCAGGAGTTAACTATAAGTATAATTCAATTTTTTATGATGTAAGTATCTTTACCCATGTTTCAATTTACTTTATGTTAAATTATTATTGATTATGCTTTAACTAATAACTTGTAGGTTTTTGCATGAAGTTTCTATCAATGATGGGAATGAAGATGTGTATGGATTCTTAGATCCCTCATATACTAATCCCACTGGAACAAAGAAAAGTGAAACTCAATCATACATCACTAACACCCTGGAAAAAGAGGGAATTTTTTATATTTATGCCCTTATATTAATGAGTAAGTTTAATTATAAGTCGTCAATTATTACTATTTTATGTTTTAAATATTTATTAACTCTTTTCATGGATGATATAGGGGTCATTGGAAGTTACTTGTCTTATCCACGGTTGATAAGACTCTTGTGTGGTTTTGTTCCCTACACAAGAAGTCATCCACACATTTGTAGAATATGATTGATAAGTAAGTACACTATAAACTTAACTCCGTATGTTACTAATTAAGGATCCACTAACGCGGTTTTGTGTATTAATCAGTTTATGGCATGAATATAACATCCTAAAAGGTCAATCCAATTCAAATTTTCAAAATCTGAAGTGGATGACACTAAAGGTTTGTAATTTTTGTCTTTCTTTTTTCATTGTTTATCAATATTAACTTTTACTTTTTATTGAATTATAGTGTAATAGACAACCAGGAAGCTATGAGTGTGACTATTACGTTATGCAATGGATGATTATCATTGTAAGATTAGGCCTTAAAAGTGATTGAGATCATGTAACATGATGATAAATTAATTTTGTAATGCAGGTCTTCACAGATAAGCAACCAATGTCTTCGACCGCCATAGAATATGTGAGACATTCTTGGTCCAAATATTTCCTAAATTTTTATAACTCTATGATAGCTAATCAATAATGTAGAAATTAGATAGATAGATAGGAATATAGGTAAAGATATTATTAGTGTTTGTAATACATTTTTATCAATATATATAACTTGATTCTCTGAATTTACATATTTGTGTGGATGAGTTATAATTGAACAGGTCAATTTAGATGAGAATTAACATTAAACATAATGTACTAAAAAAAAACTCATTTAGATGAGAATTAACATTAAACATAATGTACTAAAAAAAACTCATTTATAAGGGCGACTATTTACCATAGTCATCCTCTTATATGCAACGCAAAGATTTATAAGGGCGGCTATGATAAATAGTCGTCTTCTTATATGCTTCTGAATTATTTATAAAAGAGAGGTGTAAAAGGGTGACTTTTACCATAACCACCTTTATAAATCTGAATTTAAGAAGGCGGCTAAATAGCTGTCTTCTTCTCTGTTGGACATAAGACTACACGTATATCAAAGGCGGCTAAAAAGTCGTCGCTTTACAGTGAAAATAGCTACCTTTCTACACCAGTAATGAAAGAAAAAAGTTAATTATAGAAAATAACGGGTTTGAATGAAATTTATACAATGGAAACTTTTTAGAAAACTTGGTAGATTGTAGATTAAATGTTTAAAGTTTTGTCTAATAATTTCAAAATTGGCCTTCAATATTTTTTATAGATATCTTTCTATGACAACTAAGAGTAGGCAACACAATTAATAGATTTTCAAATTTAGACCATGTTGAATTTCTTCTGTAACTACAAATTTTAATAAATAAATACTACAAGAAAAACATTAAAAAAACACTAATTTTAGATACTAAAATAATTAGTTATTATTTAACTAAATTAGAGATCGTTTTATAAACTAAAAAAATTATTAGTATCTAAAGTAATTTATATTATTAATATAAATTTATAAAATAATTTTTAAATTGGTATCTAATTATTAGCTATCAAAGTTTTAACTACTTACTACTTTAAATTCTAAATTAGTCTTTTAGAGAATAATTTAAAATCTAAAATATTAGTAGCTAAAACCTAGGTAATTAATTTAGATATCAATTTATAATTTTTTATTAATAATAGAAATCACTTTAGATTTGAATAATTTTCTAGTCTCTAAATTAATATTTAATTTTGTTAATATAGTGACTAATTACTTTTATCTCTAAATTTAGTTGTCATTTAATGATTTTTTTTTTTAGTAAAGTTGATTCTAATTATTGATTGTTGTTACTTTATATTTACATGAGTATATAGATTTCCTTTTATAGTTATCGCTAATTTTTCATGAGATTTTTTTATCAACAAAATCAAACTTTACACATCAATCATAATACCAAGAAAAATAATATAACCAACACAAAAATACAAAGAAATAGAGAAAAATTAGAATGATAGACTCCTCGGAGAATATATGCTAACAATCTAAACCTCCACTTACAAAATTATTTATGAATCTCTATGACACATAACATGTTACCTTAATTAGAACCTCTTTGTTTGTATTAAACTAAATATGATATATCTATCTTATCCTATATGTATATATCTTACCAATATTTTATATCTCCCAAATCGTCTCTCTTTTTTAGTGTCTCTCAATGGATTTAAACATTATTGTTTTATGTGGTCTTTCCTCCTCTATAGTTCAAGTATAATAATAAGTTATTTATTGCAAACTTATCTAAGAAATATTCCTCTCTTGCTAGTAATTTGACTACCATTCCTCTTTAGAGCTTCACTGAACTAATTTCTCATCAATAAATCCAAAATACAAAGTCAAACCTTCACTTGCCCTCCCAAGTTTATGACGCCATTTTGATACGTTCAAAAAGATTTATACACCACTCTGAGTAGAAGAAACATGACTTTGATGTCAAGAAGCTAATCCAAAACCAAGTTTGTTGTGCTTAGCAAAAAAATTCATCTATGTCCACCACATTACCATAAAAGATTGCATAATTCCTTTGCTTCTAGATTTCTTTCATCACAGTCACCCCATCATCTTCCAAATTGCTTATTGTCTTTTTCCTTGAGTTGCAAAGAAGAAAAATGCATGTAATGTTCCCATAATGAGTTAAGGGAAGGACAATGTTGTTGTCCACCTACTACACTTATCCAACACCTTCCCTATTACCATGCATTCAAAGAATATATATGATTAATTGTCTCCTGCTTTTTCCCTCTCATAACAGTTTCTACACTCTAACTGCAACCATTTTTATTCCAGATTATCTTTAGTTGTTAACTTGCCCTTGACAATTCTCCATATTATCCTTAATATTTTCATGAGATTAATTAGAAGTACATAATGACACTTTTAACTAAGTATACAAAGTCACCATTGATTATAGAAGAATAAGTTATTTGGGATATTATAAGGATAAAACTTTACAATAGGATATACAAATTATCATTTCTTGTTCTAGAGTCTACACAAAAGTAAAGTGTTTACAAAGAAGGCTCACTTTAGAAATTTATTAAACGAGTTTCATATAAAGCATTTAGAAGCTCACCGTTCAACCCTCCAACACAATGGTGGTTTGAATGATCCTTACTTTTTGTTTATGAAAAATTTAGGGGTAACGAAGATACATTTTTTTACATCTAGAAGAAAATAGATCTCTTTTATGTGTTATAACTCATGTAGATAGTATAAGATTATTAGTTAAACACAAACTCTCTTTTTTTTGTATTAGACTAATGAGGAGTATTTTTGTCATATGTATAGTACACTTACTATAATCTACATATTGTTTGCATAAGTAGCTTCACTTTAATATTTCATTTTTACTCAAGTGTCGTACTCATTCTTATCTCATATTAAGATCTTGCTTTTATACTTCCTTTATTATGATACATATGTTCTCATATAACTTTCAAATATACTTTAATACACATGCTTCACTATGATGTACATGTCTTATGCTTTATTATGCATATGTTAAAGCTCACATTCATGAATAATCCTATTGATGCTTTGGTCTTATATCTTGCTTTTATTTATTCATCACTTTTAGAAAACTAGAATAAATGGGTGTGCTTTAAGGAAACAATTTTTTTTTTATCGAAACTCTAATAAAATAAACATATTGTCCAATCTCTTGTATTTTAAAGGCTATAATGATATTTCTAAAAGGAATGGAGTAATTGAGATGATTATATAGATGTTGAGTTGTGAGTTTCCTTATTCACAAAATTGATATTATTTGTCAAAATAAAAGATAGGAAAATTGTTAAACATAAACTATTTACCCATGATCATATTCAAGTATGTGAATGAGAATTTTTCCTAAGCTACCCACAATTTTGATGAAAATAAACAATATCAAGTTTCGGATATTTAACAAATTTAATTTATTTGAAGGAAAAGGTAAAAATCCATAAGTTTAGACAAAAGCTCTAAATTTTTTTTAAACAAAGTTTGATGTACCAGACACAAAGAATCTTTCAAGGCACCTTAAAGCTCAAAACTTCAATCAGACGCATTACCTTAAAACTCTAAATACAACACACATACCATATAAAGTCTTAAGATGTACTAGATGTAAGTTGTTATTCAAAAACACTTTTGACTTTATAAGATGACATACTCATAAAGACATATGTTCATGTGCTTCTACAAGCAAGCTAATCTTATGTCACGAAAAAAAGTCTCACGTATTTTAAGAAGATCCTAACACACATACTCACCCTTTTATGAGTTTACATGCTCATTTCAATGCTTTTATGGAATAGTAGAAGTAGTAGTAGAGAAAAATATTGTCATTTACCAAAAATTAAGATTTTAATAATAAAAAAATTTAGTGGAAAGTCAAACACTTTTTTGAAAAGAACATGACACAAAGGACAAGTAAAAGTAGTACAATGAATCTTTTTATGACATTTAAAAATAGAACTACCCTCGTACAATGCAAAATACAAGAAAGGGTAAAGCGGTTGAATAGTTGAAAAATGAATGTACTACACACATCCTACATGGTTTGTAGATACAAGAAGTTTAGCTTCTAAGTTCTTTCTAATAGATCATCCTCTAGATAATTGAATGAGAGTGATATTTGTATATTCTTCACACTTGTGAAGCATAGGCTCCACAAGAAAGCATTGTAATATTTTATTTTCATATACTCTTTTTTTAGAGTTTGTTTGCAATTCTTTAAAAACTTATTATTGTTTCACTTGGCAAAATTTTGTGTATTTAGTTTGGAGATGTGTACTTGATGCTCAATTCGAGGAGGAGATTATTATAGTTAAGAGTGACTTTATGTATTTGTCATTAAAAAAAATGTTAGGTAGAATACTTGTAATTTTTTAAATTAGTGAAAACTTTTGCAATTTGAAAAGGAAAACTAAACATAGTCTAGGTTCAGGATGAACTAGTATAAACTAATGTGTTCATTGTTGTTATCTATTACATGAGATTTTTACTTATTTTCATCTTTCAAACGTTTACGAAAGCCCTTGTGAACTTATTTGAAAAACCATTAGATGACTTCCTACTAGATTCTTATAGGTCTTATTGAGAAAAGGTTTTCAAAGTAGTTTTTAGGCTCTATTTCCTTTCTGGAGCTAATGTTTCTTTTCAAGTTTTATATAATCCTCTTTTAGGTTGTTAAGCTTATTGTTTAGTTTTTTATTTTAGTCTAACACATTATTTTTTAAAATGATTCATTTGATGTACTGGACTCTTAATTCAAAGTTTTGATCCTTTTAGACAAAACATTTATCTAAAGAAGTATTATATAAGCTTGAGAGGAGATGAGTTGGAGAGAAGCTCATGATATTCTTTAATGATTTAGCTTCCATATGTATGCGTGGGCTAAGTGTAGGCGCAATTTTCGTGGTCAAATCCACGCAAAACCGACGTAAAAGTAATTTTTTTTGCAATCCAACGCATAATGGACGCAGGTATATATTTAAATAAAAAAATAAAAAAAATCAGTTTGTGTGGGCTACGATCGACGCAAAACCGACACAAATAATCGGAAGCGTGTGCTATATAGCCCACGCATAGTTAGAATTTATTGATTTTATATTTATTTAATGTATAACATGGTAATAAATATTATAATTTTTACTTGTTTATTGTATTTATTTTAATTTTTTTTAATATTATAATAATTTTTTAATTTTAATAATTTTGGTATATGTTAGTTAAATTAAATTGATTAGGTGTTTATTTTTAAATTATCTTAAACAATTTTAAAAAAATTGAAAAATGTTAAAAAATAATAATTGAGTAAAAGAAAAAATGTAATTAAATTTATAAATGTTATATAAAATACTTAAATTTTTTAAAAATTAATTATTTTAATTTCATTTCATTTATAATATTATAATAAGTATTTAGATATAAATTAGTTAAATTAAATTTATTAAATTGATTAAGTGTTTAATTTAAAATTATTTAAAGAAATTATCTTATAAAGTTTATAAAAAAAATGGAAGATGTAGAAAAATAATAATTGTGTAAAAAAAATACATATTTAAATTTTAAAAATATTATGTATTTACTTTTTGTTGTATAAATTAAATATATTTTTTTTTTATAAATGAAATTACGTTTTTGTTGTATAAATTGAATTTAATTGTTTTGTATAAATTAAAGAAAGTTTTTTTTTTATAAATTATATACATTTCTTTTATAAATTAAATTTATTTATTTGTTATATAAATTTAAAATAAAATGAATTAAATTTTTGAAAACTTAAATATAATTTTTATTAAATTATATTTAAACTACATACTTATGAAAAGTTCCACATGCTTCACATTAATAATAATAAGTATAATAAAAATTATAATATAACAAAAGAATTTGTCTAGTGTATTGTTTAAAGTTTCTTTGATCAGTGAAGGAACTTGATTTCGAGTTCTGCCCACTGCATTTTGTGTCTAATTTTGTACAAATAAATAAAAAAGATGAAAATAATTATAATGATAGTCTCCCCTCCAAATGAAGAGATGTATAATATTTTATTTATTTATATAATGTGATTTATTTTCTAATTTTATAGTATATATTTAATATTTTCAGAAATTATTTGAAGTTCTCTTTTAATTTTATTTGTTGTTACATTTATATTAATATATTTTTTTTATAATTATTATGTTTATGAGTTTGTAATTTATTTTATAATAGTTTTTATGAAATTATTTTCTATTGTTAATTAAGTTATATATTTTTTTAATTTATTTTTTATTACTATAGGAATTTTAATAATAATAAATATTATCTTTTATTTATATAACATCTTATTTATTTTCTAATTTTATACTTGCATGTTTAATATTTTAAGAAATTATTTGATTTTTTTTATTTAATTTGTTGAATACATTTTTTTTAATTATAATTTTAAAATTATATCTATTTATATTTAATATATATTTAATTTTTAATTTTAATTTTTAAATCTACGAAATATGTGAAAGTTGATTATTTTTTAACAAAAATAACTCATTTTATTATTAAAAAAAATTAATATACAAAGATATATTTGTAAAGTAACATTTAACAATTTATAAAAAAAAAAATTTCTCCCAACTATCTTATCACTCACAAACTTCCATAAACTTTCCTCAAACATCCTCTCTAACATACTCCAATCCTCACACATCCACTCCCCAATCTAAACAAACACTAATTTCCTCCCATGTTTACACGAGAAACTTTTTTGAGAAATATCTTGCATTTCGTAACTTTTGTTAGCTTCTGATTTGAAGTGTGATGTCTTCTTGCACTCATAGTAGACCACATGGTTTTTTTTTCTCTTTGTTATTTTCCTTTCTAAGGTTGGGGTTTCCTACCAATGAGCCTCCCTTTCTTTTCCATATTTGATGTACCTTTTAGCAAATGAAAGAGATTTCATTATCTGGGTCAAAGTGTTTGTCTTTTGAGGGTTCTTCCAAAGGTTCCTCCTCCTTAAAAGCTTTTGGGGATGTGTATATTTATCCTTGAGCTTTTTTGAGGGCTAGATAATTTTCTCTTTAAATGAACTCTTCTTACTTTAATTCCAACTTTTTAAAATGCATGAGTTCTTGAATGAGCATGTTGTTCAAGCCATTTTTTTGTCCCAATAGTTATAATTTGTGCTCGCCATTGTTTCATAAAGCTTCTAAAATATTTTTTCAATATGATTGAATAAATCATATTTTTTACTTAAGGATTAGGGGTGACAAAGTGGGCGGAGTGGGACGTGCAGGTCCGTTATCCCGCAAAAATAAATAAAAAGTAAATTAAAAATAAATTGACTTGACAACGATGGTCCAATGGAGAAGTGACAACTTTGAGTGAAAAAAATTAGGTTTTCACTCAAATCACAATGTAGTTACATTGTTCCAAAAAAACGCACACAACACACGACGCACTCTCCTTTGCAACGTCGTCGCTCGCTCCGCTTGCGACTCCGTGTAGCTTTGCCTGCAATTGTTGCGCGCTACTGCCTCCACTCCTCCTCTAAGTTAAAAAAAAAAAGTGGGTCAGCCCGTGGGCCAACCCACATGTGAGGCGGGTCATGAAAACCAGTCCGCATTTTGTATGCGGGGCGGACCAATCCAGCTTGCATTTTTCGAACCTATGGTTTGCCACCCCTACTAAGGATCAAAGCTCATTTAGTATAATTTTAAATTTATTAAACATTCTTTGTGTATCTTCATTTTTGCTTACATTGAAGAGTATGTGTTAGCCTGTAAATAAAAAAGTTTATTTGATTTTACCTCGATGAAACCCCCATACATTATTCTAAGAGTGAGTGACATCTCCTTTTCACCTTTGAATGCATGAGCTTTTGAATCATCATATTTAGAAAAAGCATATATCAAAGGAGTTTGTGAACCTTAAAGTGGAACACATATTTTTTTTTTCATCAGTTCAAGAACTTCTTGATAGGGGTTGGTTGTTATCATCTACGATATATGTAATTATCATTGTCCATAACATCCATAATATCTATATAATATGATTTAAAAATAATTAATAATTTGTTGCTTCCGGTAATCAAATTTTTTATCCTTTGATAGAACTGGTCTATTCAAAACTTGTTATTCACTCTCTATAGCATAGGAGAGATTTATCCCTCTTGTTCTACAAAGAACTAACTCAACTTTGATACAATATAAAAGACTATGTTAGTTTTAGAAAGAAAAGGTTAAATAAAGATTATAAACATAGTTGAAAATTTTTACAAAAAAACTCTATCAATTAGATGAAAGGAGGCTCGTGCAATATTTTTAACATTGATTCACAATATTTTCATTAAAATTCTTTTTAATAATGGCCAAGAGTAGGCAACTCAAGTAATAAATTGTTAACACTTTAATTTATACGAGTTCATTGCAATTTATGCTACATTCAGTTGTCCTTTGAAAAATACAAAGTTCAACTAATCAAAATTGAGTACAAGTATTGTTTGTTGTCACTTTTGACTTACTCGAATTCACAAAGACAATTTTAAATATTGATTAATCTCCTAAAAATAAACACGAATACACAACATCACTCTTCACTAAGTACACAAAGTTACTATTATTATACTAATAAGTTATTTGAGATATTATAGAAAAAAACTCTTTACCAAAAAATGCATTAATGATCACTATTTGTTCTAGAGTCTAAATTCACAATAGTAAAAAATTTACGAATAAGATATACTTTAACCATCTATACACAAACTTTATATGAAACACTAAAAAAGTTTGTAAAAATATTTGTATGCATACTACATAAACTCTAAATATTTACTTCTTTATTAATATGTTTAAAACTCACAAAACACCATTGCCATTTACAAGAAGTTTAATAAATTAATTCATAAAAAAGTGAATCCATTTTTAAATAATAATAATAATAATCATTACAAGAAAAAAATAATTAGCTTTCTCAAAAAAATATTCATCAAAATAAAACATAATTAGTATTCACTTAGCCAACTCTAAATCGACATAAAAAGATATTTTTTAAATAATTTAATAATAATTTTTTACTTTCAAAGTTGTTCTTCTCTTAGTCAAATCTAAATTTTATGATTATTTGTGTCATATTAGAATTTGTTTTACTCACTCTAAATCTAAATCGATGCTGTTTTTAAGTAGCTAAATTTCTCCATTCTTTCTTATAGTGTAGAATGTAGACAATTAAGATATTAATAGACAAATATATTATGCATTTCTTTCCACTACGATAGTTTCACACGATTTAAACAGACTACTCGGAATACTAAACAGACATGGTAAACAGTTCAATAAAGCTCGGAATCATAGAAAACAGAATGAACCCTAATATCCTTGGGGTGACAGCACACAATTGTTCACTTAAACAAAGCAGCCACAATCTAGAAAAGACTAATAGTATTAGCATGTACCACAGCACAATAAAACATGTTGCACTTAATGACTAGTAATCGATGACGTTCAAAGTTGAGCAGAGCCAACCAATTTGGTGAGGCCAAATGTTATGGCCATGGCCATCCAACCTCCGATCAGCACCCTGAAACAAGATTTCTTCACTGGAGTTTTTCCAAGCACTGCTCCTACCCCTCCAAACACCAACAATGCCAAGGTAACTGCAGCAGCAATAACTCCCATCCTAATCTTGTGACTCCTCATAAAACCAGCTGCTAGCATTGGAACCAAAGCACCAACAGAAAATGCCAGTGCTGATGCAACTGCAGCCTGAAAAGGGTTTGGAAGCTTCTCCCTTTTAGGTTCTCCATCCACTCCTCCATTGTTATTAGCCTCCCTCTCCCTTTTAAGCTGATTCATCTCTATGTCATACTGAGTGTATACAGACACAAACTCTCCAATTGCCATGCTACAAGCTCCTGCAACTAATCCAGCAAAACCAGCAACAAGCATGGCACCGATGTCTTTCTTAACAGCTCCAACACCCATCATAAGTGAAGCAACAGAGACTAACCCATCATTGGCTCCCAGCACTGCTGCTCGAAGCCACTGAGCCCTTTGTGAGTAGTCAATGTTGCTCTCTTCACTTGATTTTGACTCCACACCATTTGCATGGATAGGGATCTCAACTTGGTTTGATGAAATTCCATTGGTTCTAGCTCCGAGGTTGGCCATGTGGAATGATAAAGGTAAAACCAAGTTTGGAAATACTGAAATAGAAAAGGAGCAAATTGATGGGAATTATGTGATGTTAAGAGCTTGTGGAGAACACACGCTTCTAGGATGAATATTTATAGTGAGGGATCGTCAAGTTTGAGGCGTAAATTGCCTAAATATTGATAAAGAAATTGTGATATGTGATCAGAACAGCACTAGCTACTAGTTAGTGACTTGTTAAAAAATATAAATGGTTGGCGTTAAAAATTCACCATCAAAAAGTGGATCCAAGTCTCAGATATGCCACCTCATTGTAATAAAGTAATTCATCTTACTTAGATCAATAATTTGTTTTTAGTTATGGTTCATTATTAGTTTGAAAATCATAACGAGGAATAGATGAAGGTATATCTGAGTGACGTTTAGATTACAGTTGTTGGTAAGATTTGGAGACATAGAAATAAACACTTTTTTTAAAGGTGGTGTGATTGATCATCCTTGGTTGAATTAAAGGTATGGTCTTGGGCTACTTATAATTTTGCTTCTACATGTTTTTCTTATTCTGATTGGTGTCTTGATCCTTTGGTTTGTATGTATTTGATCAAAAGACTTTGTAAATCGAAGTCTTTTGTGTTTTAGAAGGTTGGGATGAGGATTTAGGTTGTTTCTGGAGTGTCTTTATTTCAGTCTGTTGGCTTGTTTTTTAGTGTTGCTTAAGAAGGATATTTGTGGTAAGCTTTTGGAGGAAGGTATTGTACATTCATATTCAATATTGTATAAAGGTTTGACCACCCCTGAAGTGATTCATAATTATTTATTTTTTCTTTCTTATAAAAAAATCTCAGTTTAGCTTCCTTATGTGTTTAGAGAGGTATATCTAAATGACGTTTATGTCTTAAAAACTCACATAGTAACAGAAGATTATATTAAGAGGATTAATTTTTTTGAATTCATACCCTTTGAAGAGGAGTGCAGTGTCGTTTGAAGAGGAATGCAGTTTCCCAAATCATATGCTAAGCTGATCTCATAATAAGTGGGGAGATTTTTCGAAGTCATAGTCAGAAGCTAGAACGAAAGACGATGTCGGAGGGGAGTTCTTGAATTTAGATTGTTTTGATTTTGGCAAAAGGGTAAGAGCGGAAGGAGGAGAAGAGCAAACTGTTCAATTTTCGATGGTGATGGAGGAGATACCAAAAATTGTTGCACGAGTTAGTGATGATGATAATGCTTCCTTGGAAAGGCAGAAGGGTGCCTCGATTTTGAAGGAGTATTTTTACTCTACTAAGGTGCATGCAAACAACATTAATAAGGAGCATGCAAAGGAGATGATTAACTTTAATGAGGCGCATGCAATTGTTAATAATAATAATAATAATAGTTTTAATGAGGTGCATGCAAAGGTGTGTAATAACATTAATAAGGCGCATGCTTTTTGCCAATCGAGCATTAATGAGGGTGTATCGGTTTTAAAAGCATATTGGGATGATTACTTGATTTGTCCTAGGCTTCCTCTTGCCCATTTGAGAGAAGCAAGTTAGGTTGGCGACTCCTTCGACCCATCTTTGGACGTGGCAGACCTTTCTGTGTGCGTTGATGGTGTTTCGGGAGGCAGCTTAGGTCTGTTGAACAAGATGTTTTGATGTCTCCAAATCCAAGTGGAAAGCTTGAAGACCTTGTTGTTGTTATGTGTGTGTCTGTGTCTGGTTGTTTGAAACTTGTTAATTCACTCCTTAAGATGATCCAAGTTCATTTGAATCTTTAACCTTTTGAAAATATGAGTTTTATAAAAAGTAGATGAAATTTGAACAGGTTGAAATTTCGAAACAACAGGTTGTTTACCTTAGTAGTTTTTGAAAAGGTTTTGAAAAGCTTGACTTTGTTGTCAAGTCAATTCAACTTATTGTTTCGACAAAACAATTGATTGTTTTTCGAAAAACCTTAACAGAATTTTGGTAAGTGGTTTTAATATGTTTTAAATGATCCTAACTACCTTGGCTCCTTTATTAAATGTTTTTGACCACTTGGTTGATCTATATAAAGGTGGTTTTACGCTCCTAATCTTGGAGTAAGAAAAAGAGTTTATCAAAGCAGTTTTTCCAAGATTTGAAAGAGCTTTAGATAATTCTTAAGTGTGTGGAATAGGATTGGGTTGTAATTTTGAACTTTAAGCTTTGTAACACCCAAGTGTATTCTATTCCCTTCTTCCTTGATTACTGTATTTCTGTATTTGTGTTGGCAATGAGTGTTGTGTGTTCTTGAGGTGTTCAAGATCAACACTCTTGGTGTGGTTTGCCAAAGGTAGTGTGTTTCTTGAGGGGTTCAAGGTCACCACTTTGGTGTGTGGTGTTTGTAATCTGGTTTTGATTGCACAGTGCTAAACCCAGTGGTTTCTGGGGACTGGATGTAGCTCTTGGTGTAAGAGTGAACCAGTTGTGTGATTCTCTCTTTCTCTGATCTCACATATATCTGTTTTAAGTTGTTTTTATTAACTGCTGATAAAAACAACCGGTTGAATCGCAAAAACAACCGGTTGATTTTCTGGAAATCAACTAAAACACCTTTGTGCATTGCTTTCCTTAGTTTCTTTCTCTGTGATTCTTCATTGGCTTTCATTATACCTTCAAAGTTTTCGAAAATCTTTTATAAACAATTCACCCCCCCCCTCTTATTTAAGACCATATATTCTAACAAGGTCAAGGCGCAATCATTGTGGTTGAAAGTTCATGCATGGAGACGGCGAACAAGTTGGAGTGTGCGACTAGTGGAGAGAGAAAGGAGTCTGGTGCTGGTGAGGAGTCACTGTCGAAGCTTGTGGCTTTCATAATCACAGCTGGCGAGGAGACGTTATCGAAGTGCGTGGTTGTCGATGGTACGTTCTCCCCTGTCACAGGATAAAACTCGGGGCGCAAAAAAAGAGGTTATTTGTAGGGCGTGCAAGGGAGACGAGTTGGCGGTGGCTGGTGGAGCGGGTTCTATGGAGGAGGGGAAGGGAGGGGTGTGCAGGAGAGGAGGTTCGGAGGGTTATGTTGGAAAGTGTCCAAGTGAGAGGGACGAAGCACGTGTCACAATCAAGGTCAGGATTTAGTTTACATTCTGGAAGCTAGTAAGGTCAGTAGCTCTCTGTGTCTTGCTTCAAGGAAGGTGGCTGACTTTGGAGTATAAGGACCAGGTTTAGCGGCCTTTCCGTTTGCAGGCAGGAATGAGTAAGGAGAGTTGTTATTTTCTTTGGTTCTAATGAAATAGATTGGGTTGAAAATGCTGCTAGCAATAATGTAGGTGGGATTATTAAGATGTGGATAAAGAAAAGCTTTCAACTGACTAGGTTTTTCAACGGTTGTAATTTTTTCATCATTGAAGGGATTTGGAAGGTTGGGATTGGGGTACAAGTCACCATTGTGAATGTTTATTGTTTTGGCTCGTTGAGGGAAAAAATGTTGATTTGGGAAGAGATCAGTGAGTACAGGAAGAATCAGATTTGTAAGGCTTGGTGTGTAGTTGAGGACATTAATTCCATTAGAAGACAACAAGAGAAGAAGAGTTTGATATCAGTGTCTGATTACAACAAATAAATAAATGGTTTAACGCATTCATAGAAAAGTTTGAATTGGTAGATATCACGTTGTTTGGAAGAAAGTGTACCTAGTACAAATCAAATGGGTTAGTAAAGAGTAGGATTGACAGGGTTTTTGTATTAAAGGAATGGTTAGAAGCTTGGCCGCATAGTAAACAATTTGTCTTAAGTAGATTTGTATCTAATCATTTTGTTATTGTACTAAAATATATGTGTGTGGATTGGGGTCCAAAACCGTTCAAGTGTTTGGATGCTTGGCAAAACGATAATAGGTACAAATATTTTTTAAGGAATAAATGGTCCAATTATGAGGTTTGGAGAAGGGTTTTTTGTATTCAAAGAAAAATTGAAAAAACTTAAAGCAAACTTAAAAATTTGGAACAAAGAAGTGTTTGGGAATGTTAATACTATTGGAAAAGATTTGTAAAAGAGAATTAGTTAGTTAGATGCAACAGACGATGAAGATGAGTTAGATGAGCTCGGGAGGGAGGGAAGAAGGCTTCTCTTAGCAAAAAAAAAAAAGCAGGAACTTATTTAAACAAGAGGCAGTTTTGCATCAGAAAACTCGTCTAAAGTGGTTGAAAGAGGGTGACCTTAATACAAAATTTTTCCACACAACAGTAAAATGGAGGAGGGCTAGGAACGAGTTACACAACATTGTAGAGAATGGTCAATGGTGTGTTGATAAGGATGTGGTTAAGGACAAGGTTCGAGATTTTTTCAATTCTAGATTTGTCGAGAAAGAAGCTTTCCAGATTAAGATGGATAATGTCAAATTTAATGCCATCTCTGGGAAGATAACGAGATGTTGGTTGGAGATTTTTTTGAATAAGAAATAAAGGACACAATTTAGAACTGCAACAGCTCGAAGAGTCCTGGTCCATATAGTTTTAATTTTGGGTTCCTAAATTTTAGTTGAGACTTCATTAAAGAGGGTGTTTTGTTGGCGATGAAAGACTTTGCGACTAGAGGTAAATGGCCTAGGGTGTTAAATGCGTCATTCTTATGTTTGACTCCTAAAGTTGACAATCTTCACCAACTCAGTGAATTTATACCTATTTTGTTGGTTGAATTCTTATATAAAATTATCTCGAAAGCTTTATCTCTTAGACTGAAAAGGGTGATTAGCAAAGTTATTGATGTTAGACAATTCACTTTTCTTGAAGGATGACGATTATTGGTTGGTGTGCTAGTGGCCAATGAAGTCCTTGAGGAGATGAAGAGGAAGAAGAAAAGTTGTGTTTTCTTTAAGGTTGATTATGAGAAGGCTTATAACTCTATAAGTTGGGAGTTTATTTAATATATGCTATGACGAGTTGGCTTCTGTGACAAATGGATTAAATGGATCAAGTCCTGTTTAGAATTTGCCTCGGTGCCAGTGCTTGTGTATGGAAGTCCTTCTAAGAAGTTTATTCTGATGAGGGGGTTGCATCAAGGGGATCCGTTAGCACCTTTTCTATTTCTTATTACGGTTGAAGGTTAGGCAGGCGTGTCAAGAATGGCAGTTGAGAAAAAATTGATTAATAGTTTAGAAATTAGGAATAAGAAAGTTAAGGTAAACATGTTGCAATATGCAGATGATACTCTTTTCTTTTGTGAAGCCAATATTAAAAGTGTGTTTAACATTAAGGTAGCGTTGAATTGTTTTGAATTATCTTCTGGTATTAAGGTGAATTTTTTGAAAAGTAGTGATTTGGGGATTGATTAGGTTACAATGTAGCGTTTTGCAACTATTCTTAATTGTGAGGTGATCACAACTCCTTTTAAATACTTGGGAATGATGGTAAAGGGGTGTCATAGGAGAGGTGCTTTTTGGGGTGGAGTGGTTGAAAGATTGAAGACTAGACTAGGAAGGTGGAAAGGTAGACTTCTCTCCATGGCCAGGAGGATTTGTCTGATTAAGTCCGTACTTTCATCTATTCCGTTAATTTATTTGTCTCTATACAAAATGTATGTTGTGGTGTTAAAGGAGATAAAGAGAATTCATAGGAATTTGTTGTGGGGGTAGGGGTCGGAAGGGAGGAAGATTGCTTGGGCTTCATGGAAAAAAAAATGTCAGTCTCGTGAGGTTGGCGGTCTGGGAATTCTTGATTTAAGAGTTTTCAATGTAGCTTTATTAGGAAAGTGAATTTGGCATCTGGGGATGGATAAAGAAAGATTGTGGAAGGATATTCTTGAGTCTAAATACGAAGGTTGAAGAAGTCTAAGAGAGCGAAGGAATAATATTAAGGTGTCCCTTTGGTGGAAAGAGTTGAAGGAGATTTGGGTTTTGGAGAGTTGGGAAGGAGGTTTGAAGATCATTTCAAGTGGAAGATTGGTAAACGGGAAGGAAATTAGTTTTTGGCAAGATAATTGGGCGGGTAGTGGTGATTTGAAGAGCATTTTTCCGAGGCTGTGTTCCTTGACCATTTCCTCTAAGTCTAGTTGGTTGACTTTCGGGGTTGGGTTGATGGTGTCTGGGAGGGGAAGTTAGCTTGGATAAGGATTCAGTTTGAGTGGGAAAAGGTTCTGGAGAGTCAACTTCTTCAAAAGCTTCAAGGGTTGAGGATCGAGTTGGAAATGGAAGATAGCTGGGTTGAAAGATAGTGAGTTTTCTTTTTACTTGGTCAATTCTGCTTACATTTTCTTAAGGGGTGAACTAGAGGGGGAAAACACTTCCATGTATGAAAAGTTGTGGATTAAGGTTTTACCTTCAGCCCATGCCATTGCTTGAAGGGTGTTGGAAAATAAGATAGCTAACAAGTCTAATTTGGAAAGGAGAGGGGTAGTGATCGAAAGTAGTATGTGTATTATGTGCGGGGTGGAAGAGGAGTCGTGTCGCCATTTATTTTTCGAGTGCAGGATAGTTTGGCTTGTTTGGAGTCAGTGCTACACTTGGTTAGGTTTGGCGTTCGTGGATCATTCTGATTCTTGTCATCATATTTTTACAGTTTTGTATGTGTAATGCATCTGAATATGTTAATGTTATTTGGGGACAATTTGGATCGCTGTAGTAAGTTAGATTTGGAGGCACATGAACAATGTAATTTTTAAAAGGGAAGTGGTGGGTGTTTCAGAAATGTTTGCTCTTATTCAATTAAAGGTTTAGTCTTGGATCGCTTTCAAAGTACCCTCAACTCGTTTTTCTTATTCTGACTGGTGTCTTGATCCTCTGATTTGCATATATTTGATTTAGTGTTGTTTTTTAGTGTTGGTTGAGTGTTTGTTGATGTGTTGCTCGTGACATTGGTAGGAGTCTTTGGTTTTTTATTTTAAAGTTTTCGTTCTGTATTAGAGATGTATCATCCTAAAATGAATAACATTTATTTATTATTTTTTGTTGATAAAAAAATGTTTGTATTAAAGGTTTAGGGATTTGAAGTGTGTATGATTTAAAGTTTTATATAAAATTTTATTTGAGTAAAGATACCTTACAGTAAGGTTAAAATTGAAAAATAAAGTAACGCCATTTTAGTTTTCCAAATGAAAAGTAATTTAAAAATAAATTAAAATTCTTAAAATGACAATGTTTTTCGAACATAGTGAATGCATAAAAGATTTTCATGCTTGAAGATATATAACTGACAAATTAAACTCTGTCGTGCGATTTTCATATAAAAACCATGTGAGCAGGAAAAAAAAGGAGCAAATGAAAAAAAGCGAATCTGAATCACATCTCTCGTTACATTAGATCGCTTAGGAATGTCATGAGAAGATTTATATTATTAAGAAGTATAATTTAAACTTAACTTTTAAATTATAAAATTATTTTATAAAAATAAAATATATATTATAAAATGTTTTTATATTTAAATGTCGCCACTGTTAACTCGAGAATATAGTTATAACAAGAAGAATGTAAATTTTGGTTGCTTTTTTAATCTTTGGAAAAAAATTGAAGTATAGTTTAAACGGTGATAGAAGGAAGATATCTAAATTAAAATAATGGAATATTTCTTGATTCAACATTACATAAATGAGATAGAAAGAGGTATACATATATATTATATTTGATGGAGTGTGCACTCCACGGGATATAGACTTATAGTGGCAATTAAAGTGCGTAAATAATCAATTGGAGGAGTGTGTAATCCACACGAAAGCTAAGCACTTTCTGCAAAAACATCCAAAAACATGGCATTAAATTTATCTTTCCGCAATTTAAGAAATTTTTCCCTTAAAGTGACTTATTAAATATTATTATACCTTTCTTTCACTAACCCTACATGTGTTTAGTTTATACATGTTATTAGATGATTGTCGGGGAGTAATTAGTTTCATTTTTGGAGCAAGAAAAGAATATAATTGAAGTGTAACATCATTCACGATAATTTTGCATGTGGAAGAAAGTAGATATGTGTATGAATACAGGAAAGTTAAAAATCAAAAGCATTGATTTATGATGATAAACCTCTCTTCTTCTTTTTTTTTGTTATTTAGTATATATATGCAGTACTTACCTGAATTGCTTAAACTTAATCAATATTACTAACAAGTTTTCTACTAAATAATAATACATCGCAGTGTTTAAATGAGTTGTTTAAACAAATAATGTTATTTAACTGGTCATTTAATAATCTTAATTAACATTGAAATTATTTTTGTTAGGGTATTTAAATTTATATAACAGTGCTAAAACTCATAAATTTAAAATAAAATATTTACTAAACAACAAGATATTACAAATCCTTCTTGTATTATGGTTACCATATTTACTAATTGGTCCTGAAATAAGTTTTGTTGGTTGGAACTATCTTGATCTGTAATGCATGTTTGTTGGATTCTTAGTTAGTAGGGTGTTAGAAAACTTGTTTTTAAAGTTTTATATAAGGGTTGGGACACCCCTAAAATGTTTCATTTTATTTTATTTATTTTTTGTTGATAAAAAAAAAAACTATGTTAGGAAAGATGTTATGAAAGAGGCCATAAAAAGGAACTTCTTACAAAGTATATGGTTGTGGGAAAGGAATCTGATATAAGAATACCTAACAAAGTGAAATTCAACACGTTAAAAATTTAAAATTGGAGAAATTGAGTGGGAATTTAAGTATACTCATTGCATGTCCTTAAAGCAGAAAAAAAGTACAAGGTGACGAACCCACTAAGGGAAAATTAACAATAACAAAGCAATAATGCACATCTCCACTTTAAGATATCTTCTTAAATAGAATGAAATGCAATGAGAGGGTAATAGTTTTAATTTTAATTCTTTTATATTTCGGTATTCAATGATGTGGCTTGTGGCTTTCTTGCGGAATACACACTCCCCTAACTTATTAAATCATAAATTGGATCCTCAAATCCATTATGTTTTATAATTTACTTTTATTAATGAGTAAGGGGCTACTACTAACCTAGAACGTAGAATATGTTGAGTATAGGAATAAAATATACTAATCTAGAGAAATATTTTCATCAAGTAAAAAAGTTACAATCTCTAAAATTTTATTTTTAATAAAAGGAATGCATGTACATAATAATATATAGCTACCATTATTTTTCATTTGTTTGCATTCCTAATAATACTAGAATATAAAATAAAAAAAATAAGTAATTACACAAGTTTGGAGAGTGATAGCTATCTTTTTACTATCAAACTAAAATTATATTTGGCATAATTTGTGCTAATATCTAATACTAGAGATGATAGTATATATAAGGTCAGATAATTTCAGGTCGCTCAACAAATCCATTAGTTAAAACAATCAAACAATGTTCAAAATTTATCTACAAATAAAATTTAGCAATAACAATAAAGTAAAAGGAATTGAGATTGTTATGCAAAAAAATAGAGATGACAATGTGGATGGTCTACCCCGCATTGATCCATCCTGCATTTGACTTGAAAATACAGGTCGAGTTGGTCCGCTCCACATAGGAAATGTGGGTTGATTTCATTGGTCCGCTCCATATAAAAGTTAGCACGTGGACCTGTGGGCCATTTGCATAAGAAATATTTTTTAAAATTAATGAAAAATAAATTTTTAAATATAAATTTACTTTTTTTAAATTAAATCTTTTTTCTTATGAATTAAGTAAATGTCATCACAGTATTATTTTCACGACACATGCATAATAAAATATAGGTAAAAAGAAATTATTATGATATTATAATTTTCAATGAAAGTTGATTTTAATTGTACTAATAAATTTATTAATAAAATATTTCATTAAATATAGACATTTTAAGGTAATACATGTAGACATGATTGTCATTCTAATTGAAAAATAGTATGAAATAATATCTATAATATATATAACTATATTTAAATTTTATTATAAAAATGACTTAGACCTAACTATTACATTGGATGAGTATTGAAACAAACAATATATGCATTTCAGAAAGACAAAAAAAACATTATGACATATATAAAAAATCATCAAATCTTATGAAGAATTTCGTGAATGTGTTATGAATTAGGGATTGGGGGAGTTTATTCCTGCACCTTTATACTTTTCTTCCTGCACCCTATACTTCAAAAAGTACTTAAATTATCCTTTGACATTTTTCATTGAACATTTTTTTTAATTATGGAATGTGGAATCTGGAGACTTACCAAAGTTATAGAATCTAAAAGTTAAAACTTGTATTTCCAATTGTACAATCTGAAATATAATATATTCCGAATTTCAAAATCCAGAATACAAATTTTTCATTTTGGATTGTGACATTCATAATCCATAATAAAAATTTGTATTCCAGATTGTATAATCTAGAATGGATAGTTTTGGAATTTTTTAGAATATTGGGTGCGGGGAAAAATTGTCTAGGTGGTTAAAATGGCTAGCCCGCCTCGCATTTTTTCTTATTGAGCCACTCACTAAGACGCATGACCCATCCTACCTTACCATCTCTCCTGAGAAATAAAATAAAGATTATAAAACAAAAAAATAAGCACATTGTCTCCCAAATTTATTTAACAATGAATTCATCATTGATTTTCTTAAGATTTTCACTATTTTCATCTTCACATGATGTTACACTTAATCAAACTAGCGTTAATCAAATTCAACATAATCTTATCATCAAATACTACAACTACCAACATTAATCAAATTCAACATAGTCTTATCATCAAACACTACAACTACAAGAAAATCATTGTACTTTTCTACAATTTTCTGGAAACAAAATTTTCCCCATAGGTGTATTGGAACACCTCTGCATTTAATCCATACAACATTGTTCCCTATTGCTGATTGTCTTGACCATGGCGTTATAGATACAAAAATGGTTGAAAACCAGTTTTCATTTACTGTAGGACTTTGTTCAAGTTGATTTCTGCAAAGAACCTACTACCCTACATATGGCCTTTGATATGACTTTCTTAATCGTTTGATATGACTTTCTTTGAATATGTTCGTTTTTATTGTTCTTCCACAGAATGTTGTATTTTCTGTATCTTGACTCATTAACATGGAGTTTCATCTCTCTAATTCTAATCTGGTCAAATTGTTTTTCTAGCTTTACTAGGTCTGTAACTCCCATAATCTGACGAAACTAAATCGGTAGCCATTTCTGTTGAGTTTTTTCTCAATAAAAACGTCTTCAATTTTTCTCCATCTTTGAAATATTCTGTGCATTTCATATTCTCCAAACCCTGATGGGAAATGTGTGAAATAAAACGGTTCACCTTGTTGCCTCCAATCCACTTGCGCGGATTTCATTGTAGCTATGTAATCAATTGAAGCATTGAGTTCATGGCATTACAAAAATTATGAAATCCTTTCCACAGGGAAGTTTAAATTGCCGATAAAAGCTTCAAGTATTGAAGCACATGTATTAGAAGACTTCCTTAACAATTTATATTAAACTATTATATATACTTGCAACTTTCTGTTCAGTCTTATCCACTATTTTATGTTCGTTCATATATAGAAAGCACAAATATTAAAATGAAATGCAAGGATTCCTATAATCCGTATATAGATGGACAACAAGCCAGCATGATTACTCATTACACAACCAATAAAATCTTTACTGATTAATATCAATGAATTTCAAAGTTCAGCAGAGCCAATCAATTTGGTGAGGCCAAACGTTATAGCCATAGCTATCCAACCTCCAATCAGAACCCTAAGACAAGACCTCATCACTGGAGTTTTTCCAAGAACTGCTCCTACCCCTCCGAACACCAACAACGCCAGGCTAACCGCAGCACCAATAACTCCCATCCTAATCTTGTGATTCCTTATAAACACAGCTGCTAGCATTGGCACCAAAGCACCAATAGAAAATGCCAGTGCTGATGCCAGTGCAGCCTGAAAGGGGTTTGGCAACTTCTCCCTTTCAGGTTCTTCATCCACTCCTCCATTGTTATTAGCTTCCCTCTCCCTTTTAAGCTGAGTCATCTCTATGTCATACTGAGTGTATACAGACACAAACTCTCCAATTGCCATGCTACAAGCCCCAGCAACTAATCCAGCAAAACCAGCAATAAGCATGGCACTGATGTCTTTCTTAACAGCTCCAACACCCATCATAAGTGAGGCAACAGAGACCAACCCATCATTGGCTCCCAACACTGCTGCTCGAAGCCACTGAGCCCTTTGTGAGTAGTCAATGTTGCTCTCATCTCTTGGTTTTGGCTCCATTCCATCAGAATGGATAGGGATCTCAACTTGGTTTGATGAAATACCATTCATTCTAGCTCCAAGGTTTGCCATGAAGGATTATAAATATAAAATGAAGCTGGGGAATAATGAAATCGAAAAGGAGGAAATTGATGGGAATTATGAGATATTAAGAGCTTGTGAAGAACACACGCTTCCAATGAAGAATATTTATAGAGAGGGATCGTAAGTTTGAGGTGTCAATGGACCTAAATATTGGTAAAGGAGTTATGATGGTGATCAGGACAGCACTAGCTGCAAGTTAGTGACTTCTTAAAAAATATATATGGCTCGCGTTTAAAGTTCTCCACCAAAAAGTGGATCCAGGTCTCAGATATTCCACCTCAATGTGATGCTTATACATTATTCATCTTACTTGCTCCAATCATGTTTTTAGTTTTGCTTTATTAATTTGAAAATTATATCAAAGAAGATTAATATATGAATATATAGTTGATGGTGACAATATATGTATAGATGAGCATTTAGCTTAAATGTCTTCAAACTTCTATATAGTAAATGTGTTCAATCCTGTTTTTTTTTCCTTTAAAATCTCGTATAGTAACAGACGAATGTATCTCCTACTCCTAGCTTGCAACACAAGATTATGGAGTTTCTACATAGATTTTGTCTGTACGAATAACACTGCTCTTTTGATTTTGCTGCATTTAATGTCTCAACGTACGTAATATATGGAAGTTTATAGTTTAAAAAAAGAACAGTGAAATGATTAATTTTGATTCTTTTTGTAATCACGGTGATGTTATAAAGTATTCATGGAAACTCTTTCGGGGAAAATATTGATTGATTTCCAATCACATTTTTTTCACAAGATTGAAGCATAAAATTTGCCAAAATCATTGCATTAAGACCACTTACGTATAATCCTGAATATAGAGATGATTAGAACTATTGTATTTATAAATAAGTAAAACTAAATCTTATTTTTTATGTTTATATTAGACATATTAATGGGTGTTGTATTCTCTTCGTTTTTAAGTGTCATTTGAAGTTTCCACTACTATTAAAAGGTAAGAGAATGTAGACTAAGTTATAAGTTCCATACAATAAGGACTCCTTTGGAGGTTGGATGCAATAAATTGTTGTGCACTAACATGATATTATTATATTTTATGTTGTATTGTTTATCATATTATGTTAGGGTAGTATTTTCTTGTTTTTAAGGGGAAAACTAGACGGTGGATTTATGTAAAGTTAAGGCTAAAAGGGGTGACAAATTAAGGATATTGATACTTTTATACATAATGACAACTTTAATTACTCACAGGAGGCATACTTTCATGTATGGCTATACAAGACACTCCTAACTTAACCCAGAGAAAGTCACCTGACATACTAAGTAAATATCTCATAAGATCATCCTAATACAAACCATCGGGTCTATGCACCAATCAGAAAAGGAAAAAAACGCAAACTGTGACTTGGATGAAACTCAAGACCAAGTCTTTAATTGGACCAACGCAAAAGCCTCCACTACATCTATTACTCCCCATTTAAAGATAACCCTATTTTTGTGCCTCCAAACCTTATTAACTACTGCGATCCAAATCCCTCCCCAAACCTCATACATCGAAATCGGCGCATTGTTCATCCTAAACTGGGAAAAGTTTAACAATGGGACATTATGAAACACACCCTGCACACCCAGCCATACACAACAATGGTTCCACAATAACCAAGCAAATCTGCACTCGAAGAACAGATGGGTACTAGTCTCCTCCTCCACCCCGCACAGGCTGCAAGTAGAACTTGTAACCGTAATCCCGCGCCTAACCAGGTTAGCCTTAGTGGCCAACTTGTTTTCCAACACCCACCAAGTCGTAACTAGTGCAGTAGGTACAACTTTACTCACCCAAAACTTTTTAAACACTGTCTTTTTCTCTCCATCTCTGTTCCCCCTTAAACAAAGGTAAGCCGATTTAACCGTATACCCAAGCTTTTCCCCTTCCTTCCACTCCCACCTATCCTCCTTATCCAAGTCAAAACTCGCACCTTGGATTACCTGAGAAAATAGAACTACTATTTGCTTCTTCCATTCAAACAGATTCCTTCTCCAGAAAGCTACCACCGCAGAATCTTTTGACAAACTAAGGGAAAACAACCTCGGGAAGACATTCTTCAAAGCCCCACTCCCCACCCAATTATCTTCCCAAAACAAAACTTTCTTTCCATATCCCACCTTCCAATTAATGGAATCTTCAAAATTTTGACCCCAACCCTCCGAATTCCATACTTTCCTCAAATCTTTTCACCATATAGATTCCTTATTGTCATTCCCTTCCTCTTTCAGGCTTCTCCAACCCCTGTACTTGGAAACAATAATCTCCTTCCATAGACCATCCTTGTCCGACCCCAAGCGCCATATCCATTTACCGAGTAGCACCAAATTAAAAGTCCTTAAATCGATAATCCCGAGATCCCCGTCCTCAAGAACTTCGCACAGCTTTTTCCAGGAGGCCCAGGCTACCTTTCTTCCCTCAGAACCCCACCCCAATAGGAAATTCCTTTGGATTTTCACAAGCTCGTTTGTCACCGCCTCTGACATTTTGAATAAAGATAAATAAAACAATGGAATAGATGACAAAATTGACTTTATCAAGCAAATCCTCCCTGCTAGAGACAAAAATCTACCTTTCTACCAACTTAAATTTTTCTTCATTCTACCAACCACTCCATCCCAAAACGCCCTCTTCTTATGGCACCCTCCTACCGACAACCCCAAATATACAAAAGGAATCACCATCACTTCACAATTGAGAATCGTCGCGAAGCGCTAGATCATTATCTGCTCCACCCCCAAGCCACCTAACTTGCTCTTCATGAAGTTCACCTTGAGCCCGGAAGAGAGTTCAAAGCAATACAAAGCCACCTTTATATTGAAAACACTTTTAACATTTGTTTCGCAGAAGAATAGAGTATCATCAGCTACTGCAACATGTTTACCTTCACTTTCTCCCTGCCAATCTCCAAACTATCGATCAGGTTCTTCTCAATTGCGATCCTAGACACTCCCGCCAGACCTTCCGCCACTATGAGAAAACAAGAACGAAGCTAGTGGGTCGCCTTATCGAAGACTTCTCTTTGGTAAAAACTCCTTAGTTGGACTACCGTTCACAAGAACTGACACAGAAGAAGACTCCAAACAACCTTTAATCTAGTGGGTCGCCTTGTCGAATACCTCTCTTTGGTAAAAACTCCTTAGTCAGACTACCGTTCACAAGAATTGACACAGAAGAAGACTCCAAACATCATTGAATCTAAGGAATCCATATGCCGCAAAATTCGACCCTTTCTAACATATAATAAATAAACTCCCATCTTACAGAATCATATGTCTTCTTAAAATCAACTTTGAAGAAAACACCCTTTTTCTTCCTTCTTTTCATCTCATCCAAAACTTTATTAGCAACTAACACACTATCCAGTAAACTCCTCCCTCGAAAAAAAAAAGACTGCTTAACATCAATCACTTTGCTAATCACTTTTTTTCCTACGCAAAATAACGCAAGCAATTGAAATACACAAAATAACTCCTTCGAAATAATTTTGTATTAAGCGGTTGAGGTTCTTGAGGTAAGTTAAAGATCCCAGCAGAAAGAAAAACAATTGGTTTGATTTTGCATTACATAGACTCGGATTTGGCATGAGATTTTGGAGAAAGAGTATATATTTTATTTGTTAGAGTGTGCACCTCGGGATAGTGGCCATTAAAGTAAAGTGTGTAATTAATAAAATGGAGTGAAGAGTGTGTAATCCGCACGAAAGCTACATGCTACGCACTTTCTTGAAGGAAAAACACCCAAAACTAAGCTGTTACGTTTATCTTTCTGCAATTTAAAAAACATTTTCCTGAAACTGACTTCACTCATATTTAGCTTTCTTTTATTATTTTTTTCTAATTTTTCCTTACATATTGGAATAAGATCCATTTGAATGTGGAGTTATCTGGTTTTTTAGTGCTCACTACATACTTTCTGGAATACTATCTCCTTGCATTTCTTTTGTTTAAGGCGAGATCATTAATATTTTTCTCTTTTTCTCTTCAATTGTTACAAAGGATACATTAGATAAGAGGAGGCTTTCTTAGTTTTTCACCTTGACCAGAGAATGTGTTGCTGATTCCTTAAGTGGTTTGAGCAAAATACAAAATACAAAATAATGTTAATAAATATGTGAATTCAAACCAGTCTATATAAACCTTTCTTCTGTATATTTTGCAAAACACTCTGTATGAAATACATGAGCATAATGATCATTAATAACCCCATTACATGGCATGCATGATATTGGGAGAGTAATTAGTTTGAAGTTGGAGAGAAAGGTGCATCCGCACGAACCCACTAGGGGAAAATTAACAATAATAAAGCATAATGCTTGTCTCCATTTAAGATTTTATTTTTCTAGATTTGGACGAACTGGGGTGAGATAACACTAGTTTTAAATATTTATTTCTTCATATTCTAAGTGGCATGAGCTTTCTTGTGGAATACACACACCCTTGAATTGATTAATCATAAATACTATCCTCGAATCCATAAAGTTGTGTTTTATTATTATTTTTTTAATCAATAGAGGGGTTGCCACTACCATTGCTCTCTTTTTTTTTATCGGCACTACCCTAGCTTATATTATATGTGCAATGGAACATTCCCTTGTTTTAGATAACCTCGCCACAAAATCTATGTCTATTCTCCAATATTATCATCCACAACTTTGAGTACGCATGCATGTTAAGCAAGGATTTTTTTTATAGGTTATTTAGTATTTTATATCAATTATAGCATTGAAATGTTTTTAGACAATATGTATATATAGTTGGTCGTTGGTTGTGTGCATGGGTACATGCATGGTTCACTACTCTATGTGCATGCTTCTGTGCTATATAAGTTTGTGTTTCTTTGTTATGATAACATGACAATCAAGTAAAAAAAATGATTTCCAAGTTTAGACTAAAAGGAAAAAAAACCTAATAAATTTCAAAAAATCTTTGGTCAAAATATCTATTAGAAGATTTAGCATGTATAAATCGTTATTAATTTAATACTCATAATGAAATAATAAAAGTCGTTTCAGTATAATGATCCGTGTGTGAAAAAATTTTAATCTAATTTTATCTTCTATTTAGCATATCTATATATATATATATATATATATATATATATATATATATATGCTAAATAAATACACAGTATTTTAGTAGGGCATTGATTTTAATTCAATGATGTATATAGATTTATTTTTTTTTCTTTTTCTTCTTCTCTCTTTAACAAGTTCTTGCAACGATTCGGGTCTCATTCTTTCAAAGTTTCTTGATGGCACAAATGTTCCTCCACACTTTCTTTCCTCAGATGATGCATTTGTCATTCTTGTTAATGTTGGATACACTCAGTATAACCAATAGGATCAACTTATTATTGTCTGGTTGGTTGCTTCTATGACTATGTACATTTTAACAAAAATGGGTGGTCTTGATACATATGTGTAGATTTGGAATTCTCCCTCTACCTATTTTCTACCTACTTTGCATTGCACAAACGAATTCAAGAATCCCAAGAAAGACCACACTTTTTCTACCTATCTTCTTAATATAAAGAAAGTTGTGGACACTCTTTTAGTTGTTGGAGCACCTATTTTTACAAACGAACATATTGAAGTTATTATTGATGGTCTACCTTATGGATATGATCATTTTGTCACCTTTCTTACGTCTCAATTATACTCATATACATTGATGAAATATAAGTGTTTTTTCTCTCAAGAAAAACGTTTTGAGAAGCATCGGCTAGTTGATCAACATGAACTTTAGGCTAACATCAAGATTTCAGCCTTTCATGGTTCTTGGCCTCCTTCACGAAAATTTTCAGAATCCAACCTCTACTCCTTCATGTTCTAATAACAAACAACTTTGTTAAATATATAATAAACCTAATCACACAACTATTCAATATTGGCACAGGTATGATCAATCCACTTCTACATTCTTCAAAAAAGAATACACCAAAGTCATGCAAAACCTAAATGAATTCACATTTTACCTTTAAAAAAACTACACTGAAGTCGTGCAGCACCTACACGACTTCACGGTAAATCCAAAAAAATATATAAACGAAACTTGATTAAGCTAATTAAAATTTTAAAATTGTGGGCGTCACATGAATTTTTCAGTAACACTGAAATGGCATTATCGAAACAAAATGAAGTCATGTCAACCAAAAACAACTTCCTCGTCTTAATAAGTTTTTAAAAGTTGTCCATTTTGATAAAATTAAAAGAAAAATTCCACCTTACAAAATTCCTTGCTCATTGATTATATAAACATATACTATACATAGTGATCAAAATAAAATGAATCATACAAACATCCAAACTGGTCCATGAAAAAAGTTTATTCATTGTTAATTAAAAGCTTGGGGAATTATTGAAACAGGTGGCCACCCTTCATAGTGCTCTCCAGACCATCACCACTGAGGTCCATTATCATCAAGCTTACCTAATTGTAATCTTACTTCTATGTTCTAAGTCTATATATATAATAACTTCCATGAGGAGAGTGTGCCCTCCACAAGCAATCTTTTTCTCATTTTCCCTTTATCCTTGTACCTTAAAATTTTGTGCATTATGGATTCTCTTGGCACTACTAGCAATGAAATGCCAATTAACCATGTTGAGATTCTCGCACACTCTAATGATATAGAAGCAAATCCTAACCAAGACATGGAAGAATACAATATCCAGTACTCTGAAAGGGCACAGTGTCTTGGGGCAGCTGTGTTTGGAGCCAAAACTGGGTTGTTCATAACCACCTTACTGATGATGGCCATTGAAGCTTTGAATGAAAACATCATAGCCATGCTTCTTGCTGGTTTCTTAGGACTAGTTGCTGGGGCTTGCAGCATGCCAATTGAAGAGTTTGTATCGGCTGACACAAAAGTAGCTCAAATGGAAGTCCACGATAACAAACACTACAAAGTGGTTGAAGATGATAAACTTCTTAACCCTTTTCAAGCTTCCTTAGCATCAGCAATTGGATTTTCTATTGGTGGAATGGTGCCAGTGCTAGCAGATGTTTTCATAAAGGACTATAAGCTGCTAGTTATTTCTGTGGCTATCTTGGCATTGTTGGTATTTGGAAGGATAGGATCAGAACTTACTAAAAGTAAAAGACTAGTGAGAAGGATTGGTGATGATGGTGATGGAGGTTGGATAACTATGGCTACTGTTTTTGGCTTTAACGAGTTAATTAGGTAGTAGTAGACTTTTAATGTGACTACCATATACGCACAAATAACTTCAGTTGTTTTCTTAAACTTTGAATCGTATAGATTGTGCAGGTGCTGTCTGTAATGAGAACATGTCAGATTCAGAGTTAAATTTCTTTTTTTTTTACCTCACAACCCACTTTTTTTTCTTTATCTTTTTAGAGTTTCATTCAAGAAAATGTTAGTTTTACAACCATTTCACAACCATATAGTGAAGATACTGTTTACAATTAATGTGGCACATGTAATGTAATTTCAATTTAAGAAAAATATTTGTTCTATCTAATTATAATCTGATTTCATTAATAAGCATATCATATCTCTATGTGAATAAAGCACTGAACTACTTGTATACTATAAATGATGCCCATTTGCTGAATAATTCGCATGCACACACATAAGTACACCTCGTTTTGCACTAACATGCAAAATCCATGTTTAATAATATAATGAAGAATCTTTTTTATGCATGCCATTAAGAATTAAACAACTATTAAGCTATTCAGCATATAATGGTCACATGATAAATCTTTTGTTGCAGTGATACGTGATCATAAGATTCTGTTCTGCTTCATATAATAAGTAATATTGCCAAAATGATTCTTGAAAACTGATACTCATTATTAGCAAACAGCTTATGTCCGTGCACTGTTTTCATTTGCATGGATTTACTCTGGATAATAGTTTAAGATAATTTACTAAAAGATTAGATATATTTTTGGTTTTGTAAAAAAATCTTGTTTGTTTTTATGGTATATATAAAACTGAAAATAATTGTTATACATTCATTTTGTTGATGAAGTTGTTAGAGAATATCAACTAAAATAAAAATCTTTTATAGTTTATAAGTTGATACAAACTTCGGTTTATAAGTTGATTTTATAAAGTTGAGTTATATTACTCTTTAATATAGTATTAGAGTCATTTATCATTTAAAATTTATCATAATAAGAATTTGTTCGACTGATAATATTTTATTAATAATAGAAATCGCATTACATACTAATAATTTTTTAGTCTCTAAATTAGTATCTAATTTAGTTAATACAGTGACTAATTATTTTTTATCTCTAAATTTAATTATTATTTAATGATTTTCTTGTATTTCATGTAACATAAAACTCTATATGTTTCTTACTTTACCTTTTTGATTCACACATATTATAAATATGTAAAATATTTATTACTTCTTTATAATTAATTTTTATTGAAAAACTGGTCAATTATTTAGTAAAATTATTTATTTTATACTAAAATGAAAATTTAACTTAAAATCCTATATTTAATTTTACTCAAACTGTCATATAAACGAAACAAAGCTCTCAAACTAACATATCAAATGCGACAAAGCTCCTTTTTCATATTGGAACATTCACACAAATATAGAAAGATTAATGAGGTTAATCATCTTTATTAGATGTCTTTTTGTGGAAGATGTATGATATAAGCTATATGAGTTAAACCTTAGTTGAAGATTTAAACCAAGTCTTTCCTTATATGTATTTTTATATAAAAGGGTTGAAATATTTCAAATATTCTTAAAATTTATATGAATAAAAAAATAGATCAAGCTTTATGTGTATTTATGTTTAACCAAACATATGATTCTAATAAAAATGAATTATAACTCATTCTTTATTTCAACATGTTTAACCTAGGATAGAAATAGTTTCAATGCTACATCCTAAAATCCACACTCCTTAAAGTGGGACGTCATATCACAGATCAACTTGCTCACCTTGTTTTCAGGTAAAATTGAGCTTTTTTTTCCCTCAAAATTCATTATAGATTATATATATATATATATATATATATATATATATATCAACTCTAGTATAAAAAATAAAAAGGAGGGAAAAAATAGAGGTTCACTTTGTGAAAACTAAATTACATTATATCTATCTCTATATATACAAAACAACACACTAATACTAAAAAAAAAAAAATTGTTCTGACTTGTTCTGACCTAAAATCCGTTGAAATAATATCATTAGAGTCAATTATCATATTTGATGTATTGTCTGCTTTGAAACTCAGAGAGTGAGAGGAAGATGCATTTCAATTGTCATTGATCTCGACAACTAGATGACATGAGGCTATTAGACATACTGGAATAAGCCCCTAGTCAAAGGGAATGAGGATATCCGAAGTATTGTTCCCTTTGGAGCTTAAAACTCTATCACAGTTTTATCCTTAAAAGATGACTCAAAATATTAAAAGAAAAAAATATTTAAATTAGTCTTAAACTCGACCCTTAAATTATGTGAGATTATTCAATGTACGAGAAAGTCCTTCAAATTCATTATAGATTTAAATGGTGAATTAATTATCTTATGCTGACTTTATATTATCTTATATTTATGTGTTGACTAGATATACAAGTTATATGTTCTTCTAGAACGTCATCTATTAATAAAGTATATTATATGGTTGAATTGTTTAATTTATAATGATTAGATAATTCATAAACAAATCAATCTTCAAGAATTTCTACATACTAAATTATATATGTTAAGACACATAATCACAATTGAACTAGCACAACACAACACGTTTAAATTTTCTATATAAAATGTCAAATAATTTCAATAACAACTATAAATGTTGCATATAAAAAAAATTAATATAAAACCAATTTTGAGCACTGAGAACAAATATTATAAAAGGAAATAAAGAATAATATGTTACAAATTTTTTACATTTTGATACAACTCACTCCTAAATAGGAAACACAACATTTTATAAGAAACAAGCACAACGAATAAAATAAATCAAGTAATTATGCACAAAGTATTTTTGAAGATTATATCATCATAATTAAGAAGAAATATGTCAAGCAAAGATTGCTAAGTAATTGTTTTATATGAATACATTATAAATTTTAAAATCTTCTTACCAAAAGATATCAAACTTATCAAGCCTTGCATACATTTAATTTATATTGTCTTTTTGTATTGTGTTTATAGTAGGAGTATGATATCTTTTATGTTGTATTATATTGTATTCATATTGTGAAGCTTAAACTGTTTTATTCTCTCTATCAGAATAACCTTCCTTAAACACCTTTTATAGGTCTATAGCTTGAAGTGAAAAGCAAGTATATACTTGGGTTCTTAATCTTAGAGGAGATTGAAAAAGGTAATTATACAAATGATTTATGTACTCACTAAAATCAGGAATGATTTTCGTAATCGTTGAAACTAGGAATGGTTTGTGTATTTGTTTATAATCAATTTTCTCATAGTAGAATAAGATTTCTTGAAGTATAATTGAATGTAACTCATGAGTTAAGGTTGAACTATAAAATTTATGAGATGATTTTCTTTACTAGACATTATTTTAAAGACGATCTAGTCTTTAGCACGAGAAAGTCTCAAAGTTCTATCCAGACCTCTTCTAGAGTCTTTCTATGACATCAATTGATATTAGAGTGACCTTTAAGGTTAATTTTTGATAGAACGAGAGACACGGTTCAAGAAAGACTTATAGTTGAAGGGTACACTATTAACCGATCCATATGTTTGAAGGTGTCAAATATAACTATTGAAAATAAATAATGATTGCTCTCTGTGAATCTTGTCATATGGATAATGTTGGATGTTGTGAAAAATGAAAACTATATCCCATTAGATACTAAGCAACAACCTTTTACATAGAAACATTTAGATTGAGGAATAAAGATATTACATGAATATGAAAGCCAAAAATGCTCTCATGTGTATTATCTCTAAAAAAGAATGAGAGTTAAGTTATTTAAATGTGTCATTCATATACTTCATATATAAAGGAATTGAATGTATGAATTGAAAGAGAAATATGTTGATTGATAATTTTGATTTTATCATACAATCATTGAATTCTAAGAATTAGATTCCAATAGAATTAAATACAACCTGAAGGTATTGTGATTTTGTTTGAAAATATTATTATGTAAGAAATTAATTTTTTTTAAAAATATTTCAAAACACTCCAAAATAGTCAAACTCGTACAATGTCACAATTTCATTGTAGTGAACAGTTACAAAACTCATACACCTTATCATGACTTCAAAGCATTCCAAAAAAGCCAAACTCATGTTTTTTTTTTTTTTATCAGCAGCCAAACTCATGTAATTAGGTACAACTTAATTCAACATAAAAAAGTCAAAGTTGTTCTCCTTAATACAATTTCAATGAAATTCAAAAGAATGAGCGGAGTTTTTCCATGTGGTCTTTTATGCATGCACAAGTGATGATGAGTATAATTTTATTCAAACTTAACTTTAATTATAAATTATTGATCTGTAATTAAAAATAAATTTAGTATTTTATTTGAGATTCATCTATTTTTTTATTTTATATTTTTAGTCAGAGTAAACCGTTTAGTGGTTACGTGTAATAGACAACTTAATAGAATTGAAAATATCATGCAAATGAATCGAATAACGCAAAAATCCAAATAATTTTTACAAATCAAATAAAAGACGAAATCTAAGTTAAATAATTAGATAATACAATCTACAATATTTCAAAAATAAAAATAAAATTAAAAGCAAATCATTCACAAATATATAAAAACAAAGTTCATTATTAAATAAAAAAACAAAATTAAAAACCGTGAACAAGATCTAAACCAAAAAAAAAAAAAAAAATTCAAAAATACTTAGTAGAACATGTATAATGATAACAACTTCAAAGAGAAACCATCAAGTTTCATGACAACGATGAATTTTTATTTTTTTTTCTTTATAATCATTTCACTTTACCTTTGAATATAGGACCATACTCCTCTGGATTTATACTATGCATTAATATTTTCGTGCGTCAATATATAATCAAAAGCATCATAAGTTTTAAACCCTCTATATATAATCAATTGATTTTAATACTCAGTGATTTTTTCCTTTTCAATTAGATACTTTAATTTAAATTCTTACATTAAAAAAAATTAACTCCATATATTTTATACCATACACATCATATGCCAAAACCAACTTAACAGACACATGAAATAAAACTAACAAAAATTAAACCAAAATAATTAATTTAAATGATAAACAATTTTGAAATATATTATTCGGTAATCAATAAAAAAAATTGTCATAAAAAACTTATTTAAGCCGAGATTAAAAGCGTGTAAAGAAACCAATTAATCATAGAAATTAGAAAATTAATACAGATATGAAAATCGATCAGATATAACACTCGGCAAGATAATCAGAACAAGTGAATGGAAGCAAAAGATTAAACAAGGTTTGGCATTTAACATGACAACAGATATATAGAAACATAAATAAATTTTTAGCACAGAGCATGCTAACCAAATTACAAATTTCTGGGGATAAACAATCATCAATTTCAAATTTCCTTTCATAATCATAGTAAGAAGGTTTAAGGCGGCAATCTCAAATCTGATATTAACCTTGAGGTTGAAGAGCATGGTAAGAGACAAACTGGATCTCAGCAAACAAAACATTACATGCAGGCAGGTAAAAAGTTCGATGAGAGCAATCTTCCACCAAATAGAGAGCAACAACGTAAAAAAAGCAATGGATCGTAGTTGCTCAACGGATCATGATCTCCCAAACAAAGTGCCACAATCATAGAAAAAGGAACCCGTTTCCATCAGTGCCCCGTGAAGAAAACAAGAGTGGTATGCATATTTGAGTGCAATTGTGGGTAGTCATTTGCAGCTGAAAAGAATTTTTTATGTTTTAAAAACCATGCATGCCCAATTAGCAACAAAAGAACCCAATGATGAATCCAAAAAGACCACATTAAGCCAAGAATCCTGCCAAAAGGTCAACAAAATTAATAAAGCGCAAGCCAAAACAGAAATCTAGCAAAGAAAGTAGGTGTACTAGACAAATATTCAATAATTTACCCGCTTGACTACTTTTACTCAAAGATCCTGAGACGGGATAGCCAAACGGGCATTTCTACTTTTAAAACTTCCTTCTCCCAATGAGAAGAAGCAAAACTCCACATTTGGACCTCCATCTTGGTCTTTCCAAAACCCACCCATCCAACACCAACAAAACTTTCCAATACGTCTTAAACTGAATCAGGTAATCCAGCAGCAAATATGTCATACGCAACTCCCCATGCATTAAAGTCACAATTCACAAGATACCCAGCAGCAGCAATTATAGATAGCATAGAGCACAACATCGAATTTGACCGCAAGTCAAGTATGCATAAGATTTCACTAGACCAAAAGATCAGCATTTAGGAACATAAAGAGTTTGCAAAATGTGCTGAGTATTGCATATCAAAATACTGGTATCAATGATCCATCCAAACAACAATCCCAGAAGTCCAGAGCATTGTGAAGTGGGAATGAAAAAAGAAAGTTGAAGCATTAACAGCGACCTCTTCAATTTTAAATCTGTAAAATCACAATTACAACTTCATTAGAACCATAAACACAAAGGGCAGAAAGGAGACAAGAGATCATAGCATGCTGCATACCTCTTTGAAAGATTAAATTATATCAACGAAAGCCTCCTGATCCCCGTCGCTCTCGCTCATACGGTCCTGCGCGATCACGGTAATGTCGATCATTTCCAGAATCTCCATGACTACCACCATCCCTGCTGCGCCCCCCTGAAGAGCGATCTGCATTTCTATCTGGACCATAGTGACCACCACCACTGCCTCCACCATATCTACTTTCCCTACCACCATACCTTCCACCCCTGGACCCTTCACCAGGGCATTCCCTAGCAAAATGACCAGGTTTTCCACACTTAAAGCATTCACCACCATTAGATCCTCGGCCCCCTCCACCTCCATAATCTCGGTTACGATCACGGTCACGACCACGCTCCCTGTAGCGATCACCATCATCTCTAGTTGATCCTTGTTGGGGCTGGGCTCTATCAACAGTAATAGTTCGCCCATCTAAATCCATCCCATTCATAGCATCAATAGCCTCTTCCATTGCTTTCTTTTCATCAAATGTGACAAATCCAAAACCACGAGAACGCCCAGAGAACTTGTCAACAACAACCTGTTTCAAATATATGATGAAAGAGAACATTAACAATTTCCAAAACAAAAATAATGCTTAGATTCATAAACATATTACACATTTTTTTATTTTGTTCACTTGATTTGGTTATAAACAAGTTCTTCAGGCGTTTCAATTTTACTCCTAGAACAAAACAGAGAGAACAAATTGAAAATGTCAGCAAAAAAGTACAGCATAAACCAATTTCTTCACAAACAAACTATGATACCGACAACATTATTCTCAGCTAGATGAACTACAACTACTATAGTTATAATACGATACTGATCACCTTTGCCTCAACAAGCTTGCCAAACTTTTCAAATGTATCCTTTAATTTTCTATCAGATGTTGACCATGCAAGGCCACCAATGAAGCAACGATACTCTTCCGAATCAGACATTTTAAACTGCATAAATGCAGGAAGACAAGCATTAGTACATAATGTTAGAATTAACTATGCAAGATAAGCCATCCCACCATCTTAACAAATAAGTGGAAGTACCTCTTCCTATTAACATAGCCAAATTAACTTCCAAGAATTTAAGGAATCGGGTTTATTTATGAACCAAAAGACAGCATAATACTATGATTAAAGATGTTACCCAACTTCCTGACAATTAACACCTACACTTCCAACAGAATAAAATTTAAGGGAAAAAAAGTGAGTGTATTTCCTGGAAGCTAAAAAATGAAATAATTAGCCTCTAAAGCAATATTGTGTATGCTTGTATCAATGCTATAGGGTTAAGAAATGCTCCAAAAAAAACACCATAACCTCATTTTAAGGGTAGGGCTCAGTCACGTACGAATCCGATTTAAAAATTAAGGGTGAAAAAAATTCGGGTAAGAATTTTTCATACATGTTTTATGTAGAGTGTAGCAAAAAGAAAGGACACAACTTCGGCAAGAAAAACCTACCTAGGACTAAAAGCACAAAATATTAGGCAAGACACAACTATGATTATACAAGAATTAAAATTTTCAGTCAAATTAATAAAACTCAACCTATATACTCCCTTATATACAAGCAGAAACCTTTACTAAAATTGTAAATTTTAGGGACCTCAGGAAAGCCAAACAACCCCGTGACTTCCAAACACGAAATTTACTAAACTAATGACCATATCCAGCTTCTAATCGATGTTGCTAAACGAATTATGACAATTAGAAAACCACTTTGAATCAGAAACAGACGAATTTGAATTGAGTGAGTGAAATTGGAAGAAAATCAGGGTTCAGTAGAAATCAGGGAAATAAAAAGGGAGAAAAATACCGATGATTTGGAGGAGTAGTTCCGGGGAAACACGCGGAAGGAAAACCTAACCGAGCCGAAGCGGAAAATAAAGATGAAAGTTTGCCGAAACACGGGTACAGCATATATACAACACTAACACCTCGTCACTAGGTTACTCTCAAAATATGACGTGTTTTTTATTTTTTATTTTTTCATACAGGTTACTAGTTTTATTTATTTTATAGGCCTAAAAATACTTTTACTTCTTGAAAATCTACGAGTTTCTATTTTACTCTCTAATTTTTTTCATTTCTGTAAAATTTGAACTTTTTTTAATTGTAACATTTTGATTTTAATTTTTATAAAATATTTTTCTTTAATTTTCATCTTTCAAGATTTTAAATTATTATTTTTATTCTTTTATATTTATTTTAAGATAAATAAATAATCCTTGTTTAAGATATTTTTAAGATTTTTTTTTATGTGTGGCATAGTAACATTGTCACAACTATTATGTGACCATTATAATGGTTACTTGATATTTTATTTAACAAACAAATAGTTAAATAGTTCATATAAATATTAAGCGTTATACTCGAGCATACGAATCATCTCATAAAGCATTCATATGTACATTAAAATCGAGATACGATAAAACTTCATTTTTTTGTTTCTCTTTTCGAGTATTCAACTCTTCTTTACCTATACTCTTTCGGGTAGAAGCCTTCCTCTTCTACTCGGGTGAGTTGTGATAGAGAGAGTATTAACCACCATCATTGGAAGAACTTTAACAACATCAACACAGTCAAAAGGCGAAGCAAAATCTAAAGCCTCCACACAATCGCCTTTTATAGGAAAATAGTCAATATGAATATTGAAAATGTCTTATGTCATCTTCGTTTAGTGGACCATCATCTAATGACACAGGTCTAGATGAAGCATGCAATAAATTGTGTATGATGGTTTGTGTCTATCTTATGAAACTTCAACATCTTATCATTACTATTGTTAGATTACTATTTTGTTTAGTTAGTTAAACTGTCTATTTTTATGTTATGTAGTTAGTTACAATTGTAGCTCATATATATAGTCAAACTTATCAAGCATAACAAGAAAGTTTAAGAGTAAAATCATACATGCTTGTATAACTCATGTTGATCATCCGTATAATTTGTTTTTTCTAGTTTGAGTGTGTGTTATCTGTAAGCTCTTTATAATCAATGTATTATGTTCTTGTATGTGTTCATCAAGAATATGTTTATAGATATATCATTTCTTCTCATTGCATTGTATCTTTAGATATTTCTTTATGCATTTTTATTCAAAATTTACTAGTTTGTCTAATGATCTTATGCATTATTATGTGAATTTATTGATTGGATACACAATAACTCTCTAAAGATAAATCCTCTTTGATGGTGAAAACTTTATTCTCAAGAAGATGGCTCCCACCAAAAGAGAAGAAGAAAAATGACTCTTGAATGCACTCAAGCGTATTTTTCAAGCAAAAATACTGAAAGGGAGGAGAGGTCATTGGTTCCTTTAGTTCCTAAACATCACATCCTTGGATGGTGTGTTGGGGGAAACAACATATCCTTTTTCTATGTTTTTAAGATTTGTGAAAACCTTCTTTAAATAAAAAGTTTTAGCAATACATTTATCTAAAGGATTATTGATAATTACAAGCATTAATGACATATTCTACTATAATTGTCCATAAATATAATTGATTTTTTATTGGTGAAATAAAATCTTTATGTTTAAACACGTCTTAAGAGAAATCTTAGTTGTTCATATTTTTTTTATCAACAAAGAATAAATAAAATAAAATGAGACACTTTAGGGGTGTCCCAACCCTTATACTTAAAGTGGCAAAAGGCAACCTGCACAACACCTGACCAATCAGGCTCTACATACCTTCAAACTAACCACACCAAAAAACAACCCTTGCTACCCTGTCCGGGTTCATACAATGAGTCTTTATAGTCTAAACAATACACACAAAACAAACCCTACTACAACCAAAGAAACTACACGCACTGTTACAAATTACAATACAAATACTAATCCAAATCAAAATCCCTCACCCACAACACCATGCCAAGGAGAACCCACTCTTCTTCAAAACCAAAAGGACCGTTACCTGTCTACCTGCATACCCGTTATTCGTAGAGCCTGTTCAAAACCACCACAAGAGATAAAACAAAGATCGAAACTTACCTTCAAAATGCCAGAAAAAAACTCAGAACCTGCAACCAACACCAAATCCTTTTGTTGGGCAAAGACCAATGTTAGTGTTAATATATTTTCTATTTTAAACTATTGGGCTTTGTTTGTTTGGCCCAACTTTCCTTTTCTGTTTCAGCTAGGTCTTAATCTTTTTCTTATATATACATCATGTATTTTACTCTCTAATATACAACAAGTGAATAAAAGTTTCTTTTATATTTATTTTTTCTCTACAATTAGGGTTTATCAAAACCTCTCTTTCTTCATTACGATTACGTGCGATTACGTACGCTACATTAAAGCATCACATCAGACAAGGAATATTCATCTTCATTTACTGTAATATGGTATCAGAGCTCTTCGAATGAAGAGTTCTGCTGCGCTTCTCTCTGATTTTTATTTCCCTTTTTGCTGTTCTTGGTTATTTTTGTTCTCTTCTCTTTCAAAATCTTGATTGGTTTTAAAAATATTTTAGGCAATGTTTAATGAAAACCCTAGTCTTCATAGTCCTAATAGTAGTCACACTATTACATGCAAATTTTGTGGTAAATATGGTCATACTGAGGTTGTTTGTTTTCACAAAGTGGGTTTTCCTTCTGGTAATGTTAAAACCTCAAAGTTTTCTTTTACTAGAAAAGTTTGCACTTTTTGTAATCGTCTTGGCCACACTGTCGACAGCTGTTATAAAAGCATGGGTTCCCTCCTGGCTACAAATTCACCAATTGGACATCTCAAGCCAATAATATGATTACTACTAACACTTTTTCTGAGCTTTTTCCTAAAGAACAGGATGTAAAGGGGATTCAACTTACATCACAACAGTGTCAATTCCTTACCAACATTTTGCGTCAGCAAAACCTTGAGGATCCTGCCCCTCACACTCAAATTAATCAAGTCGACACCATCTCTACGGATGAAATCCCCAATACTGAGCATTCTTCAACATGTAAGTTTCTCTCTTCACTATCTTCTATAAAAGAATCTTGGATTATTGATTCTGGTGCCACTGATCATGTTTGTCACAATTTGAACGTTTTTACTACTTATACTAAAATTAAACCTGTCTTAATTAGTCTTCCAAATGGCCAAACCGTTTATGCCACATATTCTGGTTTAGTACGTTTTTCTAATAAGTTTTATTTGTCTGATGTGTTATACGTGCCTCATTTTCAATTAAACTTAATATCTGTTTCCAAACTCACACACCAACTTAAATGCACTTTAACTTTCACTTTAACCCACTGCATTATACAAGACAATCTCACCCAAGAGAGGATTGGTACAGTTAAAGCCACCACTGGCTTGTACCTTGTCACTACCTTGCCTGCTTTTAGTCGTTCTAAACCGCATTATTTTGCTCCTTTTATTAATTGTAATATCACAGACAAAACACTATGGCATTATAGACTAGGACACCCTTCACATGAAAGATTACATGTCTTAAGCAAACAATACTCTTTTATTACTGTTGATACTCATCATGTATGTGACACTTGTAGTCGTGCAAAACAGAGAAAACTTCCTTTCACTTTAAGTAATACTGTTACCTCTGCTATTTTTGATCTTGTACACTTTGATATTTGGGGACCATGTTCCATAATTTCTATGCAAGGTTTTCGTTATTTCTTGACTATTGTTGATGATTACTCGCGTTATACTTGGGTTATTCTGCTGCATAACAAATCTGAAGTGCGTCAGCACATCATTAACTTCACTGTTTTCGTTCAAAATCATTTCAAAACTAATATCAAAACGATTCGTACTGACAATGGTGTTGAGTTTGCTATGTCAAATTTGTATGCTTCAAAGGGAATTATACATCAAAAATTTTGTGTTGAAACACCACAACAAAATGGCATTGTAGAACGTAAACATCAACACATACTAAATGTAACCCGAGCTTTACTTTTTCAAGCAAATCTTCCTCCTATTTTTTGGGAATTTGCTGTAAATCATGTTTTTTTCTTAATAAATGCTATTCCTACTCCATTACTTAATAACATCACTCCTCATGAAAAGTTGTTTGGAAAAACATATGACATTTCCTTTCTAAAAGTGTTTGGTTGTCTCTGTTATGCTAGTACCATTACTGCACATAGGAAAAAATTAGATGATAGATCTATCAAAGGTATTTTTCTTGACTTCCCGCAAAATACAAAAGGTTATATTATCTTAAATTTAAAGTTTCATAGCATAAAGATATCAAGACATGTAATCTTTCATGAAAACCATTTTCCATATAAATTGGACAGTGGCTTGCCTAAGGACCCTAACATTTTATCTCTCCCTATTTCTAATGCATATAATTCTGCTTTTGATTTTTTTTTCTGATACTGCACCTCCTGTCTAGCCATGTGCCTCTACTCCTGCACCCAATATTGTCCTTCCACCAACCTCATTATCCTATGATCTTCCAACAAATAGTGCCTCTGCTCCTGCATCCAACATTGCACCTCCATTAGAATTATCACCGCCTGCATCTCCAGGAAGCATCTCACCTCAATTTCCAAGAAGATCAGCTCGTCCTCACCGACAACCTGCCTATCTTGCAGATTTCCACACTGCAACCAACACTGTAAGTAATAGATATCCTATTCATAATTACTTGTCTTACAATTCCTTATCTTCCAATTTTAGAAATGTTATTTCCTCTATCAATTCTCATCCTGAACCTCGGACATATAACGAAGCCTCCAAACATGCTTCTTGGCAATCTGCCATGCAAGATGAGCTTCAAGCTCTTGCTGCTAACAATACTTGGCAACTTACCCCTCTCCCTCCAGGAAAGAAAACTATTGGTTGTAAATGGGTATATAAAATCAAATACCATTATGATGGCATTGTTGAGCGCCACAAAGCTAGAGTTGTTGCCAAAGGGTTCACCCAACTTGAAGGACTTGATTTCTTACACACTTTTGCACCTGTTGCTAAACTCACTACCGTCCGCCTTCTCCTTGCTATTGCCACTACCAAAAATTGGATTTTAAAACAACTTGATGTTAATAATGCATTTCTTCATGGTGATCTCCATGAAGAGGTATACATGACTCCTCCACCTGGCCTCTCTCTTCCTTCTCCCCAACATGTTTGCAAGCTTCAACGGTCTTTGTATGGCCTTCGTCAAGCTAGTCGCCAATGGTACGCCAAACTTTCTACTTTTCTTTTATCAAATAATTATTCTATTTTTGTTGCTGATCACTCTCTTTTTCTTAAATATAATAATGATAAACTCACTGTTATTCTTGTTTATGTTGATGACTTGGTCTTAACTGGTGATGACATGGAGGAAATCAATACAATTACTGCATCCCTTCACCATCACTTCAAGATAAAAAAATTTAGGTAATCTCACTTACTTTTTGGGACTGGAAATTGCTCGCAACAGTATTGGTCTTCATTTAAGTCAACGCAAGTATACTCTTGATCTCCTTCAAGAAACTGGCATGCTTGACTCTGCACCTGTGGCCACTCCTATGACTCACACTTCTCGTCTCTCTCCCGACCAAGGCTCACCTCTCGATGCTGATGCCACTTCCCAATACAGAAGACTCCTTGGACGTCTAATTTACTTAACCAACACTAGTTCACAACCCACTTCACCTCAAGGGCACCCCTGGTGAAGGACTATATTTTTCTCACACTAGTTCACTTCACCTCTGTGGTTTTAGTGACTATGACTGGGCAACATGTCCTACCACATGGATATTCCATCTACTTAGGAGACTCCCTAATATCATGGAAATCAAAGAAGCAGCCAACTATCTCCCGCAACTCCTCTGAAGCCGAGTATAGAGCCCTTGCCACCACCACCTGTGAGTTACAATGGTTGTCTTACCTCCTTCAGGATTTACATCTTCCTCTCCCAGCCTGCAACCCTGTACTGTGACAACAAATTTGCCCTTCAAATAACTTCCAATCAAGTTTTTCATGAACGAACCAAGCACATCGAAATTGATTGTTACCTAGTTCGTGAAAAAGTTAACTCTGGTCTCCTCAAACTACTGCCCATTACTTCTGCAATGCAAGTTGCTGACATATTCACCAAGCCCCTTGCTTCCGCACAATTCTCTACTCTCAAATCCAAGCTGGGCCTGACAAATATCTACTTCCCAGCTTGAGGGGTGTTAATATATTTTCTATTTTAAACTATTGGGCTTTGTTTGTTTGACCCAACTTTCCTTTTCTGTTTCAGCTAGGTCTTAATCTTTTCTTATATATACATCATGTATTTTACTCTCTAATATACAAGTGAATAAAAGTTTCTTTTATATTTATTTTTTCTCTACAACTAGGGTTTATCAAAACCTCTCTTTCTTCATTACGATTACGTGCGATTACGTACGCTACATTAAAGCATCACATCAGACAAGGAATATTCATCTTCATTTACTGTAATAGTTAGTAGTACCCAATCCAAAAACACAATATTACGCATATGCTTACCTATCGACCCACGAAATATTCCCCCCACTGGCATTGCCCCACAACGTCCGATTTAAAGACTCATTACCCTATCTGACCAGTAGCCATATACAAAATCCTAACAAAAGCCTAACAAGAACTTCCACCCAAAAGAAACAAAGTAAACCAACAATAAACTTCAATCCTTCAAAATCCCGTAACCAACTGAATAACATGCAACACATACCAAACTCCAATGTTGCCCATAGACCAACAATAGTAGCATCCAACTCGAAAAATAGGGAAAAACAATAAAAAAACATAAGGAAGACCATACCTGTCGAATCTTCAAGCACTTACACCCACATAGGCCCCCAACACCACCCTTATTTTTTAATTGACTTCAAACAAACCAAAGAGTCCAAACACCATTGGGTATAAGTAAACGAAACATTGTTTAATCGACTGGTGAGCCAAGACCACACCTTAAGTTGGGCCAAGGTGAAAATCTCCGAACAATCCACTCTTCCATTCTTAAAGATGATGAGGTTCCTCTGTTTCCAAATTTCCCCAATCACAACAATCCACATACACCTCCAATAATTGTTAATCTTCTGAGAACACCAACCCAGGTTAAACTGATTGAAATGGGAACAAGCATCCCAATGGTATACAAAGGTCTCCCCAACCCACTTACTATATAAACTCCATGCCTTCCAAGCAACCTTTCATTTAAAGAAAACATGACTCCCAGATTCCTCCTCTTCCCCGCACAAGACACACATATTGCTTTCCATAACAATTCATCTTTTCACCAAGTTCACATGTGGTGGTAACCTATCACCCAAGACCCTCCAAGCAGTAGTCATTGACGAGGGTAATGCCTTAAGGTTCTAGAATACCTCATAAATAGAATCATATGTACCCTCATCAGTCAACCTTAACCTACTATACGCCGAACTAACAGAATAACCTGAACTTTTACCCAACTTCCAAACCCATTTATCCATAACCCCTAAGGACAAAGCCTTGTCCTTCAATAGATACAATAAACAGGCTTCCTCATCCACTTCCCACACAAAAAGAGAACAACTCCACTCCGCCTTCCAAGACCACTTGTTGTCCCAACCCCCCACTTATGACACAACAACACCTTTTTTCCTTAGTAATCGAATATAGCCTTGGGAATCTTACTTTTAAAGCCTCGCTTCCAACCCAAATATCTTCCCAAAGCCTAATTCAATTCCCATCACCTAGCCTCCAATCAATGTTATCCTCAAAGTTACTCCCCCATTCCTCCGACGCCCAGACTTTCTTCAAGTCCTTCCACCAAATCGACTCCTTAGAATTACTCTCAGCCCCTCTCAAAACTCTCAAGTCGTCGTATTTAGACTTGATGATCTCTTTCCACATCCCACCCTCTGCTGACTGAAGACGCCAAATCCATTTTCCTAGAAGTGCATCATTAAAGCGCCTTATATCTTTTATATCCAAGCCACCTTTCTCTTTAGAATTGCACACCTTCTCCCATGTCACCCATGCAACCTTCTTGCCATCCTTCCCCCAATCCTATAGGAAATTCCTCTGTATTTTCTTAATAGTAAGAACCACAAACAATGACATCTTGAAAAAAGACATATAAAACAAGGGAATGAATGATATAACTGACCTCAACATACAAACACTTCCAGCCATGGACAAAAATTTCCCTTTCCATCTATCAAGTCTTTGTTGAATCTTAGCTACCACATTATCCCAAAAGTACACTCTCTGATGATTGCCACTCACCTTCATACCCAAATACTTGAAAGGAACATTCATCATATTGCAGTTTAACATAGGCGAATAAATCTACAATTAAGATTGACTTATACCCACCCCACCAATCTTGCTCTTAAAAAAGTTGACCTTGAATCTAGAAGCCAATTCAAAACAACATAATATAGATTTAATCACCAATACACGTACAAATCCACATACTAGTAAAACTAAACCATAAAAGATAAATTTATCTTAAAATAAGAGAAAATAAAAATATCTATTTGTTTAAACATTATTTATTTGATCTCCAAGTTTGAGATATTGTATACCTCAAATGATAAAACATAATTTGAATATTTTAAATATATCAAAACATTTCTAGATAAGAATACAATTGTCTATACCTATTCAACGGAATGAATCATTTATATAAAAAAACTGGTTAACAACAATAGTATTTATTGTTTACCTTTATTTATGAAGATTAAAAAATAAACATGTATATTTTCACTAATAAAATCACATTTTTTCTTATGTACATTTTATCTCATATTATTATCGTATTGTGATGGTCATATCCAAAAATTTCTTAATTTAGTACTTAAAATAGTATAAAATTAAAAGAATACTATTTAGTTTAGATTTTCAAATATTATGTGAAACAAATCCAATATAAAACTTTAAAAATTATGTAGAAAAAATCCAATAGAAAACTTCAAATATTTTTTTTTTTTTTCACCAAGATAGCCAGGTAACAAAAATCAAATTCACAAACTTAACTAGAAACGTAATCAAATACAAAACTTACATCATATGTCCATGGACTCCACCCTAAGTACACATATGTTAATACACAATATTAATTTTAGCAGACATTAGCCTGTGGACATTCCCATTGATATATTTCGCATCAGATTATAACAATCACAAATCTTAACTTCTAAAACCTAAATTATAAACATATAATTTTTTTTACAAAAATAAAAAATAAATATGTATAATTTAAGAGGATGAAAAAAATAATTTTTCTTAATATAATATACTGAAATAAGAAAAAAAAGAGTGTAATTTTTGTTAACCAAGAACAGTGTAATTGTTTTGGTAACAAAAATTCGAAAATCTCATACCAAAAAGAAAGAAAAAGGAAAAGGGCTGCGAGGGTTTAGGGCTGGGTTTATTACCTTCAGTTTCTTTCGCTGTGATTTGGTCTCAGTTCTTCGATTTCCTTCACTTTTTGAACTTTTTCTTCGTTGTTTTGCTTCCAAGGGAGAAAAGAAAACCATGTGGTATTTGTGCGTTTTCTTCCACAGGTTGTTGGATTACAGAAAACCCGAAGTGGAATCTCTGGCACAACTCTTTGGAGCCATTGAGGACCCCCGAAACGACGACCTTCCCTTCCAACTGCAATGGAAGCTCCCTCCTAACTACCACACCGATTCCCCTTTCCATTTCGTAAATCTTCCTTCCGAACAACTTGCTCATGACATTGCCGCCCGAAGTCAGTTATTACCGTTGAATGATTTTTAGTTTTTGTTTTATGGGTCTGTTTAAAGTTTCAATTTTTAATCCTTTTTTTTTGGGTGAAAATTTTGTAGGCATACTTGTGAAGGGAATGTATGAGCTGTGGGGGGAAGGGAGTAGCTACGAGGAGTTGAAAGAGTCTGTCTTGAGTTACCCTGATGAGAGGAAGTTGCCGTACTTGGATTCTGATAGCACTTTTAAGATTACTGTTGATGGCTTCGGGAAGGTCATTAGCCTTGAGGAGCAAAAGGAACTCATTCAAGGGCTCTCTTATATTCCTTTCAAGGTTCGTGCGGTGTTCTTTTCATCTGATTGGTGTGAAATTTTTTATCAGCCTATCAGCTTTGGTTGGGCTATGTAGGTTCGGAAAGTATTGGGAAATTTGAGATGATGTCTTGAATGTGGGAAACTATTGTCTTTATGCTTGATCTAGTGGTTAATTGGTTCAAGACAGCCTTTTAAGTGTTTGTTAGTTAGGTTGATTATAAATAATCTCTTGCAATTCTATTCGAGTCTTTGATTTTCACTGCCATTTCATTGGAATGCTGTCTAATATGGTTGAACATGATGGGAACTGCATTGTAGGTTCTGTGAAGGGTTTTCGGATTTATGTCTCAGTTCCACTTTGGTTAAGTGGACTTTTTTAATATCAACTACATTTTCAACAATAAAAACCAATTTTATTTTATTTTTATGTTATAATTCATCGAGCGTTTTGAACTTTTTGAGTATTATTTTACTTTTTTCAATCAGGTCGTTTTCCCCATTTGTTTTTTAGTTTAAGAGGTCAGATGGGCTATAATCAATGAAAATTCTCATTATTTACTTGTATTATTTTGCAAGAGTTTATATCCATCATTGGTTGGCCACTTTGTTTGCAGGGGCGTGTAAAGTTGAAAAACCCAGATCACAACTTCTGGCTTATAGAAGTAGATAATTATGGAGGTAATAATGGTCTTCCTCCAATTGTACAAAAGAGAATCTTCTTTGGTCGTGAAGTGGGTGGGGCTGATAGGAAGCTTATACCCACCTATCAGTTAAAAAGCCGTAATTATCTTGGGCCAACAGCCATGGATGCTGAAATGGCTTTTCTAATGGCCAATCAAGCACTAGCTACTTCTGGGAAGCTTGTTTATGACCCTTTTGTTGGAACTGGAAGTGTTCTTGTTGCAGCAGCTCATTTTGGAGCAATGACCATGGTCAGCTTCTTCCTTCCTCTTCTGGGTGATCTTTTTTGCAACTTATTTTATTTTGCATTAATTTTACAATTGATTACTTCCAGGCAAGTTCTTGCCTTTAACAAGAAATGCTCTAATCTTTTTTAGGGTGCTGACATTGACATTAGGGTAGTCCGTGATGGACGTGGTCCTGACTGTAATGTTTGGAGTAATTTTAAGCAGGTAAATGTGCCAAACAAACACTGTCATTAGTTGTTATAATGGATTTTTGTTAAACATTGTGTTTGTATTGTTAAATTTAGCACCTGAATGATCTATTTTTAGCATATTTTATAATTTGTATTTCAATCTGATGAACTTATTATGTTGCACATTTTGCAGTATGGATTACCTATGCCTGTTGGTCTTCTAAGGGCGGATAACAACCTTCCTCCTTGGCGTTCTACATTGAAAGAGGTGATTATGTGAAAAGAAAAAATCTTGACCTTATACTTTTGTTCTTAATTATTTATCTATTATCAGTCTGAAATGAGAACACCCCATTTGCTGTATCTCTTGACTCAAGATTTTCAATGTCAGCAATTTATTGGTGTTTTTGCTGTCTAACTAAATAAAGTATAAAATATCATTTATTGGGCTTTCTTACTTTCTTTTCAGTAATTGTGCTGTTGACTCTGGATTTCTGTTATTTTTACTAAATTATGCAAGGGATAGATTGTTAGTACTGATGATTTGAATAATGGTGTACTGATGTTTAGCAATAGACTTAATCCTGGACTGCCAATCGTTTTTTCAAATACCTTGCTCTCTGTAAGCCTGCCAGATCTCTTTGGGGTTTAGCATTTGATTATTGAGTCGTGTTTAAAATGACTGTTCAGCAACAACCAAACTTTATGCCCTTATCCCACTATGTGCAATACATATAAGGCCACCCTGAGATCAGAATGCAATCTACCAAATCTTGTTGTTTCTATTACTGTATATAATAGCAGTGTAAAGTATTTTTTACTTCACGACTATCCTCTTCCGAAAGATTTGAATGAAGAGAACCTTAGTGTAAGGTGAATAGTAATATCCGGATTAGATGCAATTGGGTATTAGATAAAATTACAGAAATAAGTTGGCTGTCAAGTTCTGCCACCCGTTGATTTGTACTCGATTTGGCAAGATAACTGGGGCATTATCTCTAATTTTGTTTGAAAAGAAAATAGAACACGTGAAGTGCAAAAAAAATGTTGGTTGCTATTTGTTGATATCTTTGCTATTTGTTAGGTATTTGATGCCATAATATGTGATCCTCCTTATGGAGTACGAGCTGGGGGACGCAAATCTGGTGGTCGGAAGCTGCTAAGGGGGGCTGTGGAACCTTACACTGTTCCTGACGACAAAAGAACAGATCACATACCATCAACTGCACCTTACAGTTTAGTTGAGTGTGTGCATGATTTGCTTGATCTTGCAGCCAAGATGCTTGTAATGGGGGGAAGGCTTGTGTTTTTCTATCCTGTATTGAGAGAAGATGATTTTGCTGAAGACCATTTCCCAGAACATCCCTGTTTTAAGCTGATATCTTTGTCAGAGCAGATCCTTAGTTCACGTTATAGCAGGGTATTACTGACAATGGTGAAGACAGGTCCTTACACAGAGGAAATAGCTGAGGTGGCTAGGATAAGGCACATTGAGTTCAAGGAGAACCATGTAAAGTGGTTAGAAGATGGTAATCTTCATTCTGCAGTTTTCAGTCCAGCTGATGGTCATTTAACGGAGGCTGGTGATCCCAAGCTTATTAAGGATCCAAAGCCTAAATACAGAGGAAAGTATGTTTAGTGTTAACGGGTTAGCTGGTCTTCTCCCTCACCATGACAATAGACATTAGACATCAGACAGCACTGTATTTTTTCAATGTCCAAGAGGAAAACCTATTTCATTACATGGAATCCAAAGTACCCTTTTAGATTCAATTAGTGAGTTTTTCTGATATTTTTTTATATTATTCATAGATATATCTTTATCTCCCGCTTTATTCAATTTGATAAAGTTGCAACATTACTACTTTCCTTAGATCTATCCAACGCAACGGGTGCTTGGACCACCTAATTAGGTCCAAATGCTGCGTAAAAACTCTACCTTTACTATTTTATCCCTATCCCTTCTCCTGTATCTACCTCCCACTCCCAAAACTTCAGAATACATTTCACCCCACTCTTCCTCTCCACTGTACCTTGCCCCGAGTTATGATCATGTCACGCAAAACATCTTTGTTGGAGAAACCAACTCAAGTGGGAGGCAAGTTCCTCCGTTTTTCTTGATTTTTCTTTTTTTTTTTGTCATTACTTATGGAAATGAAGATGCATTTTTGAGGCATCTATTCAAAATCAAAACACGATTTTGTTTTGAATACATTTTCGTTTTGCAGTTGTGAAGAAGACGAGCGTCTTTGGATGCCATATGAGGGGCGTGAAAGTCTCTTTCTTGTTTTGTTTCCTTAGATATGACTCCTCCAAAAGCTTGTACTTGTAGAAAATAGAGGTGAGAGTTAGGATTGAAGTTGGTGGATGATCTGTAAAACCCATAACTGGAGCGGGTAAGGGATGTCAACTTTGGACATTTTTTGGATGCAAACTAGTTTATCTCGGCCTGCAAGTTTGTGCCTTAACCGCTTTAATGCGGAGACAGTGGACTATTTGTGATGTATTGTAAATTAAGTAGACTAATACACTCTAAAAAATTGAAAGAACTAATTACAATATGAGTGAGAACAAATATTATTAATAAAAAATTTAACATTTTGCATTTTTATTGTGTAATTCAATGTTCAACGCACTTTTTTATTTTCTATTTGGATATCAGTTAAATTTAAATATGATGTTTTGGGACACTTAAATGTGTTTAGCAATTATAATTTAATTGATATAAACTTTTTACAATTTGCAGGCTTGCGTGTTAAGTTGACGTGTGTTTGCAGGGAGCTTTTGCTTCCCGCACTTCCTTATTTTCTACTTGCACCCTCATTTGTTTTAAATACCCGTTCTGTCCGTTGGACTTTTATTTGAAACAGTCTTCTCCTTCAGCAGTGTGTTTTTGTTATTGGTACAAACTTGGAAGAGAAGAATTCCAGTGAGGGGTAGTGGTGCTGGTGGCTGTGTTGAAGTTGTTTAACACAGATAGGGGGAGAAGGTATGGAAAAATGTTGTTGTCTTGTTTATTGTAATGGTAAAGATTTGGGTATAGGAATTTGGAGTCTAGAAACATTCTTCCAGAACATGTATTCTCGAACGTGTTTTGGCAATAAGCATTGACTTCCAAAATAATGTTTCCAAAAGCATATTGTGTACATAACAGAAATCACACTTTGGAAGTATTGCACGGGTGTTCTAGAACACGGAATCCATAATATTTCTAGAACAATGATTCTGGAATGGTACGTTGAAAGATTATTCCAGAAAGAGTATTTCATAATAACAAAATTAACGTTCCAGAATAGTAATTTTGTGTTCTAAAATGGTCAATCCAAATTTTAAATTTGCATTCTATAATATCTTTTCTGGAATAATAATTTTACATTATGAAAAATGTATTCTAGAATGCAAATTTACAATTATGAAAGACCTTTTTGGAAGGTCAGAAATTGCTTTTTTGACAACTTAATTTTATTTTTGTACAATTATTGTGGATGGAGACTTGTACACAGATATATTAGAAGAAGATGACATATGTATGAGTGTAGATGATGTTGATACGAAGTATGTTGTATCTTGTAATGCATTGGATAATAAATGTATGTCACAAGATTGTAGGGATGTGTTTACAACGCATGAGGTAAACATTATAGACACATTAATATTTACATAATATGAGGTTGTCAACTGTATTTGATAAATGAAATATAAAGTTATACTATGTTTTTGTAGGTATTCACTACTCAAGATGAGTTGTTGCACTGGGCAAGAAGGGTTGCATATAATTTTAGCTTTGTTATTGTTATGTTATGGTCAAATACAAAAATTGGGCAATAAGGAGGGAATATGTAGGTATTATTAGGTTGAGAGAGAGGAGGTAAATGCAAACTATACAAAAAATACTTGGAAGTAACTTCCACTGGAAGTAGGAAATGTGATTGTTCTTTTGAATAGTGAGAGAAACTGCTAAAAGTAGGTGAAAGATGAATTGTGAAATTACTTTGTGTTTCTCAGGATCGCGACTTGACAAATACGGTGGTAGGTCATCCATATGCTAGTAAAAACAATCACCTTGGATCCTATGAGATATGATCTGAACTTATCCAGGGAAAAAATGGCCAACTCCTTTTCTGTAGTAGTGTAGTTAGATTGAGCAGTGTCTAAAGTTCTAGAGGCATAATACATCACATGTGATAGACCATCTACTCGTTGTGCAAGAACAACTCCAAGTGCATAATTTGAGGCATCACACATGATTTTAAAAGGGAGTGTTCAGTCAGGGGATTTTATATTTGGTAGTGTCACAAGTGCTGCTTTAAGGGCATCAAATGCCTTTTTGCCTCCTTCTCCAAAATCAAACAATACATCATTTTGCAGCAAGTTAGATAAAGGTAGTGCTATCTTGCTGAAGTTCTTGATGCCTATAGAACCCCTACAAGGCCAAGAAAAGATCTAACCTCTCGAACAAAAGAGGGGTAAGGTAATTATGAAATAACATTTAGTTTTGCAAGGTCTACCTGAATGCCCTTTTCATAAATTATATGGACAAAGACTATGCCTTGTGACACCAGAAATGACATTTTTCATAGCTCAAAACAAGATTTTTTTCTATGCACCTACCAAGTACCTTATTAAAGCTAGCCAAGCAATCATTAAAAGAAGTACCATAAATGCTGAAATCATCCATAAAAACTTCTATGCAATGTTCAATCAAGTCAGAAAATATGCTCATCCTACAATGCTGGAAGGTTTTAGGGGCATTGCACAAACCAAAGGGCATCCTTCTATAAGCAAACGTTTCAAAGGGGCAGGTAAAGGTAGTCTTGTGTTGATCTTTTGGTGCAATACAAAACTGGAAATAACCAGAAAAACCATTCAAGAAATAGTAGTGTGTCTTACCTGTTAGGTGCTCAAGCATTTGATCGATGAAAGGAAGGGGAAAGTGGTCCTTTTGTATGGCTTGATTCAAGCGTCTATAATCAATACAAACACTCTAGTTGTTTTGCAATCTAGTGGGAATAAGTTCATTACGCTCATTCTTTGTCATTGTTATCCAAGATTTCTTGGGAACAACTTGAATCGGACTTACCCAGGTGTTGTCAGAGAGAGAGTATATGATACCATCTTGTAATAGCTTGGTGGCCTTTTTCTTCTCCATATCAATAATCTGTGGATTAAGTCAACGCTGAGGTTGTCTCACAGGTTTTGGCCCTTAGAATTCTATTCATACAAATAGCAGGGTTGATACTTGGAAAATTTGCCAACGTCCAACCAATGACTTTCTTGTGCTCTCTTAATCACCTGTAACAGTTTCTGCTCTTGTTCATCAGATAAAGCAGTGGAGATAAATCAGAAAGATCATAGTCCCCTAAAAAGTCATTATCATCCAAAATGTCAAGATGATACATAAAGTGATATTCAATCGGGTGTTTCATAGCGTCTAGGATATTGAACTGCACTAGTGTGTCTCCAAACTCCATAGTTAGTGTGCCTGCGTGAACATCAATCTTGGTGCGTGCTGTCTTCAGGAAAGGCCTGCCCAAGATGATGGTTGTTGCACTAGAATGTGATTCTTCTCCACCCATGTCCAAAATGTAGAAATTTGTAGGAAAAACAAGTTTATTTACTTGAATAAGGACGTCTTCAAGAAGTCCTGCAGGTTGAACTATGCTCCTATTAGTGAGTTGAATGACTATGCCTGTGGATTTAAGAGGACCAAGAGACAAAGAAGTAAACACAGATAAAGGCATAACATTTATAGATGCTCTTGAGTCAAGCATTGCATTTTCAAATTGGTTACTTCCTATTATGCAAGGAATGTTGAAAGTGCCTGGGTCTTTACATTTTTCAGGTATTGCTACCACCGACTTTTCAATGAGAGCAAAAACATTCCTTCCCATGTTTACCTTTTCATTTCCTTTAAGATGCCTTTTATGTGTGCACAGATCCTTAAAAAATTTGGTATATCTAGGAATATGTTTAATAACGTCTAGCAGAGGAATGTTCACCTCGACTTTTCTGAATGTCTCGAGAATCTCCTTGTCAACTTCTTCCATTTTTTTTGCTCGTCTGAACAACCTTTGTGGAAAAGGAAGAGGAATAGATGGTCTATCAAGATAGGAAGTTCCTCTTTATACATCAACTTCATGAGACAGTCTAGGAGGAACGTCTATGTCATTATTGTTTGTGTTGACACTTCTTTGACCATCATTCGTTGGAGTAGTTATGTTGGAAGTGTTAGACGATCTCAGTTGATCATCTACTTTGGTGGGTTTTTCCACAGGTGCTTGCAACTGAGTGCCACTTCTTAGAGTGATAACACTGAAATTCTATGGATTGATGGTCGTTTGGGAGGGAAGCTTATCAGACCCTTTTGATTTTATATCATTCATGGTAGTGGCTAACTGACTAATCTGATTCTCCAAGTTATGAATGCTTGCCTTTGTTCTCTGTGCTCTTTGATCTGTTCTTTGTTTTGTTCTCTGTTGGAACTGCATGTTAAATTCAACCATTTACTTCATTATATCCTCTAGAGAAGATCCACCTTTTGTTGTACTGCAACTGGTAATGGAAATGATTGTTGTTGTTGGTATAAGTGGGGATAAAATGGTTTGCTTGCTCCAGTATTATGAGATTGGAAGGCAACAAAAGATTGTTGTTGTGAGTTACCCCACCTAAGATTCAGATGATTCCTCCAGCTCGAATTATACTTATTGGTGGACAAATCATGGTTGAATGGTTGTTGAGGTGAGTTAGATTGTTTACCACCATTAAAGATGTTTGCAACATAGGCTTGAGGACATTCATCATTGTTTTCACCTTCAACTTTTTGAAGAGTGGGGAAAGCATCAGTGGCATGGTTAGTTGTACAGATTCCGCATACCTTTGCAACTATCTAAGGCATAGTTAGCTGCTTCATCATGGATGTGAGGCTGTCTAACTATGCCTGATTGTCCTCTCATGAACTCCACGAATAGGTACTGCAAAGTTGCTACCTGTGTGGAGTTGTTGATTGTTAGAAGTCATGATCTCAATCAATTGTCTTGCAGCAACTGGCCTCTTATCAACCAAGGCTCCTCCACTGGCAACATCTATCATTTGTCTATCAATAGCCATTAGACCCTCGTAGAAGTATTGTATTAGAAGTTGTTCGTGAATTTGATGGTATACACAACTTGTGCATAACCTCTTAAATCTTTCCCAATATTCATAGAGACTTTCCATGTTCTATTGCTTGATCCCGCATATTTCCTTTCTTATTGATGTGCCTCTAGATACCGGAAATAATTTTTCAAGGAACACTCTTTTCAACCCTTCCCAACTAGCCACTGACCCCGTCGGCAAATAGTATAACCAATCTTTAGCTGCATCTTGGAGTGAAAAAGGAAAAAAGCTTTAAGCTTGATGTGCTCCTCTGAGACCCCAACTAGCCTCATGGTGGTACACACTGTACGAAACTCTTTAAGATGCTTATGTGGGTCCTCACCCACAAGGCCATCAAATTTAGGCAACAAGTGCATCAAACCAGATTTAAGCTCACATTGCACATCCACATCATGGTATTGGATACATATAGTTTGGATGGAAACTTCTGGAGGGGCAAGTTCTCTGAGAGTGTTTGTCCATAGTTTTAGAATTAGGATTTATAGTTGATAATGAACTAGAAGACTTTGTATCACTAGACATGTATTTCAACAAAGGTATGAATGTGATTGAATTTGACCTTGCATCAATGAAATCCCTAAATTTTTTATTTTTTTTTCAAATTAAGAAGCAAACTAAGTCAACTCTCAGGAAAGAGAGGTGAGCCACAAGCGTACAAACTTAAAAATCAAGTATTTCCTAGCCAAAGTCTTCATTGAATTGCTTTCCAATTAAAAAAAAATCAAAAAGTAGCAGCTAAAAAGTCTACCCTAAATTCAAAATCCTATATATAAAAAAACTAATGCAAATGTTACACTTAATACTTAAAAAAATATATAGAGAAAAAAATTATGCAAAATAAAATAAAAAAATAAAAAATATAGAAAATAAAAAAATAACAATAAAAATTAAACCCAAAACATAAATAAAAAAAATGCAGATATAAATGAAAATAAAGACAAATCAAAATAGAAGATATAAAAAAATAAAATAAAGACAAATATAAATAATATAACAATAAAAAATATAAGAAAATAAAATAAAAACAAATTAAAATAAAATTAAAAGAAAATATACGACAAAATAAAATAAAGACAAATAATTATAAGATAACGATAATAGATATAAAGAAATCAAAACAAATCAAAATAAGATTAAAAGAATGAATTTATGTATTATTACATTCCAATAATTTATGATTAAAGTTAATAAATGTGAATAAAATTATATTCATCATCTCCATTCACTCCACGTGCTCTTTTTTTTTACTCCTGTCATTTCTGTCACCCCAAAATTATATATAATTTTAGAAATTAAAAAAATTATTGATATGTAAAGTAGTTTTTATTATTAATAAAATTTATAAACTAGTTTCTAAATTGATATATAATTAATTTAGAAACTAGTTTATAAATTTTATTAACAATAGAATCTACGTTAGATACCAAAATATTTTTTAGTCTCTAAAATAAAATCAATTTAGTCAATATAATAACTAATTATTTTTTATCTCCAAAATTGATTTATATTTAATGATTTTCTTATAATAATATTTCATTATTAAAATCCAAATACAACTTAATGAACAACGTAAGAGAATTAAATGTTGTACTAAATACTATAACTTTGGTCACTATATTAGCACAAATTAGCGATCGATTTGATTTCCGTTGTTGATTTGCACTAATTTAGCGATTGAAATCAAATTGGTCGCTAAATACAAATATATGTTTACAAATTAAATATTGATTTTATTTGGGTTCTAAATCCCTTTAAATGAGCAACCAAATTTGTTTTTTTTTCACTAATTTACACCGATTTAGCGATCAAATTTCAATTAGTCCCTAAATACAAATATGTAACTACAAATGGTGATCGAATTTGATTTCCATCACAAATTTTTACGGATTTAGCGATCGAATTTCAATTTGTTATTAAATACAAATATATGATCCAATTTGATTTTTGTCATTAATTTACTAAATTAGTGATTGAAATCAAATTTGTCGCTAAATGCAAATATATAACTACAAATTAGCAACTGTTTTAGCCACCATATTATAATTATTTTATTATTTTATAATTATTATTTTAATTTTTATTAATAATATTCTTATTTTTATTTTTATTAATATAATAATAGTATTAATTATAACATTAATATTAATTATAGTAATAGTATTAATTGTAATAATAATAATATAATAATAATAATTATTATTATTATTATTATACTAAATAGAATAACAATAGTAATAATAATACACATCTCAATAATAGTTATATTAATAATAACAATAAATTAACATAAATAACAACAAAGCCCAAATAAACCCAATTAAAAAAATTATTAATTAAAACAATATATTTATGTATTATTGCATTTCAATAATTTATGATTAAATTTAATAAATGTGAATAAAATTATGTTCATCTCCAAGCACCCCACGTGCTCTCTTTTGACTGGGGGTGGCAAAGGGGGTTGACCTGCCCCGCATACATAATGCGGGCTGGTTTTCATGACCCGCCCCGCATGCGGGTTAGCCCTGCGGGCTTGGGGATTGACCCGCATAACTTTTACAAACCCTAAAATGGTTCCTCCACAAATTTGCAGAAAAAGGTAATGGAAAAAAAATCTCATGAGTAAAAGGTGTCGTCGCACTAGTAGATGGTGGAAGGGATAAAGAACCATGAGTAAGCCCGCATGAGCCGCGGGTTATGCGGGATGGACTTAAGTGGGTTCGCGGACCAAACAAGGGAACCCGCCCCGCGCGACGTGCCCCATTTTGCCAGCCCTACTTTTGACTCTGGTCATTTCTATCATCCCAAAATTAGAAATTGTTTTAGAGACTAAAAAAATTATTGATATGTAAAGTAATTTTATCATTAATAAAGTTTCTAAATTGAGATATAATTAACTACCAAGATTTTAGCTAAATTAGATATCAATTTAAAAACTTGTTTATAAATTTTATTAATAATAAAAACTACTTTACATATCAATAATTTTTTTAGTCTCTAAAATAATATAAATTTATTTAATATAATAAATAATTATTTTTTGTCTCCAAAATTGATTTATATTTAATGATTTTCTTACAATGATATTTCATCAGTAAAAATCCAAATACAACTTAATGAACTACGTAAGAGAATTAAATGTTGTACTAAATACAACAACTTTGATCACTAAATTAGTGTAAATTAGCGACCGATTTGATTTCCATTATTGAATTAGTGTAAATGAGCAATTGAATTTGTTTTTTTTTTCCGCTAATTTACACCGATTTAGTGATCAAATTTCAATTGGTTCCTAAATACAAATATGTAACTACAAATTAGTGATAGAATTTTATTTTCGTCACAAATTTTTATTGATTTAGCGACCGATTTCTAATTTGTCGTTAAATACAAATATATGACTACAAATTAATGATCAAATTTCATTTTTATCATTAATTTACACTGATTTAATTTCCGAAATAAAATTGGTTGCTAAATATAAATATATAACAACAAATTAGCAACCGTTTTAGCCACCAGATTATAACTTTTTTTATTATTATGATTATAATTATGTTATTATTATAATTATAATTATGTTATTATTATAATTATAATTATTTTATTATTATAATTATAATTATTTTATTATTATAAATACAATTATTTTATTATTATAAATATAATTATTTTATTATTATAAATACAATTATTTTATTATTATAATTATAATTATTTTATTATTATAATTATAATTATTTTTTTGTTATTGTAATTATTATTTTATTATTTTAATTTTTCCTCAAATTGAATTATTATTATTTTTTATTAATAATATTTTTATTTTGATATTTATTAATATAGTAATATATTACTTATAATAATAGTATTAATTGTAATAATAATAATATAACTATTATTATTATTATTTTTATAATAATAAAGAGAATAATAATAATAATAATACACATCTCAATAATAATTATATTAATAATAATAGTCATACATAATATTATTATTAACAATTAATAATAATAATAAAATATTAATATTAATAATAATAATTCTAAATTAATTTCTAACTTTTTTTTAATTTAAGTAATAAATTTAATTCCATTAGCAATCAAATTTCTCATCAATTGCCGAATCCTAAAATTCGGATGTCCATATCTTTTGTAACTAATTTTTCTTACCATTTTTTGCATTTTAGTGACCGGTTTTGATAATTGCTAAAATTATTTTTCTTGTAACATCAACCCTAATTTCAATAAATAATAAGATAAATAAAATATATAACTTAAATAAATATAAATATTCAAAATAAATACGCGTAATCTTATTTCTTTCTTATATTCACTAATATAAATATTTTACAAATTTCAAAGTGCCATTGATTTTTTCCCTGAGATATATATTAGTATAAAATAACTAGATTTAATTTTTATGATGAAAACTATTCTACTACTTAGTTTTGCTATAAGCTCTAATTAACTAATGCACATATTGAATGATATAGACCTAGACCTTTTAGACTATTTCGCGCAAGATAATTTCTCTGTATAAAAATGTATAAAAAATGGATAAGAGAGTAATATTGTTTTTCAAAAATTCAACCGATAATATTATTAATCATTGTTTATCATTTAAACAAAACACATTGGTCTGGTTTGTGTAAGGCCAAGAAGCAATTAGCATGCTGATACATTTAGCAGAAACAATGGCAACGGTGGTCGGAGCCAAAGGCTTTGCAACCACCACCTTTTTCGCAGGGATGCTGCAGGCAAAGCCAATTACAATGTTGATCGTCCTGTGTTTCTGGGTTGCAACTGCCTATATGGTTATCAAAGCAGCAAAACACATCCGTTTGTGTGTCTTCTATTTTCATCACTTCAGCTAAATCCGTCACAATACTCTTCTCCATAGTTTTCCCGTACCTTGATTCTGTTCCAACTATTTTCACACACCAATTATAAGTAATTGTAATTTCACAAGGAATATATATAATATAAATATAACATTACAAGAAATCGTTAATTTCTCTAAAATACTTTTTTTCAATTGAAAGACATTGCTCCAGAAATTCTGGTTTACGTTGTAAAAGAAAATTAATGCATGGTATGGGTAGTAAGTGGACATGCATGGTTTCCAAGAACGACAATTTAAACATGCATGCATCCCAAGAAACTTCTCAGAGCTTTGGTTACATAGCAAAGATTAATCACAATGAAACTCTCTTAGCTTCTATGATCATGAAATTGAGTTTACCTAAGAGTGAAATGATGACGAGAATACCAGCAAGGAGTGGTAGAAGACTTCTCACTGCTACTGCCATCTTTAAATTATATTTTTTATTGTTGGTGGTAAGTCACATAAATAGATGAAATAGATGGTGGGCATAGTTAGATGGTGGGGCAACTTTACTTCACTTATTTTGCAAAATGATAAGTTAAAATGAATATATAATAAACTATAAAAAAAAACATTAAATTAACTTTTAAATATTAATGTTAGTGAAATTGTAGTATTATTAGAGTCTATTTAGTTCATTATAATATAACACAAAACAGTTTTTTTTCCTATCACTATAGAAAAAAATTGTTATTATTTATGAATTTTTACTTTTTCGTTGGTAAATTCAGCATTATTAACAAATTTTATTAATGGAAAAAATTACTTACGGATATTATTCACAGATCTGAATTCGTAGGTAAATTCAGCATTATCTATCAACTATTATCTACGACTTTATATTACCTAGCAACTATTATTAACGGATCTTTATTACCTACCAACTATTACCTACAAATCTTTAACCATATTCATGATTTTTGAAATTTTAAAAAAATAGTATACATTTGTGAAGAAATTGTATTTGGTGCATGCGATTTTAATTAGTAGAAAAAATATAACCAATACAAAAAAATCAGTATTATCTATGGATTTTTACGCACAAATTTGAATTTGTAGGTAAATTCAGCATTACCTAAAGATATTATCCACGAACAACATTACCCACAGATTCTGAATTCGTAGGTAAATTCAGTATTACCTACCAACTATTATCCACGAATCTCTATTACCTACGAGTTATCACTCATGTATCTCTATTACCTACAAACTATTATCATAATAATTATATTTATAATATTAAAAATATTATTATAATATGAATAATTATAAAATCATAATTAATATTCATAAATAATTATATTTAACAATACTAATAATATTTAATAATATTAATATTAAATAATTTGAATAATATTTAATAATATTTAACAATATTAATAATATTTAATAATATTTAACAATATTAATAATATTTAATAATATTTAACAATATTTAATAATATTAATAATATTTAATAATATTAATAATATTAATAATATTTAATAATATTAATAATATTTAATAATATTAATCATATTTATAATATTTAATAATAATAATATTCAATAATACTTATAATATTTAAAAATATTAATAATATTTAATAGTAATAATATTAATAATATTAATGATATTAAATATATGAATAATATTATTAATTTTTATTTTATTAATTATATTAATATTGATAATCATAGTAATAAGTATAATAATAATCATAAAATGACAACAAAACTTGACTGGTGTAATTGTTGAAGTTTCTTTGGATATTTCTCAAGGAACTCGAAGCCTCACCTGCTGCAATTTAGTTCTAACTTTAATTATAATTGTCATAATATATATAATAATTATCTATGGACACACTACCTACGAACAGAGTTAAATGATTTGTATAATGCTATATAATTTAATTTCATATTACTTTAAATGGATAAATTTTTTTTTTATTTTAGAATTTGGTGTACATGGAGAGTTCGAAATTTTTTAAAGAAATCTTTAACCATATTCATATTTTTGAAAATTTAAAAAAAATAGTATATGACAAATACTGACTAAATTTTGTGCATATGACATTTGTGAAGAAAATGTATTTGGTGCTTACAAATTTAATTAGTAGAAAAAAAATAACTGTGTTTAAATTGTGCATGGTAAAAATGATTTATATAATGTTATATAATTGAATGCTATGTAAAGTTTAAATTATACCAAATTCTATCGAACTTGTACTTACCATATAGAATTTTAATTTAATGATTTTTTTTAGCTAATTAGATATCTAATTAGCTGCCAATATATTAGCTACCAAATTAAAATATAAATAATTGTAGCTAAAATTTTAGTAGTTAATTAGATATACATTTAGAAACTATTAATCAATAATAAAACCTAATTTAGATACCAATAATTTTTGTAGTATCTAAAGTTGTATCTAATTTAGTCAATATAACAACTAATTTTTTTTTTGTTTTTAAAATATGACTAGTTAGGGTTAAAAGTGACTAGTTAGGGTAACAATTGGGCTTCTTTGAGCCCAATGTAACCTTAAAACTTGTAGGGTATATTGGAGAACGAAAAATCACCTTGGCTTGGAGCACATGGACGTTCACATGGCAACCTAGCAGTGGAGAGGATTTAGCATGGAAGGTGTGAGCTCAACATGGAAAGAATGACTCCACATGGCTCTTTCTCATTGGAGAGTTTTATTTTGAATTTTCAAATTTTGGTTCCAAAATGTTTAGCTCTCTCTCCTATAAATTGAGGTGTTTGACTCTCATTTTCTAATATTAATGAATGTGTGAAATTGCGGCCAAAATATTGAGCCAATTCTCACTCTTGTCTTGCCTCTTTAGGATAAACACTTTAGTCTTCAACTCTCCACCTAGCTCAAGTGATTAGGCCTCACCTATCACTCTCCATACTTAGCATGCACCTCCAAGAAAATCGAAAGCTCCATGTGAGCCTCCTTGCACGTTTCTTCCATTGAAGCTTCCACAAATCCTCCAAAAATTCAACAAATCAATTCAGTCATGAAGGCACAAATCCATCTAGAAGTCTCTTCCGAAGTTGATAGAACCCACATCCAGAGGAGCCGACTACCACTCATCTTCTACTTAAGTTGCTATGAGTTGGCATTGTCCAAAAGGACTCTCCATGCAATAGTCAAAGCATTGGGAAATGCTTTGACCTGCCACATATGTTTGAAAAAAAGCCATCAAAACTGTAATTAACTTTACTTTCCAAGCACTCGTGGATTTAATTAGTAGAAAAAAATATAACTGTGTTTAAATTGTGCATGTGAAAGATGATTTGTATAATGCTATATAATTTATATGTAAAATTTCAGTTATATCAGATTGTACCAAACTTGTACTTAGCATATACAATTTCAGTTCAATGATTTTTTTAGCTAATTACATATCTAATTAACTACTAAGATATTAGCTGTCAAATTTAAAATTTAAATAATTGTAGCTAAAACTTTAGTAGCTAACTATATACCAATTTAGAAATTATTAATCAATAATAAAAAGGAATTTAATACCAATAATTTTTGTAGTATCTAAAGTATACTTTGTCTCTAAAATTATTTTCTAATTAATAACAACTAATTATTTTTTGTCTCTAAAATTATTTTTGTAGTATCTGATTTAGTCAATATAACACCTAATTATTTTTTGTCTCTAAAATTAGTTTCTAATTAATAATTCTTTTTGGAAAATTTATATTTTTTTTTATATTTTAACACTTTACTACTTTGATTTTATTATTAATAGTTATAATTTATTTTTCTTACCATAATATTACCTATTATATATAGTATTGAACCATTACTTTATTAATGTATTATTTTAAATAATTATTTTATAAATTTTTGTGATTATAATATTACTTTTGTATTATTAAAATTAAAATGTACATAATAAAAAAATACAAATAAGAGCAAAAAAAATTCTTTATTTAATTGTGAGCATTAAAATATAATAAATTTGACACACACTATATGAAAATTATTAAATGAAAATCAATTTTAGAGATAAAAAATAGTTAGTTGTTATATGTACCATATTAAATACTATTTTATAGACTTAATTAGTTTCTATTACTGATAAATAATTTCTAAATTGGTATTTAATTAACTATCAAAGTTTTAACTATCAACTTTAGAATCTAAATAACTGATAGCTAATTATATACAAATTTATTTTTATAAAGTTTTCGTGTTAGGCATCACTATGCAACTTGACATCTCAGCTAAGCTGACACCTCAAGAAACAACAATCATCTGTCATCACATGAAAAAAAATATTATTAAAAAAAGAAAAAAGAAAGAAAATACAAAAATATGGGGGGACTAGACCAAAACCCATATGTTAACACAAACGATACATAGGTAGATTATACCTATTCATAAAGAATTCTAAGAACAGACTAGCTGGGAGTCTATTATACCAATGAAAAGATTCTCTATGAATAAATCCTAAATTACCCAACTTATCAGCACACGCATTCCCTCCACGAAAAATATGAGTTACCCTAAACCTGATTGTCCCATAAAAATTAAGACAAGTATTCCATCGATTCTGAAGCATCCACGGAACATTAGTCCTAACAGTAAACGCAGCACAAACCAAGGCAGAATCACATTCAAGCCAGACATTAGTAAGTCCCATTTTTTGAGCTTCCACCTTAGCATGTATAACTCCATAAAACTCAGCAACCAAAGCAGTTTGAACTTCAAGAAACGCTGAAAAAGCACCAATAAATTCTTCCATACTCCCACGAAAAATATATACCTCCACAAGTAGCAAGACCAGGATACCCCCTAGCAGCCCCATCAGTATTAATTTTGACCCAGCCTGGTTAAGGAAATTCCCATCTAATAGGAAGAGGACGAAAAACTTTACCACTACGAGTCTTAATACTGAAAAACTTAATCACGTTGAAGTCCAACATATCATTCTTCATTGAAGCTTTAGACGAATTTCCCACTAGACAAGTTAAATCTTTAATTATCGAAATAGCCTTAGAAACCCCAATCTTATCCTGAAATCTAGCATAATTCCTCATACGCCATATCATCCATATAGAAAAGGTTATCACCGCAAGCTTAATCAATTTAACCAAAGGACTACCATCACTCTTAATAAAAGAAAGTAGATCATTCTTATTAGAGAAATGAGAAGTAAGAAAAATTTGTCGTACCCAACTCCAAATATGCAATGCGATAGAACATTCAAAAAATAGATGTTGAATAGATTCATCTTGCTTTTCACAAAGCGAACACATAGAACATATATGCAAACCCTTATTCTGAATATGTTGATCTGTAGGAAGTCGCCCATGAAATATTTTCCAGAGTACTAGAGTTTTGGAAGGCGGAATAGATGAAGACCAAATGCATTTACCCCAACCACCTGAAACTCCTGGTTCCAAGAAAAAAGTCCTAGCCGATTTAAGAGTGAAACGATCAGACTCATTTAGAATCCAATTAGGAATATCCTGTTCCTCTCTAATCATGATATGATTAAAAAAAAGAGGCATCTGCTGTAAAGAGAAGGGAATATTCCAATCACAACCTGTCCAAAATTGAGAGACTGTATCCGAAATGCTAACACCATCAGATAACCCTGCAATATTTGCTAAAGAAGTAGTAGAACACCATTTATCATTCCAGAAATTAATAAAAGAACCTGTACCAACAGTCCAATAAGTATAGTCAAGTATGGTAGAATAAAATTGCTTAATTCCAGGCCAGAGAGAGGAAGATCTATAAACCGTTCAAAATTCATATTTTGATTTAAGAACCCTGGCTTTCAAGAGTAAAGACCAAGGTTTGTCGCTATAAGCAAAGTTCCAAGCAAGCTTAAGAAGATATGCATTATTTTCATGATGAAGATTAATGATATTCAAGCCTCCATCCTCAAGAGGTGAACAAATTTTCCCCCAATTAACGATAGCAATACCTTTTTTCATAATATCACCAGTCCAAATAAAATTCCGACACCACTGCTCAACTTGCTTAATAAGTGAAACAGGTCACTTATACATATTAAAACTATAAGCTAGAGATCCAGTAATCACTGTATTGACCAGCTGAATTCGATCCATCATGCTAAGAGATTTACTTTTCCAAGATGCTAGCTTCAATTTAACTTTATCAGCCAAAGGTTGAAGAAACCGACACTTTGGAGCACCAACAAAGATAGGCACTCCTAAATAATGGAAAGGCAAACAACCATGACTACAGGAAAGAATATTTTGAATTTTGGTGACAAATCTTGGAGAATTATCCATGGTGAAGAAACTACTTTTAGAGTTATTAATATATTGACCAGAAAAATCACCATATGTTTTAAGAAAAGAACTCAAATTTCTAAGAGACTTAATATCCCCCTACAAAAAATAAATATGTCATCAGCATACAAAATATGAGAGGGAGTGAGATAACCGTGCGGACTGGCCATATTTAAAATCTTCTTATCATTCACAAGCTTAGAGAGACCTCTACTTAGAACTTCCTCTGCAAGACAGAAAAGTAAAGGAGACAATGGATCACCTTGTCTTACCCCTCGACTGCAAGGAAAAAAACCCACCAAACTACCACTTATTCTTATAGAAAGCATAGCTGAACGGAGAATTGTACTAATCCAACCGACAATAGATATCAGTAACTTTTTTAGTTTTTAAAATAATATATAATTTAATCAATATAACAATTAATTATTTTTTTATAAAATTAATTTATATTTAATTATTTCTAATAGTGACACTTGTTTTATGAAAAACAAAATCAATAAATCAATATCTTTAGTATATACCATTATAATAAGTGTTATTACATTAGAACTAGACGTAGATATATGAAAACAAAACGTTGTTGTTGTAAGTTTAAAATGTTTAAATTTTGTAAACTATATTATATTTATTAAAATTACAACAATAATAGGTACAAATATATTAAAAATTATTTTTAAACTATAATAATTTTTTAACTTATTAAATGTGTTTTTTTTCTAGTAAAATTATTGGGAGCATAATTTATATACTTAAAAATTATACATTTAAAAGTCATATACTTTTTTATTAAGAGTTAAAAAAAATTAACGATCAATTACAATAAATTAAATTGGAATTTGCAATTTTTATATAGTTTTTTTTTATAAATTTTTGTCTCATATGGTAGGGACTAAAATAGTTTATTTTGGCTCTTTTTTGCACCATATTATAGGGTGAATCTTGAAAAATAGGAAAGATCTTCTTTCAAATGGTGCACGTTCATTAGTTACCACTCTCACAAAATTCACTTTCACAAAATTCTAGAGTGTAAAATTATAATTTGATATTGAAAATTCATTTCATATAAAATCTAGATTAATGAAAATTATACATTTTGTGGCTGATTTATATAAATGAAAATAAAGTGAAGATATATATAATATATCAAGATTTAGAATCTTCATAATGATCTGATCTGATATGTTGCATGGATTTAGTAGAAACAATGACAAAAGTGTCTTGGATTTTTATGGCCAAAGACTTTGCAACGACCACCTTTTTCGCATGGATGATTTAGGCAAAGAGAATTATAATGTTTGTCGTCCGGAACTTGTACGAGAAATAGTGTCTTGGGGTTCAATGTCTTCCTTTTTCTACGTTCTTCCTCTTTCTACATGAAGTTTCTACCTGTTTGAAGACTGTGAATATGTAAATCAGATTTGAAGTAACTTTTTCGTAAAACATGAGGAAATGAGAATATATTTTAGTTACTGTTTTGTATAATTTTATTTAAATCCATAAAATTGTTTCAAGAAGACGCCTTATGATCAAGGACTTCCATCACTTACCTTCTGCCTTCTTTTGTTAAGTTCTTCTTATTCCTCTAGTCACATGTTTCAATCACAATTTCATAAGAAAAATGTTAAATTAGTGTTTCATAAATTAAAATACACATAAAGAGAATTATCGATTGTTGTGATTGTGCCTGCAACTCATTTTGTTGAGTCTTTCCCCTCCATCTAGTCACAAAATTCAATTACAATTTCATAAGACAAATGTCAAATTAGGATTCCACAAAGATTAATAAACAAAGAAAGAGAAAGAGAAGTGAGAATGAAAGTATGCCTTTACATGAAAGAGGAAAGAAAAGAGAAAAGAAAATGGAAAGTAGAGTGGGTACTTAGGTTTATGCGTAGTGAAGATATTCAGAAGGATTAAAGGTTGCTTCTTAAATCAAATTGAAAATTATTCTTACACACATTTTTCATAAAATATTCAAAATAAAAAAAATTGTTTCCAATTTTTTACCTAATATATTTAAAAAATTTGAAATTTAAAAATTTAAATTTTTTTGAAAATTTAAAATTTTTCAAAATTTAAAGTATTTTGAAAAGGCTTTAGAGTTTGAAAATTTTGAAAATTTTAAAAATTTTAAAAAATAGAAAATGATACAATGTCCATAATAATAAAGTAAAATCAAATAGTGATATAAGAATAAAAAAAATATGAGAATTTAAAGAGAAGAATCCTCTTTATATAAATATATATAAGATATATTTAAATGGAATTTTATAAAAATAAGATTTACATAAAAAAATCCCTGTAAATTTTAAAATATATATAAGAAATGCGATGATTTTTTTTAAAATTTAATAGAAATTTTATGACTAGGTTGGAGTTTGAATTTTAAAGAATTTATAAAATGTAAAATCATAAGATTTGTAAGAATTTAATATTTTTAAAAGAATTTAAAGGATTCTATGTTTTTTATAATCATAAACTTTTGATGATTACATTAAAAAATCAACGATAACAATACAGACAACGTTAGATTTTCCTACGACTTTATTGAAAATAATAACCAATTATGATTTTAATGAATAAGTTAATAACAAAATCAAAATAATATAATCTTAAAATAAGAAATTTTTTCTTTATAAATGAATGAAAAGTTATTTTAGAATTTAAGGATATTGAAAATGCTTATCTGACGCACGAGTTTTTTCTTAAATTTTTTTTATAAAATACAGTATATGATCAAACATATTTTAATTAATTTATAAAATGTTAATGTTATAAATAAATTAAAATTTAAAATGTTATTGTGAAAATAATTTCAATTTGTTTATCATGAAGGTGAATAAAAAAATTTAAAAGAAAAAATAATAAATTATTATCTTTAAGGAAAATTTGTAACATCCCAAAAAATACATCTAACTATTACAATACAAGTTCTACCGATTTCTATACAGACTTATAGAGATACAAATAATAACAATATAAGATTCAAAACTACATCATGAAGACTCTCTGACACTTATATGACCATCTGTTCGTGCAGCAAGAAAAACAAGGGTAAGCTAGGGAAAGAAAATTCCATAACATATTTAATTCATGCAAAAAGAATCAATCAAAACTAATAATCATTTATAAATATTTTTTTAAATGTTATCATATAAAATTTCAATATCAATTTCATCATTGATATAGATCTATATTCAATCAGAATCATTGAATTTCATTTTTATCTCACTTGTCTTCAAAAAGACTCATCAAGTATGCCCCTACCAAAGATTAACACTTGATACAAAGATTGTTAGCGAATCCAAGAGAAATGATCAGGGTAAGTTCAAACATCAAACATCCAATAATGAGTGTCTAATGCGGGACTCGGTGTTTATGAACTCTCTCTCAACTTCTCAGCACCTGATATCTTAGTCTATATGACTTAGATGTTTCAGGATATCTTTATTAAAAATAGGCTTTTCATCCCAAATGATCAATTTCATACAATTTTCATCATTCATCATTCATATATAATACATATCATTCAATCACATAACATTTTAAAATTCATAACATTCAAAAATATTTTCAACATAAAAAATAATATTTAACTTCCAACCTACCAAAATCTAATATTTCTACAAATTTAAATAATATGCAAACAAGTAACACAATATATAAACAAATTGTAATTTCTTATCTCGAGGAATTTCCTATTTAGGTTGGAGTACCACTCTAAAACCTAGGGACCTAAAACAAGGTATCCAAACACTACCAAATTTTAATATGAGCTTAATCAAGTTGAGAGAAACACTTTTATCAACTGGTGTCACTAAAATTGATAACTAAATCATATAGAAAAATAGAGAATAAGGAATCTTTAAAGTAAAAATGAATTTGCTCTGTTTGAAAATCTGATCAGGTAGAATTGTAGGTAGAATTGTAGCTTGACTCCCCAGCTACAGCATGGTGTGAACATGGTGTGAACATGGTGTGATCAAATCTTGGAATAAATAGATGAGGTATGAGAGAGAAAATGAAGAGAGAATGGAAAGATGAGAAGTTGGGAGAGAGATAAAATATGATGGGGGGTTGTGTTGTGTTTTAAGGGGGTGGGGTTACAAAATTGATTATCATAATTAATTTTTCTTATAATAGATATATTTATTGTATTAAAAAAACGTTACATATATAATTTTTATATCTTCACAGTTTATTACTTTGATTTTATTATTAATAATTATAATTTATTTCTATTAATATAATATTACCTATTATTAGTATTTTTTATAAAAGTTCTCATTATTAGTATTTAAACATGAATATTTTTATATATAATTTTGAATCATTACTTTATTTATGTATTATTTTATAATAATTTTTTGTGATTATAATATTCATTTTGTATTATTAAAATTAAAATGTATATAATAAAAAATATAAATAAGAACAAAGTTTTTCTATATTTAATTGAGACCATTAAAATATAATAAATTTGACTCCCACTTTACAATAAAATCATTAAATAGAAACCAATTATATAGATAAAAATAATTAATTGTTATATTGATTAAATTAAATATTATTTTAGAAAGTAGAAATATAAATTATATCTAAATAAGTTTATGTTATTGATAAATATTTTTTAAATTTATATTAATTTATTTATCAAATTCAATTAGATACCAATTTAGAAATTATTTATTAATAATATAAATTAATTTAGATATCAATAATTTTTTTAATCTTTAAAATAATATCTAATTTAGTCAACATAATAATAATATTTTTATCTATAAAATTAGTTTTGTTTAATTATTTTCTATGGCAACACTTCAATATGTTATGAAAAAAAAATCTATAAATGAATATTTTTAGTATATACCATTATAATAAGTGTTACACTAGTACTAGATGTAGATATATGAAAACAAAATGTTGTTGTAAGTTTAAAATATTAAGCTTTGTAAACTACATTATATTTATTAAACTTACAACAATAATAGGTATAAATATTAAAAATTATTTTTAAACTATACTAATTTTTTATCTATAAAATGTGATTTTTTATCGAAAAAATTATTGGAGCATAATTTATATAACTTAAAATTATATATTTAAAGGTCATACAGTTTTATTTATTAAGAGTTGAATAAAAAAAATTAACAATCAATTACAATAAATTAAATCAAATTTTACATTTTTTTTAATATTTTAATTACTTTACATGACATGAGCTGAAAGAAGGACTTTTAGAAAGTTTATTTTGACGCCGTATTGTAGGGTGAATCTTGAAAAAGAAAAGATCTTCAAAATGGTGCATATTCATTCCCTACCACTTTCACAAAATTCTGTATAATGTAAAAATATAATTTGATATTGAAAATTCATTTAATATGAATTATACATTAATGAAAATTATATTATGTAAATGAAAATAAAGTGAAGATATATATATATATATATATATATATATATATATATATATATATATATATAATATATTTATCATCATCTCATATGATATATTGCATAGATTTAGCAGAAACAATGACAAAAGTGTCTTGGATTTTTATGGCCAAAGACTTTGCAACGACCACCTTTTCCGCAGGGATGATTTAGACAAAGACTATTACAATGTTTATCGTCGTGTGTTCCTGGATAGCAACTTCGTATGCGGTTATCCGTACAGCAATACACATCATTTTCTTCTATATCTTTTATGCTCATCCATTCACCTAAATCCTTCGTCTCCTTCATAGTTGATTCTGCTCCACCTATATCTTCACACACCAATTACACATTATTTTAACACAATCTCTACCATAATCACATACATTCATCATTCACACATACAACAACACATATATATATACTTTTAACTGAATCTGAAATGGTTAATGCATGGAATGGAGCATATAACAACAAAGATTAGAACCAAACTTTCTTAGTTTCTACGATAATGAAACTTAGTTTACCTAAGAATAAAACGATGACTAGAATGCAAGCAAAGAGTGAGAAACGTGTTTTTGCTGCTATTGCCATCTTTATTTTACTCTATCACTATATCTCACCCAATATCAAACTCAAACAGTAAGAGAAGAGAAAAAAAAAAAGCAATTATTTTCTGTGTATTAAAATTCTTCTAAAAACTATTCATATATATAATGGTAAATTATTGTTGCTGATAACCATATTAATACAATTTTCATTGTATTCATATCAATTACCCTTTATTTTTAAAACAAACTAAATTAAAAATAGTAATACAGACTCACAACAATATTCGTATCACATATCAATTACCCTTTATTTTCGAAACAAACTAAATTAAAAATAGTAATACAGACTCATAACCATATTCGTATCACATTTTTTTATTTTAAAATCATAATAAGATAGAATCTACATTTAATCAATTTAAGTTATTATAATCATAATTATTATTTTCAATCAACCGAAATAATTTTATACCATGATTCATCAATAAAAAAATTCCAAAATTAAATATTTCACCTATTAATATTTAAAAATCACATCAATTTTAAAAAAAAAATTCTTGATCTTTTCAAAAATATTTGGAAAAAAAAAACCAGAGTAATAAGTTTTTATTTGATTCGAAATTTGATAGATTTAATTTTCACCCTAATTCCATTCATCAATTAATGTATTGTTGAAGTCAATATAAAGTATATACCTTGAATCATGAAAATTGAATTTACCTGAGAATAAAATGATTAGAAGAATGGCAGCAAGTGGTAGAAGAGTTGTGGTTAGTCTAGCCATTTTTCAATATTTTTATTTAATTGCTTCTTAGGAATAAAAGGAGCATTGCTATATATATATATATAGCTAGAGGAACATGCGTTACCTGCACAGAAAACTGGCTTTAATAACATAATGAATCAATCAATTTAAAACGTTAATTATTTATATAAAACCTAAAAACGAGTTACTAAAGTCATTTAATCTATAACCTACAAACTACTATAACCTACAAACTACAATAACAGTCATAAAAGAAAATAAATTATGTTTAATTTTTAAAAAAAAAAACATTTTCTTATCATGGCAATAATTGCATGAATCAAATCAAATAAACTATTTGACATAAAATAAAATAAAATAAAAAGCAAGAAGCAAAAGAAACTGCAGGGAAAACATCTGGATAGGGATTAAAATTAATTAAATGTCTGTATAGAGAAAACTAAAACAAATTCGTTATAACATAATTTAAAATTAACTAAGCTCATCAAATGAATGATGGAACATGATGGATGATGGACTCAGCCATGCATCCTCTTCTTATAAAGGGACTAAGATCATACCCATAAGGTAAAGAACATATTAATACTCACGAGGTAGCACTGAATTGAATGAAAAAATAAAAAAGTATAAATATTTTTTATGTAATAAAATCAGAGTATTCTATTTCAATTTGAGTATGTTTGTAATATAATTAAGAATATTGTACGATTAAATAAGCATATTAATGAAAGTGAGATATTATCTATATGATAATATTATATAAGAAAAACAGTATATTTAAATAAATTGGGATATTTTGTCTAAAATCAGGTGTTAATAAGAATCTCATATGTATTCAAATAGATTAGAGTTTCCTTCAATTTGTTGGACTCCTGTGTAGTGCACACATTCATCTTACATTGAAAGATACTTGTACAACAAAATCATACTTGAACATATTATTTTCATAATCATAAATCTTTCTCAACTTAGAAATATATTTCCACAAAGGTTTCTCAACTTACAAATATATTTCCATAAAGGTTTCGTTTGATCTTCTTTATTCTATGCTTTGATTAGCTATATTTATCTTAATATTTTACAAAAATGAAAACTAAATATAAATTAATTTACTTTGAATATTAAAAATAAGATTTTCATAAATTAAAAGTTATAGAATAACATATTACATATTTTTTAAATAATATTAAACTATTATATTTTATAATTATTTTAAAAAATATAATTTTTAAGATTTATTTTTTCAAGGAGAGTTTAGTTCATTCTTTTAATATTGTATTTCAAGTAAAAGTTTAATTTATTGTTTAAAAAAATAAATTCAAATTAAAACAGAATAACAATTTGATGTTTGTGATTCAAATGAAAAAAAACGTAATTCAAAATAAAGAAATAATGTTATGAACTTAACACGATTCAAATTTAAAAATAAAAAAGAAAACTAAAATTATTTTTTTCATAAGTATTTTGATAAAATTAAGTTTGTATAGATAGTAGTGCTAACCTAATGTAACTTTATTTGATGTTGCTAATGACTGCATAACATTAACGGAAAATGAACTTTCAAAAACAATATAACGTCAACTCAAACTTAGTGCATTTATTGGAGGACAGAAATAGCATTTATTCATGGTGATTGAGAACAACAAACCTACTGCATCATAATTCTAAAATGCAAAAGTTTCTTGTGTTAATCAAGTATGCTTGATGAACTCGTGCTTATCAAATTCTGATTTTTCACAAATGAAATCAAAGTGACAGAATCTCAGGTGAGTACAGATAATATTTACAAGTTATTCCTATACTCTTTTTTTTCAAAAATCAGTTGTTTATACAAGATAATATCTAATCATTACTGAGACAAAAAATCAAAGCAGCTTTCTATTTCCGTACATATAGTCAAGGTATCATTCAACTTTTTGGTTCAGATTTAACCAAGAAACTTCTGGCTTCCTCATCAGTAACATCACTGTAAAGAAACCAAACAAATTATGATCCAATAAGGAAAAAAAACACCAGTATGAATTGAATCAAGAGAAAGGTAATAATACAAGAACCTGTCTACAGCTTCTGTTTTGGAGATCAAGGTGAGATCCTTAGAAGCAAGATATTGACAGAAACTGTGAAGGCTTTTCTCTTGACAGAAATTACATAGATGTTTAAGGAAATCATTGAACTGTTTTGGTTCCTTCACAATCAAAAAATTGTTATATCAACAAGTTAAAAAGCCAAGGCAGATAAAACAAAGAAATTCAAAGAGTGATAACAATTAAGGGTTGAATAGGGAAAATCCGAACCATCTTTTAGGTGCTCGAATAAGGGAGATGATTACCTGCTCAAGGATGCAACCCTTGCGAAGCACAACTAGACATTCCAATGCTTTAGGATAGTTATCGCCTTCGTGGGAGTCCTCCACCAGGTCAAATATTTTATTTTTCATTTCATTGATTGCTTTTACAACCCAATCTGGACTATCTCTGCGGGAAATCAAGGCTTCAAAATCTTGGGCAGGAGTCAGATCCCCGATTTTCTCAACTTTAACAGATGCATTTTCAATTAGATTGGGAGGTTCAGCAGTAATATTTTCTTTAATCTCTTCATCATTTGAAAAAGATCTCTTTCCTCCAAATAAACGCCTAGACTTTTTCTACAGCAAGACATTTTGAATGTAATCATATGTGGTTGTTCAGAAAATCACAGTCGATGTTTAAAAGATAAGAGCAAAGGACTCATTCTTACCAACGGATTTCCCTTTAGCTCGAAAGACCTGCAAAATGAGTCTATAACAGATTTGTTTTGCAAGAGCAGGTCAGCATCAGGCTCTGTGATTTTCTTGAGTGTGTCATCAAGAGGAGGTACTGCAATATCTGGATCCTTTGATTTCTGCTCTAGGAATCGATAAAAGCGCTGAAAGGTTGAAGAAACATATGTTAACTTTATCTTAGAGATCAATGCTAACTTTTTCAGTGGGGTAAATAAGCTGATTAACTTTAACAATATACAAGATAACAAAAATTCAGCATACTTCTCCATGCCTTAATACATCCAGTACTAACTCTAGCCAGCAAGAGATGCTAAATGTAGATTCAGCAGAAAAAGATAAAGATGGAACTATGAGTGAAGAACGGAAGAAATGAGAATATAAACCTGAATATATGAGTGGATAGAATGAGTACCTCTAACACTGGATTTGCTGTAAAGTCAGGGAGCAAAACTTCCTCTTGCCCATCTGGTGCAAGATCAAGCGCTTTTACTAAGTTAGCTGCAGCCTCTAGCTGTTGTCCATTTGGCAGCCACGAAGCTGGGAAATTAGAGAAGGAATGGAATTGAAACTCTCGCACATCCTCAGCAAAAGGAAGTACATTTAAGTAAAATGAATCAGGCTGCACAGCACAATCAGAGAAGAAAGAAATAAAAATGAAGAGTCAAATGTGAAGAGAGAACAAAGCTATAAAAATACAACAGAAAGAAAAAACTTACAATATTTTCTTTATCGGATAAATTAGGCGTCAAGACCCCAATGACAACATTTGCTTGTCCCTGTCTCCAGACACAACGTAATATTGCCACCTTATCCATTTCCTTCATGGCTCGTGCAAGTGAAGAAACTGCAAGCATGGCTCTTGTATTTCCGGGTTGTGGTAGGAACACATATACATCTTTCATGTAATGGTGTCTTAAGTGCACATTTCATTTTCAAACAGGAATATAAGAAAAACGAGTCAGGAAATCTCCATTAATAAATTCATCAAATATATTCTTCTAAAGCATGTAATATCTTACCTAAATACATTAGAAGAATCAGTAAATCCCAGAAGTTTCACACCCTTTTCCGGTAGGAATTTAAAAGCATCCCAGTGAGAAGTGGATAAGGGAACTATTTGAGGCCCATAAGGATAGCCTCTAATTCTTTGGTCAGGGGGGACGACAACTTTATCAGGATCTTCAGAACTCTTGTACTCATAATCTATTTTGACTTCACGTGTAGCAAATTTATCATTTGGAGGAGCCTTATCAGTATATTTCTTCAGAGTAGGGAATTTCTCTTCTGCTGTTTTCTTGTAAACCATTACCTGATTACCATTACCATTTTCAAGAAAAGAAAATACATTGTTTTACTAAGAATATTCTATTTAAAAGACAAATTGGACAAAAATAGTCCACTTGCATGGTGCACCAACTTGCCAGACGGAGAAGAAAAAAATTAAAGATACTAAACAAGAAATCTTCAACTTTAAATTCTGTTCACAATTCATGATATGCATAACTCCAAAAAAGAGTATATTTATTATTCTAACAAAAAATTAAAAGAAATATGATGTTAAATGGTAAGATGCAAGAGACAACATTGTCTATGCCCCTCCACAGTCAACTTAAAGTGTTCATGGAATCATGGTACTCAGACAACTAAAAAATGTAGCATTTCATATCAGGTAATCCTTTAGAGTATAAAAAGTATGAAAGATGGCATAACAACATTAAATATCAAACTAATTAATATGACAATGACAATGAAAAATATGTGAAAGGACTATGATGGGTTCATTGGATAAATGATATTTGAAATTTCATGGTCTGGAAATTAAATTATTTATATACATAGATCTCACCTTAATGCTCAATTTTGGACTGATTTCAAGATCCCCTCTGAAAACTGTAACTAGAGTTATATTTCTTGTTTTAAGAGCACCAAACAAAGAAATTGGATTCTCCAAATACAACAATCTTGTTGATGTTTCCTTTGAAAAAATATTTAACAACCGATCATTCTCATCCATTATTCCCTTGTTTGCATCTTGACTAAGCTTTCCTCTAACAATAATACTTTCCATTTTCATACCATGGGCAGTCAGTTGTTTGGCAATGGTGGTAACTTGCTCTTCCTTTGTGCCTTCATAAGATTCTTTTATTGGACATTGTGCATTTGTAATAAGACAGATACGCTTCTTTCCCTTGTTTGTTTGTCCAAATTTTTTTATCAACAAATTCATGCCAACAATGACAGCATCAACAACTAACATCAAAGTCAAGGTACACAAAAAAAGTAACAGCAAGCTGATGAAGTAAAATCTATGACAGTACAGTAGGAAAGGATCAACTTCCTCTTGGAAATTTAAATAATTAATCTTAAAAGGTTTTGTTATTTATTGCATCACTTGATTGTGATGACACAAACCTAATGGTGTTCAGGAAAATCTAAACTTGTAACACAATTCATGCAAAAAAAAAGTGTTATTCACTAAGAAAGCAAACAATTTGTATAACAGAAACAGAGGTTTATATGGATAAGTATTAGAAAAGGAAAATAAAAGAACTAATTTGAAAGATTATTGGCATTAAGTAATATACTGTAATCTGAAACACTAATCTCGGAGATTTTATGGTCAAAGTAAAGAAATTGCAAAAGAAACTACTCTTTTTTTCAGAAGCAAATATGTGAATATTTTATTGCATAGCAAAACTTAAAATCATATGGTAATATTTTGACATGTTAAAAATGTTAACAATTAACAAGTAAAATCTAACATAATATAAAAAAACAAGAAATTTTTGGATACAATCACCATCAGTTGTTCCTCGAGGTAGATGTTGTAAAGCCTCAACAATATCTCCATCCACAACTTTGGTATTTTTTAAAACCACAACATGTTGATACCCACCCACTTCCGTAGTAAGTTCATTATCAGTGTCTGAGGAAAATGTCAACAAAAACACAGGTGAGAGAGGGGCCCTTAATCAAATGCCATCACAAGAAAATGCCATGATTAAAGAAAACAAATAGCAAAGTATAAATGGGATTCTTCCAGTGACACATAGCAGCATGAATAGTTACTAGCTAGTAACAGTAACAAAAAGAAATGAAATTGAAAAAATCAGTTTAGTCAACTGGGAAGAGATTCTATTTACAATGACAATGAAAACCACAGAAGCAAAAAGAAAATCAAGGAAGATTAATAATTTCTTAATTCTTACTTCCAATTTCAACATTACAGACAGCTAAATACTAGGCAATCACTTGACAATAAAATCAGTAATGCACATAAAACAACAAATCAAGCATGATCCATTGCATAGTAAAGATTAAAGTGAGTGAGTACCTTCAGTTCCAAATAAGACTATTCCCACTTCATCATTTTTGCTAAAGACCAACTGTAAATAAAACAAAATCAAAACACACAAGACGAAAATAAAAACAATGAAAAAAATGAAACTTTGAACAAGAGGGTGGGAATGAAATTAATACCTTCTTTTGCACAAGCAAGGAGCAGGCTTTCTCAATTTCAGGAAGAACATAATGCATGGATGGGCCCACATCAAGCAGCAAAAGCAACGCATCCTTTTTTTTCGTAACATCATTGAGGCAACACAAAAATAAATTTATACATTCAGAGGTAATGAAATTCAGAATAACAAAAGGAAAGACAATAACATTCTAAATGGGGTGGGTTTCCCCGGAAAATGAGTAATATTGAACTAAAACCCTAAACCCAGAGAACTGAAGTGGGGGAACACTAAAGGGTTCGAAAAATCAAAGTAAAAATCGAACCTTGATTGGAGGCATGGATGGAAAAGGAGAGAGAGAAAGGGAGATTGAGCTTGCAGAACAAGGAGAGTTCTATGGATGACGCTTCCTTCGGACTTCCCGCTTCAAGACAAATTCTTCAATTGTATTTTTTTTTTAATAAAAACTTTCAGGCATTAGACATCATTTGTATTTGCAATAAATAATTTTAAAATCAAATAATCTTTAATTAATTAATAAGAAGAAGTGCTATTAAAAAGTGTACTGTTTTCATCTTAAAATAAATTCGTTTTCGTATCCGTGCAATTCACTGTATTTATTATTTTAATTTTATTTATATATAAATATTCAAAATAAAGATATTCGAACTTTATGTAATATATGTATATAATTTTTTTAATTTAAATTTATTTTTATTTTCAAATGTCTTGAGATTCTTGAGGAAAAAACAACAGGTTTAATCTCTGTGTTCATCTGATTTTTAATTTATTTTATAGCCGATAGTTCTCATGTTAATTAGTCAATTCCTATTTGTATTAGTATTGAACCGATCATAATAATAATCGTTCTTGAACGAGATTAAAATTATTGTTATGGAATGAGATTGAAATTAAGAGAAAGATTAAATCCACTACAAGAAAAGCATGAAATAGAAACTAATTTTAGACAAAAAAAATAATTAGTTGTTATAGGGACTAAATTAGAAACCATTTTTTTTTCTAAATTAGTTTTTATTATTGTTAAATGGTTTTTAAATTGGTATCTAATTAGCAATCAAGGTTTTTGCTACCCAATTTAGAATATAAATAATTGGTAGTTAAAACCTTGGTAGCTAATTAGATACCAATTTAGAAACTATTTAACAATGATATAAACTAATTTAGAAACTAAATTTTGTTTTAGTTTTTAAAACGGTTTCTAATTTAGTTACTATTGCAACTAATTATTTTGGTCTTTAAAAAATGGTTTCTATTTGATGATTTTTTTGTAGTGATCATTTTTCGGTCGATCGGTACTTCTCTCCTTTTTCTCAGACGAACTCCTGTTACTCTCGCTCTTCCACTCCTCCAACTCTCCTAACTTCGAACTCTGATGGTACCTACAAAAGGAACTTCGACCCTTAAGTCAAACTTATGCATTCGACACTCAGTTTTTAATACTAGATGATTGCATACCCAATCCTTTGGGATTTGTGCTTATTTATATAATTATTGTGGGTCCTTTGTGGGCCTAATAAAAGCATATCAACAAATGTTGGGTAATTAATCAGTTTCATAGTTGATCATGTTAGTCAATTTGCACCGAGTGCCATGTTAGAGTCTCGGTCGTGCAAACCTTACCGGTACACTTGCCCCCAGGCTCAAGGATGTTCAATCCGAAAAGTCTTTATCTGAGGTCATTATGACATTTGGGCTTCCCGAGGTGGAACGTGATGTTTGTGGCGTCGGACGCGTGATGTGACGCACAATGATGAGGTTTTTTGACGCCATTCGTCGTGAGTCGTTGGATCGAGGAATATTTATGAGCATATATTTATTTACACTCAATAGCATTAATCATAGATTATTATATTATAATAATAAATAAATTCATTGTTTTAATTAATATTCTTATAATTAGGTTTATTTTGGTCTTAACTATTATTTTTGTTAATTTTGTGTTTTAGAGTAAATTATCCGAAGAAAGCATCTATCAATTGTTACGAGCATATGTGACACCTCAGTCAAATCTATGCATGATTACGAATAGAGGAACAACAATATTATCAGCATTACAATCTCTAGAAGTTGCTTCAGAAGAAGATGGTTTAACCTCAGTGTATTGCATATGCCATATAGCATCCAATTTCAACAAGAGGTTTAAAAATGTTGAGTTAAAGCGAAAACTAATCAACATGGGTAAACATTTCATAACTTCAATCACACACTTCAAACAAATTACAACCTTTTCCATTAATACGTTTTTTTAATTTGTCTCAGGTTATTAAACGAAGTAGTCAACTCTACAAGAAAATTTATCGACTATGCGAGTAGAATTTCCATAAGCATTCTCTTGGATTGATCAAATACCATTGAAAAAATGGACACATGCCTATGACAGGGGCAAGAGGTACGGGCACATGATAATAAATCTTGATGAAAGCATCAACTTCATTTTGAAAGAGACTCGATCCTTAACGATTTGTGCTTTGGTTAAGATCATATTTGAAAGAACAAATGCTTGGTTTGTTGAACGAGCAACCAAAATACAATGCATGTTGGTCGCTCTACTACGAAAGAATGAAGCACAATCTGCTATATGTCATGTGCAAAGATATGACTGAGAAAATTCAGTCATTGACGTGGAAGACATGTTGACTACTGAACTTTGACGCTACCCAATGACATACACAATTAAATTAAATGAATGGTGGTGTGACTGTGGGGAGTTTCAAGCTATACATCTGCCTTGTCCACACGTAATTGTTGTTTGTTGAATTTTGCCATTTATAGTTAACGACATTTGTGACCTCAGTGTACCGTCTCCACAATATTTTCAAGGCTTATGAGGTCCAATTTAATCAAATTCAAAATCAGGATTATTGGTCTACTTACATGGGACCAAATTTGTTACCGGATCCCATGATACGTTGACATCAATTAGGAAGACCTAGCATTCAACGTATCCATAACAAAATGGATGATTCAATTCCAAATAAGTCAAAAAAATGTTCATATTGTAGAACCGAAGGTAACAATTGTTCGCTCAGACAAGCTTGATAATAAAATTTAATTTCAACTTTGATTATTAATTTTCTTATTTTCTTATTTTCTTAAACTATGTATTTATGCCTTCATTTATTTTATTCAACTAACAACCTAAATTAACCAACAAATATTCATCCATGAAAAAATTATTTATCAAATTAATTTCAAATATTACATAACTTACTACTCAATTTTAATTATAATTAAATAATTATAATATATATATTTAAAAACAAGAAAATTTATAAAAATAAAATAAAAATTATGACGTAGACAAAGTCGTGCCAACTTGATACGACTTCAAGTTAACATGACAGAAATCGTGCTAACTTGATACGAGTTTAGGTTGAAGTGATAAAGTCGTGTTAACTTAACATGACTTCTTTATATGAAATCGTGTCAAATTGGTATAACTTACTCAAATTTATAATTTTTTTAAAAACAGTCCCATTTTAATAAAAAGAGAAACACCTAATGTATGCAACACGTATTTCAATCCAATAACAAAAAATTGAGAAACCCTAACATGTTACTACATACTTTGGCTATTCGGTGACGCCAGGTAATGCAAGCACAGATTGACGGCGGCGATTCTAGGAGCTGGCCGTGAGGACGATTTGGTGGACCCACGACGTTACGGTGAGGGCACGTGTTCCAGCATAATCAAATTGAGCACGTGGAAATTTTATGTCCCACCAAATTTTATTCTCTCAAATGCGGGAAAGATTATATTATTTATTACCCACAATTTTTTTAATTTTTCTACCTATATTTATTCTCAAGGGACCAAATTATACATAGCTATTTTAATTTTCTACAAAATATATCCGTGAAATTTTATATTCTTCTATAAAAAGCAATCCATGGAAAATATTTTTTTTCTCGTAAAAAATCTGTAAAAAAATATTTCATTAAGGATTTTTCTTTGCTAAATTATTATAATTTTTCACGGAAGAATTTGGATCCAAATTAGGTAAAATAAAAGTTGAATCAAGAGAATGAAATTTGAATTTTAGGAGGTATTAGAGAGTGAATTTTAAATTTTAACTCTATCATAATTCCATAAAACCAGTTTATAAGATTAATGTTTGCATCCACTTATATACAATAAAATATTTTAATCTTTAGTCGATTTGAGATTTCCAAAAAAAAAGTGAATGATTTAAAGTAAATAAATACTATTATTTTGATAAAGAATAAGGCAGGGGAATTAAAATGAACATTTTATTTTTAATCTAAATCAAACAAAGTTATGACTTTGATAGACCAATAAAAATTTATTCTTTTATTTTCCTTTGGTTTTATTGCATAAACAAATTGATATAAACATAGAGATTACTGGTACAGCATTGGAAAAAAATAAAAGATGTAGATTTAGCAAAAACAATGACAAAAATGATTTGGAGACTTTCTGCCAATAATTTTGCAATGACCACCTTTGCTGCAGGGCTTTTTCTTGCACATGAAATCACATTTGTGGTCATCTTTTGTACCAGGAATGCAACTTCCTATGTGGTTGTCATAGCAGCAAAACAAACCTTTAACATCTGTTGCTCCACCCTCAACAGTTGTTTTTCGGAATCCTGTTTCTGTTCCATCTACATACATATCAATGGTAACGATAAACAAATATAATTAAGAAAATGAACCTTATTAAAAATAATCAACTCAAAGAAACTTTCTCACTTTCTTCAATCATGAAATTGTGATTACCTGAGAATAAAATGATGATCGCAATGGCAACAAAGAAAAGTATAAGACTTCTGGTTTGTGTAGCCATCTTTCAAAAAAATTTAAGTTAATTTCTGTTATGTGTTAGAAGGAGGATTAAGACATGTATATATACACACAATTGTATAAATTTTAACCAAATTAACACACATAAATATTTTATTTTCTCCAATAGTACAATTCGAGAAATCTTAACCAAATTAGTACACTTGATTCATTTTCCTTCAATATCAAATATTTGTCCAAATAATATATTGTGTAAAATATTTGTCCAAATAATATATTGTGTAAAATATTTGTCCAAAATATATTGTGTCGAATAGTTACCTAAATAGCTGTTGGTTTTATTCCCATACTCATATCTTAACATACCAATAATGGAGCCAGGCAAAAGGAACCAACTTTGCTACCCTTTCTAATATCTTTTATTGTTTACATATGAATTTGTATAATTTGAATATCTAGATGTCATCATTTTAAGCAAGAATATCCTGAAAAATAGGCTATCGAAAAAATTGGAGATAGTAATAGAATAAACCAATACAATATATTTATACTTAAATAAAATTTAGCAACCATTAAGTTCTATTATTATTTTTCTTTAAAAAAAATTCATTGTTAAATCACATGCATTTTGAATTGTATTAACAATTTTAACTTGTTATAATTTTCACAATATAATATAGAGAATGAAACTTCAAGTATTTATTTACGATAAATTATTCTTTGTTTTCAACAAATAATGAACTATCATAATAATATTTTATCATCAGTTTGCTTAAACTTTGAGAACTTTTCTTTATCATCAGTTTCATCAACCTTTTTTCTTCATAAGATTTATATAGGTGTTGAAAAAAAAATCGTTCCAAATCTTTTAAGAGCCATTATTGTGAAGTCTTGCACAAAATCTTCTTCGTCATCTTGTGTCAATCTCTAGTTATGTACGTGGATGCATTAAATGTTCCCCATGAAACATTAAATACGAGTGACTTTTTTTATGCAACTTTCTAATATACAACATCATTTATCATAAGTACAAGACATGTAGTTTCTTCCACCTTCAAGTATAAAAACGTAGAATTTGACACAAGTGACTAATTTCGTGATAGTCATTCTATCTTTTTTAAAAAATTGTTTACATAAAACAACTTTAAGCATGTTTTTCAAGAGATAATTATGTAAATACTTCGTTATGAAATTTTCTTGTAAGACTTGAAGAGACAAATATTCACTACAAACATAAAATAAACATTTATAAATCTGACATATATTATGAATACTCAGACTACGTATCAACTTCATCTATCTTTTTTTCTGTCTAAGCAAAAACTTTTTTTTATCAACAATGAATAAATTAAATAACAAAGATACTTAAGGAGTATCCCAACCCATATACAAACCCACAAGGTACTCCCCTTGTGGTCTAGAACAAGAAACAACCATTATGTGGTATAATATGCACCATAACAACAATCTGGTTACATATTCTACACCAGCACTTACAAAAAATCACAAAAAAAAAAACAACACCCCTTCCTGCATTATAGCCTTGAAAAAAGGAGGAGTACATCATGTAGCTGCAACCACTAAGGACTGCACCGAGGGGCACACCAACATCACCTAACAAATTAAATTGACTGTGGCAGCAACCATATTAAAGATATATAACATTCCAAGTTATGCAGAAAAAACTTGCCAATTAGCGCAATCATTGGTAGCACCAATCAGACCTTACCATAGCATATATAAGCCCCTGACCAACTTTATATCAGACACCTTAGCATAAACAAAAGCTCATTCCAACGTTGCCAACACCTTAAACTATTCTTTTCTCAATTCCAGCATGACTTCAAGTCAAACGTGCCAGTCCTTTGCCAGTGACAATATTTAGCATAGATACATAAGTGAATCCCTAAGAGAGAATCCCTTTTTCATTTAGAATTATAGGGCAATATATGATAATCTTCCGCAATACCACTTCACCTTCCTCTATTACAGTCATAAACAGAACCTTCCAGTCTCTACATAGTTGAGCTCAATTCCTAAACAATCCACTACAGATTCCAAATTTTCATTACCAAAAAACTCCCCTGCTTCAATACAAAATCTGTCCATACTCCAGTCAAAACAATACATTCCCAATTGAAAAACCACCTGCACCCCACCTTTTCCATTACCTGCAAATCCTTTTAGCTGGTCTGCGTGGCAACACCATATTACTAGCCACTCCTTTCGCCCCTTAAAAGTACATCAACATTAAGCTCCCCCTCATATTGATAATGTATCCTTCCAGTTTTGAATTCACATTTAATCACCCATCAACATCCTATTACTTGAAGCTTCTACAACAAATTAGTGGATTTAGAATCCAGGCCTTAAAGACCAATGAAACTGGTCTGAGTGTAGTTGACCTCCAGCAGCCACGACCTAGAGCAAACACCTTCCCCACAGTAGCCTTAGGCAAGGCACACAACAACCCTGCAAAACTGCTCCTTTGTGGCACCAAAAAATAGATAAGTGCTTAGAAAAATGATCTCCACCTCTTGACCTTGATTCAGCAACACCAGCTACCCACACAATTAACAGGGTTGAAAATACTTGAAAGTGACCCTCCACTGTACACCTAGAGCCAATCCCTCCAAAGCCTCAGGGCATGTTCTGTTCGTGCCCAACTACTCCAACTTCATCACAACCTTCTCACAAGAGAAATATGTTAAAAGAAACCTTTACATCCTCACCAAAACACCCCTTTTAACTGGAGGGATTCCAATATATCAGACAAAGAGCTCGCCTTCAAGAGCTCAGCTATCGTCCAACACTCCAGCTAGCTGATTCTGATAACTGAACCTCTAAAACCACTTACCAGCAACCACTCACTTTGAACTTCTAATACAGATAATTGGATTGAGAATCCAGTCAGCAAGAGTGTAATTGAAAGAGTGACTTTTGTGCTTCAACCATTGCCAGGACTTGAGCTGGACCATCATGAAAATCTCTTCCCCATCTACAACACCTTGTTTGAAAACTATCAAGTTCCTATGGTCCCAAATACACCTCACTATGGTAGCCCATACTCCTTTCCACAAAAGATTTTGCTTGCTATTCAGGTGTGACAAAAAAAGCTTTCAAAGTGTTTTGATAGCTCATTGTGTTGTACAAACGTAATTCCTATCCACTTAAAGCTTAGCGTCCACACCTTCTGGGCGAAAGGACATTCAAAGAAGATATGTTGGCATGATTCCTCCTTCGTTTGGCAGAAAGCACACAAAACTGTGTTTAGCATTATCCCTCTCCTTCTCATACACGTCCTAGTTGGCACTCTACCAAGGAGAACCCTCCAAGTTGTGATAATAATATTAGGAAACACTTTTATTTTCCATAGGGACTTGAACACTTCCTGATGGAGTTGCTGGCCCTCTTCGCTAGAAATTCATATGCCAAACTAACAGTATAGGACCCTGCTTCTTCGCCCCACGTCAGTACATCTTTTACCTGAAATATGTAGTCTAAGCAAAAACTTATTAGCCAAAACATATACGCAAAATGTTTATTTACGTTTAGCCAATAGTCCAGAGAAAGTGTTTGCATCTATTGAGACTTAATATTTATAAAATATGTTCTCTTTACTGTTAAGCATATAATTAAAATAAAAAAGATAAGGTATGTTGAACTTTCATATGATACTTTTTTTATACTCAATCCATATATAAAACTTTTAAAAACTTGAGGTTAAAGCTCATTAATAATAGCTAATTACACTGTACATTCGAATACATACACTATTATACACAAAACATTAATTAAAATAATATTTAAGCATAAATTAAATTTAATCATACTTGCGAATTATTTTCACATGCTTAAATAATTACCTAAATTTTTTGCGAGTTGTTAAATTTTCAATTCAATTATCAATAAAATTGGACATGAAAATGTGAAATTGGAGAAAAGACTTTAGAAACTGGTTACTAAAAATTATTTTAGAATGATTCAATATATTATTAAAATTGTTAATTAAACAAAGTTACAAAATATTAAAAATTAAAAGATTAAAATTCGTAAAAAATTAGGAATTAAAATTACATATAATTAAAAATAAAAAAACAAAAATTATAAAATTTATAAAATATAGGACCAAAATTATCCTACAGCCATAGAGAATTTTTGGTCATTGGTGGTGGAGAGCAACGAAGGGGATGAAAGAGCAATGACATGTCTACCATTTAGTAATTAGAATGTATTTTAGAGATGACCTCTTATGATCACCAAAATTAGAATATTAAGAAGAACCAAGGCAAAATCTTCTATCCATTGATTGTGTACAATAAGGGTTAGGTTTGTGTAGATCCAAAAATTTCTCAAAGAACTATTAAAATATGGAATAGAGTAAAAAAATGCAATTATAAAATTCTAATGAATATTAAGTAAATATAACACTATCATTACAAATAGTTTTCATTTGAGGGAAAAAAACTCCTAAAATAAAGCTGAAAACTAGTTTTGTGACATTTGATGAGTGTTTTGTCAAAGATCATTGGAGATCATTTGATCCTCTAGTTTTCTCTGCTTGTTTAATTTTTAAATATTTCGTTTTTGAATTCATCGTAAACCCTTCAATAAAGAAACCAAAAATGAAAGTTTGAGAGTATTAGATAATTGGGTTTTAAAATATGATGTATAACTGGATCTTGGTAGAAAGATAAAGATAAAAGAGGAAAATTTGTAGCATTCACCTTAATTAGAAAGTTTAAGTTGTGGGTGTATTCTTGAAAAGGTCAAAGGGTGATGAGAAAATGCAAGCTAAGCATACATGTCATGACAACTCATTTGGCTACCACGCTTTCATGCTACAAAAATGGGCTATGCTTGGCCATTTGAGCCTGGTCATAATACTACCTTGACAGAGAAGAAGAGAGGGAAGGGAAGAAGAGGGAAGAGAGGACTGATAGAATCAACTATGTATCCTTCTATTCCTTATTCTCTCTTTTCCTCCTAAACATCATCAAGCAAATATTTTTCTTCTTACTTTCTAATTGATTTCTACACCAAAGATATCCATAACCATTTTTGGTTTATGGCATTATAAACATTTTTCTCATAATTGTTGCCCCTCCTGTGCTCTTCAGGTAGCATTCTCTTTTTTCTTTTGTGTTTTTGCATCATCCTTATTATATCCCTGTTCTCTGTTAAAAATCTATCTAGAAAGGCAAAAGCCAACCTTTTGATTAAATGTCAAATGTATCTCCATGCATTTTCTCCATTATATATTTGACATAACATGAAGCCAATGCTAAAAAAGTTATGTAATGCTCTGAGTAAGGTGTAATTTTTGTAAATTGCAGGAGGGGACACATTTTTTCAAGGCAAATTTAAGGAAATTCAGAGGTTCAAAATTAGAAGATTTCATAGTCTGATCCAGACCCAATTGGAAACAATAAAAAACCATGGCTCCAGGGTCATTAAGAAGAGCCATTGGGGCAGTGAAGGATCAAACGAGCATAGGCCTGGCGAAGGTGGGAAACAGCACCTCACTTGCAGACCTTCATGTGGCAATTGTGAAAGCAACAAAGCATGATGAGTACCCAGCTGAAGAGAAGCACATGAGGGAGATTCTGAGCTTAACATGTTACTCTCGGGCATTCATCAGTGCATGTGTAAACATCCTCTCTAGGCGTCTCAGCAGGACTAGTAGTTGGACAGTGGCTTTAAAAACACTTATTTTGATTCAAAGGTTGCTATCAGAGGGTGATCCTGCGTATGAACAAGAAATATTCTTCGCAACTCGTCGTGGGACTCGCTTCCTCAACATGTCTGATTTCAGGGACAACTCAAAGCATAATTCATGGGAATTCTCTGCATTTGTGCGCACTTATGCATTATATCTAGATGAAAGACTCGAGTATAAGATGCAAAACAAACGTGGAAAGCGCAGCAGGTTTGCTTGTGATGACGAAGAGGAAATTATGGAGAAAGAAATAGAAAGAGGTAGATATATTAGAGAAAGAGAGAGAGATAGAGAAATGGTCACAGCCACACCAATTTCTGAAATGAAAACTAGCATTGTATTTTCCAAAATGCAACACTTGCAATTGGTGCTTGAGCGCTTCATAGCTTGTCGTCCCACAGGTTTACAACTATTAAGTCTGTTTGTTAATGCCTCAATATTTTCATCGCAATTAGGAATTTACATGCATCTTTGAACAATTCTATGATTATAAAATATTGCTTTTAAAGAATCTCGTAATAAAATATCTTGCATCTTGATTACAGTTGGTACTGAATTGTTGTATCAAGAAATCACCCACTAGTTAACACAATATCATTTGATCAAGATCAATCGTGAACTCTTAATCAAGACATAGAGTAGCCATATATAATTTTTGTATTCAAAAGAAAAGCATCTCACTGTTGTTTTCAACTAACAGGGAAAGCAAGGACGCATCGACTTGTGACAGTGGCTCTCTACCCCATTGTGAAGGAGAGTTTCCAAATATATAATAACATCACAGAAATATTGAGTATCTTCATTGATCGTTTTGTTGGCATGGAGATACCAGAGTGCATTAGGGTGTACGACATTTTTTGTCGAGTTGGGAAACAATATGATGAGCTAGACTTATTCTACAGCTGGTCAAAGAATATTGGAATTGCACGCTCTACTGAGTACCCCGAGATTGAGAGGGTCACAACAAAGAAGCTAGAGGTAATGGATCAGTACATCAAAGATAAAGCAAAAAATAAGAAACTTAGAATCCAAGAAGAAAACAATGAAGAATCAGAATCAGAACCAGAGCCAGATGAGGACATAAATGCCATCAAGGCACTGCCAGCACCAGAATATTTATGCCAAGAACCAGCAGAAAATGTGAAGGAAGAGATAAAGGAAGAAGAACCCAAAGAAGAAAAACTGGTGCAAACAGAGGGTGATCTATTGGATTTAGGAGATGACATGGAAACAAGTCAAGAATGTGGGGCCAACCTAGCCTTGGCACTATTTGATGGAGCAGCACCAACATCAAGTGCCACGCAAGCGCTTCCCTGGCATGCTTTTGATGATGTAGCAGATTGGGAAACAGCATTAGTCCAATCATCCAGCAACTTATCAAACCAAAAGCCATCATTAGGAGGTGGCTTTGACACACTGTTGTTGGATGGTATGTATAGACAAGCGGAAATGAATGCAGCTATGCAAGCACATAATTATGGGATGAATGGAAGTGGTAGCAGTATGGCTCAAAGGTTAACAGGAGGGCCTGCAATGCTAGCATTACCCGCACCACAAACATCAGGCGGTAGTGCAAGTGTAGATCCGTTTGCAGCCTCACTGGCAGTGGCACCGCCAGCTTACGTTCAAATGTCAGAGATAGAGAAAAGACAGAAGCTTTTAATGGAGGAACAGGTAATGTGGCAACAATATGCAAGTAGCATGCACGGAAATGCTGCATTTACAAAGCCACAACCTAACAATACTTATCACATGGGTCAGCATCAACAAAACTATGGACATTATTACTATTAATTAGGAAAACTTCTCCATTAGTTTGCAGTTGCACTGACCCAAGTAGAAATACTTGTGTCAAAACTCTTTGCGTCTGCTGATCACTCAGTATTATGTAAACCCACAGATAAAAAGATAAAAGCCAACCTACAAAGGTTCATTACTACATTTTTTCCCAAGTGTATTTTACTTTGCCAAGAATTCATTGTGGTTTGTCCTACTACTGTAAAACAGTGTAATTACCAAATTTACGAGATCAAAAAATGAGGAACCACATTTCAGATTAGATAATTAACTTCTCCCCTAAATTCAAGAGCCACTGTAAATCTATAACAACCTCAATGCAACAAACAAGAAACAACTGAACTTAAGAATTTAACGCCAAACGCTTGAAAACAAATAACCGAAGTAAACCATTGTTCTCTTTCCAAACAAAGTAAACCAAAGAGCAATTCAGTGGTGCGCTAAGCATAGAGGTAGATGAAGCCAAACTCGACGAAATTGCAATAACTCAAATTCAAGGAATGGAAATAACCAGTCATTGATACTATAACAGTTCTCAAACAAAACTAAATAGCAAATTCTAATATCCTCAAACAAAAGGTATTACTCCAAAATTAAAATGCCAAAGACGGCAAACAAAACAAGAAAAAAAATGTGAGTGAAATAGTAAATTCCAACTAAAACAGAGACGTTCCTTTTCCCTTCTTGTCACCACCGATTTCGAAGTGCTTGCACCTCTGTAGATTAGAACCAATGCAAAACAATTAGAGCCACGAGTTCAAAACGAAAATATGAAAAACAAAACGACATATAATTTACCTTGATTGGATGTTGGGAGACATGTTTGCATCCCTGGCACTGAAGCCTCAGCACGATTTTCTTGGTGGTTTTGGCCTAATTAATTATCAAAAAAGTGAATTTAGTGACAGAAAAAGATAAGCAGTGCAAGGAGCGAACGGTAATGTATTTTAGGGTTAGGGAGGTACTTTTTTGTGGAAAACGGGCTTGGTCTGTCCACCGTAACCGGACTGTTTACGGTCATAACGGCGTTTTCCCTGAGCGGCGATACTGTCCTTACCCTTCTTGTATTGGGTGACCTTGTGGAGGGTGTGCTTCCTGCACTCCTTGCTCTTGCAGTAGGTCTTCTTCGTCTTCGGAACGTTCACCTTCCAGAAACAATTACAAACAATTAGTTACTGTTAGACGAAATCGACGAGAGCTTAAGGAGGAAGAAGAAAGTGAAACTTACCATTGTTGCAGGGATCGGTGGAGCAACGGTGGAAGCAGCGTGTGTAGGGTTTAATGGCTTCTGGCAATTAGGGCTAGTTAAATGTTCTTTCTCTTCTCCGCGTTGGGCTTTCTAGTTCCAAGGAACCAAGCCCATAGGGTGTTGTCTGGGTCCAGTTTCGTGGCCCAATAAATATCCTTCCCAATGGGGAATAGAATCAACATGCAAATTGTGTATTTTCAAGGATTTAATTTCAGATTGTGATTATAAAAATTTAATTTCGGAAAGAGTTTAAAAACTATACTAGAGATTTAATTTCATGATACAATAAATATTTTCCGGGGAGTAGAATAATTAATACCATTCAAGAACAAATTTTTTTTGAATGTTATGCAAAACATGATAGTTTTGATTTTCTAAAAATCTTGAACTTTTTCCTTTCTTCTATAACATGTTAGTTTTGAATTAAAAAATTTGTACTTTTTAATTCTAAAATATTTTAAAAATATATAAGGACTCATAAAATAGATATTATTTTAATCATTTCCAACTTATTTTATACTATAATAATATTGTTTTAAGTTTAAGGTAAATTAAGAAAGAAGGAGAATGAGAGTGTGGATTGCGTAGGGTTTAAGATCGTGTTCCAAAATCTTGGCTCTGGTTCTTCTCTTCAACGATCTTCAATCTTCTTCAGTATTTCCTCCATAGTTTAGATGTTAAGATGAAGGAGTTATCTCAGAACCAGACTATTGCTGTCCATGGTATTGCTGGTGCGGGGTCAGTGGCTTTAGCCACTGCCTTCACTTATCCACTTGACACTATGAAAGTTCTCATTCAGGTTCTCTCCTTTTCTTCAACCCTCTTTCTTTCAAGCACTACTCATATGAATTTCTTCAACGTGGTTTCTTTATTCAAAGGTTGGTTCCAGTCCTGGTAAACAATTGGACGCTGCTCAGGCTTTGACGAGAGTAGTATTTCTGTCGGGTAATGCAGGTATGATGAGTTGCTTTAGGAGAATTGTAACCTTAAATGCGTGTATGCTTAACAAATGATGGGTGAGGATGGAAATGGGTTACTGTGTAGTTAAGGATTGATGGGAAACTTTAGACTTGTTTATGGCATTTTCAGATTTGGTCGCAAGTTACAGGTTTTGTGAAGCTAACTGCAGTTTCCTGTTGGTTTCTTGATTAACAATATCTTTATACACACAGTATGGTAATTTGGGTGTTTTGTTGTATTTGGACGTGTTAGGTTTATACAGTGGTTTTGGGTGGTTGGCAGTTGGAAGGACTTTTGGTCTGGGAGCACGATTTGGGGTTTACGAAATTCTGACTGCCTTTTATAAAGGTAAGTCATTTTGTTTTCTTTGAATTCTTTTCTGTGATTAGTGTTTTTTGTTTCAATTTTCTCATAAATATCAACGAAATAGAGTGGGACTACTTTGTATTAATTGCTTATGCTTGAGACATGCTTCTCTTTATATCAGTAATTTAGTATTGAAGTTTTGATATGCTTGTAGATTTGTATTGTCTGATTTTGAAATGGCTTTTTGATTGCATGACTTAAAGTTCATTAACTCTTTCTTTTTTTCTTTTTGATTATCACAATACCTCTTAGAGTTTGTTCTCTGAAAATTACAATTTATAGTGAATTTCTTCTTTGATGGAGCATGATTTGGTGCTCACAAATATATTTTTGCACTTGGCAGATGGTCGGGAAGATAATTATTTGTTTGGTTCCGAGGCACTTTTGGCTGGCATGGCATCTGGTGCCATTGAGTCTGTCATAAGCTCTCCATTCGAACTCATCAAGCTTCGCATGCAGGTTACCTCTGCTTCATATGTTCCAAGCTCCAACATTGCTCTGGAAAACGGGGCTCATAAACCTTTAATTGCAAGATTACTTAATGGCTGTTATCCAGACAAAAGGTCCTTGGACCTGTATACTGGTCTTATCTCCACCCTAACAACCAAAAATACTAACGTGAGTAGTGCTTTACTAGAGTATCCATGGACAATGACAGGATCTGGGAAGCCACCATCAGTTTCCAGTGTCAGGAGACCATCTGACATTGTATCTTTGGAAGGTTGGAGAACTTTATGGAGAGGTCTCCGTTCTGGAATTGCTCGAGATTCTGTGTTTGGGGGCATATTTTTTTCAACCTGGCAATTTCTGCACCAAACTATGCTAGATTGGAAGGCTGCAGGGATGAATCCGCCACCCAGGTTCATCTCTTTTTCTTTAATTGAATGAACATTTATTTTGAATCATTCTTCCTTCTATTGTTAGTTTTGTATTTTTAGGGAAGGTAAATTTGTGAAAAAAAATTCAAAATATAGCTAAAGATGTTTAACGTTTTTGTTTGTACTTACTACTTTTTTATGTCCTTCTACATAGATTGTGTTGTAATAACCGTTATGTGCAATAACAATTGCTTGTTTTGTGGCAGTAAACTATTTGTAAGGTTATTGTGGATTAGGTTTACAGGTTTCTTGTGTTTCATTTCTGTTTGGATTTTTTGAAGTGGATATGTAATCATCTGCACTTGTACTTCCAATGAAACGAAGCCAGAAGAACTAATTAGGCAATTAGGCATTCTCAGTTGTTTGTTTTATTGAGTTTTCTTGTGATGTTTTCTACAGATTAGTTTATGCTTAAGCTAATTTTAATTCATGGAGAAGTTTGTGTCATTTTTTCTTAATTTTTCCCTCCTAGAAGTCCTTTTGGAGAGATTTGTCCAAAGAGACCCTAAATTGTATATTTTATCATCTACTAGTTTAATTGCAAGTGAATCTAGTTATTCAGCTTCAGTCTAAGTGTGCTTGTCCTGACTCAGGTTAAATGAAGAAGTTGGTCCATTGTCTCCTTTCACTGTTAGTCTTACTGCTGGATTCTCAGCTTCAGTTGCTGCTGCTGCTTCCCATGGTTTTGATACTTCAAGAAGTAGATCACAATGTAATGTGGTTCCAAAGGTATGAATAATACTGCTTGTTACTGAAAAGTTTGAAACTGTGTGAACTACCGCCTTGTTTAGATTTCTCTTACATATAAAAGCCTTAAGAATCAGAAAAAGGAAAAGGTTGTACTTGAATATTTTCTATATAATGATTTTGGTATTTTGCAGCCATATTCTTTCCGCTAAGAATTGCTTTTCTCTTCTGACCAAAATATTTGAAGGGCAGAAGGAGTACAAAGGAGAAGGAGGCTGACATAGTCTACTTAAAGTAAAGAAAAGTTAACAAAACATGAACTCAGTAACTTTTTAAAGTTTAATTAATTTCTACATTTCAACCCAGAAAAAAAGCATTTGCAGATGATACTGAAAAAAAAGACCTGACATATTAGGTCCAAGGTTAAAACCTTTTTCTCTATTGCCAGATAGGATAGTGTGTTCCTATTTCCAGAGACGTTTCTCTATAGTCCCAGCAATCAACTGCAGGATGCTCTCATGATAGTCATAAAGTTGTGTTTCAATACTTGTTACCAAAAAGTTTAGTACTGATATTTAGTTAGTAAAGTCAAAATTTAAGACTACAAATAATGGAGAAAAGGATTGCATAATGCCCAATTAACTACATTAAGCATGGCTCACTAGTAGGTTAGTCTGGGAAATTGCCTTCATATATCAACAAATGCGATCCACAACTTGTCTATCTGCTGGTGTTATTTGCTTAAAGTCTATATCTTTGCGTTGTCATACCAAACTTTTAATAATATTACTATCTCACTTAAATAAAATAAATACTGTAATTTCATGTATTTCCAAATTGCAACCAATCTGATAGCTACTCACACTTTGTATGTTTCTAGTACATCTCAATGGAGAGAAAGATTTTGAAATGGAAGCGACCAGGAAACAAGTTTGAAAGAATTACTGGGATCCATCCTTTAGACAGGAATGTCTTGTTCCGCGGTATTGGTTGGCGGATGGCTCGTGCTGGGTTGGCATCATCCATGATTGTAGGAAGTTATTTATTTGTTGCTGATCAGCTTACTTCTAGTTTGACTTAATTGCCAAATATTGATACCCCTTTTTGGTTAATATGTAATGTTTACTATTTTTTTCTCCTGGAGAAGTCACATAATTTGGGATTGTGCTGTACTAGTTAGTAAATTAAAATAGAAAGGAGACAGTACTTGATGCTACCACAGTTGAATTGGATGCTGGTGGGAATCAGTACACGGATTATAGTCCTGATAGAAAGCGAGTAGACTACATTTGTTCAATACATATAAAAGATCCTTGGTGTGAGGATTCACAATGGGAATTTGTACCTTCCAATGACTGGTAACTTATAAGATTATATATTTTCGGGATCTTTATGTATTATTGCTTCCCTTTCTTTGAGTTTGAAAATATAAAAGTATTCTTTAAATTATATACTGAGTACACTGACCTTCATATCTTGCCTATATACACCAGCCTCCTAAACATCCGGTTTTTGCCCACAAAGCAATTGTTGTATACTATTACTTATACAGCATGTTTGAGTATTCTGGTATTAGAAAAAGGCAAACTACTTGCTTATGAACATCGTATCCTTATCTCGTTTATGTGGTCCCTTAGTTGGGTCAGCGTTCTATTGAGCCCTAATGGTGCAAACCATATTCTTTTTGTTTCCTTAAATGTTAGGACTTTTGTCCATTAGGACTTCTCTCCCTTTAGCACACTCAGAATTTCATCTAAGGAGGCCTTTTCCCTTTTGAGTAATCCCTTTGTGTGGGGTTGACTTATTTTGAACTTTTCTGTTGACCTGGGATGGTTGCATGGGTGGGTTGGTATAATTAACTTCACTCAAAAGCTACCGAGGTATTGGCCTCACAATCATGGTGGCTCGTTGTACTTTTTGCCATTGTAAGGGGGGGAAACATAATTCCTCGAAAACAAGCAAGCCAAAGAGCAATAGGGTTGGGTTGGATGAGTACTTCTCAAACACCTGCCTTCCACTTTGTGGCTTTCAATACACATAAATTTTGTTACAAACAACCAAAACTTTATGAACAAGGTGAAAGGAAACCAAGGCCCATTGGGAGGGTTTTCATGACAGACAATCATAATGACTTCCAATTCGATTTGGCATTTTCCACTTTAAAGGTCCAAACGGGGCATATAGTTTTGTGAGATTGAGAGCCACAAAGTATAATTATGTGGTTCTTCTAAGTAATGACTTTTGGTCTCTTTGAAGTTGCCACCGAAAATCACACCTCACTCAACTCACATGTGTTATGTTAATAAGCAAGCACGAGTGAGATGATTAGAAGGTTCAGTGGTTACGAGCTGATTAAGCAATGAAATAGTATTTTTATTATTATTATAATTATAAGAAACAATGGAGACTCGTGGATGCGAAGATCGAAGGGAAGCATTCTCAGATAGGACAAAAACTCCCCGAACTCCCTTCTTTATTCTTTTTTTCATTAAGTACCAAGTTTCAGATGTTGGATTCTACCTTAAGATTTCAAACCACGTTATGATCTGTGAGAAGAGAGCCACATGACTTTTAAACTACCATTCTAATAAAAAAGAAAGGAAAATGTATAATTAATTAAAAAAGCACTTAGCAGTGTGACTTCAATGAAAAGTTTTACTACAATTGCAGCTTTTTCTGTAAGTTAGAACTGTTTCTATCCTAACTCTGAAAATGCAGGAAACAATCTCAGTATGGCTAAGTTCTGGCAATGACTTTGTTTTACTCCTAACTGAATGCAGTGATTAAGTTGAGAAATAAGATTGCTAAAGTTATTAGAGTGAATAAAAATGATGAGAGGTAATTGATTTGCTCCTGCTAGTGGATTTAATACACGGGTCAAATGTTTTTTTTTATCAGCAGGTCAAATGTTTTATCTTTTTCCTTAGTAATAGCTTTGAGATGTCAGTTATTACATTACTTTAGTTAGTTACTCTAAAGCAAAACATAAAGGCAGTGTTATAAAAGCTTATGTCTGTTTTATCATAGTCTTCAACTCTCATTTTCACATCCTATCAAAATCAAATTATTAAACTTGAAATGAATATACTTGTCGAGGGACAGTGTGATAGCTCTTGGTCTTTGACCAAAGCATTTCCTAATTTCGCATTTATCTTTCACTTTCATATTTTGTGGCACCACTGCTACACTTGTAAGGTTTAGAGTTGAGTAAAAATTTCATGACTTCACAACCTACCCAAGTTGACTTTCACATTAATTAATAAAGCCTTTTGTATAACTCTAAACGGTGTTTTCTGCACACAAAATTCTCCTTTTGAAAAAAGGAATTTGTGTGTGGTTTTTTATCTTTATAAAAAGTGTGAACTTCATTTTAAATATAAAACAAACAAACCATAAGTATTTGGCACACATCAATTATCAAGCACGCCTTTGTCAAACGAATCATTGCAATAAATTGACTTCAATATTGATGTTGTTAAATTATACCATTTGTTTCACTACTTAACCAAACATGTAATTACTGGACATTATTATAAGTCCTATTGTATATTCTAGAAATGAACCCTTTTTGTTTCTCTGGGTATTTTTTTACTCCATAAGTAAGCTTCATCATATCATTAATTAACGGATCTTGAATTTGGGGTAGATGCTAATGGCAAAGAGAGGCCCAATAATGGAGTTGTAAATTAAATTTTGTGATTATTCAATTTTAATCCATGATTGTTGTATTGGAAGTTTGTCATAAAACTTACAAAGCTCTTGGTCATAATCTTGTCTGTTCTAGTGGATATGTATGAAGAGAGAAAGAAGCTCATGAATGAGGTAAGCATCATGAACTGGTGTGTCACTCTTTTGTGATGACAATATATGGATATAATATAGTGCTCGTGTTGGTGCTTCAAAGCATGCGAATGCTTGCATCACACATGACTTGATGCTTCCCTAAGCCGGAACCCATATGCAACAAAAACAATACAAAGCAAAAACAGAAAATAAAATAAAATGTCCCTCAGCATTGTGACACAAGACAACTAGCTAACAAATACCATCAAAGTAGGCAAAAGCTATAAAAGCCTAATAGGACTATTGCCCAATGTTCAGTTGCAAGCATCCCTTAGAGTGCTCAATGGGCTCCACAACCCTCCACAAATTCAATCAACATAAATCTCATTCATTCTCTCTACACTATCCTTGCACGTGAGGATCACAACTACCTGTTCTAAGGAATGACTAATACCCTCATTCTAAACCCTTCAACACATATTAGCTGGTTGTTTCACTCCCAACATCATTTATTCCATATCTAAAGTAATACCATCAAGATTCAAGTTCAGAACCACTCTCTATCCCAGAAGAAATTTCATTTCATTTTTATTTGCTTTGTTAAATGAGAATGTCTTTTTAAGTGCACAAAACTCTTATGCAACAGTAGTCAAGTGTAGATTATATGGTGAATTGCGAATACATGTAAAGTTAAAGAAACAAGAAATAGAGCTTTTGCATATCTTATCTTGATTTGCAGGAGTAAAGAGTCCTACATTAATGGCTGAGAATAGATACTAGATACGTGATTATCCACGTGTTAGAATAAGGACTAAAGAGCATGGAATTTCCAAGATTGACCTGTGCTAGTGAATGGGATATTTGAAAGCATAACGTCACACTGCATATTGTTTGGTTTGGCCATGAGTTTCATCTAGTGCCCCACTTGAAAGGCTGCTATGTGGAAATGTAGCTATAGCGACTTCACTGATTACAATGGAAGCTAAACTGCTATAGGCTTTAACTACAGCCAGTAAATATCAATAATAATAATAATGATGATGATAAAAACAAAATTAGCTTAAACTAATATCCCATTTGGATATACAATGCAGCTAACTAGATCACTTGCATCGTTTAATTTGGCAAACTTATTTCCTCAAGATCATCCAATGACAAGAAAACTTCATCCAAACAAGAGAGCTCTGGTCCATCACCATCATCATCATCGTTATCCCGCTCATAAACTCGACATATCACCCATTTACTATGGTCCTGAATCAAACAACCAAGGAAAAACAAATTAAAAATATGAACAATCTACTATGGAAGAAAGCATTAATACACATATATCAAATTTGATTTTTGGGGTAAAGTTTTCATGTACTATCTATCTGTACTGCACTACGTACTAACCGGTTTTGGTTGTGGTCTTCTTCTGGATGATCTGCTAGAGGAAGCAGAATCTAATAGACGATACTCTTGCATTATCCAATTGGTGGTGTTACCATCAGGGGCTTCTCCTACATGGAAAACATAATATTTCTTCATGCCAACTCTCTTGTTGCTTGAGCTTGTAATCACTGGCTCTTCCATTCCCATTGGCATCCAATAACCATTGCCAGTGACCCTATTTTGTGTCCTCCTGCTGTAGTAGTACCATTGCTTTCCCTCTGCCAAAGCTCTACCTGCAGCCATGCATAACCACCCACCCATTCACAATTGATTAGTACACACCAACTTTCATTTATTCTCTACCTATTTTTCATGTCAAATTGGCATGAAATTTTCTCATGTATTGATACTTTTTTCCCTAAAAAGCATTCACCTTCAAAAGCAATTCTGTTTAAGACATTGTTGTAAACTAAATATGCTCACCTCTCTCAACAGAAATTTGAACTTGTTACTGAGACATGAACTAATAAAGAATAAAATATGTGTATATATGTGTACCATGAAGTTCCCAAGGATCATATGGGTAGAGTTCAAGATCAGGGATGACATCTGGATGGCAAGGTAGAAGATTTGCCTTTCTTTGAAGGAAATGAACGACAAGCTCTTCATCTGTGGGATAAAAGTGAAAGCCGGGTGGGAGGTTGACATTGTTATCTGCCATGCTTTCTAGAACAAGGAAGAAAGGTGGAGTGAAAGAGCAATAATGGAAAATGAAGGTGGTGAGTAACAAAGTAAGGTGTGGTATTTATAGAGTTGTAATGCAAAGAAGGGAGGGAGAGAAAGACTAAATGGACATATAAGAGACTGACGTGAAACTGAAGTTGGCGTTTATCACATACAAATACAATACAATACTCATACATCTCAATATTTTATCAAGTGTTTGATAAAAGTTTTGAGTACTTTCAGCACTCAACATCAAGCAAGCAAGGCGGCGGATAACGGAACGTGATGCACGACTTAGCTAAAACGAGATCTCCAAAACTGTGTTGGACAGAGGCTTGTGTGTGAGACAGAAAACGTTGCAGCTGTTTCTCTCAAAGTTTCTTATTGATTTTTTTCATTTCATTTTGGAATCTGCACAGGTTTATGAGAAGTTTTAGACAGAGACATGTCAAAATAGATTTTAGGACGATATGTTAATGTTAGGCACATACATACTCTTATAAGCATTATTTTAGATTTGTGTATTGTTGCTGTTTATGGATAGAAAAGTTTGCATAGTTGTATCTTGAATTTGTATTTTGTGTCTTGAGGGTTATTATCACACTTCATGCTGATATCATGGATGAGCGTTATGAACGTGGCACAAGAGTATGGTTGTGGTGTTGGAGAGTTGAATTGGGGTGACCGACCTGTTGGAGTATACCTATATATGCTTCATAATTATTAGCAATTATCATAGGATTTGAAATAAGATTTAAAATACAAGGTCTTTTTGTTTGCTTTCTACCCATATGCTTTTGCCTTGCTTTGTAATCAATGGATTAGTAGTAGGAGTAGCACAGTGGGAACTGCACATACATTCCACATGAAACAAAGCAATCAAGTGAAAGAGCTCATTTTTTTGAAGGGGAAGGGGCCACGAGTTTAACTGATTTGCTTGGGTCATTGGTGGGGCCAAAGAAGCCCCCACATTATTTATATAATTAATCAATTATTAAATCTTGCATAAGAAAGAAACAAACATATAAAACTCTACTAGGATACAACTACTTTGCTTATAACTTTTCCAACCATAAATTACATTTTGCAGCTCTATTATTATATATTTTCTTCTGATTTAGGAGCTCTGCAATTATAATTCTTCCATTAAAGTAGACAACATTATTCTGTTTCTGATGGCTAATCTCAAATTTTATAGTACCATTTGAGGCCAATTATAACCATATCGAGATATAAAATGTTAGGAAGTTACTATTTGCAGTACAAGGTGTTACAGTGTCTTTCTTTTCTGTCATTATCTTCCTTTAAGGTGGTACCAACCTCCGTGAGACTACAACCAAACCACAGCCATCAACAACAAAAAAACATCAAGTTTTAGTCTGGAAATGGTGCTAGGTGCCATATCATGTTAATTTTAATAAGTCTTGTTGCCAGGTTCGAAAGTTACTTGCACCAATTTTAGGTGTAATCCATGATCCCCTCCAAAGGAAAAAAAAAGTATTGTGTAAGTAGATGTGGAAGCACTATCATCTTGTAGTTTTTGTACCTTCATATCCATGCCCCATTTCTGGGCTCTGGTGGACCAAGAGTTGAGGAACAACCTTCTATAAGGCATATTTTATCCATAAGGCCCAGTAAGCAACATTCCCAAGTGTATATGAATTTAGGCTTTTCATCCCCATTCCACATGGCCATTGACTTTGCTACTTAAACCTAGTCGGTGCTTCTTCCACAATGAAACTGATCATGCATGTTGAAAGTGTGCTTAAATAGTTAGTTTTAAAATGAGTGAAATTTTCCTTTTAAGAATTTACTAATTATATTTCAAATCTTTGGGATAGTGTAAATAAAGGTACAAAATGTATTCTTATTTAAAAAATACTAATTTTTACTATCAAGAGGTTAATGTTTTGCACATATGTCACATATATTTCATGTTCTTTTAAAAAAATGTTTTTTTTTTTCTGAAAATATCCCTACAATGCATGCCATCTATGCAAACAGAAATAGTAATACCAGGGGAAAAAAAGTCTGCCATTCTATATCATGCCTTTGTAAGTGTCAGTGTCTAACACAGTTTTTTTATTAATATATTGTTTAAATTTACTTAGATTTGGTGAGTAAGACTCAATAAAAAATTTCAAGTGATTTCAGAATATCAAACAGTTTTTAGCTAATAACAATAATAACAAGTGTGTATGAAAATATAGTTTAAACAGTTCTCTTAATTCCATATAAGGACATGGGATATTGGAAAGTACTGGTGCAGAGTTGTGAGATTTTGCGACTTAAAGGTTGTGACTAGATGATTTACAGTGGAAAATAACGTATAAAGAGTGGTTCTATGGTGCGGTTTGTGAAGAGAAAGAATGCAAATAGATTGTAACAAGGACAGGGGCTGGAATGCACATAGCATCCCTATGTTCCTGCTAACCTTTTCTTAGAGCAAATCAATCTTTATACGAGAGAGACACAAACTCAGACATCCATCAAAATGGATAATTGCTGGAGCATTCATAAGTTACAGTCAGATTCATAATGCAAATTTCGGTACATTTCCATTTCATTGCCACATTCTGAAGTAATTAGTCACTTTTTTAGATGATCGAGACATCCAAAAAAATCCCAATTATACTAATATTTTCTCTTTTCTTTTTACCTGTTATATAATACACGTTCAATTTGAATTAGCAAGAGTGGAAGTATGCTAAAAGAGCATTATAATGCCCCAAATGGAATGAGCACGCAAGTTTTGCTGACTAAGATGATGGTGTTACTGTAATTGAGTGGTGGGTCTGAGTTAGGCATGTTTTGCTCTCATACTATCTTATTCCTTTATCCTTTTCTTATTATTGGCCGACATCAAAGGCAGGGAGAAAAATTAAATAGAATAATTTGTACATACATACAAACATACCAATATTTTACTGCAACAGTTGTTGTTTTTTGTTACATTGAGTAATCAATCACTAGTGAAGTACTGCACTATCATCGGACAAGGAAACAGCAAAAGGGTCTTTTTCTCCTTAATCCTTTTTCACCTTTTCCACAGCAAACAGTTTCAATTTCAACATTTGAAATAAGTAGGGGGCTAATGGGGGGCTGAAAGTCTTAAAACTTTCAATTTATTTGGTATGAACCACTCATTTACAGCTGACTCAAACTCAATTCTAGGATGGTAAAAGATCACTGGATGTGTCAATTTTCTGTATGAAGCACAGCCTTTGGTTCCCTACTTCCTTCCCATCATTTCACACCTTAAAAGGGTGGTATTGAAGCATAGCTCTAAAGCAACAGTAATTTGACCAGTGAAGCTTTAAGTGACTGCATGTGAACTAACAACTGTTTTTTTATGTTATTAGTCAATTTTGAAGTGTCAAGGGAAATCTGATCTGACTGAGAAAAACGGATGGAGTAGAGTGTAGAATAATTCACTCACAAAAGTCCTTTCAAATCCAATCAACAATAGCCAGCAACAACAGTAAGTGGTGAATGCACAGTACAAAATGTGTGTTTGATGTTTTGATTACTTGGATCACCACGAAGTTTGGACTCTGGCTGCTACATTTGTTGACAAAAGAAGCAATGCCAGCATAATTTAAAATAGCAGTTAGGCCATCTTTATCAATCAGGTAAAAAGACTCTTATTATAGTACTATTAATAGAACATGCTGATACAAAGAGAAAAATTTATCATAGGAATGATCTTGGGAAAAATAACATGGGGAAGATCGTACATGTCTCATCACCATCTTGAGGTGTTAGTGTCAGTGGAGTTAGACTGAAAGCGAACCAAAGGGCTACTACACTTGCTTGATTGACACCATGATGTGTATATTCATATCTTATAACTCCGTCCATCTAATGCTGAAATTTGACCCACTTCACATGCTTTGACTGAAAAAACAAAAAATACTCTAGCAGTGATACCTACGCAACCATTATTACAACACAGGAACTAGTAGCTCCAATAACACCGGATTAAAATTTTGATGATGTTACTATAAAACTTAAAAGTTGGATTCTTCATTGTATTCAAGTATTGCACTGCAACAAAATTAAGATAATCACAAGTGGAGCATAAAAGTCATAAACTGGTCTTAATATTGCTACCTGCCTTAAAACTATTACCATAGTGATAAAAAAAGATCTTTTATTTTGTGTGCATTGCTTCCTCCAAGTCTGAGGTTGTTTGGAATTTAATTTGTACCTTTCAAAGTTGAAAGAGACCAATCAATTATTAGGGTGTTTACTATAATAGGAGAACTCAATTTGACTTAATCTAAACTAAATAGGTTGGATTTCTCATCACTAAATAATAATTAGTATATTGTTTACTTTATTATTCTTTTGATTAAATATGTATTTTTGAAATATTAAACTATTCAATTCTTTAAATATTAAATGATAGTCTATTTTCTTTTAAAAAAAATATAACAACAAATCTAATAAAGAAATGTTTTGAAATTATAAATTAAAAACAAAGTTTATAACTTATAGTCTAATGAACCTATTAAATGACTAAAGATAGGTTAGACTCTATTCCTCAGGTTTACTTCCACAAGTTTACCACTTTGAAATTATATGTAATTTTCGTCTGACTTTTACTTCCACAATAAAATACTTTATTAAACTCAATTTTTTTTAAAAAAATATCCGTTTCAAATTGTTTTCACATTAAAAACTTATACCTTCATGTTTTATACAGTTATATATATATATATATATTAATCTTATTTATCACTAATCATTCGTTATTATTGTAATTTTTTACTTTCTCCAATTATGAAGTGAAAATATTAAATTGTTGATATATGTCAGGATACATGTCACTAATATTGATTGAATTTACTATAATTCCATTTTTCTATATCAATTTTAAAGTTTTGATAATACTAGTGTCCGATACTGTAATTTTAAAAGGTTAAAATTTTAGTTCTACTCTTCACTTTAGTTTTTATCGAGAGTTGTCTTTTCTCCAAAATGTTTGTATGAGTACTCTAAGTTCTCGAAGTTGTTCTACCGAGTGGTAGGACACTTATAAAAGATTCTTCAACGTTCAAGTCAATAAGAATATAAGTGATTTGTAAGTGAGCAAATGAGTATGAGAGATTAAATGTACTTCTTGAGAGAATGAAAGTATTTATAGACTTTTGGGTTTGATAAGAGCTTAATAAAGTGTTTACTTTATCGTAACAATTAAATCACGTTTTTTGACATGTGTCTTTGGCAGTTAAAATCAAACTATGGGTAACATGAGAACTTAATACTAAGTTATAAGTTGAATTGTCATAATTGTTGACATTTTTGTCCACTTAGACATAATAAATTTATTTATTAAAATAAATATATAAGACAAAATCTATATTTTAAATACTGGGTAGTATAACTTTCCTTTTTTTAATTGTTCTTCTTATATCTGTGTCAATACTTAGGAGTGTATTCATTTGTTATTATTCGATTTTATGAACCAACTACCAATATTATAATTAAATTAGTAAATATGTTAGTAATGCAAATATACCTGATTTTGATTGTTATACAAATGTAGATGCTTTCGTCGAATGTGGTATACAAATCAATGAAACCCTTGGTGTCAACTCGTTCTCCTGAAAATCCTACCATTTGATCATCACATGGTTGGATTTTAGATTCTGAAATCCTCATTTTCTTGAAAGTTTACCAATATAAAATATCAATTGAACTGCCTCGATCTACCAAAACCTTGATAATGGAAAACTTGTCAATCTCTATTATGATAACCATATGGTCATCCTGAGTTGGATCAATAACACTAAAGTCATCATCGGTAAAGAGAATTGGAGGGATCCTTGGTCGGTCCCTGATAGTGGTTGAATGGACTGATTGAATAGCCCCGAGATGTTTCTTGCGCGCTGAAGTGGAACATCCTCCGCATGCAAATCCTTTCGCAATTGTGTTTATTACTCCACCAACACGTTGTCCCGAACGAGATCTAGGGCTTTCGCTCCTTGGTGAGAAACGTCAACTATAACGACATGATCTCTCTTATTTTCGGCCTTGGCCATCAAGTGTAAATCCTCCAATAATTTTGTTTATAACTTCACGAATGCCACGTCTTGAACGATCATCATTCCGAGGATTTTCACTTCTTCTTGACTGATCACCCCGTTTGGGGCTTTCTCTCCTTCTTTGTTGCTTTGTAGGACGTTAGTCGTCCTCAAGACATCGTGATCTTTACGGTTCTCTTTGTTCTTCATTATACGAATACCTTTCTTTCTTGTGGAGATCGGTATGAGGTTTTGTTTGTCGTTTGAACGAATTTTTCTATTTTGTCATTCAAAGCTTGGCATTATTTCGTCGTGTGTCCAAAGTTGCAATGATATTGACATTGTTTTGACATGTCGACATCTCTTGGACTCTGTAGTTTTTTCAATGCTGAGATCAGGTCGGCATGTAAAGATTCATCCATGATTTTACCACTATCAACATTTAATGGGGTATAAGTATGGAACCAATGATCACGTAGTTCCTCATTTTGCATGAATTTGATTGTTTGATTTCTAAATTCATCTAGATTTTTTGTTGGTTTTTTTTTATCAAGCTATCAGTGAACTTTTTTGGTCAGAGAACCAAGATCAAATGATGCATGGCTATCTCTGGCATGAGGTTCCTAATATCAAAGATATTTAGCTAAATCTTTCCATGAATGCTCGTAGGGATTCTCTTTTTTCTTGTCTGATATTGAGAAGAGCTAGAGATGACATATGGTGCGGTCGACTCCTAGCGTGCTGAGTGCTAAACTTTGTCGATAAAGTTTTGAAATTATCCATTGAATTGGGCGGAAGCTGAGTAAACCAACTGAGTGCTCCTTCTTTGAGGGAAAACTTTGCACCATATCGCCTTATCCATGGTGTAAAGATTCTTTGTACGGATTTGTAGAACCATCATAGAGTTTGATGTTAAGTCATTTCCATTTAGGAGGGAGTTGCGTCTCCATGATCTCAGCAGTGAAAGGGTGTCCCTTTGGATCATCATCTTCATCAATGATTTGAGTTCGTTTAGTATGCTATTTGGATGCTTGTTGAGTGTGTGTCGAACAGTTATTGATTTCTCTTGGTTGTGGGTAGGAGCATTTGAACGAGATTGTTCTCTACGCTCTTATCTGGCGATTCTTCGTTTCAGCTCTTCATTTTGTTCCTTAAGAAGATGTATCACTTCTTCATTCTTTTGTTGGTCTTCAATGCCTTTCTAATGCATCAAGTAAATATTCGGTATACAAAGTGTTTAATAAGAACAAATTAAAAGCGTACCTTACACCTCTGTAGAAGATTTATTTATAGTGTTTAATCATAGGTCATCTATTGTAATTGGCCAAATCTATCGTATATCAACATTAACTTTATTCTAGGGAGATTTCCTGATTTATCAAAATGTTATCTAAATTTGGTGGAACATGTTCCTAATTCACAGGAAGTTCTTGTAACTGCTTTAACTATTATTTATTATTAATATTTTAAATATATTCTAACGCGGTCGATCAGTATCCGAAACTGAGTGAGTACACTCGGTACCAAACGATACAAAATTAGTTTTAGAGTTTAGGTTTTTAAATTCTGATTAAAATTGTTTGAGATTTTAGTTTTAGATAGATATTACCAAGAATTACTAAAAAATTATGTTTGTTCAATGAGTTATAAAGCTTGTAAGACATGTTACATGAGATAAAAATATGTGATCTAAATTTAATTTAATTATATTTTTACTTGATTCAATTACCTTCATTCTAAATTTAAACAAATTCATAGACTTAAGATTGTTTTTATTTTATAAAATAATAATTATATTTTCAAAAATAAATAGTATTTTAATAAATATATTCATTAATTTCATTAATATGATTTAAAAAAATTATTTTTCATTTATTTCTTTTTTAAGTAAACTAAAATAACAAATTGGTCTGACACAAGAACATATGAATCTAAAAATTCCAATTCATTTTAAATACTATTACTAATCATATCAAATTAGCACAATCTATTAGTAATATATGACACGAGAACTATTTTATTAACTCTAATTATTTTTTCTGTTGTCTAAATTTCAAAAGATTTCATTTGGTGATTCAGAGAACTAGTTAGATCATTCATATAGCTCATTAACTGTGTTTTTCTTTGATCGCTAAGCTAGTTTTTTTTTAATATGGAACTTAGAATATGTTAATTATCAATATGAATAATTTATATTTTTTAATAGATCACCAATAAATGATTGGATTTTATTTTTTTAATTTAATATTTTATAAACTTTTATTCATAAGAAATTTTAAATTTTATTTTTGTCTTTTCTAAATCGTTTTATTTCACCTTCTAAAGTGTTTATATTCTGAATCACTTTCAAAAAATAAATTATTAAGAACAAAAAGTTTAAATCCGATAATTAATCAAGAACCAAAACATGATTAACAAAATTAAACAATATTAATTTATTAGTAAAACAATTTTAATTTACCATCTAAGCCATGAAGGAGAAGTCACAACTTAATGTAAGTGAAACAATAAGTCCATGATAAACCCTAATTTTAAACTCTCATATTCATCTTGAAATGAGATTTGAAATGAGAAAGATAACAACAAACGCAAAAGGTAGGGTGGGAAGTTTAGGAATAAAAAGGAATAAAAAAAATTGATGAAAAGAGAAAACAGTGTAACAATATATAGTGGTCCATGTTAAGTTGGTGATATTATTTGTGTGGCTTGAAAGATGATAAAGATATCTCTTCACCTTTTAAGGATATGCATGGGAGCTTTGAGATTGAGAAATTGGAAGAAATTAGAAGAAATGTTGAAAGTTTCAAAGTGGGGCCAAATGTCAATTTTAATTACTCTTGTTTCCATGACTTGGTAGCCAAATTGTATCCAAAAAGTTGTACATTGTTGCCAGCTATTACTCATTCACACTAAGCAAATCAAAAGGCTATCTAATTTGACCTTCATAATTATAATTATGCCATTGACATTAGTAGTAAATTGGAACATATAAGATCATTTCAATCATTATTCTTCTTCCATCTTACAAATATCGACTTGATCATGCAATTAGAAACAATAATTTGTCTCATTCTAGAGTGCTCTTGTTGGTCTTAATGGGGATTTGCCCTAATTAAAACCCTTCTTAACAAGTTGTTAATGTAAATATCTAATTCATATTGATTTAGCTGCTTAATAGTGGATGAGATTGAAACTTGCTACAAAATGAGACGGATAAACATTTCATTGAAGGAAAATAAAGTTAATGCCAACCCTTTTTTGGTCAACATTTACTTGAAAATCAACTTGACCAACCCATTCTGTGTGCATGGCTCCACAATCAAGCTCACTCCCCCAATGCTAATAATTCAAGAGTTATAACAATTTTTTTACTAGTTTAATCCAATGTTTATGGATGTTCAATATTGTAATTAGAATTTAGAAAGCAATGTTGTAATGTCACGAAAGTTATCTTGATTTTTTTATTCTTCAATAATATATTTGATATATAATCTTCTTCAATCATTAATCTTCAATTGTTTGGAAATGGTGAGATGGTTATGAAAGTTTGAAAATAAGAGAAATTTTCGGTAAAAGAAGTAAACACGGAGCAGGATTCTAAAGGAGAGATGAGGCTAACTGTTCTAGGAAGGAAGGATCCGAATAACCGAATTTAATAAACTCTCTAAGATGACTGAAGAACAAGTAGAGTGTAAACTTGAACAATATTTTATTATTCATTCAAAAGTAAAAATACAAAAGGTAAAGTGTTCTATTTATATCCAATATAGTCGACCCTTTGGAGATCTAAAGAGAGAAAAATTTCAATTCAAAATCCTTAGTAGCGTATGGAGTGGATCAAGTGTCACCTGTCCACTCATGTTTTTCACATTTGAGCATGTGTTCAAAATATATAAAGCTTGCTCTCCATTCTAGATGGTAGATGTCTTAGAATTTCTCGAGTTTAAGCGAGTCCAATTAAAATTCTAACCAAACTACTCTAACCCTAATATACTATGATCCAAGTACAAACTCAAAATTCTACACAATTTAGTCCAAATAAATATCTTGTACTATTTGACCTAATACAATACCAACATATCATAATTTACTATGTATAATATGTACCATACTAAGACTTGATCCATGATGATAATAGTTTGGATCAACTGATGTCAATTGAGACTCATTCCTTCTGATCCAACTGAAGCATAACTTTTTTTCATTTGATTAGGAATATGCCACTATAACTTTTTTAGAGGAGAGATTTAGAAGTATATCCCCACTCAACATTTTTAAGACTATTATATCTCTTAATTGAGATTAAAAGTTACATTATGTTTCAATTGCACATAAAATAATTATTACACTAAATGTATATAAAGTCTAATATCGAAACAATGGTGTGTGTTTTTTTCTATATAACTTCCATCATATCTCTTTTTATTTTTTTTTTAAATAAAGAAAAGCGCAAGTTTATTTTTCTTATTTATTATAAAATGAATTAAACATGTTTAGAGCAGGTATAAGACCTAGTTTTGAATTTAATTCTTATAGTTTTTTTTTTATTTCTCTTATTGTTATTTGTCCTGATAAAATTAGTGAAGTTTGGCTTTAATTCTTGTAAAATATTTTTTTTTGTTCTTGAAAACTTTGAAACCTTAGAAAAATAAATACATTTATAAGTGAAGATTTTTGGGAAAAAAAAGTATGACCCACTAACATTATAACAACAATGAAGGATGTCTCCAATGATAATTTGATGTTGAGGGTGTTTGGTTTTGTGGCTGAACAGGGCCAGGTGGTTCAAGAATATCGGTTGCCTATTTTGGGTACAAATGAACACATCACACTTTCACTATTTTGTTCTCCACTTTATTCCATGTGTAAAATATGGGTTTCTGCAATCGGGCTTGAAAATGGAAGGGGCTTATGTGAGGCTGAATGGCATACTTACTTCACAAATGATGACTGCTTCTTCGTGCACCTCCATACATTCTTGTACCATCCCATTTAATCTTTAAAATTCCAAACACCTTTTTTATCTTCTTTTTTTCATTTTATCTCATCCCAGCACTCCAAAAACATCCATTCTTTTCTTGTATTGGTTTATCACTAATTTAAATATCTTTTATATTTTTTAAAAACATTTTGGAACTCATAATCCAAATCATATTTCTGAATTCGAAAATGTTATCTGAATTTATAAAATCTGAAAACATTTTAAATATATATATATATATATATATATAATCTATAATCTATAATCTATTTTTAAAAAGTATGGTATTTCGAATTTGAATTTTTTTTTTAATTATGTAATCTAGAATTATATAATCTGAAAGCTAATAGCTAATGTAATCCAGAAACTAATGCCTGAATTTGAAAAAACTTTTTTGAAAAAGGCTTTCAAGTAATCCAAAATATAAACTGTATTACACCCATAAACTTCATATATTTTAACTTTTTCTTTTTATAAAAAGACAGAAGAACATATCAAGGTGCATGAAGAAGCAGAAACTTATGGGTGCAGGAAGAAGCAACCCGCAATCTATCCATCTCCTTTGCCATTCAAACTCTACTACCTTTGTGTTTTCCATTGTTCCTAAGTAGCCACGGTTTTGCATTCGTCCTAATAATATCTACCAACCAACCAAAAGAGTGACTCAAAAGTCAATATTTAGGCCTCCCAAATGTCCCAATCCTGATGTCATAAATTGCGATGCCAATACTAATTTGTTGTGTAATTAGAAGAGGAATAACATTCCTTAGAAATGATGTTTTCTATATAAACATGTACGTGACAGAAATTTGTCGATATGTGCAACATGAATGATTGTCATAGCAGTATAAATATTACATTATTAACCTTGAAAGAGAAAAGTACTAAAAATATATTGAAAGGAAACAATATAAAGAGACTAGATTTGAAGTTCCTGTTTTGAATTTCATGTAGTATTGTATAGATTTATGAAGGGATCTGAAAAGTTATCTGATTTATGCCACAATATTTTTCCTTTGTTGTGAAAGGGTAAATACCTTTTGTGCTGTTATATTTTATTCTAATTTCTTTAACGATAAAAAAACGGTTAATCTGTAACAAATTGTTTAATATTATATGCAATGTTAAACATATATTTAGTTATAATAGAACAGAAAAAGAAATTATTCATCATGATATATTAGACCATTGTGTAAAAGATAGTGCTACGTCATAAAATCCACTAAACCAAAATGGTTTGGTTTGAATATTTTTTATGTTCAAACGAACTATGTTCAGATGTATATTTTAACCAAAAACCGGACAAGTATTTCACAACTAAGTTTTAGGGCCAGAATTAACAAAATTACTGATTCAACTGAATATGTGCTGATCCACTGTAATTTGCTTAACTTTTTAAACATATTAAAATTGTGTTACATACAAGAATAAGAAAAGAATGTCCAAAAACAAAAGCACAGCACCTGACTCGAACTACTTAGGAAAAAAGATTTTCAGTTAGCTACAGCAAAATGTCCTCATAATGAACATCTATGCATTCTTCTTCTATGATAATTCATTAGGCACGCACGAATATAAGAAAATTAAAGATCATAAATCCTTAAATCACATGCCTGTTTCATTTTGAAAATTATACTCAGCAGCTCACATATTCAAATGACATGATTTTGAATTAGCTGCTCATGTATCATTCTGAATTTCTCTTTGAGCCTCCTGATCTGTAAAACAATAGAAAAGTTTAACATTATGGACAACAAAGACAAAGTTGGCACGTCTGGATATTGTTCATTAGAAAACCATGTTATATGAAATAAGAAATACCCTTTTCAATTCAATTTCTGTATCTCTCTTTTGCTGCCCGAATGAATGCTGCAGATTAGTTATGTCAAAAACATTATCCAAGTCATCTTCGAAGGCAGATTCTAGGTCTTCCCGGAGAAGTGCAGGCAACTTGTCCACAATGGGCATCAAAAGGAAACAGTTGAACTGCGAAATATTAGGTATAAGCGGAGCATAAAAGATGGGGAAAAATTTATGCAAGAATTCTAAATTATGAATGATTTCTATCATATACTAATCTATTGCCCAAAAGTCTTGACATTGTCAAGTAGTTAGTTTTAATCAACCTGAGCAAAAACATAAAATTTGAAAGAATGAGAAGAAAAATACATGTAATATGGTGTATACCTAACATTGTTTTGTTAACTAACTTGCAACCTTTACTGCAGTCTGTTTTGCATGTGTAAATGAATTTTTTCATATATTGATATCCTTTGTGAAATTACAATATGCAAGTGTTTAATGAGAAATAAAAAATGTTTTTCTACAATACCTGATGTTGATGCAACTTATAATTTTTTTCTCAGCATTGTAAGAAGAATCAAACAGAAATATTGGAAAATCATCAAATACTTTTTCAATTTCATATAGTTTGCTTGCTTAGATACCTTTAACTCCCAGTTGCAGGAAAATAAATCCATTTGAACAGTGCTGCTATTTGTTTTGAGTAATTTTTAAAATTTTAAAAAACCTAGCAATGAATATAATTTATTTTGACAAAAGTAAAAACTTTAACTTTTCTGCTAACAGGAATTGATTTTGGGTATAGAATCCACATAACATACCCATATTTATACTTCACTTTGTTTTACTTTACACTTCAAACAAAACTGATTACTGGATTATTCTATACTCAGTCCTAAACAAGACACAAATAAACTTTTGTAACCTAATTCTTTCATACTCAACTGTAATTTTGAAGAGCTACACTTTTCTCGTATATTGTATAGGCAGAGGGGATTTCTTAGCCAAAAAATATTTGAGAACAATCAGAAATTTTCAGCGAATATTGTAGGTTGTGTACGTATGTTATTAAACCCAAACAATCAACCCTTCATTTCTATGCTTACCAGGGAAGCTTTCACTTCCAGCAAGAAAGGAGAAAATTGGCATACCTAACACAAAGAAGCATAAATTAACAAAAAAAGAAACATCACAAACCTTTAATTCTGTGGAAACCAGGAAATATTCTCTAATGCCATGAAATATCTGTTGTACTAAGCCATAAACAATTCTTTCAGATGAAGGTGCAAGCCTCCTATTCCAGAGTGTACTATCCAAAAGGTCGGCAAGCTTTGTTTCTGTTGTCTGAATGGATGAACTAGAATCAATGCCAGAGGCCACATGACTGAGTTTTACATCTGGTTGTGACTTTGTGTCTTCTCTGTCAATGGCACTTGTTTGTGACATAACAGTTGCTGTAGGATTATTAGAAGCATTGGACTGTTCTGTTCCACCAAATGAATCCAAGAACTGACGTAACCCAGCCCGACTCTACAAAGTTGACAGACACTAGAATGAGATAGAAAATGAGAGATGAAAACTTAGCTTAGCAAACAATATTTTACTCATTTTCTCTAAGGAGGATATAATCATACAATCCCAGCTAGCCTAAATTCAAAGTAGGCAGCAAGATCATTTAAAGTTGCATCATACCAAAGCATCTGTCTCTGTAAATGCCCCTTAAATCAAGAATACCTTATTGTGGAGAGACCATGAAACATATCGGGTGGTGCTTACTAAGTCCTCCATACATCTGGAGCAAAGGATAACAAAATGGGATTTAGAAAATAGCAAATAAACAATGCAGAGAACTAATATTTAATGTAAGAAAAAAAAAAGGATAAATTATGGATGAGTATGCGAAGCTAGAAATTTTTAAGATCAAGGGGAAAAATGTACCCTAACATCTAAAAATAACAAGCATGAAAAATATGGAAGAAACCACAAAATCGTGATGTAATGCAAGAATGCCATAATACACTTGATGTTCTCTTTTAAATGGTGAACTATGCATCTTATTCCTCGTACTAAAAGTAAGCTCTTGATTATCCATTTTCCCTTTTTTATTAAAAAAAATCAATTTTTCACTTGACATATGGAACAAACTTGTGGCATATGGGGACAAGTGGTGGTTAACTTTTCATGGCATGATTTTTCAGTAGATTCTGCGAAGTTGTTGAAGGAAGAGGCAACACGCCTGAGGAACACCTCATGGCCACTTAGATATTCACTATCTTTCTGTCAAACAAAGTGCACATAAATAAAATAAGTTAGGAAAATTAGCAAACTAATAATTGTACAAAACTTGCAAAAGCATAAACAATTGATTCATAAAAATATCAAGAACTTGCTATCTCAAAAGCATAAGCTGTTAGGTGAAGACCTAAATAGTTTTATACCATATTCAGGCTGTGCAAGAGCCCTTCAGGAATTGAAGCACTGATAATGCACAGATCCACCCCTACCTTGTGCTAAAATTCACTTTTATTTAGAATAATAGAGCTGGCAAGGATCAAACTTTAGGCCACTCGTTTATGGAGGCTCTTGACACCATGTCAAAAACTAGGTGTCCTAAAAGCTGAAGCTGTTAGGTAAGATTCAAATACTTTATATCTTACAGAAAAATTGAAAGAGAATACCTGAAGAAGATAAACAGAGATAGGAAGCAGTCTCTTAAGTATATACAACAGTCTGGAGCCCAACTGTGGCAAGAATGGAGAATTAATCAATTAGTTAGACTTCGATTATGAAAAATAGTTAATATTATTTTCTCATAATTTGAAGAGTACAACAAGGATCATTTTGTATACAGCTTTGATCATAAAGTTATGATAGAATCCTGGAAATCAAATCAAACCTAATTATTACAAATGGAAGCTGTCAATGATAAACTTAGCTACTCAAACTTGCTAAGAAATGAGTTTGGATCAAAAAAAACAAAATAGTCAGATCAAGAAATTTGAGGATTCTATGAAAATTGCAGATTTTTTAAAATCCAGGGAATAAGATCACAAAAATAAATAGGAGGGCTAAAATACCAAATCAGAAATTAAAAGAGAACTAAAATTGCAATTCGGCTAAATAATTAGAGAAAGAAATCAAAAGGAATATATTCATTTTTATAACATAATCACCTGATGAAGAAAGGGTTCAAATGTGTCACGAGCCTTTGCAACAGCAATTACACAAGCAGTCCTGGTTACTAAAAAAATATCATTTTAATATTTAACAATGGTAGTATTACAATAATGAATAGGTAAAACACACAGACCTAGAGTAATTTGTTCCATCATGAATGTCTTCAACTCCACAAGCATTTACAATTTCTTCACGAGTAATTGGGGGACACTTGATTCCTCCAACAACAAAACGAAATTCAGCCATGGCCCGATGATATTGTGCTCCACCATAAAGCCGCATACTTGCATTCTGTGTACAAGGATAGGTTAGCTGTCCTTGTATAGAGACAAAGCAAACACAATATACAAGACTATGAAATGTGTGTATTATTTATTAATGTATGCAGGCATGACCAATGAAATCAGAATCCTGGGCAATTCAAGAGGCCAAATTTCTCATGGGTCCCAATTCCAAATTCCAGCCTCCCCTCCACCTCCCTTTAACTGTTTATACCCCTTCTCTCTCATAGGTGTGTTGCACATTTTAACTCTCCCAACAATATACCTTAGTAATGGTGGGCTTTGTAATTAGCAGACAAGATGTTTGTTTCATCAGGTGTTTGTTTAACAAGATTCAGAGAAAATCTTCACCCACCACACAAACATAAAACTCATACGAAAGTAGTAATTAGCAGACATAACTGCCAAAGTTAAATAAAATCATCATCCAAAAGACAAAGAAAATGGCAATTATGCATGTTTTAACAAGGGAAAATAGTAAAATAAAGAGTAGTTAGATTGTCATCCACTGCAACGAAAAGCTAATGCAGCTCAAAAGAATGGTAAAAAAATAGGCCGAAACTTACAGGTATTAGCTTGTGAGGGAACTGAACACCATCAGAACCAATAAATGCACCTCCATTTATTCGCTCATCTTGCAGTGTTTCACCTGAAACAACAAAAGAAAGGTCAAGCAATTTGTCAAGGGAAAGGGGATATCCAAAGATAGTAAGCTTGCTTTTCAAGTATTGTGTATTATCTACTGTTCAATAGGCTAGCCCGTGAAAAGAGCTAAGGTGAATAGGAGATTTACCAAACTTATCAGGAGGTGCAACAACTGTCCCTTTAAGCAACAATGACAACTGAAATAATATAAAATATGCAAGTGAGGGAGGGAAAATAGGAGTACATTTTAAGGTTCAAGCACTATCTATGAATTCAAACAACTGAAAAAAAAATTAATAACAAGCATGCATATGCAGATCCATACAGACTAAGAGACAGATAAAGAGTTTACTCTGCAAGCTCAACATCCCAAATTAAATACCCCTCCCCTTGGTAGGAGGGCAATTAACCAGCAACATAATAATTTACCAACAAAGAAGGGTCAGATACTGAGAAGAAGAATTTATGAAAAAGAAACCTTGGTCAAGAACATATCATGGAATGCTCTTCCTTTCTCCTTCAGTTTGGCCTCATCAAGTGTGCTGTATATAATGTAAAGGAGAATAAAATAAGTAATGAATGGAAAACAGCTAGATAACAGTTCTATATATAAAAAATTGAAACCAAAATTATCACCCTCGTTCCTTCCTTTGCAGATCAAGTACAACAGAGGTATTTTTAACTTATAACATACCTCAACTCTTGATTTATGTCACTCAATTTCCTTGTCACACTCCGATACTCCTTCTCAAGAAGTGGAATGATCAATGGTACATTATTTATATACCTAGCACGATCAGTATTAAGGACTCAGCCACAGAATTATAAACAAAAAAAAAGACAAACTTAAAATCAAACTATAATGTACAAGAACCTCTTCTGTAGCAATTCTTCCAGAAACAGCCTAAGTTTGCTCACGCCTATCCTACTCCTTTCCTGCTTTGACAATGCCCTCCCTAACTTCTCCTCCAAAGATGCAACATCTTCTATCTCTCTGAAGCACACTGCCTGCATCCGTAAGTACAACTAAATAGATCAAGGAGATGAAACTCTCAAGTATGACTGCACAAAAATTTTAACCTAAATTATGAACTGCTTAAGGGAATTACAAACTCAAATCGCAGTGGCATTGCCCTGTTTATTTATTATTTGGCTTTTAGTTTCTTAAAGTATCACGACAGTGCAATTATGGTTCTTCAGGTTTCAATTGCACCAATCGAATCCCTCAAGTTTTTTCTCACTTCCAATCATGACCCTCCATCCCAATTTCATCCAATATTTAAGTCATTAATTGCTCAAGAGGAAGAACATTCCCTTTCTTCAAAACAATAACTAACCCACACACACGTCGACAATTAAGTCACTATACTCATTGTACCTTTTCAGGTCATTGTAATTCAAATATCTGTGCTTTCGTTTTACTCGTGGTCATGTCATGCTAGTTTACCATGCCATTTAGTTTTGTTTAAATATTGATGTGATAAAAGTTGAGAGACTCAATTGGTGCAACTGTAACCACCTGGACCAAAATCACAAAATCTGTTATTTTTTTAGCCACTGGATAGGCATTTAAAACAGTGGCAGAAGAACAGAAAAGAAAATGCGCAACTTACTTGGCATGCCGAACATTGAAATGAAACAAAATAATAAGTAGTAAATGAAGAGCATACGAAAAATGGCAGGGAAACCGGTTATATACGAAGGAGGCAAAGGAGCATAAACAACCTGTTTGAACTCATCATTGGAGGAGTAGAGATAACCAGTTCCACAGCCCACTCTTCCCGAAGGCACGGAGGTGAAGAAGGGGGAATCGCCGAGAATGCAGCCGTCAAGAGTGGAGGGAGGCGGCGAGAGGAAAACCTCAACATCGGAGGGGCGCGCGAACTGAGGAATCCTGGTGTCGAGCTTGGTGGAGACGATGACAGTCCTGGCGAGCTCGGGATCGACCTGCATGACGACGCGCCTGGTGGTAGCGTTGCTCCAGTCGCTGCAATCCTCGAGGCAGAGTATGATGAACTCTTTGTGCTGCATCTTGGCCCGCACGAGCGCCTCAACGGCACGGGCCTGCGCCTGCAAATGGCGGTTCCTGCGGCCGGGAGCGGGAGCGATGAGGCCGGGAGTGTCGATGATGGTGAGGTTGGGGCAGTACTTGTACTCCACTCTGATGATGATTTCTTTGGCGGAGAATTGGCTGGAGTCCTGCTCCAACCTGGCATTTTCAGCTTCGATATAAGCCTGAATTTGGGGAAGGGATTTGTGGTGAGAGAGAGAGGGGTCGGTGTCGGAGACGAGGTGGCAGGAAGGGGACTCGCATTGGGGGTCGTATTTCATGTGGAGGGTTATGGGCCTGCGGGTCTTGGTGCCGCCGCCAACGTGGTTGAACTGAAAGCCCATGAGGGCCTCCACCAGGGCGCTCTTGCCGTCCGTTTGGTGGCCCACCACCAGAACCGCGGGGGCGTCGAAGGGAGTCTGCAAGTCCTGGGCCAGCGCGTGCAGCTCATTGTAGGCTTCGTACAGGCGCCACTCCCGCTGCTCCTCTTCTTCCTCTTGCGCCAACTCCCTCTCCATTTCCAGATAACTCTTCCTTCCTCTGCTTCTCTACACACACCCAATGCACTTCGCTCTTTTCACACTATTCTATTCTTCCACCGCTTCCAACCCTAAAGAAATTGAACAAGAAGAAGAAGAAAAGAGAAAAATAGTTAGTGTTTAAATTCCCAAGTGCCAGGAAAAGGGACGCATGACGTGATTGGATGCGTCACCAACTGACACTTGTCTTTTCATCTAAAGCAAAACCCAAACTCATAAGTGTACGACCGATGGTATACCTTAAATAACATAATATAATAAATACCTTAAAACAGAGACAATTCCACAAACACTTATATTCAGGAAGCCACTACATATCACATAAGAACCACCGGTCATAACCGGTTATCTAACTCATAGAACCAAAATCCAACTCAATTTATAAAAGGAACTTCTGAAAAGAAAAAAATACATTTTTATAATATCTGGAGAGATTAAACAAAATACTAGCACTGATTTAAACATCAAAATACAATCATAAGTACCCAACCGATCGACCGAACACGCATGTCAAGAAAAAAAAATTCAAAAAATTAAGTAATTACTAACACGACAACAAATATGTATCGACGTATATCAACATTTCTTCTCTTTCGCATTCAGACACGTAGAATAAGTATTTACAAATTCTCTACAAAATCATCACCAATGGAGAATATAATTTCCAAGTAATGTATATGTATAATTTATACAAATCAAGATGTTTATACAAATATACAAGAGAACACAAATAAAAAAATTATATACCTGTCACAACTATAAATTTTTTCAAAAAAACACAAAATAAAACATTCGAAAAAATTCTAAAACAAGGAATTTTTTCAACGATGTGGCTAATGCAGCACAAGATAGGTGGCAAATGCAGCACACGACATGACACTAACACCTTTGCCGTTCACTACTCACACGACACATTACACTGACACCTTTACCGTTCACTACTCAAAACTTCTGCTTCTGAGAAAAATTCTAATCCACGTTTCCTTAATTTCTTTCCTACTCAGAAATCTTATACCAGCCTCTACCTTTCCATTTAGTAATTTCTCAAATCCATGCTACAAACTCTGTACATGACTTTTTTCCATTTGGTAAGGTCAAAGGCTATATTCACGGTTGGATAAAAAAGATCACACCAAATTCAATAAAATCATCTTATATCAGCCTCTACCATTTAGTAGTTTGCGAAATACATGCTACAAACTGTACATGGCTTTTCTCCATTTTAGTAAAGTGAAAGTCTATGTTTACATTAAGATCTTTGAAAATGCACACCAAATCAATAAAATCTTTTGACTGATGAATGATTTTTGCCGCAATCAGAGGTTATAAATGTTTAAAGTACCATTTTGGTACGACTTTCTTCTCTCTCTTTTTCAGATTTTTGCTTTAAGGACTGAAATTAATTTTTTTTTGGGGGTAGGTTGCTTAGATGTTTGATTAGAGTTTATATTTTTTAAGCAGAGGATTATTTCTATCTTTACTGCAACTCTAGTTCACCATTTAATGATTAAAAAATATATTAAAATAAGAAATAATCACATTTCCTTTTAGATTTTGCTGCAGCAATTCTGAGTGAGATTATATTATTATTGAAAAACAAGGTCTTTCCAAAATAAATTACAAGTGAATGGTTGGCACCATGAGCAATGTGGCTTCTGTTATCTTTTTGTTTGGTTTGATTCCGACCCACTTACTGTCCCTACTTATCCTTAATGACAAGCTTGGATTGGCATTGCTGGAATCCCTGTAAAGAGTAAAGCTTCTCCTTATCGTACACTACTTATCTCAAAGAGATATTCAATTTTATAATTTTGATAATTACATGAATCATATATATTTGAAAAATATCTCAGTGATTGCAGTAAGAAAATGGGATCCTAATAGGTGCAGACTGAATTTGTAGCAAAGAAAGATAAAGAAATGAAGTTATAGTTATGTATAACAAGGAAAAAAATAGTTTGACATTAAAAGTGGAAGAATTTTAGGAGGGGGTGAAGGCTCTGTCCTTCAATAGGGATTCTGATGCCCTTCTCCCAGAGACCAAAGCACCATCAAACGTGGCAGATGTCAAATAATCACCACAAACATACAAACCCGACTCAACTCTCGGGTTTTTCTTCAGATCCGTGGGTGGGCACTGATTGGGCTGGGCAAACCCGATTCGATAGGTCCTCAAATGCTTCCACTCCCCAACAATTTTTCCCCCAAACCAACCCGAAAGCTCCTCAATAACCTTACCCACAAGTTCATCATCGGAGACACCCTCAAACACCCCAATGAGTGACACTGATACCAGGGCCTTGTCAGATGGCCCGTACGATGGAGCCACATTCGTCGCAAAGAACATGTTGTTTACAATGCCCTTACCCGACCCGTTCAGAAATAGAACCGGGTCTTGAACCGGTATCTGATCCCGGTTCGCGGTGAAATACAAACATACCGTGCTTCGAACCGGTTTCTTGGGAACCGTACTAGTCCTTCGCGCTAATAGTTCAACTGCTGCGGGTTCTTCGACCGCGACGATGACTCCCAGCTCGCTCTTCAAAACGTCGCCGTTTTGCAGTCTGACGAGCGGCGTTTCGGAGCCGTCGAGGTCGACGGAAACGACTCTGGAGTTGAGCAGGATGGAACCGGACGGCAACCTCGCCGCCAGCTGTTCCGGAATGGCCGATATGCCTCTCGCCGGCAGGGTGTTTTCTCCGAGAGCGAGGCACTTGAAGACGAAATCGAACAGACGGGATGTCGTTTCCAGGTCTGGATCAAAGAAGATTCCGCCGAAGAAGGGGCGGAAGAAGCTTCCGATGATGGAATCGGAAAACCCTAGCTTCTTGAGTAAAGCGATTGTCGGGACTTCCTCTGCGGCGAGGATTTCTTCGTCGGATTTGGAGAGGACACGAATTCTGGTAGATCCGATTAGTAGCTTGTCGAGGGGGGATCCAATTGGGTTGGTGAGGGATTTTACGGAGTCCCAGAAGTGGCGGAGAGGGTCCGCGACGGTGTGAAATTGGCCATCGTAGAAAATTCGAGCTCCAGAGTAGAACTTCTGGAGATTCAGGGATTGATAATTGAGGAGCTTTTGGGCTTCGGGATAGGCGGTGATGAAGATTTGGAAGCCGCGGTCCAGGAGGAAGCCGTCGACAATGTCGGTGCGGACGCGGCCTCCGACGGCGTCTGAAGCTTCGAGAAGGAGGAAGGGGATGTTGTTGGAGTTGAGGTGGGTGGCGGCGGCAAGGCCGGCGAGGCCAGCGCCGATGACAATGACTCCGGTTTTGGGTAGTGAGGGGTTTTGGAGAGGTGAGGAAGAGGTGGGGGAAAGTTGCGCGGAGGATTGGGGATTGAATCTGAATCGTTTTGGAGGAGAAGAGAAAAAGGAGAGGTTTGTGCAAGGGACGGAGAATAGTGTGATAGTAGTCATTGGAGTATGGATAAGGTTTTGGGTTAATGATCAAAACCTTTTTTTTCCCCTAGAGGGGTTTTATTCGGGTGGATTTGGCTCTTGAATTGGTTTTGGTGGAGACGCTTACGCTGATGTTGATGCCATGTCTTTACGTGGTATGAGATAGTGATATTATCATGTGTCTGTGTCGAGTAAAATTATGGTTTTTAAACTAGTGTTTCCAGAATATCAGAAGCAGAACATGTCAGAATATTCTCCCCAGGAGCTCCCTTCTCCTTCACACGACATGGGAAGAAAATTGATTTGTGCACTGCTAGTAATATGAATAAGACCAATCCGCTCTACGATATAACTAATGGTTCAGTTGTGAACTTGTGACATTCCTCAAATTTTGACTAAATCTGAGGCAGGAAGGTTATTGCAGCATCAAAGTTCGTATGATCATACCTCCTTCAACAAGAATGAATTTCCGTTTATATAGCAAAAGATAATAAAAACAGAGACGTTGCAGAAATCCGTTCTCGATCCCGTGTGATGTTACAGTTTTTGTGTGCCTTTTCCGGCCACCTCTTATTTTATTTTTCACGGAGCTTTCCTCAGACACCGTCACACTTCCTTGCTTTCTGGTTGGATCCTCTGCACGTGAGTCTTATTTTCTCCGCAATCTCCTTTGTTTTTCTTGGAGAGTTGAGATGCTGGAACGGGAAGTACGCTAAGATTGTTTTGGAGCTGCAACAGTTTGTTGGTTCTTCTCCGTGTATAAACAGGGGTTTCGTCCTCATTCTTCACATATCTCTCACGGCCTCTTCCTCTTCCCACTTCTTATTTTCTTTCTCTCTTTCTCTATTAACATAGTTCTGGGTTCTTAATCTAAAAGAGTTCTTTGCTAGTTTTGATCATTGGTTTTTACCTGAGAAGTTTGGGGGACTTGTGCAATACTTTGCAGATAAATCCTTACGGACAGTGATCACCCATGTTTCAGGAAACCAATCTTTTCGTGTTTCCAGCTTTAATTACTACAATCGTAAAGACTTATGGCTGATAATACGGACAACAACTCTACACCGGAGACATCAAATGTAGTTTCCACAACTCAAACCATTTTTACGAAACCGTTTCCAAATGTCTTGAAAATTGAAGTCTTCATCGATCAGAATTTTTTACGCTGGCAAGAACGCATATCTACCCTATTGGACATGTACAAAGTCACTTTTGCATTTACGACTTCTAAACCTGACTCAAGTATGTTTGCGAAACAATTTGATGTTTGGACCCATGCAAATAAGGTATGTCGTCACACCTTACTCAGTGTGTTATGTAATGATTTGTTCGATGTTTATTGCTCTTACAAGGATGCAAAAGATATTTGGGATTCCCTTATTCTCAAATACATCGCTAAAGACGTCGTTAAACAAAGGTTCATGATCGAAAATTACTATCACTAGGAGATGATTGAAGACAATACCATAAAAATTAAGATAAATGAATACCACAAGCTACTTGAAGATATTAAAGCAGAGAGCATAACCTTGCCTGGTGAATTCGTGTTCGAACTGTTGATAGAAAAACTTTTTGGACCGACTACAAACAACAACTGAAACACAGGCACAAACAAATGTCTCTGTCAAATTTGATCACCCGCATCATCATTGAAGACACAAATAGAAAGGAGTGTGCTAGTACAAGGGCCAAAGCGTTGTCTGCCAAAACAAACATGATAGAAGACAAACCAACTCCAAAAAGATACGAGAAAAAACCTGATCATAAAAAAAAATATAATAATAAGTTCTCTCGTCCCAATGCAACTAACTCCACTTTCAAGAAAAAAGAAAATTGTTTTGTCTGTGGAAAGTCAGGTCATCATGCATTTCAGGTAAAATACACACATAGGAGTGTTTATTTATAGATAAAAATAATAACATAATAATATAAATTATGGGCTAAGTCGTTACATTTAACACTTCCCCTCAAGCTTATGCATATAAATCATATATACCCCACTTGTTACAAATATAATCAATTATAGATCCCCGTAAAGATTTAGTGAAAATATATGTTAATTGATCATTCGAATTAACAAATTCAGTTTTGATGTCTCCAAACACAATATTTTCTCAAATAAAATGACAAACAATCTCAATATGTTTGGTCCTTTCATGAAAGATGGGATTTAAGCTAATATTAAGAGCAAACTGATTATCATAGATGAGTGTCATTTGATTGGCTTCTCCAAATTGCAATTATTTAAGTAACTGTTTAAGCCAAATAAGCTACAAGTAGCTGAAGCCATAGCTTTACATTTCGCTTCAACACTAGATCTTGCTACAACATTTTGTTTCTTGCTCTTCCAGTAAGTTAAATTATCACCAATAGAAACACAATATCCGAAAGTAGATCTTCTATCAGACGGAGACCCTGCCCGATCAGTATCTGAATAACATATAACTCTAATATGATTATTGTGACCATATAACAAGTCTTTTTCAAGAGAACCTTTAATGTATTTCAATATACAAATGAATACATTCCAATGATCAACACATGGTAAATTAAGGAGTTGACTCATCATACTAACAAAATATTTGGACAAGTGATCGTAAGATAGTTCAATTTTCAAACTAATCTTCTGTACTTCTCAGGATTTGAGAAAGGCTCCCCTGACTAGGTAGGAGTTTGACATTGGGATCCATAGATGTCTCAACAAATTTTGAATTCGTTAATCCAGATTCCTCCAAAATATCCAATGCATACTTCCTCTGAGAAATAACAATACCATTGTTTGATTGTGCTACGTCAATTCCCAAGAAATATCTGAGTTTGCCAAAATCATTGGTCTAAAAGTGTTGACAAATGTGTGCCTTGGTGATCACTGCCTATAAGAACAATGTCCTAAGTTCCATTATTCTAAAGCACACTCATTTGATCAAGCATGGCCTGACGCCAACCAGAATAAGTTAAGACATCACGTACAGACTTTTGAATGGACACAAAATAAATAGACGGAAGACATGAATAAAAGGTTGAGACAGTCAATGGTAGCTTAAAGCATTATAATGTGGAGAGGGATTACGGGTAGAGGATATACCTTTATGGATGGCAATGAGAATATCAGGTTCAACTATCGGAGCTGAAAGGGATGGAGGTTATGGCACTAGAAGAGATTCATCATGTGGACGATGGGAAGACTGACGATGAATGTAAACTTGAAGAGGTGGTGGAGGAGGAGAATCTTCAAGCACACTAGACTTAACAGGAGGATCAAAGGCAATTGGAATATGTACTTATTCAAATGGAGACACAGGTGGAGAAGATAAAGACTTAAAATAAAAAAAAGACTCAGTGAAGGTGACATCTTCAAAAATGAAATAATAGTTAAGAAAGAGTGAAAAAAGATTTATATCTTTTATTAGATTTAGTAAACCCTAAAAAACACATTTGTGTGCTGTAACAGATAATTTATCTAAACCATGACAAAAATCATGAACATAGCATGTAGACCCAAAAACTTTAGGTGGTAAGGGATGAAGAGGTTCATGAGGAAATAAAATAAAATGAAGATTTTTATTCTCTAAAATCGAAGATGGAATACGATTAATTAGATAACACGCACTAAGAACAACATCACCTCAAAAATGTTAAGGAACATCACCATGAAGTAACATAGTACGAATAGTTTCAACAAGGTGTCTATTATTGCGCTTAGTCACCCCATTTTGTTGAGGGGTATAAACACATGAGGTTTGATGAAGAATGTCATGAGATTTCATAACAGTGGTAAAAGAATGAGAAAGATACTCACGAGCATTATCACCGCGTGAAGTTCGAATTGAAACTCCAAATTGATTTTTAATTTCGTTATAAAAAAGATTGAAATATAGAAAACAACTCATAACACGATTTCATTAAAAATAACCAAGTACATCTTGAATTATCGTCAATAAAAGTAACAAAATACATAAACCTTAAATTCGACTTAACACGACTTGGTCCCCAAATGTCAAAGTGAACTAAGGCAAAAAGGGATGAAGCAAGAGATACTACTAGGAAAAGAATTGTGACTTTGTTTACCTAAATGACACGACTCACAAGACAAATTAGACACTTTGGACAGACTTGGAACAAGGTGTTGCATCTTGGCAAGACCTGGATGACCTAGCTAAGCATGAATGAGAGATGGAGAATCTATAATCGTGCCAACATGTGCAGATGTTTGTATGTGGTAAAGACCATGAAACTCACATACGATGTCAATCATCCGTCTCGAACTCTGGTCCTATAAACAAATAGAATCTTTGGTAAAAGAAATAACACAATCAAGAAAAACAAGTTAGACGACTAATGAATAATAAGTTAAAAAGAGTCCCAAGAACATAAAGAACATTATCAATTGATCAAAAAAGAAGATGATAAATAGTACTAACACCATGGGATGAGACCTTAGAGCCATTGGCCATGGTAATGAATGGTAAATAATTGAAGGTAGACAAAGAAGAGAAAAAAGATTTATTACCAGTAATATGATCGGTGGCATCTGAGTGAGGAACCCAAGGACTAAAGAATTGGAGTGAGTAAGGCCAACATAAGATGTACCTGAATGTGAAACAGAAGTAGTGGAACCAGAGTTTTGACGATCCTCATACCATTTAAGAAATTCATTGAAAATTGAAGGTTGGCCTGAGATATCAGATGAAGTAAGATCCATAGTAGAAGGTTGTAGAGGAACATTTTGGGCAACCACAACAGATCTAGGAGGACGACCATGTAAGGCATAACACCGATCAATTTTGTGGCCAAGTTTGCCACAATGGCCACACTTGTGATGCCCTTTGCCCGAGTTGGAAGGGCGAGTGCGATCATAACATTGAAAGATTAAAGTATAAGAGTCATCAACTGGAAGAGGTATATCAATGATGTGTTTACCTAGCACATGCAAAAGGGTAGAACAAGTGGAAGTAAAATTGGGAACAACGGGAGATCCCAAAATCTGATCACGGAATCAGAATAATCATTAGGAAGGTCATGTAAGCCCAATAACATGAAAAACTTGGACCGTTGCTCTAGTTCTTGAGAAGGAGTGGAGGCAGGAGGCAATAATTCATTAAAATCATGAAGAAGAGCATGTAGTTTACCCAAATATTCAGTCATTGTACCATCAAGATATTTGGGAGAAACAACGTTAAGGAGATTTTGACACACACCATAAAGACATTCAGTATCATTAGTGTATAATAATTTCGCATGTTCCCAAACTTCCGAACACGTCTCAAAAACACGAAAAATTTGTTTTAAAGATTAGTGAATAGTATATTTAATAACAATGCATAATTGAGCATCAATTTTTAACCAACGCGAAACCTCATCTGCAGCAACATTGCAAAAACATTGGGTAAGATGATCAACATAATCTTGACTCTTAAGTCATAATTTAATATTTGAGACCCAAGAGTCATAATTAGTTTCATCTAATTTTTCAATAGAAAGATGAATATTGACATAATTAGTATAGATAGATGGATTGGGCATAGTGGCAGCCGAAGAAGCCATAGATCCAGTTGTCGGCAGCATAGTGGTAGGAGACGGATCAGGCCCAGTGGTAGGAGATGGATCCATAGATCTACTTGTCATCCAATTGGTGACAACAACGACTCCGACAATATTTTGGTGGAGGTTCCGGTGAGATTCTAGAATGGCGATTGTGGTGGCGAGATTCCAACGATAGCGGCAACAGTGGGTGGCGGTGGGGCGACGCCTGACGGTGAAAAATGGGTTCACCCAAAAAAACTTTGAATCCTAATCCTAGACTATGAATACCATATTAAGAATGGAGAAAATAAATATAGGATTTATATCCCTTGTATAAAATACACACATAGAGGTATTTATTTATAGATGAAAATAATAACAAAATAATATAAAATTATTGGCTAAGCCCGTTACATTCAACAGTATGTTATGAAATTGCAACGACTAGGATTAATCAACATGCATGACAAACAAAGTAATAAACGTGATATATGAGTAGAATATAAAATAACGAATAAAACATGTTATTTGAATGTCAATCTGAACTTCTTGATTTAATTCATACTGATCTAGCTAATTTAAAACAAACATTATCTAGAGGTGGTAAAAATTATTTTGTAAAATTTATAGAAGATTTTTCTAGATACATCAAAGTGTATTTAATTAAGCATAAGGATGAAGCTTTTGATATGTTCTTAATTTATAAGACAAAAGTAAAAAATCAATTGAATAGGAAAATTAAAAGAATTGGGTTAGATAGAGGTGTTGAATATGTTTTGTTTAATGATTTTTGTGTTAAAGAAGGCATTATTCATGAAGACCATATTCACATGAATCTATTGGAGTAGCTGAAAGGAAAAATATGACTCTTAAAGAAATTATTAATTTCATTCTTATTAGTTCTAATGCTCATGATAATCTTTTGGGTGAATCTCTGCTTACTGTGTGTTTTTTACAAAATAGGATACCACATTAGAAAACTGGTAAAACACCTTATGAATTGTGGAAAGGTTATCAACATAATCTTGAATACCTAAGAGTGTGGGGGTGCTTAGCTAAAGTGATGTTATCTTATCCAAAAAAAAGGAAAAAAGGTTCTAAAACATTTGATTGTATGTTCTTAGGTTATGCGGAACATATTTGTTGTCTATAGATTCCTTGTTCTTAATAGTGATATAATTGAATGTAACACTGTAGTAGAGACAAAAAAATGTTAAGTTTTTTTAACTTATATTTCCTTTAAAGAGCAGTGGTACATCTAAACAATCTATAGAGAATGCTAGTGATGTCATAAGTGAGGATGTTAGGAGAAGTAAAAGACAGATAAAGGAAACCTCGTGTGAAGATGTTTCTTATGCTTATCTAGTTGAAAATGATCCAATAAGGTTTTAGAAGCTTCTAGTGCTCATAATGCTAAACATTGGGATATAGCCATTGGAACAAAGATTGATTCAATTAAGAAAATTATATTTGGACCTTAATAGATCTTCCTAAAGGAGAAAAACTCATTGGTTGTAGGTGGATCTTTAAGAAAAAGTATCATCCATGGATCCATAAATAAATATAAGGCAAGATTAGTAATGAAAGGTTTTACTCAAAAACCTAACATAGATTATTTTGATACTTGTGCCCTAGTTATTAGAATTCCTCTATCTGAGTGTTGTTAGCCCTGACATCTATCCACAAGTTATTCATTCACCAGATGGATGTTAAAATAGCTTTTCTGAATGATGAACTAAAGGAGGAAACTTAAACCTGAAGGATATGTAGTTCAATGTCAAGAAGAAAAAAGTGTGCAAAGTTTTAAAATCTTTGTATGGTTTGAAACAAATACCAAAACAATGGCATGAAAAACTTGATAATGTTTTACTTTGTGAAGATTTTTTTACCAATGATGTTGATAAATGTGTGTATTCTAGATCTGAAAATGGTAAATGTGTCATTATATGTTTATATATGGATGACATGCTAATTATTGGTACATGCAATAATATTGTTTTTAAAACAAATTTTTTTTTTCTTGAATCTAAGTTTGAGATGAAAGACATGGGTGAAGCAAGTGTGATTCTAGGAGTTAAAATTATAAGGGAGATAGTATATTACTATCCCAAGAACAATACATTGAAGAACTTCTTAAGAAGTTTGGTTATTATGACTTCAAGTCAGTGAGCACCCCTTACTAACAAAGTTTTAATAATTTTCATATCTCTTATGGGTGATGTATGATCTGCAACATACACTTGATAAAATCATCTATATGAGTGTTAAGTGGAACCGCTTGCATGAGATCTTGACAAGATTTCTAGAGTGAATATCAGACATGCGCATGGCCTAATAAGCGCAACACAACGATAACAACAAGGATTGTGGGAGTGTATTGTGATTGAAAAAATCGCTAACACATACTAAGTGTCTTGGTTAATATAGTTTGTTATACCAACTACACTCTGTGTTAAGTTCATCAATCTAAGACTGGTTCATATAGCTTGTTATACCAACTCTAATGCATTACATCTTATATGAACCCAGGATTTTTTTCTTTCTTTTTATCTTCTTTCTTTTTATCTTCTGTCTTTTGCAATATGTGAGGGATTGTTGTAAAACAGAATTCTTGTATATCGCAAAAGTTATTAAAAACGGAGACGTTGCAAAAATTCGTTCTCAATCTCGTGTGACATTGCAGTTTTCGTGCGCGTTTTCCGGCCACCTCTGATTCCGTTTTTCACATAGCTTTCCTGTCCACGCTCCCTACTTTCTGGTTGGATCCTCTACACACGAGTCTTGTTCTCTCCACAATTTTCTTCGTTCTTCTCGAGGAGTTGAGATGTTGGAACGAGAAGCACGTTGAGATCGTTTTGAAGCGATAATAATTTTTTGTTCTTCTCCCTATATAAAGAGAGTTTTCGTCTGCATCCTTCACTTATCTTTCACGACCTCTTCCTCTGCTCACTTATTTTCTTTCTCTATTTACATATTCCTAAGTTCTTACTCTATCTTTCCAGTTCTTATCTCAATTTTTACTCGAGAAATTATTGTTGTATATTGAGAGACTTGTGCAATACACAGCAAATAAGTTCTTATAGAGAGTATCACTCACACCTCAAGAAACCAATCTTTACGTGTTTTCAGCTTTAATTACTACACTTGTGACATTCCTCAAATTTTGACTAAATCCGAAGGCAGGAAGGTTATTGCAGCATCAAAGTTCGTATGATCATACCTCCTTCAACAAGAATCAATCCCCTGTGCATAACTCCGTATAAATATGGTAGAAAACATTCAATCAAAAACAAAAAAATATCGATAATTTTTTTTTTCTTAATATCATGTCATTATTCTGAAACGTATGCAGAACTACACAGGTATTCTAGCCATCAAGTGGTGACCACGGTTATACTTTCCAGTACGCCCCCACAACCATGATTTGATTTATTTATTTAAAAACTGGGAGAATTATTCAAATGGAAAAAAAAAAAAGCCATGGTTTTGACTTAGAAGAGTAACTTCCATCAGTGAAGAGGTGTTGTTTTATGAATCATGAGGATCAAGCCCCCTGGCTAAATGCTTCAAGTACCGGTAGTCTCCTTTTAGAAGTCAGGGCATGGTGAAGACTTGAAATATAAGCATGAATTTCTTTCCTTGATGGAGCTTTATCTAAACCTGGGAGTACAACCTCAATACCATCATCCAGGGGTGACCAGTCATTGAAAAAGGTTAGGATATGATGCGGTTCGGGTGAAGTTGGTTGGGAAGTCAAGACTTGGTGATCAGATTCCGCTGCTGCATGCTGCTGTTGAACAATGCGGCTGCTTGAGCCTTGCGTGCTTGATCCTGCTCGCACAGATGATGATGTGCTTGTCTCCGCCTACATAACGCCAGAAGATATACTCAATTCCTGAATACTTCCTTTTTTACATTAAAGGACATTGCTATCATTTTTTATTGCTTACCCTGGATTTGCTTTTCGGGGAGGGTCGACCAGAATTGGGCTCTTCTTTTAAGTGTAACTACAACAAGTTCACACCGTTAAGCTATCAAATACCATTAAGACAGGCAATTTATTTCCTATTGACACTGGATAGAAAACCATGCCGCTTGCTTGTGTCCGTCAAGAATAGTACAAATTACCAAAATAATACATTACATCGTACATTTTTATTTTCATAAAATGCAATTCGATAGGTATATTTGCTACCTTTTTTCCTTAAATTTTTCAGGAGGCCAGACCAATATCATAATTTAGCAGATTCCTCAGTCCGAAACTCAAAATTCCATGTCAAGTAGCATTATCCAGGTCCAGATCATGATCGTATGTTGAAGTATGGGTAGTTATGTTTTAGTCTAAAATGTCATTCTCACCCTAATTTAGAATGGGTAACATGACCTGTTTTTCATGTTGTCTATGCAATTTATATATAATTCTACACGTGGAAAAAATAGGAGAGAAAGAAAGTGACGGGAACGACAGAACATAATAGGAGTCAAAGATGTTAGCATAGTATATAAAAAATCATTAATTAAACCCTCTAGACACATTTACAATCCCCAATATAATATATGCAATATGACTTAACAAATACGTAACCAGAAGTGACAACAAAGATTTTGACACTGCCCGTAGTGGAATGTAACTGATTTCGCCACATGCCGACATTGCTCGTCCTAGAAAGAAAGGGAACCAAAATGGAAAGAAACCACGGGTTGCATTTTGAGGTTATGGTAAAGAAAAATAAGAAAATAAGGCATAATACTCTCTATTCTTTTTTTTATTGAAAGAAGCTAATATAGTAGAAGATTTACAATTTCATTAAACTCCAGTGCCCAACTTTGCAAGAAATTGGCACGGACAAAACCACATTCTTTAAAAAACAAATTGGTTCGGAGAGTTTCTTTGAATGTAAGGCTACCGAAAATCAGAATTACTTCCAATGAACAAAGTTTTATCTTAAACAAAATTAGAGAATTTAAATACCCGGGATCAATAAAGAATCGTCTATATAAATCCACCATACATACCTATAGATAATTTTCTAGAGGAAGAAGAGAACCGAAAAAAAACTGCTACTAACCACACAGTTTACCTTACCCTGACTCCTTCCGTCTGGAGTAGTCTTTTCATCCCCATCAAACAACCCACGAAAAGATTTCTAAAAGGTTGCAAATTAAAATTATTCCTCCTCTTAATCCTCTGAGACCAGCTAAATTAGTGAATGCCAAAGCACTCGTGTTCAATAATTACCTGGCGAATGAATTTCTAACTTCTTCCTATATATATATATATATATATATATATATATATCATGCAAAGAAAATATGAAATATAAATCAAAACAAATTATTCAATAATCAACTAATCAAATAAATAATCTCTAACAATTTTTACACAAAGCCTTAATCAGACTTGTTTAAATTACACTGACTGATTTTAAATTTTTGGGGAAAAGTGAGAAACTTCATTCAAATTTGAGGAAAAAAAAAGGTCTTACATACATATTTTATAATCATATTATATGATGGAGCGAATATACTTATCTTCCAATTCATAACAGTAATGGTGCGTACCAACCTGGCATTTGGAGTTGAAGCGGCAGTTTGCAGACTCTTCCCACGCTCTGCTGATATCTGTCTTGAACACGCTCTTGGACGCCGACGATGAAGAGGACGAACCGCGGCCGGAGGAGGATGAAGACCTTCCACTCTTTCCTCCGGACATTGGCCTCACTAGAATGTCATCCATCACGAGAACGTCGTCATCCCCAGTCGCCGTCGTTCGGTACATCGGCGGCGACATCAGCGACGCGATCTCCATGTTCTCAATTGACGAAAGCGGCGACGACGACAACCTATTGCGAGAGCCGAAGCTGCTGCTCCGCCCCGAACTATTGCCGCAGTACTGAAGACCTTTCGTGGACCAGGCGCTGAACGGCGGAGGACTAAATGCCTCGCCGGCGGCAGCGACCTTCCCGGAGATCGGAGATCCGGCGAAGAGGTAGCGCGCTAACGGCGAGCCAGCGTCGATGTTTTCGGCGTACGGTTGAAACCGTGGACTCATTGCTGATGGTTGGAGATAGCGTCCTCTTCTCTCATCCAAGTCGATCTGCATAGGTGGAATGTTCTCGTTCGAAGTCCTTGGCTTCAGGATCTTCATCTTGCCGTTGCTCCACGAGTTTTCCATTGCCAACTCCTGTATTTCGATGACGAAAAACAGGAAGCTGTTACGTCGAAATTTTCTTGTTCGAGTCACGACGCTGACAAATATTCAAACGCGATGGTGCGTTCTTTGAACGCTAGTTTCGCTTCTTGCAACATTAAACAATTCATTCGATGTTTAGTAAACATCATAACTATCTGAAGAGTAAAATGCTTGAATCATTCGAAGAAATTGCAGAAAAGAAAATTTTGCACCAAAATTATTGTTGAAAGATAATTAGAAAGGTTGAAAACTTATGGAGGAAAAATAACCGGAGAGATATTACACGCATAAATGGCGATTCAGCGCGGTTTCGGCGTCGGTTGCATAGAGAAAAACGTAAAAGTGAGAGAAGAGAAGCCGACGACGACGACGCTGCTAGTGGAGTATGGATATTCTCAGATAAACCTCTTATTTATACCGCGCGAAACACGATAGCAACGCAAATGTTTATTAGCGAAATTGGCCTTTAGTTTCACCCTTTATTTTGAAACAAACTAAAACTACAGGTTTAAGAATACAATGATTCAATTGGAACAAATCCACGCGAGAGAATGACGCTGTTTGTGGCAGTGGACTTGGTTTTGACGTTGCCACCTTACATTGAATAATAAAAGCCATCGCACTGACGAAACACTACAAACAATAAGAGACTAATGGCTAATAACACCCAACTATACACAAGTTATTGAACAAGCACCAACATGGCTTTATGCACAATTCCATCATGGCAATGGTCCCTAATCACTAAACTGAATCTACAACTTCCAAAGACACCAGCTCCCTCCCGTTTCAGATACCGTTAAGTGCATTTTTAAGATTTCCTCCAAAATACAACATGAGATCACCGCCGTGGACCCTGCCCTCTGGCAGATTAAAGTCGAGGCCTTTCTGAGCAGTGCTGCAGCCTTCGACGGGGCTATGGCAGTTTCTGTCTTGGTCTGGCTTCTTAGCAGTCAAGAAGTTCGAATAAGACGGTGACTTCATTGAGACCGGAACTAAGACCTCCTTCGGTATGAGGTTCCTTTGTGGTGGAGTTTCCATAGAATCATAGGAGTCAGACACAACACTGACGCCTGAGGAAGAATTGTTCTCAAAACTGCTACAGGCAGTGGAAGCAGCAGGTACAAGTCCACGGAAAAGTCCAGGAGCAATCAAGCCCTTGTTCATTTCCCGCTCTTGCACCAAGCTGCTGTGAGCAGCACAGAGGCCACTCTTTCCCCTTGCAAATTTCTCACACTTTCCATCTCCCCAGCTACATCGCTTTCCTCCACCATGGGCCTTGCAGAAATCTGTGCTCCCTTGAGCACTCTTCCCACATCCTTCAAACTTGCATCGCTTACCTCCACCATGCCTAACGCAGCAGTCGGTACGGCCACGTGCACTCTTGGTGCAACCTGCAACAGCACACCTCTTTCCACCACCGTGAGCAACACAGAAGTTTGTGCCTCCATGTACACTTTTGGGGCAAATGCCACCTCCATTAAAAAGGCAGCGTTTTCCCCCACCATGTGCCTTGCACAGTGGGGTGCTTCCTTCAGCACCTTTGGTACACCCTGCAAATGAGCATCGCTTCCCACCTCCATGTGCCTTGCAATACATAGTGCTCCCTTGTGCACCCTTTGTACATCCTTCCAACTGACAACGACGTCCACCCCCATGAGAGATGCACAACCCAGCCTGCCCTTCAGCACTCCGAGTGCAGCCATCTATTGTACACCTCTTACCCCCTCCATGTCTAATGCAAAGTCCCGACTTACCTCGCGCAGCTTTTGTGCACCCATCTGAATACCCACATCGCCTACCACCACCATGGGCAATGCAATAATCTGTCTTTCCCTCAGCACTTTTAGTACATCCTAAGTGTTGGCACCTCTTCCCTCCACCATGGGCCTTACAATAAGCAGTTCTGCTCTCAGCACCTTTGTTGCATCCTGGTTTCTGACATCTCTGTCCACCACCATGTCCAATGCAAAGTCCAGAAGCACCTCGAGCTCCCTTTGTACAGCCAAAAAATCTGCATCTCTTAGGATTACTTGTTCGGTTCTCTGAAGTTATCCCTGTAGCCTGGGGCCCAGATGCATGATCAAGCGAGTAATTTACAACACTGGATGGTTCTGGGCACAATTGAGGTTTAGTTCCATTAGTTAATTGTTGTACCTGCACCGAACTTTTAGCAATATCCATTCTAGGAGCCAAAAGAAGTGACGGCATGTAGCCACCTGATTTCTTTGCTGAAGTAGAGCCCTCATCAACAACAGGAATCCTAGAAAAATAATTATCAGAAGACGTTTGGCTTGAGAAACATGACATATTCACATCAGTCTCAGTTGAACCTGAGCAGTCAAGTACACTTGATGCCTCATTTGTTACACCAGAAAGGCCAAGTTGAAGAACTGATTCACATTCAGATGGCACGTGCTGAGGAAAACGTTTGGCTGTCTTCTTTTTTGTATTAAACCCCAAATTGCTGTAGCCATCATCATATGCCATTGGGGTTGGGCCCAATCCCAGAACCAACCTGCATCCATCATCAGAAGCATTGGAAAACTTCATCCCAGTATTGCTCTCACTACATCTATAAGTAGCCTTATTTGTTTCCCCAAAACCAATGCCATTCAAGCATAATGTAGTATCACCGAAGTTGTCACCTCCCCCGAGTTCAGCATCATGAGGAGACAGTAAAGCTTTCATGTTCAAATCCATTATCAGATGTTGTATACAACAGCTACAGAAGGTTGAAGCAGCAGAACAGTTCACCACATACTACTATAATACTCACTTACCAGAACTTTAAGGCTAGAACAACAAATTCCAATATACAGCTTCCACCACTTACAAAGCCAGATGTATCTGATCTGTCCATTTTCACTATATCTCAGACAGTTTAATTTTTCAATAAAAGTAATTTAACCATAGATATCTTATAACATCTCTTGGAAAGAAACCTTTGATAAGACTGCTTAATACTGAAGTGAGGAGTTCTCTGGAGCTTCTCGTGCTCCCAGCAAATAAATCATTATGCTTCATTAACCCTGACAGAGACAAAGAAATAAGTTAGTAATGAATTAATTAATACTTAAAGAACAGCTAATTTTTAATCCACAGTGCACCCATATAAAACACACTTCATCGCCATGATTGAGAGGGTTCATGTGATTAAAAAAGGGAAATGTCAAGTTTTCATGTCTCGCCTTAACATGAGCTGGACATTTATCCACAAAATACTGTAACAAAACTACGGGATGACTACAGTAAATATAGGCTTACTTTATCAAGCTGACCAAAATATGTGAACCAGATATACATTACAAAACAAGTTTCAAAGATTATTTATGCAATCTTTCAAGCATTCAACCTTAATAAAACAGGAAGGCTGTCTAAGCAACACACCTGTCGTTGATCGTAAGAGGTTTTAATTAACTAACACACCAAATATCTAAAACCAAGAAGAAAATTGAAAAAATCAGAAAACTTGTATCCTTCAAAATGTATTGCTCCTTGTTAATTAGCAAGTGACATGTAATACACATACGGACTTCGAGCTGTTAGACTTTCAGATGCATTGCTCTTGGAGTATGCAAGAACCTAGAAGGTCTCCAAGTCTCCACCAAAAGCAGACAGACATAAATCTTAATGAGAAATAAATAAATATATATTTATACATATACACATGTGCAAGGTTATCAAACTCCAGTGAACTCTTGGGAGCTCCATAAACTTGTAAGAGTTAACTTCATATAAAAAAAAACTAATTTATACAAATAACATACTATTCAATATTTCAATAGCACAATTAAGCAAAATAAGTCCACAATACTGAAAAATAAGTTCATATAAATATTTACAAAACATAAATTGTCGAGATGAGATGCACTTGAATTGCTCTGAATTGAATTTGATCCATTCCTAGACATGACTTTAATTGCTCCCTAATTTCAATTTTCAATTACAAAATTAAAAAAAAAAAAAAATATATATATATATATATATATATAATTATTAATTTTTCTATAATTAAAAAACAAAATTGAAAAATACCATAAGAGCGGAGAAGAGCAATTAAGAGATATGAAGTTGTAATAAGCATTCTCAGTCAAAAAGGATTGATTTTTTTTAGAGGCAAGAATAAATGCAAAAAAAAAATCAGCAGTATGTACAACAAAATAACAGAAATATTAGAAGAGGAAAATGAAAGGGAAGAAGATCAGGATATAGAAGACCAAGTTCATTTATTACATGTAGAAAGAACCTCAAATCTATTTTGAAGAGAATATTAAATATAGCTTTGACATGAAACAGAAAAAAAAAAAAATAACAACAATAATGGAACAATGAAAAAGTAAAGGAAACAGGCAAAATCATAAGGAGTTCCCTGACCTTCGCCAACTTCATAAGGGTAGGATCCAATCTCATTTTGTTTGTATGTAACTCCATAGTCATGCAGTCCTTCAGTAAATGAATTTATTCACAAAAATTCCAGCAGAGACCAACTTTCCAAACATACAAGAGAAGGCTAATGATGACCAGTGCTGCACCTGCATAAAATTTGAACAGAAGCAATTCAAGCCTCAAGATTAGAAAGTAAAAGAACACTACGAATTCTGGTCTAGAACAGAACTACCAACAGCAGACAATGCTACATCAATTCTAGGCTTCAACCGTTCAACCAGGATAACTTCATAATAAGATAGATATACAACCAGTCCATATCTTTGTAATATATCGCGCTCATAAAAATATTAGCATTCAATAAGCACACACATGATGACTACAAGAGTTGAGAGAATCGGCTACAAGGGCATATGCAGAGAAGTAGATCTAAGTTAAAACAAAAACACCAAACTCATACATTGTGTTGAATCTTAGGTTAAACATATTAAAAAGAAGAAAAATCTTAAAAAATGACAAGGCGATATGCAGAGAAAATCAACCAACTAGAAGAATAACTAGTTGCCAGCGTCATACTCACATCTTAAAACAAGACAAAAACACAAATAGATCGAAGACTATTATATTTTCCCACCATTAGAAATTACAAGCAAAACAGAAAAAACACAGAGTGCGACCCCTACAACCAAATCTGGCAAATTATCCAACCAAAAACAAAAAAAAATGAATACAAAAAATCAGAAAAAAACTGAGCAATTTTGGATTACAGAAACGAAAGCTGAATACATACGGCGAGGATAGAAAATTGTAGACGGAACGTAAGGAGGGTTTCCAGATCTGAGAACCACTGAAAACCCTGGAGACTTGAAAGCTATCGAAGAAGAGAAGACGAAGAAAAGACAAGGAAGTACCGAAACATTGACGAAAGAAGAGGAACACAACACAAGCCAAGCCAGACAGAGAAATAGAAACTCGTTACGTAATAAAGCCCCGCGCTAATAAATAAAGTAGAGGCGGCTCTTTTTATTTTTATTTTTAATAATATTTTTCATTTACTAATTATTTATTTATTTATATATGGAAATTTTTCTTGGGAAAGTAGTACCAATGCAAAGCTAAAAAATATCGAGTGTTATAATGACAAAACTGTCCTTCTTGGCAAGTGGGGGAGAACAAGCGTCACATGCTGGCGGGGCATGCATACTTTTGGTAGAAAGGGATGCTGCGTGAAATTCCCTTACTACCCTAGAGTCAGCGTTTTAAGCGGTCCAAAGAAAGGGTGCTTTCGTCTTTTCAGTTCCACTGTAGGCCTTGTGTTTTGTCTTGGGTTAGTGGAAGCAGAAGCTGTCGTGGCGCGCTCGTGTCTACCAAAGTCGAACAAATTTTGGAGAAATAATCCGCTGCGCTCCCGCGGCTTCTGCACCTTATCCGTGACCGTTGATGCATCTGAAGTAAAAACAAGTCAACACTTGAAAAAAGATCAACGATTTTGGTGTGTCGCGAGGCTAGGTTAGGCTTAGACATGAGAGGACGCAGCCATAACTCCAGCTTCAGCTTAAGCAGCTAACTAAGCTCGCTGAGGTAACATATTAAATGTATTTATTTTTATTGAATAATTTTTTCGAAAAATAGTAACACTACTTACAATTTAAAATAGATGAGAAAAAAATAAATAAAAAATTAGGGTTGATGTTTTTTTTTTTGTATTTGAAAAAGCGATTACCAGAGTAATAGTAGAATGTGATAGTGAGTGTTGGGTGAAGCTTTATAGAAAAATGAGTTAGTGACATGAACAAATGAAATGAGTGTTACTAATTGGTTCCCCACACGATTCAAATCCAAAATACCCAATTGGTTGAAGTCTGATTCTTATCTTATCCCTCATCATCTTTAATAGTCATCTCTTCAACTTTAAATTCATTCTAAATGTTATTTTATTTTAATTAATTATTCTCTTGTGTACTAAATTTATTTTCAAGTAATAATAAATACTTTTCATTTTTCATGATCTACTAATTTACAGTACACCCTTCTGCCCTTTTTTATAAAAAAATATTTTTCTCTGGACAGAAATTCGTTTTAATTATACTTTATTTTAATACATATATATATATACCTCTTTTATTTAAAGAAGTTAAATTCTTTTATCAACTCTTGTGTTGGGTATTTATCTTACTCTTTGATGTACATTGATAACAGAAGTTTGACCCGTTCTTTCAATGTTGAATTAAATTTATATTTCTAAAACTACTATATATGTAATAAATCCCACGTTTTATAATAATTAATTAAACATCAATTTTATTGAATGACAAATAGTGATGTGTAGCGTATTTCTATACTCTTATTTATTCATGATATTCAATGTGAGATTATGTCTTTCAGAGCAAGGACTTTTTAACGTAAACTCGTGACTAAATTGTTAATTTAGTTTTTTTATTTTTTTTAATTAGGTTCAGCTTATTTTTTTATATTTTTAAAGTTTGATTCATTTTTATTTGTGTTTTGAAAATGTTTAAATTCTTTTTCTATCATCTTATATTTAACTCTATTAGCATTTTAAAGGTATTGATTATTCATAATTATTACAAAACAACATTTTGTTTAAAAAATAATTGTATGCATTGTTTGGTTAGATAACTTTTATTTAGAAGGATTATTTGAGTTAATTTGTGAGATTGTATGTGTTTATTATAGGTTATTTGAAATTATTTGAACGTAGAGAAAATTTTGAGTGAAAAAATTGTGTATGAAACGATGGTAAAGAGGAATTTGTGAAGATTATTGGATAAATTATTAATTTATTTTCATCTTCAATATTTGGTTTTTAAAATAATCTATTTATTTATTTATTTTTGTACCTTTTTATAATTATTATTGTAACACCCCAAAAATATATTTAACTCTTACTGTACATGTTCTACATATTTTTATACAAGTTTAGAGTTTTTCAAAATATTTCTATTACAATATTATAGAAATACAAATATTAACAATATAAGATTCAAAACTAACCATTTATAAACATTTCTTTAAATGTTGTCACATAAAATTTTAATACCAATTACATCATTCATATAGACCACACATGGATATATTTTCAATCATAATCATTAGATTTCATTTCAATCTCACTAACTATACATGAATTCATCGTCTTTCGGAAGACTCATTAAGTATGTTCCTACTATAGACTAACACTTGTTCCAAAGATTACCAGCGAATCCAAGAGAAAGAATCCGGGTAAGTTCAAACATCCAATACTGAGTGTCTACAGCGAGACCCGGTTTGTATGAACTCCCTCTCAGCTTCTCACCACCTGATATCTTAGCCTATATGACTTAAATCATCAATGAAGTTAGATGATCTCTGTTAAACATAAGCTTTTCATACTTAATGTCATCAAACAACAACTCATATATTATCCCAAATGTATGACATCAATTTCATATTATTTTCATCATTCATATATAATACATATCATTCAATCACATAACATTTAAAAATTCATATCATTCAAGAACTTTTCCAACATCAAAAACAATATTTAACTTTCAAACTATCAAAATATAATATTTATACATGTTCACACTGTTGGGTCTATTAGTGTCTAAGTTCAAGAGGGGAGGGGTGAATTTAGCTTATAAAATTTTCGCAAGAACACACAATTTTCAGTATACCAGAGACAAAAAGAACAGATTGATTTTACATGAAACAGATTGATTCTTCAGAGCAGTCTAGCACAATTTGACTTTGTTCAAATTAAAATTGTAATCAGCAGAGAGCTATAACAGAATCAGATTACTTTGATTTTATGAGTATGAAGAATACAGCTATGCCAAGAAATCAATCAACTTCATTCAACACAAGGTTTTAATGAGAATGAATCTTTCTCAGGTTTTAATGAATAGACAATTTGTTTTACAAATCAATTAAAACAGCATATACAACTGCCTTGTTTGAGATTAGAAAGCTTTAACAAATCTGGAAGAACAGTTCTTATTTAAACCCAGAATTAACAGATTCAATTTCAAAAGAACAGATTTAGTTCTTGACAGAATTAAACAAAACCAGAAATGAGTGCAGGGATGAGAAGAAAAAGCACACAAGTTTTTATACTGGTTCACTCATACAGAGCTACGTCCAGTCTCACCTTACCCCAAGGTGGAATTCACTAAAAACAGTATCAATTACTTACAAACACAACAGTTCTTGAACACTACAAGAACAACACACACAATGTTGAAAAAACCCTATTTCAGCACACCTTGCACTCCAAGAAACCCTATCCAAGAGTGACTAACACTTACACCTTTACAAAACAGAATAAAGGAAAGATTACACCTGAAAAGAAGATGCAAGAACTCAAAACCAGTAGTTCAATTTGCTGCAGAACTGCACCAGCACCTTCACCAAGATCAAAGGTTTCCTAGACCAAGCACACTTGAAAATCTCTTTGGAAAACCTTTAAAAAATCTTTCAATCCTTCTTCTCACATGGAAAATGTTTGATCTCTGTCAAAAATGTAATTGCTCAGTACACTTTCATGTGAGAGACACTTTTCTTTATATAGAAAAACAGTTATGAAAACAACAGATTCATTTTTGAACTTAACAGATTTATTTTTGTGAAAACCGCCAACTCAGCTAACTGAAATAACTGTCTGAATTGTACCTTTGGTGCCCTAACTAACTTGTGAAAAACCTTTTAACTGACCAAAAGGGCAAACCGATTCTTTCACAGTGAAACAGATTAAATGAGAGCAAATAGGCCAGCTCAGCTTTAACTGAAATAACGACCTAAGCTTTGCATGTGCTGCCCTAACAGACTTTTAGAAAAGCCTTTTAACAGAGAAGAAATAAACAGATTCTTTATCCATAAAACAGATTTATTTGTGTACTGATTTAAAACTTTTAAAATCATTTTAAAAAGCTTTTCAAAAACCATTTAACCACATCATGTGCTTGATCTAGACTTGGTTAGGCATCTAGGATAGGTTATACAGCAAAAGGCAATCATACACAACTACAAGCCTAATTACAAATGAATCTAAAAACCTATTACAATCTTCAAAGCACTCAAGCCATTTTCTTCATCAAACACATATCAAGCCTTGGTCGGGAAGAAGCTTCCTCCAGCTTCAACACACACAACATAAAATCAAACAATTTTATCAAATAACATCCCTGCAAGAGAAAATGAGTAATGGGACAACGTCCCCTCCACATCCAGATCTTTTAGCCTAGGATTTTATTAAAAATTAAAGTTAGCTTCCCTTACCTGAAATTACATTGATGGAAATTCTACCTCAAACAAAGAACCACTCAAAAATTTAGGAACCTATAGCAAGTTATCTAAATATTACCAAAAACAATTTAGTATGAGCTTAATCAAGTTGAGAGAAACACTTTTCTCAACTGCTCCCACTAAGATTGATGACTAAATCATAAAGAAAAACAAAGAATAAGGGATCTTTAGGGTAAAAATGAACTTATTTTGTTTGAAAATTTGATCGAGTAGAAATGTAGCCTGACTTCTCAACTACTGCAGGGTGTGATCAGATTTTGAAATAGATGAGTTATGGGGGAGAATTTGAAGAGAGAAGAGAAGTTGGGAGAAAGAGAAAGTAAGGTACGTGAAGGAATGGGGGGTTTCTTTTTTTGCTCTGTTTCTTTTCTTCTGCTTGTTTACGTTGTTACATTATCCCCACCTTCAAAAAAAATTGTCTTCGAAAATTAGCTTACCAAGAAAAATTAGGATATAATTATCTTATATTCTCTTTTATTTTTCAAGTGGAATCACATCATATGAGATTTCCCAATACTTTTACTATGTCGATATTTCTACCATGAAGTTACCTTACTTGAGAATCCAAATTTTTTAACTAAGTTCACTTTAAAAGAGAGACCTTTTATTTAACTAAATTAGACATTAGAATATGATTATGACCAATTATATATATTTCCTTAGTTATGATACACGAAAGACATAATGAATGTTAACGAAAGAGATAAACAATTTTATGAGCAGTATAACCTATTCCCTTGAGAATCTAGTAAGAACCTATGATCTTTGGAGTCATCTTCTTAGATATGATTGTTCTCCTAAAACCAAGGAATGACGTAACTCTAAAAAAATCATGATCATCCATAAAGAAACTTAAAAGTCTTCTTCATTTATCTACATTAGATTTTTGCTTGATCGAAGATGTTTTAATCATCATAGTTCTCAAAATTTGACTCATAACAAATAACAAGTTAGAGAACATAGCCTAGTATAAAAGTTATAAAAATGATTTAATGTGCATCACGCATAACTAAGATAATATTTGAAGAAGTTTTTTTTATGGTTCAACATAAAGAGGAAGTGGCTCCAGAGATCCTTTTTTGTCTGACCTATAAAAGGCTGAAGTGGAGTATCAAAGACTTGGGATAATGTTACAAACATTGGACGTGACTAAGTAAAATAAAGTTGTTTCTGTTATATGTGTGGTTCCTTTTCCACAAATAATGAGAGTACATCATGGAATTTGAATTGTGGTAGACCGAATAATGAACGATGCATAATTCATTTTGGAGAAGATGGATAGAGTTTTGAAAGATTATTAATTTTAGTGGAAGAACTATCCTGGGAAAGAAAATGTTGATGCAGATGGTTAAAGTCACAAGGATACATAATTATATATATGGTTGGAGTTCAATGAAAGTTTCAACAATTTAAATTTGGAAGTTGTAGTACATTTGTTATAACTAATGAGTTTCTATAAAAAAAAGTGAGAGTAACGAAATTGGTGAAATTCAATTTGAAGAATATTCTAAAATTATTAAATTATGATGAAAGTAAAGATTTCTCTATGAGGTGAATGGTATCTTGAAATTTAAAAACAAAATATGCGTGTCAGAGGTGTTGGGTATGAAGTCAGGACCAATTGGGTTGGGCTGAGTAGACACCATGTTTTAGTGAGTGGACTTAATCATTGTGTCCCTTTATTATCTCTATTTAAAGACGTCATTGTGCTTGTAATTTGGTACGCAACACGAAAGAAATAAAATCTAATAGTTGCTCGTGTGGATGTAGGTTGCAGTTGGCGACCGAACCACGTTAAATCTTGTGTGGTTTATTTTCTGCAGTTGATTCGTGATTGTGTGTGTTGTTTTCGCGTGCGTTTTTACTATCAACTGGTATCAAGAGCTTTGGTTCGTTCACACACTAGAGATCCGATCAGCAGAAATTAATCGACGAGACGTGAAAATTGCGACTGCAGTAGTGTTCCAAAGCTAGGGTTTCGCAGAGGCGGCAGCAGCATCCCAAAGCTAGGGTTTTGCAGGGGTTGCAGCAGCGTCCCAAGGCTTAGGGTTTCACAGCGGTGCAAGGAGGAGGCTCCCAGATCTGCCTCACAACAGCGGCTATGGCAGTGGGGACTGCGACCAGGTCTGTTGGTGAGTGATTTTGGGTGGTGCAATTTTTGTGTTCTTGATTTAAAAAAAAAAAGATTGCCAAGATCTTAAATCAGTTGTACCGAGTATCTCGTATAGTCATTTGAGATGACAGAAGAAGGGAGGTTCCGAATTGAAAAATTCGATGGTATAGATTTCAGTTGGTGGAAAATGCAAATTGAGAATTTGCTAGTTCAAAAAGATTTGGACGTGGCTTTGGATGACAAGCTAGAAAAGATGTCTAATGCAGAGTGGGCAGGTTTGGATCGGAAAGCTATGTCCGTTATCCGACTCTCTTTGAGTAAGAATGTTGTGTTCAACATTTTGAAGGAGAAGACAGCGAAAGGTATCATGGAAGCATTGTCTAACATGTACGAGAAGCCATCTGCTGCAAACAAGGTGTTTCTGATTAGAGAATTGGTAAACACAAGGATGAAGGAAGACAATTCAGTTACTAAGCACATCAATAAAACGAATTCGATCTTAGCCAGACTTATGTCAGTGGGCATTAAGTTCGATGATGAAGTTCAAGCTTTACTACTGCTATCGTCTTTGCCTGACAGTTGGTCCGGAACGGTTACAGCAGTTACCAGTTCAGCGGGATCCGATGGATTCACTTTTGAGAAGATTCGTGATCTCATTCTTGGCGAGGATGTCCGAAGAAGGAGTTCTAGGGAATTATCTAGTGAATCGCTATATGTCATGAGAGGTAAGAGAAATATCAGAGATAGTGGGAGCAAGAACAAAGGAAGGAGTCAGTCAAAGACTTGGGATTGCTCAAGTGTAACATGTTGGAACTGCAAGGAGGTGGGGCATTTCAGGAATCAATGCCCAAATGATAAACAAGTCAGCATTGCAGAAGATTCCGCGGACGAGGACCTCTTAGTCTGTTGCGCGGAGAGTGGTGTGGATTCCTGGGTCATGGATTCTGGTGCTTCATTTCATGCTACCCACAACAGTGAAGCATTGCAGAATCTAGTTATTGGGGACTTTAGAAAGGTAAGACTAGCGGACAATAGAACTCTTAAGGTAACGGGCATGGGTGACATAGTGTTGAAGACACCAGTTGGCTTTTGGACTTTGAAGAATGTCAGAGTTGTTCCAAGCTTAACGAAAAGTGTGATTTCTGTTAGGCAGTTGGATGAACAGGGACATGAAGTGAAGTTCGGAAATCAACAATGGAAGGTTGTCAAGGGAAATCTTGTCATGGCCTGCGGAAGAAAGAAAGGTTCGTTGTATATGGTCGGATTACCGTCTGAGGGAGTGACCATCCCAGGTCAGAAGATAAACAAAGTTCGGTTCACAGAATCTCGTGGGCAGAAGAGGGTTGTCTTTACAAGAGAGAAACTCAGAGCCACAGGTCAAATTCAGGATGAACGAGCATGGAAAGGTTTAGGTAGACCAGTCAGAGGTACTTGTGGCAGTGGGAGCACGGGTCGTGCTTCAGCTAAAGTTCTTAGACGACAGTGGGTTAGGAGAACCAGTATTCCAGCGGTTGAAACTTCTCCAGAAAATTTCTTGTTGAATATGGAAAGTGTTTGTTCTCAGGTTGTTCCAGGATCTGGCAGTTCCTGTAAGTGGGAGTCAGTAGGAATAGAGAACGGGAATATGAAGAGTGTTTTTTCTCAGGTTGTTCCAGGATCTGGCAGTTCCTGTAAGTGGGAGTCAGTAGGAACAGAGAACGGGTATATGGAGAGTGTTTGTTCTCAGGTTGTTTCAGGATCCGACAATTCCTGTAAGTGGGAGTCGGTAGAAACAGAGAACGGGTCAGTGACTGACGTGTTAAAACTCAGGGGAGTTTTAACGAAGTCTTCAAAATGATTAAGAAGGCTGGTGGCAACTAGTGGTGGAACATTGAGTTTCGTCGACAGATTACAGAAGTACATGTACACAGTTGAAGCGCAGGTGAACATTGTTCCGTGACTTCAAGTGGAAGATTGTTGGGTATGAAGTCAAGACCAATTGGGTTGGGCTGACAAGACACCATGTACACAGTTAAAGCGCATGTGAACATTGTTCCGTGACTTCAAGTGGGAGATTGTTGGGTATGAAGCCAGGACCAATTGGGTTGGGCTGAGTAAACACCATGTTTTAGTGAGTGGACTTAATCATTGTGTCCCTTTATTATCTCTATTTAAAGACATCATTGTGCTTGTAATTTGGTACGCAACACGAAAGAAATAAAATCTAATAGTTGCTCGTGTAGATGTAGGTTGCAGTTGGCGACCGAACCACGTTAAATCTTGTGTGGTTTATTTTCTGCAGTTGATTCGTGATTGTGTGTGTTGTTTTCGCATGCGTTTTTACTATCAAGAGGATGATAAATTGAAGCAAACAAGTCATCTAAGAGTTAAAAAAGCAAGTTCAATGACATCTAAGTATGATCCAAGGATATCAAGATTTCATAAAGTTTATTTGGTGACATGGTACGAAGGAAGATAATGTAAAGTATGTAGTTACTTGTTTATTATTCAAAAAAAAAAATCAAAGATCGAACAAATAATGACTATGAAGTATGTTAACATAGTTTGATATTCCCGGATGGGAGTGAAATAATATTTTCATGAGTTTTGTCACCTACTTGTCACATACAGTGAAGAAAAATGACTCAATATGAGTAATATGAGATGAATTAATAAAGACCACACACGTTCTATCTATGGAAGGGAATGATAGGCTTGAGATTATGCAAATAATTGAGTAAGATAAGATGTATCATTTTGACAAAAGTGGTGAAGAGGTAAAATTAGGTACTGTAAAAAATAATTTACATTCAAATTTTCAGCTAATTTTTGTCAATCAAAATATTTATATTTAAAAGAATATATCTAAAATTAATTTTAACATTATACTGAAAAATAACATAAATTCAAAACAAATGAATTACATAAAATCCGCAAACCAAATCATCTCAATATGCATTTATTTTTTGTCTAACTCACTCCAAAATAATCATTCATTTTTCACAACCTTAATTAAACAAAGAAATAATTGCCAACTTTTAACCATTATTATAATTAAAAAAATTCCCTCTTTTTTCTCCTTGTTTTTTATTAGTTTTTTCTGTCATTTTTGTCACAACTGCTAAAAAAATATGTTAAATTTGATTCTTCCATCCAGGAAATCTACAATAAATCAGATCAATTTTAATTCAAGTAATTTATTCCAAAGTTTAAATAACCTTGTATATCAAATCGATCCATGAATTTATATATTATATATTTTTTTCAAAATAATAATTATAATTATAATTTAAAATAAAATAAAATTATTTTTTATAATTAAATATTATTTTAATTAAGTAAAATATGTTTACATTGTAAAGTTCTTGAAAAATTATATGTGTTTTGAAATTTTTATAATTAAAACCACTTTTATTATAAAAATCACCTCTTGAAATCTTTTTATTTTTATTTTTCTTATATCACGTTAACAATGACCCTAAAAAAAATCTTTAAATTTTAGAAAGACAAAAATAATACAAAACTTTTCTTGGGAGACATTTAATATGTTTCAATTTACATGGGAGCAAAAACATATAGCCTTTTTTCAATGTCTCATCTAACCTAGGTATAGTAGTTGGATATAAATAACTATACACATACATTCATTTGTTATCATTGTGTGTGCATACTATCACTTTATCATTAATATTATCACTTTATAACTAATATATAAGTCACTCAACTTTCAATTTCCAAAGCTAGTTATATAAATACATGTACATATCATCAAACTATTGTAAAAAATTAAAATATCTATTTATGGGTAGTATTTCACTGCTGTCTACATTATCCTTTGTTATTGTATAAATAATAAAAATTTACACATATACAATTATACAAAATTGAATTGATTATTTTAAAATCATCATAAAACATTATATAAATACATATAAATAGTTATTTATATTAGATTCTTTAAGACATGTTCACATACAAAATAGCAATGTAATTATTTTTAAAAAAACCTTTCTAATCATTAATTAAACATTGTAATTTGTGATGATTAATGCATATTTTATTAAGTATAGCCTACCATACTAATATTTGACACATCATAATTATATTGGAAAAATTATCCTCAACTTTCTATGTGAGTATAATTTGTACACTTACTTTGTAACAACTTGATATACAAACTAGTTTCAGTATTTCATCTCTTAATATTTTTATTTATGTGATCAAATCATTAATGAAACATATAATATATAAGTTCTTTAATGAATTTTGTACTTAATACTACTAGCATTGATGATCCAAAATACTTTCACCACACATCCATAAAGATCAACATACCCAAAAAGAGAAACACACCCATAAAAGATCACACATACACCTACAAGGGATAAGACACACAACAATAAAAAGGTGATATACCATACATATATCACATAAAATATACACAATGTATATTATAACATGCATGCATCTCATCATCATCATCATCATCGTTAATAATCATATTGCACATGCATTTCAACACATTAATCACACACACATATATACAACATCACATACTCATCATCAACATCCTCTTTCGCTTAAGAGAATTCATCTCACTCAAGTCTTGTTTTCCTAAATTGAGATAGACTTTATCGCTTAAGTGACCTCACATCACTTAAGTGGTACAACTCTATATAAGAATTAGTTTTATTTTTTTCTTGTTCACATGTCCATCCAACATTTGAGTGACCATTACTTGAGTGTCATTGCAAGTTTGAGTGACATTACTTACTATATCACCCAAAAAGTTTAATGACTACTAATCAAATTGTTTTATTACTTGATTATGGCTTTAACATTAGTTGCATAGTTTCACATTTTCTATAATACCATGCACCACTATCACTTCAACATTTAAGGGACCTTGCCTTTAAAAGAGAAAGAATTGTCTTTGTCTCTCTCTCACTTAAACACATGTATCGCTCCAACTTTCATAATAACGTTTGCACGATCTTAAGTGATGCATACAATGATGATTCATCGCTTGTGTAACAATCTACCGATGTAGCAATATCAATCCTAAGAATAAATATTAACAACAAATATTTATAAAGTCAAATACAACCAATACAAAACACTCGGTTCATACTTTCTATTTTTATTTTTTATTTTATTTTTTTAATTCTTATTTTATATAAAAAAAAGAGAACAAAGTAATAAAGGATTATTTGATGGTCTAAATACAATAGAAATGCTAGATAAAAAATTTAAAAATTTGCACGTACCCTTAAGGTTATGTTAAATGACATTTGCATGCCCTGTAGTTTTAATTAGATATTCACCTCCGTTATATTTTTCTAATCAAAATGATATTCATATATTTCCAATAATTTTTAAATAAATATGGACATCTCTTATGTTTTGAATAAATAATACTCATTCCACTTATTTTTTTAATGAAAAGACACTTATTTTCTTTATTTTCTCTAAATATATTATATTGAATAAAATTAAAATTTCAAATTATATATTTTTTTTAAAACTAAAGAAAGTAAAAAATAAATGTCACTTTACTAAAAAAAATACGGAAGGAGTTACCAAATTGAATTCACTTATACTTTTAGTAATAATTATGTTTAATTAAACTCATTATATATGTTCAATTAAGCCCATACAAGACTAAGGCTAAAACAATGCATTATACAATTAATCCTAACTAAAACAATCCTTGGTCATATACACAATTTCTTAGCATTATTTAAACATTAAAAATATGTTTATAATATAAAATTAAATTGAAAATAATTGATAATTTGAAAATGCTGTAACAATTAAGAATAGTTTTATTAACAATTATTGGATGACATTATCCTAACAATTATTTTGCATAAGCGAAGCTAAGCCAAAGGAGGAGCTAGCCACGCCACCAACGAACGACAATAATACTAACTAAGTTTCATCGCCAGTTCGCTGCATCCAACAAAACAGCGCCCCTACAATCCGATCCGTCCAACTAAAATTTGTTTGCACAGCCTTGCCACGTGGCGCTTCCATGTCAACTTTGATCTGAATCGACGGCCACACCGCCTCCTAACTGAACCTTCAAACGTTTCAACGCATTGCGGTGCACGCTGCGTCTCGAGCGTGAGGGATGCGTGTGCGTGTGCGGCTTCTAAACGCACGGAGGGTCCACACTCTCTGCTACGCGCCAAACAGCGCTACCATCCATCGCTGCGGGTGGGCCCACTTCGGGTGTCAAAATCTAAGGCTTTCGACACGTGGAGTCCGGGGATTGGCTGATGCAGGTATCAATAATTCAATGCGACAGACATGGGGCAGTCTCTAAGGAGATCCGCTGGTGACGCCACACCCTCACCCGCGGGCCCCACTATCAACTATTATTATTATTGTTTTCAATTTTTATAATAATAAGTTATTGTGATTTGCACGCGTTGATCCGTCGGAGCAACCTCATGAAAATACAATATGACGTCATGATGATGAGATATATAGTAGTTTAGTGTTTGTTTGTACTTTGTACTTTGCGGACACTCCCATGTGTAGCTCTGATGCCCTCGCAACACTTAATCTATCTATGTTCTTACAACAACATTCTTTAATTATATATCATATTTTAATTTACTTTAATTATTTTATAATCTTTTTATATATAATTCAAATATATTTTATTTTTATCTCCATGCTTTCTATGAAAGATTTGACTCATGAACTAAAAATATATTAAAAAAACATAAGATAATCTACAAGTTAAAAACAGGAATACGAAAATAGCAATTATAAACAAAATTCAATGAAATAATTTTAATTTACTACAATATTGATTTATTTTTTTCATATAATTATATAAAATAATATATTTTTGAACCTAGCGGGGGGCTATAGAGTTATCGAGATAAGTAATATTTTACATTAATGTATCATATTTTAATATTTTACTTATTTCTTGGTTTGGATTTATTCCAAGACTTATTATCGAACACCTTATATCTTATACTGTAAGCCTCTTCTAATTTTAAATAGAATCAGGACATCACACCTTTTCTTAATCTTTTGTTTGAATTAACTTTTTAATAAACTATTTAAATATTTTTATATGATCAACTTAATAATTATGTATAAAAATGTTAGATAAATAATAGTTATGTAACTTTATTGACAGATATATTTATAAATATTTTAATAAAGCATCACATTGTTTTAACTTTTCTAATGTAAACTTAATTTATTCAATGGAAAATTTTGTTTTTACAATTAAATTAATAAAAACCTTTCATAAAATGTTTGAAAAATGTAATTTCACCAAGAATTGACTCAACCCTCCTTCCAAATTAATATTAAATTAAAGTTCGATATTTTACTTTCTTTATTTATAATTTTCTTTAAATTGCAGTATTAAGATATAATTAAATTAGTTATATTTTCACATATAATTAAAATTAGTTCAATGCCTGCATCATTAGTATTAGTGGAAGGACTATAAAAAAAAATCATGAATAGAAACCAATTTTAGAGATAAAAAATAATTAGTTGTTGTAGTAACTAAATTAGAGATTATTTTAGAAATTAAAAAAAAAATTAGTTTTTAAATTAGTTTTTATTATATCTAATCAGCTATCAAAATTTTAACTACCAATTATTTAGATTTTAAATTTGATTAAAACTAACCTAATGAATTATTATCATTGCATGCAAGTCGTTAAAAGTTACAAGAACACTTTGTTTTTGTTCCATGTTCATAATGAATTATACCCAATGCCCATTGCATTCAATCTCTCTAATAGCCTTTTCGTAGGTTGAGGCATTATGTCACTCCTGTATTTCATGCACTTTTGTTTATGAGTCACAAACCTATGTTGTAAAACTTTTTTCACTTAAACATTGTTATAAATGGTTTACCTATGAAAGGCCTAACTCAAGTTATCTATGAGAATATCACATTTAGGTTTATATGGGAAGACATACTTATCCTAACTACACATTTCCATAACCATTAATCAATTGAATATTGTCTCATTAATTTTCTTTAATGTTAACATCTTCTGTTGAACATCCTCGTAATAGGTGGCCTTGATAATTTTTATCGTAATAGGTGGCCTTGATAATTTTTATCATAATATCGTTGAGTTGAGTGTCTTTACCATTTTTTTTTTGAAATTTTTTTGGTATAAGTATCATAAACAAAACCTATATTTTTCGTTTGTAATAAACTCTTTTATAATTTGAACTAATCATTGACATAAAACATGTATGCATGAATGAGATGTAAGAATTAGTGACATTAACAAGAGGAGGGGGTGAATTGTTTAAGTAAAGTTTTCGCAAATACTGGCTAAGAATGAAGATTGATGTTGATTTACAGGTCAAAGAATCAAATCAATCAAGAAAACAAATATGTTAAAACTGTTATCAGAAAAACAATCGGTTGAAAATACGATTTAACCGATTGTTTATGGCAGCAGAGATGAAATCTCAAGTCAAACAGATTTTAAATGAGTGAGAGAGAGAGAAAAGATCACACAAACAATTATACTAGTTCACTCCTTACCAGAGCTACATCCAGTCCCCAGAAAACCATTGGGTATTCACTAAGTAACCAACAACAGATTACAACGCACCACAACCTCAAAGAAGTGATCTTGATCACTCAAGAACACACACTCTCTTTGACTTCACACACACAGTCAGAACAACCCTCTGACCTTACAGTTACACAATTTACAAGAATTCAAACTAAAGAACAATTACAAGAGAATATGGAACAGATTACACCTGATTACAGGAAATCACAGTTGCTCCTAATCTACTCTTTAACCAAAGCACAACCCAAGACAATCTTGCTTTCTTGAATCCAAACTTTCACAAAATCTTTTCTTAATCACTTGTTGTGTTTTTTTCAAATAAGAAGGGTAATCACAGTTTTATAGTTCATCAAACTAGTCGTTTTAACCAGTTAATCATGAGCCAAATTGAACAACTTTTGGCCTTCCATATAACAAATACTTATTATGACCTCATACTTATATTTGACCTATCCATTATCTAGATCACCTTAACCTCATTGTTAGCTTTTATATGATCAATTGCAATTTTGATCACCCATTTAAACCATGCATTTTTGTTTTAAAACACTCAGCCACATGAGTGTTTGGTTTGCATGCCTTAATCCTATAAATGAAACTCCTATCCACTCTATTACAATACAAAATCTTTACAACCACCTTGTTTGCACTTAACATTAACTTCTTTTGTCATTAAGTTTCAACTTTATATCTTCACCATTTAGAAGTTTATGTTCTACTATGGCCTTTGTGAATACAAAATTTATCCCAAGCTTTAATTGAAATTATTTGTTGAATTCTTCTCTCTTAAACCTTAAATATATGTTTTCAATGTTTTCATACGTTGATTCCACACTCTATAATTTTTCACTAACATAACCATCACTAATGTCACATGTATATTCAACCAATATATATTCCCTTTTTTTCCAACTTAACATTAATAAACTCATCATCTTTTTCCTCTTTAATATCTTTAAATAAAACTCCTTTTTATGTCTTTATTGAAAAAGATTCCACATTGTTCAACTTCTTCATGATTCACATTAGCAATTAATAATAAACACTTTTACCTAACATTTGTGCTAGTAAAACTAGATAACTCACTAAACTTATAACTCTAACTTACATTTTTTAGCCAACCACTACATCATAGATTCACTTTTACATTCTATGTTTTCTTTCATTAGACATACTAACTTGAAGTAAAACCACCTGTCTCGGACTATATTGTTCGTTGTGATAATCTCTCAATATATTTGACAAACTCTATACATTAGTGTCTCCTCCGCATGGTAAAGTTCTAGGATCAAACTCATTTCTTTGAACTCTAAAAAAACAAAAAAACATAAGGTTAAAAGAAGACTATTTTAATCTCTTTATGATGAAACACATAATACTCACCATAAAAAGACAAACAATAAAGACAATACCAAGAAAGACCACACCTAAAGTGAAAGCTTCAATACATTTATCTTATGGAGTCATTATCTTCACACATTGAGGTTGTTTGTGAGTATAAGCCCAACATATCACAATTGCATCAAATTCGTCACCTTCAACACAAAACCTTTACAACACATGAGTATTAACTCTTGTAGTTGAACATCCTCCGCTATCTTTAAGTGAACGTCCTCCCATAACCATTTTCATTCACATCCATGTACCTAAAAAACCTTATTGTTTTGAGTTGTAAAAATAAAAACATGTTGTGATTGTATCCTGACCACCTAAAAACAACATTGCTTTACGTTAAAAAAAACATTATTATTCTTAACATGTGACAACATGTTAATGACTAAATACAAAATAAACATATTAAGGAAATACTGATTATCAAGTTATACGCAATTATATGCAATTATACGTAATTATATGTAATTATACGTAATTAATTTAATAATGATAAAATCTCATGATTAGTGGATCATCACATAATTAACTTGTAATTTAGAGATAAAGTTTCCATACACTTGTATATATTTCATATACATGGAATGGTGTAAACACACAAGAACATAAGAAATATACATTTTTCTTACCTTCTTCTTATATACAACTTTCTTATAAAATATCATATTATTAATGACTAAATCAAACTAGCCTTAAAAAAATGTAGAATTTTCAATAGATACTTAGATAAAAATATCTAAAATGGTAAACTATTTAAAATTAATTAAACCTAGAAAATAAATTAAATAATATGTTTAATTCATAATATAGCCATGTTAAATAAAGTAATAGAGCATTGCAGAGAATAATTTTAGGTTAACCGTCAGCAAATGATGTCAATACGTTAGGTTGCCCTTTGGCGTCAACTAAAAGCAAACCTTGTTCTTATATTATTTACCAAACTTTTTGGATTCTAATAAAACTAAACAACAGAAAATTATAAAAGTCTAATTGTCTCTTCGAATATCACACGAGTCCTTATTTTTCTCAACATTCTCGAACCAACACTCACAAGTTTGAAGTGAAATTTTTATCACATTATTAGATCACAAGATTTCATTAGAAGCAAGCAAACCCTTTTCTTATATACATTTATCAAATTATATACATTTTCTTTGTTATCATTCTATTACAAATTTAAATCACACAAGTCAATCGTACCTTTTTACATTTTTAATTTAATTCACTATAAAAAATAATTAAATATAAATTAATTGTAGAAAAAAAATTAATTATTATATTAACTAAATTAAATACTATTTTAAAAATTAAAAAATTATTAATATCTAAATTAAATTTTTATTATTAATAAACAGTTTATAAACTAATATCTATTTTGCTATCAAAATTTTAGCTATCAACTCTAAAATCTAAATAATTAGTAGTTAAAACTTTGATAACTAATTAAGTATTAATTTATAAATTATATGTATTAATAATATAAACTATTTTATATATTAATAATTTTTTTAATTTTTAAAATAATATCTAATTTAATTTATATATTAACTAATTATGTTTTTATTAAAATTAATTTTTATTCAATTTTATTTCAATTAATATATACTTTATTTTATAAAATGAAGTCAAGAATCTCATATAGCTATCCATTCTTATTTCTTGCCATCTCACTAAAAGTAAGTGTGAAATAGTTGGATTATAATACAAATAATTTTTTAATAGTTTAATCAGAGTTTATTTAGTTCAAAACATTTTCATTTTCCTAAACACACTTATTTTTCAGATTCCTGTTGTTTTCTTGCTATTATTTTAAACAACAAACATTTGAAAGTCAAAGTAATTTTGTGTGCCAACAAATAATAGCAAAGTAGTAGTAATTTAATGAATAGTTGCACTGAATGGGATCATTGGCACCAAAATTTGATCGAAAAAATCGTTTTTAATAAACACTAGAGAAAACAAGTTGGTGATTGATTTTAATTAAAGAAGGTGAAGTAGCTAGGTTTAAGGTTATTATTTTATTTGCATTACTATAGGAAGCTCCACCTTGTGGTGGAGGTTTCTGCAATTCTAGGTCTTCCAACATTCATTAATCGTATACCACTACTATCAGCATAAAGTATATACTTATTATAGTGTAAACCAAATTTTATATAACTACACGTATTTGTCACTATCTTTGAAAAAGGAAGTTCTAGGTTCATTTTAATTCTATTTTTTCTTCATTGAGAAGCATTTTTACTCCTATATTTTTAAAAGTTGAAGTGTTTCATTACATCATCAAAGTGTGCTGAAATTTATTAATTAACAAGACTTTTTAAGGATTTCATTAAGATTTGTTGAGGTTTTCTTCATAGGAATGATGTAATTTTGTACTAAATTTACGAAATAGACATATTTGAAATAATTGACAATAAAAAAATAATAAAAAATTTATTGAGGATAAAAATAATTTTGATATAAGAAAATAATAAAGAATTTATTAGGATAAAAATAACTTTGATTGTAAAAAAAAATTAAAGAAGTTATATTTATTGAGCGCGATTTTGATTTGACTTAATTAATGATTTAAATTATATTTTTTAAAAATTATACTAATAAAAGAGATATGATAATTTTACTGTAAAAATAATTTAAATGAGTTGTGTATGGATATGACGACGTTTGTGTATTAGTTTTATTATAATGTATTGACAGTGAAAAACATAATGATGAGAATTAAAAAATAGTGGAGTTGTTTACTAATGTTCAAAAGATGGGACTTACTAATGCTTGGCTTGAATGTGATTTTGTATTGGTTTGTGTTGTGTTTACTATTAGGACTAATGTTCCGTGGATGCTTTGTAATCGATGGAATACTTGTCTTAATTTTTGTAGGACAATCATGTTTAGGGTTACTCATATTTTTCGTGAGGGAAATGCATGTGCTGATAAGTTGGCTAATTTAGGGTTCATTCATAGAGAATCATTTCATTGGTATAATAGTCTGTTCTTAGAATTCTTTATGAATAGGTATAGTCTACCTATGTATCGTTTTTGTTAACATGTGGGTTTTGGTCTAGTCCCCCATATTTTTGTATTTTCTTTCTTTTTCTTTTTTTTAATAATACTTTTTTTCATGTGATGGCAGATGATTGTTGTTATTTGAGGTGTCAGCCTAGCTGAGATATCAAGTTGCATAGTGATGCCTAACATGAAAACTTTTATAAAAAAAAAATAATGGAGTTGTTTAAAAGTAATAATCTGTATAATTTACTAGTAATGAGCTTATTCATTTAACAAATAATTTAATAACGTGTTTCACTAATTTAATTTGTTTATAATAAAATAGTAACTAATATGAGTTAATAATTAAAAAGTAAATGTAGTAATAGAATTTAGTTGAAGATTTATAATATGAATTAAAATTATGTAGTCAGTTGTTGAATAACAAGCTTGGTTGTTTTATGAAAATTTGTAATGTGTTTGAATTTTTTTTAAAAGATAATAAAATAGTAATTATTTTGTATGAACTTTTGTTATTTAAATATGTATTTTGCATCCTAATATTAGAATGTGTAAAGGAGGGTTCATAACATAAAAGTCCAAAAGTCACAATTCAACCCCTTTTATTGTTTCTTCAATTTTTGAGTGTAATGTTGGTTGTATTGAGATATAATAGTTTACTATTTTTTTATTATGAAGTTAAAATATTAAATTATTTATTTATTAGTATTTTAATTAAAAAATTATATTAAGTAAACTCTGCTTTTATGGAATTTTATAAGTTTACTTAATTTTAATGGTGTTTTCGAGTGATCACTACTAGATAAATGAATTTAGTAATAAGACTTAATAGCTTGACACTGCACACAGTAAATACATACTATTAAAAGATTAGGTATAACGCTTAAAAAATACACACTCCTAGTAATATTAAAAAATATAACTTATACATAAAAAATAATATACAATTTTATAACTATTTATTAAAGATCAAGTATACATTCATTACTAATGATTTTTAATAATTTTTTTACATATTAATAATAGAAGTGTTTAGTGACGTTCTTTTAAAAGAAACATAAATTTAAAAAATGTTTCTAAATATTTTTAGTTACATTTTTCAATAGAAAAGTAACGTTTTTTTTCTTCAATAAAAGACAATTCTAAAAATTGTTACGAATTTTTTTAATAGGATTTTTTTTAATAATTACAATATTATAAAAATATTACACTAATATAAATATTTTACAACATTCAATACATATTACTAAATTGTTTATTTTAAAATAAAAAATGTAATTTTTTTTAATATATTACATAAATACTTTTTTTAATAGACCGAAATTGTGTCCATTAATAATAATTTCCATCCAAACCTAAACTAAAATTATATAAAAAAAAAACTTATCAAGGAATAACCGAAGAGTTAATAGTGTATTTTGCTAACATGCATCCATAAATTTTGATCAAAACGTTGTTTAATATTTATAAGGAAACTACTAAATACAAGTAAAAAACTATATTATAAATTAATGGTAATTTCATAATGAATACAATATATATATATATATATATATATATATATATATATAATTATGATACTTCGCTTCAGAATATAAATGGGCTCCTTATTTTTTTGAAAAGCAAATATTAAGACCTCAATGGAAGTTATATTGGCAAATTCAAAAAGACTAAATGGTGACAGAAAGGAAAAACTATCACAAAAGTAATTGTGTATATAGTATAAAATGACTGAAAATCATACTTAATGTATAATATGTTACATTAATTTTTAAAAATTAAAAAATTAAGAAAACTTTGAAAGTACAATTTATTAATTATTTTATTTTAAAATTAAAAAAGTTAGATAACTTAATAATTATAATAATAATAATATTTTTTATGATTAAGTTTTGTAATTAAGTTTAGAGATTTATTTGATATTATAGGAATATACTTTTAATTTTATTAGTTTAAAAAATTAGTATGATTACTCTTTACTCTTTAAGAGTCAAATGTTTATCTAACTATGTAACCAACGCAAATGATTTTGAAAGATATATATATAGGTATTAATAATTCTACAAATTTCCTTTTAGAATTTATATTTATTATCAGTCAAATAAAATTAATATCTAAATCTATATTTTTAGGTTTAATTATCTTTTTAATGTCATTATTTATTTATTTAGTTGTATTATTAATAAAAATTCAATTATTTTCCAAACTTTTAAAACTGTGACCATATGACTTTTTCATCCAAACTTCATGTTATTAACCGGATCAAATCTAATAAAATAAATAAATAAATAATAAAGCAAGAATAAATAATCACTATTCAAATACAATTTACACACATTATTAAAAAAGTAACTCAATAACATGCCAGTAATCTTTATTATATTACATTTTTTACAATTTTTTTCCATCACATTAATCCAATCCACTATAAACTTCCATATCACTTTTCACTTAAATTCACTCACTTTCTCTACATTTAAATAACCTCACATTCTCCTTATTTCCTCCCCTTTCCAACTCCACCCTCCTCTAAACAAATCATTAAAGTCCTTCACCTCCTTTCATATAAGTTGTGACTTATCACTAGTTGGCCTAAGTGAAATCACCCAAAATATTTTATGTTATAAATCACATGTATACAATCACAATCCAACGAACTTAGGCAAAAATATGAAATTATAAAAATATTAATAAAAACTATACACTAATTTTATATAAATAATTTTTCATGTCACTACATATGTTTTTCAGAATTATCATATAATCAATAAACTTGGTTTATGACTACTCAAGACTTCTTGTGGTATTTAGTTTTCCAATTTGTAAGCGGACATCGATTTTTCACATACACAACACATTAATAAGAACTATACATTAATTTTATATAAATAATTCTCTTATTTTTCTTGTACATATGTTTTTCAAAATTATTATGTAATCAATAAACTTGGTTTATGACTACTCCAGACTTCTTGTGGTGTTTAACTTTCCAATTTTGTATGCAGACATCAACTTTTCACATACACAACACATTGCATCGCCCAAAATTCCTTCAACATGCTTTTTCTCTTCAACATTTATTGAACTATATCAAGTATCATTTGATTTTTTTCTTTTTGAGACACCATTTTGCTAAGGTGAATATGGTGTTGTCAAGGATATTTTGATACCTTGTTCCTCATAATAGTTTGTGAAAGTGATTGACATGCATTCTTTACCTCTGTCATACCGTAAAGTCTTGATGTATAAATTGGTTGTCTTCTCGACCATCACCTTGAATTTTTTGAACACCTCAAATACTTCTGAAATTTCCTTCAAAAAATCTTGTATAATCATCAATGAAAATAATGAAATTCTTCTTCTCACTAAAAGTCTTGGGAGTGATTGAGTCACATATGTTGGAATGAACCAACTTGAGAGATCTCCTTGCATGTCTTCTTTTGAAAATTTGTCATTGCTAGCTTACCATGTACACAATGTTCACAAAATTTCTTGACGTAGTCCATGTTCGGTAACCCATGGACAATTTTCTTCTTTCCTAACTCCTTTAGTTTGTCGTAATGTAGGTGCCCAAACAGTAAATTCCATAACCATGCTTTCGTCCTCCATGTTGACTTGTAACACCTCTCTTGCATATTCTTTAAGTCTAATTTAAACATAATGTCATCTCTATGTGTTTGAGCACTCAACCATTTGTCCTTCAAATGCAACATTTGGTCTTCATGAAAATTGAACATCCTTTCTCAATTATTGTCTCATACTAAGAATATTACTTTTCAAGTTAGCTACAAAATAAATGTCCTCCATAGCACATTTTTTTTCTGTCATTTTGAGAAAAACATATTTCCCCAGCCTTTGGCTAAAACTTTCGGTGAGTCTCCAAAAAACACATGTCAATCTTCTATCTCTTATATATATATATATATATATATAAATGTGTTTATGCTCTACTAACACAAATGTCTAGATATTATACCATGTCACTAGCCAGAGTGATGCCTTCATTGACCATCATGCAAATCCCTTCATCTTTTGTCTCATCTTTCTTGATTAAATTGACGTTTTCTTCTGTTCTTTTTTTCTCTCAACATAACATAATAATCCTCTGAGTAATGTCCATATTTTCTAGAGTTGTAACATTTAACATTTGAACGATTTGAACAACCACATTTTCCACGATTGCAGCCTCGTACATGCTAGTTTTGCTGGTTCATTTGTCTTGTCTTTTCATTGTTATTTCCACAACCACAACCTTCTTTATAATGGAAACTACGACCTCCACGTTCATCTCCTCTTCCTCAATTACCAATTTGTCAACAAAGAATATGTTTATTTTACTGCATTTTCAAATGGATAGTACAATATCACTACATAGAAATTCATTTGTTTCCTGATAATATGCTATAAACATCATTCAAAACCAGAATTAAAAGTAATGATTTTTTGCCATTCAATTTTTTCTGAAAACAAAACTAATTTAAAGCTTAGCAATATGTTGAATCATGATTGTTAGGAGTCAAGCCTTTGGAAGAAGGTAAATCTCCTTCTAGATCTAGAACAGGGGAATCAAGGTGGTCCATGAGGCTGACAAAATAAAGAGGAGAAACTCATATTATGTGATTTATAAAACATCAAGAAATGGAATCCATGCTTGAGCCTAGTGATTGAAGATCTTATGAAAGATGGTTTAACTTAAATAGTGTAAAGATATTGTAATACTAATAAATATTATAGTGCCTTCAAAACATTTCAGTTTTTTTTTTTTTTATATTTGAACAAGAAGAAATAAGAGAATTTGTTACAATTACCTCAAACTTATTTTTGGTCCCCTTTAATTTATTTTTCAAAAGGAAACCAGGGAGGAAAAAAAAGACTGAGTGATTTGAAGGTTTGTTTCAAATCATCACACTCAAAGGATGCTTCAAATTCCCCACATGAAGCAGATGCTGTCCTAAGGCAACTTTTCTGTTGCCAAGTTCATCAACTATACTCAAATCTTTACAAACATCTACTTTGAACCTAACCAGTGCTTCTGATTTTCCTATCAAGTGAACTTTCTCAAAACCCAGCAAGTGCTTCTGAGGTGCATTGTGCACTGCAGGGGGAGTAGAGAACAAAAACACCGTATGACCACTGCTCAGATTCCCCTTGTTCTTGACCTTAAGGTTAATATCAATGACCAAGTTTTGACAAAGTTCACCATCAATAACAAGTGACTTGCATTCCGAGGAACGGCACACATGATCCTCAGCTAGGGGAACAGACACCATTTGAGGAGCTTTAATTAACTTATGCACAATACTAGAGTAGCTTAATCCATCTCCAAATGAGAAAACGGTTTCCCCTTTATAGAATCTGTATGTTCTACCAGGATAACCTGTGGCAGGATCTGGCCTCATGTTCATGTTGGTCATTGGAACTTTGTCTACATATGATTGTGGATACCATGTCATAGGTAGTCTACCACCTGAAACAGACAAGCATCCATGACTGTCAAACTTGTGTCATCATTGGAATGAAAATTGAGTGCTATAAGAAGAGACTGTATGAATGAAACACTAGGACTCTTTTGAATAAACTTGTCTAACCAACTTAAAGGAAAAAAAAGAAAAGAAATTGAAGTGTATTAAGCATCTCTAATAGCTAAAGAGTATAAGTTAATTTATCTTATGAAGAAAGTCAATGTATTTAAATTTCTTTCTTCTTCTCCTCTAAGTCCTTAAGGATAAAGCCTATGAGTGACTTACTTGGATTATGAAACCCAAAGATCACATCAGCTATGGCAGCTCCACCAGCTTCTCCGGGGTAGCCAACCCATAAGATGCTTGTGATTTTATTGTTGGTTTTAGCAAAGGACACATCCATGCCTCCTCCAGACATTATGACAAGAATCACAGGTCCCTTGGATGCCTTTGCTACTTCAGTAACTAGAAGTTGCTGCTGTCCTGGAAGAAGAATGTTGACTCTGTCTAGACTTTCTGCCTCTATTGCTAAACTTGCACCCACTACAATCACTGTGGCATCTGCAGAGGCTGCAATCTTTTTGGCATCATCTAGTACTGGATTCGGGCACCGTACATCAAGACAGCCAGCAGCATAGCTTGTAGGAACTAAGGCTGTTAGGCCTTGCAAGGGTGATATATACTTACATGGGATGCCTGCAAAATTTTAGGTACTTGTTAACTGTGATCTTAAGCTGAAAGGGGAGATAGCAAGTGTTGAACTTATGACATCAAACAATGTAATCCATTTGCCTACAGCTATTAAGCGAGTAAAGTTTAGTCTCAAAAAGTATTATGGAACAATAATCATATAATAACATCAATTTGGTTTCAATAAACATTAACTTAGATCATTTTCACCTAAAAAAATGTTATTCAAGAACCGAAGTGATGTAATGTAATAACAATCTCTCCAAAACCAAAGTGGATTCCAACTAACTTAGGTCAGTAAGGTGAACTCATTTTAGAGAACAACACGCTTTCAGTTTTCCTCCACTTGTAACAAGTACGGCAAATTGAGAATTTACTTGTGTATAAGTATGATTCAACAGAGAAATACTAGATAAGTGACTAAATTTAGCCTGTTTCCCAAGTTTATATGTTTATGGCTGAGTGGTAGAAATGATAAGAGGTAGAAATTTTGATACCTTCATAGTTTCCAATCATGACCCTAGTAGCATTAGCATTGGGTCCAATAACTGCCAATGATTTAATGGCTTTGGCATTGAGAGGCAATGATCCTGGACTGTTTTTAAGCAACACAATCCCTTGCCTTGCAGCTTCACGGGAAAGTTCCCGGTTTGCTGGAGTGCAGACATCTTTTGGACCTAGATTTCCATAAGGTTGCTTGCTTGGATTACCATCAAAGAATCCTAGACGCATCAACGTGGCAAAGTTGTTCGAGACAGCATTATTAATGGATGCTTCACCTATAAGCCCTTGCTTCACAGCACCTTCCGTATATTGGCCAAGAAACCTTCCACAGTTCAAATCCAACCCTGCCAAATCAAAATTTGTGTTTAACAAAGATAAGTAAAAGAATTTCTTATGTAAATTGCAAGAAGACACTCAAGAATTTCACACTACCACCGAGTCATAGGTCTAGTAAAAACACAATAACATGAAAAACTTACATGATTCAAGAATGTAACACGTAGTTAATAATAGTATTTGTAAATACAATTTAAATGAATCCCAAATCCAAGTCATTTTCCAGTAATGATATCACAATTAATTGGTAATTTCAACATGTTACAATGATGCGTGATTATGTAGTCTTTTTACCAGCCAGAATGGATTTGGCTGCTGCTTCTTCAGGTGTCTTGGTGTAATGCTGATCTTTGTAAAGCACTTCTACCGAGTCACAGTCAGAAACTATATATCTGCACCAGCCAAATATTCATATTATTCTAAAGACAACAAATAACGATGGTAAATAAATATCATTATACACTTCCTCTGGCTCATTTCATTTGTGGTTTAAGGTGAAGTACTCCTCACAAGAAAACAAAATGATTATATACCATTTCCATGATAACATAAAATTATCAAACTAAAATATCATATGAATTAGACTCTACAGTTACAATGATACATCATCTACTGGTACATGTATCTCTTCTGGGTACTATTGGAAAATTTAATCAATAATTTGTTAATATTCAAAGTGATAAATAATTTAAGACTACAAATATTTCAGAAGTGAAAATAAATTTGGAGCAAGAGGGTAAGACACTAAGATTTTGAAAGACTGAAAAGTACCCATTTAGTTTCCATTCGCTCCGGATAACACCCTTAAGGAGGTCAGGGTCTGCACAAGTTGGCTTTCCATTAACCTTGTTGTAGGAACACATCACACTGGCCACATTGCCATCAATCACGCAGCTCTTGAATGGTGGTTGGAATGTGTCCTCCATATCTTGCTTTGTCACCTAAAAAAATCAACAAGCAAAACATAAAAAAAACATGAAAATGAATGATTCTGTGCATTCCCATCCAATCCATCCTTAAGAACTTGTGCACGAGTTTTAGATCAATGGTAGATTATTGTTACCACAGCATTGAAGGTGTAACGCTGAATTCCTTTCCAGTTATCAACATCATAGGCTGTATAATGTTTGCAACAAGCAGCAACCTTGAGCCTGTTTGGGTCCCCACCATCAGTTTGTTGAAGACCTTTGACATACCCTGCTGCATATTTGCTAGCGAGCACAGGGTCTTCCCCTGGTGTTTCCAGGCCTCTTCCCCATCTTGGATCTCTGAATATGTTTATGTTTGGTGACCAATATGTCAAACCGGCCAACCCTACATTGTGCATTGCTCTGGCTTCCGTTGAAACCGCCTGCAACAAATAGCCATATACTTCATAGTTGAGACCCTTTTCTGTACTACAGTGCTTGCTATTTTCAAATATCATAAACTCTACATTTTAGTTCAATTTAAATGCAACATCTGAAAATTGCATGTATGTTTCAGTTTAAAATTTTGCAACCGGTAATCATTTACTTTAAAGTACTATCTTTTATATAATTTCGTTTCAGAACATCAGAATTCTGCAAATTCCTGCTAAGAACTCACCTGCATTTTCTTTTGATTTTGTTGTTATTCAGTCACAAAAACTTGTATCCTAATTATTTCCAGCCAGAAGCATTAAACAACTACGTCCTTAACTATCCCACCTTCTGATCTTAACCAATAATCAATAGTTTCAACCTCATTGTGTAAGAGAAAAAAATGGCCACCAGACTAATTTGTTTTTTATTAGACAAAGATGTAATTCTTTAAAGTGCTTTTTGACAAATCCAATTCAATAGGAGAATAACACAATTTAATGAAAAGCATATAACTTTTGTCCTTATTTGTTTTCTAAAGTGATTTTGGACATTGAAAATGTTATTTGACACCTAGTGAAAAAGATAAAAGAGAAAAAAAAAAGTAAACATGATAAGTGATATGAGGTAATCAGAAAATAGGGATTGTGTTATTTAGGTGTTTGAAAACATTGGATGTTACTTTTCTATTCTGGCTTCATTGAATCAATATCAACCAAACACTCAGAGAAAGAAAGAACTTCTAACTCAAACCTCAAATCAACAGCATTCGCCAAGCAGTGAAGAAGGGAAAGCTACAAGAGAAAAGTAGCAAGAGAAGCCTCACCCTTCCAATGGTTTCAAACAAGGAAGTGTTGAAAGAAGCTGCGGTGAGAATAGGCACGGGAAAACTGGTTGCACCAGGAACCACATTGGAGAAGCGTGTCCCTGGACCAACGTTGGACACTCCATGAAGTGCTTCTGACCACCATTCATACTTGGGAATCCCAAGCCTACTCACATCCACTGCAGCATTCACCAAGTTCCCTATTTTCTCTTGCAATGTCAACCTCCCCACAAGGTCTGCCACCCTCTCTTCCACCCCCAAAGACTTGTCACAGAACGCATACCCCCCCAAAGCAGGGTTCTTCTCAACATCACAGGCAAAGATAGCAGATGTCTGCCCCCAAACACCACCACAATTCAACAACAACGTTGTCACAAAGAAACACAGAAAAACATAGACTTTGTTTCCAGCACAGGCCATTGTTATGGCCATGGAGAAAGAGGGTGTTTTACTTTAACAATCTATGCTGCTATGAATGAATGTGGTTAGATATATTATTGTGCCTAGTATATCATATCATATACATGAATCATGCATGCATGTTATTCTAAAAATGTTGTTGTATTTTAGTGGCCCGTGATGTGGAAGGAGTGGCCTATTAAATGGGGTTGCTTTTTGGCAGAGAGACAAAAGCAATGAAGGAAGGAATCTGCTCAGCAAGACATGGAGCTTAAACCAGTCCGTGATAAACCTTTTTCTATGTTTCAGAGGTAGGGGTGTTCTTTGTTTGGAAGCTCAACTTGCACTCTACATAATAACATGGGAAATCCCACCGAATCTCCACCCTGTATTCCTCACTTTAATCTTAATAAAACCAAGCACATTAGAGCAAATAACTTTTTGTTAAGGATGGAAAAAGTGATCATAGTTTTTTTTGGCATGAAGCTGCAGCACATGTGTGTCATTTGTGGATGTCAATCTTCTTTGGATTATACAAAATTATTATAAACAAAAAAAAATTCCTTTTCAATATTTAATGTAACTCGGTACTCAGAGTTTAAACAAAAATGATTGGTTTAATTTAATTAAATGAATGAGGTGGAGTGATCTTATATTATACTAGTTGATGATCACAGTGTAGACATTGGTAAGAGTTGATCCCTTAAAAGTGTAGGTCACATTGCCAAAAGTGAGAACAGAAAAAAGTTTCTCTTGGAAACAGCTTCTCTCTGGGTCACCCAATTGTGATCAGAGAAAATGAATCTTGTGATTTTCTGCAGTTCATGAGAGAACACATATCCCAATTCCAACCTGTGAGACTTTTACATTTTCATTCAAATTAAAGGGTTTAGGTTTTTTTTTTCCACTAAAGTAAGTGAATTTTTTAAGAAATTACAGTTTTAGGTAAAATTTTGTTTTTTACGAAAATGATAAGTCGTATTCATAGATAAAATTTCAGAATGGAAATCAACTATTTCAGAGTAAAATTCATATTTTTTTACCTAAATAGTAATTTACAAAAAAACACTAGTTTATTGCAAAAACAGGATTTGGGATTGTCATTCTTGACACAGCCAAATTGTCCAAAATAAAAAGCAAACAATAAAGCCAACAATAATAAATATTTGGGAAAGATACAAAATTATGGTTCCCTTGTGAGACTTTATTTGATGTAAAAAAAAAGTATCTGTTCTAATAAAAACATTAATAAATATTTGATGTGGATGGATATAAAATGTAAGGAAATATATAGGATATATAATATATTAATTATTCCTTTCTTTTAGCATTTTCCAAAGCAACAAGTTTTGATTCTGTTATATGCACTCTACATGTACCATAAATACAAAAGAATTAATAATTTTTTAATGCAAAATCGTTAATTGTTTTCAAATTTATGTATAGACAGAATAATAATGTGACAAGAACAACATCAACCTAGATTAATGATACTTAAGAATATGCAGCTTCTTTTATGCCTTTTTTTTCCGAAAAGAGGCAAATAATAATAAGAGAATTGCATAAGTATAGAACGCAATGGAATTTAAGTAAATATATTTTTGCAAAAAAATTAAATAAATAATATTAATCAATCCAATATATATGTTGTTGATGATATAAATTATTTTATATGTTGAAATTTAAATTGGAAATTCGTTTTTACTTTATTATTTTATCTATAAATATATTATAGTTATATTTTGACACGAGTGCAAATAGTTTTTAGATACTGTAGAACCTATATTATGCACATAGTCTTTATTAAATAAATAAATTTAAGTTTTTTGTATTTTTTTTAAAATAAAATAAAATAGAAATTAAATAAAATATTATAAAAAAAGAAATATATTTCAAAATATGCTCTTTAAAATTATAAGTTTTATTTTTCTCTCTTGCAAATGTTTTTAGAAAAGTTTGTTGAAACAAGATCATAAATAACATTATCTGAAGGGACAATGGAGAAACCTCAAAAGCATATAGTATAAAGTTATAGTATTATATAACCTATAGTGTATGTGCATAATCAAACTTCACACGTGACACTCTTTTGTTTTATCCTCTTATTTCTTTGGTAACAGGCTGTCTTGAAATTTTAGTTCAACAATGTTCTACTTCTCAAAGTGTAGACCATCTTCAAATTGAACAAGAATTATTCAATTAAGTGTGATTAGAGTGTTTTCTTTTAATACTTTACAATATTATAATTAAAAGTAGGACTATGATTGAAAATAAGACAACCCATTTGATAAGGCTACAAAATTGTTCACATATGAGTGGATTAATTTTCATTTGAGTCTAAACATCAAGGAGAGACATAGATTTTTCTCCTAATTTTAGTTACATTCATTTAGTTACATTCATGTGGTTTCTAAACTTTGATTTATGTCATTTTAGACTATTTTTAAAATTTTAATAACTCATATTTATAGTCTTTCTAATTTTTAATTGTTCAAAATTAAGTGTTTCCCTACAAAATTGCAATTAATAACTATTATAAATATACAGGGGTGTGATGTGTTGAACTATATAAAACAAAAACCAATGAAATATATAAAATATTCAAATAAAAATTATTCTTTTATATATTTTTGCTTAGATTTATGAGAAGAAATTATATATGGCTTTTTTTATTAATTGTTGAATTAAATTTGATGAGTTTAAGGCAAAATATAAATAATTAAATAAGAACTTAAATTGTCCATAAATTAGAGTAAGTGGAGAAGACACTCAATTAAACATTGGTCTTATTAGTGGTGTGAGACTATTGAATTGCTGTGCTTATGTCTCAAATTAGTCTATTTTTCAGAAAACTTAAGGCTAATCACTTTGATACTTTTATTTAAAAAGTGAAGGAGTGAAATAAGAAAGAAGGGAAGAAGAGTGAAAATATAATTGTTTAGATTATGGGGAAAAATGATGGAAACTAATTATGATTGATTTGTGGAAATAAAAAATTGTATGCAATTTTTCAATACAATGACAAAAATACCTTTTATAATATCTTATGTTAATTCTTTTTTAGTGTTTTTATCTTTCTTTTTGTGTAATAAATATATCTATTCCATAATTAATTATGCTTGTCATAAGACAACAAATGAAAGAATACGTAAGTAGGATAGAGAATTTCAAGAAATTGTGTTGTACAGATAACTTTCTCACCATTTTTCTATGTAAGTGAAAAAGAATAATTTCAAGAAATTATCTTGTCTAATTGGCTTTTTCACCATTTTTCTGTTTTTCTTAATAGAACACAAACTCAGACCCCCATATGTTTACTCACTTTTATCAACAAAAAACAAAAACAATCATTTTGCTCTTCTAATCCCCTCTATCTCTCTCATGTGTTTGTGTTTGGATGAGAGAGTAATAATATAAGAGAGTACATAAAAAGTAAATTTATTTAAACTAAGAAAAAGTGAGTAAAAAAAAAAGTTAAAAATGAAGAGAAAATTTATAGTTTGGATTAGAGAGTAATGAATTTAAGAGAGTAAATAAAAAGAAAATAAAAAGTAATTTTTTTTAAACTAAGTAAAAGTGAGTAAAAAGTTAAAAATGAAAAGAAATTATAAATAATTTTAAATAATTTAATTAATATAATAAATTTTAAATTTTAAGATTTAAGGTTTAGATATGTGTAACCTAAAACTTATTAAGTTGGGTTGAAAATTCTGTATATTATAGATATGGATAAAGTTTAGGGAGTAATTGATCACTCACATTCTGTAAGATTGAATTAAATATAGAATTGGTTTCTAACATAACATGATTCATAGTGCATTATGTGTGTATGTTATAGGAAATAGTGCATCACGGGTGCTTCTGAATGTTCTGTCTGTCACATACTTGTCATTCAATTTCAATTTCAAGCTACTTTCTCCGTAACACCCTCTATATATATAACTATTATAATAAAAGTTCTAATGGTTTCTATATAAATTTGGAATTTTTCAAAACATTCTTAATTCATATTAAGATAAATAGAAATACAAATATTTACATATCCGCAGTTTAAAATAAAACTCTGAAACCTCTAAGGCTCTCTTGCACCTGTATGGTCATCTGCTCGTGTACATAGTACATTCATCGCAGTTCAAACACAGCAAGAAAAGCAAGGTAAACTAGTGAAAATAGAATTTTATAATATACACACTTAAATCCAAATAGAAAACCAAATTACATAATCAATTTCTCAAATTATTCAACTTTCTTCAAATCTCAACAATAAACAATTACATAGATCACATGGATCTACACATCCAGAATATTCAACAAACAACGTCTTCCGGAAGACCCGTATTAAGTAAGTCTTACCAGAGACTAACACCTGATCCAAAGATTACCAGCGAATCTAACAGAAAGGATCAAGGTAAGTTAATACAACCCAAATCGTGCATCTCATATGTCACGGTATGCATGAACTCCCCCATCAGTTTCTCACCACCTGATATCTTAGTTTATGTGACTTAGATCATCAGTGAAGTTCGGAGATCTCTGTTACCACATAAGCATCAATACTTAATACACAACAAACATTAGTCCATACATTATCCTGACATCAATATTTAATACATAGCGAAGATTAGTGCATACATTATCTCAAATGTATGAATTCAATTCTACATCATTTCATCATACAATATCATTCCAAACACAATCCACAACATTCAAAAGCGTAATTAACATAAGAAAACAACACCTTAAATATTAAGCCATCAAAATCTAATATTTTTACAAATTTAAATAATATATAAACAAGCAACATCCCTGTAAGAGAAATTGAATATTGGGACCATGTCCCTTCCGCATTCAGATCTTCTATCTTAGGGTGCTATTAAAAATTAAATTTAGCTTCCCTTACCTCAATTGCTTGCTTTTCAAGCAACCTTTAGAATTTTATTCTCCACAGTTTGGATAAACTTCAAGATTTACGGGCCTAATGCAAATTATCCAAACAGAACACAAATTCAGTACATAGCAGAATAAGTTGAGAGGGTTAAACTTCTCAACTGACCCCACCAATATTGATGACTAAATCTTAAGGAAAAATAGAGAACAAAGGATATTTAGAGTAAAAATGAACTTACTCTGTTTAAAAATTTGATCGGGTAGAGATGTTCCTTAACTCGTCAGCTACAACGTGATATGATCAGATTCTAAAATAGATGAAGTATGAAGTGAGAAATTAAGAGAGAAGGGAGAAAAGAGAAGTTGGTAGAAAGTGATTTGGAAGAAAGAAGAAGAAAGTGATTGTACGGGGGTAGGGGGAAAACGCTGTTTCTGAAAAAAGGCGCTGTTACACCCTCTGCCTTTATAACTTGATACAATTTATTAATTTTGATATTTTTTAAAATTTTATTTATTTTAATAATTTTTTTAAAATTGATCTATTTTAATGATTAATCTATAAAATTCATTGATAAAAAAATATTAATTTTTATCATGTATCTGAAAAATAAGATGTAAAGGATAAAATTTATGTAAATGATTTCTATTTGTTATGTTTAATAAATTTGTCAATAGTTTAATTTCTGATTATGTAGAAGAACACATTATTTAGGAAAAACAAAAACAACAATCATTGCTTGTGAATGTCTAGGGTAAAAATTTCAGCGTTGCACAAAATTCCACTGCGTTCGTAAGTTGTCGTTGCCCCCCTCATCGATAATGAAGTTGGCTGATACCGTGCAAACGTGAAATCTGAATGAAATGTCCCAAAGCAAAAAATATTTTCTTGAATGTCCCAAAGAAAATTATGTAATTATATTTAATTTTATCCCACTTTAAACAATATGAAAACTATTATAAAAAAAATATTTAATTAAGTTTTCAATAACTTATAAATAGAAGATAATGGATCCAAATGTGAAAAGAATAAAAGTGTAACTGTGTAAGACTGATAATTCACTCTTTTTTTTCTTGGATCTTGAAAAGTATATAAGACAGGGAAGTATAGGAAATAAACAATAAATTTTGGCATGTAGTGAAGCCATAGTTCAAAACAAATAAGATACACAAAATAGGTAATTAAGCGGTAATAATAACTTAATTTTTTATAAAATAAATAAATAAATAAATAAAAATCGCTGGATCCATTCTTCACTAATTCAATTTTAAGTTAGGTTAGGTTGGAGCAAAATCAAATTTAACTTAAACTTTTTAAAGAAAGTCCTCACATATTATGGTAAAACAAATTAACCCATTATTGCTTTTTCTATCCTCATGATTTCTTCATACGAAATGTGTTGAAAAAGTTAAAAATATTTATGATTTTAAATTTTTGAATGATAAAATTTAAATTTATTTTGGATTATGAAATTTAAAAAGGTAAAATAAATTTTAGATTTTAAATATATTCTAAATTACTCAATTCAAATTATATAATCTAACACATTTTAAATTATAATGTATTATTGAATTATACTCAATTTTTGAATTCTAATTTATATTATTGGAATTGTTTTGAACTCTTTATGATAATTCAATTTGTTATTTAGTTGGAGTTTTTTTAATTTGCTTTATTTTTAACAATCTCTTATTTTCTTAATCAAGAGGTAAACTATTAGAAATTTCATATATTTAGATATGACTAAGATAGTGAATAAATTGATGGATGCTCGTTTCATTAATTATATTATGTTGAATTTGATTGACAACTTGTTTGGTTAAATTTAGCTATGTTCCAAAATTGGAGGGATGAAATCATACGACAATTGATGAAGAATGAACTCAAGAATCAATTTGCTTTCCAATTCATTTTATTCTTATCCTTTAAATTTTTCAACAACAACCCCTTTTTATTTACTGTTCTTTTTAATTAACATTTTTTTCATACGATATTTGAATATTATTTAAAATTATATTTTAATTCATTGGAATTGATATGATTTTGTTTTGTTTAAGCTTGAGAATGGTGTATGGAATAAGAATCAATGACAAACATTTTAAGCAATTATAATAGGCTACATAACCCCAAACTATCTCCCATGGAGACATTGAAGCTTGATTCATTCCATCGAAAATTTCATACTAAGCTTAAAAGACATATATAAAAGGACATGGGATAAAGGAACAAAAAATTGAGACTTAAGTGTTCTAGTGGAGGTCATTCTCTCTTTAGAGGAGACCTTTCCTAGAAGAGATACCAACTTACTTTGAGTGATATTTCCTTTAAAAAAGTGAGCAAAAATGTAAAAGAGGGTGCACTTTAAAAAGCTAAAGCTAGGGTTACAATGGTTGAGGACAGCTAAATCCCACAATCATTTCACTAATCAACAACTCATATTTCCTATGATTTTTGAGGTATTAATTCTACAAAACCCAATTAATCAAATAATTGAGGGCATAGAGGAATAGATGGAAAAAGTAAGCTAGAACAAAATCAAAATAAAGTGAATAACTTCTATGGATTGGATAAACTCCAAAACATCAAGTTTTTTTTATTAATCTCCATTAATATATTATCTTAGAATTTTAAATATATTATTTCATTATTACATTTATAATTGAATTATTAAACTTTAAATAATTGTTTTTATCGCTTTAATAAAACTCGAACATTACAAACACTTATATTACACCATATTAACACACCAAGAAGTACTTTCACAACCCTAATGCACCATTTAATAAAGAGAAAAGAAATGAAAGGAGTACAAGCCAATAAAATAAAGAAAGAGAAATAAGTAAATATTAAAAAGGATTTTATTTAAAGCAAATGAGTGAAAAGAAAAATAATTTGATTTATTATTAAAAATAATTTTGTTTAATTATTTTTCTTCTTATTATAATAAAAAACAAAAAAAAAACATCGATATAAATGTTCCATAACTAATTATAATCATAAAAAATAGATTTATTTTAGTAATATAATAGATTATAAAACTCTTTTGTGCACTACTTTGACTTGATTAAAGAGATAAAATAATTGATTGTGTTAAGAGCATACTATTCTCACTCATTTCTTCTTTGTTTTGCAACCAAAATAAGAATGGCCATTAGCTTTCTACATTTTGTTTTCCTTTCATACTAAACAACCTTCATTTCTTTAATTGTTCACATCTTCTTTCCCTTTCGTACTAAACAACCCTCTTTTTCTTTTCTTTTCTTTTCTTTAATAACAACAAAAATACATGTTTTCTAAAGGTTCACATCCCACTTCAAATCATTCTAGGTAATCTTCCCATGCACAGTCAGTTCACGATTCTCCAAAACACGCAATATTTGGAATTAATGAAAGCATATCAAATGAGAAGTTGTGGAGAGGAATTAAGTAGGTTTAGAGTGAATACAAAAAGTTGCAAAAAAAAAATTATGAGGCAGGACTCCTAACATAATTTTAAGATAAAAAATCATTAAATAAAAACTAATACTAGAGATTAAAAATATTTAATTATTATATTGAGTAAATTATATACTACTTTGAAATAATTTCTAAATTTATAAGCTAGTTTCTAAATTAATATTTAATTAGTTAGCAATACTTTAACTACCAACTTTAGAATCTAAATTAGTTGGTAGCTAAGACTTGAGTACCTAATTAGATATCAATTTAAAAACTAATTTATAAATTTTATTAATAATAGAAATTACTTTAGATACCAATAATTTTTCTAGTTTTTAAAAAATAGTATTTAATTTAGTCAATATAGTGACTAATTATTTTTAGTCTCTAAGATTAGTTTTTATTTAATAATTTTGGTGTAGTGATAATTTTAGTTGTCTGAATATATTTTTCGTAAATATGTGTGAAAGAAAAGAAATAGTTTTTCAAAATAGTGTAGGCACACATAAAAAAATAAATATAAATAGTTTATAAATACACATTAATTTAATTAATAAGAAACTATTTTTATTATTTATGAATGTTTATAACAAAGTTTATTCGATGATGTTTTTTTACCAGCGAAGATTTACTCGATGATGTAAATTTAAAGATAACAACAAAATAAAGTAAGACTATTGATTTTATAATATTTCTATCTTTAAGAAGGAGCATTCTCGTTGGACAAGGTGAGGAAGAAGGATGTTTTATTTTTTAGTTCATGAGCTTCAATTAGATTATCTTCACCTTTCTTAGACTTTTTGATAATCAAGTTATTAAGAACTTAAAATGACAATAATAATATTGAATAGATTTTTTTATCAGCCAATAATAGTAAATAGATGAATTGAGTAAGTTATTTTTTTTAATATTGATTTATAGATTTTTGAGTCTTCAATAAAAAGCTAAATAAAAAAAAATATTCATCTTATTGAATAATATTTGATTACCTTAGCTTCAAGTTATTCAACTGTTAAGTTATTAAGTAACAAACAACTATATTCAGTCAAAGCTAGGAACGTTCATATCATAACTTCATAACCAAATCGATAAAATAAATTGAAAACTGATCCAAAAAATTGATAATCGATTAAAACCTTTTTTTTGTATTCATTTTGGATTTATTTTCTAGAATCGAGCAATTTGATTCAAATTAGAGTTTACATTGAACCAAACCGAAATCAATTATTTAGATATTATTATATTACTTATCAGTTTACTCATATATGAGAGATTTGTGTGCGAGAGGAAAATATAACGTATTTCACTTGGTTCATCCTATAAATTTGTGGCAAAATAATACAATACGTTTAACATGTAAATGAGGAAGAAGAGAAGTTATCTTAGTAGTATGAAAACGTTACTCTATTTGAAGGAAACAATATTGAAAATTTGATATTTATGTTTTGTATTTCATGCAATATTGCACATGCATAAAGTTTGTTAAACTTATAAGAGATAGATTTTAGGGGGTTTCTAGTATCTATGCCACAATGTATAAATATAGCATAACCACGTTAATATTAGTAAAGTTAGAAGACTAAAAAACATAATTAGTTAAAGACAAAAAAAAAATATTAAGCCAAAGAAAAGCAAAAAAGCTAAAGTTGGAAAAATGCAAAAGCAAGACTTGGGGCTGAGTACGTGTATGAATGAATGATAACATGCTAAAGTATGAAGAGGTGAGGGTAGTGGGGGACAATCATAGGCTAATTATTAGTGTTTCTAAGTTGTGATAGACGCGACTCTAAGTTCACTGCTACCGCAATGAATATCTTATGGACAACGAGGTCTCTTTGCTCATGAACTTGCAGAGGAATATTCATCTTCTTGATTGAAGAGGATGGGCTACAAGAAGCGACTGATTCCATATTTCATGTGTTTGTATGCTATTTTTTGGACACTTTTGGTGCTTCACTTGCTGCTCAAGGTTTCTGGCAATGCAGAAGGTGACGTTTTGTACTTGCAATTGATTGTTTTTATTTTTATATTCCTGTTTCTGTTCATTTATGAGTTGTTGACTTTTCAACTGTGTTGTTTAGGCTCATATGTTTGAATGAGTCATACAACTTGACATGGAGTTAGTATTAGGCTTTTGTTGATTATTGAAATTGGTTCAGAAGTTCCGTATATGTTGGACAATGATCAATATATGAAAAAATGACAGCATGAATTGGATTGTTCTTCATGAACCATTTCTTTGAGCCTTGTTCTCACCTTGTTTGGTTCCCTACCAAAATCGCTGTGGTTCTGATGAACTGACAGAGTATGCAATATAAAAACACAAACTAGGAAGTTAAATAGAACTAAAAAATTTAGAGGATAAATTGAAACCAGTATTAAATTTAGAGGACAAAAAATACTATAACCTTTTCCTTTTTACTTTCTGTTTTTCACATAATTTCATTAAAAGCAACAATGAAAAGGCTCTAATCTCTAGTCGATGGGATCTCCAACAGACACCTGTTTGATTTTTTTAATTATTACTTCTATGACAGGTGATGCCCTGACTACATTCAAGAATAATATGATAGATCCTACTGATGCTCTTCGTAGTTGGGATCCTGGCGTTATAACTCCTTGTACATGGTTGCATGTTACTTGCAACGAAGAAAGTAGCGTAATCCGTTTGTAAGATATCTGTTACTTTTACTTGTAGTTTTATGAAAGTTTCTGCATAAAGTGAAAACGATTGTTTGGCTAGGGATCTTGGAAATGCAAACCTTTCGGGTCAGCTTGTTCCAGAGCTTGGTCAGCTCCCAAATTTGGAATATTTGTAAGTTATGAAATAGATATGATAATGTTGGCTCAAAGATACGCCTCCTTCGCTGAGCAGATTTTGCATGACACATTTTTCTTTTCAATCACAGGGAACTTTATAACAATAATATAACTGGGGAGATCCCAAATGTGCTTGGAAATTTGACGAACTTGCAGACTTTGGATCTTTACTCGAACAACATTACTGGTCAAATTCCAGACGAGTTAGCCAAACTTAAAAAACTGCGAGACCTGTATGACATGCTTTCCTTTTCTGATATCTTTAATCAGCATAACTTATTTAACTAAATTTCAATTTTGTTTCTTCTTTTTCAGCATTCATAAGTTTTTGTTTTCCAACATAAAATGGTGGCACATTGTGCACCCATAATATGCCCATTTCAGTTCCAACATATCTTGTCTTATGCTTTGAGCTGTTGCCCAAGAGAAGTATCATCCTACATAATCCCATGAAATAGATATATACTTATATAAGTTAACAAGAAGTTATTATGGCACACACCCACTGCACTTGCTACTTAATGATTGTTTGTTGTGAATAGTTTATTATCTGCTAACAAAATGGCTCTGCTCGCTGCTGAACTAGGCGTCTCAGCAAAAACAGCTTGTCAGGAAAGATTCCTGTGGGTTTGACCACAATTGATACACTGCAAGTTCTGTGAGTTTAACTCCTATGTCTGTATGTCTAGATGCATTGCTATGCTAGCGTTGTGCTATTTTGTCTATAACCTGACACCATGATCATTGTTGAATATAGTGACTTATCGTACAACAACTTAACAGGGAATGTCCCAATCGATGGTTCATTTTCAAGTTTTACTCCCATCAGGTGGGTACTACAAATAAGATTTTTTGTTCTGATGAGCTCATTGGGAAAACCACACAGCAATACTTGGCCAATAGCCATACTATAGTTCGAGTGGCACTATAAACTTTACATCAGAGTCCTATATTTCTTATGTAGGACACATGACTAATATTAAGGGATGAAATATCAAGATTTTATTAACCCCGTTAATCAATTTTTACAGTTTTGACCATAATCCTTTCTTGAAGCAAACCACTCCAACATCACCACGCGTTATACAGAAACAAAATCCTTCAGGTTTGTTATTATTTGCTTTATTGTTGGTAATGAATTTAATTTTTCAACGAATATAGCTCTTAAAGTATTCTCTCTTATGAGAATCCAAAAGGCTTCAGATTATTGTCATGCCACTAAGATAAGCAGAGGCTCAAAAACGGTGTTATACAACTCCAAATTAATGCTATCTAAAAGGTTTTCGGTTTTAGTGGTATTTACATTTGTTTCTTTTACAAGCTGAATGCACTCGGTTCTTTTCCACACACTACTAACATTTCCTTCGCCCTTTGCCGCCAAAAGGCTAAGAGAAATGGAGGTATTGATAAGGGATAGGTTGTGCGGTTTTCCCCCAAATGCTTGCTATGTAATTTTGCATGATTTCTGTGACTAGACATTTTTATACTCGAAAGTTTTAAATTTATAGAAAAGGACAAACTGGTTGTTATCGAACAATGATCTTTGGCAATGTAAATACCTTAAGCAGAACAGCTTCTGCATGCTTAAATGTATAGTTTCTTAAGGTGAATGTGTGACCTCATTCTGAGTCAACAAAGGGAGAAGAGTAGAGTTTTGAGGGACCTATATATACAATAAAAAAGAAAAGTTGGGGCAGGGGAAGAGTTACTTTGACTTGGTGGGGCATGTTGTTAGCATTCTGTTAGGAGAAAAGGGAAATACTTGTGTGATAGATGAGGGTGGCATGAGAGAATAGGTTGAGAGAAGAGTTTCCAATTTTGTACTGAGTGACACCTTTTATAAGGCAACCACTATATCGTACTTTTTGTTTGAAGAACACCACTATATTTTTCAGTCATTTGGGGTTCTAGTTTTGGTTTTCTGTCTGGTATCTTAGAAGGTGACTCATGGTCAAATACAAGAAAGGGAGTAAATAATAATGTCAAGTTTTTTTTTTTTTTTCTGTTCTATTCAATGGAAAGCAATGTTTTGAAATTGACTTACAGTTTCCCGTTTAACTCTGTTAATTCTTGTAGGTAATAGTTTCATATCTATTGCCGCCATTGCTGGAGGAGTTGCCGTGGGTGCTGCACTGTTGTTTGCAGCTCCAGTAATTGCATTTGTTTACTGGAAAAGAAGGAAGCCACCAGATTATTTCTTTGATGTTGCAGGTTGGTTGATTAGCAGAAAAACATGGTATACACACCGATTAAAGCTGTTTATGATAATCATAACTAATTGTTGTTTCCTCCACTGGCAGCTGACGAGGATCCTGAAGTTAACTTTGGTCAACTTAAAAGGTTTTCGCTGCATGAACTGCTAGTTGCAACAGATGCCTTTAATAACAAAAACATTATTGGCAGAGGTGGATTTGGCAAGGTTTATAAAGGACGCTTAACAAATGGTGATCTTGTAGCAGTAAAAAGACTTAACCAAGAACACATCCACTGTGAGGAGAAACAATTTCAAATAGAAGTGGAAATTATCAGCATGGCTGTGCATCGAAATTTGCTTCGGCTGATTGGTTTTTGTATGACAACTACTGAAAGATTGCTTGTGTTTCCTTTCATGGTTAATGGAAGTGTAGAGTCATGTTTACGAGGTACCTTTATTAGGCTACTCTATCGAGTGATATGCATTGCTTTTATCACTAATTTACCTCAACTTGTTTCTCGAGTAAAAACCTTTTATCTTACATGTTCTTTCCTGTAGTTATGCAAACCATACTTTTAATGTCAAATTTCTTTCAACTTTCATTTTTTTATTTTTGTAAAATAAAATTGTGTATGTCAGGCATCTTATATCTAGCAGGGGCACATTCACACAACAATTTGGATATATATGAGTAGCTTAAATTTAATCCTTTGTCAGAGCCTGTTTTTTTTTTCACAAAATTATCCAATTTTGTTTGACCACATCATTTGATGTGGTTGAAAGAGAATACAAATAAACTCTGCAGCTAAATAGCGTAAAAGCAATTAAAATTTGTTGTAGTATTTTTCTTTCCAAGTTGTTATGGTTTTATGTATATTGATTGTATTTTGTAGAGCGAGCAGAATCACAAGCACCAGTTCAATGGCCAGTTCGGAAGCGTATTGCTCTAGGAGCAGCTAAGGGGCTTGCTTATTTGCATGATCATTGTAACCCAAAGATTATTCATCGTGATATCAAAGCTGCTAATGTATTATTGGATAAGGACTTTGAAGCAGTTGTAGGAGATTTTGGTTTAGCAAAGATTATGGATTACAAAAATACTCATGTTACTACTGCTGTACGTGGGACAGTTGGCCACATAGCACCAGAGTATCTCTCAACTGGAAAGTCTTCAGAGAAGACTGATGTTTTTGGATATGGTGTGATGCTTCTTGAGATAATAACTGGACAGAGGGCTTTTAATTTAGCACGACATGCCATTAGTGATGAGGTCATGTTGCTAGAATGGGTAGGTATTATCATGTTTACTAAAGATATGCTATTAGTACTAGACCAGTTAGCAATCTAAATATTATGAGATTCAAGATGGTACAATAGAAGGAAATCATATTGTTGAAGGAAATATTTTGGCACTAAATACAGTTAATTCCTACTTGAAGTTTAGAAACCTCTTTTGTTCCCTATTCTATTTTTGTATTTTCAGATAACTAGCCTTAAAAAAAACAATACAAAAATTGAGTTAGTTGTTATTTCTGTCCTAGATTCTGGAATCTCATCTTTCTGGTTGTTGTTTGTTGCACCAATATGTGCTGATGTTAGCACCAATGACTAATGGTTTTTATTGGCAAATGACATTATTTTGATCCCAGGTGAAATCACTTCTGAAAGAGAGGAAGTTGAAGACACTGGTGGATGCAGATTTACATGGAGATTATGACGAGGAGGAACTAGAGGAGTTAATCCAAATAGCATTGCTATGCACACAAAGCTCCCCTTTGGATAGACCAAAGATGTCTGAGGTGGTGAGAATGCTAGAGGGTGAAGGTTTGAAAGAAAAGTGGGATAAATGGAGGAAGAAAGAAGATAGAATCCAAAAAGATTGCAACTCCTTCAATCTCTACATAAAAAATTATGACTCAACTTCAAATATTGCACCAGATGAATTGTCTGGTCCTAGATGATCTTTGTAGAAACAATTAGTTACTCTCAAAGCTGCAAAATGTTGGCTCAGTGCACCATATAATTATTGTGCCATGCAATGGTGAATTTCAGTGTGTGTCTAAATATTCCTAAGTCTTTACTCATTGTTACTTGACTGCATGTTCATCGAGTGTTTCTCCTACATTTTGAATAGGTTCTTCATGAAGGGTGTGTGGATGCAGAGCTAAAGTAGTGTCATAGTTTTTTTGTCTAACCTGACACTAGTTATTGTGGGTTGTAGAATATAGTCATGGTGGTTGTTTACTCCGAGCAAGTTGGTGCAAATGCTTTGTTTACAAGAATAGTGGAGGGATAATATATATTTTAGCTTTTTCTATAGTTATATCTCACTCATATATTACCATAAATTGATCGTCTTTTAACCCAGTTCTCTGTGGAAGATGCTCTGATTTCTTTGAGTTTGAAATTCAAGTGCTGATCGTAGTAGGATTAAACACAATACTTAATAAAGATCTACTTATGAAAGACCTCTAACTTTTAAGTCAGTTAGTGAATTAAAGATTATATGAAAATTAAGTATAAGATTGAAAGCAAGTTGAAATCCAATTCCATGTTGAAATCGTGAAGAAAGGAAGGATATTGAAATCCCTACATGACATAAACCATAAGTATGACCCTATTAGGATACAAAGAGAAAAATTGTCATCACTGTCAGAAGTTTTTTTTATTGTAAGGGATAAGAAATTCAGAATATTGTCATGCTTGATGAATGAATATTCAACATAGGCTCTAACATGGTATACACAAAGCATTGGATGTAAGTCCTGTAAAAAAAGCAACCATGGAGAATATTGTTCTTCTTACTCCAAAAGATTTGGAAATAATAAGAGACATGTTTCAAATTCCACAAAAGTGGTAAAGTTGTTAAGCGCATGGGAGGTAACAAAGAAACCTCAAAAAGATGGGCAAAACCATATTATCTTTGAACATGAAACAAATCATCCCATTGCTCCACCTCAACAATATTTTGATATGAAAGTTTATAAAGAGGAACTTGATTGTGTTAGAACAATGATTGAATCAATAAGCCTAAAGTTCATTCAATATTGCTGGCTTTGTGACTTAAGTGTTTGAATTCTTGATTCAAGATCAATGGATAACATGACTCCATTTTCTATGCTCTTCAACTCATTATAGTTGAAAATGGTGATAATGTACCCATATACAAATTCGGAAATATAACATTAGAACCATATATTGTAGTAAAAAATGTTTCATATGTCTAATGACTAGCTAATAGTCTTATCTACATACAAAAACTCACAATATTTAATTACTCAAAAACATTTTTCTTCTCTTATTGTATTTTTTAAAACCTTATCACAAGAATGATGATTTTAATTGCTAAGGAACAGAGTGAGAGTGAGTTGTATTTGTTGGATTCCAAGTATTTGAATAAAAGAAAGGTCATAAGCCAACAAGCAACATCATAGACATATACAAGTTCCCAAATATGTCTACATCACAAAAAATTTGGACTCACTGCACCCAAATACAATAAAGTTTGTAGAAACAAGAAAGCAATGGTGCTAAACTCTCCATGTCTCTTTTTATTGGTTTTGTTGAATCTAAATCTAATCATTCTCTTTTCAGTAAAAGAACACTATTTAGATTCACAACTTTACTCATCTATGTAAATGACATAAATCTTGGAGGTAACTCCTTGATCGAAATGAAAAAGGTGAAGCAGTTTTTGAACAAAAATTTTAAAATCAAATGCATGCTTAAGAGATTAAGCCATGCTCTAATCCTCTCATACAAGATATGGGAGTTTTGTTCGACTCCAGTTCTTCTCTTCAAGATGCAGATTCATACCACAAATTAATAGGACGATTGTTGTATCTCACCAATAGGAGACTTGACATGTGTTTTGATGTATATTCTCAGTCAATTCCTTCAAAAATCAACAATACACCACCATCAAATAGTTCAACGTATTAAACACGGTATCAAACTTAATCCATCTCGAGCCTTATTTTTTCCTTCAAATTCTATTATATAATTTATTGGCTTTAATGATTTGGATTCAAATTCTTATCCAAACACTCAAAGCTCAACCATGAGATATTGCATCATCCTTGGATCATCCCTCGTTTCATAGAAGTTAAAGAAACAAACCATTGTTTCACGTTCTTCCTGGAAGTCGAATATCACACATTAGTCACAATTACTTGCTAATTACATAGGTTGACTTATCCCATTTAAGACTTCCATTTACAAGTTGTTTTTTTTTTTTTTTATATTGTGACAATTAAGTTTTCTATCACATAGCCTCTAACTCAAGTTTTCACAAACGAACAAAGCATATAGATATAGATTATTATGTTGATTGTGATAAACTCCAATATAAATTTTTCATCACCTATAAGATTAGCTTACCAATCATGAATGTTTTCACCAAGCCCCTTGATCACTCTCCCTTTACTGCCATCATGTCCAATCTTGAAGTAAGGAGTATACATTTCCAGTTTGAAGGAGAGGTGTTAGAGTATACAAGCTTTCATATCTTGTTTTTTTTTTATTAGTGGTACCTTTATTTTTATTTTTATTTTGTGTACCAGTATGAGCAAGGCCGAGGTCCACCTGGTAGCCCGAGGCCGAGTCCACTTGACCGAGACCAGGGGAACCTGGCTGAGACCTTAGAAGACTTGACCGAGAGGCCGAGACCTTAGAAGACTTGGTCGAGACAACCGAGAGGCCGAGACCTTAGAAGACTTGGCCGAGACGACCGAGAGGCCGAGACCTTAGAAGACTTGGCCGAGAGGTCGAGACCTTAGAAGACTTGGCCGAGATGACCGAGAGACCGAGACCTTAGAAGACTTGGCCGCGAGTCCGAGACCTTAGAAGACTTGGCCGAGACGACCGAGACCACTTATTACAACTAACGCTCAAACCAAGATCAGTGAAGTTAATCTATCATTAAGAATTAGGTAATGCAGCCCTAAGCGGTATCCACCTCGATAAACGGGCCCAACAAGGTAGGCCCATTAGAATAATATAAATAACACACATTCCAAAGGAGTAAGGTATGTCATTTATTACTGTTCACCTACCTGAGACCTGACCACCCGAGCGTCGGAGTGCCTTCGCAGGTACCCCCACCATCCGGTGTTCACCCGAGGCCGAGTGCCGAAAGAGAAGCAGGAAGACGAGAAGAATCCCAGCTCATCACCCAGTCACCTGACCGACCGAAGGAAGGAGAAAAAGACTTCAATAGTTCTCTAGGTCCCATCTCCCTAGCAGTAACATTTTGGTTTTTGATATAATAGCATTTTCTATTTAATAGAAGCACTTTTATAAGAAAATGTGCTTTGTAATAAATGTTTTTTTGTCTTTTTCTCTACTTGTCCTCTTTCTTATGTATAAAATCCAATTATGAAACTACATGAAGGACCCACAACCAAATAGTTTACTCTCTCTTGGAACCATGATACAAAATGCACATACCAATGAGTATCAGTTGCAATAATAGGAATCAAAGATTTTGACAAAGTTAGTATCTATAAAATTTGCTTACTTGATCCAAGGGGGTAAGAAACATTTCAATGTTCAAAATCGGTGGCATGAAAATGGATGAAAGGTTGATGGCCTTTGTGATTGTATGGATTCTTATTCCTAAGGTAGAAATCATGCACAAATACCATACAAGTTGATTGGCCTAGAGTGATCATTGAAAACATTATGAAAGAAAAGGGGTTTGCTTTCTATAAAAAAAGCATATTGTATTTTTATTTCTTAAGTACTAGTGTAACCAAATGGACTTTTTATTTCTAAAGTACTAATGTAACCAATTGGATGCAACTAGTGAGGTATGCACCATCATTAAATCCAAGAAATGAGCCTTGAACAAGGACATTAAGATGTTACAGAAATCTCTCTATATTCAAAATAAAAGAAAATAAAAGAGAACATATATTTAAGATAAGAGGTATGTGAACAGTATGAGGAAAAAAAAGGAAGAACACAAGAAAATCAAGAAAAAAAAAACACAAACACATCTTGATCACCAACCACTTGTGAAACCCCTTCATAAGCAAACCTTGATCACCTTAATCAATAAAACTAAAAAAAACACAGATTACAAAGTAAAGATTGAAAAAGAAAATACTTAGATAAAACAATTATGATACTGAATCACATTATGAGCAAAATCAAAGTAATTTACACTATGTAGTAAGGTTAAGAATCTTGATCTTGAAAATATTTTTCAAAGGAAACATATTAAGGAAGTATTTTTAGCTTTGAGAATTTCACACTGAAAATTTTGGTTATTTTTTTTATTCATCAAGGTATTTAAACACATAAATCATTTTACAAAACCAAATTTGGTATAATAAACCAATTGAAAACAATATTAATGAGATGTTTCAGAGATTAAAATAGTCCAATTAATTATTTCAATCAGTTGAAAAACAATTTAATCAGTTAAAACCTTGATAATTAATTAGAAATAAATTTAAAAACTAGTTTATAAATTTTTATTAATAATAAAAACTAGTTTAGATATCAATATTTTTTTAATTTACAAAATAATATATAATTTAGTTAATATAATAAATAATTTTTTTTTCTCTAAAACTAGTTTTCATTGAATAATTTTCTTGTAGGGTCACTAAATATATATAATAATTATATTTCCGTTCCATTTAAAATTGCTTTGCACAATAAATATCAAATCAATAATAGAAATATTAATAACATTATTTTAACATTTTTTCTTTCTTTCTTATATTTTCTTTTCTTGGTTGAAAATTATTTTAAATTACAAATTTTAATAAATATTCATTTAGGGAGAGTGTCTTCCAATCTAAATGTAGAATTCATCAAAAAGTATATTATTATTCTCTCCTGAATCATCATAAAAAAAATTATTAAATAAGTTTTAAAAACAAAAATAATTAATTATTATATTAATTAAGGTAGATATTATTTTATAAATTAAGAAATTATTGATATCTAAAATATTTTTTATTATTAATAAAAATTTATAAATTAATTTTATTGACTATTCAAGTTTTAATAATCAATTATTTTAGATTTTAAATTAATATTTATAATTATTAATTTAAAATTTAAAGTAACTAATAACTAAAACCTGATAAGTAATGATAGATATTCATTTAAAATTTAGTTTATAATTTTTTTTAATAAAATTTATTTTAAATAACGATAATTCTTTTAATACTAATAATTTTTTAAGTTTATAAAATAATATATAACTTAAAAATATTAGTAATATAATAATTAATTATATTTTGTCCTTAAAAATTATTTTTTATTAATTATTATTTTTAGTGAATATAAATTTTTTAAGTTCACCACTATTTGAAAATAATAAAAGAAAATACAGTACAGAGACTGAAAATAATAAATTCAAAGTAAAAGAAGTCTGAATTAGTTGATAAGTGCAGAACAGGAGCTTACATTGACTCAGAGTATTACCACATATAAGTAAACACAAAAAGAAGATGTCATAATTAATTATGCAGAAACAGCTTCGTTTGAACAGGGCAATGTGATGTGGGACAGTAGTAAGTCTTGAAGGGCGCGTCTTTGACCATCTCTTCTTACTTCTTCTCTGTTCAAACTTCTAAACACAGACTCTTCTCAAGCTAATCACCACCGTTCCTAACATAGTACACATTTTTTTTGGGTTTATTGTGTAATTTGTTGTTGGACCACCATAATTATCTAGTCCTTGTTCAATAAGTCCATTCCTTGTAAAAGGGTGTGTTGCTGTGTTGATGTTAGTTAACTAAAGATTAAGCTAAATTATAATATATAAGTGCCTCACTATCATCTAAAACTCACTTTCTCATCACAATTTTCATGAAATTGAAAATAAAAACAAGTGACAGAAGAATAACAACAAGAGGAAATTTCTGGGCCAAAAAATGCAGCATCATTCATTGACTTGCCTCTCCGGTCTTTCCTCCATATATCCCAACGTACCACACGTTTAAGGCTGGTGGCTGGAGAATCACTCACTCTTTCTTTATCTGCCTAAAAGCTGTTGCTATCTTCAGCTTTTTTATTTGGAATTGATGACCCTCACATGAGATTCTATTCTAGCTAGCTCCATTGTAAGAACTGACAGAAGAAAAGAAGTTAGAAAATTTGGTGGCGGTATAACTCTGAGTTGACTGCTATTTCTTTTGGTCAATTTGCTTATGGACTTGAAGGTTATAATGGAGATCAACTAGTGCTTAAGAGGGGCTCTGGATTTGGGATATTAAAGTGCATGTGCATGAGTGAAGAGGAGGGCCAACATGAAGCAAGTGATTTCATCTTTCAGGTGTTTGTTTCTTCTTTGTGCAGTTTTGGTGCTTGACTTCATGGTCAAGGTTTCTGGCAACCAAGAAGGTGGGTGGTGGTGACCTTCTCTGAGCTTCCTTGGTGCTTGTCTTGATGCTTTTTTACTTGATTTTACTGTTTCTGTTATTGTTGTTGCTTTGCAACTGGCTCATGTTTGATTGAGTAATAAAACTGGAGGAGTTATGTAAACAACAATTAGGAGCATAAATTGAAAAAAAAGTTAGAGGACGAAATTGAAACCAATCTTTATTTTAGAGAAGAATTTTTGCCTCTTAAATATTTCTATGGTGTGTTGGTGCTCTATATGACTAGCTTCGGCTGTTTGTAGGTTGTAAAATGTTCTTGAGGAACTTGGATTTCATCTTTATACTTCCTTTATTTCTCAAGATTTCATTCGAAATACATGTTTGATTTTGTTTCACTCCTGTCTATTTAATATATGAAGTGTGTTTAATTGCACTTGAAAATTACATCTGTGACAGGTGATGCCCTGGATGCATTTAAGGGCAATATGAATGATCCTAACAATGTTCTTCAGAGTTGGGATTCTACCCTTGTAAATCCTTGCACATGGTTTCATGTTACTTGCGATAATGACAATAGGGTGATCCGTGTGTAAGATATCTATGTTATTTTTACTTGTAGTTTTGTGAAATTTATCATAGGTCCTAAAATTTCTCTGTTCGTAACAGAGTGTGCATACAGTGAAAAAAGACTTTTCTTTTTTTTGTTAGTGATCTTGGAAATGCAAACCTTTCGGGTGAGCTCGTTGCACAACTTGGTCAACTCCCAAAGTTGCAATACTTGTAAGTTAAGAAATGGATATGATATTGATGACTGAATCCGATGAAGCAAGATTATTCTAAAAGTCAATATGATAACTATTATTCATAAAATTCCTGACAGTTCTTATATACTTGCTACTTTATGTTAATGATATGTTTTGAAATGAAAGAACTGGGTGCAACTTAGAAAATTCTTGGTTTGGAGATTCAGAGACCGTCATGCATGAAGAGTATTCTTATCACAGAAGTAACATACTGAATATGTTGTTGAAAGTTGAAATATTTCTGCACTTTTTCCTTCACATCTTTAGCTTCAGACCTCTCCCACAGATGATGGAAGTGAGGAAGTGTGTATCATATTCCTTATACTAGTGTAGTTGACAACCTTTAGCATGTTATGGTGTGTACTAAACCTAATTTAGCTTCTGTTACATGATAAGACTAAAGATAGAGCTAGTAATAGAAGGTTGGAGTGCACTGATTCAGATTATGGTGGTCATCTTTATCAAAGATCTCTTTTCATATTAACTTTTATTAGATTTTTTAACCCGTCATAGCATTGATTCAGATGAGTTATGCAATTTTTAGTTATTCACTGGATCTTTCTCTGCCCAAATCTGAATATCTTTCTTTTGACAGGGAACTTTATAGTAATAATATAACTGGGAAAATCCCAATTGAGCTAGGGAGTTTGACAAACTTGGTGAGCTTGGATCTTTACTCGAACAAAATTACTGGTACCATTCCAGACGAATTGGCCAACCTTAAAAATCTACGTTTCCTGTATGACATGCTTTCCTTTATCTCATATCTTTAATCAGCAAAACTTATTTAAATCAGTAGCCTTCATAACTTTTCTTTCCTACATATGATATTCCTCTATCACATTTGAGTTCCAACACATCTTCTTGCTCAAGAGAATAATTACTCTACATAATCACATGAAATAGATGCTAATGAACAAGTTATTGTAGCACACACTCACTACACTTGCTACTTAATGATTGTTTGTTGTCTTGTTTCGCTACTCTTCCGTTATTGGTTTAAAATATGGAAAACTAAATGGCTCTGCTCCGTGAATCAGGCGTCTCAACAATAATACCTTGTCAGGAAAAATTCCTATGCGTCTGACCAATGTCGATAAACTGCAAGTGCTGTGAGTTTTACTCCTATTTCTAGATACATTGCTATACTAGCATTGTGTTATTTTATGTCTAACCTGACACATGGTCATTGAATCTAGTGATTTATCGAAAAACAACTTAACAGGAGATGTCCCAACCACTGGTTCTTTTTCCTATTTTACTCCCATCAGGTTGGTACAACTTAAATTTGTTTGTTTCCATAAGCACACTGGGAGAACCACACTACAACGGTTAGCCAACAACCATTTGGTTCAATGGATCCATATGAACCTCACATTAGAATCCCATAATTTTTATGTGGACACATTACTATTACTGTTATATTTACTATATTCATATATACTAATAATATTATGAGGGGTGAGATATCAAAATTTTATTAACCCATTTATCTGTCATTACAGTTTTAGGAATAATCCCCTATTGAATTATAGTAGCCTTCTATATCCACCAGCTTCAGCACCGCCACAAAGTCCTCCAGGTTTGTTGGTATCTGTTTTATGATTGGTAATGAACTTAAGTTTTCAGAGAATAACCTGACATAAAAATATAGGGTCAAAATATAACTATTAATGCCCTCTCAATCATTTTGGTGGTATTTACTTATCTTTTTTTTAACATGATGCATCCATTCCATATCATTCCTACTTCAAATATTTCCTTCACCCCTCTGATAATTGATAGGTTACAGGTATTTCCCCAACTGCTTATTCTGTAATTTTAAATGAATTTTGCCACCGAATCTTTTCATTCTGTCAAGTTTTAAGTTTATTGAAAAAGACAGACTTGGTGTTATTGAACAGTGATCTTTGATGGTGTAGATACCTTAAGCATAACCTCTGCATGTTTAAGTGTATAGTTTCTTAAGGTGCATGTGCTCATGATCTTCTGCTGAATCAGCAGAGGGTGAAGCCTGGAGTGTGGAGGGTATACTCTTGAAAGAAGTATGCTAGGAAGCAAAGTTTTGGAACTGAGTTGTAGTTTCCCATTTACTTCTATTAATCCATGTAGGTAACAATAACCGTGCTGTTGGAATCATTGCTGGAGGAGTTGCTGTGGGTGCTGCATTGTTGTTTGCAGCTCCTGTAATTGCACTTGTTTATTGTAAGAGAAGGAAACCACAGGATTTTTTCTTTGATGTTGCAGGTCGGTTGATTAAAAGAAAAGATGGTTTGCATACTGATCAAAGCTGCATATGATAGTCATAAATAACTGATTTTTGTGTGTCCTTCACTGGCAGCTGAGGAGGATCCTGAAGTTCACCTTGGTCAGCTTAAAAGGTTTTCACTGCGGGAACTACAAGTTGCAACAGATACCTTTAACAACAAAAACGTTCTTGGTAGAGGTGGATTTGGCAAGGTTTATAAAGGACGCTTAACAAATGGATATCTTGTAGCAGTAAAAAGACTCAAAGAGGAACGAACCCAGGGTGGGGAGATGCAATTTCAAACTGAAGTGGAAATGATCAGCATGGCTGTGCATCGAAATTTGCTTCGCCTGCATGGTTTTTGTATGACACCTACTGAACGTTTGCTTGTGTATCCTTTCATGGCTAATGGAAGTGTTGCTTCATGTTTACGAGGTACCCTTACTAGTCTACTCTATCATAGAGGATTAATGTGATATTAGAAGAACCTTTTCATTTAGCTAAATCTATTTCTCAAGTTTAAAAAAAAAATTCTAGTTTATATCCTTTTCTGGTAGCTATGCAAGCCCTTTCACTTCAAATTTATTGCAAGCTTTCTTACTTATTCTTTGTGAAATAAAAAACATGTATGTCTGGCATGTTATATCAGCTGCTTAAGTTTGATCCTAACTGAATTTGATTCACACATTCATCCAATTTTGTTTGACCACATCATTTAAGGTGGTCACAACAGAGAATCCAAATCTGCTTTTCTGCTAAATGGCAGAATGTTATAATTTCTTCTGTTAAATTTCAATGTGTTTTCAAATTAAAAATGCTTTTATGCATATATATTGTATTTCTGTAGATCGTCCGGAAGCACAGCCACCACTTGAATGGTCAAAACGGAAGAGTATTGCTCTAGGAGCTGCTAAGGGGCTTGCTTATTTGCATGATCATTGTGATCCAAAGATTATTCATCGTGATGTGAAAGCTGCAAATATATTGTTGGATGAGGACTTTGAAGCAGTTGTTGGAGATTTTGGTTTAGCAAAGCTAATGGATTACAAAGATACTCATGTTACTACTGCGGTACGAGGTACGAGGTACTATTGGCCATATAGCACCTGAGTACCTCTCAACTGGAAAGTCTTCAGAGAAGACTGATGTTTTTGGATATGGTGTGATGCTTCTTGAACTAATAACTGGACAGAGGGCTTTTGATTTAGCACGACTTGCCAATGATGATGATGTTATGTTGCTTGATTGGGTAGGTATTATGTTTGCAAAAAACTATGCTGTTATTACTTCTTGTTCAATTATCAGTCACGTGTTTTTTTCCAAAAAAATGGAAGTTGAAGATGAACTAGTGGAAGGAAATAATATTCTTGAAGGAAATACGTCTGCACTAAATATTCTTCTTTCAGCACAGAATGAGAAGTTCTTGTTTATTCTTCCTATATATTAGCTGAAGTTTTGAAACCTCTCTTTGTTGCTTCTTCTGGTTTTGGTTTTGTTGTAAAACTACCTTGGCTTTGAAACAAAATACATAATTGCCATGTATTCCTATTTCTGTTTTAGATTCTCGAACATCATCTTCTTAGTAGATTTTAGAACACCTCATTAGCTATGCACTGAAACTAACACCAATGTTTATTGGTTTTTGTTGGAAAATGACATTATTTTGATCGCAGGTGAAAGCACTTTTGAAAGACAAGAGGTTGGAGACACTGGTGGATGGAGATTTGGAGGGAAGTTATGAGGAAGAGGAAGCAGAAGAGTTAATCCAAGTGGCCTTGTTATGCACACAAAGCTCCCCTTTGGAAAGACCAAAGATGTCTGAGGTGGTGAGAATGCTAGAGGGTGAAGGTTTGGCAGAAAAATGGGAAAAATGGTGGCAAAAAGAGGATACAATCCAACAAAAGTTTGACCCCTCCAGTCTCCACCATGCTTACTGGCCATTATCAGACTCAACTTCAAATATTCTCCCAGATGAACTGTCAGGGCCTAGATGATTTTTTGATAGAGAGAAACTTTTAAACAATGAAAGAAGCTGATATCAAAGGAAGAGACAAAGCTTCAAAATGTTGGTTTAGTACACTATATAGGCTTTATTAAAAAGTTGTTTGAGTTATACCTATTTTGTGCATAAAATAGTTTATAATCATTCTAAAAGATATATTTCTTTCAAATATTATTAAGAATATTAAGATATGAATTTTTTGAAATGCTCTCTTTTAATTTTATGATTTGAAAACTTTACAAATCAATACAATTGATTCGTTTTAGTGAAATCATTTATTCAAATTGTTAAATACTATCAAGGTTCAAAAATATTTAAGTATGATTAGAAAGCCGTTTAAACACAAGTATTGAGTTTAGAAATTGTATGACGTGATGGACTGTGTATCACGAGAATGAAGACTAGATCATCTAACACAATGAAGATGACTAGAATTTCTAATGTGTTTCATTACCAAAAATCGTCTAGTATGATGCAATCCACTTAGAATGTTTAACAAGTCTAACATAAAGAGATGGTCTAATATATTTAACACAGTTTGACCGTCTTGTACATTTACCATCTAGTACATTTAGTACAGTAAGACTCTCTAACAAGTTAATTAGTGTGAGAGTGTCTTACATATTAAAATTATAGACTTTGACTTTACTCCTTTGAACACAGTAACCGTCTAATGAGCTTAACTCTGAGAGATCGTCTAACTGTTTTAATATTGTAGGAATGTATAGCAGGTTTAATGTTTATAGATCATCTAGTGTTTTTATGTTTAAGTTTACACATGAAGTAACTTTGTTAAAAATCTTAACACATCTTACAATGTTTTTTTATCATCAAAACTCGTACTCTTTTATTATGAAACTGTCTAATAGAGTATTATGAAACTGTCTAATGGGTATTAGATCGTCTAGCATATATTAGATGTCTATTATCTTAACAATTTTCTTTCGTTTGAATGTCATGTTTGGTTCTTTGCATCCTCTTTAATCACAAACAATAATTTAAACCTAGGTATTATAGGCTACTACCATAACACATGAACAGGAGGACCCTCTATTTCTTCCTCACCACTACATCAAGTTTCTTTTAAACCGTGATAACCCACATGTTCTCACCTTCAATGCAGATAACTCATATGCTCAATACACAATCATTAGGACTTGCATGTATATTTTTGTACTCCAAACCCATCAGACATAGTATCTTCTTCACTTCATAGTTACGATTAAGTAAGGTGTTTTGTTCTGGAAGCATCTCTCTCAAGAACTACAACAATTTAGTGAAACTTCTATCAGCATCCATTCCTTGATTTTAAACTGAACAATTTTGAATTTGTTAAGGGTCATGTAAAGTTAGTGCATCCTAGGTACAATTGTTGCTCCAAATCAAATTTTAAGGAATCATACACATGATCTCTTCCCAAAGTTTCTTTACCCACATCATGTATCATGCCCTATAAATGATTGTTCATCCATTCTTCATAATTTTGTTGTTGTTCCCACTATAGCAGGATTGTCTAATATTTCTTCGTGTAAAGTCCATATTGTATAACTCTTCACTATACCAAGGAAGAACAAATGATCACATATTTTCCCCAAATCCTAACGTATTTGATTTAGACAATGAACGTAACATTGATAGCTTTTTCATTTTGGCAAGCAGACCACAAGAACTCATCAATTTTCTTTTCATACTCTTCACTAACACGACGTTCATTCATCCAACTTCGCTCTAACCATGAAAAATAATATACAAATGACGCTTTTGATAAATATTGCGAAGAAGCTGACATTAAGCACAAACTTAAACTATCATACACCTCACAACAAAATGGTGTAGGTGAGAGAGGAAAAATAGAAGCATCATGGAGATGATAAGGTGTATGTTACATGAGAACGAATTACCAAAGATGGTGTAGACAGAGGTTACAAGCATTGTTGTATTTTTGTTGAACAAGTTACCCAAGTTTTGAACAGAAAACTCCATTTGAAGATTGGCTACAAACCAAATTTCCAAATTTTGAGAATCTTTGATTGTGTTTGTTGTTCTTATGTTCCACAAATTAAAAGGGACAAATTTGACAAAAAAGGTTGAATCTAAAGTTTTCATTGGATACAGTAGCATATCAAAAGCTTACAAAAAATTTCAACCACAAAATGGAAAAATTCTTGTGAGTAAAAATGTAAAGTTCATAAAAGATCAACATTGGAATTGGGAGGACCTAGTAAGAAATCAACTTCCAGAAGCTCCACAACTCATTAATAATGAAGTTGATGAAATTTGTGTCAGAGGAAAAGATCTCCATTTGATATTTATCAAAGGTGCAATGTGGTTGTCTTAGAACCTGCTGAATTTGAAAAAGCTAAAAAAATATGAAAAGTGGATTAATGCTTTGAAGGAAGAATTAAAGATGATTAAAGAAAATGACACATGATCGATCTCAACACACTAAACTAAAGGCAAATGGTTCTATAAATAAACACCCGGACATATTAATGGTTATATTTGAAGTAGATTTTTCAAAAATATTTGCCATTACGTGTCTTATTCAAATCAGAATGCTACTTACCTTGACTACACACAAATGTTGGAAAATTTACCATTTAATGTAAAATTTACATTTTTAAATGTTATTTACAAGATAAAATATTTGTAGAGCAACCAATCTCAAGTCAATTGACAAGAAGTTGGTTAAAATAAGTCCATGTATGCAGGAAAACAAAAATTAAAGATCAAAGTACAAATATTTTAACAAAAACATTCCCAAAAGTCAAATTTGAAGCTTTAAGAAATAAATTAGGTTTTTACCGCTATTGAGGTAAAGAGAAGATTTATTGAAACTGAACCTAGAATAACTACAACATAGATATTTTATTCAATTTGTTTTATATTTGGTTGTTTTGATTTAATATCCATTTACTTTCTAGCTCTATTATATTTTATGTCTTAGTTCTTTTAATTTATTAAGTGTTATTTCAACAAAAAAACTTCCTCCCATTAAAACAAAAAAAGTAACTGAATGCAAGGGTAAAAAACATGTTAATAATAGAACTTTAGTCAAAGGAATGAATTTACCTGAGCTTCATTCAAGTATGGTAGTTAACATTTATATTTAGCAGCAAAGTAATCCAGAAAACCTGACATTTGGTGCAATTAGGAAATAAAAAGATAAACTTTACATGTACCCCAAATCAAAAGAAACTACCTTTAAACTAAGACCATGGATTTCACTGAAAGAGAGAAACAAATCAAGAGTGGTGTAATACCATGTACACAAAACTGTGAATATGAAAAAATGTTAGATCTTAAAAGAAAATTGATGCCCTTTTTTTTCAATTGATGAATGTCAAATGATTCCCACAAAATTACACACCTTAGGTCATTGTAATACGTAAATCATCCTCTAAATCTTATATTATATTATTTAAGACCTTCCAATTTTTATTCAAATACAGAAGCCTTATTAAACACAGACTTTAATAACTTTTTATTTACACTTTAATTTTAACATTTTAAAAATAACCTTTTATGTCAAAATTCAAGTCTTAAACTTATAACCTAAATATGTACTTTCATACAAAAAGGTGAGTAGTAAAAAATCAAATAAAAGAAACTATCAACCACGTGATTGGCTAGCATAAGTGGTGTGTTTGTTTCTGCCGGCAACTTCTCTCGTTAAAAGTATCATAAAGTGACCAAATGCTACAAACCTGTGATGCACCCCGCTTAATGTTAAAAAAAAACCTTCATATTTTTTGTAGTGTTTGTTTGAATGATGTTCTTGCTCCGTGTAGTTCTAAGTTTTTGTTTTCTTGGTTACACATCTTATGAATCATTTGTATAGGAAAGCATTTAGAACTTGGAAATTTCCCCGAACCTACTGGCTTGTAAGCAATCATACCAATCAAGAGAGATATACTCAGAAATCATAACCACAAACCACACCTACCCAGAAGAAAAAAAAAATCAAATTTTAAGGGATTGACAGTTGACTAGTTCAGCAGATCTACCACTTCTAGTTGCAAGAACCTTCCAAAATTCTCCTTGACTTTGTGCAGAAGATTCAGCATCTTCAGTGATTGAGTTATCTGGTGAAGACAAAATTGATTGGGAGAAAACTGACCTAGCATGTTCATGTTGCATGTCAGCCTGCAATACTGTAATATTGTGATTAGCATCTTTAGTAATTACATGAAGTTTTCCAAGTAAACCAGCCAAGAGATAAGGAGATTCTGAATCAGTGAAATCATGAATAGGAACATCTACTGCTGCAACTTTCCAAGTATCACCTTCATAATCATATATCTTGATCTTTGCACTGTCTAGAGAATTTGAAGGATCAAGTGCATATAGATCATCATTGACAGTAACACTCAATTTTGTTCCAGCTTGCCTTGCAGGCCAGCCTTCACCCATGCCGATTGGCATTTCGAGCCATGAATTTATATTTGGATCATATACTTCACCCCCAACATCCACAAAAAATGGCCAGCAATACAAACTTTGAGGAACAAATAACCTTCCCCTGTATGAAGCCATTCCTGTGGCAATAGGCTTGAGTAAGTCAGCCAAAAAGGCAGTTGGCAACACTTGAGCTCTTGCAAAAGGCATGCTAGGTAATTGGGACCACATGCCTGTATGAGGGTCATACACTTCTGCAGATTGTAGAGGGCTTAGTCCACCACGACCCCTAGTAACCCCACCAACAACATAGAGCTTATTATTTAATATACCTGTCTTGGAATAGGCTCTACCAACTGACATTGAACTAGCCTCAGCCCAAGAGTTTTTAATGGGATCATACTGCCAAACAGATTTCATTGCTGAAGCTCTTGAAAATCCTCCTAATGCATAGATGCAACCATCAACAGCTCCTATGGAGCAACCGCAAAATGGCATCCAGTCCAGGGCATCTCTCCTCCCTAGCCAGCTCATAATGACATCAACAATTCTAATACTTGAACCCATCATGCTCCACATCCGAAGGGGAAAGGAAATCAAACCTTTCTTTGTTTCATCTTCAAACCCCACTTTGGGCATTGGTGGCAACCTTTGCCATCTTCTAGAAAGAGGGTCTAAGGCATACCATAAAAGCTTATCATCCTTCACTTTTGTCAAAATGTAGAGCCACTCCTCCATGGTTCCAAGGCCTTTTCTCACACTAAATAGTTCAGAACTGACAAGGGTTGCCTTCCAAGCACGGCAAACTAACTTCAGATTCAAATAATAAATTCGAGGAACTCTAGCTAGAATCTGTATTGTTATCTCATCAGGAAGGAGCGGAATCAGTCTTGCCTTATCCTCACAAGAGTTTGATGACAACCTCCGTCTCTTGCAGGATTCACCTTGCAAAACCTCATAGGAGGCATTCCATCTAGTCTTGGAATTGTTCAGATTCAGTATATTCCCCATTAAAATCACTTCAAATTCAAACCAAAACCATGCAAGCAAATCAAACTTGCAAGATTAATCTGTTTCACACAATCATCATTATATATAATATGTCAGTACATGCCAAGAAAATGTATTGCTCAATTGAAATAATGGTTTTATCTCAATAGGCATAAGCTTTTTACCCAAACATTTCCATAAGTAATCAATCAAAAGGCAAAGAGAACATTAGAGATACACTCATAAGTTCTGAATATATAAGAGATTATAGAGGATAGACCACAACACACACAAAAATAGAGAAAGATTGAGTAGAGTTACACAAATAAAGAAGTCTAAACTATACTAACAAATGATTTAACTTTAGTTTAACAAGTGTGTGTTGTGTGCAGAATATGAAAAACTAAGATTTTCAGAAAGAAAAAAGAACTATATTGGCTGTTTCATATATATTCAAGAAAAAAAGGGACTGAAGTCTCCATACCTGACCCAATGAAGACTAATGGAAAGGACTTCAGAGAAATTGTAAATATGGGTCCGTTGAACACACTTTTCTATAAACACTTCTAGAAGAGAAAAATAAGAAGAAAAAAGGAAATGAGTTTTTGCATGAGCTAAAATTAATTTATGTATAACTTAATTTATAGAATTTTTCTCATAAAACTTCTCAAAAAAATTATTTTTAACTTGTGTGTAAGCTAATTGTAACTTGTGCACAAGTTAACTGTAACTTATGAAGAAGCTCATTTTTTTCTTATTTTTCTTTCCAAGATGTGCTCGTGGGAAAACTTGTCCAAATAGACCCTAAATCCTATACTGTAAATAACGAGCAACCACTGTATTATTTACTTGGGGCCAATATGATGTCGATATTGATTAGATAGAATCTGTGTATTGCCTTGAATCTCCCATTACAAGAGAACTTCACTGCTGAAATAGAACTAAAAAATGAGAGTAAGAAATGTAGAGAAAGAAACCTTCTCTTCCTCATGCAACAAGCAAACCCTCACAACACCCAAGTGATTCCTACCCTCCATCTCCTCACTTATACTAATTTCCCTGTCAGTGATGTAACTAATTCCAGAATCCCCCATTCCTCTCCCGTGCAGCCATGTCCTAATTGAGTGTTTGTCAGGATCTATCAAAACAAAATTATCTCTATCATTTCGTATACATCTCTTAATCTCAAGTCTTCATCCTCAAGAACTTCAGCTAATTCAATGAAGTCTTAGTCTCAAGTCTTCATTAAATTATCACAGTAATTCATGACACATGATACAACATCAACTGCTTTGTTGTACAAGCAAGGGTTATACTGAATTTCAAAATCATAACCAAGCAATTTAGTTACCCATTTTAACTAATCTCCTGGCAGGACTCTTTGGTCCAACAAAAACTTTGAACTATTGATCAGTTTGGAATACAAAATGGCGACTGAATTTTGTAGAGTAGCCATTAGATCAAGATAATAAACTGGTTAAGTCTTATTTGTTCTCTAAAAGGCTTGGCTAATTAAAATCATTGGTCAGCCTGTTGCATATGAACAACTCCAATCTCATATCATATGAAGCATTTGTCTCTATCACAAATGGTAACTCAATCTGGCATAGCCAAAATAAGAAGACTTTCCATGGCTGTTTTCAACTGCTTGAAGGCCCTTTGTGCCTCCTCTACCAACTTAAAACTGCTGTTTGACAGTTGGGTCGGAGGCTTGGCAATTACCCCATTATTCTTGTATAAAGCATTGAAGTAACCAAATCAATCAAAAAGTCTCCTGAAGTTTCTAATATCTTAAATACTCCACCAAGCATCCATACCGTCATCAAAAGCTAGCTGTTAGAGGGGGAGAACCAAGTCCTCATGGCCCCTTGGTTCATCCATCGTAACCAATTTAAAGCCCTCCCTTCTAAGCATGCCACCATTATGTCAACCTTCACCACCTCTAACAATTAATTTATTTTAAATTAACACTCCATTAATACAGCCACCCATGCGGATTCTTATCCATGAAATATGGAACCACAACTCACTTCACTTGATACTCCCTCCTTTGATTTTCTCAATCATCAAGCCCTAGCCTCTTGTTTTTATTATCCCCATTGTTTTCTTCTTCCTCCATTTCACCTCTTCTACTTCTTAGCATAGCTTCTACTCAAGTTGTCATTTTCCTCATCCTCCCCTCCATTTACTAACCAATAGCCTTGTCAACTAATGGTTGCATCCCATCTAGTTGACATTGATGTTCAACAATCTTGAATCGGCTCTCCATTTGTGTCATCACCATAAAGAGAATCCCGAAATTGATGTTGTTAAACTTGAGATTCTACCTAGGATTGGGATGAGGGTGAAAACTTCTAACTTGAGGATTGTAATTTGGACAATAAGATCCTACCTAAAATGAAATAATATATTTATATATACACATATGCATAAAAAATACCACAGAAAAGAAAATAACTTCTAAAGAAACTTAAATTGAAAAACCATTAGTCATAAGATCTAAATACAATACAAAACAAAACAAAAACTCAAAATAAGTTAATAAGTCAGATACAAAATAGGGTGCAGAAACTCGGAGAGAAGAGGCAGGGACTGAGTGAGAAAACAATGAGACTAGGAATGAGAAACAAGTATCATAGGGCCCAAGCATCAGTTGTTCACAGTTTTCACTTTGTAAAGCCAAAGAAGGGGAGGTAGTGGCAGTGCAGGCGACAAAACAGTGTGGCAGCTATGCAGGGTGGAGGTGGGGTGGTTGAGGTTGGAAGCAGCAAAAAGAACTTCGGGTTGCAGAAGTGAAAAGCAGAGAAGGAGATGGAGTCATATAGGAAAAAAGGGTATTAGCGTTTTTTAAAACAAGGTTAAAGGGGATTAAAAATACGAGAGACTCAGCAAACAAGGTTAAAGGGGATTAAAAATACAAGAGACTCAACACCAAAGGGGGACCACAACTTGTAAGAGTGTACAATCCAACAATTTAACTAATGATCCTAACAATGCCCTGAATCAGAAGCTCTAGTGCCAGTTTATAGTATTTTAAAGAATTGATGAAGAAAACTCAGAATGAGCTCTAATTACAAGAGAATTCCACTACTGATGTATAACTGAGAAACAAAGAAATGTAATCAGAGAAGGAAACCTTCTCTACCCTATGGCGCGATCCGCCCCACAGTACCCCAGTGATTAACAACCTTCCCTATCAAGAAAGCTAAAAACATCCCGCCCAAAAAAAAGGGATGAAGATAGAAACACATAATTTACAATAAAAATAAAGTAAAGTGAATATATTCCTAGCAAGTTATCAGCAATGTCATTCTATTTCCAAAACAAAACCACCAAACAGCGAGTAATTTTAAAATCAAAGACTCAAACTAAAAACATCCATTCAAACAAATTAAACATACAAAAGAACACAAATTGTTCCAGAATTCCATAAAATCAACAGCAGAAATTGGTTTAACAAATTAAATCATAGACTTAAAAGGGGAAATTAATAAGGAGAAAGAAAAGAAGAACTCACATCACATAGAAACCAAAGAAAAACAACCGTTTTGGTGTACAAGCATCTTATACTCCACTACACAAACAGTCTCCCTCCAGAAGAGAAATAAGAACTGAAACAACTTACCGAACATGAATGCAATGCCCACATTTATACCCTTATAAACAAAATGTATACATTTAAAAAAAATACCCAGAAGTCAATTGAATAACCCACAAGGGAACCACTTAGAAACTGATGGAAGAATTCTTAATTTTATTAAACTCAAGCTCGGGGCTGCAGAAAGTACACACCTTCCAAACTACCAGGCATAGCTCTGACACGTACTGGATCAAGACAGAAACTTGTTTAATCAAGCAATCATTGATTATTACATTAAAAATAAATGGGCCCAAACTGTACTGTTATAATCTATATTGGGGAGGAAAATAATTGAAGAAAGTAAAACCAGTAAAGTTAAACCATAACAAACACAGTGTGATTGGATAAACATAACCGCAAAATTCCCTAACCCCAAAAAAGGAAACACAAGCTCTGATGCAATTATACCAGAAATTGATCCCCACAAGCAATCGCAGCAACAATACCCACTGTTAATGCATCATCGACACCAGAAATCGGTTCCACGAAATTTCCTAACTGCTTCTGCAAAAGATTAACGAGGCAGAAGAAGAACAGTTGGCGATGAAAGTAACACGCCAAAAGGTTGAAGCCAAGGGCCAAAAATATTATAACAAAACAATAATCACAAAAATTAAGAAAATAATATGCTTATTAAACTTCAATGGATTGCACCACATATTTTGTCATCCTTTTGATATGTAAGAAGATAGTATAATTTTTAAAAAATAAAATCATTTTATAAGGATACAAATAAAAGAGTTATTTTTAAACTGGTGTTATCTTTTATTAAAGAAAATATATGGTTATGTATTTTATTAAATAATTAAACTATTTTAATTTACCAAAAGTAAAATTATTTACTTCAAAGTGATAAAAAAAATATGTATCTCCATATAATATAGATGATTAAATATTTTGGTTAGGAATTTTGGTAGTGTCAATTCAAAATGTATGGGTTTTGTTTTTATTGATTATGCATGTTGTAATATACATAAATATTAAAATCTCAATGTATGTGTAGTGACCCTTTTAACCCATAAAATTTTGTGGGACATATTTTAAATAAAAAAAATAATTAGTTACTATATTAATTAAATTCGATATTATTTTATAAAAATTAAAAAAATATTGGTCTCTAAATTAATTTTTATTATTAATAAATAATTTCTAAATTAATATCTAATTAGCTATCAAGATTTTTGCTATCAAATTTAGGATCTAAGATAGCAATTTAAAAATTATTTATCAATAATAGAAACTAATATAAAATTCAATAATATTTTTAGTTTCTAAAATAGTATCTAATTTAGTCAATATAACAACTAATTATTTTTAGTCTTTAAAATTAATTTTTATTTAATAATTTTTTAAGTAGTGATATTTAATTAAAAGTTTCTTTAACTAAAGTTGTTTAAAATAGAAATATTATTTTTATGTAATTAAATAAAATTCTTTATAAATTAAAAAGAGCTACTTGTATAAATAACTTTTTTTAATTTATAAACAACTTTTTTCTAAATTTACCTTTATTAAAATAATATTTTTACTTATACATAACTTTTATAAGTAACTATTATTGAAAATAATTTAAAGATTCGTAGATTTATTATTATTAAAATAATTAAAATAAAATAAAATAAAAATTGATTATGAAATGTGAATAGAGTGTACAGATGTGAAAAATAAAGAAAAAAATTAAAGAGTTAGATTAGAGTCTTGTACTCTAATATTTATAAAGTTTCCATTTAAATTCTTCAAATATTAGATTAATCCCGTCTCCTATACTTGTATAAGAAAACAAGTATGTTGAAGTAAAGATAAATATTTAGAAGATATAAAGGTTTAGGATAAATTATAAATTTTATATTTTTTTATTTTTTCATAATCATATCGTATTACTTAAAAAAATTATATTTGTGGAAAAATTAATTTATCATACATTCATAATATAATTATTGGTACAGTATTTATCATCTGTTAAGATCTCTATTTTTATCCATATTTAATAAAATAATATATATGTAAATATCTAATTAATATATAAATATATATTAATATAATATTGTATCTCAAAATATATTATTTTTTTATAGGGATTTTAATATATACACAAATGTTTTAAAGCAAAACATTCAATATAAAAAAAAAACATCTCATCATCCAGTTGCTTATTGAAGAGTTCTATCACCTGCAACTTCAACGGCTATTATCATAAATAAAGAAAATAAAGCACAAACAATAGGATAAGCTAATTATAAAATAATTCTATATAATTTTAATTCCAATTTAACAAACATAAGTCATCAAATCTCGTACAATTTCTCAAACTACCAAGTGTCTATCATAAATCATCATTCACATTTCCACTTACCCACTTCTGGAACACTTGACTCTATTTCCGGAAGACTCATGTATTGACTTAAACTCAGAGATCTGCATTTGTCATACTATCCCACTTGAATCCACAGAGTTATGCACATAAATAATCTCAATATCATATCACCTAGTATGACAAGGTTAATTCATATGACTTGAAAGACTAGATTTTATTTCACACTGCAAACAAAATCATATGAACCTCCATCGACTCTCAACACCTTATCATCTTCATCTATATGACTCCAATATATCAGGAGAGTCATAATATTTCCTTTTAGACGAATTTATAATCAATGCACATCCTAAATAATCTTAACATTTTCTTTCCTGAAAATACTATGTCTTAATTAAGATTTATATTCCACATCTCACAATATCCAAAATCACACAATTAAATCATACAAAAGCTTAGAATTTCAAAACACACAAAAATTCATCCAATAATCACTTAAATATCTAATTAAAGAATGTCTCAATTAAATATACATAAAACAAAATTTCAAATAATTTATAAGTAAAAAATATATTATAGAAATAAACAAACCTTTTAAAAACAAGTATTAAAATTTCAGCTTTAAGGTTTTTTTTAGGCTAGCTTGAGCGAAAATCATCTCGCTTGAGCGAGAATGTGTTTCACACAAGCGAAAATTCTCTTGCTTAAGTGAGATTGAACCCGAGAGCACCCAAAATTTCATCCCAAGTCTCACATGAGAGAGAATTCTTCTCGCTTGGACAAAAACGGACTCCAAAGCACCTAATTTTTCATTTTATTCTCGATTGAGCGAGAATTATCTCGCCTGAGTGAGACATGTAGAAAATTCTCTCGCTTGGGTGAAAATGGACCCGAGTGTTGGAGATCCCACATCGACTAGAGATAAGGACATTTCGTAATATATAAATGGGTGCAGACCTCATCCCATTGAGCCGATTTTATGGGGTTGAGTTAGGCTTAAAGTCCACTTCGTAATATGGTATCAGAGCCATTTCGAGCCTATCCTAGCGAGTATTTGTTGGGCTTATCAGGCCACCCGCTATCGGGCCGCTATCGGACCACCCAAAATATATAGTCCCACGCACGAGTTGGCAGTCTCGGCGTGAGGGGTGTGTGTTGGAGATCCCACATCGACTAGAGATTAGAGTCTTTCATTGTATATAAGTGGGTGCAAACGTCACCTTATCGAGCCGGTTTTATGGGGTTGAGTTAGGCTTAAAGTCCACTTCGTAATAGTTATAAATAGAAAATTCAGTTATTCAGGTTTCATTTAAAAAGAACCAGCATCTCTCTAAAACTTATATTTTCCTTTTTTTTCTTATTTTTCTAAGATTTTGACATCCTCGCTCATCAGTTTGACTATCGGAGTCCGTCATTAGACACTTGGCAGCGAAGACTACAAGACTTTCCGATCAGAATCTCTAACAGAGTAAGTTCATTTTTGCTCTTCTCTTTGAGTTAATTTTTGTTGAACTTGTTGGGTTTGTCTCAATCTAGGTTTTGCATGGGACTCTTTTAGCTTCAGGACTAGTCTCTGTTAGCTTAAAGTCCTAGTGATATAGTTAGATTTTTTATCAAGACTTTGTGGTGTAGGTTAAACTACCCTTAATCTTTTGGTACATTTGGAGCTCTTAGTAAGTCTCTGCTCAAGTTCAGATCAGGGAAGCTAGTTTAAATTTCCAATATAACCCTAGGCTAGAAGATCTGGGTGTGGGGTGACATGGTCACCAGTCTCAAATTTTCTTGCAGGAATTCTTGTTTTTAAGTAGATTAGAATTTGATTTAGATTGAAATGTGAAACTGTAGATGTAGTAGATGTTGTAGAATGTATATGAGTTTGGAATTGAATAAGTTAATGAATGTATTTGAATAGTTTGTGGAATCAATTCAAATGTAATGTTTGATGATAATTAGTTGTTTGATTTTAGATGATTTTGGTTTAAAGAGCATATATATGTATAGATTGACATAATAACTCAGTGAAAATGATGTGAGTTGATTTTAAGATTGCAAATTTTATGGGTTGCACTTTGTTTGTGAGTTTTTGCTTTAAATAAAATATGGTGAGAAACCTAAATAAAATTCCCATTGAACATGAACTTAACCAAGTGGTTAAGTAAGTGTTAAGGTTCATTTCTAAAGGGCAAAGAGAAAAACACAATTATATGGTGATTCAGATGATGATGGCGAAAATGAAAAGCATATAAAAAAAAAGAGAATACAATGAAAACCGAAAAGGAGAAGAAAAACATAATAACATAAAGAAGGGAAGAAAAGTGGCGTAAGAAAAGGAAGGAAAAAGGTGAAGAGATGAAGGAAACTTATAGAGGTGAGATGTTGTCACGCCACTTGGAGGATGAGATACTCCAAGATGAGTGGTATAGAGCCGCCACTTAAAGTGTAGTGCACTCAAGATAAGACCCAAGGAAGGAGACTCAAATCACTAAACTGAGATGACTGACCTAATTGTGAAGTGTTCGTGGTGTCCTTAGTCATCTGCTTGTCGAGTAGGGTGTTATTAGAAGTGCTTGAATAATTATGAGTAAGAAATGTCATTTTTGTTAGAAATGTAAGCCTTAAACAAGAGAGAGGGGGTGAATTGTTTATAAAAGATTTTCGCAAATATTGAAGGTATAGAGAAAACCAATGAAGAATCAAAGAGAAATAAACCAAGTTAGTCAAGAAACAAATCTGTTTAATTATGTTTCCATAAATTCAATCGTTTTTCTAGGCGATTCAACCGATTGTTTTTATCCGCACTTAATAAAAACAAGCCAAAACATATTTATATGAGATTAAGGATAGAAAGAATCACACAACAGATTTATACTGGTTCACTCTTACCCAATAGTTACATCTAGTCCCCATAAAACCTCTGAGTATTTCACTATGCAATCAACACACCTTGATTACAACACACACACCAAAGTGGTGATCTTGAACCCTTCAAGAACACACACCACCTTTAACAAACACAACACAGAATTCAGACACCCCTATGAATCTGCACACCAACAATTATTACAGAAATACAATTGTGAAGAGAAAAGGAATGATTACACCTAATATAATCACATATTGAAAAGAAGAAAATACAGTGCAATCCTAGTCCACTCTTAGAAAGAATCCAAAGCCTTAGCAAATCTTGGAGAAAACTGATTTGAAAGATTTAATCTGATATCATAACTACCAGGAGTGTAAAACAGATCATTTAAACTCCAAAAGGCTGTTAAAAACATTTAATGCAAAAGCAAAATCAATTTTTAATCAATTAAAACAAATTTACCAAACTTAACAAATTTTGTTAAGGATTTTTAAAAAATAATCGGTTGAAATGTCGAAATAACCGATTGAATTGATTTGATAGCAAGGTCAACTAATTGCAAGCTTTGTCAAAACCTGTTTCAAAAACACTAAGGGTAAAACAATCAGTTGAAACGATAGAACAACATTTTACTTTTCCACTTCTTTGGAAAACACTCTTTTTTAAAAGAATTTGATTTAAACCAACTTTAGATCTTAACTAAGAGTGAATTTACAAATTCAAACTACCCAGAACCCACACACACAAGCCGCAACAAGGCTTTCAAGCAATCCACACAGATTTGGAAACATCAAAGCTCATGTTCAACAATTTTAATGTGTAGATTATAAATTTTTGAGTTGAATGCAATTTTGGTTCAGAAATATATCAGGTTTTGCAGAAATTTTCTGCATATCTCGCTCAGGCAAGATAATTTTCGCTCAAGTGAGAATAAAATGAGAAATGAGGTGCTCTCGGTGTTGGAGATCCCACATCGACTAGAGATTAGAGCCTTTCATTGTATATGTGGGTGCAAACCTCAACCCTATGAGCCAGTTTTATGGGGTTGAGTTAGGCTTAAAGTCCATTTTGTAATATGGTATCAGAGCCATTTCGAGCCTATCCTAGCGAGTGTTTGTGTTGGGCCTATCGTGCCACCCGCTATCGGGCCGCTATCGGACCATCCAAAATATATAGTCTCACGCACGAGCTTCTATCTATCACTCTCGGCGTGAGGGGGGTGTGTTGGAGATCCCACATCGACTAGAGATAAGGACATTTCATAATATATAAGTGGGTGCAAACCTCAATCCTATGAGCCGGTTTTATGGAGTTGAGTTAGGCTTAAAGTCAACTTTCGTAATAATAACTCTTTTTATTTTAATAATTAAATATTCAGGTATCATTAAAAATATAGGTATAATTACATTTTTTGGCCCTACATTTAGGATCAATTTTCAATTTACTAGAGTAATTTTTAAAAAAGTATGCAATGTGGTCCCTTTTGTTAAATTTTTACTAACAACGTTAAGTTCTGATGATGTGGCCTACACACTATCAATAATTATTAATAATATTATTATTATTAATATAATATATTATTTTTTTAATATATTATATTATAAATACTATACAAAAATATGAGCATACATGCATTTTTGGTTTTTGTTTTAAATTTAATAAAAAAAATAGTAAATATTTATGTAAATTAAGTATAAATATTTTAATATAATCATATTATAAAGTAATTAAGAATAAAATAAAAATATTAAATATGTATTTTATATGATAAATGACTTTATGTGTGTCCATATTTTTATTAAGATAGTAAAAAAAATAAAAAATAATCATAATTATTAAAATAAAAAAAGTTATTAAATTTTATATAAAAAAATGATAAATTAATTGAATTTAAAATGCAGTCAAATATTTTTTTAGATATTTTTTTAATATAAATAGTTAATCGAATTTAAAAAACAAGTATAAAATATAAATTAATTAAATAAATTATATTGATAAAAATATAAGTAAATCAAAATAAAAAAACAATTACAGAACTTATAGAAAGAATCTCTTTAATAAAATCTAATTATAATAGTTATAGATTATTATTATTATTATTATTATTATTATTATTATTATTATTATTATTATTATTATTATTAAATAATAATTTTATGTTAGAGACTTTATGATAACTCGCTTGCTCTATCTACTTAGTTAGCTTCTTAACTTTCTTAACTTAAAAAAGAAAAGAAAACTCCTTTAATATTATATTATTTATCATATTTATATTTTTTTCCTCTTTCTCATTATTTGGTTGGTTCTATTAGTTTTGAACAAAATTATCAAAATAAAAACTAAATTAACAATTTGGATCTGAAATGCATAAATTGGTGAGAATTTAATTATTGAAAGAAATAAAATGTTGATTTGGTCCCTAAATACGTAAAAACGTATACATTTGTCTCCAAACTTTACAACTTAATATCAAATTGGTTCTTAAAAATAAATTTTTGTCCTTTCAAATTTCAAATTTTCTTCTATTTCAATTTTATAAATATTTAAATTTATTATAATTTTATAAATATTTAAAAATGAAAATAGTGTTATCTAAGAAAAAAAGTCAGAGTGCTAATTAATAGGAAAATAAAAAAAAAATGTTGGATGGAAAAATAAAAGTGGAAATCTGAAGAAAAAGTCAACATATATGGTCATATATTTTCTGATATTGTTGAATTTAGTCATTTATATTATGTTTTATTAATGGGCATTACAATATGTATAGTTCTCTTTTAAAGATTGAAAAATGTAATACCCCAATAATACATTTGACTATTACAATACAATTCTATATGTTTATATACAAGCTTAAAGTTTTTCAAAACATTCATAATACATGATTAAGATTCATAGAAATACAAATATTTACAATATAAAGTTCAAAACAATATCCTAAAACCCTCCAAAACCTCCGACACCGCTCGTGTACATAGTACAATACAGTGATCGCAATTCACAACACAACAAGAAAAGTAAAGGTAAGCTAGTGAAAATAAAATTTTATAATATACACAATTCAAACCAAATTACGATCAATCTCTCTTTTATTTAATCTTCTTCAAATACCAACATAAAACGATCACATAGATCCTACATAGATATACACGTCTAGGATATTCAACAAACAAAATAACAATTAATACATTCCGAAAGACCCATATTAAGTAAGTATTACCGGATACTAACACCTAATCCAATACCCAAGACTTATATACACACCACACTCAATTAACAATTACCGCTAAACCATTACTATAAAATTAATATTTTCAATTATATATAAATTCATAATCCAATCCCTGTACACACTTAGTTCATCCCAATTGGTAAATTCAATTTGGAATTTTTTTATCTCTTTGAAACAAATAAAGTTTATTTCTCTAGTTTTCTCAAGTTAAGTTCTTAATATTCTTTTACGTCGGTGCAGGGGAATAACTGAAGAAATAGTTAAACGTTGAAATCAATATCCATATTATAACTTTTGAAAACCAGTTTGATTGTGTAGTCAAAGTATTCTCTCTTTTTTTGGCAAAGTAAACACAAAACCCCATGTTCATTATGTTTTTGTCTAGTTCTTACCATAGTGAATCAACTTGCTTCTGTTTGATGTCTTTTTTCTTCATAGCAAAAGAAGGACATTGTCAATTTCTTGGCATTAATAAATGACAAGGACCTGATTTTGGACATAATAGATAAATTGCCAAAACTGTTTCTTCACCCACAGTAACCTGTTGTTAGCTAATGACAGCATGTATGTCACTTTCTTTCTTCTATTCTTTCCAACTCACAAAGCCAGCATTAGCATTGCAATAGTATAATAGTTGCACACCACACCCCATTTTTTGTTGCCTTCAAAACTTTCACAGATTCTACTCTTCATATCTGTGTTGTAGTAACCTATGATGAGCATGAAAAGCAGTGACTGGAAAATGAGAAGAGGTTTCATGTGCCACTCTCAGGCTTCAACAGCTGTGTGCATGAGCACTCGCGACCCTCGACCCGTGGTTGTGCCAAAGAGGCTTGAAAGAAGTGTGTTTCTTGATGATACAAGGTTGATCAACTATGCCAAGTACTCCAAACTTGTTGAGCCTCCAAGGTCTAATCCAGTTCCAAAGATCAAGCTTAGAGGGCAGGATCAGGATCAAGCCAAAAATGAACCCAGGGAGCTTCTGAAAACACAGACAGATAATAATGTCTTTCAGGTTTGTTAATGTTCTCCTCCACTTGGTGAGATGCAAATGTCATTTTCTCATGTTTTCTTTTTTGTTATTGAATTTATTGTCTTGCAAATTCATGAAGTTTCATATGTTGCACGACTGAATGTTTTCTGTCTTCACAACACCAATTTATCAGGGAAATGGAGTAAATCTTGTATAGTATAGTACTTCATAGTTTTAAATTTAAGTCATTGAAGCAATCAAACAATATCTTCTTTGTGGGACAAAACTACACATCTAAAAGCAATCAAAATGATATATGTCATAATTAAAACAAGGACCACAAAGAAGCTATATGTGAAATTATTAAAATATAAGTATCACTCATCCTCACAAAATCAATTTATAAGGTGAGACTTGTCACCACTTTCACTTGTATACTATAAATTGACCTAATTTCTAGTCGATGTGGGATCTTCAATATAACTCTCTCATATTGAGGCATGTACATCTCGTGTGTGATACTAGATATTTATGAGTGGTCTGACAGCGAATGATACCATAGGCCCCACATATCTCATTAAGTTAGACTCTGATACCATATTAAGAAGTGAGTTTAAGCTTAACTTATCTTCATAGAACCGGTTTATAGGTTTGACTCATTTATATACTATGAATTGATCTTATCTCTAGTTGATGTAGGATGTGCAACAAAAATGAAAGAAGAGAAGAGTTTGGATTGTAGACTGATATGATTCATAAATGTGATAGTGTTGGCTTCTGAGCTACAGTTGCTATGAGTTGAACACAACTAACTAGAGTCTGATCCATTTTTTCCTTTAATTGATTATTTGTTAGATTAAGAAAAATGTAGGACTCTACCAACCACTTGTGTAAGGTGGATTCAGCAAGGAAACAAATGATCTGCATTATTTGTCCTCCTCATATTTGTCATTTGCAGAGGTTTCAAGATGTCTCACATGCATATTAGTTGACCGAGTCCCATGCATATTCCACAGACAAAGCAGAACGATTATGTCCTTTTTATGCAAATGGGAATTTTATTAGGTAACAATACACATGAATATTGATGGTATTATCAGAGGCCACGTCGTTTAGTTTTGTCCCTTCTACATAAACTAACCCTTCTATTTTAAAAGTCCATTTGTTTCCTTTCTAGTTTGCCACCGAGGAAGGATTGTGTCCTAGAGTCATATGGTCACACTCACTTATTAAATTTTGAACAGAATAATGGAATCTCATATTCAAATCTCTTTATGATTGTATATGACATACGATAGCAAAATGTTATACACTTCACGTGTACTCAATCCTATTTGAAATGTTATCATTGAAGGGTGTTAAATGCAGGTGGTTGTGATGCGGGTTGCAATTCACTGTCAAGGATGTGCTGGAAAGGTGAAAAAACATCTGTCTAAGATGGAAGGTATTCATCAGTACTACTTATATTATATACCCTTGTTCATAAGGTAAGAACTAGAAAAAATAAAATACATATTACACTTTAGTAATGATACATTCAACATCATATATTTTTGTATTCAAATCAAATACATATAGGAATGTATTGTATAAGCTCTAAGAACACTAAATGGGGATTTCTGTTTTTCAGCTAAATGAAAAATATTTTAACTTGAAGTTGCAACATTTTTCTTAAAGGGTTCTAAAGTTTTTAAACCTTGAATTTCAGGAGTTACATCATTCAGTATAGATTTAGAGTCTAAGAGGGTGACAGTGATGGGGCACATTTCACCGGTGGCAGTTCTTGAGAGTATTTCAAAGGTGAAAAGGGCAGAGTTATGGACTGCTTGTTGAAGCACTTCAGAGTACCTTAAAGGGAAGCATAGAACATGCAGAGGTTGAGTCAAAAAGTTAGAAAATAGCCTTAGTCATCTCATTTGTTAACATCTTTTTATATGGTGGTGGACCTGGTGGTCCTCAACACAATAAAATTAGGGAATATGAGGTGGTTAGAACTCTGCTCAAGTGACTTGGTTGTGGTGGTGATGTTCAATGACCATTTAATGGTATCTACCCATTCCACCTTGCAGTTTCTTTTTCTTTTATGGCATTCTAATTATAGTGGCAAAGCTTAAAACCATTGTGAGAAAAAGCTGTTTCACTTCTTAACTTTGAATTTTCTTTTCCGCCAAATTACACTACTATATTTGACAATTTCCATAAAAGAATACAAGAGAAAAGATGACAAAACAAAGGTGTCAGTCTCATTATGCAATGTCTTGGTTGTTTAAATTGTCTTATGTTCAATACAATAATCACTTCTGCTCATACGGTTAAATATACTTGTCATAATAATTCATCCGGTTACGCAGACTTGTCAAAGTTATTCACCAAGGACAACTGTGTTAAATTTTAGTATTAAATATGTTGTCATTGGCATGCTGCAGAGGTTTATGTAGCACAGCAATTTATCTGCACATACCTTTTATCAATTTAGTTTTTGACAGAGACCCTTTTTGGATCTTGTAAAGTAGTTTTTTCCTAGTACCAAGAATGTCATCAAGTTGTAAGTAACTTAGCAATGGGCCCATATGAGACTTGAAGTGTAGTGTTATACTCAAAATGTCACAAATAACACAGTAAATAGGCTGATTGAAAAAAAAATAAGATGATTCAAACAAAGCAGAAGGCAAAGGGAAAATGAAAGAGGCACAAACACCAATGTGATCCAAAAAACGTAGAAGAGTGAAGGAAGACGAGTTAAAATATTTCACTCAAGCCTATAAAACCCAACTTAAGCTAACTTAAGTTGCCTTGGTAATAATACACCTTGTTCATATAAGCTTTGATTGTTATTTACATGCTATTCTTTATAAGTTGCATCACAACAAATATTGTTTGTGACCAACCTCTCCATAACTATATGAGAAATCACTAATGAATTTCCACTTAGTTTTGGACTCGAAGATTTGTCAAGAGACTAAAGACTGTAGATTTAACTTGGTAGAATTGAGCCTGTTGAATAATCCACTTAATATGTTCAGTTAATTCAGTTTGGAAACTCTGTCCACAAGCATCTCTTTAAATATTTCGTGACAAATAATAAGAAAGAACTTCTATAACAAAGTTTAATTTTTTTTTCTTCTTTTTCCTCTTAGAAGTGCTCAGCAATAAGTTCTCAAAACAGGCCTATTGTGGCTTACACATGCTCCATCAACCACTTGTTATGTAATGGCTTTATTATCTGAAAACACGTTGTAATAGGCCTCAAATTCTCCAAGTTAACATCCTCTTGGGTCTTTGGTATAAGAGTGATTAGCCTTCATTCAGCTCAACAATGATAGAAGGTTCTCGAATGCCTCTTTTATATCACTCTCCACAAGGAAGGCTCCACAATACTCCACTGACTTTGCTAAAAAATAGCAGTGTGAAGAATATTCCACTGACTTTGGACCAAAGTGATTAGCAGTAACCATTGAATAAATCTCTTAAGCTTGAGTTGGGTTAAAACCATGGAATGCAAAGGAATTAGTTTAGTGGATATGCAGAGCAATTTGTGAATAGACCCATTTAAATGTGAAATTATTCAAGCTCATTGAATATAAACTAATGCAAAAATGGATTACATAGAAGTTTATGCATTTAACTCTGGGTTTAAGCAAACCAACTAGAACTGGGGATATTTGGATATGTCTGCTCTCCTTACATGCCTTATTACCAAGAAATTGAACTTATCTGATATCTAAATCATCAAATAGAAGTGATTGGCTTCGTAGAGAATAGAGAATTGTAGAAAAATTGAACAAGTTTCTCTCTTTTTTTATGAATACATTTATATAGAATTGTAAACTATTTTTGTAATCATTTAATATGATGCTGAAATCTTATGATATACATTTAATTAAGTTACTAATTGCATAAAATTTTACCGAGCACTTGGTAAGTGTATCAAAACGAATTCATACCGAAGTATTATATATTGTATGTTATATGTATCAGAATGATTACATGAAAGAATCAATGCCTAAAACTAGAGCAATTGAGTAATACAACATATGGATCAAGAAAATCAATGTCTGTCTTTCATATTTTGTGTTCTCATTCTGGTAGCTGATGATCCTCCCTTTTGTCCCATTCGTCTACGAGACCTTGTCTTCACCTCAATCACTTCCTCCTGAAACATACTTCCCCATCTCTCATGGTCACTACAAACACTCACACTTCCCCATCTCTCATGATCACTACCAACACTCATGACTTTGCTTCTCAGACCCAATTCACTGTCGTACTGTTCTCGAAGCCTTGGATTGGACAAGGTCTTGTAAGCTGCATTTAGCTGCACAAACAGCCTCGTAGACTCCTCTTTCATGGAGGGATCGTGGCACACATCAGGGTGGTACCGAAGAGCCATGGATCTATAAGCCCTCTTAATCTCATCCATTGTTGCTCTTCCCGGGTTCACAGACAACACTTTGTACAAGTTTTCTTGGGTTGTGGCTCTGCATGAAACAGTACCAAACTTCACATTAGAAACTCTTTGCTGTTTAGAGAGTGGAAGGCCATGAGATTGAAAGGGCTTGCACATGCTTAGGCTTGAACTTGAACTTAAAGATAAAGCATCCATTGCTCTAGCTAATTGTATGTACCAAGCTTTTGATCTATGAGGATGAGTGTGGAAAATAGAAACGGAACTGACTTGTATTTATATCTGTGATGGTTGAGAAGGAGCTTGTGTGTTGCTATGAAGAAGCCAAGATGGTGCTTTGAACACGTGATAATAGCTACTATATTATTCTATGTTGATTATTTTGAATATATTTATGAACTGACGTTGAATATTCAAAGAAAAGTAAAGTAATATAGGTTAGAAACAAGACTTTTCTGAACCAGCCCCACGAGAGATAGGTATGATTGATGAATAAAATATGAACAAAAAAAATGTGAAGAAACTATAGCTAGCAACCATGTTTGACTGATGCAATGAATATGCATGTTTATTTTGGAATTTGGTATAGTCAAAGGTCAAAAAGGTGTGTTTTTCAGCTGATATAAATTAAGGTACTATAGCTGCATGGGTTGATGATAGGTTACGTCATCACTTTTATCTCACACTTAAACTTCAACTCTATATTATTATTTTATTATAAAATTTAATTTATATTTATTTTTACTATTTTAATATAATATTTTATTATAAATAATCGTTATTAAGTGAATGTAGATGAAATATAGGATGTCATGACATATTTTCCATCTGCATAAAGTATATATTGTCAATAGTCAGGTTGGAATTTTCGTAGCAAACAACTTGATAGAGACAAATGTGTCGTATGGGTGTAATCACGGTCAAGTTAGAGTCTAATATTAGTTAATGTTTTTCAATATAAGTTAAAAAGTTCTCAAATTAAAATTATTTATGATAAAAAATTCCTACATGTAATTGCGTAGTCAAATATATTAGTTCAATTTATGTGTACTAACATTACCCAATATCTCATAGTGAAATTTGAACTATTCCATAATAATTCATGTAATTTTTCTTTAGACATAGTTGCAAAAGTAGCATTAAGAAATGTTTATCATATCTACACTATTATGTAATATAAGATATTTTTTCTAATTTTATTGAAATTGTTTAAAATTCACAACAATAATTACAAACATTTTTACATTATAAAATTACAAACACAGTATAATTTGTTTAATTTTGAAAATACTAATAAATGATGATGTAGTACAAGTTTGATTCTCCATATTTTTGTATCTTTTATTTTTCTCTTCATAAATTTTTCACATGATAACATATTATTTGGTGCACTTTAAAATATCAGTTTAGCTTAGATGTCAAGATTTATAATTAAATCTAACATGCGAACTTTTTTTAAAAATAATAATAAATGGAAGTATAGGATATAATATTGATTGAAGGATAAATCAATGAAGTATTGTTATATTACATTGATTATACTTTTGTTTGTCTTATTAAAGAATAAACCAAAGAAGTATTGCTATATTACATTGAATAAAATTTTGCTTGTCTTAACAATTTAATATTATATAGAAGAGAGTTTAACTTATTGCATAAATGTAAATATATTGAGATGTCACACTACAAAGTGAAAGATGATCATTATGACTTTGACAACACAAAAAATGTTTTTTTCCTCTCACACTATAAAGGGAAAGATGTTCATTATAATTTTGACAACACAAAAAGGTTCTCTTAGGAAAGTATTGTGATTTTTTTTAATTATTTTAAGATTTAAGTGTTTGGTTGTTAATGTTAATGACATAATAAACCCTATGAGACATGCATATGAAAGAAAACGTGATGAATTGTTACCTTGTGTGGGTCCGACAAGGATTAACCTTACTCTTACACAGTTAATTTGCCATAAGGAAAGAAAATTGATTCTTTGTATTTTTAATTTGGGAATGATCCACGGGAGCTTGCAATAGATGGAATGAATCCTTATATATTGACTTAAGTAGTAAGTATAGTTCATGACTCGTTTTGCTTTTCATTTATAACTCATGTTACTGATTGTGTATTAAGCGAAAATATATGATGTTATTGAGGCCAAGACAACAAGAAAAATGACATAGATGTTTATCTAACTCCATTGGTGAAAGAATTGAGATTATTGTGTGAGGAAGGAGTTAATGTATTTGATGCATAACCAAAGGAGAATTTCAATTTATGTCTATTATTATTTTTTACCATTGATGACTTTCCAACATATGAAAATTTGAGTAGTTATATTGTTAAGGGACGTCATGCTTGTCAAAAAGGGATATATTTGTTGTCAACATAGTTTGCCAAAAAATACTTTTGTGAGTGTCTACGATGCATAAAGTATTACAAGAATATTCTTCAAATGTTAAAATTTTTGTGTCAGTGGAAGATCTCAAACTTGTTGGCTTAAAATCTCATGATTTTCATCTCCTCATACAACAAATACCCTATTTGTTGCATTTTACCTAAAAATATTAGACAAGTCATTCATTTCCTTTACACATTCTTTAATGTTATTTGTTGTAAAATAATTTATCCTAAAAAATTGCATGAATTATAAAATAAAGTTATCATTGTCTTATGAAAATTGGAGATAATTATTTTCTCCTTAATTTTTCACATTAAGGTCTATTCAAGAGTTCATCTACTGAGAAGAATCAAATTAAGTGATTGTGTATTCACTTTGTCGCTGCCTCGCCACACCGTCGTTGTCGTGCCACTCTGCTCCACACAGGTTGAAAAAACAAATGCGGGGCGAGACAAAGAATCCAACCCGCATTCATTATGCGAGGCAGGCCAACCTGACCCACATTTTACTGGCCAAGTGCGGGGCGAACCTATGCAGGGCGGATTGGCCCACTTTTCCATCCCTACAAGTACAATTCTCATTCATTTATAAATCTCCACTCACTATTCCACTTTTATGTTTATGGATAAAAGCCACCATAACATAAAAATGATGCATCTATTGTGTTTCTACTCATTTTTTAAAGGTATAATTACCTTTTTGGTCCCTACATTTGGGGTTAATACTCAATTTAATATAGTGGTTTTAAAAAAATCAATTTGATCCCAAGATTTTTTAAAAAGGTTCAATTTGGACCTTCTGTTAAGTTTTCACCAACGGTGAGATGAGGTGGGTCCTGCAGAAGAAGTTGGGTGAAAGAGGTGAGGTGAGGGAAGGACATACAAGCTATGAAAAAGGTGGAGACCAAGACTATAGCCTCAGCCTATGATGTGCACGTGTACAGATCAATGCAACTGTGTGCGCCACATCATTAACATTTAACGTTGTTGGTGAAAACTTAACCGAAGAAACCAAATTGAATCTTTTTTAAAAAACTTTGGACCAAATTAATTTTTTTTAAATTTACTATATTAAATTGAATATTAACTTCAAATATAAAATGATAAAGGTAATTATACCTTTTTTAAAATAGCATGCACATCGTATTATTAGCACTAATTCATAATCTGTATATCAATCAAATTTTGAATAACAATAATTTAGTATGGATAAAGTATATAGTTTTTATATTTTTTCGATGTTATTGTTTATCAACTTCGTGTTTTTTTCTTTAACTTAATTTTAAGTAGATAATATAATATAATATTACATATTTAATTTATGTGTTAAAATGTATTTTAGCTTCAATGAAATTGTAGCTCAATCTCTGCAACTGTCCCAAGAACTTTCCAAGAACAAAATTGGGCCACATGCAGTCTTTGTTAGGTGGGGGGGGGGAGAAATGTGGGTTATTCCATTATACACCCCCCATAATTTCAAGCTGCAACCCTAAACAATTTAAAATTCCAAATCTACCCTCTGAAAATAAATAATCCATAGGTCTACGTTTATGCAGTTTCAATTGTGCAGTGAGTTTAATTTTGGAATTAAAAGTAATATTTTTTATTTTAGATTTTACCTTCAGGAATATAAATTTGTATCAGAATATATAATTTGAAATAAAAATTTATTTTATAATATAAAATAAAAAAAATTATATTCCAAAATACATAACTTATATTCTTAAATATACATTTTTTTATTTTGAAATGTACTTTTTGTAATACAAAATAAAAATAATTTCGGATTGGACATGGTTACAAAATGCAACTCTTAGAAATGTGTCACAATCTTAAGCTTGTTCATTGCAAATTAGTTTAGAATTTAAAGTTGATGGGAAAAAATTACATTCTTAAATTGTTTTAAGTATGATACTAAGAATAAACTTTAAGTTTAACTCAATATTATAAAAACGATTTATAAGATGACATTTGTATTTACTCCTATATTATTAAATGTACTTATCTATATTTAATATGTAATCTGTAACACATCTCTCTTACGTCAAGACTATCAATTCATACATAAAACTATATAATGAAAATAGACCTAATAAACCTTACAAACTCTTATTATAATAAATTTTAATGACTTTGATATCAAATTAAGAAATGAATTTTAAAATAAGATTTACAACCATAATATCATATTAAAAAATAAATCTATAAATTGATTTTATAAAATTGAATGAGGTTTAAAAGTTGAATTTTTAATACATAAATTAAATTAAACTATTCTTACTTATACAAATTCAAATTTTAAAATTTGTACGTTTTAAATTTGTACGTTCTGAAAAAAATATCATAGCTTGCTTATTTTTGTTTTAAAGGACTCTTAACACAAAAATTTTGAAAAAGGTATATTGTTAACTGATTTGACTCTCTCCTCACTGAGTGCAATTTTAATTTTTAAAAAATGAAATAAAATAATAATTATGAATTAATTTTTTGATTCTAGTCATAATTAAATTTAAATTTATTGAATATATATTTAATTTTATCATAAATTGATTTTATTCATTTCTAATTAATAGTTATAAATACATTTTCCCTTCTAAATTTAACAATTAAATCTAAAAATTAATAATTCTAATCATAACTAATTTTAAATGTTATTCTATAACAATTTTGGTTTGTTGACTTTCTAGTCAATAATTATAAGTTCATTCAACCTTCATCAATTTTCTAATTGATAATTACAAGTACATATTCTCTTCTAAAGTCAATAATTCTCTTTGAATTTTTAATTAAAATTACCAGAACAATAATCGACTTTAAATGAGTGAAATCCATGACTAACCTTCTCTTTTCAGTTCCAAGTTCCTTAAAAATTAGTAGCATTGTTTTTTTAATTTGAAGTAAAAATTGAGTTGATGTAGTGGTTGATTGAATGGACCACAACATTGGTTCCTCCGCAATGATGGCACGCAAATTTGCAGCAACAGTTATGAATAAGCAATTTGCTCTGTTAAAGCTTTGCCAAAAGAAAACAAATTACATTGCATTCAGTTTCTTTTGCGAAGCACGCGCCGAAAAGCAAAAAACAGAGGAATGCAGCAGTGCCTTTCTGCTCATGTAAAGGCTCTTCGCATGGCAGCAATTATTTCCAAAACTTGTAAAGTTCACACCCACACCACATAAAAGCAGATCCAGTTCCAAGACAAAAAAATATACTTGTTTCTACCATCTTATTACTATTTCAATAACCTTCTTGATCCATAAAAAATAATTGCTAAAAAAATAATTCCACATAACCTTCTTGATCCATAAAAAATAATTGCTAAAACTCAATATATATAATAGACAACAGTCTATTTTCATGACTCATTAGATAAAAAAAATTCTAATATATATCCATTAGAAAAACTCAATAAGTAATGTTGATCGTAGAATATATTATATGAATAAGGAACTCCAGGATAAAATACCTGAATTTTAAAATCAAATTTACAATGTGTGAAAGACTATGAAAAAAAATATTTTGAAAATTTCAATGGTAGAGTTAGAAATCCCATACCCAAAAAAATCAACAGCCTTATTACCTATACTGGAGAAAAATCAACAAACTTATTCTTTTAGGCTCAAAGTAATATCATATTTCTTAGGTAAATTGACTCATAGGACCAAAATTCCCCCACTCTGCCCAACATATCCACTTGAAGAACACCAACACTTTTGGTTTGAAAGATCCAGAATTTACATGTGAAACATAAATCTGAAAAATAACATCAGTTCAGATTACAAAGATGCAATGTTTTGAGTTAATCTCACGTCATACTGATCTAATCCAAACAAATTTTTATAGCAGTAAAAACCATTGTTTATTCCTTTGTATTTTAATACTTGCTCCTTTCACAAACCTTTCTCGACCAAACAAGGTACTAGGACCCATTGTCTGCATATACTTAATGATTTTGAACAGAAGAGATTGTTCTGACTACGAAAACCATAATTGAAAAGAAGTCCACTCGAACTGAGTGGTAGTGCTCATACACCACACATGTCACCACCCCTTTGTGACTTCTATTTTCAAATGGCACAAATAAAATACTATACGAATATAACATGACAAATCTTAAATTGTTATATTATAAATAGAAAAGAGGGTACAGTTTCAACTCAGGGAATGAATTTTATCTACCATAGAATGAGAAGAGCTCCAATGGTAAAACCAAAAGAAAACATCAAAATAATCCCTCATGTCATCTCTCTAGTCTTAAAATGGAACCAAAACCCTCTCAGAAGCCTGAGAATGTGGCTACCAATATGCCAACAAGCAAGGATCCAGCTGAAGTTGGGAATAATGCTGATGCTGCATTCCCTTTAGCTGGTGCTGGTGCAGGAGATACCTCACTTGCAGGACCATTTATACCGGAAGATGAAGCACCAGATGCTTTAGGAGATGGAGAAGCTTGTGGAGATTCCCCTCCAGCTAGAAAAATATAAGGATTCAATTAGAAACACCAACAATGTCCAAGTCTAACACCAAAAAGGTCTAGATTTTTCATACAAAAAAAGGTATCAAGGTATGAACAGTGCATGAGAAAAATATAGCTATAGGAAGGTATGACTAGCAGATTTTTATGAGTAGCAAAAGGAAAGTAAACAGATAGTGCACATAAACAGCAGGGTTGTAGAATTCACAGGTACAATGTAATTGCTTTAAATTATCCTTCACAACAAAAGAAGAAACAAAACTACAAAATCAGACATGGCTCTTTCTTATTTAAATTGAGGCTGGAAAAAATAAAACACGTGATCCCCTTTGTATTTTGAAATGAAATCAACTTGAAAAACCACACATCAAAGTAGTAAAGGGCATAAAGTAGAAAAAAGTACGGTAACCAAGTAACATACCAGGAGCAGCAGCAGGCGCTTCAGACACTGCAAAAAACAACCAAAGACACAGTTACTGACATGAATCAAGAAAGAGACAAAACTCCAAAAAAGGGTGATATGTATGAAAACTGAGATCCATGCTCAACATAAAAAAAAACAAGGGTATCATAGGTACGACCATCATCATCTCATGTAGCATAGAGTGAAGTTAAAAAAATGAAAAAAAGTTCAAAAATTGTGCTGAATCCAGTTATAAATAATTATTAACTCAGATGTGTTTCTCGCTCGTAACACAAGTGGCATGATAATGAAAGGCACCATGTGACCGATCCATCTCGAACATGCATAAAGATGAAACCTTTAACCAACCCAGCAGTCGAAAGCACCATACTTTATCAAGAAATGTACCCAAAAGAAAAAGATAACACAAAACCAAAGGAGAAACCAGAGACCCCGAATGGGAAAATAAAAAAAAGAAGCAGAATTTACACACATCCACAGTTGGTGGCAGAAGGGGCAGAGACTTTGCAAGCAGCAGGGAGAGAGGTAGCCTTGGTGACATTCAAAACCACACCAAACTGAGCACTGCTTTTGAAAGCCTCACAGAGGCAAGCAGGGGCAGTTTTGAGCACAGACTTCAGGCCAGAACAGCAGGTACCCTCTGGCTTGGTGACGGTGCTGCCATTGGTGACAAAGGACAAGCAATCGGCCATGGTGAGAATAAGGTTTGAGCAGTCCACCGATGGTGCAGGGGCTTGAGGAGATGACGCGCTTTGTGCGAGATCAATGGCACATAGAGCCATGACACACAAAATGATGGAGAGTTTTGATGCCATTTTTGGAGAGAGAAAGATGAAGAGAGATTGAGGGAAATGCAGAAGTGGGAGAATGGAAGAGTGAAGAGAAATGAAGGTGGAACACTGCAGTGAAATTGGGTTGTGCAGAGATGCTTAAATAGGGTCCAATTCTGGTTTTTTCATTTTTTATTAAAAAGGTTTTTTCTTATTTCAATTTAAGAATTAATAGGTATTGAATATTTTAATATTTTGTTCTCTTCTGTTTTTTTTTCTTCTTCTTTAAAACTCTTAAATATTATTCCATTTCAATGGTAAGAATTATTAGGTATGTTTAATATTTTAGGATTTTGTTCCTCCCCTCTGCTATTTTTTTTTTCTCTATTAAACCCTATTAAATATTACTTCATGTTTTGATTCAATAATTATTAGGCCTGTTAAATAATTTAAGATTTTGTTCTTCGATTTCTTTTCCAAAAAAAAAAAACTATTAGTATTTTGAGTCTATCCTAGCGAGTGTTTGTGTTGGGTTATCGGGCCGCTATCGAACCACCCATAATATATAGTCTCACGCACGAGTTGGCAGTCTCGGCGTGAGGGTTGTGTTGGAGATCCCACATCGACTAGAGATTAGAGCCTTTCATGGTATATAAGTGGGTGCAAACCTCACTCCATGAGCCGGTTTTATGGGGTTGAGTTAGGCTTAAAGTCTACTTCGTAATAAAAGTTAACATTTAAAAACATTTTGAAAAAAAAAAAGAAAATATATTTCAAAATAATAATTTAAATATCAAGTTAATTTTTTTATATAATAAAATAATTTTATTATGTTAAAACTAATGAATTAATAAAACTATTATCATTAAACTAGGAAAACATAAAATTTATTATTATAATTACTTTAAATTTATGTTAACATAAAACTAATAAATGTAAACTATTAATTTAATAATTTAATACTATTAACAATTTTAATGTTATACTGCAATTAATATATTAGTAATATTACCATTATTAAAGTACAAAAGAGTTTTAATTTAAATTTAATATTATTAATTTAATTTTATTATTATTAACTTAAATTTATTGTTAAGAAATTTATAAATATATTATTTATAATAAAATTATTACTTAACTTTTTATATAATATAATATATTTTAAAATAATATTATCAATATATTTATATTACTTTAAGTTGCTCTATCCAGTCAAAAACGATATTATTTAGTGGTCACATTCAATGGTACAAGTTAAAAACAATAAAAATATTTAAATTGTTTATAATCTTAATAATAAAAAATGATATTTAATTTTAATAAATTAATACATTTGTATTAAAATATGTTTATTAAGAATAACTACAATATTATTTCTCTAAACAATTTAAATTAAGTTGTATTACCTTTACAGGTTGAAGACTACACTTATCTTAAATTTATACAGAAGAAGATGTACAAGACAATATAAAATAACACTTGTATTTAAATCAATTAAATAGATACTGTATTTGACACAATATACCTGTTTTCTACCGTTTGCTTAAGAAAATATCTTCAATACAATGAAAACATCTTCAAAAGTAAAAATAGTTTATTTTACAGTCTAAGAATAAGAAAACAACCATTTTATAAAATTGTTTTTAGAAATAAATTATTAATTATAACAAAATAATAATATTTTTATAAATTAAGTAAATGAAACTGATGTTAAATTATCACTATCTCAAAATTAAATATGTTATAAAGCACGTCAAGTAGATAATAATGGAGATCTTATCAATAAAAAGTTATTAATTAGCACATTACTCATTGTAATTACAATGGTCTTATTCAAAATACATATAATTAGAAGCAAATAAATATTTGACGTCAACATGATGTTGGTTCATTCATAATAAATTTGATCTTTAATTAAATAGAAATCTCATATTAGTAGTGTGACTTTTAGTCAAATTCCCTCATTTAATATTATGCTTGCTAGTTAGTTTACAAAGATATTATAACACTATAATAAATAAATAAAAAATAGTTGTTATAGTGACTAAATTAGAGATTATTTTAAAAATTAAAAAAAGAAATTAGTTTCTAAATTAGTTTTTATTATTGTTAAATAGTTTTTAAATTGGTATCTAATTAACAACCAAGGTTTTAACTACCAATTATTTAGATTCTAAATTTGGTAACAAAAACCTTAATTGTTAATTAGATATCAATTTAGAAACCATTTAACAATAATAGAAACTAACTTAGAAACCAAAAATTTTTTTAGTCTTTAAAATGGTTTCTAATTTAGTCATTATAGCAACTAATTATATTTTATTTCTAAAATTGGTTTCTATTTCATGATTTTCTTGTAATGTAAGTTGTAAAATTGTTAAAATTGGTTTTAAGTGGCTAATGAACTCTCAAATGTGAAAGCATAATTACAAATTATCTTGTACCTAAATCACCAATGTAGTCTAAATATGAATGTTTAAACAATATTACACTCATTGGATGGGGTCTAAAAAAACCATGTCACAAAATTCGAATGATATGTTATATCATTTGTTTTCAAGGACTCCATTTAACCTTTCAATCCATATCTATGTCAACTTCTTACACTCTATCAAGGATCTAGAAGAAAACACTTAAGAATTGCATAACACTATGTTGGTCACATGGATATTGTAGAAGCATAACACGTCTTCCACTAGTTCTTCTAGAGGCTAAACTCCAAGGTCTAGCAAATATTCATCAATCGAGGGGATTTAATCATCAAGTAACCAAGCTTCAAAGACTTGTACCTTCAACATATGCACCTAGGGTTGGACCTGAGGCCATTAAAGAAACCAATAGTCTAGATGTTCATTTCTATAAGGCATTCATATATTGCTAGAGCATAGGGAAAGATATCCAAACTTGCTACTGAGTAAGAAGGAGATTACACCACCTCTACAAGTGAAACATGCCACCCATCGATTCCAATGATGGGTAGGACTATTTATCACCAAGGTCAGATGATTAAAGCATGAGTGAGGAAGCACCAAATGTTGTTGAGCCCAAAAGGTGTGGATCTTGGATGGCTTTTAAAATTCCCACTGACCCTAGGACTTCCAAGACTTCAACATTTTATTAAGTCATGACATAATTAAAAATGCCAACAATAACCCTCTAAATTGTCTCAACTCAACAATGAAGGTTGAAGAGACTCAAACTTTCCTTTAAGCCTTCTCAACCAATTGTTCAACTTGAAGAACGATCAAGGGACTTAGAAGATCACCCAGTTTTGATCTGAAGAGCTTATCACCTCAAAGACAACCTCTAATTAAGTAACTATTAGAAGATGTTTCATAGCAATTGTACTTGCATCCAAAAGCTACTCCCTCATAAGTTTCTACTGCTCGTGCTCTGCACAAACACCCCTTAAACCTGGTCTAAGTTATCCAAATTAGTAATGATGAGGATGAAGTCGAACAACTTACTAGATGCCCAATTCTATTACCAGTTGATGAACATGTAACTTCTCCATCTCAAAAACTATAAAGCTGACTACCCAAAATACTTATAATTATTTATTAATTAGTAGAACCTTATATAGTTTGTAAGGAAAATTACACGTAGTCTAATATTGTGTGAACCAATATAAAAGTTAAAATATTTTCTTGCATCATTTATTGTACTTGTACTAACTTTTAGCTATCTATAACAAGCTAGTTTCAAAACACTTTTTTTTAAAACTATCTTTTATTATCACACGATCTCTCTACATCATTTAATCATCATCTTTTTATAAAAAAAAAATTGCAAAACATTTTTAAACTCTATTTAACCCTCAAAATCTACAACTATTTTGTTTCTTTTCACATTATAATTTAAAATTATATCATTAATATTTTATAAGTTTTAGTAAGCTAAAACATATATGCTTCTTTTATCTTTTAATTTTTTGAAATTTATTAATCTTAAATTTTATATTTAATTTGTAGGTATAAAATAATATTAATTATCACACTTAAGGAAATTTAAAGAATATATATGGTCATTAATTTAATAAATTGTATTTTTTTTATTTTTTAAAGAAATAGTCATTTAAATTTTATTACAACAATTGGCTAAAAAGTCCTCTTTAAATCCATTTTTTTTTCTATGTAGAGTTTAATATTTTTGTTTTACCTTGATTTCATGTGGTATTATTTAAATGTAATGATAACACTTGTGTATTTATAACATTTGTGCATAAGACTATATAATGCATACAAAATTATAAGAAATTGGTTATGAAATACAACAGTACTATTTAAAAATAACATTATTCAAACATATAAATATATTAGATTTTTCATTTTTTGGATAAATTTTGAAGAATAAGTGGACACTTGCATGGGATGGAGGACAACATTAAAGACATGTGACCACTTATCTAGGAGAGACAATTAATTTGGTGCTAAAAACCACCATAAACGTTATAATATATTTTTTCTTTATTAGTGTATACACAAAGTACAACAATTTCTTTATAACAAAATACAACAAATTCTTCATAACAAAAGGGACACAAGGTGATAACAATGATTAAATGAAGTTACAAATAAGATAATGAAAGATGCATAATCAAAGACAACATTTATAAAGTACTTAATTTTGACCAATTCACTATAAGATTTTTAGTGAAAGACAAAATGAATATGATAAAGGTGTGACCTTTATGAAAATTCATAGTGAAGTTAGATAAAATATGTTGTGATTATTGTAAGTTTGAAAAACTTTACTCCTCCACGACTTTCACATGCAATTCCAACCTCACCCTTGTTTTAGAGTCTTCCAACAACACCATTTTTAGGTTTTGCTTTTGCTTTTCTCTTTGTTTTCATTTACCTTCACGCAATACATTTTCATTTTCACTTCTTTTCTAATCTCATCCAAACAAGTTGTTCCTTGTTGTTTTAACCAAAACAATAAAATTCACATGTTACTGGATGTCCCACGAATAGACTTCATTATAGGATGTGCTTCACTACCTTCGCATGCAACTCCAACTCCACACTCGTTTTGTTGTTTAACCTCACACTTGTTCCCCACTCTTCCAAAACCATATTTAGGTTTTCATTTTGCTTTCATTCTTGTTTTCGTTTATCCTTATCCAACATTAAAAGTCACATTTTATGTTAATCATAAAACTATGTCATTTAATATTGATACAAAATAATATGTGAAGAGAACTGAGAAATGTGATGGGATAAGATAATAGTTACGTCACCCATTTAACAAAAGAATGAAATAACACGTACTAAATTGAAAATATAATTTCTTTTAGTACTCAATAGACCAATTGTTTTTAATAAGGACTCAAATGAAAAATACTCAAATTTATTAAGAAAAACTTGAAAGTTTATTAAACCTAAATAGTATAGATATTTTCATGAAAAAAATGAAATTAAATTTATTTTTTAATATTGACATCAAAATATATATATATATATATATATATATATATAAATTGTTTGTTTATATATAATATGGTTTTTAAACAATAAAAAGCTAAGTGTAAATGCAATATTTATAAAATCATCAATGAAACATATTTTAAACAATTAAAAAGGGAAGCACAAGTGTAGAAACACATGTGTTAGGGTTCTCACGTTGCATTGGTATAATATGCATTTGTGTTTTCATTGTGAAATTTGTTTTTCCATATTGTTGTATATTCGTTCCTTAGGAGTGAAAAGAGAAAATTTGTTTTAGGTGCATATTGCATTATACATTTTCAAACACTTATTAACAAAGATTTGTTTTGAATAATTACAATGTAAATTTAGGTGCATATTGCATTATACATTTTCAAACACTTATTAACAAAGATATTTGTTTTGAATAATTACAATGTAATACTTGGAGGAAAAAACGGTAAATGTAAGAATTTTATTCTCTCATTACCTTTTGAATTATAAATATACTCAATAGAAACCAATTTTAGTGTTTAAATTAGATATTATTTTAAATATTAAAAAAAAATTAAATTAATTTGAATTATTATTAAATGATTTTTAAATTGGTAACTAATTAATTATTAAATTTTTTCCTAATAAATTTAAAATCTAAATAATTGATAATTAAAATCTTAGTAGCTAATTAAATATCAATTTAAAAACTATTTAATAATAATAAAAAATAATTTAAAAATATTTTTTTAAATAATATTTAATTTAGTCTCCATTAGTAACTAATTATTTTTTATTTTATTGATTTTTATTGTTTAGTTATTAGGAGATTCAGTAATGTTGTGAAAAGATTAACACTAAGAAAATAGTTTGAAATTTTTTTTTGAAAAGTGTGCAACTTTTAGACTTATGGTGGAGAGAGAAAGAAAAGTTTTTTTATGAAAAGTATGTGTGGAAGGGTGAAGATGTAAGTGTGCACGTGGCATCTTCACATCTTCCAAGTCTGCGCACCGAAATAAAAAACATTTTCCATTTTCTAAAGTAGTATAATTCTTTTAAGACCATAACTATTCCACCAACAATTTAAAAAAAAAAAATTGTAATAAATAAATAAACCAAAATATATACACATATATTTGTAGATTCTTTATAAAAGAGAAATAAGAAAAAAATGAATTGGACTTTTTCATTAGTTAATTAACTTATTATGTATGTAGTAATATGTAAAACTCTCTTATATAATTATTTAAAAAATATATTTTCGACTCGTCTATAAGATAATTTTAGATTATGATTTTTTTTATTTTTTACTCTCTCTTAAAAAATCTCTAAAAAAGTTATTCCAAATAATGATCATAAACAAAAAAAAACATATTAATAAATTCATTATAAGAAGATCACCTATAAATTTATGATTTTAATCTCTAAACACTGAATTTTAAGGATTAAAATGAGTTTTTTAAAGTTGTTATATTCTCTCAAATTTAATACGTAGGAACTAAAATCATATTTTAGTATATTTGAGAGATTAAAATTAACTTTTTTTTTAATTTGAGGGAAAAATTTACCCTAATTTTTAGAAATTATAATTATAATTAAATCTATGTTAGGTTTACCACAATGTTTTTCAGTTCGAAAAAAAAATTGTTAAAAGAAGTAATTAAAATCGATGTTAGAGGAATTATCCATATCATAAGATATATGTGTATCTATAATTAATCTGTATCTTAAAATATTTCTTTTCAAATTGAAATTAAAGTAAAAAATAACATATTTTAAATAGACATAAAATATTAAAAATATATTTAAATTATACCATGTAATACTATTTTTTAAAATACTAAAATTAAAACAAATCTACCATTTATAAATATTAATGTATTAAAGTATAATTATGAAATAGTAAAATGAATACTACAAATATTATAATATTTAAAATAAAAATATAATATAATATAAAAATCTAAAATAATAGTAGTAAACTTATTTTCCATTATTTTCAGCTATCTTATTTTGTAAAAAAAAAAAAACTTATATAAAAAGAATAATAAAGTCACGCCTTATATATGCGTGGACGAAGAAAATAAAATAATAAAATTATGTCTTAAATAGAAAATAGTAAAATAAAATTTAATAAATACTGTAAGGATAAAAGTAAATATAAAGCTATAAGTTAGATTTTTAAATAAAATATTATTTGGCAAATTCTTCCTGAACCATACCAATTTGCGTCCCATCACCTTTTAAATCCGGATTTGAAAATACATAATTCAAAAAATATTTGAAAATTAAAATCTCATTTCGAAAAAGTAAATTGAAAATGAAAAAAATATATTTTGAAAAGAAAATCCAGAAAATCTAGAAATATATAAAATTCTGGAATTGAAAAAGTGTTATGGAAATCCAAATCAAAAATATATTTTGAAAAAATATTCTGAAAGTATTTTTTTATATACACCCTATTTTATTTAACCCTCATTTTATTTAAGATCATTTTCGTCGAGTACAAATTTTTAGATTGATTGATATGATGAAAGAAGAATTTGCCATAGTATTTTTATTTTTAGTAGCATTTGAATAAATTTAAAAGAAACTTATTTACCAAACATTAGTAATTTAGTAATAAAGTGATACAAGTTTTTGAACTAGTAAAATTGAGAGAAAAAGTAGTTGGAAATTGAGAAGTTAACTCATAGATGAGAATTGATAGCTCAAAGTTGTTGTTAAGAAGAACTAGTATACTAGAGTGTTCGCTAGAATTATTTGTGAAAGTAGATGATAAATATAAAATTATACAAAATATATATATTTTAATTTTAAACCTTCGTAATTCTCTATTAACAAATCATTTTAATTTTATATTTTAATTTCAATTATTATATTAGGTATTCTATTATTTATCTTAGATTTTATTTTAAATTTTTAAATAAATTAAAATATCATAATTTAAGTAAACACCATACTTTCATTATATTAATTAAAATAAATAAAATATAATGTAAAAAATTATCATTTATCCATATCAACATATTGAGTTTGATATCAAACAATAAAATAAATATTTTAAAACAGAAATAAATTAAATAAACAATCTTTCTCTTAGTATCACATCTATTTAAAAAGTATGTCATATAAAAAGATAACAAAATCTTAAGTTTCATCTTCTTACTTCTTAAGATTATGTTCACTTGTAATGTTCAATTCAAACAAACAATACAAACAAAAATATAAAAAATATATCACATACATGTTGCAAACAAATATAAGAATATCAGGGTGCACATAAATATGCACAAACGTCACACACACACATCAATATGTTCTCAATTATAAAATTATCCAATTACCTTAAATACATTAATGTTCTTATCTCTAAATGAAGACAATGTCATAACATAAAATAGATTGAAGTATCAAACCATAAACCTCGCAATTCCCTCTCAACTAGAATGAAATCTAATAGAAGATAAACGTGATAATATAGTTAACCATGGTTTTCCTCATCACACTCATAGACGAGATAATTTGTGATAGAAAACCACTCGAGCCAAATAGAAGATTGTGTATTCACATTCACTCCCAAGTAAGTACAAATAAATAAACTAGGAGACACAAATTCATAACTCAGTTGTATTATTTTTTTTTTATAAAAAATTTTCATTTTAGGCATCACTATGCAACTTGATATCTCAGCAAGACTGACACCTCAAGTAACAACAATCATCTGCCATCACATGAAAAAAATATTATTAAAACAAAGAAAAAAGAAAGAAAATACAAAAATATGGGGGGACTAGACCAAAACTCATATGTTAACAAAAACGATACATAGGTAGACTATACCTATTCATAAAGAATTCTAAGAACAGGCTAGATGGAAGTCTATTATACCAATGAAATGGTTCTCTATGAATAAATCCTAAATTAGTCAACTTATTAGCACACGCATTCCCTTCACGAAAAATATGAGTAACCATAAACCTTATTGTCCCACAAAAATTAAGACAAGTATTTCATCGATTACGAAGATCCATGGAACATTAGTTCTAGCAGTAAATGCATCACAAACCAAGGCAGAATCACATTCAAGCCAGACACTAGTAAGCCCCATTTTTTGAGCTTCCTCCATAGCATGTATAACTCCATAAAATTCAGCAACCAAAGCAGTCTGAACTTTAAGAAACGTTGAAAAAGCACCAATAAACTCTCTCATACTCCCAGGAAAAATACCTCCACAAGTAGCAAGACCAAGATACCCCCTAGCAGCCCCATCATTATTAATTTTAACCCAACCTAGTGAAGGAAATTTTCATCTAATAGGAAGAGGACGAAGAACTTTACCACTACGAGTCTTAATACCAAAAAACTTAATCACGTTAAAATCCAACATATCATTCTTCATTGAAGCTTCAGTTGTATTACTTGTTGTTTATCTTAATTGACCAAGATAACTTGTATTTTCACATTACTAAACATTGTTTAGACTTCTCACAATATACAAAACAAGTGAACTCACATAACACAACACCACATAACTTATAATACATATAAGTTCATTAAGACACAAATTTCAAAGCACATATTATCATAGTACAACATATTCCAAGATATACCTTTCCATACATATACATGCATAAGATTTAAACACAAAAGGTCAACACCACATCTTTTAAGTTATGCGTGATATCTCACTTATTTTTTATTATGTTTTTATAATCTCTGTAGAGTTTAAATACAATATATAGAGTTATATCAATTCTGTAGAGTTTTTTCTTATCTTTTTTGAAAGTTAATACAACTATCTACAATTTTTATGCTAATCTCAAGATCTAATTCAATCATTTGATATGCCTAAAATAAGAGGGGGAGACATAAATGTTTACTCTAATGATTCAACATTTGCTCACTAAAATGATCATAACTTAAGTTTTTTCTAATGGAATCAACGTCATTAGTTAGATAACATCTAGAACTACAACTTTTATACTAATCACTTTTATTAACTTGATATAACATCATGTCTAAATGGGTCATATTTTCAAAAAGTAAAATACACTCTCTAACGTACCTCCATACCTCCATGTCCAAAACCACACTCTTGTGAATGAACCTCTAATACAATTTCTCTTGAATATGTTCACTACATCTTTGTGGGAACAACCTAACAACCTTACCCTTGTGGCATGTAATAAAATTATTAAATTCTAATTTCATTTTTCAATGTAAATGTATACCTTATTAATTTCAAAATCTAAATTTTAATGAACACAAATTACAATAATCTCGGTACTGACAACAAATTATATTAATTAGAGCTCTATTAATTTCTTGTAGTTTTTTTTTCAAAAGAGTTAAATTGTAAGATCTTAATGAGCATTGGGATTGCCTCGCTACTCACAACTTCAAAAAAAAAATCAATTTTCAATTATTAATTATTACAATAAATAGTCTGTTATTCTAATTTCTGAACACAATTTTCTAAGATAAAAAAGTCACCAATAAATCAATAATTGAATCACAACTAGTAGAAAATAATCATAATACTCTAGTCACAACAAATAAAATTCTATTCAACCTTAGACACTACAACAAGAAAAACATGAAATAGAAACCAATTTTTAGAGACTAAAATAATTAGTTGCAATAGTAACTAAATTAGACACCATTTTAGAAACTAAAAAAAAATTGGTTTCTAAATTAGTTTCTATTATTGTTAAATAGTTTCTAAATTGGTATCTAATTAGCAACCAAGCTTTTAACACTAGTGCAGACAGGGCAAACGAGTGCGGCTATTTTACATTTACAAGGGCGGTTATATAACCGCACTTGATCAACACGCATTCTTAAATCGAAGATTTACAAGTGCGGCTATTTAGCCGCATTCGTAAATACAATTTATAAATGCGACTATGGTAAATAGCCGCATTCTTATTTAATCCTTTTTAAAAAAAATAATAAAACCCTAAACCCTAAGGTAGCAATAGCGGTGGCAGCAACAACAACGGAGCAAATATGACATAACAAAAATCCAAACGAGAACACAATGAAACTCGCAGAAGAGAGGAACACCAGAGCAGAAACAAAGAGAAAATGCGAAACGCCAAAAAGGAAGAAAGTATGAAAGCGTAAGTGGCGCGCTTCAAAATTAGGGTAAAAAATGATTTAAGAATGCGGCTATTACAAATAACCGCATTCGTAAATGAAATTAATTTAAAAAATGTCACCGCGTTTTGAATGACAGCGGCTAACCCTAAAACCGCATTAAATAAATAGTCGTTGTTTATACATTTTGTGCTAGTGTAACTACCAATTATTTAGTTTCTAAATTTGGTCTCTAAAACCTTGGTTGCTAATTAGATACCAATTTAGAAACTATTTAACAATAATAAAAACTAATATAGAAACCATTTTTTTTTAGTTTCTAAAATGGTTTCTAAAATGGTTTCTAATTTAGTTACTGTTCTTACAAGGACCTAGAAACAAACTCTCTTTGCCTTCCACCCGTTGACCTCTCGGCCTTTACTTCCGGACTCCCTTCTCAGCTTAATCTTTCGGATTATTTGTTCTTGGTTTGTACTTGGTTCAAAAATCTTTCTCGTTTTATTGAATTGCTTGACGGACACCTCCCGGTCAACTTTAATTTACTCCATTTGATCTTTCGGTTTTTGGTCTCGGCTTCCTCTCACAGATGGGTGTGCGTACTTGAAAGGTGCTCGGATGCCAAAGTTAGATTCAGTTTTACAAGATATTAGAATGAATTCACCTTGCTTACCTCTTACGATGACCCTCTATTTATACTACTCTTTTATTGGGCCCAGAAGTTATTTGGGCTTTTTCTCTTTGTATTAAACATTTACTACGCACACTTGCATATTTGGGCCCAATTTCATGGGCTTTTGCTTAATAATAATTTCTATTTTATTTTATCTCTCTCTTTTAATTCTCTCGATTGACCTTTTTTAGTTCAACTTCACATCTTCACTTTTGGGTTGAACTCTCAGCTTAGTCTTCACATTGCTTTCGGTTGGCATCGGCCTAATTGGACCTTTCGGCCGAATCTCTCGGCCCAACCTCAGATGGTCTTGGCCTAATTGGACCTTTCGGCCAAATCTCTCAGCCCAATTAGTACAGTTACTATTGCAACTAATTATTTTGGTTTCTAAAAATTGGTTTCTATTTCATGATTTTCTTGTAATGAGATATGGTATCTTTATCCACAATTCTTATAATCATTCATACATGAAATTATCACTATCCTCTCACCTCAAATAACAATGTCACTCCAACATTAAGTAATCAATTAAAGAGTTATACTCCAAACTCTTATGTGTAATCTCTCCTAAGGTTTATCCCATGCATTAAAAACTACATAAGTATAGAATGAAAATGGAAAATACACTAATAGATGACTTAGAATTGGACGTCTAAGTGTCAAACCCAACTTATTGTTAATATTTTCCTCTGTTTATACATCTAAATTTATTTTATTTTTATTTTATTCAGTAAACTCAATTAAATAGTTTTAATTAAGTCAAATAAATAAATATATTATATTACTTTTGTTTTAAGAAAAATACGAGTTATATAAATATATATAAATAAAGAATATAACTTTTGTAGAAAAATGAAAAGAAAAAAATATAATAAATAGTTTAAAGCTAAGAAAAGAATAAATATTAAAAACTAGCGTTTTGAAAAACAGTTTTTCAAGTAACGAATAGAAAAACACTACAAGCTAGTAAAATTAAAAGTTAAATAGAAAGTCTTTTCAAACATAACTATCTACTTTTAGTTATTTTCTTTGTAGATTTTAACTAGTTTTCAGTTTTTGAGATAGTTGTTTTAACTACCTTTTCCTAAATATTACCCAATTTAATTGACAAAAAGTAATTGTATAGACCATTTTATTAATTTTTTTCCATGATATAAAAATCAGTTGGACAACACATAAAATGAAATTCTATGATTTACTTATAATTTGATATTTTTGTTAATTGTTACTAATTTTCCACTCTCCCACGTGATTTTGTGGCAGGACCTACAAATTGGAAAAGAAGAAGACCTTTGACCTCTATTTTCCAAAGTAAAGCAATGTGATCCATTAATTGTGCAAGGAATGGCGACAATCTAAACAAGTTCAAAATCCATTTTTCAACTTCAACAAATGCATTTCAAATATCAATAATGAAGCATGTACCCCTCTTTCATACCAATGCTAGAAAGAAAATTATCATCGATGAGGTTAAGTTTTACATATTTTCTATAACTAAATAAAAATAACATAAATTTAGGAGTTTTTTTAAAATTTATTTATATCATTGGAAAAATTTAATATTAAATAAAAGAATAAGAAAACGCTCATTACAAGAAAATTATTAAATATAAATTAATTTTAGAGATCAAAATAGTCTCTAATTTAGTTAATATATTGACTAAATTAGAGGCTATTTTATAAATAAAAAATATTATTGATATTTAAAGTAATTTTTATTATTAATAAAAAATTATTAAGTAGTTTCTAAATTGGTATCTAATAATTAGCTACCAATGTTTTTCCTATTACCTATTTTATATTCTAAAGTAGTTTCTATTAATCTTTTATAAACTAATTTATAATCTAAATATTAGTAGTTAAAATCTTGGTAACTAATTTAGATACCAATTTAGAAACCATTTTATAAATTTTTTTAATGATAATATAAACCATTCTAGATATCAATAATTTTTTAGTCTCTAAAATAGTATCAAATTTAGTTAATATAGTGATTAATTATTTTTTGTATCTAAATTTGATCGCTATTTAATAATTTTCTTGTAGTGGCTTCTAACCTAAATTTTAAAAAAATAGATTTATGAGACTTTATACTTATATATTATTTATTTTTATTTAATATATGAATTTTAATTCCTAATTGAAGTCTTAACCTAATACTTATTATTGGTAAAGTTATTTACATTATTTTAAAATTGTGTCGATTTCAAATGAAACATAATGCTTTCAACTGAGGTGTCTAATGTTTGGAATGACAACTATTAACTTTTGTCATAGTCTTCTTAGAATTTAAAACTTGTAGAACATGATTATGACTTAGTCTTGGGATATTTTGGATGTTGGAGGATTCTCGCCAAATGAATTAGAAAGTTACTAAATTCTCTCTTGATTCATATGATTGGGATGATTTGATTTGGTGTAGTTTCATTCTTCTGACTAAGTCTTTAGTCTTTTGAAAGGTTCTTCATCAAAGATTACCTTTTGACAAGGATATGCAGTGTAGAGGTATCTCACTGTGTTCTATGTGTTCCTTATGTAGGAACAAAAGGAGACGACTATTCACATATTTTTTTCGAAAGTCCATTTGATATTATTATATGGTTTTTCTCTATAAAATATTTTCAGATTTGTTGATACCTTCTCCATTCGAATTAAATTGATAGACTCGAAATGGCTTTGATACCATTTTACAAAGTGGACTTTAAGTCTAACTCAACCCCATAAAACTGGCTCAATGAGATGAGGTTTGCACCCACTTATATACTATGAAAGACTCTAATCTCTAGTCGATGTGGGATTTCCAACACTAACAAATCTAAAAATTGAAAATAAGTTAGGCTATAAATGATATAATACTATTAATTTGAATTTTTTCCATAATAGATTTCTGCTCCCTATGTTTACTTTCTCGTTGAAAATATTTTTTGTATTTTCTCTAAATGAGCTTGGTTTGATCTCTCTTGTACATTCTTTTTTCATTTTATGATATATTTTAGGTGATAGATGATAGATGATTGTTGAATTTTGAAATCTAAGCTTAGTTGAGATGTTAGAATCATAGTGAGGTGTACTATGAGTTTTTTCTAAAATAATTATTTAGATAGAACATAGAATAATAGGAAGTAGAATATAAATACCTTTCATTTATGTTGGTTGCGTTTTAGAAATTGAACATAATAAAAACTTGAAATTGAAAAGCAGTTCATTTACTAAAAAAGATGAAACCAGATAGTAAAATACGTAAAGGTTTGTTTCGTTTAATTTAATTATTTTTAACAAAGTAATTTGATGTGAGAGAATTTGTGATAAATTTTCTCTTTAAAGTAGGAGTGACACATATATTTTCATCTTTTGTTGAAGGAAAATTTAGAAGATAGGGTTAATTTAGAAAATGCAATCTAACACGCATAGCCAATGACAATGAAATTGTGCATTCACACCTCACCAAATTCACCACAACACGCAAACACGAATACAATTTTCTATAAATATTTTATTTTACTTGAATTATTTTATGTCTTCCTATAATTTCTAATTAGTGTTTTTGTTTTTTTAACTGTGTATTTTTGTGAAATTAAGTGTGTTTAATTAGTTTATTAGCTGATAATTTATTAACTCCTTTTACGATTGTTCAAATCTTAAATTTACTAGGTTGAGAACACGTTATCCTAAATCCAATTCCCTTTTAGTTAACTGAAATTTTCTAACGGAGCTGTAGATCAATAAGGCAGTAATTTTGATGGAAAACTTTTTTTCCGTCTGAGTTAGGTAGTTTCTTTTATAAAAAGGTAATTTATGTTTATAAAAGAATTTGAAAACATATTATTTGATTCTTGAAATTTTAGAATTTTAGGAGAGATAAATTCTTTAAAATTAGATAATTTTTTATACCATTAATGGTCAATTTAGTTTATAGGACGGTTACTATTCCTATTTTATAGTTTATAGTAATTGTAATTTTATTATATATATATATATATTATTGAAGTAAATCAAATGAATGAGATCAGTTCAGCAGTTTTGCAATTTTGTGCAATTACATTCAATCAGTTGCTACACCCTTTTGCCTCCTGTTATTTCCTTCAACTAGTTCCTACAACTGTTATCAGAGCCATGAACTCTACCCAATTACCAGTCCCTATCCTTGATGAGAGTGGTGTGTGCAGATGAGAGTTTTGTTTGATTATCATGAGTTATGGGATGTCGTTGAGAGTGGAGTGTTTGCATTAGCTGATAATGCAACTGAGGCGCAACGAGTAGCGCATCGTGATCAGAAGAAGAAGAACAATAAGACTTTGTATCTCATCCATCAAGGGATGAATGACGAGACGTTTGAACAGATTGAAGGAGCAACAACTGCAAGTGAGGCTTAGACCATTTTGTCAACCAATTATAAAGGTGATGACAAGATCAAGAGGTGAAGACCCTAAAATGCCAATATGAACTGCTGCAAATGGAACCACAGAGACTATTGATGTATATATAAATAAAGTTCTTGCCTTGACAAATCAGATGAAGACCAATGGTGAAAGACATTCAGAGCAGGCAAAGGCGGACAAGATTTTGAGATCTTTAACTCCCAAATTTGAACATGTTGTTGCTGCAATTGAAGAGGTCAATGACATCTCAAAAATGACAGTAAGGTTATTGTCTGGTTCCCTACGAGCGCATGAGCAATGGATGAATGACAATAATATGGAAAAACCAATTGAACAGGATTTACAAGCACAAGCCTCAATTGGTAGATCCTATCATAAACACTGTAGTTCACGAGGTAGAGGACGGGGACATGGTGGTAGCTATTCCAGCAAAGGTCGTGATGGCCAGAATCATGGAGGCGCGGAGCAAAACAACATTGGTTCCAATCACATTCCAAGTTCAAATAACTCTTGGCGCGGAGAACGTGGTCGCGGTGAACGTGGAGACATGTATAATAAATCAAATGTGGAGTGTTATAACTTGATCATGAAGTATTAATGACAACCACATCAAATGAAACTCCAAACAACCAGACTTGGTATTTGGATACAGGTTGCACGAATCATATGTGTGGTCAAAAGGAGTTGTTTGCAGATTTGGATGACTCATTTCACACACAAGTGAAATTCGGTGATGGCAAGTTCGTTCCGGTGACTGGAAAAGGACGAATTCTTATCACATTGAAGAATGGTGATCACAGGTACATCTATGATCTTTTCTATGTATCTAATATGAAAAGTAATATGTTGAGTATAGGACAGTTGACCGAAAAGGGTTACGTGATGCACATAGTTGAAAATAAATTCTCAATTTTTGATAAAAAAGGTAATTTGATTCTTAGAACTTTTTTTATCAAAAAACCGCATGTTTCCAGTAGATATTCATAAGGGTGATTTCAAGTGCTTGAATGCAATAGTGAATAATGAATCGTGGTTGTGACAGTTACGCTTTGGGCACTTAAATCTTCAAAGTTTGGAAAATCTCTCCAAACGAAATTTAGTGAATGGTTTACCTCATTTTCATCACCTGATCAATTGTGTGAGGCTTGCATTTTTGGAAAGAATCACAGGATACCATTTGTTAAGGAGCCTTGGCGTGCAAAATTTCCTTTACTGCTTGTTCATACAAATGTTTGTGGCCCGATGAATATATCATCAATTTGAGGTAATAAGTATTTTTTAACCTTTATTGATGATTTTTCAAGGAAAACCTGGATTTATCTATTGGAAAGCAAGGATGAGGTATTCCAGTGCTTTAAAATATTTAAAGCATTTGTTGAAAGACAAAGTGACAGACAAATTAAAATGGTTTGTAGTGATGGAGGAGGTGAGTACAAGTCTAATGAGTTTAAGAGGCACTGTGAAAAACTTGGGTTGCAACATAACATAACATGTCCAAGAATAGAACAATCATGGACATGGTGAGGAGCATGCTTAAAGCAAAAGGTATGCCAAATTATTTTTGGGCTGAGGCCGTAACATGTGCGGTATATTTGATAAACAGATCACCCACTCGGATTGTTCCTAACACAACTCCGATTGAGGCATGGAGCAGATTCAAACCCAATGTGCAACACTTGAAGGTATTTGGGTCAATTACTTATGCTCATGTCCCCAAGACAGCAAGATCGAAGTTTGATGATAAGGCAAAGAAAAACATTTTCATTGGATATAAGCATGAGGATACAAACTTTTCAATCCAATGACAAAGAAGGTGATTATCAGTTGTGATGTTACATTTGCTGAAGATGAGGAATGACAATGGAATGCAGCAGCTGAAATGGATTTGAAAAAACGATATATTTACGTTTTGAACGATGATGTGGAAGATGGAGTCACTCTTGAAGCACTTGTAGTAGTTCAACCTAAAGCACATGCAGTTCAACCTGAAGCTGTAATTCAACCTGAAGTTGCAACTCCAATTGTGTGGAGCGACCAAGAAGACAGTAGCGACAACCTGTACACCTTCAAGATTGCGAAGTAAATTTTGATGATGAAGTTGATGACAATGGAGATTTGGTTCACTTTGCTTTTCTTGCAGATTCAGAACCCGTGAGACTTGCCGATGCCATTCAATACCCCAAATGGCAAGAGGCTATGAATAAAGAATTGATGGCGATTGAGAAAAACAATATCATGACTCAAATTGGTTTTAATCTAAATATTCCAATTAAGATTTATGTTGACAATATCTTTGCAATTAATGTTGTAGAGAATCCAGTTTTTCATCAAAGAAGTAAACACATTGATATTCGAGACCAAGTTGGGAAAAACATGATCAAATTGGAATACTGCATATCAGAATATCAAATTGCAGATTGATTTTCATTAAGTTAAGAGATATGTTGAGCATGAAGGGAGGATGTTGATTATTAATTATGATTTTATTATTATTAATTATTAATTCTGATTTTATTACCCTTAAACTATTATACCGTTACTATTGCATTAGTCAGTTGTTTATAAGGCAGTTAATATTTCTATTTTATAACTTCGAGTAATTGTAATTTTATTATAGATATATGATTGAAGTAAATCAAATGAATGAGATCAGTTCAGCAGTTTTGCAATTTTGTACAATTACGTTCAATCAGTTGCTACAACTTTTGTCTTATGTTATTTTCTTCAATTAGTTCCTACATTTTTTTCCATATTCTTCTTTTTTTGTTAAACATCATCAACATGATTAATATCAAAATATTATTTGGATAACTAATTAATTAATTTTTTTATTAATGTTAATATGAACTGTTATTTTTATTTAAATTGTTAGGATTATTTTTATTGTTATTGTTGTTATAACAAATTGTTATTTTTCTCTTAATACTAATCAAGGTTTTCTAGATGAATATCAACATTGAGGAACCTTTTTCCAATGGAAGTGAACTAAATCATTTCGATTATCCTCGTCTGTAGTGATTATTCTTTTATCATTAATAGCATGCTATTTTTTTTTCAATAATTTATTAAAATCTTATTTTTAATATTGATTAAAAAACTTTAAGATAATATTAACTAAGATTATTTTTTACTAATTTTTACTGACGAAGTTTTTCGGCCAACATCAATAAAAAAAAGTTGAACATTGACTAGCCTAATTATATTACGAATAATATAAACGGAAAATGATTTTTAGTCAATATCAATATCAATGGAAGAAATCTTAAGAAAATTTAATTAAAAATTAACATCAATCAAAATCAACTAACTTTTTTAATTAATTTTGACATTTTTTTATTATTAAAAATTATTTAATATTGAAATAATTTGTCTATTTAGTAATAATCGAAAGACTTTATTAAATAAATTAATAAATTAAAATGAGATTAATTTAAATTAAATATATTTAAATGTCCCCAAGATTATGAAATTTACTATCTAAATCCAAGGTTAAGCTTTTATGAGCATGAAGGTGTAATTAATGGTTGATGTAATTAAAAATAAGTATATATTTTTTCTTACAAAGAGAAAAAAAGATTATTATTATTGGACCCCAGAAAAAAAATATATGTTATTGAATAAATATTGTGAAAGTTAGATTATTTAATCAGCTCCATACAAATAATGAATTAAAGAAAATTAAAGTAGAGAAGATATAAAATTCCAATCAAATCCTGTTACTTATGAGTGTCATTATGTCCATCAAAACTCAGAATGTAACATTTCAAAGCTACATTCTTAATATGAAAAAAACCATGTTCGTTCAAGACAATAAGGACATAATTACAATCACATGGCAACACAAATGAAAAGCATAATCATTTTATAAATTGGCTTCATCTACTTCTTTTTAACTCTAGCTTTTTTTTTTTTCAGAACAACCTAAAGTAAAGTGGTATTTAAATTGAGAGAATATTACTTATGGGATAATTAGACATAGTTATTACACAGTGATTTTCCCTTTGAAATTAAAAACAATAAGAAAAAATATTTTTTTTAAATAATATAAATAGTACACACATATTAACTTCGGACAATTAGGATTAATTTTCTTTTATTGAAAATAAAAAAGTGATAGAAAGTTAGCATGATTCACATGATGATGATCTTTAACATGAATGATAATTTGGTCTGGTCCCTAATTAAAATGTCTCCCACGTTAGTTTTGCAACCATGCTCTATGGATTATGTTCTTATTCATATCTTATTAATCTGTGGAATATATATATATATATATATATATATAATTGTTTTTGTTGAAGACATGAAACAACAAGTGATAGAGATGTAGAGAGAGAGAAGGAAAAGATGTTCAAAGTTCAAACTTCAAATATGTTTCATGTGACTTTGTTGGTTTGTAAGAGATTCAGAGAGTACGTTGTACTCTGCACAGAATGAAAAGGAGAGGTAATTACTTGGTGATTTTTCTGAGTTGATTTGTTTGAAAACTTTTTGACTCAAAAGTGTTTGAAAAAATAACAGAGATGCACATAATTATGAGACTGGGTCCGAGAGTGCAAATGATTACAATGATTTGGAATCACAAGCACAGGCAAAATTAGTGACAATTATGGAAGCAAATTCCACCATCCTCGCCTAAAGGGAACACACAACACTAATTATTATACCTTGTGTCTTTGTGTGGCTTCAAATTCAAACGAAAAAGAAAAAAAAATAGACACGTAGTTACACATTGATGCATGTTCTAAAAAATGAAAAAGGGTTTAAGTAGGGTTTTGGAGAGCTGGAGTTTGTGCTATTATAAGTCGTTGCATTGTCAACCAGCAACTTCCTTAATCATTCATGGGAAGGTTCAAAGGTTGTTGTCTATTTTATTCTTCAAACTATGTGGCTTTTAGTTCTTGATTTTCAAACCATGCATGAATAGATGATGGTGATAATGTTTATTTTGGTGATAGGGCCATTTCTTACTTTAGAGATTATATTTTAAAACATGTAGAATAATGGCACTTGTAGTTCACATTTAAAAAGAAAATTCCAACTAGAAAGATGGAAAGAGAAAGTGAGAAGTATGAGATTGAATAGTTGAAACAAAAGTGACATCTTTACGACCACTATCCCGGTTATGTGATTTTTTTTTATTAATAAATATACATGACATTGAGGTAAAATTGCAATTTCTTTTCGCAGTGTGAAATTCAACATTCAGCATAACTTAAATATGTTAAAAGAATCTTTGGATATTTATTCCATTCTATTAACAAAATTTTATTTTATGAGAATTTTTTTTTTTAAATTAGTGGGATATTTTGATGTAAACTTCATCTAAAAAACAAGAAGTAAATGTACAAAGTTTAATGTGTATTAATTGTTCAATGTACACACAATATAATGTATGCACCATCTAATGAAATATCAAATGACGCATATGAAAGTTTTAAGGTGTGTCCTAATGTGTGCAGGACAATTGAGAAGATAATGAGAAAAATATTGACCATCATTTTCTCTATTCTCTTGAAATGTATGTTTAGAAAACTATCGACCTGAATAGTTTTTAAAATCACTTTTGAATGCAACAATTGCTTTTTCTGTTTCATAAGCATGTGAAAATCCCAATTGAAAACATGTCTCACCCATATAAAAATTTTATTTAGAAATTTTAGAAATTTACACTTTTCCTTCCAACAAACTTACTCTTTTGCAACCAATATCTCATTCTCTTAAAAATCTCTTAAGCTTACCACTAATGGCTTAGTAGGAAAACCAAAAATCACATGGAGATATTTCTCAACAAAATTTTTCCACCTAGGAAAACAATTGATCTGATTAGATTTGAGTGTGAAAACTTCAATATAGAATACTTAATAGGTGCTAGATACTTCCCTTATGCAAATTTATCTCACCTATGGTACGAGCTTTATGTATGACTTTTGTTCACTACTCAAGAAGTTGAAGGCATCATCATGGATACTATAGAAACCACCGCCCTCATTTTTAGCAAAAACAACATTGTTGAATACACATGGTACTTAGACGAAGGCACTTTGTATGAAAAATATTAGGAGAGGATTGATGGCTCTTATGTAATGACATTGAACTATATAGTTAACCTAAACCAAGGAATGCCCTAACAAGATGAAGCAATAGGTCTTCAATTGTAAAAAATGAAGACAAAATGCAAAATCCTAGGTTTTACTTATACCACATGAAGACTCATTAGAAGATAAACCTTTGAGCATTAATTCTTATACACTAGACTTAGGTATTCGAGTATAAGTTGAATATTCTCTTGTACAACATTCTCTTTTCCATGATTTCAAAAATTCCAAGATAAATTTGTCTCAAGTTGTCAATGTAAGGAAAAGTCTTGATGTCATCTACATGACCATCCTCAAAAGGATGAAGATAAAGATCATCCGCTGAGGGAAAAATTGTGGAGTATTACTACCAAATTAGACAACACTAGCAATGTCATCACCTCTTTGTTCCCAAGGACGAGAAATAGGAAGAACCTTTAAATAAAATAAAACTAGATAAATTTTAAGTTGAATTATCTAATGACTTTTTCATCAATCCTATGTTTATATTCAAACATACACTATCTCGTTCCTCTTAACCTAAATGCCCCACAACTCAAACCTCATCAATCTTGCATCAAACATTTCACCCTAATTGTCTTTTATACACCAAACACACCAACCAATATCAAGATAAATCTACCATTGTCAAACCTTACATAGAACCTCCCCCCATAAACAAAAAGATATTTTTCTCCACACTGCTCTAACATTTCTAGTAAATGACCTCACTAAAAATCACAACCTTTAAACTGTTCTCACCTCAACTTAAATCCTCTACATTTTTCATTGGGGACTGATAAAATCATGTGGAGGTTTTTAAGAAAAAGGACCTCCTCAGTCCTTTATGTTGCTGAGAAAATATTTGTTGCTCATCTTGCATATATTTTCTTGTCTTTATTGTGACACTTATTAAATATCAAAAAATAAGAAGGAAATGCTAGCTTTCTCAAATCTCTTACCTTGTCCTGGAAGAAGTTGTCTCAAAGAAACTTGGTGATAAAAGACTAGATAACTTGGAAAAAAATAAGAAAATAGTAATACTCTAGTCTCTCCTGTAGTTGTGTATGATACAGAAAAAACTTTTGAAAATCTTTCCGTTGTTGATCCAATTTTGATTTGGAAAAGGTAGAAGAATATATATTGTAAAGTAATTATATAGTAACTTCAATCATATATCATTCAATCCTTGTAATTGTCGAGAAGCATGATAAGAGACAAATGAATCAATAAAATGTTACTTTTACAACTTCTAATGAACCTATTGTCTACTAGTAGAACAACCCAAATGACTCCTTGACCCCTGTGATAAGGTTGTCAAATAAAGGATCATAATCTTTAGAGAGTATAATCATTGCTTTGAAGATGTTATTTTACTTAATAAAGTCTTTAGGCACATCCTTAAAAGTCTAGAATCCTTAGCTGCACCAGTGAAGAAAGTATAGTGTGCAAAGACAACTTCAAACCATGAGGATGCAGAATGCAATGATGTTAACAAGTGAACATAGTACACTAAAATAAGGGTATTTCTTTTTATACATTTCAAAACTCATTTTAATATTTTTCTTAAGTGTTTTCAAAATTCTTGAACTAATCTTAGCCATCTAATTAAAAACAAAATAATCTAACAAATGTAAAATTGTCTCCCCTGGTGGAAAAATGTGTCAATGTCTCCTGCCCTAGTCACGATTACCAAACATGTATATTCAATTCATGGAAAATTCATTAAAAAAAATACAAGATTATCATAACAATTGTACATAGTTATTTGTATTTATACAACTTTTAAGAGAAAAAAAAAACATTACAAAGAGGAGCATTTAAGAACGACCCGTTTAACTTCTGAGGAGAATTTCGAACTTTATAGTTCTCTAGGGTGAGAAATTTTTTGAAAAAAAGAGTTAATGTTGATATGAAATGGTTTAAGTTTATGATATATTTTATTTTAAATAATAGAAAATAACTTTTTTTACTTTACAAATGCATTTAGGTTCTCTCTTGTTCACCATAAACAGGGGAATATTGTTTAATAAATCTTACCCATTTATATTATGTTTATTATTAAATCCGGTGATTAAAATAATAAAACTAACTGAAAATATAAAGGCCTTTAGTGGGATACTTGGTTGATTTTATTCCAACAATGTATATTAAATAAAAAAACAATAATTAGTTAAAATTTCTTTAAAAAACTTATCATACTTATTGTGAACACGAGAGAGAGGATCCAGATCCCTAATAAAATGTTTTTCCTTTAGAGAGAATATCCAAATTCTTTAACACGCTACAAATCATATTATAATGAGCAAACCTTTAAAAGCTAAAACTTTTAATAATTAAAATTTAATACTTTCAAAGTGTTTGGTTATCTTAAGTAGACATAAAACAAGTTTAACACTTCAAGTTTAGTCTTAATTTAACAATGAGTTAAAATTAAAGCTTTCATTCACTTTTAGTAAATAATACAAAATCGGCCCATAATGGATTAGTTTTGTTACCTCATGGGTTGTTGATTTTACACCTTCGTAATCCTTACACTTTTCAATAAATAATATCTAAAATCTATTAAAAAGTTTACTAATGATATTTTGGAAGCATCTCAAAAATAAGAATTTTGGAATGCATTATAAAATGTGCAGTCCGAAATTTATTATTGTAGATTATTCGTTACAGAACACTCCATAATAAAGTTTATCTTTAGAACAATTTAAAATCTATTTTAAAATGTTGAGTTAAAAATTAAAACATTTTAAAAAGCTTTAATTTTAGTTTTCAAAAACACTGTGTGAAGCATCTTTGAGGGTCCTGGATTAGGCCTAGATATTCTGACCATTTACCAATGATGAAGACATAGATAAACAGGAGACCACTCAAGAAATTCAATAATAAATCATTACTAGTTACCTTATTCATTGAATTTTTTTTACTTAACTTTACATTTATCTTATTTTTTATAATTTTTATAATTTTTTCTTGTTAATTTTATTTTTATTTTTTTTACCTCAGGAGAGCTGTTGCAACCAATATGCATTTCTTATCCATTAATGTGATTAGTGGTTTTATCTGTGTTTCTTATACTCTTGGTTTTTTATCATTCTAATTACTTTGTACCCAATATTTCTGATATTTTATACTTTTATGGTTGATTTTAACATTGGTTAACCATTTCTGTATGAATGTGTGGTTGAACATTATGGGTTGTTCTGGATCATTATATTTTGTTTTGATCAGTAGATAACGGACACTATATTATAAGATATAAAGTGGAGCAAAACTCAATATGTGGTGAAGTAGTGATACACGTGGTTTGCATGGAACACAGGGAAGGGATGAAGACTAAGTTCCTATTAGTCCAAAATCTATCCACGAGAGTTTGAGATTTGTTCAATAGATTTCATTGGTCCACTTGGCCTCCTATGAGAGCTCCCTCGGATTTTCTCCCACGTCACATATAAGATCACTTAGTATATGCATTGAACAAAACTTCAAACCAGACTCAGTTTCCAACAGCAGGCTATAGTAAGGTGAAAGAGATATGGCAGTTGCAACATCTGGTGCTGTGTTGAACAGGTTTGGATCTAACTTCTTATGTGGAGGAAAGAGGAGTCAGGCACTGCTTGCTGCTGGCATTGGAGCCAAAGTTGGTGCTGCTGTTAATCCTAAAAGACTTATTGTGGCAGTTGCTGCTGCTCCAAAGAAGTCATGGATTCCTTCTGTAAAAGGTGGTGGGAATTTCATTGACCCGGAATGGCTTGATGGCTCGTAAGTCCACCCGTGTCACTGCTCAATTTCTCTTTTCTTTCTTATGTTCTCTGTTGGAAAGACACATGCTGACACTCATTCTAGCATCTCTTTTTAATAATTGATTGAAATTTATGAAAAATCAAAATATTTGATAAGTTTGCAAATCAAGAAAAAGACTGATTAAATGAAAAGTTGAAAGAGTTAACCAAAGAAGATTCAAGTATGACTGGTTAATCTTGCATTGCTCTTAAGGTTTTAACCAAAAAAGTGGTGTTCAATTTGCTTTGTTAACCCTTCTAATTCTAAGTATTCCTCAAACTCTCAAATAGTCTCTTTAGTGTTAAGAGTTTGGCGGATTCATTTCCTGTTCAATGTCGCAATTGCAGGCTACCAGGTGACTATGGTTTTGACCCTCTAGGACTAGGAAAAGACCCAGCATTCCTGAAATGGTATAGAGAAGCTGAACTCATTCATGGGAGGTGGGCGATGGCTGCAGTTGTAGGCATCTTTATTGGACAGGCCTGGAGTGGAGTTCCATGGTTTGAGGCTGGAGCTGATCCGAATGCAATTGCTCCTTTCTCCTTTGGTTCTCTTTTGGGTACCCAGTTGCTTCTAATGGGATGGGTTGAGAGCAAGAGATGGGTGGACTTCTTCAACCCAGATTCTCAGTCAGTGGAATGGGCTACCCCATGGTCAAGAACCGCTGAGAACTTTAGCAACTCTACTGGAGATCAAGGCTACCCTGGTGGCAAATTCTTTGACCCTTTGGGATTTGCTGGTACAATCAACGATGGTGTTTACATTCCGGATGCAGACAAGCTAGAGAGACTGAAATTGGCTGAGATAAAGCATGCTAGGATTGCTATGTTGGCCATGCTGATTTTCTACTTTGAGGCTGGACAGGGCAAGACACCCCTAGGTGCTCTTGGCTTGTAAACAAAATAATGTACACTAGGGAGACAACTTGAATCATTGTCCTATAGACCCAAATTTCTCCCTTGAGAAGTTTCAAACTCTATGCTCTAATCTTGGATGCTTTCACCATGTATCTGTGTAATAAATATTATAATATCGGCACTGAAAGGGACAAGGATAGTTGAAAATTGCGAGTTGGGTTTACTTGTCGTTTCACACAGTAATTATCTTTATACTTGGCATGAAATTTGTGTTTGAGAAGTACATGAGGTCGAATGACTCAAATGGTGATCATGTTCATAAAAAAAAAAAAAATCTAGGCTTAAACTACCTGAAACAAGAAAGAAGTACAGCAGAATCAACTATTTCTTTTGGAGGGGTTTGTCTTAGTTATTCACTCCCAGTGGCCATCAAAAACTCTCCCTCGCACACAACTTCACCTCCAACATATGCTTTCCCTTCCATCTTTGCTATTCCAAATCGCTTTTGCAGTTTTGTTAGTGTCATTCTCATAACTAACGTGTCTCCTGCAATCACTGGCTTCCTGAATCGCACTTTGTCTATTCCAGCAAAGAAGAAATTCTGACGAGAACCTCCAACTTCAGGCTGCAACATAACCAAGCCACCTACTTGGGCCATTGCCTGCATCAAGGATAATTCAACATAACCTTTAGAATATAACAGACACCTGTTGCCAATCTCAACAAAAAATCTCTTTCATGAGTTGGATTGGATCTTATGCAGCAGGAAATTAATATAAATGAGCCATGAAGTCTAATGGAGGTGCAACATTAGCTCTAGAGACCAAACAGATATCCATGCTTTTCTTGCATTAAAACTGGTACAAGACAAACCATACCTAAGCTAGACACTAGACCCATGTGCCCCACTTAGTACATGTCTATAAAATGAAATACAAGCCATAAATGAAATTGAGTTGATAGGAAACTTGAGGCCACAAGCAAGAAGGACGACTATATTCATAAAGGAGTTTTAACCACACACTCCAACTTTTTTTTTTTCTAATGCATTTTATTGGTAGTTAAAATTGATTGAAACTTTCAAAATTATATTTAACTCATTAAATAAGTGAGACTCAATTTTTTTGTGATTTTCAACATGTTCCGGTGGAAAACAAATAATGCTAACATTTCTATTCACATTGTATTCAGTTTCCATATTCAAATTTTGCATTTGGGTGGCAGGGTTCAGGATACATCACTCCAAACTTAACTAGTAACATCAATGTTCATTTTATGATATTCCGTCCTCCCGGCTACCTGTGCATTTCTTCAAACGTCCAGGAATGTCAAAGAAGAATCCATATTGCAAAAAATGACAAATCTCTCGTTATCTCTTCAAGGAAAATGCTACTTTGACAAATCAATATTGAAAGAATACCGATTAACAATTGTGATTTGGCTAATAGAATTCTAAAATTGTTCTATTTAAGAAAAAAAATTATTTCTCTTCATATTTGTAATCTGGTAAAGGTTGTTAAGATATCATCACCCTTTCTCCAAAATTTCAAATAAGAAATCAACCCCATCAAATGTAAGAGATCTTTACAGAGAACCAAACTGATCTAGATTGAGTCCTTAAAGTTTCGAATGAACTACAGCTGGAAGGTGTTATTCAAATTAAGCAATGGAGACATAACTAGACGAAAGTACCATGAGAGGTTTGGCTCTGAAATCTGCATAGTGTTTACCTCAACCATAAGAACACCAGGCATGATTGGTCTTTCTGGAAAATGTCCAGGAAAAAAGTTATCATTTATTGTTACATTCTTTATGGCCACTGCAGAAACTCCAGGATTGTATTCAATCACTCTATCCACTAGAAGAAATGGAAACCTGAATGAAACCCCCACCAGAAACAACAAAGAAAATATATTTAGAAAATAAACCAAACACCAAAGGCACAGTCAAGGGATGCACCCATCCATAACTCAGAAAACCCAACACTTACCGGTGTGGCAGAATTGCGAGAATCTTGTTGATGTCCAACGATGTTGGAAATGCGGGGTACCCTACAGCAACAGCAAAATCCAAAAAACAAGCGTGTAAGAAAATTGAAAGTGAAAGAATCCAAGTGTCATAAGAAAAAACCAAAACTGCGTACTAAATTCAATTGGGGTGTCTTGTTTTGGTGCATTTGCAGCATCCAGAGAACAAAACGTTGTAAAGCGTGTTGTTGTGATGGTTTTCCTCAACTGGGTAGCCAGAGGCTGCGATCTGGAGCTGAAAAATCTGAAAGATGAGAATTTGGATTGATGGGAATGAGATGGTGGGAAATAGGGAGAGATGAAAGTGTTGGAGAGAGCACAGAATGTCATTGTTTGAGCTTGGCTCTGAACTGTTAATGATGTATTGGTTATTACGTAAGATGTTGAATGAGAGAAAGTAAGAAACAATGCTACAAATGCAATCGCTAATGGCGGTTTTTCGTGGTTGGACGTTGTTTGTTCAACAATAATTATGTAAAAACTAAATGCTCCTTGTTTGTCACCCGCATTATTGAGAAGAATGAAAGTTTTTTTACATAAATAAAAATATATGACTGAGTCTTATTAGATAATTTAATTAGAATTTCTATTATAATTACTAGACAAATTATCAAATCATATGTTGCTTATTATAAAAAGGTAGCTAATTGAAACTCTATATGATAGAACTCAGAATACTATTTTGTATTTTAGATTCTAAAAAAAATCTAAGGATTATATAATTTGGAAAAGAAAAAAAACCTTGTAACTTTTGTTGAAAATAATTTTGAAATTAAAAGATTTATGAAAGTGCACGAAGAAAGTATAGAGATGTTGGAAGAAATTTCCTTTTCCAACATGTGCCAGAAATAGAAGCTCTCCTTGATAAAATTGAATTATGCTTAGATGGAGCTATGGTTACTCCACTATTCTAGATAAGAGTATAGGCAACCCCTACCTAAAACATCCAAGGTGGTTAAGGATCAATATACCCTATACCAGTGTGTATTAGATGATCATTCCTTTAGCATATTATAGGGTATATATGGACGAATCCCTAACCTTCTCTTCACGGTTATGATTTTGTCTTAATTGTAATCAATGTTGATTATTTGAGATCCTGTGACTCGTGCTATATTACACTCGATCCCAAGGTCGGCGGCTGATCCTAAATCACCCCTAATCGGGCCAGACCCATGACCTTACATGCCCCACAGCTTCAGACGTATGCTATTGAGGCTTAAGTGAGGTGTGGGTCCGAGGATGACTTATTAATTGCCAAGATCGAGCCATACCCATATCCTTAGATGTCCCCAACTTCAGGCGTATGCTACTGAGGATTAAGTGAGGTGTGGGTCCAAGGATGACTTATTAACTGCCAAGATCGGGTCACACCCATATCCTTACACTTTCCATCTTGAACAAGTACTTCTTTATATTTAAACAAATACCTTTTGTGCTCGCCTGTGACAACATAATTTTCAAATGATCAAGCATCTTCGGCTTGACACCATGGAGGGTGAACACCAACCCATGGTTTTTGCTTGGACCGAGCATCTTTGGCTCGGCACCATGGAGGGTGAACATCAGTTCATGGTTTTTATTGGACCGACCATCTCCGACTCAACACCATGGACGGTGAACACCAACCCATGACTTTTGCTTGGATCAAAACTCCAGTCGGCACCATGAAGGGTGAACATCCTTCCATGGTTTTTTTATTGGACCGAGGCTCCGCTCGACACCAAGAAGGGTGAACATCAATCCATGATTTTTAATGGACCGAGGTTCCGCTCGACACCATGGAGGGTAAGAACCCTTCCATGGTTTTGTCTTCATATGAAATACACCAAAGTCGCTCCCCTACAAATTGCAAACTTGTACACCATATAAATATATATTGAACAAACAATTTTTCAATCAAATAAATTTCACAACAAATCAAATTGTACCAAATACAAATTAGCATAAATTTTAAATATTTAATTAGTTGTAATAAAAATGCAGATTAATTCCATGTTCTTGGTACATGCCTTCTATCCAATAATTTAAAGACAACTAGGAAGGTTCTCCAACAAAATAGTCATGGTAAGAGAAAAATATTCAAAAGCATAAATATTCTATAATTTTGGTGACCCAAGTTGAGTCAATTCAGCCTTGACTCAGCCCAAACCCACGTCGAGTCAAGTCGGCCTAAGCCTAGGTTGAGTTGAGTCAGACTAGGTCGAGTCTAGTCAGGGTTAGTCAGGGCTCAAGTCTAGCTTTGATCCAGGTTGAGCCCTGTCAACCCCAGGCCTAGGTAAAGTTAAGTTAGCCTAGACCCGGGTCAACCGATTCAACCTCACTTAAATCAAGCTTACTGGCCTCGAACCCAATTTGAGATGAGTCAATCGAGCCTAAGCTAAATTGAACCAATCCATGCCTATGTTGAGCATAGGCGACTCGATCAGGCTTAGGTCGACCCTGCTCGAGTCGAGTCTAGTTGACCCGACCTAGGTCAAGTCGAGTGAGCCTACGCCCAAGTTGAGTTGAGTCGATCCGGTCCAGGTCAAGCTTTGTTGACCCATACCTAGGTCAAGATCTGTTGGCCCGTTCTCAGGTCGAGTCAAATAGGTGATGAATACATTTCTACTCACATTTAGAGCGTTTAACATTGGATTTTTTATAATATAATCGAGAATAAATTCACCATTTTAAATAAGATTTACCTAATCATGATTCATTAGACCTTAATTGATATTATTATCTAAATATGGATTTTAAGCATATTCTCTCACTTTTCTTGTTCATGATTATTTGCATAAATTATGTGCCTTCATGATGAAATTTCAAATGAAGAAACAAATTCCAAATTCAATTAAATCCTCTCCAAAGATATTTTTCAAATTTTCAACAAAGATAATCCTCTTCCCGAGTTCCCCACCGCCAAGTTTAGTCGGTTTGGCCGAAACCTAAGTCGAGTTGAGTTGGCTCGGACCCAGGTCATGTTGAGTTGGCCTAGGAGTAGGTTAAGTTGATTCGTCCTGAAACAAGGTTAGGTAGATTTAACTCAAGTCCAAGTAGAGTTGATTTGGCCCGGACCCAAGTTGAGTCGAGCCAGCCCCACCTAGTATAACTTGAGTCAGAGTTAGTCTGAACCCAAGTCCATCTCGGTTCCGGCTTGAGTGGAGTCGGTGCAAGCCTAAATTGACTTGAGTCAACCTAGGCCCAAGTCAAGCCTAGTCGTCCTGTGCCTGACTCATGTCGAATCTAATCGAAGTTTGCTCAGGCTCAAGTCCAACCCAAACCCTTGTTGAGTTGAGTCGACCAAGTCGAGTTGGACTTTTGTTGGCCTGCGACATCAAGTATGCATCGGGTCGGGGCCATGTCAATTTTAGTTTGTCTAATCCCATGTCTGATTGAGCCGAGTCGACATGTACCCACATTAACCCGACAAACAGGTTAAGGTTGAGTCAGGCTTAAGTGAAACTAAGATGGATTAGTAGTTCATGCCAAGTTGAGTTGGTCGAGACATCGAATCCTCATCTGGTTGGGGTCATGCCAAGCGGAGTTGGGTCGATTCCTTTTCAGGTCGAGTTGAGTAAGCATGTTCTCAGGTTAAGCCGAGTCGGCTTGTTCCAGGTTGAGTTGAGTCGACCTATTCCTAGGTTGAACCGAGTTGTGTTTGGCCCAAGTCGGGTTGATTTTGATTGAGATTATGTTAGATTGGGCCAAATCGAGTCAAGTCCAACTGGTCCAAGTTTAGTTAGGCTTTGATGGGATCAAGAAAGATCGGGTCAAGCCAAGTTGAGTCCATGTTTAGTCTATACAAAATGACCTACATCGAGTTAAACTATGTCAAGTTAAGTTAGATTAATCTTAAGTCAAGTCAATTAGGTCTATCTCATAATTTAATTGACAAAGTGAATTTAATTTAATTTAAATTAAATTAAAAAAGTAAAATCAATTTGATCAAATTAAAGTGAATTTATATTTTAGATTCACTATTTTATTTGATCTGAATTTGATTACACTAAATTTTAAAAAATCCAAACCCAAACTTTTTCAGAACCTCATCCAATCCATTAATTACACGTATCCCAAACTTTTCTAGAACCTCCAATAAAAATCCAGAAATCATGAGTTACATTCCAAGAAAGAAGGACTATGACTAGGACCTCAACATCCCAAATTCCTTCAATTAGAATTTTTCAAATTTTTAAAGTTCTGACTATTTTTAAGTTCATAAAAATTACATAAAATAGACAAAGTATTTTAGATTATTTACTATGGTGTTTAATGTTCTTAAAAAGTTATTTTGACACACTTTCCAATTTTTAGATTATTTTTTAGAGCTTTTATCATTCATTGTGAGACATGATATGTTTTGCTAATATGATATGCTACTGTTATGGTGTTTCACTTGGTGTTATCATTGTACATCTAGGACTAGTACATTGCATCCATTCAATTCTGAACCAGAAAGAACATTTTAAAAACTATCATACTACTACTATTGACTTAGGTAGTGTAGTTAGTGATATTGAAATTACTGATTATGTTAGTATTATTATTCCGGTTGTTAAATATAGTTTTGGTTTTGGTTTTCATTACATGGCTAATCATGAGAGAAAGGAACTAGATCATGAGAGGAAGGTGAGACAAATTATGAACTTAAATCTGCACTAATTCATTTGTTGTTTAGGTATTATGAACTTGGTGAAGATCCACACAAGCATCTTATGAAGTTTCATGTGGTTAGAATGATGTTTTTGCAGTTTGTTGTGACTTAAAAAGAGAAAATATATATTGAAATTGGAAAAGTTGGTTGAGGAAAATGTAAAATGGGAGAAATGAGTAAAAGAGTTGAGAGATTTGAAGGAAATGTGTGGTGTGGAGGAATTGATAGAAGAAGGATGAAAGAGGAAAAGGGGAGTTAAGAAGAAGAGTAATTTGAGCGGAGTGGGTATTAAATAAAGGGATGCAGTAGTTTTGTAGAGAGAGAAGCAAAAGAGCGAGTGTGAGGGTGAGTGAGAGGAGCATGGAGTTTCACCGCAGCGATTCATCGTCGCCATCTTCGTCCATGCCAACACCCAACGCCGCAGATCCCAAGAAACCAGCAACAGACCCAATGCATTCGTGGTGGGAGTCGGTGTCCAAGGCACGCTCCCGCATCCACGCCCTCGCCGCCATCCTACCCTCCTCCTCCCACGACCCCCTCTCCTCTCTCGCCGACTCCGACCGCCCCGCCCTCTCCCTCCTCTCCTCCCCCACCGCCTACGCCGCCGTCTCAGCCTCCCTCTCCGGCTCCCACTCTGACCCCCTCTGCCACTGGCTCTACGACACCTTCCTCTCCACCGACCCCCACCTCCGCCTCGTCGTCCTCTCCTTCGTCCCTCTCCTTGCCGGTCTCTACCTCTCCCGCATCCACTCCCCTGAGCCCCCTTCGCTCGCCGGCTTCGAGGCCGTCCTCCTTGCCCTCTACGCCGCCGAGACCAGATCCCGCAACGGTAAACCCCTCCTCGTAACAATCCCCGACCTCTCCCAACCCTCCATCTACCACGCCCCTCTCCGAAAACCCCAATCCCTCTCCCCTCCCTCTGTCGGCCTCATCTCCCCTCCATTAGAACCCCAACTCGGCGTCAAATCCACCAAACGCCCCGCCATCGTCGGCGTCGCCCTCCACTCCTTCTTCTCCCAGATCTCCCACATGCCCGCCTGGTCCAAGCTCGACTTCTGCCAATTCGCCGCCGCCTGGGCCGGCGCCGCCCCGTGCCCCTGCCGCAATCAATTCGACGACGCCCCGATTCCCGATCATACCCAGATTCACGACGCCAAAGGCGATAGAATCCCTCTCCCCTGGGAGATTCTCCAACCCGCGCTCAGAATCCTGGGACACTGCCTCTTGGGGCCGCTGAACTCTCCGGACGTGAAGGACGCGGCCTCCTTCGCGGTTCGCTGCTTGTACGCTCGTGCCTCGCACGATTTGGTGCCGCAGGCAATTCTCGCCACCAGGAGTCTCATTCAGCTCGATGTGAGGACCACAGAGGCTGCCAAGGCTAATGCTGGCTCCAACTCCAATGCCAACACACCCACCAAGGTTAAGAAGCCGGAGATTCTCTTGGTTTCCAAGTGATGATGATGATGAGAAGGAGAATGATAAGCGTTGCTGCTCTGTACTATTACTGTAGGTCTTCATACTGTAAGAAGAATTCGTGTTTGTATAATAGAAACTTCATAGATGCATTGCCAACTCTTTTTTATTTTTATTTTGTTTTCTTTTTGCTTCTTCTAGGTTATACAAATATGTTAATTTATTTATTTTTCCTACCGAGTGATTAGGTCGCTGTATTGACTTTCTTTCTTGATGGAATTATGCTCTGCGCGTGTGTGTGGCCTTGTCTGGTTATAATCTTGCAATTTCAATGTGATGTGTGTGGTGCTTCTGCCTTGGGCTTATTGTTGTACTCTTGAAGATTGAGGAAATTGAATGGGGTCTTATAAATGTGTTGTGTGATTTTCCTGCGCTTGGTTCCTCTGAATATTATTATGGTCTGTGCTCAGTAATAGAGTAGGCAATCTCAATTTTCTGATGTCCCTGCTTCCTGGTTGGTTACTACTTTGTATAGTCAAATATACCTCTCTAATTTCTGATATCATCTGGATATCACACATAGATATTGTATTACGAAAAAAACATAGTACCACCTATGATTTTCTGCTCAAACAGGTTGTGGAGAATAACTTCTAGAGTCTTTTTATTCTTGTCATTGGGATATAGTTACATTTGACAGTATGAATGAATCTATTGTAGTACTCATTAGATGAAATGAAAGAGAAACAATTTTGTAGAATGATACTCCCTAGGATAATTTGAACTCCATACTGCTGGCGATTGTAGATTTAGAAGTGCCAAAGTTTAAGTTTGTGCTGGAACTAGAAACTTCATTTGGTCAATTCTGCTACCCTTGTTATATTTGAACTGATGAACTCTTGTCTTCAGTTTTGCAGTGTGGTTTGGCTTATATACCCTGTTACAAAAATGTTTTTCATTCTTTTTGTCTATAATTGAAGGGGACTTTGGAGTTTTCTCCTTGTTATCAGATACTGTTTCGATGCTTAGGTAATACAATATAGTGTTATATACCTATCCTTACTTTATACAGTCTTTTGGTTAGTCATGCATGCAGTTATTGAGCATGTGCAAGTAAATTTCAAAAGCTAGTTGTATATTAGAAATGGATTAGGCCTAGCTTTATCCCAAAAGCTAGTTTAAGAAGGGTAAGATTATGCAAGTCTTGTTATAAGGACTACTTTGGCCATATTCTTGGCATGTGCAGGATATTAGCAAATACACCCCCACACCTCTCTCTTGCCCAATATTGATAATCGGAAATGTAAAGTTTGTGAAAATAACTAGCCGCACTACCTCATGTAAAGTTTGCAAATACCCACTCCAATCAAATTACCCATCTTCTTAACTTCCCTTTTCCTCTTCATTCTTCTTCTATCAAATAATTCTTCCTTAACTAGTGCATGCTGTGCACCAAATATGTAAAATATCCTTATCCTCTTAATTTACTTTTATTTTTCTAATCCCAACATTCCCTCATTGCAATCTAGTAACAGCTTCACTGGAATTGAATTCAAAATTTCTTATGAAATAAATAGAACAATCATTTACTTATTTTTAAACAAAATTGCTACTAATATGTGTTAGAATCAAGATTAAGGATCCAACAATAAATCTGGAATATATTCACATCATCTGTTATATGTACAAGTAATGCGAAATTTGAAAATGGAAATATAATCGGTAGCATGCTTTTCCTCAAAAAGCATCAGTTTAACTTTGCAATACATCTCATTCTGAATTTTCTCTTTATATATATGGCTGTTCATCCCATACAATTCTTGTATGAGCAGTAGATGGGTTAGATAAATTATTGCATCTTTGATTGAAGACATCTTATGCCTAATTTGTAGTAACAGAGGACTGTGGATAAAGTAATTGTTATGACATGTGGCCACTTTTGGCCTAATTATGTTTGTGCCTACATCTGTAATTTTACAGAAATATTAAAATTTGAGGATATTAAGATGTTGTAGGTCACTTGGGCTCCCAAGGTGTATATTAGGCTGCTTTTTCATGTACCCATGACTTACCTCCATACTAGATAGGAAATTATTGTTATATTGTCTTCTTGATTCATTCCAGTGCACCTTCAAGGCTGGAATTTCATTCCAGCGTACCTCCAAGACCATTTGTGTGATTCTTCGCAGTTTTTAAAATTGTCTCCTGCTTGCGATTTTGTAGTTGAATATGTTGTAGTACTGAATATTTGCAATTTTTTGGAGTGTTTTGTTGCAATATTTGGTACTATTTGGATGTTGCTGTTTTTTTTTTCATTCAGAACTTCTAGTTTATGTAAATCAGAAGGATAAATGGGAACATAGAACTTCTAGTTTATGTAAATCGGAAGGATAAAATGGGAACATATTGAAACCGGATTATGTAATCTGAAAATCCTTAAGTTATAAAATTAAGTAATATTAACATTTTGATTTATATGATCCGGAATACAAAGTTGTATCGTGGAAGCTAGAATGTTAATCTGAATTTAGAAGTAATATAATTTCTAATACCTCTGTAATGCAACCATTAGATAAGAAAGTTGAAAACTCACTGGAAAATATCACCACGATGAACCGCTGATAACGATTGCCAATTACCGTGAACACAACCTACCACCACCACCTTCAACCCACACTCCTTTCACTCACTAACCAACCAACACTATCAATGTCTTTTATTTTTAACTTTTTACTTAAGGGGTGATTGAAGAAGTCATGGGGTGCAGGAAGAAACAGCTTTTATATTGGTATAAGAGTTTTGTTTCTGGTTTTTTTCTTATCTAACATGCTCCAGGAAACATCAATTATAGTTTATTCTTTCAATTCTTTTCCATTTATAATACAATACATCATAAATTTGATTAATAACTTATTTAAAATATATTACAGTAAGTTCTTTAATTTAAATTTTACAGATATTTTTATGTAATTGAGTACAGTTGCTAATATGGTTAAAATTGCGGTTTTTGATAGCATTTAGTTCACAGTCTCCATGACTGAGTTATGGTAAACATGGTAAAAGAGTATGCACTCAAAAAAATCTTGGAATTACAATTTTAGTTAGGCTTACTATTAATGTATTTGCACCGTTTTTGTATTTTCATTGGTCGATTCATAGTAGTGGCTACTTAACCTTTACCATCCTTGTTTAGTTATTAATAAATTTTTAAATAAAATTTAATTAAAAATATGTAAATTTATTACAACTTAAAAGAAACCCTCCTCCTCGAAACTTATTTAAACCTAATATTTATATAAAATTATAAAAAAAAATTGTTCACCTAGATGTTCTTATATAGAGTGGTAATATATTGAGATCACAAATAATAAATAACATACACTTCACAAACTAATAAAATAATATTTTAATTATATTTAATTTATTTTTTAATTTTAAATATTATAATATTATTATAATGTGGTGTCAAGAGGATATTTTTACTACATAAGATCTCAAACAATTTTTTTCCTCTTACATAATAAGTTTTCCAACATGCAAACATTTATTATTGGATGGTTTAACACTACAAACAGTAAAATACATCCATTCTATATATCAATAAATTATTATTTTAATTATATTTATTTTATTTTTAATTTAAAATACTATTATATTATTATAATTGAGTGTTAAAAGTATGTTATTTACTGGTTGAGTATTAAAAAAATTCCTTTATTATTACATGAAACCACTGATATGACCATGTAGACACAAATTAAGTACAGACTTGGAGAATGTAATGATAAAGCAAAGCAACAAAGTTCTGTGAAAGTGGGAACAAAAGAGCTTGCAATGATGGCTATTCAGGTACTTCCCTTCATCATTGAATAGAAACCAAGCTATAACTCACAGGATATTAGAATGTTCTCAGTCTCACACACCATTTTATAACCTAACCAGTGCCTGCACTTGAGGTCTAAAATGGAGGCTTCTGTTGAGTCTTTGTCTTGTCTTTGTGTGTTGATGCAGTTTACAAAGTAGATACCATTGATGAATATAGTAGGGTACAGGTTCTGCCTTTAAAATCATTATATATGCTGTCAAGTTTCTATCATTCTCACTCCCCTTCTGCTTTTTTAGGTATTTTAGATGTCACATACAAATTAGCTTCAGGGTTTGCTTCTGAGGACCAAATACCTTATAAATATAATATTTGGATTTGATGGAAGACTATATAACTAATTACAAACTTAAGATTATGAAGATTTATGATTGATTCATACCATAGAACATAATAACAAATATTATTGTTTTAGACTACATATTGGCTTAGGGTGTGCAGTAGAAATTATGAATGGAACTTTTAATTTTTTTTTTATTTTAATATAAATTTGACTTAAACTATTGTGGTGATTTTAGCCTATAGTTAATATATATATATATATATATATATATTATTTTATTTTATTATTTATTTATTTTTCTTAAAATTATTTTGATTATTTCAGTTTCTAATATTTTTTTAATGTTTCATTTTACAAATCCTCTCATATCTGCTTTTTTCTCTCATTTTACTGTCTATTCTTTAGTTGGATGACGCAAAACTATAATTATGTGATAAATATGCCTACTTGAAACATATAGTGCCAATACATGGCACTTGGTTTGCAATGTCATCTTTTAGTAATTTTTTTCAAAATAGAGAATAAAAACACAAATATTTCTAGAACTGAAAATTAAAATAATGTATATGTGTGACTGGAACGTGACTCTTTCTTTGTTTTGTTTGTGTTACGTTTACTGCTAGGACAAATGTTCCTTGGATGCTTCATAATCGATGAAATATTTGTCTTAATTATTGTGGACAAATCAGGTTTAGGGTTATTCATATTTTTCGTAAAAGAAATGTGTGTTCTGATAAGTTGGCTAATTTATGATTTATTCATAAAGAATCATTTCATTGGCATAATAGGCTTCCATCTAGTATGTTCTTAGAATTCTTTATTAATATGTATAGTCTACCTATATATCGTTTTTGTTAACATATGGGTTATGGTCTAGTCTCCTCATATTTTTTATTTTTTTAATAATATTTTTTTTATGTGATGGTAAATTATTGTTGTTATTTGAGGTGTCAACCTAACTCGGATGTAAAGTAACATAGTGATGCCTAACATAAAAGGTTTTTATAAAAAAAAATAAAAAAAATATCATGAATTAAAGTATCATTAAAATTTTTTATTAAATAACAATTAATTTTAAAGATAAAATAATTAATTATTATGTTAATTAAGTTAAATACTATTTTATAAATTAAAAAATTATTGATATTTAAAATAATTTTGATTATTAATAAAAATTATAAATTAGATTATAAAGTATTATCTAACATTAGGTATGACTATTTTAAATTTAAAATTAGTTTTTATTTAAATTAGTTATTAATTTAAAATTTAAAATAATTATTAACTAAAACTTTGATATCTAGAAATAATTTAAAATATAAAATAGTCAATAACTAAAATTTTGATAATTAATATTAAATAACATTTTTAAATTAATTTATAAATTTTTATTAACAATAAAAATTATTTTAAATACTAACATGTTTTTAATTTATCAAATATATTTAATTTAGTTAATATAATTATTAATTATTTCTATTTCTAAATTAATTGATATCTAATAACTTTCTTGTAATGTATTAACAGTTTTTAACTATGAAAATTCACAAATATTTTTTTTTTAGTATTATGTTTTCATAATCTGTCTTCATTACGATTAAGTCAAATTAAATCATCAACTTTAGTGAATTTTTTAAATTAAAAAAAAAATACCATACCTATAACATCGCTATGTTTTTTTCATATCTATAACCATAATCTGTATGAAATATTAAAATAAATATATAAACATAATACAAATATATCTAAAATTTCATTATTATAATGTTTCAAATTATCTCTCTCTTCATAAGACTTGAAACATTTACATAAATTTTAAAACAAAATTTCAAAAGAAAAATAAACATTTTCCATTATCCATCTTCTCACCGAGAAACTTTATCATCTGTAACATCATCTGCTCCCGTGTAAAATACACGATCATCACATATCAAAGAAAAACAACCACAAAACAAAACAAAGGGTAAGCTAGGTATTTTTAAAACTTATAACACAAATATGAGTTTAAACATCCACATAAATTCATCATTTCTCATGCATTTCACATAACCATCAAGTGTCTATCAACAATTTCGATATTCATCTGTCTCATGTCAGACTTCTACTGACTCATAACACATAGATACTTGACTCTACTTCCGGAAGACTCGTGCGTTGACTTAGACTCAGAGATCTGCACCTGTCATACTACATCACTGTGAAATCCACACAGCTATGCGCATAATAAAATCTCAATATCATCTCTCTCCTAGTATGACAGGGTTAATTCATATAACAGGTCAAGTTAATTATCTTTCAAACAACTTACTCATTCATATGAACCTCCTACGACTCTCACCACCTGAATAACTTCATCTATAAAATAATTAATTATCTCCTTCTAGACGAATCCCTAGTCAATGCACATCCTAAACAATCTTAACACGGTATTTTCTTTCCTGAAAATACTATGTCTTGATTAGAATTCATATTTTGAACCTCAAAATATCCACCATCAAACAATCAAATCATACCAATGTTTAAAATTTCCAAAATACACAACAATTCATTGACTAATCATATAAATGTCTAATTAAAGAGATTTTCAATTAACTATACATGAAATAAAAGTTTACATACTTTATAAGAAAAACTATATATAAATAAATAAATCAATCTTTTAAAAGCAAATAAAAATTAGTTTAATATATTTTATTTTTATTTATTTATTATTTATTTATTTATTTTAGACTTTAGCTTGAGCTAGAATTCGCTAGCTTGAGCTAAAATCCTCCAAAGAGCACCCAGAATTTTAGCTTGAGCTAGAATTCGTTAGCTTGAGCTAAAATCCTCCAGAGAGCACCCATAATTTTCTAGCTTGAGCTAGAACTTGCTAGCTTGGGCGAAATATGCAGAAAAATTCTGCATAACTTAATATACCTATCAGATTATAAATCAACATCTCATTCGATTCATAAATTATAAATCTACACATTACATTGGTAGTTCCTGTTCAACATGATACAATCACTCTCATTGAATCATTGAGTTATTATCTCCATCTATACATATATGATTTCTAATTCTACAACCATTTAAATCAAACAACCAATTCTCAATCATAACACTTTCAATTTCAATCAAACTACAATCTACTCAAAACAAGAAATTTTGCAACAAAATTTGGAATTGGTGATCACGTCACACTCACATTCAAATCTTCTAACCTAGGGTTCTATTGAAGATTTTAAACTAGCTTCCCTTACCTGAACTTTAGTAGATGCTCACTAAGAGCTCCAAACCCACCAAAAGCTTAAGGATACCCTAATCTGCACCACAGAGTCCTGATCACAAATCTAACTACATCACTAGGACCTTGAGCTAACAGAGACTAATTCTGAAGATAAAAACCTCACATGCAAACTTAAATTAAAAGGCAACCCAACCAGATCAAAACTAAGTCAAAGGAAAAAGAGCCAAGAATGAACTTACTCTATCTAAGATTTTGATTGGTTAATCTTGTAGAGTTCGCTGCCAGGAGTCCAATGGCATACTCTGATCATTAAACTGACGAAAGAGGAGGTCAAAATCTAAGAGAGAAGGGAGAGGAAAGGAAAGAGAGAACAAAAATGAACATACTGTATGAAAGATTCTGATCGGTCAATATTGTAGATCTCGCTGCCAGGAGTCCAATGGTGGACTCCGATCATCAAACAGATGAGCGAGGAGGTTGAGATTTTAAAGAGAAGGCAGAGGAAAGGAAAAAGGAGTTTTTAGAGAGATGATAGTTCTTTTTAAAATGAAACCTGAATAACTAAATTTCTATTTATATATCCTTTTCACTTTAATAATAAAATAAAATATTCAGGTGTCATTTTAATTGTATCATTTCTACTCTAAGACTATTTTTCTCGGTCCTTACAATACCATTAAATAATAAGTGAAACCTATGAAATTGGTGCTTTTTAATAACCAAATTTTGAGCTCTGAAAATAAGAACATTGAATTAAAGATAACAACTAAATAAGTGAACAACAATATTATGCCATTTATATTTTATTATAATATACATAATATTTTTGTTTTGTTTTTTACCCTACTAATTTTTTGTAAGAAATCGTTTCTAATATATTTTTTTAATCTAAATAACTTTATTTGATTGTTCAAAGTACTATCTAAAAAAATTTAATGAACAAATACAAAATATAAAATTATTAAAGACAAAAATGTTAGAAATTTATTAGAAATAGAAAAATGTAAGTCATATATATATATATATATATATATATATATATATATATTAATAATATACAGGACTTCACTGTAAATAAAATATAAAAAAACATTATAGGTGTTAAATAGTAAATCTTGTCATGAAAAAAACTTCTACCATACCAGATGTTAAAACCATTAAGTGTTAGGTGTTAATAGTAATCCCCATTTTGATATGGAAGAAACTTCTAATATTCACTTTAACTTAGATGTAGATCATAAATTTACATTTAACTTGTTTCAATACAAAACTAAATATTCACTTAATATTGCAAATCTTCTTAAATCAATGCTATCCAGAAAAGTTTCAAAGGTTTATAAGACTCGATAGGTAGTGATAGATCTTGAATTTTTCAAAATCCAATATAATCCAATCAAATGAATTGAATTTAGAGTCCATATCCACTTTAACTAGATTAAATCCACTTTTTTAATTAGATTAAATTTATTTTTTTCAATTAGATTAAATTTACTTTGTCAATTAAATTAAATTCACTTTGTTAATTAGATAAAATCTATCTAGATATGGGTCTTAACTGACTTAGCTTGAAAAGTTTCGGGTTCAATCGACTCAACATGTACTTTGACCCACTCGATTCGACATGGACTATGGCCCACACGACTAAACATGTAAACTAACCGACTTGGCTATACATCGGCCCAACCCGACTAGACTTGGGCCCAAATTGACTCTGTCAGGGTCGACTTGACTCTACATGGGTTTAGTGGCGAATCAACCTTGGCTCGGGACGACTCAACTCGACATTGACTCGGTTCGACTCCGCTCGACATCTTCCTGGGCCCACTCTGCTCGACATCGGCCCAGGCCCACTTCGCTCGACATCGACCCAGGCTGACTCCACTCGACATCGACCCAAGTCGACTCCCCTTGACATCGCCTCAGGCCGACTCCGCTCGACATCGACCCGAGCCGACTTCGCTCGACATAGACTCAGGCCGACTCCGCTCATCATCGATCAGGGCCTACTCCGGAAATCGGCTCGAGTCGACACTAGTCGAGTTCGGCCCGGGCCAACTCCACTCGACATCGGCTTGTGCCGACTCTGCTCGACATTGACCCGGGCCAATTGCAATCGACATCGGCCCAGGTCGACTCCGGTCGACATCGACCTGGGCCCACTCTACTCGACATCGACCTAGGCCCACTCCTCTCGACATCAACCTGGGCTGAGTACCCTCGACAACGACCCAGACCAACTCCACTCGACATAAAAGTGGGTCGTCTCCGCTCGACATGGACCCAGGCTAACTCCGCTTGACATCAACCTGGGTTGACTACCCTCGACAAAGACCCGAACCGACTCTGCTCGACATAAAATCGGGTCGTCTACGCTCGACATCGACCCGAGCCAACTTCACTCGACATTGACCCGGGCCAACTTCACTCGACATCGACCCACGCCAACTCCAAAAATCAGTCAGGGCTGACACTAGTTGACTTTGGCCCGGGCCGACTCCGATCGACATGAGTTCAAGTCGACTTAGCTCAACATGGACCCGAATTGACTCTACTCAACCTGGGTTTGGGCCAAGTGAAAATCCAACCCAAAATCCAATTTGGATAATCCAAAAATGTATCCAATCTATATGTAATTCATATCCAATTAAATGGACTGGACTTAAAATCCAAAAATATGAATTTGGATTTGAGATAAATCCATTTAAGTGGATTAAAAGTAATATGGATTTGGGCTCTGATTCTTGAATTCTTTCTCTGTTCTTTTTCTAAATTCTCCTATTCTTATTCTTTTGTTCTTGTTTTCTTTAGGGTTATGGCAGAAGAAGGAATGGCGAGATCAACTTCCTCATATTCATCAACGAGTAGATATCTTTACCTTCATCCAGTGAAAATCCAGCGTTTTCGCTTGTCTCACCAGTTTAAGACTCAACAAATTACCACTCTTGGAGTAGGTCCGTCATCACCACCTTAAGCACGAAAAACAAAGTGGAGTTTGTTTTGGGTTCACATCCTTTCCCACCGAAGGATGATCCTACTTTCTCAACTTGGACAAGGTGTAATAACATGGTGGCGTTATGGTTAGTTCATTCAATTTCCCCTTCTATTAAACATGGTGGCGTTATGGATACTTTATACATTTAAAAGCTTACAGTGACTCTGATTGAGCCACTTGCCCTGAGACTAGAAAATATGTTATTGGTTTCTCCATATATTTAGGGGAATCTCTTATCTTTTGGAAATCAAAGAAACAACAAACCATTTCCAAGAGTTTCTCTGAGGCTGAGTACAAAGTCATGGTTGCCACAACCTGCGAACTCCAATGGCTCACGTGTCTACTACAAGATCTTGGTGTCTTCTACACTCAACCAACAACCATGTACTGTGATAATTAATTTGCCATCTAGATTACATCAAATTAGGTTTTCCACGAACGCACTAAACACATCGAGATCAATTGCATATTGTTCGAGAAAAGCTTAATGTTGGTCTCCTAAAGTTGTTTCTCATCTCATCCTCCATGCAGAATGTTGATATCTTCACAAAGCCACTCCCTCCGTCCACCTTTCAACTTCTGCACTGGGAATGAAAAACATTTATTTCCAACTTGAGGAGGGGGGTGATAAACTTCATGTTGGGCCTAAGCCCCTTTTTCTTTTCTTAAACCTACACGCACACGCACACGCACGCACGCACAGACTCTAAGCTAATAAATATTAGTCTTGAAGCTAAAAACACCATATGCCAAACCTATACAAAAAATAATCTAACAATTTTAAAACCGACTCAAAGGAAGAATGAGCAAAAATGAATTTACTCAGTCTAAAATTCTTTTTGGACAGTCTTGTAACATTCGTTGTCAGAAATCTAATAACAAACTTTAGTTGTCAGAAATCTAATAACAAACTTTAATAATCATTTTGATGACAGAGATGTTCCAAAAGTTAGAAGAAAAAAATAAAAATAAAAAATCATAATTATTTTAAAATAAAATTTGAGTGAATTTTCTATTTATATATTTATCATTTTGATTATAAAATTATTTTGTGTATATTATAAATATCTTATTAGTATTTACTATTTTAAGTATAATAATAATAATAATTATTATTATTAAAGAAACATATAAAATTAAAATAAAAAATATGAACAGAAAGTGTTTACTAAAAAAGTGTTTACCTTTTAGTAAATTCAAATAATTTGATTCTCTTACTTTTTTTCTCTCTCTCATATGGTCTAAACAAGAAATGAGAGATAGGAGGTTGTACACCCAATGGTCAATCTAGGGTTCTGAAGAGTCTTATCTGTCCTATGCATGCAGCTTGCAACCTTATGCTATGGATACTGTCTTCTTCTACACATTCAGTATTCACATGTTATACACATCTCATCTCATTCAGACTACTGTAACATCTACGTCACACCTTCACCTTTTTATCATTATGTCTAATTTATGCTTCCAACATTTTGCATATATAATTTAAACAATAAAACATATGCATGCATTAATTAATAATACCATAGATTTAGATCCACTTCATTCAGCACGTCATCTTGCAACCTGTTTTACATTTTTTTTATTAAGTATTCTTCTTACTCTTACATAATAAAGAAAAAGAGAATTTGTGACAAATTGTAATTCCAATTAGTTATCAAAATTATAATAACAAAAATTAGTTTAAATTTTAATCATTTGTAAAGTAATTTATTTTTATTTTAAAATGTAATTATTAATTTATTAAATTTATAACAATTGTTTATTTTATTTTAAAATTTATTTTATAAATTAATATATATAAAGTATATTTTATTATATCAATTAAATTTATTCCATCTTAGTTTTTTTAATTAAAGGATGAAAGTGATAAGAGAGTGTAAGATACCAGAAATGCAATAATAAAAAAGTTAAATAGAAAGAAGAGAACCACCACATGCATATAACATGGGATCTTAGTGATGGTTGAAATATATTATTTAGTAATTCATTACTTATAATGATAATGAATACACTTTTCTTATATAGTTTAAGATAAAATTAACTAAAAAAACTAAGTGGTGAGTGTAAAGATTGAATGAATTGAACAGCAAGAAGAGGTAAGTTATGCAATTTTAAAAGTTGAGTTGTTGCAGTCAAAATCATTACATATCTGTTGTCATTCACATGCATAGCCTTCGAAACATAATAAAAGGCTGCAAAATAAAACAGATTTTGTATTTTATTGTCCTAGTAGAAAGTACTTTTTTTTGTATTTTTTTAAAAATTATTGTGTTTCTTATACATATTTTATATTTAAAACTCAAAATTATTCAAAAATATCTTTAATTTTGATATATTTTTTATTCTAGTCTTAATATTTTGGTTTATTTAAATTAAAATGTTAATATTTAGTAATAATGGATTATGATTTGTTTATAACGGAAATTTCTTTGTAATAAACAAATGATTTTTTTAATTTGAGTGAAAATAGATTCGATAACATCTATTTTTTTATCTCATTTTTGTTTGAACGAGAATTTGCTTAAGTGATAATGAGTGTAGAACTTATTGTACCAGTTTGAGTGAGAAAGGTCTCAATTAAACGAAAAATGAAAAATATCGAAAAAATTTCTCATATATCTTTACATTTAAATTTGTATTATGACATCAAATTAACATCTCTTGACTCATAATTGCAGGGTTACTCTCAAAAAGCTACTTTGTAAACCTATATAAGTATATATTCATTATCTCTAAATCAAGTCATTCAAAATCAAACAATCAATACTCAATCAATTTTTATACCTCAAAGATTCACAATACGATTCAACATTCATACTCTCGTTGAAACCTTTACAATCTTAAACAAAATGAATTTAATAACTTATTCATATCTAAATCAACATATATTATACATAATTCAGAATAGATCTTCTAATTTATAGTTAAAATTTAAACTAACTTTCCTTACCTGATTTTGAGCATGTGCTCATTAAGAGTTCCAACTTCTACAAGACCCATTGACAACTTAACCTGTACCACAAAATTCTGATAATTTTTTTTAACTATATCACTAGAATTATGAACTAACCGTGACTAATCTTAAAGCTAAAATCTTTATATATAAAAACCAAAAACTTATAATAAAGACAAACATAACCACATCAAAACTAACTAGAGAGAACAGAAAAGAAAAAATAAATAACTTAATATTCTACATATATATTTATTTTAACAGTTCAGTATGTCACATCTCCTCTAAGTTTATTTTTTATCCATATAAGACTCCACTAATATAAATTATTTTTTCTCATATCTATTATAAACATAAACTTTCTACACATGCATATTCAAGCTATCATCTTTATTTTATATACATTATTTTTTGTAATTAATAAAAAAACCTCAATATTACTTATTTTCATTAAAATGTACTGAATTGAAATGCTCGTTGCCAACAAAGTACAACCACTATTTCAACTATGCAGCTTTAACAACTTTTATCTTTTTGAATAAAAAGTGTACAGATCCTGCCTATAAAATATACTGTTTTGCAAGATTTAATTAACTTTATTTGCTATTTAAATTTGATTCTGAGTACGAAACTATTACAGAAAATAAACTATATTTACTGTTTAAATTTGATTCTGAGTACGAAACTATTACAGAAAAAAACTTATGTTTTCTTATAACAAAATTATATGTTCTCTTTTAAAAAAGATGATGCCATTTATGTTTTTTTTTAATTTTAAATTTGGATCTAGTAAAATAAAATTAGTTGAGAAAAAATTCAATGACACTTTAATTCATGAAACATTACATAATTGAAATTTAGTTTCTAATAATTTTAAACTCTAAAGTCTAAAAAATTATTTAATCTTTAATGTATTGCATAATTTTAATGTAGATTAATTTTTAAATTTTATTTCATATTTTGTAAGCAGAACTGGTTTAGGATTTTGGTTATATTATGTATGATTCCTTAAAAAACACTTTTATTCATTAATATTACTATAATCAATGATAAACTATGCATAAATCTTAATTTTCCACTTTTAATATATGTAATCTTAAAAGTTTCAATAATTAAATTGCAATTCACAGGTTTAAAAAGCAAAATACATATTTATTAAAAGAAAAAGAAAAAAAGAGTGCATGACAGAAAACAGAGTATAACTATTGGGGTACACCTGTCTGAGCATAGACACCGAAGGGCTAAGGAGGAGGACACCTGTGACCTGAAGACTGCCCTTGGATTTAAGGGTAAGTAACCCCTGCCCTCTCCTCTATCTCCACGCCTACATAGCCCCACACCCTTCTCTCTCTCTTCACTCATTATGTTACTTTCATGTCATATACCCTAACAATTCACTCTCCCTACCTCGTGGCCTAACAAAGAACCAATTTTTTCCTTCAAATTTTACTCCTTTCGTCGCCATTGTCACTCATGGGAGATGGGTGCGTGATTCAGGCCACACCCACTTCTAACAAGAAGAATAAGAAGAAGAACAAGAACAGGGGTCGCACCAAGAAGAAGATGACCCACGACCAGCTTCTCGCCTTCAAGTTCGTCAGTGACTGGGTATTTTTGGATCACCCTTCTGCTTCATCATCATCTTCTTCTCCTTCTGCTGCTTCCTGTGTTGTCGATGATTTTGGGGTGCAGAAGCCTGTGGGAAGAGGTGGGGAGAAACTCGTCTTTGAATTGCATTCACACTCCAAATTCAGTGATGGCTTCTTCTCCCCTTCCAAGGTTATTGAGAGAGCTCACATCAATGGCGTAAGTTTCAATCTTCGTCTCACTTTTCAGATCTTTTTTTTTAATCATACAAAGTTGTGTTTTTTATTTATTTTATTTTATACTAACTTGCTTGAGTGTGATTGGGAAGTGTCTTTTGGAACAAACTTCCAAAGCAGTTAGTTACCTTCCTATTGGATTTATTTCAAGGTAGTTATTGTTCATAAGCAGAAATAAGACTAGATATTAGAATGAAGTCAGATGAATGTGAGTTTGTGTTGTGAGTTTGTTAGTGTCCTGACAGATGAGAGTTAGGTTGCTCTCTCTTGTTGTCTTTTGCACAAACTTTTCATTTTGGTATTATCCCCCAAACCAAAGAATCAGAGTCAGAACATGGATTAGTATTTATATATTATCTGAGATTTTCTTGAAATATGGGCATCTTCAACCAATATGCTTTCTAAATATCCCTTTGTTTATTTAATGAGGATACTTGAGAGATGGTATGGCTCATAGAAAGTCAACTGAAATTTAAGGCCAATGCAGTTTGTTTATGGATTGAGTTTTTTCAGTTAATTCAAAATTCCTGTTTGCCCATGATAGTGAAAGAGGATTGCCTAAGGGATCCCCTGGTGTTCATAGGGTTACCCTTTTTAGTGGTAGGCTCTTTTTTAATTAATATTATTTACTCATAACAGGTGAAAGTTCTTGCTCTGACAGATCATGACACTATGGCAGGCATTCCTGAAGCTGTAGAGTCAGCTCGGAAATATGGCATCAAGATTATCCCAGGTGTTGAAATTAGTTCCATATTTTCTCCAAGGTAATTTTTATTTTTAAATATCACATATTCTTGATGCTTGTTAATTGAATTTACACTTATGTTATTTTGTCTCTTCTCTTCCCTCTATAAAGAGATGGAAAGAAGAAAAATTATAAACTTAAATTGTGAAAATCAATTAAAGCTTAATATCTACATCACGTCTAATACATGCAAATCCACTGGCAGGGGAGACTCTGAATTAGAGGAACCAGTTCACATTTTAGCATATTACAGCAGTATTGGACCATCAAGGTTTGAGGAGCTGGACAAGTTTCTATCGAATATAAGGGATGGACGTTTTCTTCGTGCAAAGAACATTGTCTTAAAACTGAACAAGCTCAAATTGCCTCTTAAATGGGAGCATGTTTGCAGGATTGCTGGCAAGGGGGTTGCCCCTGGAAGACTTCATGTGGCCCGGGCCATGGTTGAGGCAGGTTGTGTAGAAAATCTTAGACAAGCCTTTGCTCGGTATCTTTTCGATGGGGGACCCGCTTACTCCAAGTAATATTGCATTGTTTGGTCTTGTAGGTTGTTACTATTTGTGTGGTTAGGGAAAATGGTTAAGGATGTTAACATTGTGTTTCAGGGGAAGTGAGCCTCTGGCGGAGGAAGCAGTAAAAATGATTTGTCATACTGGGGGTGTTGCTGTTCTGGCTCATCCATGGGCATTAAAACATCCAGTTCCCATAGTCAGGAGGTTAAAAGAAGCTGGTCTTCATGGGATGGAGGTCCACAAAAGTGATGGAAAGCTGGCAGGTACATGCATGCTCTGTACAAAACTTTTCTCATTTGCTTGATCATTAAAATGATGTTGTTGCATAGTTTAGGATTATTCAGATATACTCCAAAACAGTTCTTTCCAACCACACCTCCCACTTGCCCTATTCCACTGTTTTCATCATCTGAACTACCTTGTGTAAAGTTAATTCCACTATGGGAGAGAAAAACTCATCACTGTCAACTTTGGTGTTAGCACATTAAATTGTAGTCTAACTGACAAGATTATCCACATCTAATCATAAGACAAACAGTATGAACACTGAAAGCATTCATTTAACAAACTGCATTTCACGAGGTCACAGTTGTGTGATGGGAATCATATGATCAGGTACAAATAGAAACAAAATCCTAGTAAAGTCTTGCATGTTAATTCTTGGTCTTGGTTTGCAGCATATAGTGACTTGGCTGATGCTTATGGGCTTTTAAAGATTGGAGGGTCAGACTATCATGGGAGAGGAGGGCACAATGAATCTGAGCTGGGAAGTGTGAACCTTCCTGTACTAGTGTTGCATGACTTCCTTAAGGTAGCTCGACCTATCTGGTGCAATGCCATCAGGGAGATAATAGAGTGTTATGCTGAGGAACCCTCTGATTCTAACCTAGCAACAATTACAAGGTTTGGGACAACCCGCATTTTAAAGGGAGCTTCACCCTTGAGTTGTGGACAGGACTTGATTGATCATTGTTTACCTCTCTGGTTGTCTAGCCAGGAGATGCAAAATGCTGAGTTTGAAGCTATCAAGTTAAAGCTTTCCAATGGTTCAGTTAATCAGGAAGGAATTCAGGTTCTCTTAGAGACTAAATAGTAGTTGTGTAACTTGTGTATGCCACACTAATCATTCCCATTATTGTTGTTAGTTAATCTTAATATAATTTTGTTAGTCAAGTTCAATTTGTCTATTGATTCTTTTGAAAATTTTCCATGATCATTGAGCAAACATTCCCCATATTATTGCTTGTTTTATCTTCTATCACTGATGTATTTTTCTTTTTCTTAATGCAAATTTGTCAAAAAAAGATTGTATGTACGAAAGTTGAAACAGGAGGCTTCTTATTCTGAATAGTTTGTGTGAGCTTTTAATGAATACGAGAGCAGCAAGTGATCAAAATTTGAATCAGTTCGAAAGAAGACATTTAAAAAAATTACGAATAGCTGGTCCAGTAGTTTATTGGTCGTTGTAGTTTCTAAAAGGGAGCTTGTAGGAGCAGAAGATGATCACAAGATGAAGTGCTAGCCATTGTTGAGCACCAAAAAGAAAAGCAAAACTACTAATTCATGAAAGTGAGGGTGAAAAAAAAATCATATTTTTTTAGTATTTAGGTTACATAAAAGATTGAGATTCTTAGATGAATCTTACATGACACGTGAAGAAATTGTGATTAACTATAATAAATTATAATTATTTTTTCTAACCCACTTTGTTGAAAACGTAAAAAAAACCAATTATCTTTTCGGAAAGATATTTAAAGATAGATTTTTCCTTAACTATAAATAGAGAATGTTCGACTTTAAAGGAATAAATATTTTCTTGCGACATTTTGCTATCGATAAAAAAGAAAATCAACAACTTAAAATATAAACGTTAGCCCATGTTTTATAGTAAAAAAAAGTAAAAAAAATAAAATAAAATATTTAAATGGCATGTCCTTTTAACATTAAGGATTAAAGATTATAACTAGGAATTTTGGTATAAAATTTAAACACATCATGTATCCCTTAGAATTAATAATAGTTGAAGGATACTTATAGATTTGTTGGCATGTTACGTTAGAATATTTTGTGGTCTTCTATGGTTTGGTGTATTTTATTTCTCTAAAATATATTTGAATGCATGCCTTTGTATATTTATTTTTACAAATTCAATTAGTTTATAAGTGATCAAATTTGTATTTTCGAAATCACCTTGTATTTATTTATTTATTGGATTAAACCTAGTAGTAAGAGATCACAATAAACAATAACACCTTCGGATCGATATTATAAATTGAATGATTAATAATCTTCTTAAATGATGGAATATCATAACTATATATGGCAGAGTTTTAGTTTATGATAAAGTTAGACGAAAAGTTAAAGACATTTTCATATAAAAAATTGCAAACTCGTACTATGTTTAGTGATGCTAATGTGAATGGACTCGTATTAACATGATTTAACTTAGATAATTTAAGAATATCTTTATCATTATACAAAGAGGATAAATAAATTTCAAAAAATAAATAAAACTCAATCAACAAAGTGGGAGAATATTAGATTTTTTTTTAATTAAAATGGTTTAGTATATTTTATTTTCTTAGAATAGAATGTATAACCTGAGATATTTATCTAGATGAGCTCGTTAATTAGCAGATGATAAAATTTAGAGTTTAGAAATATCACAAAATGTCTACTTATTTGGTCAAATTCAATTATCAATCTTGTGTTGAAGTTATGGTATGACCTAATATTATATTATGATTAAAGGTTAGTTATCTTTCTATTTAGAGAAGGATAAAATATTTTATTGACTCATGTTCTCTTAGGAACTATAATTTAATTCAGTAATATAAACTATACATTTTGTGAAAATCATTATCAATAAAGTATTAGACTTGTCTGATTTATATAATTATAAAATTATATCTACTTACATTAATATATTAGATGGATGTTGAAATGAAACTTTTGTGTTCTACAATCTCATTTAGTTACATCATAACAGTTGAATTAGTAAGTCAAATAACAGAGTCATGTATTAAATCCTTCAAAAACAGGGACATTTTATTATGTTTACAAGCAAATAAAACATAACTTAAATTTAGAATCAAATAAAAACTATCTCATTGCATTGAATCACAAATCCAAACAACAATCTTACATTATATCATGTCTAAAGATCAGAATCTAGTTGTCCAAATAAAGATTATTGGAAGCATTTCAATATTTTAATTAATGATAATTAAAGTTGCAGTGTGCAATATGAAAGTGAGAAGTTAACTTTATTGGAAAACCCTAAATATATTTGCTGCTATTTACATTTTTTTTTCACTGATTTTTAAATTCTTAAATACTCATTTTTTAAATGACTTAAATAGGATTAGTGGTGAATTTGATTTAGGTATTTGTAAGAAAAAAAAATCATTTTTCACCCCCTCTTAAATTAAAAATTATATCCTACACTAATTAATTATTTGTGTTGAGCTAAAGATAAAGTTATAAGTGGCAACTACTAATATTTATGATAAAATGTGAATATGTGAATTTTTAAATTTCTTTAAAATATATAAAGTAAACGTTATTTGTTAATTTTAAAATAAATATTAAGTAACAAAACTTATGATTTCAAGTTTTAGAGCGGTAAAAATCAAAGAAAATATTTAACAAGACTAAAACTAAATTCCCCTTATTATATAAAGATTAGAAACAGTAATTTCAAATTTTAAATAAACTATAACATAATTGAATTTATTAAAATTCTCTTTATTTTAAAATTATGTTAATTCTGATTCTATTATCTATTTCCTCCACCCTAAAATACTCAATCTATTATTTTCTATTAAATTATTTAGAAATTTACAATAGTTATAAAGCACGGAATAATTTTTAAGTGTTTAGAAGTAAACTATTTTATTAAAAAAAATGATGTTAAATTAAAATCTACGTTTATAGGATTTTTCCGAACTTTTTTTTATTCAAGTAAATATTGTCGTTTTAATCGGTAAACTTTGAGCAAGATTGAAACTTTCTTAATTAATTTAATTTACAATTTATCTTAATTAAAAATGGATAGATGGAAGTTGACTAATTTTAAAGAATGGAGAAACTTAAATTAACCTATAAAATTGAAGTAACAAGCATTCACAATCTAAACTAAATAGACTATAAATATAATTAAGTAAAAATTTATATGAGATAGTTGCTTGGTATAAGAAGCATTTGAAACATTTCTCATTCGTATCAAATAGCATTGCTGCCCTAGAATCATGAACAATAACAAAGTAGTTAGGAAAAGGGAGAAAAGATTAAAATCCTAACTCAACAGTTTCAAATTCTTCAGTTCAATGAAAATATTGGCAAAGATTACAACGTAGTTGTGCTAGCAATACAAGAACCGTATGTTATGCATAATCAACCATTTCATGTACTATGCAGGAAAAATATCTAAAAGATCCCAATAAACTCTCTGCATTCCTCATCTTCATCCTGTAATATTAAAAAGCCATCAAAATAGCAACTGAAATGAAATTGCTACATCTGAATGAAAAATCATGATCCAAAAATACATTTCATGCATCAACTGAATCTACAGCTCTGCTTAACCCTTGGCATCATGTGCATATGCTGCCACATTATAAACTATACTCAATGCACCACCCAACCAAGTACGTCAAAAGAAGACTCAATTAGGAAATTTGAGCACTCATGCAGAATGTGACCAAATCATGTATATTTTCCAATCTCCATCTTCTTTTTGATTGTTCTCTGACCATAATATATTGATGAATCTATGATCCCTGCAACGGTAAATATACCTGCCAGAAAGGTTCAGATTAAATTTTAATCAGTTGGGTAACATGAAAACATAGACGTCCCTAATGTAAAGGACAAGTGGATTATGAATAGCAAAAACATTAAGTGCTACTATTCCTAGTTCAGGCTGGCTACAAATTACACTATTTTCATTTAGAGCTTAATTTTGATACATTGTGTTATTGTAAAGATACTTATGCCGTCTACTAATCAGAAATCATTTTAGATATAACTTTTAAAATGATTGGTCCAAAAGTTCATAACTTTTAATCATATGACAAAAGTTTATTCGAAATTAATTTTTCACTGTTATCTTTCCCAGGCAGGATATGATAGAAAGAACAAGGAATTACCTCCAATAATTGCACAAACATTGGTTAGGAAATGTAAGAATGGAATGTGTTCCTCTTTAAAGTTGACCTGCAACATAAAACATATCAATTTAAGATCCAATGCACATCTTCTTTAACTTGCACTACAATATGCTTCAACAGAACTATGAAGTTGGGTTCAACAATAACTCTGTGCCACCTTAAAATTATCACTAAAGTAGGAGGAGAGGGATCACACAATCCTCAATATATCTGAATTCAGTCAGAGCCACAAAGTGACTCTGAATATCTTGCACTCATTGATAACGCAAAACCAGAATAATATGTTTAATCAGTATCTTAGGTTCAAGAAACTGATACCGTTGGCAAATTATGTACAATGAAAAAATGAAGTTTTGACTTGTGCAAGTGCTCTTATTTCGCAGCATTTTAAAGAACCATTGGACTCGGGCAGTGATAATCGTGTCTACACAAAGACACTGCACGTTATTTTCATCCTGTGAACATATTCCACTGAGATTTTCATCCAGGTCATCCTATCAATGTAACAACTTCGCACCTCTAGAAACAAACCTGAACAATCACTAGCTAAATACAAAATCTTGCATTTTCTTCCTATTTCCCTACACTTACACCCTACGGGTGTTTTCAAGTTGTTCTACATAGTGAGAAGATTTTGATAAAATTATCTTCGGTTTGTGAGGTTTTAGAGATCTAGTTACTCCAAAATTTTTAAGTTTAAGTATTGATTTTGTATTAGATTACAATGGAGATGGATAAGGCTTAACAGTGAAATGTGCCTGCCCAATATCCATTCACTGTATGAGGAAATGTTTAAAAGGTTATCTTACAGGAAAAACTGAGACTAATGCATGCTGGCTGTATGAAACTAAAGAAGAAAAATACAAACTTCAAGTGCAGTCAAGGGAAGAAGAAAAAACATCAACATTATATGCAATTTGCTAGCAAAATTGGGCAATTTTACCTTAATTGGGGATATGTCATAAAAGAAGAAAACTCCAGGAACTGCAACACCCAATTCTGAACTCTTGAAATGCTCAGTCACGGAATACTGTGCAATAACATTTATTATGTTAAGTAGATATTATCCAATGAATCGTGAAATGACAGCATGTTCATAGTATTAACAATACCTGATTTGAATGGATAACACGACCTCTGATGTCTGTGTATATTGTAGGGACCACCTGCAATGAGGACAAAGACACGTGCCCAAACAAGCATCAAGCTAGAGCATAATAGCATGCACAATATTCAAGCAGTTAGAAGAAAGCATAAATGATGCAATAATTTGAAGCAAATATTCAAAACGTTTTTGCTGGTTCTCTCGTAGCTTTGGCAAGACAAATACTAGAATAGACTAAAGTTTGTAAATACAGTATACTAAAAGAAAAAAGAAAACATAAAAAATGCAATATCATCGTTTAAGAAGTGCACCTACAAGAGATAATGATAATAACATAATACAGATCCATAATAGTAATGAGTTCATTATCATTATGAAAACTTGATAGTTGGTAAGTTTCCACAAAAGTATCAGTACAACAAAAAAATGTGACATAATAGTCAAATAAATTAATTGGATTTAACATCATCATTGAGCAATCACTTGATAAACTTAACGTTCAAACAAAATCTTTAATTAGGAATATATTCCCTGATATCACTAACCTTTATGAAATACTGGTACATGCCATGAGTTGGTCCTTGCACCCACTTTACCCTGCAAAGGATTAGAAGGAGAAAAAAAAATTAGAAGACTTTCAAATGGTTAAGGGAAGAAAAATTTTGTCACGATTTTTTTAAAAGGCTATCATTTAATGAGTATAATACATGACAAAATAACTTTGCAATCATGGTAAAATTAAATGCTCAGAGAGTAAAGAAAGGGAAAAATAAATTAACAATTTGCTGCTTCTTCAAAAAAAGTTCATTGCAAGGCTTCATTGTAGCAAAATATGAAAATTGAAGTCTGAATGTATGTGTATTGTAGATATAAAACCAATCTTAAACCTTTACCTAACAGCTTAACTCTTAGGTAGAGTTGGTCCTTAAAATGTATTGCACATGAGTGGGCAATAGTTACTTCAAATTTTATTAGGTACATCATAATTAAGAGTTCTCTCCCCTTCGATTGTATTTTGCATTTTCAATACAAACGTACTCTATTGAAACCAATACAAAAGTCAGAGGTTACAATTTCAAGACAATAAGAATAATAGTTGTAGTGCAGTTATAACTTATAAGCCAATGGATGTTTTACAATCAAAAGCCTGTTACCCTGGTTTCAGCTCTATATGTTGGAGAGAATGGGAAAAACACATTTATTCAATAGCCGAGTGAAAGGTTCATCTCCAAACATTTGCATGCTTCCTTGTTCTCAACAACACAGCTGAACAAGGGTAACAAACAAATGACATCTGGCCTACCTTATACGTGATGTTATGGCTTAGTCATCAAATCTGTTACAATCTGGTTGTTTATTATTTTTTAAGATTTCAAAAGGTCATCTGGGAGAATGAGAAAACATTTACATCTCATTTTAGTGCCTTGCAAATTGCAATGCAAGGAAACAATGCTTCACAGTGAAAACTGAAAACAAACTATAGTGTTTTACAAGTCAAAGTGTTTTAACTAATATAATGGAAACTTGATTAAGTTTTAATAATAGAGAGGAAAGTAATTTACTTTAGAATCTCATTCTATAGCATTAGATTCAAATTTACAAATCTCAGTATGTGAAAACACATGCCCATGTGCCATCCTTGACACCAGAAAATAAAGGCATCTGCTGGAGAAGAAAATTACCCATCAAGAGGATTTACCAATCCAGGGAAATGGTGACCAAAACTTAATTTGTTGATCCGATGGCTTATCTGCATCATATTTTGAAAATCAACCACGAGATTACAAGGAAAGGGAAATCATAAAAAATATATCAAAGTTTTCAAAATACAATACTTAATTCAGGCAACGGATAATAAAAAAATAGTTCAGTCTTACATTATAATGATTATCTTGTAAAGCAAGCAGATCAGCCAGAAATATAGCAGACTGAAGAAAGCTTTTCCCAGTCGCAAAATGAAAATTTCCTGCCACTTTATTGACTTCAAGAGATCCTTGAATATTGCATCCTTCACCTTCTTCATCCTTTACCCTTTGCACATAACCTTCTCTTTGACACTAAAACAAAACCAAGCATCAGAATGCAATATACCGCCTACAAATTCAAACATGAGGACAAAGTACACAAATCCAGTATAATTAACACAAATGTTGGATTTCATTCAGCCACGAACTCTGAAACACGCTAAATAATGAATCAAGGATCTATAGAATAAGACACAGGGAGCCTTCTCATTGCTGTTAGCTTCCTCATTGCATCCGGAAGTTTTCATAAATTATAATAAATGTTCTTCAGCATCAATATACATAAAACATGTAAAGCCTCACAAGTGTGCATTTGAATCCACAGAAAATTCCAGTGTTTATTGTGATAGAAAGACAGTATCAAGCCAACCTGATCAATCAAATCCATATTTGACAGAGCCCAGCCCTTTTTCCTATATGCTTCACGCACTTCTTCACAGGAATTACAACATTGTTCATCTGTCTGCATGAGAATGAGCAAGAGAGAAACCATAGACATAAAAGAAATTATTAAACAATTGGAAAGTATAATTTGCACTGACATGAAAGTGTACAAATACACAGTAAATCATAAGTTTAGACAGCATATTGAACTACTCAAATGAAGCATCAATTATAATTATTAGATATCTCACATCGGCTAGAGATTAAAGCATTTCATAATATGAGTGCAAATCTCACCTTATAAGCCGATTCTATAAGATTGAGTTAGGTTTAAAATCTACTTCTTAATAATAATCAATTTTAACTTCAAAGCCTTGATACCTAATTTCTACCTTCTTTTTTCCTAAAAGCCTTAAATCCTTAATGCAATTTTTAAAAAAATTCTATAGAACATCAAAGCCTTGACAGTCCCCACAATGACACCAAAACATGTTACGATAGTTACAAAATTATAAGAAAACTTGAGCTACTGTAAGTATATTAAATGGTCAAAAGGTACCTCTTCTGCACCAAAACATGAACCACAATACTTCTCATCATGTCCAAGTCTGCCACCATGTTTCTGTAAGGGTCTCTCAATCTGCATTAGGAAAGATGTACAGGAAACAAAAATGAAAATTCATTATACATGAATTCTGACATTTGTCTTCAAAATCCCTTTGTCTTCCACATGACAAACATAAAAATTTAGTAGAAACAAGGGGTATAAAGACATTTACAACAGTTGACTTTACTTTATGCCAATCATCATTGGTAATGAATTGAAGAGGCAACCAAGATCCAAAAAGAAAATTTCATCAAGGCAAACACAACAGGTGATCGAATACAAATATAAACAACTCATTACTGTGTATAATAACACAGATCAAAATCAAATTATAAAACAATTCAAACTAGAGAACCTTATACTTCCTATAACCACTGAGCAGTAAAAATGACATTATTGACTGGGGAGAACAAACATAATGCTGGAAAAGCAACCAACAAGAAAAATGACCATAGAGACTCAGAAAAACAATGCCAAACTCCAGTCCAAGTAATAAGAGTCTTTTTTGAACAATGAATTACCAATTACATTACAACCATCCAGTCTAAAGGTTCTTTTTGCAGGCAGACACTCAAGATCCCACATAAAAGTCTGTAAGAGCTTCATTCCTTGACAAGCACCAATCATGCTATCATCCATATTCCATTCCTGCCTTGAGTAACAAGCTTATATTTATTTTAAAGTACTTTCACATTAAATATCTGAATATAACAAAGATGATAGCTAACATGAAGAATCTAACTGGCCAAAACCTCTATTCTACTAGTCATCCCTATAAATATAAGAAACACAAGCGCAAAGCCTTTCATTTCCAAGCAGCTCAGTGCAATATTAAGTCATAGCTAACATGGTTCTCTAATACTACAAAAGAGTGAAAGTGTTTCAGGCTAGCATTTCTATTCACAATAATTCCTCTTAATTTGTATTAAAATACAACAAAATATTAAATAAGGTAGCCTTATCTCACAGCAGAGCTTTGGATCTGCCAAAATCTAAATTTTCAATAAAATCTTAGAGTTCAATCTTTTATCATCATTTCTCCTAAAGTTATCATCAATCATCCTTTATAAGTTTTAGCTGAACTATCTTCCATTTGATTAACTTTTCCCACATTTCCAAACCACCTTCAGCTAAGTTTAGTCATCTTCTTACTCCAACTTTCTCCCAATTTCCTCCTTTCTTTTATATCCACTCATTTAGCTCAACATTCTGTTCTCGACTATACTTTTCTTTTAAAACCCTAATATTCACTACTATAAAACAACAACAAAGCCTTAACCCATTACGTGAGGTCGGCTAAATAGACCACACCACTCAATTCAGTTAAACTAAAGCTTCAAGAACATTATTTAGCTTAAGATCCCCCAATGATTTCCTCAAATGTCCTTTTTGGTCCCTCAATGGGTGTTACACCAATCTTTCCTTGTATAGAGTCGTTTCATATCCTTTCTTGTATGACCACACATCCATCTTAACATTCTCATTTCTGCTATTCCCACCTTTTTCTCATGCTGTCCTTTTAAAGCCTGGCATTCACTACCATACAGTATAGCTAGACGTGTAGTTGTGGAATAAAACTTGTCTTTCAGTTTTGTAGGTACCTTGCAATCACACCAATAAGCACTACTTTTTTAGTGAACTAAAAATTGGTACATTTAAAGAACTCCTTAGTTTGAAGCTGCATTCATTTGAACATTGCACTAAAGATGTATGTTGCTACCTTTAAAAGTAAATCATAAATAGTGTAAAGGGATGTTAAGAGTAAAATAGATCAAATTCCACCGTAAACACGAAGCAAGCAACCATTATGCAGTAAAAAAGAGCCAAGGTATTTCAGCTAACCTTTGGCGCACCAATTCCATCCTTCCTCTCTTCAATCACATTACCATTAGCATCAATTCTTTTCTTCACTATATTATGTCGCTGCAAATAGAAATAGTGCAGTGTGAATAATAATTAATAACTAACAATGGTATGACCATGAGACTTGGGGAATGATAGATAAAGACGCATAAATATGCAGCTACAATTACAGGAACTGAAAATTATTTGATAAAAAGCTAATTTAAGCAGAACATACTATGTCAAGGTGCTGCTCCCCACTAATATCCATTGCATCTAAACTGAGTATTGAACATCGAACAGCAGGAAAAGTGACATCAAACTGCATTTAAAAGGGAAAAAATAAGTCAAAATTTAGTATTAAAAGGTAAAGTCAATGTTAAAAACACTAATGCTGGAAGACTTAGAGGATGTATGAAGATACAAGGCCAATCAAACAAGAAATATGGTACTTATACAAGTTTTATTGACAGTAAATCACCAAAGTCATTAATTTATTGCAAAATAGTATTATCCAGGAATCATAACATGATTCATAGATTGTACTAGGAATATGAAGATCTGAATAAAACTATAAAAAGTTAAACTGCAAATATAACAACAATAATTACATTGATATGCAAGGTATCTCCTCTTGAAGTATCCACCAAAAGCGTACTCTCTGTAACTGTGTAGAGATATAAATCTGCAATCAAAGGTAACAGATAACATTATTGAAGTTTAATGGGAAAGATAATAGTCACATATGCAGGCAACAAGGTAAATGATTAAGAGAAAAGCCAAACTCGCTCATTTAAAATCACTCAATTTTTTTTCTACGACTGGGTCTATTCCTTTTATCTCTAAATAAAACTACCAAGAGTTAAATATCCATCAAAAAATAATTGCAGAAAATAAGCTTATCTGGATAAAACTTAAAAGTGTGATATTAGCATTAGACCATCACTGATTTGTGCCAATAATTTAGAACATTACTCGTGTCATACATATCAGGGTTATATTATCACAATACTCTGTGACATGAATCAGTGCACCCAAATCAAAGCCAAACAAACCCTCCTTTACGGAAATCCTTAACATGTCATCAATATTATTGAATCAATGGATCTAGGTCCTTATTGCCTTGGAACTCTCAGCTATCAACCATAAATTTATTATAAACATGGAAATTGCTTGGAAGAGAAAGAGGATGAAAAAAAAAATACCTTTCCTAATTCCTAAGTTCCCTCACCACTCAATGAAAATACAATTCAAATTCAGCTCAATGCAAAAAAATTGTCAAGCACAGGACACAAATAAACACAATTTTCTCAACACCACAAAATCAAATCCCCACTTTAAAATTTCCCACCTTTCCCAACCAGCCAACAAAAAAAAATCAAAATTCCAACAATCAACAAAAATTTAAAGGAAAAGAAATATAAAAACAGGAGATGCAAGCCATACTTAGCTCGGAAAAGAAGAGGAAGAGCATGACGGCGGCGGAAACAACGGTGACGACGCCGCCGGCGAGCGTCCGGCTGTAAAAATCTTCATTGACTTTCGGGTAAGCGTCCAAATTGCGGAGCTTGTTGAAGACTTTATCCATGGATAGTCACCGAAACCTCGCAAGTACCCACCTTTCCGAGAATATTATACAACGAACGGCGCTCCGTCAGCGACGGTGGCCGGAGAATGGCGTGTGGGGAAGGAATGGGTTGTTGAGGAATGAAGAAAGACCGAAGGCAACACGGGATCATATGACCTCTTATTCAAGGTCAATTTAGTCAAACATGCCGTCTAAAACCCCTTTTATTTTTCAAAAACATTTTCTAATGATTGGTAAAAATTGAACATTTTAAATTTGGAAATGAATTCTCAAAACTATATTTAACCGATTAGGGCTATCTAAAGTGGATAAAAAAAAAACTTTTTGAATTTACGTTTAACAACCACAGATACCGTATTAACTGAATTTTCTTGTTTCTTAAAATATGTTTGCTTCATTGGTGAAAACACAAATCTTTGAAGATTAGTTGTTAATGGGTACAAATTTCACCAAACTTTTTACTTGTATATACACACAATTACTGAGATCAAATTTTAAACTATGGGCTCATATTTAATTTATTTTTCGTTTTAATAATATAAATGATGGATAATTTTAATAGATATCTACTATTAATAAATATAAATATTTTTAATATTTATTTTGCAATGAAAGGATAAAGGATACTCATATGGTAGAAACGTGAGTCAATGTTAGAAATTTTTAAACTTACTTTAGGTAGAAAGATAATTTTTAAACTTGTTTAAAGATACCTTCTAAAAGTGTGAAGGTTTTCTAAATTTGGTGTAATTGTTAAAGCGTAGACGTGAATTCATATGATTAAGCGTAAATTTAAATATGAGAATTTTGATAAAAACAATTAATATTCAAATTATAAAAAATAGTATCATATTTTAGTGTATAGTTACTTGATTTATATAATATATTTTATATATCTATAAAACTGAATAATTAGACGTAAATGAAGTTTACAGATAAAATAGACCAACGAAAAGAGTTTGGACAGAATTCAAAAGAAGTGTTAAACTCAAGTATAAAAAGAATAAATGAAGTGTAGAGAAAAATTGTATACAAGTATGACCAAATGAAGTCCTATACAAATATGAGAAAACTGCACAAAGTTCAAAGGAATGTTAGACACAAGTTTACCAAGACTAGAAGCATGAAGCAATAAATACATATACTCAAAGATTAAACACATGTCTAAAGTAGTGTTAGAAGCAAATGTGAAGATATTCAATAGTAAATAGAGTTTATACATGAAAATTACAAGATAAATATGTAAATGTGTGAGAATGTCTACCTTTAAAAGAAGTTGAATCACATTTCTTAAAAACGATTGACAAAAACACACTAAAGCTTTGAGATTTCATGCTTAATATGGTGATATTAGAAGAAAAAAAAGATGAAGAGTAAAAGTTATCCTTTACCGTGCATGATGAGTGTAATAGTAAAATTTGTTAGTGTAAAGTCAAACATATTTGAAAAAAACAATAACAAATGACAAAAAGAAACACAACATTCGTGATTCTTTTAATATATTTAAAATAGAATTGGAACCGCATAAAAGAACCTAATGAAATATATGTCATCTATGTGAGACTTGTATATAAGAATATTCTAAAAACTTCTAAGTGTTTGTGGTAAAAGTTCATTTGTTATATGACTTTAGAGTGAAAACTTTTTTCATAAATCCTTCACTTTTGTGAAGTTAGGCTCTAGTCAATGAATGATTATTTCATATATCTTTTCTTCCATAGATTTTCTTGTAAACACCAAAATAACTTTTGTTGTATTTATAAGTGTGTCATTGTGTTACTCATTCAAGAATGACATAGTGTATCGTGCTTTATCTCAAGAAAGGATACAAGGATAGTCAGGAGTGTATTTATATAATTGTTTGTAAGTAAAAAATGACAATGGATAATACTTATAATCATATTTGATTAGTGAAACCCTTTGCAATTGATAAACGAGAACCAAACATAACATAGATAGAGGTGAACCAGTATAAATCAAAATGTTCATTGTTATATACTATTACATGTATACAAATAATTGTTGGTAGCCTTTTAGATGACATAGATATTTGTTGCACTTAACTTGCTATGCTTCAAAGTACCTTTCATAATGAACATTGTTTTCTTATACTAATAGTGTCAACCTTAACATACAACTACACAAAGTTGGTTTGCTGAGCTTTGTTGGGATGCACAAGTCAACATGTTGATGACTTCTTAAGATAATTGGACGTATTCAAACTCAATTTGAGTTTCCAGTTAGATGACATTTTAATTAATGTTGTTTAGAAGTCACATGATGCAAGATGATCTAATAACTTGTAAAAGGTTGAGCTTCCTTTCACTTGATGGTCTTATAATTCTTTGAAGACAAATTATCATTATTTAAATTGATGAGAGATCAAATGCTTAAATTAAATAATTTAATGATCATATCATCTTGGTCTAACATTTTGAAAATCCTTTATTGAAATTAGTGTAATGTGTACACATACACCAATTTCCATTTTATTTATTGGCCATGACTACATTGACAAGTCATGTGGTATAGGTGACTTATGTGATAAAGTTGGCTTTCAAAAGTTTTCTTATCTTTTGTTAAACTATTATCTTCTTTCTTCATCTTTAGCCATAAGTTTGACTTTAGGTAAAGTTGTTAACCTGTGACATATGAAGTCAAAACTTATTTTTAGGATCACTACAAAAAAAAATTGATTTACCTACAAACCAAATTTGTATGTAACAGTAGAAATTCGTAGGTAAATCAACATTACCCATGAAAAGAAATTCATACATAATGTTGGCGTAGGTAATTTACCTACAAAATATGAGTATGTGGGTAACAACAATTTGTAGGTAATACCCACGAACAACAGTCCATAAGAAATATCTATGAATAATAATCTACGAACACCAGTCCGTAGGTGAAATCTACACATACATTACCCACAAACTTTATTTCATGGGTAAATCCGTAGGTAATCCTAGATCCATCAAAATGTTTTTTCATGCATTTAAATGAATGTTTTTTTTTTAACACCTTTATAATTTAACATATCCAAGATATACTAATTGAACAATCTATTACCAGACATCATCCAATACACCTAACATAAAATAAAACACACATTTAATTTCAAATTCAAACATAACATAATTGAAGTCTCATCATATGAAAGATAACATAATACAAAAGTTAAGTCAACTTGAAATATCTATAAAAATCCAAACAAACTTGAAACATAACTAAAGATCCATAATCCAAAAGTCAAGTGAACTTGTAATATAATCTGCAATTCAAAAAAACTATAAACATAATCCTAATAGTCTGCATAATCAATATCATCATCTTGTTGTTGTCGGGGTGGTTCCTTTTGCCTTGGTGGTTCTTGTTAGGATAGTACTTGTTCAGATTGTTGTTGAATGACACTTCGTGCAACAGGAGGAAGGAAAAGAATAACGATACTAACCAATGATTTCACTTGTTCAGTGAGTCTATTATTATGTTCCTTATAATTTTGGATTTTTTTCTCTAGCAACAAAAAACGTGATGAATCCTTGGAGGAATTCGAAGGTTCATGATAAGTGAGAGTATGACCAAATTTAAATTATGAGTCAGGTCTCCAACCCTGTATATTCGACCTTTCTTCTTGCCCCAGCAACAAGAAGCCAACTTTTAGTTCTTTGTCTTTTTATGCAGGATCTATGGGGGATGATTCACTTTGTGATCTATAAGATGCAGCCTTCGATCTGACTTGAGTAAATCTACTATGAAATTCTTCCTATTATTCATACATAAAAATAATGTCATATGTACAATATAACTAAAATAAAGAAAAATAACAACAAGAAAATGTAACTCACTTGTGTCCGTCTCGATCTTTCATGAACAAATTCACCATTACTCTTCCGTATATGAGTATGCATAAATACTTCATCAATATGTGCAAGACGACCCAACTTTTTTGCCTAAAAGCAACAAAAACAAATAATATTATTGTTATGCAAGACAATATCATCCAACTTCTTAAATTGGATATAATCCAACACAGTATTATCAAATATGTAACCTTCAAACATTGTATAATAGAATAATATATAATCATAAAACATAATTTAAAATCAATTACAACAAATTCCAATGCAACTTATATGATTCGTGAATACATACCATATGAATGTACACCAACGTGATTGTCATTAACATGTGGCATTTGTTCACCATGTTCAACAAATACGAAAAATGTTACCTCTGTTATGAGTCTGAATGTCTCCTTTCACAGTAGTGATGTCTTAATTTTTCTATTTCCTAATCAACGTTTGTGTCATTCGCTATTCTTCGACTCACCACGACTTCACAACACTACAATGGAGTTATTCACCAACTCTCCATGGGTTCACGACGCGACAACGGTAGGCTATGCATTGATTGCGTCACATTTCAAAACAAGGGGTTGAGTTTGAGATTTGTAGGGTTGCAGGTGCGAAATGGAGATTAGAGATTTGAGCATTGTTAGGGTTTTCTTCACATTTGGAACCATGACAACAAAGTTATGAGAAACACGAAATGATTTTTGGAATCAAAATGTGTTATTAATTTGATTTAATTTTTAATATTTTTGTAATTTTACCCATGGATTAAATTTTTTACTCATGCTTTTTATTTTCGACCACCCTTTATCAGTAGGTAAGTGTTTATGACCCATATAATTTTTGGGTGTATCTTCTATTCCTCCATAAGCAACATTATCTACGGAAATGTTAGTGGGTTTAGCAAATTTACCCACTTCCAAAAATCAGTGGGTAATTTAGTGGATGTGAAATGTGCTACATGCAAAAAAGTGAGAGTTATGAGTGAGAACCTCCCCTACTTGTCTTTGAATGTATCAATTGGTTATTTAGTCGATAGAGTGCATTGACTTGGTTGTGACCTAAGTTGAATAATGGTCATTTACTCATTGAATGAAGGCTAATTATCTTCAAATTTAGCTCGAGGATCTAAATCAACTTTGTATTTAGAATAATTAACTCAACATTATTGTTGTGCTCAAAAGGTTGTGCTTTTATCTTCAGGTTGATCTTATATTAACTTAATTGCTTGTTTTTAGATGAAGTTGACACTAAATGATACTATCATGCTTTGGGAGTTTTAATTATTTAAAATATATGAAAAAAAATTAAGCTCCTAACTTAATAATCTCTTTCCTCCTTAATAATAATAATGATTTTGTCCTTGATAAAGATTTTTATTGTCATATGTAATGTGAATATGATCCCCGACATATAACCATATTGGAAGAGTTTTCAACTTTAACTAAAGTATAAAGAAACATAAGTTGTTGACTTGTTACTACCAAAGGTGGTGTGGAGATCTAGTCAAATATGATATGAAGAGATTAATAAGTACGTTGAACTTGAAGAAAGTGAAACAATATAGGATATCAATTAAACTTTCATGTCCATGAGCATTTTGCAAGTAGTCCAATTTGTAATGTTAGAATAGAAATGATGAAAAAATGACCTTGTGACAAATCGTTATTACTGAAATCATTTTCACTTTATGATGCCTTTTAATACGCTCCAAGTTATCAAATGATTTTTTCTGCAACTCTACAAGTTCAACTTTTAGTTCTCCTCATTCTTTTATTATACACTTTCATTCTTTTGTTGCTTCATCACAAAGATTAACAAAAATATTTTCATTATTTTGTTATATTTTTTCCATATAAACTCCAAAGTTATTAATTATTAAAAATATGTTCATTTAATCATTATCAAATAATGTGAATAATATTTAATTTTTTATAATATTGTAAACTTGAATCGACTAATTTTCTTTTACCAATATTATACATTAAACACCAAATATTTTGACTGAAAAATAAAATGTCTTTAATGTATAAATTTTGTGTTTTTATAAAATAAATTGTAAATTTAATGAAAGAAAGAGTAAAAACTTTCAATAAAATTAACCAAAAATCAAATATTAACCTACAATTAAGTTAAAAAGTAATACTTTCTATACTGTAAATGTGATTATATAACCTTTAAAAGATTAATGATGTAATTAAAAGATAAATAATAATCTTAACAATAGTTGATATATCATAAAGCTGACCGATACATTAATCAGCTATTCCGTTAATTTGCATTCTTAATAACTGATTTGGTAGGTAAATTTAGTATGTTAAATATAATGACTTTTAATAATATATAAAGCATGTACAAAACATCAACCCTCTCATTATTTTTCCGTTATAAAAATTAACATATTTATTTACTATAATAAGTAGTTTTTATATAAAAAAAAAAGAATGCAAAACTCATCAAACTTTGAAGTAAAATTAATTTTCATTTCAATTTAATATTCTTCGATCATATAAATGAATTTAATATTTGAATTTAAATAAATGAGAAAGTGAGAACCATGGTGGAGGGTGGATACTTAGGAGTGAGTAACAGAGTAGGGTTAAGTCAAGCACACACATACATACGCAATGAGCTTGTCCCTTATTCAAGGTTATTCTTCTGCCGAAGACGAACAAGACCAAGATCAAACCCAAAATTCAGACCTTGAAAATTCCGACGACGATGCCCCCGTCGCCACCGCCGTGGGCCACCCTTCTCTCGGCGACAGATCCATCTTCAACCACCTTCCCAACCCTCCTTCTGTCTCCGGTCTTCCTTCTGCCTTCGACGCTTTCTCCGAAGTAACTAACTTTCGTTGCCTCTCATGCCCTTTTCAATTCTCAAATTTGCCCCTCAGTTGTTGAATCTGTTGTTGTTGCCGTAACGGAGATTGCAGGACCGCCCCAATTTCTGAACAACAGCGTGGACGAGTTTAACAGCAACCCTTCGAGAGACGGTGATGAGCCACAAGGGAGGCAAGGCAATAGGAGGCGCCGCAAGGACAAGAAAGATTTACCCACAGGTGTTTTTTTTCATCTTTTTTTTTTCTTTCTTTTTTCTAGGGATTTTTATTTAATTGTTTGTTTTATTTTGTTTAGTTAATGGAGGAGTAGGGGAAATTTAAGAGGCTAGAAGTAGAACCCTTGTCCTTTTATTATTTTTCCTCTAGTATTTGAAAATTGAAAATATTTTAAATGGAGAAAATAAGGGGTTTTACTTGCACTGTTGTTTCTTGTTTTTTATTATCAAAATGCTACCTTGTTTTCGATCTGTTCTGTTATCGAACTTTTGTACAGAAAACAGGTTGGAAAACAAGTGTCACTTTGATGATTAAAAACTGAAAACAGAAAATGAAAATAAGAAATAAATTGCAAATAAATGCTTCCTGCTGTAATTTATAATTTTTAGACCAAGACAAGATATTTAAGCTAAGCTGGTGGTCTCCCATGGTGTAAAAGGGCATGTTTGGTTTGGAGGGTGGAGGTTGTGTTGTGGTTGAGCAAACCAAGGATTCCGTTTGGTTTGAGATAGCTCAGGTCTATCTTTCCTTTGCCAATGTTATAAAATGGTATGGTATTCATAGGGGTGCTAACACTGATTTTTTGGGTTGTTTCCTTGCATATAATTTAGACTTGTCATTTATAGTGTACAACTAGAAAGAGTATTCAGTGAAATTGATGTGGCTGTTTAGATTTGATAGCAGACATTTTTCCTGCTTTGTCGTGTTGTTATGTTGTTACTTGTGTAAGTTCAGTTGTTTGGCCTGTTTTTGGGGTAGATTAACAATATAAGCAGGGGTGTCCTCCGGGTTATTATGGTCATGTATCAAAATGGTTGATATGGCTTTCCCATGTACCATTGTTTATATGTGGATTTAACTTTGTTGACTGGCACAACAATGATCACCCCGGAAGTCACAACAATACCAGTCAGTAATGTAAAAGCTGTTGATTTTTAACATAATTGATTGGTGTCCTCTCGTGAGATTTTCACCATGAATGGCGCTGGAATCAAAATGAATAAAATCCTTTTTGACACTAAAAAGTTTATGTATGTTAGTCTTTGATTTATTAAAAAATATACGTAATGGTTATCAAAACATCAAACTTAACTGATGTAAAATAAGGCTTTCTGTTTTGTGCTCATGGACATTGTGTGAAAGCAATATGTATACCCTGCTAAATGCTTTAAGCTGCTTAAAAGTCCAACATTGAATGACTGTAATGTTTTCTATATAGTAATATGTACTTTCTTTTGTAATAAAAACTTTGTATTTTCAACTTCTTATAATGTGCCGACCCCCCTGCCAAAAATTGAGTGTTGAGCCTTCTGCCATTAGTTGCTTGAGACTAAAAAATTAAAACAAAGTGCCAACTGCTTAGGAAATTGATTCACGAAGTTTTATCCCCTCTGTTCCTTCATGGTTTGTTCTTAAGAAAATATCTTCTACAGGTTTTTCGTGGATGAATTATTCTTTGACATGCACTCACGAAGATAGAAATGCTTCTGATTCGGCTTTATTCTTAAAAGAAAGCTAAATAAATAAATTGCTTAACTGCCAATCAAGTTTAAAAGCCTCTATCCCTTTCGAAATGCTTCTGGGTTTTGTTGCTTCAGTTGCCAAATCTTAAGTGCACTTTTACCAGGAAAAACATCTAATGGGCAGTTAAAATAACTTTTTAGTGATTGTTACGGTGCTGTGATGTGTTAACTCAGCTGGTAGTTTTGTTAAAATAAAGTGAAGAATCTCTCTTAATTCTTTGCCTTTTGTGAGTTTACATTCCCGTTCATTTTGAAACTAATCAAGTATCATATTTATGATATATTTCATATAGGTGCGGTAGTAGAGGCAAAACCTCAACTAACTGGGATTCATGAGCGAGTAAGAAGTGACATTGATGGTAGCCAACCACCAACATCAGCTACCTCTGGCACGTCAGAAGGAGGCAAGCGAGTGCCAACTGCAACAAATCCTAATGCTGAAGATGCTGCAGAGCTTTTAAGGTATGCATTGGAAATAATAATAGTGAATGCACTTTGGATATAGTGTTCATGTATCACTTGATAAAATACACAAGTGAGTTTAGTTCCACCCGTTTAAGATTAGTCTATGTCCTATGAAATAGTCTCCACTAACTCTCTCAAGAATCAAAGAGTATGTATGTATATATATTATATAACATGGATGATGTGCACAACCTAAAGTGGGGAATTACTATGAATGATAAAGCATTCTCGATTCCCCAGTTCCATCTTCTGGTGCATGTGTATTATTATCTTGGAAAAAAATGTTAATGACATGAGCTTTGAAATAGATAATAGTAATAACTAGAAAATATTGTGTGTAGAATGTGCTTGCAGTGTGGGATTCCCAAGACCTACTCCAGTGCTCGTGGAATGGTGTGCCCTGTATGTGGTGATCGCCCTCCAGATGATACCAGCACAGACTCCAAGAAGAAAGGATCAACTGTCAAAGATAAAGAAAAATCTAAAAGAATGAAGGGCCAATCATCCCATGCAACCTGGAAAAGTGAAACAGAGATGCATCTTAGGCAACAGTTTGATTAGCATTATCTTTGTTTCCTTGTAAGTTAGGTTACCAGTTACCTGCTATATATAATTTTATGTGTTTAGGACTATGATTTTTAAATTGACAAATTTCGATGTTGACAACGCCAACGTTTGTAGCTTAAGTCAGATTTTTGTTCTGTAAGAGAGAAATCTCTTCAGGCTCTGTTGAATAGAACCAAGAGTTCCAGATGTCTCTAGTTTTTATGTATTGCAACCGAGAATTATTCTTCGGAAATATAAATTTTAGGGCATGTTCGAATAGTTTAAAGAAAAAGTCCTTAAAACATATTTATGATCATTTTTTAATAGTTAAGATGTATTAAGATCATTTTCTTAAAATGAATTATTACATGTAAAAAAATATTGAAAAACAGACCAATGGGCTGTTTTCTTCATCAAATATTCAGATTGTTACTTTGTTAGAATAGAATAAAATTATGGAGCACGTTTTGGTGTGTGAGATTATCATTTAAGGGGTAAGTTTAGTTTGATTTAAGAATAAAAATATATACAGGAAATACAAAACAATTAGATCTTATTCTTGAATTTACTACTTTTATCTTGAAATAATTGTTATATAGTGTTTTTCAGAAGTTATTTGTCTTATTACACAAGAAACATTTTTTAGTATGAAAAAGTCATGTCTACCTTTGAATAAATTTAATGATTGCAGTGATTTCTTTTGAGTGGAAAGGTTCTTTGATTAATTTTTAGTACAGAAATGGTGTAGATACTAATTTGTAATTTTGTCAAATATAATGGATATTTTACCCTACCTAACCTGTGAGATTCTTAAATCTTTGTTGGTAGACCTTGTGCAACCACATATGTTAATTGAACTCATTAAGGAACATACAATGTGGTTTTGTAAACAAAGAAAACTAAACCTTAAACAGATAAGACGAACCAAAAACAACTAAGCCAGAAAAAATCCCATCATCCATGCAAATCAACATAAAAGTTGTTGTGATATTTTTGTAAATAATTTGTATGATAATTATATTGTATGAAGTGTAGTTGCAGGAAACAGTGCATCTTTACATTCATTTTGGTTTTCTTTCTTCTCTTCTTCTACCTTGGTTCTTTTGTGGGTTGTCTCTAGTATTGGCTCTATCACTGCTCTTCCAAGTTGTACCCATCACTATATGTAACTGCCACCAATGTCATTATAACCTTATCTTCATCCAAATAGCTTATCTCCTGCACTTCACAATTTTTTTATAATTTTTTAAATTTAATATACATTCGGTTGAAGTTCACTAGTCTATAAATAAGAAAATTATATAAGTGAGTTAATTGATTTTTTTATTTACTTCTTAATATGATATTATAACATTATAGTATTTAAAATCTATTCTAATTAAAGTTAGTTGGACTATTTGATTCTTTAACCTTCCATAAATATATATTATCACATACAAAATGACAACTCTCGGTCGAAACCTTATTATGAATAGTTTATAAAGGGATGAAAATGGTGGATGCTCAAAACTGAATATATATATATATATACTAACTTTATATTTAAAATGAGTAATTTAAAATATGATATTAAATTTACAATTTTTTAAAAATATATAATTTTTTTTAAATACCCCTTTTAATTGATAAATAAAATTAAAATATGATATATTGAAATAAAGATGGTGTATAATATAATTGTTTTTATCTTTTGAACATATCAAACTTAGTTTAATAATAATGTATTATGTTGCTGAAATTTCTTAATATCACATTTAATGAACCTTAATTTCTAATATTAAGAGCTATATTTAATTTGAAATGTTTTATGATTTCTTTTATATAAAAAATAAGAGGAGAGAGTATTAAAGCACAATATATAATCTTAAAATATTTAGTTTGATTGTTTGGAAATATTAATAATTTTTTAATAGTTTATTAGTACATATATTTAAACCTATATTTCGTATATTTCAAGAAATTAAGTCCATTGTATTTTTTTTTTTTTAATTTCAAATGTATTTTTGGTTGTGGTTGATTTTGTGTAACCGCTCTAAGTTTATGTTACTTGAACATTCAATATAAAATGCTTTCATTTTATAAAAAAAAATATAAGAATATAGATTAAAATTAATGCACTTCGCTCTTCCTAAAAAAATTGTTAGTATTTGCTATTCACCACAATAGTAGCTGCTCTATAGAACTAGAAGACTGTGATTTTATGTATTCAAAGAGTATGCCAAACTTCAATCTGTTAACATGTTTTTATAATATTTCATTACTTTTACGTTTTGTTTGACAAAGGGAAGAAATAGACAGAAAGAAAGCATGAAGTTGAGAAAATATAAGAAGATATATAAAGTAAAAATAAAATATTTTTTTGTTTAAAAATAGAAGAAAAATAAAGTTGAAATAGAAAATAAAGAAACCAATTATGCCATAAATAATTAATTTAATAATGGACGAATATGTTTTAATAAAATAAATAATAGTTTATAAATCTTTGACAATAGTCACATCTTCATTATTTTCTACCATGTCTTCATCATGGTGCACTCATGATATATAGAGTTTATCTTAGTGAGAGTTTATTGTACATATCATAGCATCTGTTATCGGATCGTTCACAATAGTCTTATGTAAATATTGGTAGTCTCGACTGTTGGGTTGAACTCACTTTCTATGTGGAGGACCTTTAGGGTTTTTTCTTGAATAAAAAGAGAAAATAGTGAAAAGAGAAAGTTTCGTTCAGTAACTTCCGACCACCTCTAAATGCTTTGTCCATCGTTGGATCAAACTGAAATTTTGTCAATAGGTTCATAACTTGTGGTACTTCATTCTGACCGTTCAGATCTTTGAGAAGTTATTTGAGCAGTGAGAAATTCCTCTCACATTGCAGCAGTGTTTTTTTGAGGATGAAAACTTTTCGGATTGGGCTGATATTTTTCAGCAGGGTAATAACTCGTGGTGCTTTAATTTGACCGTTCAGATTGTTGAAATGTCACCGGAACAGTGACCTATTGGCCGCGTACAATAGCTGTAGTTTGGTGAATTTTCTGGTTTATTGTCTTGTTATTTGGTTGATTATTGAGCATAATTTGTGTTTTGATTTGAGATTCTCTTGTAACCTTAATTTTGATCATAGTGGATCTTGATTGACTGACTTGTGCTTGTGGTTTTTACTTCTCACATTGAGAAGGTTTTCCACGTTAAAATTTTATGTGTCTTCCTTTAGTGTGTTTTTGTTGTTGCCATTATTTGCTATTACTCTTCAGAGATTCTTGCAAGTTAGGGAAATTATTATTCCCTGCTTATTGTTCTTGTTGAGTTATTATTTTACCGTGTTGAATTTTTCATTAGAGTGGTATCAGAGCTCCTTGATTGTAGCTATTTGACTGCTTGAATGATGGAGGCAAATACAAATAAGATGGTTTGTTTGAACGATACTAACTATCATTTATGGAAGGAAAAAATGAAGGATCTGTTATTTGTGAAGAAATTGCATCTTCCTGTGTATGCTACTGAAAAGCACAAAGACAAGACTGATAGGAATGGAAGTTTGAGCATCACATTGTTTATGGTTTTCGTCAGTCAGTATGTTGAAGATAATGTTTATAATCACATTGCTAATGAGAAAGATGCAAAATCCTTGAGGAAGAAGATTGAGACTATGTATGCTTTTAGTACAAGAATCAGTAAATTATATTTATTGAATTCCTTGATAAATTTGAGGTACAAGGAAGAGATTTTTATTTCAGATCACTTAAATGATTTTCAAGAGCTCCAAGATCAATTGTAAAAAATGGGCATCAAGTTTGATGATGAAATGTTGAGATTATGGATATTGATTACTCTACCGGATTCTTGGGAAACATTTCGGGTTTCAATTACAAACTCATCCCCTGGTGGTGTTGTCTCCTTGGAAAATGTCAAGAGTAGTGTTCTTAATAAGAGATGAGAAGGAAGGTGCATGGTACTTCATCTTATTCTGAGGTACTTGTCATTGAAACCCGAAATGTTTCTCAAGAATCTGGTAGAGTATTCAGTAGCCATAATCCCAAAATTTCATCATCAAACTCAATGCCCATTTTTGACAATTGATCTTGAAGTCCTTGAAAATCATTTAAGTGATCTGAAATAAAAATCCCTTCCTTGTACCTCAAATTTATCAAGGAATTCAACAAATATAATTTATTGTTTCCTGTACTAAAGCATACAAAGTCTCAATCTTCTTCCACAAGGATTTTGCATCTTCCTCATTAGCAATGTGATTATAAACATTATCTTCAACATACTGACTGACAAATAAAACCATAAACATGTTAATGCTCAAACTTTCATTTCTATCAGTCTTGTCTTTTAGCTTTTTAGTAACAAACACAAGAAGATACAATTTCTTCACAAATAACAAATCCTTCATTTTTCCATAAGTGATAGTTAGTGTTGTTCAAATAAACCATCTTATTTGTATTTGCCTCCATCATTCAAGCAGACAAATAGCTCCAACCAAGGAGCTCTAATACCACTCTGATGGGAAATTCAACACAATAAAATAATAATTTAACAAGAACAATAAGTAGTGAATAATAATTTCCCCAATTTGCAAGAATCTATGAGGAGATATAACAAATAATGGCAACAACAAAAACACATTGAAGGACAACATAAATTTTAACGTGTAAAACCTTCTCAATGTAAGAAGTAAAAACCACAGGTACAAGTCAGTTAATAAGCTTCACTGTGATATCAAAATTAAGGTTACAAGAGAGTCTCAAATCACAACATAGTCTCATATTACAACATAAATTGTACTCAATAATAAGCCAAATAGCAAGACAACCGAGATGAAAAAGAGAACAAGAAACCTGAAAAATTCACAAAACTGCAGCTACCATACACGGCCTATATGTCACTGTTCTGATGACTTTTCAACAATCCGAACGGTCAAATTGAAGCACCACGAGTTATAAACGAAGCAACAGCAGTGATCCGAAAATTTTCGCTCTAAAAAAAACCCTGAAAACGTTGTTGCAGTGTGAAATGAATTTCTCACTGCTAAAACAAATTCTACAAGATCCGAACGGTCAGATTGAAGTACCACAAGATATGAAACTTCTTACAAAATTTCAGTATGATCCAACGGCGAAAGAAGCGGCGACGGTGGCTGAAAGTTGTTGAACGAAACATTCTCTCTTCCCTCTTTACTCCTTTACTTTTCTCTCTCTATCTCACGGCTGTTCAAGAAAAATTCCTAAAAATGATTAATATTAGACGGACTTCCACATAAGAAGTGAGCCCAACTCAAAAGGAAGCACAAGAGGAAGCATAGAAGCCCAACTCAACCGGAAGAAGCGCAAGAGGAAGCATAGAAAAGAAATTTCAGAGAAAGAAAGGAGGTCCACGCACTTTCATCTTTAATTCAATACATCTTGTGTTCTCTTTTTGACACACCACAATTCTTATATTCCATTATGAGTCTCAAACATCAAATCTTTTTCTTCTTTTTTTTATAATTTCAATCTAAATTTTTTTGACGATAAATTTAACTCCGACTTAAGATGCAATATTTAGAAGACGATAAATTAAACTGTCAACTTCTGAAAAAAAAATCTAATCTTAATTTATTATGCTATTAATAAGCTTTTTTTACTTGTTAGATTCAAGTAAATTAGTTTATAATATCTAGTTTTCTTTTATTAAAAAAAATTAAAGATAAATATATCTAATCAAACTATATAACAAGAATATCAAAGAAAACATTTGGGAAAGATTTTATAGTAAAATTATTATAAAATTATCTTTAAATCTAACTTAACTTTATAAAATGACATGTAAAATAAGGTTTACATCTATTTTTATATTATAAAATTATCTTATTTTTAATCGATGTGATATCTCTAATACATTTTTTTACGTTGAGGCTACCAACTTGTATACATTGACAAAAAATAATTAATCACTATACTGATTAAATTAGATACGATTTTAAAAATTAAAAATATTATTGATATCTAAATAGTTTATATTATTAAAATATATAAACTAGTTTCTAAATTGGAATATAATTAGTTACCAAATTTAGAATCTAAATTAAAACTCAAATAAACTTAATTAGAAGAATTCTAATTAAAACAGTGAATTTATACATTATTAAAACTTAATTAGACTAAAATTGTGCTTATTATATTAATAAAAAATACTTTTATGTACAATTTAAGTAAAGAAGAGAAAACAGATTTGGAAGAACAAAATGAAAGTATGTTTTTAAACATAATTTATTTAATCGTGTAATTTTGAAAAAAATTAACCCTTTGTTAAAAATCACTCAAAATTGCAGCATACCTTCACGGTATAGCAGCATTAATAATTTGCATTTCTCTAATAGAATGGAATAACATTCACATTCCACTCTCATCTATGTGCCTATGGTTTGGAACAGTTATTACTATTCATCTTGGTAGTTCAAAACAAAAATAAAGTTTTAAATGTTTTTATTATCTATTTGAAAATTTATCTTAAACTTTTGTTTCATTTCATTCCAGAGTTAATAATAAATATCTAAAAAGGAATATAATTTTCTAATGTTTTTATATTTGGTAAGCAATTTCTAATGTGATGTTGTTATGCATCCTAACCTTGATGGAACCTATCAGCTAACAGTGGAAACATCTTTCTTATCAAGAAAAACCCAATCAATTTACTTTTCTATTATATTTTAAAAATGATTACTAATAATATTTTATTTGATAGGAATCAGTATTTAATGTGAATATTTTTTAATGAATCTCAAAATGAAAAAAAAAATAATATGTTTGTGAGGCAAGTTGCTTTAATGTTCATATTGATATTTTATTTATTAAGATATTTTACTTAATATATACCTTCTGAAAAGTAATTTAAAGATATTCATAATATATATATATATATTAGTTTTTTTATTAAAAAAATATATTAGTTTGTGACAAGAAAAATAACATCATACATTCACATAAATATTAATTTATTGGTCACCTTATTGGACCAGGAACTAAAAATATGTCTAGAAATAAACATTTTGATGTTAAAGATATTGACATTATTAAATCAGTATCATTGTTCTAGTGTTGTTTATTTTATTTTACTTTTGAATAAAAAAATGCATACCTTTCATAATAAGACATTTTATTCCTATATTTTAATGACTCAAATATATAATTTTTAATGAATATTAATCAATATATATATTAAAATTATTTGTTTGTTATGAATCTAAATATACAAAAATAAATACTTCCCTTGTATAATGTGCAAGCTAAAAAGCTACTTTAAGCAAATAAATAAAACTATAACGGTTTAAATTTAGGATTATTTTTTTTTCAAATTGAAAGAAAATAGTTTGAAAGTATAATTACAAAAATTTAACATAAAGTAAAACTTTGTTCTAGAAAGACATATGAAACAAGTGTAAAACAATGATAAAAAAAATCCAAAATTTGTTTTTAATAAAAAAATGATCCAAATTTTTCTTTAGAAAATGAATGACAAGGTGGCGTTTAAATGTGAATTTGATTATACTTATTATCATCTTCAAGCTAAACAATTATATAATTTTTTTTATAAAAAAAAAAGCTGAAGAAAGGAAATATAATGTTATCAATAATATAAACCATATTTTTCTTTAGTCAAGGAAAACTAATAATAAAGAAATTATAATTATATACATTTTAAAATATAGTATCAACTAAACTAGAGTGTTTTAGTAGTTTAAAATGAGAATATATATGAGATAGGATGAATACATAGTCATTATCATATCGATACCAGATTTCAAAAATAAGATATTATCTATAATTTATTTCCGATCAATTCAAGTATTGTCGTTCAACATGAAAATGAGTTTAAACAATACTTATAGAAATGATTTTATTTTATATTATAAGTATTTAATTTTTATATTTTAAATATAGTAGAATTTTTTTTATAAAGTAATAAATATTATTGTACCTAAACTTGCCACTCATATTTCATGTGTCCCAAACTTATCATTCTCCCTCAAGTCAAGCTAGTAGTCCAGAGAAAAATAAAAACTAATAAAGGAAATCAACAAATAGTAAAGCAAGAGATTAACAAGTTGTGATGTCATATTTTATAAGAAAAACTACTTACACCAAATGACTCAACAATGTGGTTATGATAAAAAAAAAAAAAAAAATCCAAACGCCTAGGTGAAAATGTACATTAACTACAATGACCTCCTTAACAAATTTTGTCTCAATACATACCATCTGTTAAACATAGATCAATTGGTTGATAAGATGGCAAGGCTTGAGCTCCTCAACTTTCATGTATAATCAAATCATAATGTATCGATGAAGAAAAGATAACATTCGTGGAAAATGGAGTTAATTACTATACAAAGTCATATCTTTTCGTCTGAAATATACATGCACAACATACCAAATTGATGGACAAATTATTTAAAGATCTCATCGAAAAAACCATTAATGTCCACATTGAGGATATAATAATCAAGTTGTCCTTCATCGAAGATTGCCCTAAACATATAGAGAAAGTATTTGTTAAGGTACGTGGTGTTGCAGGAGATGGTGATTCTAGAATGAAAGTGGGATAGCATAACAATGAACTTTGTTACTCACTTGCTACGAACGATCTAAAGGCACAACTCAATATGCATAATTATTAATAGATTGACAAAGAGTGTTCATTTCCTTTTAATGAACCTAAAGATGTTTGTGTCCAAGTTAGCCCAATTATACATAAAAGAGATATGTGAGATTTAATAGATTCTAACAGACATTATTAGAAACATTGGGCACAAAGTTAAGACTCAATTTTGTATATCATTCCCAAGCAAATGGACAATTAGAAAGAATAATATGTTAAACAATCTAATACCCCACTAGATGGTCTCGTGATAAGAGAATCTATGAGGCTTTGATGATAAAAAATATTATAAGATGTGTTAAGGAAATAACAAAGGTTGTTGATGTGCAGGTATTAAAAAATAATTATTAGATAGTCTACAGTATTAACATCTTAGATAGTCTCACATTGCTAAATATGTTAGACGATCTCATAGTACTACAACGTTCTAGAAGGTCTCATTTTGTTGAACATGTTTGACAATCTCTTTATGTTAGACTTGTTAGATAGTCTCATTAGAGTACAACTCGTTAGATGCGTTAGAGGGTCTAACACATCTGGATCTCTCTAAATTCAATCCTTATGTTCTTAAAATGATTTCTAATGATCCCATATGCTCTCGAAACCTGTTTTGATATTATTAATTCATTCGAATCAAAGTTTTTGTTCAACATCTCAATTAAACAATTCTTGAGCATTTTTTAGACTCAAACATTAAACAGAGGCTATCGAAAATAGAAGATCTTCTTCTTATTGATAATGTCTTAATGAAATATATTTTCTAAATGGAATAATCTCATTTAAGACTTTTTTTATGCATCAAAGTTTTGAAATCATACAAAGTTTAAAAGGTTTTTGAAAATGCAAACATAAACAAAAAGTTTTTTAAAATAGAAGGATTTGTTATTACATTTTTAGGATTACATCTCTATAAAATTAAATCTCAGTAAATATTTGATATAGTTTAACATTTTAAACTTACAGAAAAATGATAATGTTTTGAAATAATGTTATCTGTAAACTTTCTAAAATAAAAGTTTTAAGAATTAATGATTTTGATCTTAATCTCTTTCACTCTACTTAGTTTTATTTGACTTTTCTGATTACAATTGAACTATTTCCAGAAGTAGCCTTAATGTCTAAGACAAGTAGAAGTTTTCATATAGAGCCTTTAATGAAAAAAAAAAAGAAAAAGCTATAGTGCATAAATTGAGCAGTCTTCGAGTATTGCAGATTCAAGCTTCAATGTTCACATTTCTGAATACTATATAAAGGACTCAAAATTGAAGAAGACAACAACAATAATTAGAAAACCATTTTTGTCTAGAAAAGTTTCAATTCTCAAAGTTCATATTATTTGTACATAGAGTGTGTAGTCTTTTGGATTGTGAACTAAACATTGTAAATCCTTCATGTTGTGAAGCATACCCAATGAGATTTTGTTATTCTCTCTTTGAGAGTGTTTCTTTGTATCTTGAGAGGTCTAAGTCTATTGTGAGTTGATTTTAGATTTATTCATTTATTCACAAAACTTTTATCTTTCTACTAACATTCTCTATGAGTTCTCACTAAGGCAAATAGATTGAAACTTTATCAGTTTTTAAATTTGGAATAAGTAACAAAAAGTTGATAAAGGGAGGATGGACTCTACCCGACCATATTTGTGAACAAGTAAGTCTAAGTCTATTTATTCTTAGGAGTTTCTATTTTTTGAGGATTTTTCTAATTGGATTATGTTTATGAGGTAATGCTACCTAAGATTCTGAGATAAATGAGAACTAAGATTTGGTTCGTATTATTCTTGTTTGAGAAAAGGAGACAACATAATCCATGTTAGGGAAGTTAACATTCAAGGATAATAACTAGGACGCATAGTATGTAATGATGGTAATGATTATATTATGTTTGTTTGAAACCTTAATTCTATATTGTTTTCGATGTATAAGTCATTGTTTGGTTGTTTTTGATGATATGATGGGATGGTAAACTTGTTTGTTAGGGAGAAAATTGAGGTTTCCTCCATGGGAAGGTTTGCCTCGAGCCTATTTTTGCTAAGAGAAAGTATGACGGTGTTGAAATGTCCCAACCAATGCAATTTGCTCAAGTAAAGCCTTTTTTGCTCAAACAAAAACGTGACAATAAAATTAACTCAAACAAAAATAGTCCGGTATAAAGAGAATCAATTCAAGCCAAATTTTGCTTAAATGATCAGATTATCGTTCAAGCAAAAATCAGCTAAAATTATTGAATGTTTTTGGATTTCTCCTCCTCGTCCTCATCATCATTATTATTATTATTATTATTATTATTATTATTATTATTATTATTATTATTATTATTATTATTATTATTATTAAATACGAGCAAACATTTTTAATAATCATTGTTTACAAATATATTTTTTGTATTTTAGTATTATTTAATACTCAAAATTCTTTAAATATAAGTATTAACCAACTAGAATACTCATTTAAGCAATTATGTTTACTCATAATAATAATAATAATAATAATATATTATTGTCAAGTTTTTATTGACTTGAATATTAAAAGATGTTCGGCAGATAAATCTTCATTCATTCCCTAATCAGATATATTAAATGAGAGTTTATCTTAAAAGAATTCTCTAACACAAAGATTTTACTCATTGCAGAACTTGTTGAACTATTTTCCACCTTCTAAGAGAACAATTATAAAAATATTCATGAGTGATGAAAAACAAGAGAAGTAAAGTTTGCAAATAAATGCATAATTTTTGTTTTTTTGAAATATAAGTTTTGAATGTTCTTGGGTTAACGAGTAGAGCGACCTTGAATATCCGCAAGTAGTTATGTTTAGTATATTTTTGTGGCTCATATGTGAGAATGAAGGAAGGATTAAATTTAGAAACTAAATGTATTTCCATGTCCCATGAGGTTATGGTAGAACTATTAGTCCATTAATTTTAATAATAAATTAAAACTTTTTCATTCCTCCTAATGTTGTTTCATTAAAAGGTTTAGGTAGGTTCCTTAAATTTTAGCCGAAAAGCCACCCTACTCTGTCCTTTAAAAAAGATTGTTTTAGGAAACGGTTGAGAATTTAATAAATTCTTATGTGATTATATACATATAATAACAATTTTAATCGTTTATTTAGTAATAACCTATTATTGTTCTATACTACTTTGGTTTTAAGGTGGTGAATGCATTTTAGAGGGGCCAAAATGCCAAATTCAGCCTCCATGTGGAAGAACCTACCTAAGACATGAGATTTAAAAATCATGAACAAATATGCAATGAGAATTGCTACTAAGACATTTTTGTCATACACTTTTAATACACACCATTATTAGTTGGTATTTATTGAAAACTATGATTCAGCCAATAGTAAAAAGGTGTGTTCAAAACAGTATCTTAAAGAGTGGTTTGATAGCATTTTTCATTACACAACAAAAGCAGAAATCTAGTTATATACACCATACATTCCCACAGAGTGAGAGTAGCATAATTAACATCATAATATTACCCAATAAGTTGAAATACAAGAAAATAGTACATGCAAAAGATCTAAAACGTGAGCAAAATTTCTGCTCTTCTGTTTTTCTCTTCCCCTTTTTTCCATAATTAGCTGAGCAGATGGACAAACACTTATAAACAGAGACCTTAACTCCTTTGTATGGTTATCAGCATTTCAACTTACAGTTAAATAACCATCCAAAACATACATAAACTGTTGTGGCAGACCTAAACAACAAGAACACTTCTTGCACAAGGGGAGAATGTACATCATTTCTTCAAAAACTTCTGCGAGAAAATCTTCTTGGAATACGGGCTGTTTCGAGAAATGGCTTTGTGGGACTCAATTGCTTCAACCAGTACATTGTGCACACGGCCCTAGTTTACAAGGAAAAGGCAAAGAGAGAAGAAGAAACAAAAAAAAATCCACTAGATCAGGATCAAAACTCAGTGATGAAATGAAGCTCTTAAACTGCTATAATATAAGTATAAAAATTATACGCACTATTTACTGATCTAAAACAGTAGTATTACAACATATTTGTAGATGGTATAGATTTTGGCCAGTGATAAATTATGACAGGAGTTTGCACTGATTATTTTTCTGTCACTGGCTTTTCAAAGAGGATAAAGAAACTAAGGTGGTAATGTTACAAACCTCAGAATGTCGAAGTGCTGATTGAACAACATAGTTTGCATGTGGATCTTGAAGCAAGTGTTCAAAGTGAGGAGTGGACAACAGCTCCAGAATGACTCTTGATCGATTTTCATCATTGAATACAGCAAGACATTTTTCAATCACGTGACTACCAAACTTCTGCCTTGACAGGTGCACATAGTTGGCTTCAAATTGCGACCTTATAAATGTGGTGGCAGATGGAATCTTTAAGTCCAAGATAAATTGAACAACATAATTTCTGCAGCAGGCATAAAGAACAGAGTGATGAAAGGGTAGAAAAATGAATTCAGAGTCAATAGAGAAAAAGGCTCACAGTTGTTTGAGTGCTTTGTACTACCATCTGATTTAACAAATTCCTGAGATGTTAAAACTGATAACAAATGTAAAATTGATCCAGTAGTTATTAACAATCTTGTTTCCTAGTGTACTATTCACTTTTTCCAGTCCTAGCGCAAGGAATGGTCATATGTGAAAGAAGATAATGTAGAACAACAGGTACTGTCTGACCGCCATATTTTCCAGTCCTCATTAATCTTGGCCTCATGAAAATGGGATAAACTTTTTATACAAAATGTCAATGACACTTGGCTACAACTATGAATCTCACTTCCGGAAGAAAAAGAGGCATGTTTGTGGGATGGGAAGTGCATATTCTAACTAGAAGAAGATGAACCAATCAAAGGAATTTCGTGCTCTATAAGCTATAATGCTTCCAATAGTTACCCGTATTGATCTTGAGCTAGCAGAAGTGCATTAGCACATATTTCTTCAATCAGTTTTTCTCGGTACTCCCCGCTCGAATGGCCAATGCATCTTTGCAGAACACAACATCCATGTTGGTGAGTTGCAATGTCAACACAATACTTTGCAGCAGCAACAAAAATGAACTGCAGAATGCAAAAAACAGAGTAAATGTTTACTTATGCAACCAGACATCAATTTGCAAATTTATTCTGCGTTTCATCACACTTCAGTCATGGTTCAAGTCAAGAACAAAAATCAAATTTTCAACGCCAAAATGGACAGCATTTCAATTATAGTTCACAAGCCCTTTATTCCAGAATCCAGATCATTACAAGCTTGTTTCTTTTGATCCTATTCTAATATTGCTCTACTTGATGTTAATTTCACAATGGAAGTAAATGTCCTTAGAACTCTAGTTTTCTAATTCTTATAAAATTTGTAATAGGATTTTCTCCAACCCTTAAATTCAAAACCCTTCACAAGCAATGTTTCTTCTGACCTAAGCATTAGTCGTTAGAGTGGTGTTTTTATACATAATGAATCAATACAACTTTTTTCTTTGAAACAGAATTGGAATCTTAGAGCAACACATGACATTTATATAAATTCATATTCATTATTAGTCTTGGAGATGAAACTTTTAGCACATTTAAGAAGTCTAGTCCACGGCACAAAAAGTTCAAACATTTATATGTGCCATTTTTTAAAGTACCAATATTGTTATCAGATTAAAAAGGGTTGCATGTTAAGGAAGAAGAATTTTCAGAATGAAATGAATATGTAAGAAAACAAGGAAATTCTATTTCACATGAAATGATCAATTATCACCGACTAAAATGTTTATAAAACAGAAACAAGAGAGTGAGATAAGCATACATATTTCTGTTCACTGATAACAATATCATGTACAATATTACTATCCAATATATAATGCTTTAATGAGAAAGATAGAAATCGTGCCTTGTTATCTTCATTGCTCAAACAAAGCAAACAGCGCTGAACCACATGGTTTCCATTTAGATCTTTGATGAGAGCCAAGAATCCTGGTTCAAGAGCTGAAACAGCTAATGAAATTTGCTGCCTTGTTCTGAGAGACTCAATTAGTTTCTGAACCACACGAGTGCTGATAAAAGAAAAGGTAAAGAAATCAAGTCAAATTCAATATAACACAACCATATCATATTTAAGTAGTTGCAAGTTGTGCCATTACCCATGAGTGTTTAAAGAGATTCTGACAAGCTGGCCAGGTTCTTCAGTAAGGATTAGTAGGATTTGCATCCTCTGTTCTTCATTGCATACATCTAATAACTTCTGCATAAGGTAATTTCCAAAAGGATTCACCATAAGTTCCACTACATGATCAATGATCTCGTTAAATATCACTTGAACATCTTCCGGTGTACCCTCGTCAAACATTTTCTGCAAGAACCTACAGCCATGCTGATCTTTAGCCATTAAATATATATAACCCTGAGCTTCAGCTACAGAACTGTATTTGGGCACCAAAGGAAAGGAGCAACCTATCCTGGCACCCCTAGGATTGTCAAAATTTCCTACAACCTGGTAAGGCATGCCTAGCTCTGATCTCTTATAATGCCTATCAAAGCCAGTGCCTCGTAGTGCAGACCTACTATGATACATGGAAGAATCCGAACCTCTGCCAGCAACATAATTTACACCTTCACCTTGTATGATGAAGCTCCCCTCACTTGCAATTGCATCTATATTTCCTTGTGGGATTCTAGCATTTGATAGAGGCACAGCTCTTGGATTATTAGGCACAGAACGGCTATACTGCAGTAAATCTTGAACACCCAAATAAGGTCTTACATTAACACACCGAGAAGAGCTAGGCCATCTTGACATGCCTGCTTCCTCAGTTAGATGCATTCCATTGTTCTGAGCATAAAGTAACGAATCAACCACTGGATTTCTGCTCAAAGAAGAAGTGTACTCTGGTGGCTGGCTTCGACTTCCTCCACAATAGTAGTTATTCATAAGCTGCCGTGTATGATGACACGGAGACTCCAATGAACCACTGAAGTCATTTAATTGAGAGAGCATTGTCTCAGTCCTTTCAGCACACTGTCTTGATCCAAATAAATTAGGCATTCTATAGTCCCGGGGCAAACCGGACATCGCCATATTCATTTCACCATCATGATTTACAGGACTCCAAGGAAGAGGGGGTTGAACCCCAAAACAATCCAAAGAACCTTTTCTTAAACTGCAATGTGCCCCTTGTGTGTGAACATTGGTTGGACCATTTCCAGTGAAGGAACATTCAGGAAATAGTGGCCTATTCATGGACATTGAAGGCTGCTTGAAATCACAAGGTCTCTCTTGTTGGTTGCTGATGTACATTTTACTTAAATTGGCACACAGGCCAAATTCATCAACCAAACCTCCATTGGCAATATTGAAAACAGTTGAATCAGGTGTGGTGAAACGGTTATTAGGGTAAGAAGAAGAACCTCCGGAAGGCATGGTGGATTTAAGATCCTCCAATGGAGGAGGGGTTGGTGATCCAGTGTCAGACAAAGCATGGCCAGAAGAGAACAAGCTAGAGGAAGAGCCATCAGATTGCAGAGAAAAACCACTCACAGGAGACGAGACACAAGGATACTGAATCTGACTAAATGGGTCATCATCACACACACCACACATTCCATTAGACACCAAAGAACCATGATTATGATGATCATCACCATGATGAACATCATGTGATTTCCCGTGGTAAAGATTGTTTGATGTTGCCTGAGGGATCTCATTCAGCAGCATCTCAAGCTCCTCAAGCCCCCCGTCGTCCTTCACGTTCTCCAACATCTCTTTCCCTATCTCAATGCTTTCACACACCAACAACCACTGACAGAACACAACAAAAAGAAAAGCCAACAAAAAAACAGAACAAAAAACAAGAAGAAACCAAACTCACGCACAGCAATCAAAAGAGTCCATGAATCAGAAAACCCATTTCAGATACCGATTAAAAGAGAGTGAAAAACACAATCCCATAAGAAATTACGAGTCTTGGGTCATCTGGGTTGGGCTGTGGTTGGAAAAACTGAAAAAGTTAGGTCCTTTATTATTATGAAGAGAATTGGGATTGCATTTGCATTTGCATTTTGAGAAAATCATATTATTTGGGTAATGGGTATTGTCTGAGAGGAGTTGGTGAAGCATGCAAATATTGAAGATTTACATGCGGTCACTGGGAACCGTAGGCGTACACACTCAGCGTAGTCTCACAGGCCATTAAAGCTGAAGCAAGAACAGACGCTACGGGCTTTCTATATTTATATAGAGCGAATATTTAATTGGAATATATTTATTTATAGTATAAATATCACAAATTATCGATCATTTTTTACCATATTTAAATATCATTTCAAATTTTTTATTATTATTTTTGCACCAAACAACTATTAAATCCTTTTAATATATCATGATAATTTATGCATCATAGAAATAATTTGTTAATATGTTTCTTTCTCCGAAAATCAACAAAAATATATACTATTCTCTATGTTAATATTCTTTAAGAGAAAAACTCCTTTAAAAAAATTAAAATAATTTTTATGAATTATTAAACTAAAGATAATATTTTATTAAAGAAAAATAGTTGAGGGAACGCCAATATATGCTAAAAATATACGAGAAAAACTTTTTTAGGTGAATATCAAATTATTTTAAATTAAAATATTAATATTTTTAAATTTCATATAATCATTTACCAAAAAAAATCAGATGTTAAAAAACCTTAATTATGAGTTCAAACCAAGTTTATAGCATTGTACCCAAAATCCTGTTTTTTCATTTAGCATTTTAAACAAGTATATTGTATTGTATTCCTAAACAGGTTCTTAAACTAATAAGTCAATGAAACAAATGTAGAACAAATTTTAAATTGTCAAAATCAAAATCATTACTAGTTAAGGTATATAGAAAGAGTAAAAATATTTAAGTTTGAACTTAATAGTGGAGTTTAACTTCTTTATAATAGCACATAATCTTATCATTTAACAAAGCTTACAAAGTAGAAACTTTATTTATATTAGCACAATTATTATTTAAATAAAAAAAATATTAAGGATATCTCTCAAACTATAGTAAAAGACTAATTATTTTAAATTAATAACTGTTACTTTCAATATATTGTAAAAATCATATGATAATAATAAGTAATAGTAATATTTATTTAAATAAGCCATATTGTTATGCCTAAAAATATTTTTTTTTTTGAGTGAGTTTATATTAAACACTTATAGTCAAATAATTTTACATAAGAAGTCTTGGATTAGTTTATTTTTGAAAAAAAAAATACTTCAGAAATTTTTATCAAACTTAAGCAAAGTCATTTTCATATAAATGAATTTGATCCTTCAATTTCAAAACAAATTCTACATATGTTTTATCATCTAAAAATAATTCATTATTTTTTTAATATAAAAATATTTCATATGTTTAACTAATAAAAATGGATTTAAAAGTGAATTTTTTTTTATTTTCTAAAATGTTTAATTAGACTAGTATAAAATAAGTAATTTATGAAAGGACTCTTATATTTTTTAACCACAAACTAATTAAAATAAGAAGAAGAAGAAATTAATCAATTTTGTTAGAATAAATATAAAAGTGATACATTTAATTAGTATGAGAAATATAAATATTAAGGGTATTTAAATTCAACTAATCCAACAAAAATAACTATATATTTATTGTGAATATATAATATGAATGAAATAAAATAAATTAAAACATATCTCTATTTTACATCTGTTTACCAGTTACTTATGTTTCACAATCTAAATGTATAATTTTCATTTCTCTCGTATTTTTTAAAATTAATATATATATATATATATATATTATTACTTGATTATATACATGATACATTAAGAACTTAGTAAAAAATCAATCCCATATTATGTTATATTATATTTATTATTTATACTATATTATATTAACTTATTTTAAATATATTATATATAATAGTATTAAAGTTAGTTAAAAAAAATTAATAATCTTTCATAATTTTTTTTGTAAAAAATGATATTTTAATTATTTAATTTTTAAAATAAAATATTAATTGTGAATTTATTTTATTTAGATTAATAATCTCTTCAATTTTAATTTAAATGTACAAAATTGTAATAATTAAAAAGATAATTTATACAAAACAATTGAACTCAGGTAATTAACTTTAAAATATAATAATTTTATGTTTATTTTTAAAAAAATGATATTTAATATTAAACATATGAAAGTAAAGTTTGTGTAATTTTGTAAGGAATATTTGAGTTAAAGTTTAGATTAGTAAAATAGCTATAAAAAAAATTACACAATTATTTTCTTATTTTTTGTATGTAAACAACACCTCCATATGAAAATAAGATTTCTAAATTTAAGAAAAAAGTTTAAAAAATTTGAATAAACATAAAATTGAGTTTAATATGAAAATTAAATCAAAAAAATTGTAGATACAAGGACACAATTAAATATATAAATCAACAATAAAAATGTTACAACAAGTATTATTCTTAAACATTTTGAAATAAACAAATTTTAACAAATAAAACTGAATATTTAATATATGGAATTAATAATTAATATATATAATATATAACTTAATTAAAATGAGAATAATTTCTAAAAATATGTTAAGTTAGAGACAACTGATAAAATATCTTCTAACAAAAATAATTTTAAATATTTTTTAAATGAGAATATTTTTTTAATAATAAGAGTAACTAATAAAAATCGGAACATAAATTGGTTGTGAGTGTTATTCTCCAAAATAAAAGGGGAATTAGGGAAATTGTGATTAATTCAACCGATGTCAGTGGGAAGTTTTTGTTTCAACTACACGTTCTTCTCGGGAATTACAACAATAAAGGATGTTGTAACCGTATTCTATGCAATTCTTACACGTGTTTAAAATATATTTCGTTAACTTTTAGGTTTTTGAAATTTTAAAATAAAGTTAAAGTTATAAGAAGTTAAAAAATAACTTTTCACATTCTTACGAATGGAATTGTCGGTACTCTTAGGCATTGGAATTAAAACTATATCAATGCAGTACTTAAAAAAAATTTAAAAGGTAAGAATGTTTCATAATATTTTTTTTTTTCAGTAAATAATCTTAACCAACATAACATAAAACCAAATATCTTGTTAACACAACAAGCGGAGAGAAAATTGCATTTGGTTATTAACAATAACTTATAAATGCATTTTCCTTTTCATCTAAATTCATAATTTTATGGGAAGGAGAAGGAGATGATATAGGTGTGAATGGTAAATATCTTTTTGTAAAATTGTAGAATAAAGAGATGTAGAGAAAAAAACAAGTCAACATGTGTTATTTTTTTAAAAATTTCAAAATTATCCTCATTTATTTGATTATATTGTTTGTAGTATTTTTTATTTTTTATTGTTGTAAATTTTTTAATATTAAAAACTAGTATTTTTTATTTATATAAGATGTGATTTTTTTTATAATTTTATATTATATGTTTAATATTTTAAAAATTACTTGATGTTCTGGTTTTATTTAATTTTTTGTTGTATTTATATTAATATATTTTTGTGTATAATTATTATCTTTATGAGTTCTAATTTATTTGATAATAATTTACTATGAATTTTTTTTCTATAGTTAATTGCATTATATTTTTGTTGTTGTAGTATTTTTATTTTTCATTACTACATGATTTTTAATATTAAAAATAATAATTTTTTATTTCTATAAGATCTGATTTTTTTTTTCAATTTTATATTACAATTTTAATATTTTAATAAATTACTTAAAGTTCTATTTTTTTTAATTTATTGAATACATATTTTTTTCTAATTATAATTTTTAAATTATACCTATTTACATTTAATATATGTTTATTTTCTAATTATAATTTTTAAATCTTCGAATATGTGAAAGTTGTTTATTTTCAAACAAAAATAACTCATTTCATTATTAATTTTTTTATAAACAATGGTAAATTTGTAAAATAACAATTTACACCTTTAAAAAAAATTAAAATTTTCTCAGAGTCATCACATCACACTCACAAACTCTCATAATTTTTTCTCAAACATCCACTTTAACTCTTTCTACTGAAAGATCTCTGTTAATCATTCTCCACTAGAGATTTAACATTAGACTCATTTTAGCACCTCCGGTATGTATTTTTGACTATGTGTGGATCAATGTGGGTTTAAAGTACATGTTTACACATACTTTTGTTTGTAACATTACACAAAACTACCCACTTTACTATAAACCCAACAAATGGCATGTACAAAACATTTAGTTTTTAAAAAAAACATGAAACATAACAAAATATATGTACATATATTTATTTTTTTCAACAAGATAACTTATATTATTCCTTAGTTTCTTCCAAATATAGCTTCAAAACCTATATTTGCATCTCATGTATAGTCATAACAGTTCACTACAAAAACAACACGTATAAGGATAAGTTATTGAAATAATTTTTCAACACGAGACAAATCTATATAAAAGGAAACATTTTAACCAGCAATTCATAACCAACTCAATTTCATCAAACATAAACATGCATAACCATATAGACCACACAAGTCTATACATAGAAGGATATTCACCAAGGAATATCTACATACGTCTTCTGAAAGACTCGTATTAAACATTCACTATTAGATATTAACATATGATCCATTTTTAGCTACAAGTATACACAAACCTCGATTGTATGGATCGGGGTAAGTTTAGGTATACACAAACCTCAATTGTATGGTGTTCTGACTATACAATAAGCTCCCCTTCAGATTCTCATAATCTTATGTCTTAATTTATGTGATTTAGACTATCAATGAAGTTAGAAAACTCTATTACAAGATATTTTTTTCCTAACACAACAAATCAAACAGTGATTCAAAAATTATCCCATATTTGTAATCTCAAATTCATATAATTCTTATCAATCTCAACAACCATTTCCATACATAGTTCATTTAGACAAAACCACAAGTCAAATAAATATATTAATTACATTTATATTTAATATTCACATTCAATCAATTAAAGAGACAAAAGGGGAGTGATTGTTTGAGCAAAAGTTTTTTTTGTTTGAGCAAAAGTAGGATCGAGAGCAAAGGTTGAATTTCAACTTTATTTTTCGCTTGAGCAAAAATTTCTTCATTTGAGCAAAAATAAGGTTGAGAGGAAATATTGAGTTTGAACTCTATTTTGTTTGAGCAAATAATCATTCTCTTGAGTGAAATATATAAAAAAAAAATCAACCTCATGCATTAATGACAAGTGTCAATTTTCAATAATATTTCATATTAAAATATATGTGGGTATTAATTAATAAAATAATCTCTAATGTATCAAGTTATACCTTTTTACATATTTTGTGATTTTAATTTAAATAAGAACGATTTATTCCAAAATCTATGTTAATTTCAAGATTTAGGGAAGAACAAAGATAATTGGGCAAAAGAAAAATATACAAAGCTAAAAAGGGAAAGTTGGAATGCACCAACATCGCAAAAGCTGCCCCAAACTCGCAAAAAGTCAAGACGCCACCAATAGATCTCGCTCAAGCGAGATTGCTCCAGTAACATTGGACCTTTTTAGGTTTTACTCGCCTAAGTGAGCCCATTAGCTTAAAATGTTTATAAATGATAAATCACAAACTCACAAACTATATTTTAAATTTCCATATATAAATATCACAATTCATAATGTTATGTTTATATTTCTTATATATAAATATCATAATTAATTTGTTCTAAGACAAAGGAAGTTAACTTGATTTATTAAAATAATTGATGTTGATAATAGTGATGATAGGAGAAATTGATTTGAGAACTCTTAAGAGCTATACATTTTTTTTATAGATTAGTTGTATATTTTTTAAATATAAGTAATGTTGAGAAAAAATGGTTATGTAGTGATGATTATATATATATATATAAAGTGGCATGAAAAGAAAATTGGTAGAATCTATATAATTACATTTTTGGAGTTTGTTGAATTTTCTTGTACAACTAATATAAAAATTTAGGATTTATTAGAAAATATTGGTGTTTGGATTGATGTTGAAGTTTCATTGAGTGGAAATTTGATGAAGTTATAGTAAATTCATCCACATCTTAAAATTAAAAGTTTATACAAATTATAAATTAATTTATATATAAACTAGTTATAAAATATAAGAAAAATTATTTTAATTTATTCTCGTGTATAGTAATAGATTATGTGACATTCAAATTATATGCAAACATACTTAATAAAAATTTATTTTATGTGGATAACTAAGTGGATAATTAATTAATGAAAAATAAATTAACATGTGAAAATTGCAATCCCACGTGCATACATGTCATGTGTATTACTACATAGTTATCATGGTTTTAACAATATTGTATGGGTTGGGAATCACACTAGACACACCTATATAAAAGAAAGGACCAATTTTAACCATTATAATGTTCATATATTTAAAGAGGAAACACCTTCTTCTAGAACTTCTCCCAACTAACTATGATGAAAACTAAAGTAAGAGGCTAGCAAAAATAGGAAAGTGAGAAGGTTAACGTTCTTTTATTTTATTTTATTTTAAATAAATATTTTTATTTTAAAAAACATTATAATTACTATGGAAACATAGATGCGATTCGCCGTGTATCCACATTTTTCTCTTTTATTCAATTTTCACGATGATAAAAATGTAATTTGGATGAGTCGAAATTGAAAAGCAAAAATTGGAGTGTAGAGAGTGATTAAAAGTGAAGGTTAATTTATTTTATATGTAAAATTTAGTGTGAAAATGTGTGAGAGTATGCTCTCTTTGTTGCTTTAAAATAAATAACTAATAGAAAAGTAAGGAGTCATATAAAAACTGTACATTAATATTAATTTAAAAAATTAAAAAATAATTTTATTTTTTAAATAATTCATATGAAATGACAAAATACTTCCCATTAATAAATTTGTTTACATAAAAAGCGGTTATAATGAAAAATCTTTTTATGTATGGTACAGATGAAGTTGCTTTGTATACAAAGTAAAAGAGTTAATACTCTCTTATAAAAATTAATTTCTAAAGAATTTTAAAATTCTACAAAATATTTTTCTAAAACTTAAATAAATATCAATGGATGAAATATAGAAACATATTCTGCAGCGTTCCTCTTCAAATTCAAATACAATTATTAGTTTAAGATTTAAAAAAAATCACAAATGTTCTTGTTTGGTGATAGAATTTTATAATTTTAAATTTTTTTTTTTAATATAATAACCACAAAATATACATTTAATTATTTTTTTTGAAATAATTAAATTATATTTAAATTTTGTAAATAAATTGATAAATAACTTTAAATTAATTTTGTTTTTTTATATACGTAGTTAGATATGATTTCTTACTTGAAACCAAGGTTATCATGTCTTGTAACAATTATTTGTAAATGAAAAAGAAAGAAAAAATATAATGGAAAGTTCAACAGCATGGGATCTCCAAAGGGTAAATTATAGAAAAATATTGTTGTTTTAATAATGAAAGAAGGTGTCAAAAAGTAATTTTTATTGGTTCTTTTATAAGTTCACTTACAAGGGAAGCTATAAATTGCACTGGCCCACATAGCACATATTGTGTTCACAATTTTAAACTGAGACACAATTATCACGTGAAACAAAATTCAATTTAAAGTGAAGAACTATTGTAAGTGATTAGAAAATGTTTCATTTCTAAATCATGTTTGGTACAAGATGTGAACTTGGATTTGACAAATAATTGCCTACATTAATGACAACAAAATATGAACTAATAATTGTTAGTTAACAAAATTAATAAACAAATTTTAATAAATTTATATTTGTTTGTACGCATTTTATTATACTATACTCGTAGTTTATAAGAAACGAATGCATATATGCAATGATATTTTTTTATGATAGAATGGTGTGCGAATTATGTATAAAAATAGTGGTGCATTAATTCATATAATTTAGAATTAAGAAAATTATGACCCAGTAATTTATAATTTTTTTACCTGAATTTTTTAAGGTATATTTTTTTACTACAAGAAAATCTTTAAATAAAAATTAATTTTAAAAATTAAAATGATTAGTTACTATTTCACTAAATTAAAGATTAACTTATAAACTAAAAAACTATTAATATTAAAGATAGTTTCTATTATTAATAAAAATTTATAAAATAATTTATAAATTAGTATTTAATCTTTAGCTACCAAGATTTTAGCTACTTACTACTTTATATTCTAAATTAGATTTATTAGTCTTTTAGATACTAATTTAGAATATAAAATATTCACTACAAGAAAATCATGAAATAGAAACCAAAACCAATTTTTAGAGACCAAAATAATTAGTTACAATAGTGACTAAATTAGAGACTATTTTAGAAACTAACTAAAAAATTGATTTCTAAATTAGTTTCTATTATTGTTAAATAGTTTCTAAATTGATATCTAATTAGCAATCAAAGTTTTAACTACCAATTATTTAGTTTCTAAATTTGGTTTCTAAAACCTTGATTGCTAATTAAATACAAATTTAGAAATTATTTAACAATAATAAAAACTAATTTAGAAACCAATTTTTTGTAGTTTCTATAATGGTCTCTAATTTAGTTACTATTGCAACTAATTATTTTGGTCTCGAAAAATTGGTTTTTATTTCATGATTATGATTATCTTGTAGTGATTAGTACCTAAATTTGAGTAGCTACTTTAGATACCAATCTAGAAACCATTTTATAAATTTATATTAATAATATAAACCACTTTAGATACTAATAATTTTTTAGTCTATAAAATAGTATATGATTTAATCAATATAGTAAATAATTATTTTTTATCTCTAAACTTTATTACTATTTAGTAATATTCTTGTGGTGTTCTAATGAATAATAAAATATAAATATTTAAATTCATCATGTAAAAGAATAGATATTGAATTCACACTTTAACTATAAAATTTAAATAATATTTAAAAGTGTACTAAAAAATATAATACTATTTTTCTGAATTAAGAAAATAATTTAATATCTACATTTAGTTTTCATAATTTTCTTAAATAACTTGAGTTTTTACCTGAAATGGTACTAATGCACTTCATATTGGCAGGATTTAAAAAATAACTTTAATGTAATAGTACTAATACATTTCATAATTTGTAAAGATTTAGAAATTAACTTTAATGGAATGGTACTAATACACTTCATAATTGTAAGGATTTAGAAAATAATCTTAAAGTAGAAGTGATATATTTTAAATGAAAAAAAAAATTATATAAATAGAAATTTCAGTTATTCATATTTTCTTTTTAAAGAATCACCATTTCTCTAAATGTTTTGTTTTTTCTCTAAGATTCTAGCATCCTCACTCATGAGATCAACAATGAGAATGACTTTTGAAAAAGTGCATGAAAGTTAATGACTTTATTAATTAAAACTGAAATTAACAAATATTTTTTTATAGCTAACTTACCCAGTTGTTTATTGTGTTTTTTTTTTTTTTTTTATCTATGATGATAGTATATTATATACGGGAACATATGAGATTTTAGATGTGGAAGCTCCCCAATGAGCATATGAAATATTATATATATATATTTTTATTATTCTCTATGAATAAAAATTATTTTGAACTACTACTCATACGGTATATGTATATATGTAAATATTTATGTTGAAAATTTATGTATATTATAATATTAGACGTGGAAAATATTTTTAGTTTTTTTTTTATAGTATAGTATTTAATTTTAACCTTTCATATTTTTTCTATAAATTCTAGAGTTTATAAACTTTAAATCCTATGAAGTAATATTATAATTATTCTACATTAATATTATATTCTTTAACTATTTTAAACTAATTATTAAGGTAGTATAATTCAATATTTGATATATATTATTTATTTAAAAATTGAATATATAATTTTTAGATATATGAGGAAGAAAAATGAGTTATTTATAACAATTAACAGTTTGTTTATTCCAACTAAAAAAATAAGATTAAAAAATAGAAAGTTGAAAAAAAAAATCGTAAAATTAAAAAAATAGAAATATTTCATCAATAAAATTATAAAAAAAAACATAAATGAATAGGCTAAGATATTCTTCTAACACTATATTATGAATTATGAGAATAACCAATGTACTGACCAAAAGCGACAAATTTTGCTTATAGGTTATGGGGATTTCATTTTTCCTAGGTCTAATCATATAGATATTCCCTGCATCTAACTTTTTATGTAGTCAGAGTCAATAAGTGTCTCTTTATTTATAAAGATTAATTATATCAATATTAATTAAACCAAATTTTATTCCTTTTTGGAGCTGTGTTGTAATTGCACCAATAGAGCTTAGTCATTTGTGTCAACCACTTTTATGTTTTGTTTTACTATACTAATAAACTTTAAAACTATTTGATATATGTTATGGAAAAGATAAAATACGCATGTAAGTTATCTTCATACTCACACAAGAGACTGGTTTGGTATGTTCGGAGAAGTTCATATAGTTTAATTTATTTATAATATTATAATAATTTTTTTTATTTGTCTTAAAAGAAAATATAAACCTCCTAAAAGGATCATTACATTACATGTGTGTGTTTGTGTTTTTGTAATATGTTAATTTTTTCTCACAATTTTTATTATTACACACAATTGTATGGTGAAGAGCACATTTTCTTTGCATTTTGTACCGTATCCCTAGTAGTACTAGATTGAGCATGCAAGCTCAAGGGGTTGGTGTGTTTTTGTTTGAATCATCTTTAGAAAGTGTGAGTTAACTTCCTTCAAAGATTGATGTTCTCACATTGATGAATGATTTTCTAATTTACACGTTAGCTTCATCTATTAATTAGAATATGCATCTTACATTTGTACATAAAACTTCATTTACTCTCTTCAGTAGCACATATTATATTTAGCGCTTTCTTGAGGTCTTTGTACGATTCTTGTCTGCTTGCGTCTAGTGCTTGGATGAACACATTTTTACTCACTTAAAGTATTCAAGCTTACTTTCTCGGAGTGTAATTGAGAATAAATTCACTATTTTAATTACAAATTACTTAATTAGATTTAATTGGACTTTAACTGCAATTATTGATTAAATTCACATTTTTAAGCCTATTAACTTACTTGTATTACTTTGATGATATCTTAAATTACAAGTGATTGTTTTCAATGATTTCAATAGTTTTAGAAAGTTAGGATTTTGAGTTTGGTAAAGGAATAAAATACTTTAAAGACTGAAAAGCTAAGCTGTGTATAAAGTAGATTGTCTGATTATTCAAAGCTCATTGGACCGTTTGCTCTAGATTCATCTGCTATGGATTAACACAAGCAAATTGTGTTGTTTTAGACTCGATTATCAAAGTCTAATTTGTTTATTCAAAATAAAATTAGAAGAATTTTTTTTTTAAAGAAAAGTGGAAACAAAATCTGTAAAAAGGAATTAAAGAACAAAATCTACAAAATTTCAAAAACAAAATCTACAAAACTAGAGAAAATGAATTGGAGAATAAAATCTACAAAATTTCATAAATAAAATCTACAAAAATATGTGAAAAGAATATTGAAAACAAAAATCTATAACGGAATATAAATTTGAAATCTACGAGGAAGAGAAAACTTATAAGAAGACATAACAAAACTCCACACTGGAAGAGACTTTTTAACTTAGCTGCACTATTTTCCTTGGTTTTCTATTTTCTTCTTTGTAAATTTTTTTCGTTTTTCTTCCACATGAAAAACTAAACCTTTTTAGGTTGATTCTCTTGTGATTTCACATTGAATTCTAAGTTTCTATGCAATTTAGTTTTGTTCTTCAATTTATGTAATAGACTACATTGAATAGTTTGGTCTTTTTGAATTTTGATTTCTGCTTATGAATTATTTTTGAACGCTTGTTGATAATTCAATTATATTATTTAATTAGAATTATTGTTTAGTTTGTTTTATTCTAAACAATGTTTTGTTTGCTTACTTCATGAGATAAAAGACTAAAACTTTCACATGTATATGCTTAGATGCGGATGAGAAAGTATATGAATTGATTTAGGGTTTAATGTGTGTTTGGTTAATTCAATTTTATTTTTTTGAAGAGTTCAATGATGGATTAACTGGAGAACCAATTTGTTTCTTAATCACCTTACTCTCATTTTTTATAATTTTTTTATCTTCAATAACAAAAAATCCCTTGTTTTACTAAATTTACAAATTTATAATTGAATTTGTTGACTTGAAGTTAACTAACTCTAATTTTGTTGACTTTTCATATAATATAGATAGATATACACTCATACTATTTTATTTAATTGAAAACGATAAATGCTTCTTTAGAATTGTATCAAGTATCCATTTGCATTTGCATGTGTCTAAACTATAATACTTATCTAAACAATATTTGAATAAATTAATATATTTATTTATAAATTACAAATATACTTAATTTGTGAAATACCAAAATTGATTAATAATTTATGTCTGGGTTTGATTAATTTGTTTAAAAATAATCATTATCTTCTAATGTTCTTTCATAAGTCTAAAATATGTATTTTTTAAATATAAATTATATTAAAAATATTATTTCTTTTTAACAGTTTAAAAGTATTTTACATTGTGGTCCAATGTATACACTTTTTACACAAATACATTTTTTACGATACCTTAATAAAAATGCTGAAAACGAGGTTTTACATTTACCCTATTTCTTTATCCTCTGTAATGTTAGGGTTTGAAAAGTGGCACTTAATTTGCAGCAACCATGAACACCACCTCAAACTAATGCAGCTTCTCGATACTCAATCCATTATTTCCACCAATAATTAACTTCGCTTAATTCAATTCCATTACAAACATCGGAGCTCCTACACAATTTCATTCCGGTAACTCCCAACTTCATTGATTTATTCTTTTATTTTTTTGGTCGAATTGTCATTAATTTTTTATTCAAATTCTGCGTTCGCTTTATTTCCTCTGAATCTCCACCATTTTGTGGATCTTTATCTTCAATGTGTTTTTGATGTTGTTGTTGCTCAATCACAGGAATGGCTGCGAGACTCGCAATTGTGAGGGGCACCGGAGGGAAAGGGAAATTAGGAAGTGTTTTAGGATTTAGTAGGTTGATTCAATCGGTGCCCCAATCTTCTGCTTTATCTAGGAGCATTGATTTTGGGGTTCAGTCACCACAGCCTGTTTTGCCCGAGTTCAGTTCCCCGAGTTTCTCTTTTGGTGGCTCAATGGAGCTCATGGGTGTCCCAAAACGCAAGGTACCCTGTTCACTTATTTGCCGTTTTGGATTTCCTGTTCTTGTTTGGCATTCTAGAGGTTTTGAATTTTACTGCTGGGAATATCCATAGATAGAGTACAGTGATGTGATTGTAGTGTTTTAAGCAAGAGTGGTGTGAGTGTTATAATTTGTGAACTGTTATTGTTTCGGCTTTGTGTTTTTACATTTTCTTAATGGTTCTGTATATCGTGCAGGTTTCTCCGCATAAAAGAGGAATAAGGAATGGGCCAAAAGCTCTGAAACCTATTCCCGTGATTGTCCTATGCAAGTAAGACTTCATCTGTTATGCATTATTGTTTGCTATTATTTAATATGTTTTGCAAATATCGGGTAATTTCTTGTTATTAGCTATATTAGAGCCTTTGAATGACGGGTACTTAAATGAAATACATATCAGTATAAGACAGTTCAATTTAGGTGTGAAGTAAACTTCTAGTGAACAATTCAGCTCTGCATGGTCATATCTTTCAGTCTATAATATTATAGTTTTAGAATTTCCCACAACCTATAAGGCTCACAACACAACAAAGAAAATACATTTTTCTAAAGCGAAACTACTCTGATGTTTGGAGAGGAATGGAACTTTTTATTTCATTGCATGCCATAGATGTGATCCCCTTCTTGCTCTCATGATATTCCACAATTAATCAACCTGCTAATAAACAGTCTAGAAAACAGAAATGATGGTAAGATCCTGAGGAGTGAGTTACCAGACTTTACTCCTCTATACCATTGTGTTTGGTTTCTTGCTTGCCCAGTTCCTATCCTAGCCTCAAATCTCATTAATTGGGATCTATTATGCAATGCACTTTCAGTTCAATAGGAATTAATCAAGAAATTATATGCTCTAGTTTTGCTTAAAAACTGTATATGAAGTTATCAAATAATTAAATTAGTTTTCATTTCTAATGCTACTCAAACTGTTCACTGAAGTTAGATAGTTGCTGACAATATCAGTCTGTTCCAAATTCTTCTTTATACATCATAAGTTGAAGGACAACTAGTAGTTGAGTTGAGAATCATCACACCCAAGGATTGGTTGACCTTAAGCTAGAGGACATATATGTAAAATATTTAATCGGACTTGGTTTTTCTTTTTCACCATGTGTTGTTGGACAATTGTTCAATTTTTTAGAAACATTAGAAAATAGAGTTTGGGAACTTCGCTTTCAACCTTGCTCTTGAATAGCCTGATCCATGTTCTTGGGCCCTCCTTTTAGCTGATGATTCAGCATTGTCTAAGAAGTTAACATAGAATTTCTCTGAACAAAAGGGAGAAAAGAGAGGCAGGGAAGGGTAAACTTTAAAATTTATTTCCCCATATATCTGCAATGTGCGGATTCCATCATCAACTGCCTGTGCAGTGTTTAAAACGGGTTTGCACTGATAAAATTCAAATGAATTTCTATTGTCTATATGTGACGTGCATAGGTTGGTTTTACTTAGTGTAGGACCATTCTGTACTTTTTGCGAAATGATTAAACTATTAAACTTTTCTATTTTTCCAGTTTAGATGAGTAATTGACCTGACTTCTTCTGTAGGAGCTGTGGTCGTGTTAGGCTTCCACACTTTTTCTGTTGTGGTGGGAAACCAAATCAAGGTAATACCGGTGAACAGAAAGGTAGTCCAAGCTAATCAAGCTGTTTCCGAAGCACCAGATGTTGGTTGATGTTCAGAGCCACCCATAAGTAGGTCCGTTTGGTAGTTATGTTTTATTTCCTTCTTGTTTCTTAAGCAATGCCATTATTGGATCCGAGGTTTTTTGCTTTGAAAGATAAATGGGAGTTGTTGATGGGTAAAATTTATGGATTTTGAAGATGATATTCCACATCCATTTTAGAGTAAGCTGCTATAGTGCTTTAGTATTGATCTAAAGACATTTATTTTTCACCTATAAGGAAACAACGTTCTTTTGAAGATAAGTAGGGGTGATTCCTCATATCTAAACCAGCTAAATAATGTTAATCAATCAGATTTACACTATCATAATTAAGGCTTCTTCTTCCTGCACCCCCACAATTTTCTAAATCCCGAAATTGGCCTTAATCTTTTATTTGAAAAAGGACACCATAGTTACCGGAAATAGGGATCTGGGAGTGTTCTACGGATTCATCAATCCGGAACTAAATATTTTTTTTTTGGATGAGGGGGTGTTCCAGAAGCAATTTTTGCATAAATTATTGATTTCTGGATTGCTGAATCTGGAAGCCTAATCCTGTTATGGATTCGTGGATCTGGAATGCTTTTTTTTGAGTTATGGATTTCTGAATCCGGAATGCATATTTATGTTATGGATTGGAGGATTCGGAATGCTTTTTTTGAATGAGAAAATATTTTAAATTACGGATTAGTGGATCCAAAATTTTATCGAAAGTGCCAATCCAAAATTTTTCCGGATTTCGTAATCCATAATGCAAAAAATAAATTTCAAGTGCATTTTATGGTTTTTTAAAAATAATAAGGACAATTTGGTCTTTGCATAACATTGTGGGGGTGCAGGAAGAAAAATGTAAGGGTGCAAGAAGAAACTGCCCATAAATAGTAAAAGTCCACTAATCTGAATTTACCAGACCAGCGCCGTAAGCTTTACAATTTTAGGCCGAAGGGCCTGTTTTATATTGAGTCCACTCCTGCAAGCAGTGACAACTGTGTCCTTATTCACCTTTTAATGCATAAGTGGAACACCAAACACTTAACAAAAGTCCGCTAATCAGTGATAAAACTCGCAATTATTCGTGAATTTTTTTTGTCTCCATGCACGAACTATTTCGTGCAAATGCATTTGCGAAATTCAGCGTTTTACTTTCTTTTATCAACCCGTTTACCTGAAGAATCACAAAACAACTCGAAAACAATCTATGATTATATTCAGTTGCCTAATCAGCTTCAACCTGGCAAGCAATATTTTTGGCAAAAAAATAAAGGAGATATATGACTATCATCCATAGTGAATTCAAAAATTTGGGTTATGTCTCTTTGCAGATCAGAAATATTTCAGGAAGAGTGTTCAGAAATGTAAAATGGAATGCTGGTGAGTTATTTTTCTAGTGGCTAAAGAAATACTCTTTAAAAATGTCAGTGGTAATAAGCAACAATATAAATGTATGGCCCAACCTTTCCACTAGGAAACAAGGATTTGGGGAAAGGGAAATCAGTATCGAATATCCATGGACAAGTGTGAGCTCTGTATTCCAAAGGATCTAAAAATAAAAGCTGAATTTTTTATAAAGAAAATAGTCATCTAGATGTTCCACTTTTCATGCAGGTATGCCTCCATCATGCAGGTGTTAGCACTTGAGTCTTTGTTTTCGTTTTTGCTCTACTCGTTTGTCCCTGGTCTTTTTAATATACGTGTCCCTGGCAAATTTTTTTACCCCTCCATATCTCATCATTATGCAAGATACTTGAGATTTTGTTGCTAATTGCAAACTCGTAAGTGCTTAAACCCTATTTCCCCCTTTAACTTTTGAGCAATAACTATTTATAGGTTCGGTGTTTCCTTGGCACAAAAGGAAAATACTCTTGTCACCACTGTTCACAAAAGACATTTACCCTACAAAATAAAACATTATATTGTAATAAAGTAATAATTTATTTAGACGTAAGATGAAAGTAATTTACATTTATGATGTCAAAGTATCTCGCACAGAATATGCTGCGCCGTGACAAACGAATAACTTCAACAAACTCATTATAGAATTGCTGTTGCTGCAGATGTAATGGAAGAGAAAATTGAAAACTCAATACACTCGAAACATGCAAAAACAGTCAAAATGAAAAGAAGAAAAAAACCTATGATAATCGATTAGACATTTTCCTATAACCGATTAGCCTCTATTTAATTAATATTTTTGTTTATACAATTAATTATAATGATTTTAATAATTATATTATTAGTATTTATTAGTGTATTCTATTATATATAATAAACTAAAATAAAGAAATTAAATATTTTTTTAATATAAAAGAAATAAATAATATAATATTTTTCAATCACATTTATTATAAAATTTCTAATCAAATTTATGTACTCTCTTTTTTAAATCACACAGTCTCACTTTTTAATTTTTTTTCTTCTTTCCATTCCAGCTCGACAATGATGGTGTTCATGGAACGTCCTAACATGGGGTGATGAAAGAAAGAAATGTGTAATTGGAGCATGTAGGAGATCCCACATGAAAGGCTGTATTTGAAATGAAAGAGCTAGTGTAATGAAATTGGAAGATGAAAGAAGGTAAACGGAAGAGAGGGATTATGTTGAGCATTGTAACTGTGGATTTCGGTTTGTAGCTACTGCAAACGCAATGCTGCAGAATTACGCAAAACTCATCCTCACCCCAACCAAAACACTTCTCCTCAATTTCCATTCAATCCCTAAAACCCTAACCACCGCCGCCTCAGCCCGAGACCAGTACTTCGCCGTCATTCACCATATCTCCAATATCGTGCGCCGCGACTTCTACCTGGAGCGCACCCTCAACAAGCTCCGCATCCACGTCACACCGGAGCTAGTCTTCCGCGTTCTCCGCGCCTGCTCCACCGCCCCCACGCCCTCCCTCCGCTTCTTCAACTGGGCCCGTTCCCACCCCTCCTACACCCCCACCTCCCTCGAGTTCGAACAAATCGTCACCACCCTCGCCCGCGCCAACAACTACCAGACCATGTGGTCCCTCATCCGTCAAGTCACCCTCCACCACCGCCTCTCCCTCTCCCCTGCCGCCGTCGCCACCCTCATCGACGCCTACGGCCACCACCGCCACATCGACCAGGCCGTTGAGGTCTTCAACAAGGCCCCCATCCTCAACTGCCCCCAAACCCTCCCGCTCTACAACGCCCTCCTCAAATCCCTCTGCCACAACCGCCTCTTCCATGGCGCCTACGCCCTCCTCCGCCGCATGCTCCGCAAGGGCCTCCACCCCGACAAAGCCACCTACGCTGTCCTCGTCAACGCCTGGTGTTCCTCCGGCAAACTCCGCGAGGCCAAGCTTTTCCTCAGGGAAATGAGCGAGAAGGGCTTCAACCCTCCCCTTCGCGGCCGCGACCTTCTCGTCGAAGGCCTCCTCAACGCCGGTTACGTTGAATCCGCCAAGGGAATGGTCAGGAAGATGATCAAGGAAGGGATCGTTCCCGATGTTGAAACTTTCAATGCCGTGGTGGAGACAGTGTGCAAGGAAGAGGTTCAGTTTTGCGTTGATCTTTATCACGAGGTTTGTGCTTTAGGGATGGTTCCTGATGTCAACACTTACAAGATTCTCATTCCCGCAGTTTCTAAAAGTGACTTCATTGACGAGGCATTTAGGTTGCTCAATAATTTCGTTGAGGATGGTAACCGTCCCTTTCCTAGCTTGTATGCGCCTGTTATTAAGGCTCTGTGTAGGAGGGGGCAATTTGATGATGCTTTTTGTTTCTTTGGGGATATGAAGGCCAAGGCACACCCTCCTAATCGCCCTCTCTATACCATGTTGATTACCATGTGCGGTCGTGCCGGGAAGTTTGTGGAGGCCGCAAACTACCTCTTTGAAATGACTGAGATGGGGTTGGTCCCCATCTCCCGCTGTTTTGACATGGTTACTGATGGGTTGAAGAATTCTGGCAAGCATGATTTGGCTAGTAGAGTGCAACAGCTTGAAGTTTCTATCCGTGGTGTTTGATGGATCATGTCTTTGCCTCTACCATTATTGCCCATGCTCTGCATCCCTCAAGCTCAAAAATCCTCTACTCGTTGGAATATAGGTCTTAAATCCTTTACTGTCTCTATTCTATCTGTGTTGGGCTGTAGTTCTTATTTAGTTATATTTCACTGTCAATTGTGTTCATAAACTTGATGATTTTTTCCATCATTCATTCATACCTTTAAGAAATTTATTGGTTACATGTCGTACAGTCATGTTGTGGATATAGAATTAAAGCAAAAAAAAAATAGTTTTGTTCAGAAAACACTACTCCTTAAAGATGAATACCTACCCCTGAAATTTTGCTTACAGAAAAAAAAAAATCACATATCACATTAAATTTCATGTATTTAAAATCTCAATTTCTTCAGCATATCTCCATTTTAGTCTACTAATGTTTTCTTATAATTCCAATCCACAGATGTCTTGAGGGGCCTGAAGTGCAGACGCAGACACTATTTGATGTAGTCCTAGCTTGATTCCATGTAGCTCTTGGTGATTTTTGACATCTTGTTGTTTGATGGATGCCTTGCGTGGGTTAAATGGATGAAGAAATTTTAATGGAGAAGATGAATTTGATAGTAAATATAGAGGTTAGGCCAACTCTTAATAAGTTTTAAGTTAGACACAAAACTAGTGCTAACAAAAAGTGAACAAAAAAGACAAGATGTGCACAAATTTAGGTAGCATTTCTTTAATCAATTCTAAGTTAATTTACAGGAGGGTTAACATTTATTTATAATGCTAAGCGCAATCAATGTGCAAATTTTAACTTTAAAAATTCTCTACTCCCATGGTGACAATTGGCTTCTTTAGATAAACTTTTTTCATTTTTTTATCTCTTTTTCTCCTTCTCGATCCCTTTCCCGGTCTTTACCCTATGACCCATCATACCCATATTCAGAGGGGTAACCCTCCCTCTTATGTCATCTTCTAGAATAGGATGTGTGTTAGCATTATCTTTCCTAGAGGTAGACCTTTTTTGAGTTGCTGTTCTACCCTAACACATAGTCAAACCAACTCAACTAAATCTAGGTTATGGTCACTTTGAAATAACCTCGCATTTTTCCTTGACACTGGATCTCAAGATGAGAAGTTTCATTTTCTGCCTATATTCCTCCACAGATAGATCCCTCTGTCTAAGTCTTTGGAGTTGATACATCAACTCCCTTTCATAGTAAGAGGGAACATATGGTGTGTCCTAAGAGTAGTCTTTAACTCATTCCAGTATCTAATGTGAATAGAAGGATCTTTTAGTAAAGTGGTCCACCAAAATACATGGCTTGTCCCTGAAAGCTCATTGTAGCCAGGGATACTTTTCTATCTTCTTCTACACGGTGCCTATTAAAAATTTGTACCACCTTCCCAATCTAAAAATTCATTTATATAAATTCTTCCAAGAAATGGAGGAAAAGGTCCACCCTTGGGAAATGTTTATTCCTAGGTCTTTGATGATTTCTAGGGTGGGGTTGGTAAGGATATTCAAAACTCAGAATGTTCCCGTACTCTCTTCTTGTAGAATTAAGTACTGATTGATTTTCAAATTTCTCTAGTTTCGTAAAAATTGTACAAAATAGTATAGACTTTATTTTGGACTTATATCTGAGCCATTTTCTTGAGCCAATTGTCATGGACGATGTATTGGGCCAATTAGAGTAGGGTGTAAATAAAATAAAAAATAGTCTAGCTAGAGTTACAATCAGACCTCCTTGGACCCAATGCAACTCTATACCATCTAGGATGCACGAATAAATTACTAGAGTGCATTATAGAAAGCACGGACTAGCAAGGAAGGCATGAAGGTCTACATGTTATTCCTTCAATAGAAAGAATTCCCACCAATGTCAAAACACCGCTTGTCTTCATGGGAATGGATAGGATTCTCTCCAATTAGAGGAAGTCAATTGTCACCATGATAGTAGAGAATTCTTAGGGTTAAAACTTACACCTTGGTTGTCCTTAACACTATAAATAAGTATTAACTCTTGTAAATTAGTTTAGAATTGATTAAAGAAATGTTGTCCAAATTCGTACACATCTTACTTTTTTCGCTGTTAACATAGTTTTGTATCTAACTGTACCGTCCCGTACCCGGGCGTTGACCAGAAGTCAAAGTCAAAACATGGTGGCACCCCTCAAGGGACCCAAGGAAGGTAAGACGTCGCCCGAGTAAGACGTCGCCTAAGTAAGACGTCGCCCGAGTAAGACATCGCCCAAGAGAGGCATCGCCCAAGAGAGGCATCGCCCAGAAGAGAGGCATCGCCCAGAAGAGAGACATCGCCCAAGAGAGGCATCGCCCTAAAGTAAGACGTCGCCTAGTTAAGGCATCGCCCAGGTAAGGCGTCGCCCAACTAGGGCGTTGCCAAGATCAAATATCACTAAAGCAAGGCAATCACAGTGTGGTTCCCCATGGGTAGGAAAGACCATGGAGGGAGCGACGCCGTGGGAAGACCTCAGGTCCCGATAATCCGGGGTAGTAATAAAGTGAAGAGAAAGGTGGCTTCAAGGCCATAGTAATAGCACCAGTGTAGGGCAGCCTGACTCGTGAAGTACCCCTGCCGCCCCAGAGACGCCTTTGGGACAGATACGACTCAAGAGGAGGGTCACGCCCAGGGTAGCCAGGTGCAGGGTACGAGAGAAAGGCAGATACGCTCTCAAAGTGAGTGACTAGATGATTGGGGGCATGAGTTGGCACCCAAAAAGTCACCCCTTGCGCAGTAGCACTCCCAAGCAGGAGGGCTCACACGAAGAAACGCCCCTAGATGGGGTCATGGCGCTGTGAGGCCCTCCACGTGTACAGCAGCCAGGTCAGAATAGAAACGCCATTTAGTCAGGTGCCAGGTAATTAAAGTCATTTAATACAGTTTCCGTTTCGAGCATTTAAGGTACTATAAAGGCTCCCAAGCGTTTTTAACGTCTTAAATGCGTTGCGTTTTATAATTAAATGCGCTAATTAAATGCGTTACGTTTTTATAATTAAATGCGCTTTAAGGTGCTTTGAATGCGGGGTAGCTTAAATAGCGCCTTGAATGTGGGGAACGGGGTTCGAACTTTTGGCAAATTTTCCAGAAACGCTCTAGTTGCTTGCTCGAGCCTTGAGGTTACGTGCGAGGGACTGGGGAAGGATTTTTGCCGGAACGAAAAAATAGACACTAGACACAGTTCCTTTTTACCACCTTCAGAGTGCCATACACGGTGCTCCGATACGGAGGTGCATAGTTTTTGGTGTTTCTTGCTGGCTGACTTGAGTGTCGGAGTGCAAACGGCCGCTAGGGTGCCCTTTTGTCCTTCTTTGCAGGAATCCCCAGGTAACCAGTGGGAAGGAGTCCCTAGCTGACGGTTGAGGTTGCGCACGAAGACGTCCCAGGTCAACCGGACGGAACATTTGGCGCCCACCGTGGGGCCGATGTAAAACATCAGTCCCACCACACAAGTTTTTCAGTTCCAGTTGCAGTTTCCAACCTAGTTTCGGCCCTCAAATCGCAGATAGTCAAGGGGGGCTTCCAGAAACCACGAACATGAGACCCGCACGCACTAGGAGCAAAGAGATGACCATACAACAAATCGTGGAGAAGCCCTCCAATCAGTGAATGAAGAAGCCAAGGCTGACCAGTTAAGGCCATTCCTTGAGCGTGGAATGTGGCAAACCTTAAGTTGTATTTCAGTAAAGTCAGCCTAGCTCGGTGTCAGTGCAACCACTCGAGTATAGCCGCCCCGTGAGTAAATGGTCACCTAGTGCCAGGTAAGACAGGGGCATGAGTACCATGCAGGAGAGCCCGTCAGCTCGACCCAAGGGTTCGGGGGAGGTCATCGGTGATTGGGCACAAGAGAGACAATCTGGACATGGGCACCCTTGATCGCAGCTCGCCACCGTAGTGGTTCGAACCTTTGAACAGACGGAGATAGAAGGGCTAAAGTCTGCCATTGGAGTTAACCAACGAGAAGAGGCCTCAGCCAGTCGAGGAGTGGCTTGAGAGGAAGATCAACGGCAAGACGTTTAAGCTGGGGAAAACTTTAGACGGCGAGACACAAGACCAGATCGCCAAGGTAATAGTTAGAAGTGATTTCAGTTAAAGCAGTTTTTCAAGGGACACTCTTTAAGAAGTAGTTTCAGTTAAAACAGTTTTATCAAAGTTTCCAAGTTATTTAAGTTCGCATGCTTATTGTTTTAAGTTTCCAGAAAAAAGACCCTATCGCTTTTATGAGATTTAAGGCAACAGTAACCATAACTTCTTAGAAGTTGGCCTAACTCTTGCCTGAATTGCATATGGCTTCGGAAACCCACAGCATGTACCAGGTATGCTTATGCCCTCAATACAGATCAACATGGTTTGATAGATAATTTTTACTTTTTCTGTGGTCAATTCTTCAGAAAATGAAGCAGGTTCGGGTTGTAGAGTAATAAAAACATCAGACATGTTGGTTGCGAACCAGCAAGACTCCAATGTCAATTTTTGCGCTGTTTCTCTTTTAAGTGTTTCTAATGAAAGGGAAATTTTGTTCTTAATTTACACACAATTAAGCATGCTGACATTCAAATTCTACCTCTCATTTTTTTTATGTATGATGATTGAGATCGGTTATTTTGAAGTTGCCTCAGATTCATTCCCTCTGTCCATGACACTAGCTCATGAGTCATACATAGTATTCCTGTTTAGATTGTTTGAGCAACTTTAACACACGCCTTTTTACTTTATTTACAGGTTGCCCTTCTAAGTGTTAACATATATCTGATATCGCGATTACTTTAATGGTGGCATATTCAAGCTACTATTGTTTGTCAATTTTTGAGTCTGAACTTATATGGAGGGCACACACAAATCGAAGAAAAACAAAATCTATTGGAAGAGGTAATAATGGTGACGAGGATGATTACATTACCATATCCCGCAGCGTAAAAATGATGTTTCTTTAATGAGAGAATTAAAAAATGTATTTAGACTTATTTGGAGAAAGTTTCATCAAAGACTTATTCATCGAAACAGTTAAATTGAGGCCGAAATGAATGCAAGTGTTTTTAAGAACTGAAAAACTTCATCAAAATCGTCAAAGGAAAACAAACTATTTAGGAGAAATGTTTCCTGAATTGTTTATGAAAAAAAATGAAGGAAGAAGGGAAAAATCTACTATTTTCGGAACTGTAAAACTATATCAAATCTACTATCATTTGCGTGCATACTTATTTTTTCTCAAAATCAAGTTTACCTTATAAGAAAAACAAGTTCATTTAAATTTGTGTGTCTGTGTAAGGACATCAAAAAAATTAATTTTAAATTAAATTGATTCTGCTTAAAATTGGTTTCAAACCAATTCAATACGAATTAAACATGTAAATGTTCTTTAAAATCAGCTTAATAGATATTTTAACAGAACTCAAAAAATAGTAAACTTTACCATATTATTCTAACGGCCTATCAAGATTAGGCCCATTTTATTTATGAGTTCTCTGCACCATCTCTCACCCAGACACATAAAATACCACTAACACAAATATTTAAGTTTAAAAAAATGAAATTAGTATTTAGACTCTTTTTTTCTCGTATAGTACTATTTTTATTTTTATTTTTCCATTCAACACCTTTTTTTTTATTTTTCTATCTAACATTTTTTTTTTCTATTTTCCTATCTAACATTTTTTTTTTCATGATTTCATTTTGTATTTTCGAAAAAAAAAACCCTCTTAGAATTTCTAGAGATGATGTTTTTAGAATGTAAATGGAAAAGAAAAAAAATATACTAAATAGAATAAAAATAAATTTAAGAACCAATCAAATAAAATAAAAAGTAAAAAGAAATTAATAAATTAAAAATAATTGATAATTTTAATTTGGATGTATTAAAAAAAAAATTTAATGGTTGTAAAAAAAATAGATATTTTTAATGTTTAAAATAATTAGAAATATATTGATTGAAAAAAGAAATGAATTTTTATGAAATAAAAATAAAAGTAATAAATTAAAAATGTTTAGTTTAAATTTTTTTTAAGAATAAAGAAAATAAAAATTAAATTTGTAACAACAAGTTGAATTTATAAACATAAATTAATATTTATTTTTGTTATTATTGATTATGCAATCATGTTAATTTTAAGTACAAAATATAGTACATAATTATAAAAAAATCAAAGTCCATTAGCATTGATTAATAATAATGAGCAAACAGATAATCTTGAAATGAGAAGTTAAAGTTATTTATTAATAACAAATGTCGACAAGGTTCTTGTTTTTGTTGATAATAATCTGTTGCAACTGCAAATGAATGTTGATAAGGATCATTCATTGTTGTAATTAGTTGCTGCTGGGAATGTCTGCTCGGATGATAACTTTTGCTATGTGGGTGGATCGTTTAGTAATTGTGGCATTGACAAGAAATATATTGAATTGTTCATGTACAATTTTATGTAAACTTCGAGGTAAGAGAGGTGAGTCAATGTGGACAAACTTAAAAACCAAATCTTTCCTAGTTAGAATCTTCCTAAATTATTTTCAATTTAAAAAAAATAATCAAAGAGTAGCAAAATTCTAAAAAAAAACTAATACAAATATTACTTAATGTTTAAAAATGAGAAGAAAAAATACAATAATAAATAAATATAAAAAAATAAAAACAGCAACAATAAAAATAAAAATAAATAAAAAATGAAAAAAAAATAAAAGAATGCTGGAGAAATAAAAGTGTTACTAGTGTTATCCAAAAAAAAATTAAAAAAAATCTAGAGTGCTATATAGAGAATTAAAAGTGAATAATTTTTAAATTTTTTTCATATATAAAATCAGTTATTATTTTTCTTTATTTTCCTTTTTAATAAAAGCCTGCAGAATGTTAAACAAGAACAGTACGAGGAAATTAATGAGTAGTGAGACGATGATGATGACGGGAGAGAACGAGAAAGGAGAGCGATGGAGCGGAGCGATGACGAATCTGACGGAGATGTCATCCAATCTCGAATCTCTCCAGAAGCTTCTTCTCACCAAAGCCGTCTTCGTCGACGACGACACCTTCTCCAAAGCCTCCCTCACCGCCGACCAAGCCCGCTCCATCAAGCTTCTCCAGCAACGAGTTGAGACCTTGGAGAGAGAGGTCGACGCCGCCATCACCGCTGCCGCTCGCGCTCGCTCCGAGAAACGACAGGCCGAGGCCGCTCAGAAAGCCGCCGAATCGCGCGCTCAACAGCTCACCGCCGAACTTGAAAACACCACAAGTATTATCATCTTCATCATACTCCGTTTTTACTCTTAACATCTCATTTCATCCTTAATTGAAGTTTGGAATGGTTCTGGTCTGTGATCGGTGAAGCTAATCGTTTCTGATTTCTTTTAACAGAGGTGTTTGAGTTGCACATGGAAGAGCTTCGCGCGAAGCAAGAAGAAATCGAGAAGCGCGACGAGGACATCAAGCTTCTCGAAGCTATAATTCGAACACTTGGAGGAAAGGAATCGCTCTCTACGTCTCGCTAAAAGCATTCGCGTTAGGCGTGGTCAACCCTAACCAGTGGCAGTATCCCCTTTCGTTACTTTGTAAATTAAATTTTACACTACTAAGTAAAAGATTCTCATCCTTATGACTGTAATAAATGTTGTTGTTTTTGCATGAAGGAATATTGATAATTCTTTTTGCACGATTAATTGCTCTATTGATTCTCCTGTGGCAAATGAGGATAGGGAATGGAGGAAGTGCAAGGGAGATTGCAACATTCAAGTGTTGAACTTTGTTTTGACTTGAAACGAATTTTCATTCGTTGCATAGCACGCAGTTGTCATAAGTTATGATACATCGTATTACTTCTGATCTGAACCTCAGGGTGAATAGTTTCCTCACAGTTGGAGTGTGTGTTTGAGTAAACAGTTCAATTAAGTGCTATTTGAGTAAGTGTTATCATGTAACTACTTTTTTACAAGTTCTTTATGTAATCAAATAATACATTATTAAACTGTCTTCATTTACTGAAATTTGTAATCTGTTATAAGTTGTGGTCGAGATTATGAAAATAAGTTGAAATTAGATCATGGATATATCATAAGGCATTGTTATGAGTTTTTCCAAATATTTGTGCAAGTGATAGTGTTATAAGATAAATCAATAACATGTGAATAAGTTCTTTTAAATGGCCATTAAATACTTTAATCTTGTGAAAAATTCCCCTGTCATGTCTCATGGCTTCAGTATAAATTCAAATTCTTCTTGTTTGCACTTAACCAATTGGTCTACCTTTCCCATCTTTTTTTTTTAGTTGAGGACGAGACTGAAAGTGTTTGTCTATGCTTATTGGAAAATGTAATAATGAATGGAATGGAGCATGAATGTCTCAAAACAATTCAGTAAGAACTAAATGAATATTAGAACGCAGGTAAGATGAACACTTGCTAAAATTCCCAAGGTAAACTAAAGTACTCTCTGAATTACCTTTAATCACGGTAGCTCTGTGGCTTTGGCCTGTTGCAATTAAAAAACCAGTGATCTCTATCCCTCCTTTCTCTTTATTCATATGTATCCTGTTGTCTGATATACATCTTTTTGTTTATATCAATCCTCTCTGTTCTTTGAACTCTGTGTGTGCAGTGCAGGCTATCCATCTTCTATCCTCAAATCTCAATTTCTTTGTTCATTCTCCCAGAAACTCTAGCTAGTGTGTAACTTTTTTTGTTCCTCCTTTTGTAATGGTGGTATGAAATCCCGTGAGATTATTGACCCTGCAAGACGCCAATGGATTCTCTATTGGGAAGAAATTAGTCCAATACTACTATGGTCCCAATCAAATATTAATGTTACATATACTCAGTTTTTTTTTTAATTTATGAGGAAAAGGCAGTAGTAAGACTATTTATGTGTCTTATGCAGATTAACACGCGATTACTTAATATATTTCTGTTAACCTTATAAAAAAAAATCATGGGTTAATACGGAATTCAATGTTAAACTGTAATTTAGTAATGTATTATTATATTGTATTAAGATTGTAAATTCTTAAATAATTGTTATTATAGTTCAACTCTTTCTATTAATGTGAATAAATTATTAAAGAATTATTTCAAAAAGGCATTTTTACAACATTCCTTGTACTGACATTTCACTCTTTATTTAATGAATTTACTCGTAATTTTGCAAGTTGTAATAAATTTTAGTTAATAATGAAAAGAATACGTTAAAGCAATTTATTTCTATGGAGAATTTTAAAAACATAATTTATTATTTAATTAAAATTAATTTTAACTTTGGCGCTTGACTCTTACAAATTTTGGTAAATGAAGAAAAAGAGAATGTTGGAATACACATTGGAAGCAGTACAAATTCCAATGAAGTTTCTGGGACCAGGATCCTTTAGAGTAGAAATTAAGTACATGAAGTTATCATCAAACATTTAATAACTCTTTATATATTTGGTAAATTATTTTGTAACGAAAGCATAAGAGACCTGAATCCAAGGTGGAGTGAGAGAAACCTCGTGTAACGTGGATGGACATAAAAAAAGTACATCATCCAACTATATTATACCAAACTTGCTGCTTGGTCTGTTTCCTCTTGTCATTCTCATTGTTTAGACGTTTCTATTCTCTTTTTCTTTTCTGATATGTACTTCCTTTTCCTTGCTAAATGTGCTCTGCATTCAACCAAATCAAATACCATATGTCAGATAACAAGAAAAGAATTCATCTACTTTATTCATATACCATGCCTCCACATATTGCACAATAAGCAGTTTCCACTCCACTTTATTGTTTATGCAAAAATGCCAAATTCAATCTTCTATCTTTCTATCCACCAAAAAGATGAAAACATTCTAACCATAGTACATAGTTAAGCATCACTGAGGAAAACTAATAATGATACTGAAATTCTATCTGAAGCATGACAAAAACATAGAATTAAAAGTTTTTTTATGTAATAATGACATAGAAAGAGTTTGAGTATTACATATGATAATTTAATATGCAATATGTGCCAGATGTTAATCATGCTGATGCACTTGTCATCAATTCCAAGAAGTCCTTGTCTGATTTCTTTCTTTCTTTGTTTCCTATCTGAATGTGAGTGAAACTTCGGTCAAAAGGAAAAAAAAGTGATGTTGGACCTGTCAAAGCCAATCATTTCAAATTCTCATACACTCATTGCTTTGGTTGGATCCAAAACCTCGAGGCCCGTGTCGCATATTCTAAAGTTTAAGGTGCTTCTGTCTGAAAAAGCTTATGGTTTTGCCTTATATTATAGTTTAAAATCCAAGAGACGCCTCACTTAATGTTTCTTCCAACTTTTGATCTTCTCTTCTGTCTAACATATATAAATAACCTTGAATGTCTCACTCTCATTGATTAACTCTCATATCAATTGTCTTCAACTCATTCGGTCTCACTTTATCCTTCACTCCTGTCCTGTCTTCCCTCTCCAAATTATCATTCTGTGCCATTATTTCCTCTCAGCTGTTTCTATGGAGGTATTATTCTTGTAACCTTTAATCTCATAGACTGTTATATGGTTCCTTCAGACATTTTCTCTCATTCTTGCATACATGGCCTTTAATCATTAAGCAGAAAAATATTCAAGATTGTGTGTATTTTTAACTTCAATAGCTGTATTGTAGAGTATGTTATTCATTAAATTAGTAAATGAAAGCATAATGCATGGTCTGTCAACACAATTTGAAGACAGATCTTAGATATTCTTAGGTGTTTTTGATGTTGTTTTCAAATTAGAATTCAATTTTTATTAATATATTAAATGTCAGTACAAGTGTTTAGGTGAATTTCAATTTTGATGGAGAACAACATCTTAAAGAATTGCATCAAAACTAAAAGGTTATTACTATTGTTTAAGCAAATAATATCAGTTTGTAAAATAAACAAAAGGAGATAACATCAGTTACAGTGATGATGCCATTAATGACACATGCTAATCTAACCTTGTCTGGTTAGTTCTTAACATTGGAGTCAATTCTGTTCAAAAATATTCAATATCACTTGTTCTACTTTGCAGGTTGTTGAGTTAAAAGTGGAGATGGTTTGTATACATGAGAAAAGACTAAGGAAATGCCTCTCAAAATTAAAAGGTTTGTTTGATTGGAAGAGTTTGCTAATCAGTATTACAATAATTCTGAGTTGGTTGTTGAGCTAACATATGGATCATTACTACATGCAGGGATAGAGAAAGTTGAGGTAGACACTAACTGCCAAAAAGTAGTAGTGAGTGGATACACACACAAGAACAAAATTCTAAAGGCGATTAGGAGAGGAGGTCTGAAGGCTGATTTCTGGTCTGCTCAGAATGAGTTACTTAATGCTTATGTCAGTGCCAATTATACCAACTTGAGATTCAACCCCTTCAGCTTCTTCTAATTTTTATCATCCCCAATTACACCAAATTTCATATATCTTTCATTTTGAGGGTTTCTTTTTGGACTTTAATACCTTTTGCCCAGTGTGGGATGATAGATATATACACTAGTGTGTATTCATTTTGCTTTTCATTTCCACAGAAATCATGATCAATCAGAATGTCCAAAGAATATAGGGTGTAATAGAGACATATCCAACTAATTTTGAGGCTTTTGGTGTTTTTACAAATTTCAAACTCAAGCTTTCTTTGTCTGCATTCACTGCAATTAATTACTGAAAGATCATAAACTAAAATATAAAAGGTGTATTTTTAAAATCTCATTTAAAATATGTTCCCTTTTAAGTGTAGTTAAGTTTAATGCAAGTTGATGTAAGAATCTGTCCACAACATCATAAAAAACAAAAATTAAAATTAAAATTTCTTGTATGAAACAAGGCTTAAGTCAACATTAATAGTGGTACACCAACGACTATCAGTGCATAGTTTGCGATTTCTCACTTTTGATATGAAACATTTCTGACAAATTCCATTTCATATTCTTGCTTAGATATATTCTTTGATTGAGTTATATGAAATTATTCTACCTAGTCCGTTAGAAGCACAACATTTTCTCTTCTAAAATTTATGACTTTTATCTCTATAAAATAAATTCGTTTGTTCATTGTTGAAATCTTATCTTCATTTTATTGAACCTAACGTTTTAATGAATTTTTTTTTTCTCAAATAAAGATTTTACTTATTCGGCTTTTGATGCTTTACTGTTATGATATATATTACGTGTCTGTGAAACTTCATGATTGCAGTGACCGCTTGGTCAAATTTCATTGAGATGGTGTGTATTATATTTACAATCACAAGTTCTCTCCATGTATCTTCCTCTTTCTCACCAAAGACTCGTTCCATTATTGCTCTGCAATATTCCTAAACAATTGTATTCTCTACCTGAGAAAACAGTTTGGGTTTCAGAATGATTCGACTAATTTAAATAAAAATATTCAACATTTGTAGCTTTTATTAGATTTAATTTTTCAAATTAGATAAAGATAAAAGTAAATAACTACAATTATTAATAAGAAAATTCCTTAAATAAGTTTTAGGTCTTAAATTAAGTTATTTTTTAGTAAAAAAAGTAAACTGTGAATCTAAAAAAGTAAAAAAAAAAAAAGGTTCAAAGTCTTGAAAAAAGATTTTATATTAGACTACTATTGTATTGATTTTCTTAATTAATCCTAAAATATTTTTATATTATTCTTTTGCAACCGTCCGAAATACAAAGATGTAACATGTTAGTATCAAAGAGTTTAAGACATCACTTTTTAGCAATATTAATTTGAGTGGCATTTCAATTTAGGAGATATAAAGAAATAATGTTTTGGACTCAATTAAAAACTTTAATTTATCAAAGTATCTTTTACGAGTCCCACGTTAGATAAAATAACCTATTTAATGTGATGCATAAATCTTGACTCTTTCACCTAATCAACTAGACATTTTCGATTATGTTCTTCTCTTATATATTTAAATCCAAATAATCGTTATTTTCATTAGGAGTTAACCTCCTGTAGATAGAAGATTAAAATGCAAAAAATAAGAGACTCTACCATCCCTATTCTTTCAACTTCCTTCGAAAAAACTTATTTAAAAAAACATAATTTTATCAAAGAAATTGAATAATCATTTAGTACTAAAAAAAAGATTTGTTTCAATAAAAACATCAATATTACTAATATTAATTATGTTCTGTTTTATTTAAGTTGAAAATTAATATAATTTTTCTTCATTGTTTGTTTGAATTTTCTTTAATATAAGCCACGCATAATATGCAAAAAGAAAATAGATAAACTACAAAACATTTTCTAAACAACATTTAATATAACACATCAAAGTGTATTAAAATACCTAAATTTAAATTCGAAAATACAACCAGAGACAATTCCTTTTTTTAATTTAATATGCATGTGAGTTACCTTGAATACAAATAAAATTATGTAAAGCGCAGAATGACAATTTGGATTAAATTGAAATCTGTAAATGCCACATCTCAAAAATACAATTCAATCAAATAAAAATTATGTTTCACAATACTTAAAATTTTTGGTTTTCTGATATACAATTAGTTGAATCAGTTTCAACAACCCTGATTAAGAAAGAAGTTCATTAATCATGCAAAGTTAAAGGACTACAGCAATTTCATCATAAAAATGCTCCAATTTCATTCTAAACCCTAGTCATCCACCACCATTATCTATAAAGCGGAACAATAGTGGGAGCAAGGTTAATAAACATACCCAAAGAATCGAAACACTCAACACTACCTAGGAATACCTATAACACTAGTCAAACAAAAATATTACCTAAACTAGATCTTAATAAGCTCAAGACTGAACAATTATAAATCTTTATTATACCTAGTTTAAGACTGTATTGGCTCTGCGTGCTTGCGCAGGCAGAATAGCACCTCTTTAATACTCGCTGTGAGTAATAACGGCCAGTGATTCAAAGAAATGGCCGACAAATGAAATAAATTGAAGTGCTCATCTCCAACCTAGAGAAATTCGATCGCTTAAGAGAAACTGGTTGCAAACACATTGGTCATTTCAGTTGTAAAACAATAATAACCAGACACAATGTTAACCAGCATCACAATTGTAAAAGCAACAAATCTTTCATATGCCATTAGAACGAATGAACAACTTAAACTGAGGCTACAAAAACAGATCACCAGTTCAGCAGAAAAAACAATTCTGTCATGCGGCTTTGGAATCAACAGAAACCAGCAGCACAGCTAGACAGCCATCATCAGTGTACCAACTGCTAATACCATTGCCAACCCGATCTCAGCAAAGAGGGCAGCAAAAGTCAGCTACAGTAACTGGTTAGTGCTTGAAATTATTCACGAACACATGCAAATCTTACTACTAAAGATGCGTCAGCTACCACCTCACAGCTACAGTGTCATGGAGCAGTGTGCTACAACAAACGTATCTCACTACATTAAGTGACAGATGTTATAATCTCGAAAGGTCAACTTTAAAAATTATCCATTAGAATATCCTAAAAAAAGTAACCATGAATATGTTACCATTTGTCCACTTCCAAATAAACACCAGCACATTAAAGTTCATATTTACGACCCACAGTTTTATGTTTAGTATCCGCATCTGAATCAACAAATGACAGGTCCAACTCCTATGAGGGGCATCGGCTACATGTCAAAATAGGCTCAACTTTTTCGTCACAGCATCAAGAATCCCTTTTAGGACACTTTTTTCCAAGGTCAAACACCATTACCAAATAAAAATCAGAATATTCTCAATGGTTATGAGGGATCTCAGAAGAAACAAGAAAGTAAACCAAAAAAAGCTTACCAATTATCAGATCATTCAGGAAAAAACCAAGTCAACTAATTGACTGTTTATTCAGCACACTGGTAAAAAATCATCCTAAAATCGGCATATTCTTGCAACCAGCATCAAATTCACGACCAATCATCAATGACACAGAAACAGCATCAACAGCAACAAGTCAACATGCGCCTATCAGGCCCCCCATCACTTTTCCCGATCATAACTATAAAACCCAATAAGTTTTTCAATATAAATTAACTGAGCTTACTAGATCAGTCACTCCTTCCAATAAAGTGTGAAATGAAAATGGAGATGTGGAGAGAGAAAACTGTAAACAGTAGAATGAAAATAAAATGGCAAAATCCCTTAAACTGAGATAGAATTATCCTATCAACTACAAGGTCTAATAGTTACCAAACACTGAAGTAGATGACATAGCAAGTCCAAATATAAAAACATCCAAACATCAAGGAAGTCTGACCCTACCAAACAGCACTTAGATCATAAAATCCTTCAATGACTCTGATAAGACCATTCACAGACTAAAAGATCCAACAATAGCAAAACAGCTACATGTGCAACAGTCCATCATCTCTAGAATTGTTGATGTGAAACATATCTTACTCCTGCAAGAGAACAAAAATGGAAAAGTCACAACAAATAAATACCTTGTTGACTAAAAATTTGGTAAATTCTATTACTGCATTAAGACACATTACTTACATCACCATTTGAATTTCGAGGAGAAGGGCTTCGTGAAGCTTCAGGGCGACCACGTGGTGATACACTGCGCGGGGAAGGTGATCGTCCATCACGGCTACGATTTGCTGGACTTTCACCACGTGGGCTTTTCCTAGGGGATGTACTCCTTTGGGGGGAAGCACTGCGCTGCGGGGAAGGACTCTTCCGAGGACTAGGACTGCGTCGTGCAGGGGAACGACTATAAAGAATATCAATGAAAGAGTCAAACATAATTATAATTATAAATGGGGTAAAAACAATTGCAAGAACTATATATCAACAAATGAAGACCTATCAACTGATCTGCTCCGGCTTCTACTATGACGCTCATCATCATAGCGTGCCCTCCCACGACCCTTGTAATCAAGACTGGTACTACGGCTCCTGCTTCTGTGACGATAATCCCTGTCTTTCCCACGGTGCCTGTCACGTTCATACCTATCATAGCTTCTACTGCGACTTCTCTTCTTATAATCCCGGTCTCTGTGATCATCACGATACCTGCAGATGATATTAATAAATTCATTTCTCCAACCACATCAACTGAAAAATGAACAACCAAATTACATGGCTAAAAATAACTTTAATTGCCAAAATAATTTTCAAAATGATTGGATAAATGGCATTTTGAATGTTTGATAATAAATTTATGGGGGAAATAATAGCTATTTTCTTCAAAAGATAAAACTGGAAAAAAAAATCCCAAACTCTTACTCCAAACACAATTCTGTTAAAACATATTTGACAACATAATTGTATGTTAACTAAAGTCTGTATAGCAATATAAATGACAGTTGAAAGGGAGAATGCATTCACTAGATAAGAGAAAGTTAGTTATATGCTGCACAGACCTGTTTTAACTTTTTTTACTTCAAAATAAATAACATAAGTCCAAAATCAGACTGAATGATATAGGGCCTGATTGCCACAAAAGCATAATACCAGTGAGGATTCCTTAGCTATGACATGGACAACTCATAACATAAAAACAAAAGCTGAGAAAAATATGAAATTGAACATCAAACTCAACCCAAAACAAGCAATCAAAGCATACTATCAACAAGATAAATAACTCTACAATTGTGGTTCAACAATTCAGTACTTCTCATAGAAGTAAAGTAACCACAACACTTCAAAGAAGCAAGTGAATTTAACAACAGCAAACCTTTTCTTGGGACTACGGCTTCGTGACCGGTACCTTGATCTCTGGGCTGTCTCAATAATCCTTCCTTTGTGACTGCAAATTGAAAAACTTAAATAAGAAATGGACATGCACATGTATTCTTCATGCAAAATCATTAAATTGGAGCAAAATGCCAGTCTGATTATTGTGTTTTCAGAACTTTGTTATTAAAAAAGTTGACTTTTGAAACTAATCATTTCCAAACCCTGTCGACCAAAATTTATAGAGAGAAAAATGGGAACACAGATTAGATTATATCATTTTCTTCAATTCTTTGCAGCTCTCAATCTCAAGCCCTACCAACACCACCACTGCACATGGAATGCTAACACCCCCCAACACAAACACAACAGTATAGGTTTGCAAGTTAAGCTAAAACCACGGTGAATCTCTAAATAGAGACAGATACAATGGCAAAAACTTCACAAGAGAAAAAGAGGGTTTGTGAAATAATCCCATCAAGTAATTTTCATTTTCAAAAGCAACAAAAACAAAAACCCACCCAAAGCAGTAATTACATATAGTAAAACAAAATGAAGGTTGATTCAAAAGAGGGCAACAAGAATATTACAATTTACAACAGATATGAACAAGAAAAAAAAAACAAAAAAAAAACAAGGGAAGCACTTACATCCTCTCAGCATTAGGCCCATACTTCGCAAACTGGACCGTTATTTCCCGACCATCAACCATTCTTCCTGAAACGCTTACAAGACTCTTCCATTCAAAATCCAACCAAACAAAACAAACAAAGAGTTAAAGAACTAATTAAAACCAACTAAACATACCGTCGAGCCTTTCAACGGCCTTTTGAGCCTCGTCAGCATACTTGTAACGCACAAAGGCAAAACCCCTCGACTCACCGGTCCTTCACGACAAAAATAAAAAATGCAGAACAAATCATTAAACAAAAAAAAAGATTATGAATAAACTGTGGGAAATAAATTGAAATTGAAATTTGAAATAACCTTCGATCCTTGGGGATGAAGATGTCGACGACCTTCCCATACTTGTCGAAGAGAGGGAATAGGTCATCGGCAGTGGTACCTGCACGCAACGTAATCGAACGTTAGATTAAGGGTTTAGCAGAAGAATTGAAGATAAGAGGAAAAGAAAGAGAAAGAGAGGGTACGGAAGGTGATGTTGAGAACGAGAAGAGAGTAAGTGTCGGAAATGTCAGGGGGACCAGAGCGTCCGAAGTGAGACATGTTTGTTACAGAGAGAGACAGAGCCGAAGAAGAAGATTATGAAGAAAAGAGAGAGACAAAGAGAGAGATTAGGGATTAGGAAGAAGAAGAAGATGATGAAGAAGAAGGGCTAGGGTTTGGGTTTGTGAAGCGTTGGCCGCAGAACCAACCTTCTTGAACATTCGCTCTGCCTCCGCCTCTATTTATCTTCACATGCAACTCTTTCTATCTTCTTTATATTTCTATTTATTTTTTATTTTTATTCTCTTATTTCAAGGAAATTTTTCCACGATGCAGCAATGTGCAAAAATAAATAATTTCCTTTACTACTATACTATTCACAGTATCATTCTCTTCTCGAAATTATTTCAATACTCCAAAGATAATTATTCATATATTAAAAAGTTAAATATATATATACAATATTAAATTAAATTATTGATTTAAATTATAACTTCAATTTCGATTTTTATTATTAAATAATTTTCTCACAGTTGAACAACTTAAAAGATTATTTATTTTTAAAGCACAGAGTTTTATTACATAAAAATTTATATTTATCATAAAAACTATAGTACTTATATAAATAACTGTAACATGTCGGAGTCATCACATCACAGCTTAATTTAATATATTATTTTTATTATATAATAATAATTAACTTAATAAATTATTTAAATAATTAAAAATATTCAATAAAGTTAATATTAATAAAATATTAACTTTTTTATTTTTATATTGGAATTTAAAAAACGATTTCAATTTAATAAAAATAGAAAATCAAGACAGACTTAAAAAATATAACTAGCATTTTAAAATATTTTTGAGGGATAAAAACATAGTAATTAACCCAAATTTTAAAATATGATCAAAATGAAGATACTTATTAATAATTGGTATTACTAATAAAAATATTTCTAACCAAAATTTACTCAATAACTAACTATCTAGTAGGGTTAGTTCATTACTTTTATTGATATTACCTTAAAGTTAGGGTGACTACTTCTTTACTTTAGGTAAGAAAAATACAATGAATAATATACTGTTGTTGCATATATTTTTTTTACTAGTTAATAAATATGTTTTAACAGATAAACTATATAAATTTAAAATATTAAACAATATTTTTCTTTATTTTAACTGAAATAAAGTTAATTTTAGTTAAATATGATATTAGTGATTTTTTGTTTTTCTCGTAAAATAAATTAAAGTTATATTGCAAATTTAATTATTTTAATCTATGAAATGTTATCAATAAAAGAAATTTAAATATTACTCTCAATTTTATAAATAAATCAAATTATAATTAATTACTTTTAAATTTTAATTCATACTCATTTTTATTAAAATTAAATTAAGGATACTTTTATAATTTACTATATTATCTTGTTTATTCTTTTTTCATATTAATTAAATTTATTACAAAAAAATAATGATTTTTATTTACTTTTTTAAATCCAAACAATTTCATTTTTCATTATCTTCTCCTTCCCCTTTTTCATTTCCAACTCACCCTAGTTTAATTACAACACAACATTACAAAAGAAATTTTTACCCTAAATAACATTTTTAGGTTATCATTTTACTTAACAAGACTTGATTTTATCCATACAAGACATGTTCCATACATTGTCACCTTTATACATGTTATCCCAATCTTTAAGAGCGATGTTCATAGTCTATTGTTTGTCCACTAACTATGTTGTAACTTATATCATTGTTTGTTGTAACTTATGTTATTGTTTTACTATTCTATCCTTACTCATGTTTATTTTTAGGAAGTGACATGCTTATTGTAGGATACAAATTTCTTATTAGATTTATAAAATAGAGACAATTTTCTTCTTTGCTTCATTCTTGATCTTATGAATCTTACTAAATTCTTCTTAGATGGATTACAATATTCAATATGATATCAAGTAGGTTAGAGCCTCCTTTGCTTCCATTGTCCTTTTTTCCTTTTCCACTATTTATGATACGTATTCCTTTATTATTTCTTTTGCACCTTCTTTTGCTTCTTGAAGTTTCTATTCTAGCTATTTTCTTTTTCGCTTTTCGGATTTGGTTATTTCTTCCTTATTTTATTAAATGGAATCCTTCACAACCGAGTATTAGAATAATGATAAACAAACCAATTGGAAACCTCAAGGAAGAGGTTGAGATTGTTTTACTACTCAAGGAAAATAATGCATTGTCATATAACCAATCACACGGTGGATGAATGTTACACAAAACATGGATATTCTCCTTGGTACAAAAGGAAATATGTTTTTGAAACAATCATGATAAGAGAAGTGAATCGATTTGCAATATAAGCACAAAGATTTCTTCAAATTTTAACAAAGATTTTCCATAATTTGTTAGCAATCAGGATTCTAAACAAGATGGAAATCCTTTCACTCTTTAGTAGGTACAAACACTATTGAGTCTTCTTCAATATAATTTCAGTCACAATGTCAATCAAATTTAGAGCTACAATGGAGAAATTATGCATAAAGAATCACAAACAAGTAAATTTTCTTGGATTCTTAACACCGGTGCTACAAACCATGTCACTTTTGATAAAATGCTTTTCGTCTCACTCTACAAGATTAAACCTATTTGCATAAAATTTCCTAACAATTATCATGTTACAACTACTTATGCGGGCACTATTAAATTTATTGGAAATCTCATCATCTTTAATGTTCTATACATACTTGATTTTGCTTTTAATCTCATTTTTGTACAATGTTTAATTGATAACTTGGATTGTCAACTAATATTTTCTTGCAAGAGTTGTTAGACTTAGGACAAGGCTACTTCCAAGATGATTGGTCGAGCTGAATTGAATAATGGTATGTAATATTTGCAAGTTTTATGTGCTTGCAACCAATCTTTTGTGAATAGTGTTTTGAATTACAAGAAAACTGATTATGATAATTAACATTTTAGACTAGGACATCCTTCAAATAAGGTTCTTGAAATATTGTGTAAATGTTTTCCTTACATACATACTGATTCTAAATAATTTTGTGATGTTTGTCATTTCTCTAAACAACATAAGCTTCCTTTTTAGTTAAGTAATTCTTCCACTACCCAAGCTTTTGACCTTATTCATGTTGATATTTTGGACCCTTTTTTTGTCACTTTTGTTCATGGCAATAGGTTTTTACTCACATTTGTTGACGAATATATTAGGCATACATGATTTTATCTTATGAAAGCTAAGAGTGATACCAGAATGTTGCTTTCAAATTTTATCACATGTTAAAAATCAATTTAATTGTGCTGTCAAAATTATTAGGACTGATAATGGGTAAGAGTTTGAGTATAATGAGTTGTATGATATATTTGGTATTTTACATCAAAGGATTTGTGTGGTGACTCCACAATAGAATTTTGTTGTGGAGAGGAAACACCGACATATATTGAATGTTATCCGCAGTTTGATGTTTCAATCTGGATTTCCTAAACTTTACTGGTGTTATGCGGTTTCTCATGTTGTTCATATAATAAATAAATTGCCTTCAATTTCTCTAAATGGAAAATCTCCCTGTGAAATATTGCATGATACTCCTCCTACATATATGAATCTCAAAATGTTTGGATCTTTATGTTATGCTTCCACATTAGAACATAACAAAACCAAGCTTGACTATAGATCTAGGAAATGTGTTTTCCTTGGTTATAAAAACGGAATAAACGGTTATGTAGTTCTTGATATGTTTAACCGATAAATATTTATCAATAGAAATGTTGTTTTCTATGAGGATGTCTTTCCTTATAGCAACAATGAAAGTTCATACTCTCATCATGGGAATCTAGTCAAATATCATGATTTTAATTTTTTGCTTAAGCCAACCAAATACAATACTAGAAGCATAATTCAAATTGGAGAAATTGAGATAGGTTACTACAATGCTGATATGAATTACAATAACAACAGTTATAGACCACTGTAAAATCTAAAGACAAGTTACTACAATGCTAATCTAAATTGCAACAGCAGCAGTGATAAACCACTGCAAAATCCATAAAATTGCAATATTGATAAAGGCAATCATGCTACCAGTACTGGAACTGTTAAAGATGGGAATGATGATGCTGATTGTCCTAGATGGTCCAACAAAATAAAAAAAACTTCTGAATTTTCTGAATGATTACCATCACAATATCAATAACTTTGTTCAAATATATTTAAAAAGCAAAACTAGATACCCCATTTGATCTGTTTTATCTTGTAATTCATTATCTGATAAACACTTCCATTTTACTATGACTATTTCATCTCATGTTGAACCAAAAAATTATGAGGAGGCATGCAAATTCCCTGGATGGATTGCTACTATGAAAAATGAATTAGAAGCTATTCAAGCAAATAAGACCTGATATTTGACAAAGTTACTTGGTAATAAAGTTTCCAATGATTGCAATTGGGTTTATAAAATAAAATACAAGTAGGATGGATCCATTGAGAGATATAAAGTTCACCTTGTTGCTAAAGGATACACAAAAATTGAAGGCATATATTACTTATATACCTTTTCACTAGTGGCGGAATTAACAACTGTGAGATTGCCACACAACATTGACATTTACATTAGTTGGATGTAGATAATGCCTTTTTACATGGAAATCTCATTGAAGAAGCCTACATGCTCCTTCATCTAAATCTTATTTTGCCTCAATCAAATCAAGTTTGTAAGCTAACTAAGTCCTTACATGGTTTAAAGCAAGCTAGCAGACAATGGTTTGTCAAACTTCATTTTTTTTCTTATTTCTATTGATTCCATTCCGTCTAAATCCGATCACCCCCTTTTTATTAAGAAAATAAATGTTGTTTTCACCACTTTGCTTGTGTATATAGATGATGTTATTCTTGTTGAAAATTCCTCGGCTGACATTGAAAAAGTAAAACAAACTCTCAACAAAACCTTCAAAATCAAAGATTTGGGGGAATTGAAATACTTTATTGGGTCAAAAGTTGCTTGGTCAAAACATGGGATCCACCTTTGTCAAAGAAAATATGCTTTGAATATCTTGATTGATTATGGAATGCTTGGTAGTAAATCATGCCATACTCCTCTTTCAAAGGATCTCAAACTGTTGTTCACCACTGATGTTCCTTTGTATGATGCTAAATCTTATTGAAGACTTGTTGGGAGACTCTTATATCTCACCAACACTTAACCAAATATGAGTTTCGCCATTCATCTTCTTAGTAGTTTGTTCACAATCCAACTATTTATCACTATAAAGCAGCACAACATGTCCTTCGATACATTAATTCCAACAATGCTCATGGTCGAAGAGTTAAAGGGGTTTAGTGATTCAGATTGAGCCTCTTGTCCTAACGCTAGAAAATATACTATTGGTTATTGTATTTTCTTGAGAACTTGTCTTATTTCATGAAAATTCAAAAAATAATATATTGTCTCGCGTTCTTCTTTGGAAGTCGAATATCATGCATTGGTTACTATTACTTGTGAATTGCAATGGATGACCTACTTTCTCCAAGACCTACATGTGCAAACTTCTGCCACATCTACTCTTTATTGTGACAACCAATCAACTTGTCACATAGCCCACAATCCTACTTTTTATGAAAGAACAAAACACATTGACATTGATTGTCAAGTGGCCGTTACAAGCTTCAAGCTAATTTTTTTCATCTCCTCCTTATACGTTCACATAATCAACTCACAAATGTCTTCACCAAGGCTCTTCATAGTTCTTTCTTTAGAATATTATTTCCAAGCTTGGATTAAAAATTATACATAATTCAGCTTGAGGAGAGTTTATATTATTGTTTGTTGTAACTTATTTTACTGTTTTACTATTTTGCCCTTCCTCATGTTTATTTGTAGGAAGTGACACACTTAATGTAGGATACAATTTGCTTATCAGATTTATAAAACAGAGACAATTCTCTATTTGCTTCATTCTTGATCTTATGAATCTTACTCACTAAATTCTTCTTAAATGGATTACCATATTCAATAAGATACTTGATTCAAAATCATTACATGTTTAATGACACTAGACCAAATGTCTCTATTTCCAACAACTCGTGCTATCACATTTTCACCAATTTTACAATTTTAGAATAAATAGATTGATGTCAAAATCTATTGATACCCTTTTGAATGAAAGTTAATATAAACTTTAAATCCTATTTTCTTAGATTTTGAGTCCAAAGTAATGTTATGTTCTTTTATATATTTTGCTTAAAAACTTTTTTCCTTTATACATACATGTAAATACACTTTAATTAATAACAAACTAGAATCAAGTCAATTTTATCAATATTACCAATAAGTATGTTTTATTCACACAACACGCACGTAGAAGTATTCGTAGCTTCAACTAAAAGAACAAATTTACAATATAAAAAAGACTTCTACTTAAATAAGGAATTATCAGTGTTTAAATACAAGTTGGAATCTCACATAATTTAATATTTAATAATAAATAACATCAACAAAACTATATTTTTAAATATTTTATCTACTTCCCCACTCTGATATTATATTATGTTTACGTTTTTTTATAACAAATATAAATATTCTTTTTATAAGATGTAGTCATGGTCAAAATAAATAGGATAATTATAAGTTATAAAAATTTATTTATAACATCCATAAACCCAAAATTAAAATTCAACGCCAGTATTACCTTACACAACGAAAATTGTATTTTTAAGTTTAAATACAAGCCTTACATTTTAATAATCATGTAAAAGACGAAATAGGTTTTTTTCTCTAATTTTTAAAATTTTATTCTTAGTTCCTTATATTTTATTGTATTTACTTTTAAAACACAACACTTTTACCTTCAATGTTTAGATGATACAAATAATGTAGTTAGTGTTTGAAATTTCTAAAGTTTAAAAAGCAGAAAAAACGAGTGACTAAATCACAGTCTTCAAAATTTACAGAGACAAAATATTTACCACTATAAAAATACCCATTTGAGTCACAAGAACAAAGGTCTTCTATATATTATCATTTATAAAAATTTACAGTTTAATCTTTTTTTAATCAATATTTAGGTATTCTATTTAAGATAATAAACCATTACACCACAAGTTAAAATTATTTTTTACATATAGAAATTATCTTACATAATTTATTTCAATTATGATAAAATCACAATAATTTTTACAACAAATGCCAATCATTTGAGACATGCCAGATCCACCACAATATAGTTAATCTATTTTAATTTTAAAATAAAATAAGCTAATGTTAACTAATATAAAGCTAATTAATTTGGTTTAGATGCTAGGATTAATATTGATCGATTGAATATTAATAATGAACACTACACTGTAAAAAAACTATTATTTCCTTTCTCTTTTATATTAGAAACAAGAAAGTATTATTCTAATATCTGCACAGTAACACTAATTTATAACTCTAATCTAATATAATACAATTTCAAAAATTTTCAACCTATGAAATTCATATATATTTTTTTTTTTAAAAAGTCGAAAACAATAGTCACCTACCTCTCTATTTTACAAAAAAAAAAACCTCACCTCTTTTAACCAATTATTTAATGAATAGAGATATCATATATTAGATTTTTGGTACGAAAGATTTCATTTCGTGAAATGCACCACGCACACTCACATAGACGAAAAGACTACACTGCCAGCGCATGTTGCAGTTGTTGATTCAGTATCACAGAATTTCAGTTACGACTAATCGTTCCAGTTGAAATCAATCAATAATAAGTAATCATCTTCATCACCATTCGCATTTCCCATGGCGAACCCTAAAACCAAGAGTCCTCATTCGCTGGGTGGCGAGGACGATCCCGAATCCTACGAATCGCGCTGGGTTTTCCAGGAGGACGAGGATGCCTCCGAGATCGATGACTTCGACGCCGCCGATTTGCGCCACCAGCCTATGTTTGATTCCGAGGACGAGGACAATGCGGAGCAGAGACTCGTTCGCACCGGTCCACGAATCGATTCGTTTGATGTCGAAGCTCTCGAGGTTCCCGGCGCTCAGAGAAACGACTACGAGGTGATCCCGTGCTTGATTTCCTTATCCCAAGCGTTGATTGTGATGTATTAGTGATGCGCATATGTGGTGTTGTTTGCATTCTCTTATTGCTTGTCGTTGTCGATTTATGTGTTGTTGCAGGATGTTAGTGTGGGGAAGGGGATTCTGTTGGCTTTTCAAACTCTCGGTGTTGTTTTTGGTGATGTTGGAACGAGTCCTTTGTATACGTTCAGTGTTATGTTCAGGAAGGCTCCTATTAATGGAAATGAAGATATTATTGGAGCTTTATCACTTGTTTTGTACACTTTAATCTTGATTCCTTTACTGAAGTATGTCCTTGTTGTTCTTTGGGCCAATGATGACGGGGAAGGTATGTTAACTTGGGTGTTTTAAAGATAAATATTCGGTATTATTTTCTGTTTATTCTCTTTTTTCACATGGGGTTCTGTACTCAGGTTTATGCTTTTTTAAAACCACTGCAGGTGGTACGTTTGCATTGTACTCGTTGATTTGTCGAAATGCTAAGGTGAGTCTTCTTCCCAATCAGTTGCCATCAGATGCCCGAATATCGGGCTTTAGACTAAAGGTGCCATCTCCCGAGCTTGAAAGGTCTTTAAAAATCAAGGAAAGACTAGAGACTTCGCTGGCTCTCAAGAAGATTCTACTGTTAGTAGTTCTTGCTGGTATTTCCATGGTGATAGCGAATGGGGTGGTTACACCAGCAATGTCAGGTTGCTTACTGCTGTTGTGTCCTTTTTTATAACTTAGAATTATATTTTGTCATAATGTGTTTGACTAATGCGAAGGTCATACTTGTAATGTGATGACATCCTGTTCTTTTTGTACAAGGTCACTGTTGTTTTTCAGTAACCACTTCTTTTCTTTATTCCTCCATATTAATTCTTGCTTTATATCCTTTTCATTCTGCAGTACTATCATCTGTTAATGGTTTGAAGGTTGGGGTAGATGCAATTAAACAAGGTATTATGCTAATCTATTAACAAATGTATATTTAATAGTTATTAATACTTGCATTTGAGGTTGTTATCCACAAACACAACTAGAGAACTTTGACTTCTGTCTTTCTTATGTGGAATACATTTTTGGAGCTTTTCCTATAAAACAGTAATAGTTTTTGAGGCTGCTTTTTTGTATATAATGTTGTCTGAACTATGCTTTGGTTCTAGCATTGAACAAATTGAGTCATGTATTTGTAGAATACTTTTGCTGTGCATGTCATTCCAACCAAAGTGTAATAGTATGGGATGTGGTTCTTATAGTTTAGGTAATCCTGGGGGACACTGTAGATGAACTTGGCTAAATATTGTTGTTTTAGTATAATTTGTGTAGTTGAATTAATCTTTTCTTCTTTTTCCTTTATTATGCAGATGAAGTGGTGATGATTTCTGTTGCCTGCCTTATTGCTTTGTTCAGTGTACAGAAATATGGAACAAGTAAAGTGGGGCTTGCTGTAGGACCTGCCTTGTTTATATGGTTTTGTTCTCTGGCGGGCATTGGTATATACAACCTTGTTAAATATGACAGCAGTGTCTTGAGGGCATTTAATCCTATTCACATATATTATTTCTTTGCAAGGAATTCAACTAAAGCATGGTATTCTCTTGGGGGCTGTCTTCTTTGTGCAACTGGTAAGCACGTATATGTAATACAGTGGATTCACTGATATATGTTCTGTTTCTCGTGTATGTTTGTCAATTCAATCGGTGTTTGTTTTTCTGTATTTATAAAGCAATTATTTGCTAGCAATTGAAATGTATAATCTCCAATTACTCATTTTGTTCTAAAGTTGAGTAGAGTTGATTTTTTATAGAAATGATTTTGAACTGTTGAATGTAATTGGGATGTGTGCCAATATTCATCTCAACCACAAATTTAACATTGGAAAATGGGCATAGTGCGGGAATTGATTCTTGTTGTAAAACAAATAGGCCTTAAGTTTCCGCTTGTTATCTATCTTTAGATGGAATAACATGCCTAATGACTTTTATTAGACTGTGAGGTTCATTGAAGTACTGGATCTTCCTTTACGTGGTGTTGGAGAATAATATCATTTTTAACTGCTTGAGTAATTGGTAGGACTACTAAACATCTAGTCAAATTAGACTTCTTGTAACGAATTTATTCTGATAGGATTAATAGATTACTAATGGACAAATTCAAACAAGCTTTGTTTAAATCCTAGAAGTTGGGAATGGATTCATACTCACACACTGGTTGAATTTGGTTGGTTCATTTCTTTGCGAGTTTTCCCAAGTTTTTCATATCAAATTGGGCCTTTAATTTTTCTTTTAAAGCCAATTTCTTTATTTCATGATCTCATGCAATAATCATGTCATTCACATAAACCAATGGTAGTGTAAGTTTACCTGTAATGAAGTGTTTTATGAATAAAGTATGATCTCCTTAACTTTACTTATATCTGAAGGAAACCATTGCTTTTATAAATCTCCTAAACCATGCCCTTGGAGGTTGTTTAAGACCTTATAAAGCCTTCTTTAGGAGGCAAACCTTATTCCTTCCAGTATGAGTTTCAAATCCGGGTTGAATTTCTATGTACACATTCTTCTAAAGCTCTACAAACAAAGACATTCTTCACAATCAAGTGGTGTAAGCCCCATCCAAAATGAGTTGTTGAGAATGAACAACTAGAACTGTATTCATCTTATATATAGGAGAAAATGTCTCCTTATAATCAATTCCGTAGGTTTGAGTGTACTTCTTTACGACCAATCTAGGTTTATTCCTATCCACTAACTCACCTGCCTTATGTTGCATTGTAAATATCCATTTGCACCCTATGAACTTTTTTGTCTTTTTGTTTTGTCAACAATCTCCCATGTTAAGTTTCTTTTTAATGCATTCATCTCCTCTCATCGCTTGAGTACAATGTTCACTTTTCATGGCTTCTTAGATAGAGGTAAGATTGTTTGTGGCATCAATGATAACAATAAAGTTTCAATGTCAAATAGAGAGATTGTGAGTGCATACATAGTGAGAAAAAGATATTTAACACGATTTTTTTCACTTTCTCAACATAATGGGTAAATTCTTAGTAACACTTCCCTTGTCACAGTTACCTTCTGGGTACCTATCTCTTAGTCAAACAACTCGTATTGCTCCAGAGACAAAGAAGGTTGTCTTTGATATTTATTCCATAGAATCTGTCTTCTTCTTTACTATCATTTAGTTCTATCCCACTTGTGGTAGCTCCATCACTTAAATCTCGCATCTTGCAATGACAAATATGGTAATAACAAGATGGAGAGATCCTTCGTTTCAAGAGCTTTCTCCTCCTAAACTGAAAGACTAACAAAAATAGAATTTGTTTCATGAAAAGTGACATCCGTTGTGATAAAGACAAGTCGACTCTGAGGGTGAGAACATTTGTACCCCTTTTTGTTTAACGGATAACCAATAAAACACATTAATCTAATTTAATGCAATTACGATTATGAGAGTGAACAAAAACAACACAACCAATGATCTAACAAGGTAGATTTACTAAGAGAGAAGAATGAACAAAAGACATTAGAGACCTAATATGATTGAGGTCATTTAAGACACAAACTGGTAACTTGTTGATGAGACATGTGGTAGTTAATTCAACCTCTCCCTAGTATGTTTTGGGATTTTTTTTTAAAAAACAGAGCTCTAGCTAGTTAAAGGAGATTTCAATTCTTCCATTTTGCAACCTCATTTTGCTTTGGAGTGTTAACACATGTTAGTTCACGAAAGGGGCAAAAATGTTGAAAATTCACGATTCACATATTCAGTACCGTTATTGAAACTAACACTTTTCCAAATTGATTTTGACAAGATAGAAATAATTAACAAAGATTTGAAATACTTAAAACTTACCTTTCATGACATATGTCCATGTGACATGAGTATAATTATCAATAAAAGTAACAAACCATTTTGCCATATATCTAGTCAATGTGAGATTTCCACCTCATGTTCAGGACTAGACATCTTGTGTGTGGGACTAGAAGGGAACCCGATAGCGGGTGACATGACTGACATAACAAACTTGATTAGGTTAGACTCTAAAGACCAAATGACTTTGATACCTTCTTAAGAAAGTGAAATTTAAACCTAATTCAACCTCACAAAACTAGCCTTCAAGGTGAGGTTTGCACCACCTACCTATATACTATAATTTGGCTATATCTCGAGTCAATGTAGGATTTTCAACTGTAACAAAAACACCAATTACATTCTCATCATCTCTATTTGTAATAATCAAATCCTTTAAAATAAGGAAATAAGAATATGCTTAAATGAATTAGAAGATTTTGAAGATATTTTTTTCCGAATATTGTGGAAATATTGGGAATATTTTATCTTAGTGTGTTATTTACAACATCCTCCTTGCATTTTGGAATTGCTGGCGGTTTAGGGTTTAGGGTTTAGGGTTTACAGGTGCATATTTTTTTGAACTGTTGATTAACATTGTTATCGGATCATATTACAGGCTCTGAGGCTATGTTTGCAGATCTTTGCTATTTCCCTGTACGGTCTGTTCAGGTAATGAACGGTGACTATGTTATAACTAACAGCTTATGTTTTCCATTATACTTTCTGTATCTTATAAACTAATATTTGATGAAACCAATGGTGGTTCTTTTGTAGCTTACATTTGTATTTGTTGTTTTACCGTGCCTACTGTTGGGTTATTTGGGTCAAGCTGCATACCTTATGGAAAACCATGCTGATGCTGGCAATGCCTTCTATTCTTCTGTTCCAAGTAAGTGTTAGTCTACTTAGTTTCTGTACTAGTGTTTATCAACATTTCCAATGACATTTCATTGCACTATAGAGAGAACCTTCATGCAAGACTTTTTTGTGTCTGCAGGTGGGGCATTCTGGCCAACTTTCCTCATTGCAAACATTGCTGCATTAATTGCAAGCCGGGCTATGACAACAGCCACATTTTCTTGTATAAAACAGTCTGCTGCACTTGGTTGTTTCCCTCGTCTTAAAATAGTTCATACCTCTCGGAAATTTATGGGACAGATCTATATCCCTGTCATAAACTGGTTTCTGTTGGCTGTTTCTTTGGTGTTTGTCTGTACTATATCCAGCGTTGATGAGATTGGAAATGCATATGGTAATGATTTTGTTTCAATTTCTCTCTTTTTATGTTCAAAGATAATTTTGTCACTCTTATCAGCCTATACACATGACATGTCAAATTTTAAATAATGTTGCATTTTGAATGGGATCAATGCATATTGATACTGCAACTACTTGGAATGACATTGAGCTTCTCTCTTATAATTTCACTGGGAAGAATAATAATAGTGGGGGTGGAGCCTTGAGCAAATTTTCTTTAAGACACCTTTGAAGTGTATAAAACCATCATTTGTGCAGTTTTAAAAATACTGACTTTATTAAAGAAAAATGACATTCTGTACAAATATAGATATTTTTGCTTGCATTCACAACACTTTTAAGAGGTGGCGGCTTTCATTTTATTCCAAATGGACATGGTCAAACATTGATACCTTTTTCTAATTTATTAGTTGGAGGTGAGGCAGGCTACCCCTTTTTAAGGTTAGGACGTGTCACAAGCTTCAACAAGGGCTTTACCCACATCCACTGATTGGAATCAAACAAAAACTTTATGTTGATGTTGTTTGGTCCTAGTGGTCCAACTAACCCACATTGGAAACCGACAATCTCATTCAGGACAAGCTTTCACCTTAAGTGTAAACTTGTAAAATGAGTACATCAATAATAATTTGATTTTTACAGCTTAGATCGGAGGAGGGAGTTAATCTTTCTTTGGTTTTTATGCACTGATATTTCCTTTATTTTTATTTTCCTACATTATTACATAAGATAATATAGAATACAAATTTGTTCTGAGCTTGTTCCTTTGTCGTCTTTCAGGCATTGCTGAGCTGGGAGTGATGATGATGACAACTATTTTAGTAACTCTTGTTATGCTGCTTATATGGCAGATTCGCATCATTGTAGTGCTGAGTTTTGCAGTAGTCTTCCTGGGACTGGAGTTGACTTTCTTCTCATCAGTTTTGTGGAGTGTAACAGATGGAAGTTGGATCATATTGGTCTTTGCTGTATTGATGTTTTTTATAATGTTTGTATGGAATTATGGGAGCAAGCTCAAGTATGAAACTGAAGTAAAGCAAAAACTGTCAATGGATTTGATGCGAGAGTTAGGCTGCAATCTTGGGACAATAAGAGCTCCTGGGATCGGTTTGCTCTATAATGAGCTGGTGAAAGGAATTCCAGGCATTTTCGGCCATTTTCTAACCACGCTTCCAGCAATACACTCTATGATTATATTTGTGAGTATTAAGTATGTTCCAGTTCCTATGGTGCCTCAAAGTGAAAGGTTCCTTTTTCGGCGAGTTTGTCAGAGAAGCTATCATATATTTCGTTGCATTGCCAGGTAATAAGCTAAATATTTTACATTTTGGGATATTTGCACATTTTTCACCTTTATTAGAACAGTGGAAGTGTTATCGTTTGAAAAGCAGTATGTATTGTGAAAAATAAGTTCTACATATTACTTTTGGAACTGTGCTTTTACATGAAATCTCAAGGAAAAGTCTCGATGATGTGATTGTTGGTAAATATATTTAGTTCCGGAACAAATGATAAGTGGCTAACTGAGTTAATAAATGGTTGCTCTTCAGCCACTTTTCAACAGGCATAAACAGGAATACTTTTTACTATCTTTTTTTGTATTTTTTTCCACTAATATATATACTTTAATTAACGTGCATTTCGTTTTTCTCAGACCTATAAGCCTAATCAGAATTTTTTATATTTTCAACAGGTATGGTTACAAAGATGTTCGCAAAGAAAATCACCAAACTTTTGAGCAACTGCTGATGGAGAGCCTAGAGAAGTTTATACGTCGTGAAGCTCAGGAGAGGTCACTCGAGAGTGATGGGGATGATGATTCTGATTCTGAGGATGAGTACTCTGGTTCTAGGGTTCTCATAGCTCCCAACGGGAGTGTTTATTCACTTGGCGTTCCTCTTCTGGCTGATTTTATTGATACAAACATACCCGTACCCAATTTTGAAGCAAGCACATCTGAGGATGCAAACCCTGAATCTCCTAAGCCCCCAGTGGTTGATGCTGAGCAGAGTCTTGAAAGAGAGTTATCTTTTATACGCAACGCTAAAGAATCTGGAGTTGTGTACCTTCTCGGTCATGGGGATATAAGGGCTCGGAAAGACTCATGGTTTATCAAGAAGCTAATTATAAATTATTTTTATTCTTTTCTGAGAAAGAACTGCCGAAGGGGAATCACGAATTTAAGTGTGCCCCATTCACATTTGATGCAGGTTGGCATGACCTACATGGTTTGACCATCAATTTTCTGACCCGAACAATTGACAGGTAATTTGAAATTATAGTTTGCTAGCAGTGAGTTGGTCTTGGAAAGGTCTCGTTTTGCAGTGCTATTTGCATGATCGTCACTTTTTTGGGTCCTCAAATTGCCAATATCTTTCTAGCTCATAATCTAGATCCTGTTCCAAGGTTTTTTATGGTTGGGAGCTTGCCTTGTAGATAAGATATATGGGAACGACATAGCTTTGAGCAAAAAAAAAAAAAGAAATGTAGAATTGTCATTACAAAAAGAAACTGTAGATTGTTATGTACACATATTGTGGATGTGCCAAATTCCACATGAACACGAGTTTTGTACCTATCCAAAGACAAATTTCTGTAGTTTGCCCGAACTGTTTACCTGATCTCATCTTACAAGGCATTTTAGTGATTAGACTACAAGAGATTGCCCTTGAAGATTTTATCTTTGTGGGTTTCTCTTAGTTTTTGATGAGAAAATAGCTTATGATAATAAAAGGAGTTTACAGTGTCATTTGGCTTTTATAATAACTATTTTAAAAATGATATCAATGTTCATATTTTTACACTAAAATTACTTAACTCTGGATACACTAGTTACTAGTTGGAAATAGGAAAAAAAAAGAGAAACAATTGCTTCACCCCACAACCACTGGACTAGACTTTTATAGTTGTATATTAAAAGGAGAAACTTTTATTTGAAATTATAGTTGTATTCTAAAAGGCTTTTTTACTAGACTTGGAGATATTTATAATACAGAAATATAAACTGATTTCACTGCAGTCCCGTTCAAATTCCAAGATTCGTGACCTTTACATGAGAGATGGAAACTTGAGATCTAATTTAATTTATAAACAACAAAGACCAAGGGAAAAATGAACCTGTCATCCGTGGAAACTGCAATAGAGAAAAGCTTATGGTTAAAAGAAGACATCTAGAGAGCTCCTAAGGAGAGAGGTCTTCGGGAATCAAATATAAGTAAATGATTGATGCAATTTATTCTTTCACATTACATAAATTACTTTATTAGTTTCCCCCTTTCCTCAAGGTGTGAATCTTTCAATTCTATACACCCGAATTCTCATGTATACCGATTCCCTTTCATCCATGGACGATCGCTCACCACAAATTAAAGGTTAGAAGTTGTCATGCTCTACCAGGAGACTTTGTACCTGCGTGCATCCAACATCTAATAAGGTCTTGGTCGACTTGTTTTCTGGTTATGTTGTGCCAGATCAGAACGCACATGGATTTTGGTATTTGGTGATGTACTATTATGTATTTGTTTCTGCTTTGAGGAAAATTTGAATCTCAAAAGTAATGAGTTGGTCATTACACCAATGGAACTCAGCCCCATGAGAGCCCCCGCAATTGATGGAGTCAGAATAGTTCCATTTATGGGAAATAACACTCCAGCTGCAATTGGAATTCCTACCTGTATAAAGATAGAGATATAAATACACATGAAGGTTGAAAACAAAATAGAACAGTATTTTTTTCAGATATTTCAAAATCACAAATAACAATAGAAACTTAAAACAACAAAAGACAGCGGTGATATTGGATGTTAGTTGCTGAGGACGGTACTCTCAAATAAAATTAATTCAGACTGCGAATGAATTTGCATTTTGATATGGAGTGTTGTAAATGAACGAAGCCGAACACTTAAAACTCAAGCTTTGTCTGAAATAGAAAGTATAACTAGTTGCTAAATTTAAAGCTTGGATTTAATTTGAAGCTTATCTTTGATTTGTCTCGTTCATACAACTACTACCACAACGAGCTTAAGTACTTTTTATTTATCAAATATATTTATCAAGTGTTTTTTAAGTTTATTATTTCTTAGACATTCTAAATGTTAAGATGGCACAAAAGAAAGAAGATAAAGAGTACAATACAACAGAGTACTTAAACATAAAAAAGATGTAATGAGAAATTTTTGAGATAAAATAATAATTTACAAAGTATATTTCTTTTCTTATATAAAATAAAATATTTTTTTATTCATTATATTTATATATGCGTATGTATGCACGCATAACTACTCAAGTTTTTAATGTCAAACCTATAAAAAGCTTTGACTTTGACGTATATATATAATTGAACCTAAAGTTAAGTTTGACCGTGTTTGATTATTAAAACAAGTGAGATTGATTGAACAGTTCACAAGTAAAATATTAATAGTTCATTAATAACTCATTTCGTTTCCATCTCTAATTATATTCCTTCATTTGCTGATCATCAAAATAGAAAAGGCTAAGAACATTTCTACGGTTTAACAAGCAACTTTTCTATGAGAAACAAAAATCAAATTTCGTAAAAATGCTGAGTGGAAAGCATGGAAAAGAATTAAGCATGTGGAAAATTCTTAGATATACACGCTGATCAATTTCTATATTTGGATAGTAGAAGAACTTACAATGTTGTAGACGAAAGCCCACCAAAGATTCTGTTTTACAGTATTCATGGTCAGCCTGCTCAGCTCCAAGGCATCAAGTAGCTGCAATTAAATAAACAGATTAATTATCTACTAACATTCGATTGTCTAAATCAACCAACATCCAAGAGATATTCTGGCTGGAAATAATTCAGTGTCTTAACAAAAATAAAGGCATTGAGAACATTACTAAATCATTATTTGGTTATTGAAGTAAAAACATGGTACATATTTCATGTAAATCAACTACTTTGAGTCCACACTCAGATATCTCTTAGAATATTAAATGTACTAAAAAATAGAAGTGGAAAATAAAACTGGTTCCAATCCTATATATTATATTAGTGCAACATTTCAACGAGTTTGTCTTCTCAACTTTCAAAAGTGATTATAAGCTAAGGGGCTCATTGACAAGGTCAACAGAACCATCAAAACGGCTGTTTCCAATTACAAAAAGAGAATGACAGATGAAGTCAAATAATAAAATACCGCAAAAAGAATTGAATAGAATAGAACATAACTTTTGAGAAATATAAGAATGTTTTAAGTATATTATAAGGAAAAAACTATGTTAAATAGCAATGACCTGTGACAGCTGGTTGCGCATTAATACAATAGAAGACACCTCACTAGCAGCCCCGACACCTCCACCTAATGCAATACCAACATGGGAAGAAGCCAGGGCCGCTGCATCGTTAATTCCATCACCAACCATAGCTACAATGTTCTTATCTTTTTGTAGGTCATTTATGAACTTCTTTTTCTCATCTGGTTTCACTTCAGATAGCACCTGCAAATGGCAACATATGCCAGACATTGAATAAACAAATATTTTTCTCTGCATCAACATAAAACCAAAATAGGCAGCGCATTTAACTCCAGCTTTGTAAAATAATTTTTAATTAGATTTTAATATTTGCAAGCTTATGATGAATGGAATATAAAATTTCACGTGTTTAAGCTTGGGAGGTTATCATAATACATAATTTGTAGCTCTACCCTTGAAACTTATCATCCAAAGTGAACAAGTAAAAATTTCTGATTATTCAAAGCTGCTGAAGATCATTTATAGTGGGGGTGATTTGATTGTATAAAACAAGCAATATTAAATTCTCAGTCTCTTTTCGATGGAGTAACATCTTCAATGGGGCATTGATCAAGTGTAGACTGTCGTTCTAACAGTCATATATAAACAATATTTTACCAAAATCTCAGCCATACAGGTGATCTTAATATAGAGTATATCATAGTTGAAAGCCTTTCACCTTATCTTTGGGAATTCCAACAAGAGACGCAACATGCTCAGCGGCATTCCTCTTGTCTCCTGATAGCATGTATACACCTAGATTTTGCTTTGACAATCTGTCAACAACGTCTCTTGCATCTTCCCTTATCTCATCTTCAAAATAAATTAGTCCAGCTAAAGTATCGTCAATTCCAACATAGACAAAGGATTGATTATTATATTTCTCCACTTCTTGATGTAAACTGTTAATAACTCCATGCCTGCACAAAGTAACTCATCTGCTGAAGGTTTGAAATTTATAAAGGAAAAATAAATGAAATTTCTGCACAAAAATAATAAATATGTTTTTTACAATGCAATGAAAGTTACCAGTGTCTTAGTGAAATGAATTAGGTCTAAAGTAAGTAAACACTGGCATACTATAATTGTTTGGAGGAAATATCTACTTTATAATAAATAAATAAATAAGTAATATTAAAAAAATTGAGGAACATCATACATTGTGTATGCTTGGACAAATAACCAATTACCTGGTGATCCATTCCAATGTACCAACAGAAACCTTTTTGTTATCAATTGTTGCCACAGCACCAGACCCAGGTTCTTCCAGGAATGTTCCATCTATTACCTGTAAAATTTTCTGTAAGGCATAAGCTACAGTTCTATCTTAACAACTTTAAGGACAAGAAGGCAATGTGTATTTGAAATATAAAAGGCATACATTACAACTCCACTGTTTCAATTCTACAATACCTGTTAGTCTGACAACTAAAATTCTGATTGTAAAATAGTAATCAAAGTGTAGAAAAGGATAAGTTGCTAAACAGGTCATGTGATGTTAATCTCAACAGGGAAATGACAAATGATTGAATATGGCAATAAGATACCCCAAGTACAGAGAAAACTAACAAGAAATAAAATGAGAACCTTAGCATTATGACAGTTAACAGCCAGAGCAGCATCCACGATCGCTTTCCCAACTGGATGTATGGAATTCGATTCTACTGCAGCTGCTAGCCTTAGAACTTCAACATCAGACAAAACATTTTCTTCAGTCTGGCTGCATTAAGACATGTTTATATAACCTTTTTAGTTGCATAAAACAACAAAAGAAATCATCCAAATTCAGAGTATAGGCGTTAAATCTAGAGATATGATTTCTCACTAAATCTATGTTTCTTAAAATACATCCACATTTCTTCTTTGTTCATAAAGTTGTTGGACCAAAGGTGCCTATACACCCTTATTTTGAGTGATAACAAAAACATATAAGCATGTTTCAGAAAAATAGACCAAGTATCATCTGAACATTACCCAAACGAAGTATCCAGGACACCCAGATGACATTAGAGCTGTACTAAGATTTGAATACTTAGTACTCTGTGTTTCACTTAATATTATTCTTCAAGTATTGGATGGATGTTGCCTTAAAACAAGTATATAGACTTGATGGGATCTGCGTTCAAAAGCTAAGACAATAGGTGGATAAAGGGCCAACAAAAAAGGCATGTCCTAAGCAGTGATGTGAAAGAAGTCATGACTATCTATGCTAAATGCCAACTTTGTTGCACAAGCTAGAGATGTTATCAACTACAACTAACAAATTATTTCATTTTATAAAGGAAAAAGTTGGTGAAATGCATTTAATGCATGAAAATGACTTTCTTTTTCTTCAGCAGTCCTCAGACGAAGCCATGAAAGACTCTTCATAAGGGTTTCCAATGTCTTTGCAACGACTAGTTTTCAGAAGGCCTATATATATGTGAGGACGGAGACTTTACAAGTGAAAATTTTGGTCTGAGAAGCAATCTTATATAAAAGCATTCTATTCTCTGCACTTAACTTGTAATATTCTTCAATCCTATTCTTTGTGAGAACTTAGATTGAGGCATATTCATTGCTGTCTTGTATAGAAATTGTAGAAGTCAAACAATCTTTTATTTTGGAAGAGTGTAAAAGCCTAAATAGGCCATTGATTAAAGAGTACTTGAGTTTTTGTTTGGAAAAACAAGTAAAAAATACTTGGGATAAATGAGCAGTGTGCTCAATGTTAAGTGTTGGAAAAATTTGGTGGGTTTGCCAAGAACTTCATTTGCACAGGAAAATATTGTCTTTACATCACAGAGTAATAATTCTGGACATTTTTTGCACAGGTAATACTACAAATTGTCCAAAATGCGAACATGGCAAATGCATTGGACATACCATTGATAAGTGTAGGAAGTTGCATGAAAAAGCTCCCCATTCACCCAATATTTCCTAGGCATTTAATTTTGAGGCACCTGTTGCCCCTACAGTACCAATTGATCTGTTTTGTATGACTTTGATAACAAATGAAGACTTTATCAAATGGTGTGAGACTTGCTAATGTACTAGCAACATTACACACGTGTAATTCATTTGTTTTTCAATCTCCTTCTCGTGGCCCTTTCATTGACTTTGTCAACCGATCATATATTAGGTAATTGTTATCTATTCTCTTACTTCTTCACTGCTGACAATTATCCTTTTATCACTACTACCTTTTCCCTTCCTTTACTACTAATGACAATGATCTTCTTATCACTGCTGCCAATGATTCCAAACACAAGCTTGCAACATTGCACTACCTAACCCCTCTCATCTCTTACTATTGACTTTGTTTTTTATGTCCCTGACAACCCTCTTAATTAACTGTCTATCACTTGATTGACCCAATCCCATGACAGTATCTTTAGTTTCCCTAAAAATAAACTTATCTAGCAGGATGGAATATCAAACATGATGATTGGCGTTGGATGTCAGTCATGTGGCCTTTACTATCTCCACCACCATTGGTATGTACGTCTATTGTCTCTCCAACAAGGATTCATACACAATTAGGACATCCGGGTTAAACAAAATTGTAGAAGATGGTATTAAGTTTAAAACATAAATCTAGTTTGAATTGTAACTTGTAAGTTATGTCAGTTAGGAAAACATGCTCATAAGTCTTCTCCTGATAGTTACAATAAACGAGTTTTGTCTTCTTTTTCTTTATTTCACTTTGATATTTGGGATCCTTCCTGAACTGCTGCTCCTAGTTCTTAATATTTTGTTACCTTTATCAATGGCTATTATAGATGTATATAGACTTGGTTCATGAAGAATTGATCATAAATGTCTTTCTATATTTAAAACTTTTTCTAATGAAATCAAAACACAATTTGGTATATCCATGTGTTTTTTTTTAGGTGACAATGCCCATGAATATTTGTCTCACCAAGTCCGGAAGTTTATGGCATCCAATGGTATTCTTTATCAAATTTCTCCTTATACTCTTCAACAAAATGAAGTGTCGAACGCAAAAACAGACGTCATATTGAAACTATTCAATCAATTCTTCACACAGTCATCTTACTGTTTATAGGGAAATGTTGCCCTACCAAATGTCATCATTTGTCTTAACGATCAACTGCCTCATTTTGTCCTTTTTCCTCATTCTCCCCTCTATATAGTCTTCCCTTATGTTTTTGGTACCACATGTTTTGTACATAACCATGCACCTAGTCAAGATAAACTTTCTCCTTAATCTTTCAAATGTGTCTTCTTTGAATATAATCATTATCAAAATGGGTATTGATTTTGTTCTCACGATCTTATTCCGTATTTTGTTTTGTTGATGCCTATTTTTGAGTTTGTCCCACACTATACACCTGTCCCTTCTAATGTAGACATGTATATTCATTTTCCCATCATTGTGAATCTTCTTTCATGACTACCAATTTACTTTGTCATAACTCTAGATGCTTCTCCAACACATCTTTCGATGTATTAACACTGCTCACAATCTATTGACATTCTAGTGCAAGACCCATCTCCAATGCATAATGATATAGTGGTCATTCCTTAACTTCCTCGACATTATCTCCCTATCAAATCTAGTCTTCTCTAAAAATGACTAGCATATTGCCATTAAAAAGGTATATGTTCTACCTACAACCCTTCTTTCTACTATACTAACCTTAATTATGATCAACTTTCCACCACATATTATACTTGTTTGTCTTTGCTATTTTTTGTTCCAATTCTTAAGTCTTTAGATGATGCTTTATCTCAACCAAAGTGACGACAAAAGATGATTGATGAGATGTGTGCCTCCAAAGTAATGGTACTTGGAATTTGATTCCTTTTCCAGATGACAAATCAATTTTGGGTGTCATAGGTTATACACACTTAAAATAAGTTTTGATGGTAAAATTATTGATCACTATAAAACTTATTTGGTTGCCAAAGGTTACACAAAAATCCATAGTCAAGACTATATTGACACTTTCTATCCTGTTGCCAAAATGACATCAATTTTTCTTCTCTTCTCAATTGCAGCTATTTGTCATTGGACTCTATTTTAGCTTGACATCAAGAATACATTTCTACATGGTGATTTTAATGAAGAAGTTTACATAGAGCAATCTCATAGATCTGTTGCTTAGGGGGAGTTGTGTGCTATGGTATTTCGTCTTTGCATGTCAAGCAATAACTTTATACATGGTTTGGGCGGTTTTGAACTATCATTCTTCAATTTGGAATGATACGAAGTGATGTTGATCTTTTTCTAATTTGCTGTTTTCTCCAAGGATGTATTTACCTCATTGTATATGAGGACAACATTGTTATCACAGGTATCTACCTCACTCAAATATCCAAAACAAAACCAATATGACTGCAAGTTCATCTAAATTGTCTTGTCTCACTACCAACAAGTCTATTTAGATCCTTTCCAACGAGAATATTTTTTTCTTGCGGAAAGCCTTGCACCAACCCCTCCAATTCTTCCCAAAATTTTCTTTCAAGATTGCTTCGGATTCTACATGTGACATCTAAGCACTGATAATATTAATAGTTTCTCATGCAACAACTATTTTACACATAAAATTATGTTCCTTGTTTATTTTATATCCACCAGTCTCCTTCCAATCTTTAAGCATAATAATGCCCATGTCATTCTTTCCTCTAAACCTTTTCTATGTACCAAAGTTTAAGTCTTCTAATGTCTGAAGAGTTTTCCTCCAACCAATTTAGTTTCTCCAAACCTAGAGATGATTCTATACTTAAAATGGATATGCTGGGTAGATGACAAATTAGGCAAAGTTCACATATTTAGCAAAGAATCTTTCCATATGAAGTGATTATAATGAATTAACATAAAAAAAATCCCTACACTACCTTGAAATTGCCTTTTTGCATGACGGAGTGACAATGTTTGTCACAACAGGTCTACCAACCGTGAGGGTCCCTGTTTTGTCAAACACAACAGTGTTTACCATTGCAAACTTCTCTAGAATGTTTCCACCACGTACAAGTAAACCTCTTTTAGCCCCCAACGATGTTCCAACCTTTTTAAACACAAAATTGTACAATATGGCTTAGTTCAAACATAATTAAAACTAAAGTGATGATAGATGTAGTCTTCACGAAGATTTTACCAGCACTGCAGTAGGTGTGGCTAACCCAAGTGCACATGGACAAGCAACAACCTGCACCAATAAACAGTATTAAAGGCTCAAAATAGGCTTATTTTCTATTTTCTATCTACGAAAAAAAGAAATAGAAGAATAATGTATTCCAAAGCCCTAAATATAAGGAAGAAACCGGCTACTTGGAATAATATAGCACTTGGTGTGACCTTTCCTTTTCTTCATCAATTTAGAAGTTACTTCAGAGTTTAAGATTGATTTTATGTTTTTATAGCTTAACTGAAACTTCTATACCGCAAACAATTTCATCAAACACTTGGCATGCACAACAAACCCATACGCAATGCAGATAGACTTAAATATCCTACATCCCTTGCACACTCTAAACTAATTTGCTTCTACCTAAATCTCTGACACTCTAGCTGCTTGCATACAAAAAGTGGTTGATCCACTAAACCACACACGACAGTTTCTTTATCCCCTCCCCTTTTTTATTAACAAAAGTGAAGTAATAGAGTACTGAGAAAAGAAGGAAACAGAATTTGCATAAACTGAAAGTTTCTTATTGCATTTCTAGTTTGAAGAACATATGCTCAAGCTTTGCTGACAAGACTATAGATCTAACAAACAGACAGCTCAGCATAACCGAGTTCAGTTAGTTAGTTACACCTTTTCTAACTAGACTATAGATTTAACTAACTGACAGCTTAGCATAACTTCAGTTAGTTAGTTTAGTCAAATGCTTACTAGGAACCTACAACAGTTAGTGCTTCAACAACTATCATAGTATTCTATCAAAAAGAAAGCAAACATCATAGAACGTATACAAGGTACCAAAAACATTTTGCTAAAATTGATAGCACCAAAATAATTGTAAATTATGGCAAACACTTTGCACTGTTGAAGAAAATAAAGGGTATCTCACTGAAGGAGTAGAAGCTTTTGAAATAGAGGAACATAAACTCCTCCAATCAGCTTTTGTGGAAGCTCCTTTCATTTTTTAGAGCTTCTTAATATTGTGTTTACGTTCTGTTCCTTTTAAGGAGAAGAAAAACCCAAGAAAGGTGACCCAAATGCAATCTAAGAGCTAATTTTGTTGCTATATTAACAAAAAAGTGCCAGTGCAAAATCTGAAAATCTGAATATAGTCTGTATTTCTTGTATGGTATTATGTGCAACTATTGCTTCCGATTTAAAATATAGTAGAGGTACAAAAACTGGAAAAACCCTAGACTAAGTAAAGAATCCTGTTCTAGCCAAATTACGATTTTCTCTATCAAACGCTTTCTTTTCTCTCTTTTTCTCTACTCTCCTTTTTTCGTCTCTCTCTTTCTCTCACTGTTCTCTTTCTCGCCCCTTAACCAGCAAAAAAGATCCCCCTCCTCTCTCGTCTTTTTCCTTTTATCATGTTTTGAAATCCCCATGAATCCCTGTTTCCCTATCTTGAGGGAAAACCGTTCTTGCTTTTCTCTCTCCACTCTCTCCCACCATTGCTTACCTAGTCTTCCTTCATCCCACGACTGTGATCACTCTCGACTCTTGCTCGGGATGCCCATATTATCAGGGGTTCCATCAAATTAAGGTCTTACTTAAATAACGTTTAACTCGGCTTATTATTGACTTAATTGGATACCTCACCATGAAACACACGACATTTATCCCGAGTTGAACGATTATTTTTAGTTGACTTCAGGTCAGTCAATTGGCTGACCTGACCGGACACCACAAATCCTAAGGAAAAGAAACTACGAAAAGACTTGCTTTTCCATTACGAGTTGGAAGGATGAATTATCAATTCCACTAGTACCCATAGTAGGGATAGCCCATCCAAAACCAATTTCACCACCTAGTAGCAATTAAACAATAATCTTTTTGGATTGGTACTCATATTTTGGCTGGCTTGATCGACCAGGCAGGACTGCAGTGAGCAAACACATTTTGTGGCTGAGCTGCGCTAATTAAGTTGCAGGCTAACAATTCACGCAGCCTCATTCTGAGCAGGCACCAAGAGGGCTAACAATTCGTGCAGCCTCACTCTGAGCAAACACGTCATCCATATAATCATTAACAGGTATATGAAATCTATATAAAAATGCTAATTTTCTATCATAATCCAAATATCATGTTTCAAAATTTGATATTTATTATATATATATATATATATATATTATAAAATCATGTTAGACATCACTATAAATTTTGATATCTCAGCTAGACTGACACCCAAAAATTAACCAATAATAACATAAAAGAGAGAAAAAAAAGGAATACAAAACATGAGGGACCAAACCAAAACCCATGTAAGAAAAAGGAACCCGGCCTAATATATTATTTAAAACTTGAAGGTTATCAGAAATCACTTCTACCCTTAATCCTTTTTGTTAATTCCTTTTAACTTGGAGATGTAAACCCCTAAAAAAATTAGTCCAAATATATAAGGGTTCATATATAATTATAAAATTAAAGAAAATATGGTTCTGCCCATTATGGGCCAGTCAGAGTTGCCAGGCTGGGCCAATTACCCAACTCACCATACATGGGGCAATTCAAGTTATCCTTGGCCCATTTGTCAGGTATTGGAAAAATGTTAGAGGTGTCTGACATCATTGAGGATATCATGAAATCATAATGTGCTCTGTATTTGTTGTCTTTTCTGTATACTAGAACACCGCAGAGATGAAAAATATAAACAATGCTGCTAATCAGCAAAAACAATTCTCCAGCAAAACAGAATAAATAAGGAATACTGGATTCCTTATAATCATTACCTTTAATTGGGATTCTAATTAGAAAACATGACAAATGTTAAACATATTCACAACAGTATTTCTCAGACAGGATAAAGTTCCTGCATGAAAGGAAAGCTCTTTAATTCCATTATTTACTTCTTCAACTATTGTAATTGCAATTCTTTATCTTTAATTGTTCCCAGACAAAACTGGCATGCTACATTCAAAAAACAAAATATGGAATAGTAGTACTAGTATATGCTTAGACAATAAAGGAAGCATACATTTCAATGAAAAAAATGACCAGAATGACCAAAACATCTCTTCCTGAACAGGCCCCCATAGTGATTAAGATAAAATATTTTTATAATATTTTAATTTCAGCATATTTTGTTTCCTTATTTTTAGAGAGATCGTTTCTTACAAAAAGAGGAGCTGAGAATGTAATTGGTGTAATTGTTATCAATAAAATTATTTCTTGTTTCCCTGCATAGTGTAAGTTATAGAATTATTAATATTGTGTCTAATACAGTGCCCAAAAATATTTAGTCTAATGGCCAATCCATCAAGCAAGAGTAACAAAACAGAGTTTATAATTCTGATATTCTAAAATAATTAAGATGAAGGAAAACGATACTCAAGCTGCCTAGAGCCTAAATAATCATCATACGCACTGGGATACATATGGCCCATGGAAAGCATTTGAATTGAAAAAATACCAGAACACTGCAAGCAAGCTGCAAAGCCAGTGAAACTGAACTTCCTTGATATAAAGCAGGAGGCAAAATGTGTGTGCCATACAGACTCCAGAATGTGAATGTGGCAGCAGAAGCTGCCATCACTCCATAAGTGAAGTGTCCAGCCACCTGGATACAAATAAAAAGATGTTACTCGATTCAGTAAAAGATGCAAGAGTAATAGTCAGTTACCAAAGAAGTAGAACAAAGGAAGACCCAAGGAATAAGACCATTTTCAATCACGAGGATATCAGAATGACAATGCTTGTAACTGCAGTAATGGAAGACTTGTGATTTTTTTCAGCACCTAAGGAAACACATGCTTCAACAAAGAAGGTAATACAAATGAAACATGCCTACAAATAGATTTGTTGCAAATATAAAGACATTCATGGCTAATGTTCAAATGTTCCATGCCTACTACCAATACAAACAAATATACTCCTTATAAGACTTGGGAATCCTCTTTCCCTTGAGCTAGTATCCCAAGTAGAGTTGGGTTGTATCCCTTCCTAATACGGAATTAGAGTACATTACTAGAGTTCAATCCTTGTTGTCTCCATACTTTTAATAAAGAGTTGAGTTTTGAAAAGTAGCCTTATTGTTCAAATCTTTGGTATGAAACATAGTGAAGTATATAAACATTTTCTTCCCCCTCAAGAAAGGATGTTATTGGAGATCTCACATCGAATAAAAATAGAAACAAATTATAATATATAAATAAATGCAAACATCATCTTATAAGCCGGTTTTGTAAGATTGAATTAAGACTAAATTCACTTTCTAAGATGATATTAGAGTTTATTATAGCAAGGTTTCTTAGGTCTATCGTGCCATCTGCTATTTGGATGGTTGAACAACTTACAAATATCTAGTCCCACACTTGAGATGTTCAGTCCTCGATGAGAGTGTGTTGGTGATCATACATTAACTAGAAATATGGTCAAATTATAGTATAGAAATGGGTGCAAACCTAACTTTACATATTGGTTTTATAAAGTTAAGCTAGACCTCAATCCACTTTCTAAGAGATGCATTAACTCCCCTAGAAAGGCCAACTACAACAACTCCATCCCTCAAAAAAAGAAAGAACAAGTCTTGCACGGACTTCAAGCTTTACATCTTATTTTTCAAGATTGGATAATCTTCTAATCCAGAAGAAAACATCAACTATACAATACTAAATTTGTTTATTTGGGTCACTATTTGCAGAAACTAACCTTAGCAACTAGCTAGACAGCTTGATATAGAAAGAAAAAAACTTGCTATAAAATTCTTAGAGATTCAGTAGTACCTTGTCAGCCAACCGTTGCACAGGAGCTTCCCTACTTTGTGCCTCTTCAACTAGACGAACAATGTTTGCCATAGAAGTTTCACCACCTGGTCTTTGCACTTGCATTGTAAGAGTTCCATTAAGATTTATACTACCAGCTGCTACCTCACTCTGAAGAAATAAAATCCATCAGTCAGTCACTAAAATCATTTGTCTAACACTGCCACAACTAAAGAAACGTGAAGGGGTAAATCATACACACACACACACACAGAAAATTAAGTCTGCTTTTTATCAGTTAAGACATAACCAAAATGGTTTTCCTGTTCTGTAGATAAATTGCACCCAACACACTGATGAACTTAGAATCAATGATCACATGATGGGCAATCAGTTCAGGGCAGTTATGTGTAGATATATTGCATCAACGCACTGCTTTAGAAAACACTTCCATATAGAAGTTCTAGGAGTATGTGCAGAAAATAATGGTTGTAACTTGTAGTTAATTTTATATTAGAAACTGCAGGATGACAATTATTTATAGAAAATAACAATTGGTAGTTATGTATTAGGAGTGTTTTGTTAGTAGGATAGTAAATGTACTACTAGAAGTCGTTAGAAGCTGTAGGAGATTATAGAAATCTCTTTGTAATATTTACTTTAGGATTATAATTCTCTATATGTAGAGGCTGATGTACTGTTTTAAGTAATTCAATTGATTTTTCATTCAGATTCCTTTCAAGTTGGTATCAGAGCTCCCGATCTTGGGGGGCGGCCCTGCTTCTACATTTCTTTTTTACCGTCTTAGCTACGATTCTTTTTAGGGTTGCTTGAAGTGCATCCATTTCCTTTGATTATTGTGGTTACCTTAAGTGCACCCAACTAGTGGTTCTATCACCACTCGCTGCCACTGCCATTGCAATCACGACTGTTAGAGTCGTCATTGTCACTGCCGAAAATGGTTATGTTCTGATAATGGGAGGGAATATATATATATATATATATATATATATCATGATATGTCTAAATTCCTTTCTAAAAATGGTGTTGTTCATGAATACACATGTGGATACACCACAACAAAATGACATTGCTGAAAGAAAAAATTGATTCTTGAGGTAACACGAGCACTCGTTTTCCAAATGAAGGTCCCTAAATCTTATTGGGGTGAGGTTGTCCTCACTGCAACTTCTCTTATTAATTGATTGTCCAGGTTCTATATGATCAAAGTTCTATTGATGTACTATTTCAATTAATTTAATTGATTAAAAAATATTTTTTCATTCAGATTATTTCTTTCAAGTGCTAGGAATACATATGCTAGACTTAAGTAGAATAGAAGAATCCAACCCAAAAGACTGGTCTATTAGATTGGAGAACCTCCAGGTTTAAGAACTATATCAAGTAGTTTATCCTACGTAATGGTCCAACCTAAATTGCTAGTCCATTCAGTAGGAGAAAACTTCTAGGTAGAGCTCGCAAAATAGGTCTGAATCTGATCTCATGAATAGTTCGTAAAATGGGTTGGGAGAGACTGAAAAATATTAGCCTAAATTGAAGCAAACCAATTTTGGCTTGGCCAGTTTAGCTCGTGGTCCAAATGAGCTTCAATCAATCTGTCTCACAGGCTTACGAGTGGGCCCCTTTTTAAAAATAATCATTATAATTTTAAAAAATTGAAAATAAGGAGTTTATTCCACTCAATGAGGGACTCTTAACAACATATATGATAGAAAGCTGTGTAATTGGACAGTATGAAGTTATTTGCAATTTGAGAACAGAGAATACACTTGATAGAAGACTTTTGCCAGTAGGACAGCAAGGGTATTGCTGCATTGTATGTGACAGGAGACCTTTGCCTCTGGGACAGTAAGTGTATTGGTTATTGTGTGTGATTATAGTGTTTTATACTAAATTTAATAACTTCATCAATTGATCTTCTATCAATCACAACATCCACAGGTGCTCAAAGGAACCAATAAAAGCTACAATCTGTGACAAAAGCCAAATAAATCTCAAATTATCATAAAATATGTCAAGCAGAATGTACCCCAGGTACTTTTGTTACAGGCAGTGGTTCACCCGTGAAACTTGATTCATCTACAGTGCTTCTACCAGCTCTCACAACTCCATCAGCCGGAATTCGGTCCTAGAGAAAAGGATATATGGGTTAAAAGCAAAAGCCACACAGCTTTGACAAGTATTTTATGCATATCACTTGTCAAAATTTCAGCAGAAGAATTCAAACTTTAAAATGATATTGGCAATGGTTGTGTAGCACAAGCATCATCATATATGACGAATTTGAAAACGGTGATTATAGGCGCAATGCCCTCCCTCCCTTCCTCCTGCCCATCTAGTGGACAACATGCGTATAACTATTACCAGTTTTCTTTTTCAATAGTTAACTTTATACTTTTTTAACCAAAAATTACAGTACTAAAGAACATCCATTCAGAGAGAATACACAACTGAAGCTTCTTCCGATACTAAAAAAGGGGTGAAGGAGCTAGTAGATTCCAGTATTACTCACTCCAGGCAACACAATAATTTGGTCTCCAATAGAAAGACTGTCAGAAGGAACTTCAACAACCGAGCCAGCCTCTGTTTCTCCATTGTTGACTAGAAGGCGAGCTTTTGGTGGCAACAAACTAAGAAGTCCTGTCATATCACTGGTTGCTTTAATTTTTGCTCTCTGTTCGAGATTCCTTCCTAACAAGACAAATGCAATTAGCATAATTGGCTCCTCAAAGAAAGCCTTCCATCCCTGCATAAACATAAATATCATTTAGAACAATTAAATTTATATTTATACATACAATTACAAATCCAATTACATAATTTCACAAAGAAAATATACTTTCTAGCTTCTAGTTAATAAATATAACCAAGCACATGTTGAGCATCTAAGTCTAACCAACAGCTGGTTTCCACTCATGCAATATAAATGTGATTAGTACAAGTTATTATTTTTCTTATATGAGATGAGACGAGATGAATAGTGCACTATTCAACAAAAGTAGATAAATAAGAATCAGCCTAAGTCACATCCTGTTACGAGCCTCTGTTAGAGGAAACAAAACAAGGATACAGATTGGAAGAAAAAGAGTCCCCCTCTCCTATTATTCAAAATTAATCTGCAAAGAAAATTAAGCACAAAGAATACAAAGGAATTTCTTCCTTTCACACAGGGCAATCCCTGTTCACAACTATATTTTTCTCCCTACCTCCTACACCCTGGATTATATGAATATATATACTTTTCTCTAACATAAGTCTAACCCTCTTATAATGGCTAACCACCTTATTTTGAAACTTCTTCCTGTAACATACTTTCCAACCCTAGTATTCCCCTGCCTAACACATTCACCATCACCAAAATTAAAAAGACAAACAAAAACTATAGCTTTGTAATGTAAATGAATGTAAGCATGAGCTAAAATCAAACCAAACTATAGCCATGAATATTGACTATGGAGAGTATGCTACTATTTATTTAATTATATCTAACAAAATACAATCTGCTGGATCAATATAATTGACTTCTACCAACCTACTTGTGCATGAGCAATGCATGCATGAAAGTGTGGGGACCAAAATGGGTACACATGTGTATCAATGATTTGATAAAAGAGATCAACGAGAGTATTTAGACCAATCCAGAAAAACAAACCGGTAGAAAATTTACATATTATAATCTGTGAGCTACTAGTGATTAGCGATCTTGAAAACTATTAAGAAGTGAATTTTAAGTCTAACTCAATCTTATAAAATTGGCTTATAAAGTGAGGTTTGCACTCACTTATATATACTATGAAATGCTCTAATCTCTAGTAGATACACATCCTCACGCTGAGGTTACCAACTCGTGCGCGAGACTATATATTTATGGGTGATCCGATAGCAGTTGGCCTAATAAGGCCAACAAACTCTCACTAAGATAGGTTTGAAATGGCTCTGATACCATATTAAAATATGAAAAGAAGAATAGGATAAATCCCTTGTGTATATTGAACACAGGGTTATGTTTATATAGAAAAAGAAACATATGGACTAAACTCATTACATAAATAGAAATACCTAACAATATCTATAATATCTAATAATATCTAACACAAACTATAGCTACCTAGCAATCATAAATTGGACATTACTCTACAAAATCATGACTAAATGATAGTCAACAACAACAAAAAATGAGATTTCTATTTTCTTTAATTATTTGAAGAGAACTGTCACTAAATGTGGCCAGCAACTAATTGAATCAAAATTACAAAATAGAGATAACAAACTTAAGAAAGACATTTACCAATTTTGGAACTAAGGCAGCAAATGAGCTGACAGTAAATGATGACAAAGCCCCAAGACCAACTAAGGTGTTCATGTTTGGTGTCCTTTTAAGAAGGCTTTTTAAGCCATCAAGGATAAGTTGGCGGCCAGGACCAAGCAATGTAAACAAAGATAAGGATAGATGAAACCCAATGGAATGAAAGACATGGATCCACGGTGCCTTTGCTGCAAAGAAATGAGAGAAGTGGCCAACAAGACAGACAGCACATAGAGCCCAAGAAACAGCTAGTTCACGACCTTTAAACAGCATATAAAAAAGAAAGGTCACCAATTAGTCTCAGAAGTTACAGTAGTTGAATCATCAGAGAACAACTCAGAAATAGCATAAGTCTTGTTGCAATATTTAGTATAAGATTTAATTAGTGCTTACCACTTTCTCTTAATTGTCTGTGTCTTTCCTCCATCTTCCTTTCAAAAATTTGGAGGAAATTGTCTCTTGTAGAATCTGCACTTTCAGGATCAGAATGGTCAGCAATCAAACACACCAGTGGAGAAATATGCTCTCATTTAAACTACATACAACCCTTAAGCTTCAACTTAGAAAAAGAATTTAATCCCTCTGACAATTATAATTTGAACCAAGATCAAAATTTATAAATGACTAGAATCTGATTGATACAACTATTCGCAGGGAGAGGTTAGGAAAAACACCATTAAATAATTCTTGATAAAAATATTTAAAATTTAGGAGCATTAACCACTCATCTGGCTAGTTATTAATAAGAAACCACCAAATGACCTCACTTAATCACTTAGTTGTTAACTATTCCTTGACTGGAAATATTTTTGCCATTAAATCTTGTATCTTTTTTGTAATTTAATCAATATTTTATTCACTCAAGTGGCAGAACAAGTAATTATTCCAATCAGGCCTTTACAGGAACAAAATTCAGTAGAAAATGGTAAAATTTATGAAATGTCCAATACTATATTGATTGTTATCTTTAACAATTAGTTTCCCTATTTCCTCAATACCTCTTAGGATTTCTCATCAACTTATCATTTTTCCTTATCTCATGATTTGTTTCATATTTAGTTAGAGTAGAGAGAATGGTAGAGTCATGTGTAATGGAATCCCTATGTGTAGAGAGAACAGCAAAGAAACATATATACACATTTATAATGCATAGTGTAGTTTAGCATTACATAGAGATGGACTCAAGCTCATAAATAAAATACATCTAACACTCCACCTCAAGCTGGAGCATATAAATCAAATTACACCAAGCTTGTTACATATATAATCAATTCTAGGATCTTCCAGTGATTTGCTGAAAACAGAGTCAACCAATGATTGGAATTAACAAATTGATTAGTAATGTCTACAAATAAACTTTTTCTCGAATGAAGTGACAATAAATCTCCATATGTTTTGTCCTTTCGTGGAATACTGTGGATTTCAGGCAAAATGAAGGGAAACTTGGTAATCACACATGAGATCTTCTTTGTAACCTCCTTAAATATGTGTTCTTTAATACTTTATTTGAACCAAATAAGCTCATAAGAGGCAAAAGTCATAGCTCTATCCTCTACTTCTATCGATTTTAACACTACATTTGCTTCTTGTTTCTTCCAGGGAATCAAGTAGTCACGAACAAAGGCACAATATCTAGAAATGGATCTCCTGTTAGTAAGAAAGCTTGCTCAATTTGCATTTGAGTATCTCACAACTCAAGTATGATAATGTCCATATAACAAACCTTTTCTTGGGGATCTTTTAATGTACCAAATGAGCTTTGAGCCCATCAAGCGTGCCATTTGGGACAACTTTCAATCTGAAAATCCACTTGCAACCAGCAACATACTTCCCAGGAGGCAAATGGTCAAGATCCCAATAAGAGCACACAATTCATCGAGAATGGCTTGTCTACAACTAAGGCAAGCTAAGACATCATTTGTAGTTTTTGGAATTGACACAAGAAATAAAAGAAAGACAAGTTTAATGGGATGGAGACAGTCGATGATAGCTTAGAGCAACATAATGAAGGGAAGGATTATTGGTGGATCATATACCTTTTATGAATTGCAATAGGGAGATTGGGTTCAAGAGGCGGAGATGAACGAGGTGGCCCGATAGGAAGGTGTGGATGTTGCCAACCATGATAAACCTGAAAAGGAGGTTAAAGTGGTGGATCTACTGACAGTGACACACCAAACATGACAAAGGTATCAAAGACAAAATGGGTGGTCCTGGGTATTAAGACAATCTCATAAATGAGGGAATTAAACTCAAAATAGAGAGAAAACTTAAAGAATGTGATATTAGTTCAAATCCAATTGTCTCATAATTAAACTCAAAGTAGAGAGAAGACTTAAGAATGTGACATTAATTCAAATCCAATAGCAAGAAATGAAAGGTGAGAAACATTTATACCCTTTTTCAGACCAAGGGAAGCCTAAAATGACACTCATGAAATCGAGCTGACAATTTATCAAGATTGTGACTAAGATTGTGAACAAAGAATGAAAACTTGACGACTCGAGAACTTAAGGAGTGAAGAGGTTGATGAGGAAACAAAATGCAGTGAGGTATTAGGTTGTTCAAGACAAAAGAAGGCACATGTTTAATGAGATAGTACGGAAAACAACATCACCACAAAATTGTTGAGAAACATGACCATGAAGTAAAAGGGTACAAGTTGTTTCAATTAAATATCAATTCTTGTGCTCCACCACTCCATTTTATTGATGAGTATATCTTGGGTAGCCATGAATGTCTAGAAAGAATGGGAGAAATACTCATAACCATTGTCGCCATATAAAAGTACAAAAAGAAACACCAAATTCATTACAAAACAAGTACATCCAGAATAATTATCAATGATAATTACAAAATGCTGAAATCCCAAAGTATACCTAATATGATTTGGTCATCAAATATCAAAGTGAACTAAAGCAAACGATGACAAGGCTATGTTGGGAACATGGTTAGTAAATGGACCGCGACTATGTTTTCCTAAATGACACAACTCATATGATAAAGTAGACAACTTAGATAGACATAGTACCAAGTGTTGCGACTTGGCAAGGCTAGGGTGAACCACTTGAGCATTGATGTAAGAAGGGGAATCCACCAAAAGGCAACATGAACAGAAGTAAAAAGGTGATAAAGACCATGGGACCCACACCCAACACCAATCATCTGTCTCGAACTTTGATCACATAAGAAAACCAAATACTTAGCAAAAGAAACACTCAAGAGCACTTATGAGATGACTAATAGAGAATAAATTAGACGAAGACTCGGATACAAAAGTCATTGTCAGTGGAGAGAAAAGGGACAAGATGAACAATATCAACAACATTCAATGTCATAAGCATAAACATTTTCTTTTCTTCAATGTCAAACTTCAAGAAAGAAATTATAATTGTACAAATATCAAATGAGAGTATCAAATAACAATTAGATAAAGATTAAATAATTATAGAAAAGAGTAAACATGATCAAATGTATGACCTAGAAATAAGTTACGAAACTAATGACCAAAGAAAAGTTAATATAAGATTTTTAGGTTACCAGATAAATTAAAGGTGTTTTAGTAATTTAAAACGGAGACAAGTATGAGGACAAGAATGGGTATTGAGACGGATATGGGGACGGGGACAAAACGGATATGTACATACCCATATTCGTACTCAGTCAATGCGGGGATTCCTTGTCAAAATCGGGACGGGTTAAGTTGCCATCCCTAGGTGTATTTGGCCCAATAGTTAGTAGCCTCTTAGGGATTCGAAGATTTACACCATTTTCTCATCACAAACCCTTGCAACATTTTATATCATCGCAATCATTTGCTCACTAGTAAGTAAGATTGTACTAATATGCACATGAGGTATATGGTCTATAAATAAATAAAAAATACTCTTAAAGCTACAAAACAAAAAGAAGCAAAGCTTGAATTGCCATGATAAAAAGAATTCAGAGATTGAGAAGAAAAACACATCATGAAAGGAGAACAATATAGTTTTAAGTTATAACAATAATAAAGGTGTTAGGGTTTTATTATACTGGAGCTTGTTAAAATAAAATACAACAAATGTATACATTAATTGGATACACAGATATATATTCTCAATCAATCATACAAACAAAAACAAAATAAACCAATTGCACATGAATAAGAGTCCCCAAAATTCTTTATAACTAAGGGCTAGTCGCAAATTCAACATCAGCAAAATTCTTCACCGTGCAAGGGCACCAGAACAGAGACATGGCTCTCCAATACCCATCACAAGAAGCATCCGGGATTCACCTTCTGAAGGGAGAAAGTATAACATGAATAATGGTTTTTAAAATATCCTTTATATCTAAGTAGTAGGGTGGATATAAGATTTGAAAAAAATTTACTCATACAAAAGGTAATGCATTAAAACTTAGAACCCCATGAATTGATGGCATACCATTGACTCCAGAAAACCACTTTTGCATTTACATGGTGAAATACCTCCTTCAGTAGCTAGCTTCTTCACCTGCCACTTAACCCGCCAATTTTATGTAAATGAAATGAAATTCTACATGCGGTAAGATTTAATCTCATATGAAGTAGTGACTGCTAAGTGGACAGCCAGAGGACTATAGGAGTCATGTGACCAATATTGATGTTATGTCTATTAAAAACAATTGAAAGGAACCTCCATGCGTATAAATCTTATTCTTACTTCAGAAAGAGCTAGCATATATTGTTCCCAATTGAAGTTTGGTAGGAAGACCAGTTGTTGGTCATTTATATTCACACAATTTAAGAATTTCAAATTAAAATCCTAGCTTCTAGTTCAGTCCATAGAGTACACTTGAACCTTTACAAATTAACACTAATAATGATATAAGAACTAAAAATATTGATAATATAGAGATCATAAGAATTTTGAAATAAGTGGACAACATTAAGGTGTAAATAATTTTAAATAAAGCAAGGTGTGAACACTCAATTCAGAGTTGTTGTTCACAGGTAATGAGATACTCATTTTAAACTATGACTTAAAGAAGGAAGCCCCACTAAAATAGGTACTGTACTGCTATTGTTTACAGCTTTAATTAATACTTGAATTATTATTTATCCAAGATTCAGAGATACATAGACCAGATATAGCAAGCTCGTTGTATTACAATGAAAGGTCCAACTAAAATAGATATTACAATTATTTACAGCTTTACTTAATACATGAATCCCAAAGACACATAGGCCAAAATTAGAGCCAATTGTACTAATAATAACATATAAATACAGACATACAGTTTAATACCAAACAACCAAATATTTCAAATAGTAGGCTTCCTTATGACAAAGATTCCAAGAATCAAGCAATCAACTCTAACAATTCAAACAGTAACAGACATGACTTTGACTAAGTTAACAAACAAGCCAAAGGACATTAATAAGATAGGATGGGCATGTGCAAAAAATAATATAATTAAATGATGTAAAAGTAGTATAACCAACCATGCATGTGATTTTTATGAAAAATAAGCATATACCAAAGTAAAAAAGATAAAAAGACACAGAATTGACTCAATAATGGCTAGCTCAACTGGTAGGAATGAATAATACCTCGGAGGCTAGAATTGTAACCACAGCTAGTTAAATGATCTGCAAGTGCCTCCCCTAATTGCTTTTGCCAATTTGGTGCATTCTTTGCTTCAGATATAGGCCAAACGATTGCTGTCTCTGTTGTTAAATTTACACTAGCTGATGACACCTGTGGCTACCCAATGTTCATTGGTATAAAAAGTAAAAAAACTGTATTTAGATTACTGTAAAAAAATATGGAGAGGGTTTATCAACTATGCACTGTTGGCACAACAGCTTCCACAGCCAAGCAATCAAAATCACATTTAGTATTTAATTTTTAAAATAGTCGCTGTAAAAGTCAACAAACTTACCATACATGGTAGTATGTGATTAAATGATAGTATTACACTATCAAGCCCAGGCTATATTCTCATACATTCATTCATACATACACACACATATATAACTCTAAGAGAGTTACTCCTCATCTTCACCATTCATTTCCCTGTAGTCTGATTGTTCTACAAAGTATCTCATCTTAATCATTAGATCACAAGAAAATAAAGGGTGAGGATGGAGTAACTCTTAGAGCTACTTTGGAGTCAATTGATTGCTCTTAGATACATGTAACTCTCTTAGAGTTACTCTTGGAATCAATTGATTGATCCGTTTACCCAGGTATAGGTCTCCCAAATCCCGACTATTAATCTTATCAAATATGATAGTTTAGGTCCGTTCACTTAAAAATAAAATACCAACATGCCAAATGAGTGAAATAATCTGAACCATCAGATTGGATTTACTTACACACTCAAAGAGAGAAAGTGCTCCTTCAGAGAATATGATAGAATAGAACTGTTATACAGCTTAAATATCTTTTCCTTTGTTCATATTTTTGTTAAGAAAGAAGAGATTATCGAGGATATGCAACCTACACAGTACGCTAGTTACACCCTTTCACACAAACTAACTTTCGACCTTTCTTCTCTTGTAAATAAGCACAGTAAAAAGTAAAGTTACATTAAGGATTTAGACATTGTTTAGAAACTGTTGAAAAATTTTCCGCATTAAGGTCAATCATCTCCCACGACATCCACAGACTTACGAAAAAAAAACCGCACGCTCATGGTAAACCTAGCAGAACGCCCCCAACAACAGAACCAGTATACTAATCATCTTACAAATAAAATAATGGAAGCATCCAAAGTTTAGATTGTAAACCAGACCAAATACAAAATTTGAAATACTTACTCGATTTTCCAGTATCCTTTTCACAGTCGCCGCGCATCCCCCGCACACCATTCCCTATCACACGCACAAACAAAAAATGAAATACTAAAAATAAAAATAACACGAAAAATTCTACACAGAGAGAAGAGTTCACACTGAAACATCGAGAATGATAACATCAGGCGAAAGTGCCGAAAGCTCCTGTGACGCGTCCCCAACCAATTGGAGACTAGCATCACCAGACTCACCGCCAGAACCGCCAGAACCTCCGCTCTCACCGGTTCCACCGCCTCCATTTCCACCGCCGGTAGAAGAAGCACAGGAAGCGGCGGAGCTCGAAATGCAGCGCAGTCGGCACGGCGTTCGCGGGAACAATCCGCGGAAGCAGCGGAACGAGGACGGCGACGGCGCGGAAGTGAAAGAACATGGAATGCTGCAGCGGTTGTTGTAGGAAGCAACGAGGCATTTGAGGTTGCGGCGGACAAAGGCGCGTTGAGGAGCTCCAGCAAAATGACGGTGAAGCGCTCTGAAAAGCGCCATGTGCGCCGTGGTGGTAACGGAGAACGCAGAATCCATTGGATTGGGTAGAAAAATAGAGAAAAGTCGTTAAGCCTTGCGGTTGCGTATCTTATAGTACAGACGTCCACACTATGGTGGGTCTTGACTTCACTAGTCACCGGTATGTTCAAAACAATCGAAAATTATCTATAGACATCCAAGCCAGAGAAACACCATTTTTCACACTTTTTTTATATATTTTTCTCTTTTTTTTAGCAGCAAGAGAATCTTTAATGAAAGTTTTTTTTTAGTTCTTTACTAATAAAAAAATATATGATTTACAAACCTCGTATGTAAAATTAAAGAGAAGTATTTATGAAAAATAATTATTTACATTATTTATATAATTTAAAAAAAATCATATTTATGAGACTAGTTTAACATACTCTTTTTTTCATTATTAAGAACCCTTTTAAAATAAATTCTTATTAAAGATTTCCTAACCAATTTTTTTATGGATTATTTTAAATGAAAGAAATAAATTAAAAACAATTAAATTGGATTAACGAAAAGAGAAGAAGAGTGTGTTAAAGAAAAAAGAAATAATGAACATGTAAACTTTAACCATTTAAAACTCAATGAAAAGGATGAAGATAAATAAGAAATAGTGAACATGTAAACTTTAACAATTTAAAACTCAATAAAAAGGATGAAGATAAATAAGTCATTTTTGTTATTCTAGATTTTGGTTTACCCGACTATGTTTAAAATGGTTCGTCTAGTGGTATAAATATAATCTCGCAGTTAGAATGTTCCGTTCATAATTATGTAGATTATCTAATAGTTTTAGACTCACTTGTTTGTCTTAATTCTCGATGAATCAATGCACATTGTTTAGTGAACCACTCATCATTGCAAAAGTTATCTCATATTAGTTTGATAATCTTATATAAGATAAGGGAGACACATACTTCTTACAAAGAAATCTTGCATATTTGAAGTTATAACTAAGAACCTTACAATAAAGTTAATAAAAGATTATTTTATTCATTTTTATCATGTTTTATGCTTTGTGAGTTATTTGTTCATCATATCTTATCATAATGACTCACAATTAGTATTCCAATGTTTCTTTCATTGTTCATTAGCTCATTTTGGCATTTTATGCACAACAAACCATTATCAAAATCACTTACATTGTTATTCATATTTATCTTGCTTTGTTGGTTATTTGTTTGTCATCTCTTGTTGGTGTGATTCACAATTATTATTACGTTGTTTCTTTTATTGTTTTTTAGGCTCATTTTGGCATTAGGTGATAAAAAAGTGGTATCATAGTAAGTTTTTATCTTTTTACTACGTTTGTAATCAAGATTCCTGAAAGATAGATGTGCATCGCATTTAAGATAAAGAAGTTCAACACAAAAAAAATATTTTCAACCTATGGAGAATCAAAATGAGATTCTTACTCAAGAGGCAAGGGGTATAAGCATTGTGTCAGGCATAAAGAATTAGTTTGAGGAAAAAACACATTTAACAATCCTTCTATCATTGTTGAATAAGGCTCTTTAAGATTTTGTAGAGAAAATAACTCTTAGCATTGTCGTTGAAGTTAGAAAAGTAGGTTCATGACGAAGTCCTTCTGCAACAAACTTATGCGGAATATAATATTTTTGGAATGTGTGTGAAGGAGGGTACATCACTATAGGTTCACTTGGATGAACTCAATTATATCTTAATAGAGATTTGGAACATAGACGTTAAGGTAAAAGATGAAAATGCAATAAGGAACTCGTTCACCCTTTGGTTGCTCATCACCAGATTTATCACCTCGGCTTTCGAGTTGGGAGGCTTATGTACCTACCCGCCATATTTGAAATATCAAAGAGCTCAGATGTATACATCTCCTAACCGAGCTTTCATTACCATCAATGACCATTATGAATAAAATGGCTTACTTAATGAGCCTTATCTTATCTTATAAAATTTGTTGATATAGCATCCTCAGGGTCAATGATCACATATGAGGTACTGTCCGCTTTGGAGCTCGGAGTTTCGTCACGGTTTTGTCCTTAAAAGACATCTTGGTGAGTTAAGAGAGGAATATGTATTTAAACTGCCATTAACTTCGACTCCTAAATGATATGAAACTACGTGTTAGTATTTCTAGTTAACATAAACTCATAAAAATTTAATATTCATTTCTCTTAATAGTTTCAAGAATATTTTTTGACAAAACAAGATAAATTGTAGGTCTAATATTTGAAATCAGTGTCGAGATAATATGTCTTTGTAATTATAATGTAGTCTAACAGTAATTCTTGGAGTTGGTCAATCTCATAACATTATCCCCTTATCTACCATAGTCACGAATCAATTATTAAGATGTAAACAATGTGGTAAAGGAATAGATAACTTTTAATAAATATTCTAATTCCCATCTACTAATATATAGTATTATTATCAAAAGAATCAATGATTTTGATGATAGTATTAGTTTAATAAATTAAACACAGTTTGTTTATATGTAGGAAAAAAAGTTCTTATACTTCAAGAAAAGAAAAATAAGTCCATGTGAAGACTATAATATCATCTAAATAAGATTGTTTATTATATATACATCAATTAGATGATAAAAAAAAATCTTAACACAAAAATATACACGATGAAATCTCACATATATAACTTAAGACATTATGTAGAATAATTATACATTGACTATTATAGAACACTAACATGAAGTTAGTATACACTTGTAATGTCTTCAACACAACATACATCTCATTGTTTGACCATATACTCTTTATCGAACATAAATTACAAATTTTTACAGTGATTTTGACACATCTTTCGTGTTTGTATGATAAATTTTATATCCTTAATAATAAAAATAATATTTTAAAAAATAATATTGTCTGATTGTTTGTTTGTAAAGAAAAAAAAAGATGTCATGTGAAGGCTAACAACTTTTACTAAATTAAAAATATTAATTTAAGGTCAAGATTTGCACACAAACTTCAATTTTATTCTCTCGATGCTCAAAAGTAGAAAACTTACTGTAACCAAACTAACTATCCTATAAAAAAATTAACATGTTGTGCAATTGTAAATTTTTTTAATTAATAGATCTAAATAGATATGGTAAAAGATGATAATCTAGTGTTTAGATAAATCATTATAAGTGGAGAATTTCTTCATGTATATTGCAAAAAAAAAAAAATCTAATTTACTCCTTTAATATTTTTTTTTGAACATTTCTTCTAGTTCTAGAATATAAAATTTGGAAACTTTCTGATTAAAGAATTATCAGATTAAAAAAATAGAATTTAAAATTTAAAATTTTTTATATTTTGAATTGTATAATCTAAAATAAAAAACTGAGAATTTGAAATTCAAAATACAAATTTTGTATTTCAAAATTTTGTCCTATAAATTTTATATTTTGAATTATATGGAATAAAAGCTTTATATTTTATATTGTATATTTTTAAATGCAAATTTTATATATCAGATTGTAAATCCATAATATAAATTTTTATATTTAGAATCCATAATGAATATTTTTAAAAATATAAGGATGCATGAAAAAATCCCTTTATAAGTGTTTTAACCTTCATTATAATTAGTCAAAGGGAATATATAAAATAAAAGTATAAAGCAAATATATCTTGAAAACAGTTTTGGTGGATAAGTTCCCGAACGAAGTTGAAGAAGCATCTTTGTTTTAACACAGGGAAAAGGATGGTTATTCAAGTAATAAAGAACACTCACAGAAACAAAATGATTCACATCTCCGTGGATAAGTTCTTTCAATATCCTTCAAATACTCCGTAAAAGAATGTATCAAGATACCCAACTATTCTATGGGTGAGTATGTAAAACACTCATTCATTATTATAAATTGTTACATAAATATAGTATATATATTATTATTATTTTTTAATTAATTTGTTAGAAAATATATATATATATATATATTTTAATTTTTTTTTATATTTAAATGTTATTTAGTATCAAATTATATTTAAAATTTCATTTTAAAATAAAAGGATAGTCCAAAAAAAATTATCAAATGCAAGAAATTAAACCCTAAAATAGTACATGGACCAGTCCTAAACTTGTTTCAACACAATTTTATATTAAAAATATATGAAACTGAATTAAAAATAAAACCAGTTTTATTTATTCATATTTAATAACATATTTGGTAGAATGCTTTTTTATATAAAAAATATGTAATGAAAAACCCCAAATTACTTTTTGATCTATTTTAAATTATTAAATAGAGATATATTTTGATCCTTATTCCATTTTACCTCCGTAATAAAATATTAATATTTAAAATAATTTTATTTAAAAAAAAATATTTTTAATAAAAATATAAATAAAATGTAAAATGTTAAAATAATTTTTAAAATTAAAATATTAATATTTATTGATGTATAATTTTTAAAATTAAAAATAATTAAAATATTAATATTTATTGACGTAAAGTGGAACATATAAAAACCATTTTACTTAGTAAATGTTGAAGGAGCCTCTTTCATTGTCTGTGCCTCTTCATTCTCCGTTTGACGGCGAACCTGCAACTGCGCCGTTTCCGGTAACTCACTCACTCTACTCTGTATTCTTCAGAAACTATCCACGCAATCGTTTTTCTCCCTTTGCCATCCGATTCGCCAAATTAAATGAAATGGAACCCTATTTATGTGGATTTTATTGTTTTTGTACTGAGTGAGGCTGTCTCTTTAGGGTTCAGAATTTTATTTTTTTTTTTTTTCCTTGTGAACATGTTTTGTGTCTTTGATTCAGCTTAATTTAGAGATATAATGGCTTGTTTTGCCGATAGAATTTGAGATAAAAAACGCTATTTCTTAAAATCAATTATTTATCAAACAAAATTTAAATTGAAGAATAAGCATATCACACTGAAATCGTAATTGTGTGATCTGGTGACTATTGATAAATCGCAGTTGCTCTTGACAGCTATATTCGAATGCTAGGTGATGCTGATAAACATGGTGTTTGTTTTGGTGATATGAATTTTATAAAATTGTGGGTTTGTTATTAGCAATGATTACCATGTTTCTCTTATTATCAAATAAAACATTCGAACGGTTTAGTTTAGCGAAAAACTCTCTTTTACCACCCTTATTCAGTTTTCCAACATTGAGCCATCTCTGTTTTGAAGCACAGCACCCTCTTCTGAATTTTGTAGTACGCCCACCCTCCATACCTGAATACCTTATCTTCTATGGCAGTTTCACAGCTATTGTTACTCTCGTGGGCAACTCGGACCTTATCTTCTGTCATCTCATCTACCGAACTGCATTTCTGTTTATGGTCATGATCAGTGTTTTTTGGCCACCCTTTGTTAATTATGTAAATGTCATTAATTTAGTTTTTTAAAATTTTGAGCATTTATGCATATACAGCATAAATTTATCCGTAAATAAATTTTCTGACTAATAGTCCTTCCACTTTTTTCGGGATGGTCTGAATTGACTAGGCTAACCATTTTAGAGTGGATGTGTTAGGAGTGGATGTGTTAGGGTAGTAGTATAATAGAATTTTCAGCATTGATGGACTCAACTTGTGTTCATAATCCAATCCAGTTTGGTATCACAGTATATTTATCTGCATTTGAACTGAAGAATTGTTTACTGTTTTCGGCTATTTGATTTTCTATCTTCCTTTCTTCGTGTTTGCTTTAAATATGGGTGAGGTTTTTCTGTTTTGAAATTGAGAAGAGAGAGAGAAAAACATTACAAAAGATAGAAAATATATTTTTGTTGTTACTAACTCTGAAAGCGCCCTTTCTATTTCTCTTATTTCTGCAACCAAAATCAAACTAGGGTTTATTGATCTTCTTTATTTCCCATCCCTCTCACCATTTCAGGGTTTTACCTTCCTAACGCAGACAGAGTACGTCTTCTCTCTCTGCAATCTGCATATCAATTGGTCTTCGTTGCTTTGGTTGCGTTGCGGTGGTATTTTTCTCTTTTTTTTTGTTTGGTTGTTATCGCGCTTGTCTTTTGAAGACATCTTGATTGAGTCAAGAGTTATTACACGAACCCCAATTATGTTAAAAGAGTTATTACACGAACATTGCCTCTCACTGTCGCGAAGACACAGACGAAACCGAACGGAGAACTTTTTCTCACTCTCAAACTCTTCTTCTCGACCCCTCTATATCTGCTCTGACTTTGGTGTGTTCAGTATGTTTTGCTGATTATGATTTGAGTGCTCTATATTTATACCATTGTTTTGATTATAATGATATATGATAGTACTCTTCTATATGTGAGTGTCCTATAGGTACACTATTGTTTTTATTATAATGATACATGATAGTATTCTTCTGAAAAAAAGACAATATAGTGAAACTAAAAGTAAGAAAATTGAGATTCTCAAGCCATGAGAATGACATGGGTACGTTGGAAACCAAAGCTGATAAATGCCAAATGCTTGCATGCTGGGTTGTTTCAGTTACCCAAGGAAATCTATAGCAACAATGAAGGAATCAAATGAGATAATAACAAAATTGATCAAAGAAAAAGATGAGGCCATCCAACAACTTCAAGAAAAAGATGAGATAATAACAAAATTGGTGACAGAAAAAAATGAGATGATACAGCAACTTCAAGAAAGGGATGAGATAATAACAAAATGTATAGCAATGATGGAGAAAACAAATAAGTGCTTTAAACAGATTAAAGCTGATTGGTATAAGCTGAAGCTGACTCGTGATTAGCTTTGAGTAAAGAATTTTTCGAGAGACAAAATAATTAAGTTTTTTCTTTCTTCCGACTACATTTCATCTTACAAGACAATCTTATGGTTCTTGTTCAATACATCATGTTATTCATTTATTTCCAAGACTCTTTTTTTTATATTTTTAGTATTAAAGCAAAATTAAATATACCTCTCTTAAAACGTAATCTAAGGAGAGAAAATTGTATATTTTAAAATATAAATTTTATATATCAGATTGTAAATCCATAATAGAAATTTTTATATTTAGAATCCATCATGAATATTTTCAACATTTTTAAAAGTATAAAGATGCATGAAAAAATTCCTTTACAAGTGTTTTAACCTTCTCATCTTTTGCTCTTGTACGATGTGATTGGCCTTTTGAGAAAATATTTTCAAACGTTTTTCAAGCATTTGATGATAATCCTCATGCCATCTAATGATCTTATTGGGAATAGTTTTTCTAAAAATGTTTTTATAAAATCTACTCAAACCTTTTATAAAATGTTTTTTTTGAAAAAAAATACATTGAGAGCCTGATTCAGTATATAATTCTCTTTTTTTACTTAAAATTTAAAATTTTATATAAAATGACAAAAATACATTTTTTTTATATCAGTAAAGTGTAACAAGTTTTCAATATTTTTTTTATCTAATGCCCATAAAACTAACCTGTTTGTAGGTCAGTTATCCAATTCTTGTTATTTTGTTAAAACTTAGTTAGTCTTCCCCGCACCAAATATCATCAGAAGTCCACCATCCCATAGTGGAGCTAGCTTAAATTTCAAGATCTTCACCCAAATCCTCTGGTGCCATCTGTCGGAAAGGGTAAATTCATTCCGTTCCACCCATGGTGAAACAATCTCCTCCTTCACTATTGGATGACCCCTAATGACCACGTGGGGAAAATCGATTCCCATCAAGACCAGCCTTCAACCAGAGTATGTCTGTTGCTTGCTAACAATCTTCCATCCTCAAAACTACCTCAGGAAATTAGGGAGCAGATGACGGACCACATCCCTCTTCCAACAAACTCCAAAGTTGAAATCATCTCTCTCCTACGCCCCCATGACCACAGCTTCAACGATTTGAGGGAAACTGCACTTCATGCACCTAGAAAAGACTCCATCCCAACCCAATTGCGACCGACCAAGACAAACGAACGACAAAATAGCCCTGTTGCCCCTGCCACTGTGGTGCAATAAGTACAAGCCAACAAACAAGCCCAGATATCACACAGACATAATCAAGTCATCCCTCTTCAGTATTTCAATCCGTATAAAGATAATAGGCAAGTCTACACAAAAGAGCCTATAAAGAAAATGCCTACAATGTAATCTATCTTCAAATTGAAATTTAATTTCTGAATTTCTAATTACATTTTATCAGTCATAATGTTTACTGGTGTGAAGTTTCGATACTTGTCATCAAAGATAATAAATGCATATTAACCCATCATTCTATCTTATTGTCCTCTAACTTTCCAATTGTGGATATGTTCTCAGATGATATTGCAATATAATCATTGAAATATTTATTGAACAGTGCAATTGTAGAGGAGTTCTGTACTATAAGCAACTTCTAGGTTTCTAAGAGCACGGGCCATTTCATTTTCGTGTCAGTAAAGACTTAGTGATAACCAAGAGGAGCTGGTGCTTCCCGCAGTTCTTTACCTTGAAAGTGGATATCCTGCATGAAAAACATTATGGTATTACATAAAAATCAACCTGGATCAGCAATGCTTAAGCAATGTCCACATGGAGACACATTAGATATCATAAATAAATACGGTAAATTTAATCAACGTTTGTTTTTAAACAAGCTATGCTCACCTCACTTCCTCCTAAGTTCTACATAACTAGATCGACAAAGGAACATATCAGACCTACACATAATATGCTGTCTAACTAGTTGGTTACAATTTGTATGTCTCTACCCCCTCTCAATCCTCTCAAAGGAAATAACAAACAACTCCGCAGAATATAAGTGAACTTTCATTAATGAAATTTATACCTTCTGTTGGTCTGTGTTAAACCTATTCAACTAGGTACGACAATAAATGTATATATGTTCCCTCTGCAGCAAAAGCTACTTATACACTCGTCAGTTCGATAACTTGAATTCGTATTTAAATTCTAGGCAGGGACTGAGAAAATTTGGGGAAGAATGTCCATCTAGTTTGTCTGCCAGATTATTATTCTTAGTGGATTTTATCTTATAGCATTCTCATCTTTACCAAAATGTACAATTTTCATGATTTGTGCATCATGAAAAAATTTCATTATAATTAGTCAAAGGAAATATATAAAATAAAAGTATAAAGCAAATATATCGTGAAAACAGTTTTAGTGGATAAGTTCTCGAAGTTGAAGAAGCATCCTTGTTTTAACACAGGGAAAAGGATGGTTATGCAAGTAATAAAGAACACTCACAGAAGCAAAATGATTCACATCTCGATGATGAGCCTCGTCAGCACGAATGACTGTTATAACATCTTTCAACTTGGCATCCTTGGGAAGCCTCCAATAGTCTATTGCAATGGCAGGAGCAGGAACATTTTCGATTGCACCTCTTTCAATATCCTTCAAATACTCCGTGTAAGAATGTATAGCCTCCTCCTCAAGATACCCAACTATTCTATGAGCCACCTTGGGGGAGAGTATGTAAAGTGCAAAAAACGCATTGAAGAAAACTCCCTGTACAGCAAGAACCAGCAGCCTTTCGTACCATTTAGGCTTCACAAGTTCCACCATAGTCATTAGGTGCATTCTCTCATTCTCTGCTTCCTCCATCAATGCTTTGATCCAACCACCACTTTGCTGAAACTTACGCAGTGACCTAAGGTGCAACAACATCCCTCCTACCATGCCAGGAACAGCTGCAACCGTTTCTAGCATCATTGCACGGCAACCATACCGTCTCTGAAAATATGTATAGAAAATTATGAACGACACTATCACCTTGAAGAATAAGAATATCTTGTAAAGATATTATGAAGCTGCAGCATGTAGTCCTTATAAAAACATAAATTAAGAAATATAGATAACATAAATCATTCATGACTTCCATGAATAAGTAAAAAATGAAGCTATCAATAAACATCTAATTCACAACCAAAATAAAAGTATACAAGTAACACTAAACACCTTTCTCATGTACAAATGATGCAATTTTTATCATCTACTCAAGTGGGAGCCAAGCAGTTCTAAATAAACTTAACAGATCCACATGACTTACGAACTTATAGTTTTAGCAACCCTTAAATACTTCCTTTTTCCTTTTGTTTTGTATCGAACTATAGGAAATTTCAAGATTGAGTGAAATATTGCAATTCACACACCTGAAAAAATAAATCTGTGGGAATTCTGAGGAGTTTCACGGTCCTGTAAGCAACTTTGTCCGGAAAATTCTTTGGCACATGATGTTTAGTAAGATCTATCGACAGGTTTGATTGATAAGTCTCCCAAGGCTACATAGGCAAATGAAATCGCAAGCCAGTAAGAATTCAGAGAAAATCATAGCCACATCATTTAATAATAAGTAGATTACGTAGATCTCTCAAAAGCTTAAAATTAAAAAGAGTCCATGAAAATGTAATTTCTCTGGCACATTAATTAAGTTGACAGATTAAATATGATTAGTTTTGAGACAAAACTATAGCAAACAGTTAAGTTTAAAGAACCAAAATAACAAAAATATGCCACGTCGTATAATTTTTAACAGCAAGACTAACCTGATATATAAATTACACTGGTTTTTTAATTTTAATTCATGACAGTGAATTCTCTTTAGAGACGGTTTACCTATAAGTTTAATAAAATATTCTAACAATTAATTCATAAATATGAAACAACAATCAACGAAAATCTACTCCCAGAAGTCAGAAATCAACAACAAAATCCGCTGAGAGAACTTCTCAATGATAATCAATTTATCATAAACACTAATCAACGCAAAGATATTCAATTAAACTTGCATTCGTGATCAGAAACAGAATCCTCACCATGAAGCAGTTCCAAGGCCACTCCGTTCCGTCCTCTCTCATAATCCTCGGCCTCGAAATCCCCCAATAACTGGACTCCACCACACTCTTCTCGGCCTTCTCCTTTTCCTTGTCCTTCTCAGGCAACTTTGCTTCCGCCGGTGAAGCCATCGACCTCCTCCAGTAGAAGAGCCCTCCGTTGGCGGCGCCGGCACAGAGAAGCCTCGTTTCCGGAGCCGCACACGCCATCACCGCCGTCGAACCGAGGTGGTTGCAGTTGCGGCCATTGAGCAAAGCTCGCCGAACCGTATAACTGAATGCAATGAACTTCATCTCTCGAGAGAAGAATCGCGTTTTCCAGATACTTCGTTTATATTGACATTATATGAAGTGTATTATTGCGGTTAATGAAGAAGAAACGTAGCTCGCATTTGCAGGGAAAAGAATCACCAAGAGAAGTTAGTTACGGTTCCATGCGTCTCTCGTGAGGCATGTTGGAAACGCTCTCGACCGTTGATTAAAGACGGTGACGTAATCGACGGCTGTGATGATGATGGGAAAGAAGTGGAGGATGTTTAATGGGCATTAACCGTCACTAAAATGATCATCTACTCGGAGTCAGTAAGGCGGTAAGAGTCAGTAACGCAGAACACGTTGTGCTCCGATTCGACCAATAATAACTCCACTCATGTCTGACTTTGACCATTCACTATGTATGGTTAAAAAATAATCACAAAATACGCTAAATATTAGCAAATATGCTTATATTTTAAAAAAAATCAATTTATTTATTTTATTTAACTCTTTTTTATAAACCATTTAAACACTACCTGGACAGCAAACAACTTTTTGGTTTGTTGTTAAGCATCGCATTCATAGGGATTTATTTGTAAACGTGTTTTTACAAATATTATAAGGATAAAAATAAGTTTTTTATAAATTAAATCAGTTTAAAAATAATTTTCTTGGTGTAAATTCTTTCATAATTTTTTAATTATTATTTTTAATTTATATATAAACTAATTTTACTTCATAAAAAATATTATTTTTATTGTTTAAGTTTGTCCAAAAAATATTATTTCATGAATAATATTATTAAATTTATTTTCTTAAATTAACGGATAATGCTTTATGTAGTGACACAATAATTATTTTAATATTTTTTATCTTAAAATATAATTTTAAGTATACATTTTTAATTCATATTTTTTTATAAATGGTATTAAAATTTATATATTATATCATTAAATTATGTTAACTTAATATTATTTTATATATTCTTTTAAAGAATAATTTAGTGAATTGGTATAAAAATCAAGTATATTTTTACTTTGGTTATCATACTTGTAAAAACTTTTATTACTTTTAAGGAATTCTTGTAAAAACCATGTTTTTAAAAATCTGGTATATTCATTAACATTATGCAAAATTCTTTTTAACCTTTTACAGTTCTATTCAACTCTTTGAGATAACCTGTTATTTTAAACTTCAGTGGCTTTTTACCCTCTGCAATGTGCAATTGATGCTTAACAAAATTTCTATTAAATAAATTATTTCTTCATAGACCCAAGCAAACAAGTCGTTATATTCATGAAGTAATTTAATCAACTTTTCTTGAGTCCTTCTTCAATAACTTAATATATGCGGCCTTTTTATCGTTTTGTATACAGAAATTGATTTCTTTCAAAGTATTATGAGGCTCAATCCTTTTATGGATTAATGTCATAGCTTTCTTAATATATTGAATAAAAAACATCCTATTCTTTTTTGTGTGACAACCCTATTATAAACTCACCCTTAAATATTAATGAAATTAGATTCTATTTGAGAGATCATATTTGAGAGTCTAAAGATCTCTTCTTATGAAAACAAATCTGCATCACTTTATAGTATATTTTCCCTAATACTACACCTATTTAACTATACGGAGGCACGTATATTTTCGGTTTTTTTCCTGTTCTCTTCTGTGATCTTAAATTATAAAGATCTCCACTGTATCATAGAACTACTGATCTCCATAAAACTTCTGTTTTAAAGTGATTGAAAATACATTTTATTGAAGCTTGAGGCACAAATAGAAAGTTTTAGATGAGAAAGGCTAGAAATGGTTTTGTTAAAAATTTACAACAATGACTCAATGATAACCAACAGGAGCTGGAGCGTCTCTTAATTCCTTTCCTTGGTGATGAATATCCTGCAGGAAGAAGAACACAACATTCAGAAGAAGAACAAAGGGAAACAAACAAACCCAATGAAGAGGTGACAAAAATGGCACTCACAGAAGCAAAGTGGTTGACATCCCTGTGGTGAGCCTCATCTGCACGAATAACAGTGACAACGTCCTTGAGAGTTGCATCCTTGGGGAGCCTCCAGTAGTCAATAGCAATGGCAGGGGCAGGGACGTTTTCAACTTTGCCACTCTCAATTGCTTCCAAATGCTGTGTGTATGAAATCACAGCCTCTTCCTCTAAATACCCAACAAACCTGTGTGCTGCTTTTGGTGAGAGGAGGTAAAACACGAAGAAACCGTTGAAGAAAACGCCCTGTGCAGCGAAAATCAGCAGCCTCTCGTGCCATTTGGGATTCACCAGCTCCACCATGGTCATCAGGTGCATCCTCTCGTTCTCTGCTTCCTCAAGCAATGCCTTGATCCAACCCCCACTGTGCTGAAACTTCCTCAGAGACTTCAGGTGCAGCAACATCCCTCCCACCATTCCTGGAACAGCTGCAATTGTTTCCAGCATCATGGCATGGCACCCATACCGTTCCTATAAATATTTCAAATCAAATCATCAACTCAATTTCTTCCATATTTTGTACCAAGTTGGTTCATGTCGAACCAGATTCTTCTATATGACACAACTTAGATTCAATTCTATAATAAGTGCATAGCAGTAACACATACCTTGAAGTATAAATCAGAGAGAACCCTTAGAAACTTGACAGACTTAAAAGCAACCTTGTCCGTTAACGACTTCGGTGTGTGATGCTTGGTCACGTCTATTGACACATCTGAGTGGTAAGTGTCCCATGGCTGCGAGAGACATCACAGAAGCAAAAATTATCAGAGCTCAAACTTCAGACATCATAAAAAAATACATAAAAACATGTTCAATTTGATTTTATAAGAATATATAGGTAGAATTAAACTCCCTTATTAATATATTTCACCCCGTAAAACAAAGGTCAACTTTTCAGCTTACAAAGAGTTCAGACATTCTTACCATGAAACAGTTCCATGGCCACTCAGTTCCGTCCTCCCTATGAACCTTGGGCCTTGATATCCCCCAGTAACTCGACGTGACGGCGTTGGTGTTGTTCTCTTTGACCTCGTTTTTATTCTCCTCTGAGTTGTGATCCTTGGTGTCTGGAAGAGTGGACATCCTCCGCAAATAGAAGCTTCCAAACGCGCCGCCGCCATGCTGGTGTGTCGGCTCCAAGATCTTCGCTGTTGGGAGGTGGCGGTAGTAGCTACGACCACCGCCAATCAGAGCTTGTGCCGCTGACTTTACTAAAGTATGCTTCATGGTGGATCTTGACAGCATGTAATGCTTTTATTTGAACCTTGATCTGTGAATGAAAAGAAAGTGGCTGAGATCTGAAGGTTTATATACACACTGAATATTAAATATTTCATTTTGGTATTCAATTTTGTGTTGGCCACCTTGATGATTGAGGAGACCGGGAAAAGAAAGAGAAGGGTTGGGGAAGGTCACAACCACGACAACATAGTGATAAAGTTTTGATATTTTAGTTTAAGATGGTTATGAACCGTTTGATTAATTACATTTTTTTGACAGCAACTGTTACCTGCCATTATGTTGGAAAGGTGGGGTTCATGAAGTGCCATTTAAGTAATTCTTACAGCTACATTACAAAGGTGAGATTAAATCTCATAGAAAACCAGAAAGTTAAAACTCGTAAATTTATTAACTTAAAGTTTTGTATTATGATTTTTTTTATATGAATCGTTTATGTTCATTATTATTGAATGTTTACTGTTAGTTTTTTTAAAAAAAAAACAAACCAAGCATATTGGACGTTTCTCCATTGTTGACTATTATTTTGTTGAAGGGTGACTTCCTTTAGGACCAATTGCACCTGGTCTAAGAAACATGTTCTGTGAGAAGAAATCAAAGAAAGGAGAAGCCAAGTCAGAGATGACCAACTTTCCCACTTCAAAAACTTTGTATATTTTAGAGGAAAAGTATTCTCTTGACTCTAACTTTTTTTTACCCCTTTTATGATAACATATTACATTAAAATAATAATAAAATAAATTTAAAGAAAAATGTTGTGGAGACGGTACAATAATTATGAGGTCCAATTTAATCTAGTTTAAAATCAAAATTATTGTTCTACTTATACATGACCAAATTTCTTACCTAATCCCATGATGCGCTGACATCAATCAAGAATACCTAGCACACAACATATTTGTAATGAAATGGATTATTCAATTTCAAATAAACCAAAAAAATGTTCATATGGTAGAATCGAAGGTCACAATAGAAGTAATTGTTCGCAAAGATAAGCTTGATAATAAAATTCAATTTCAAGTTTGATTATTAATTTCCCCATTCTCTTTACTTATGTATTTATTCCTTCATAAAAAAATTATTTATCAAATTAATTTCAAATATTACATAACTTATAATTTTAATTATAATTAAATAATTATAATATATATATATATATATATATTTAAAAACAAGAAATTATTTTTAAAAAAAATATGATGTGGACAAAGTTGTGCCAACTTGACATGACTTCAGGTTGACGTGGTAAAGTCGTGCCAACTTGGCATGACTTGTCCAAATTTGTATTTTTTTTAAAAACGACCCCATTTTGGTAAAAAAAAAAGAAAAAAAGAAAAAAAGAGCCCCTCTGTGGTAAAAAAATCCACTTTTAAGATTAAAGTTTAGCTTATCACATTAAAAGATTTTGTATCACATTATTGATGAGTTAACTTAAATGTAGCAATCACCATATTAATGTGTTTTTTTATCATCAATATTGGGATATAATAACATAATGTATATAATTTTGTCTTGCACATCTTTCAAGAAAAAAGGTGAATGTTTACTAGTTGCATCTCAAATCAAATTATCTTGATATCGATCAAAGAAGGGGAGTAACTTGATATTGATAAAAGAAGAGGAGTAACATAAGATTCTTTTTCGTATGACAACATCATGAAAGGATAATAATGTCATGCCCCTTCTACTTTTCATAATCTCATGATATCTTTATGAGTATTTTATGAAAATTTGTACTAATGTTATAAGAATCTATATTTACTAATTTGGAAAAGTTATTCTCAATTATGAATGGACTACTTACGACATATTATTTTGGATATATGTGTAGTTTTATATAAAGACAAAAGTCTAAACATTTTTGTCATTATACCTCTTATAACTTGAAACAATTGATTCTTGGACCCGAAAGACCATTAAAAAAAATTATTAAGGATTTTGATTCCATAGCAACCCCTTTAACAAATGTGCTAAAGAAAAACAATTTTCACTAGCAACATCATACCATTGCAATATTTGAGAGTTTACATACAACTATCATGCAAGATGCACTTTTTACCCTTCATAACTTCAGTCAATCTTCAATCTTATTAGATACTGATACATTAGGTATGAGAGTCAATGTTATTTAGAATAAGAATACCACTCGATTGCTTATTTTTATAAAAAGATGAAATCTCATATGCATAATAAGATTACTTATACTCAAGAATTATATGTTATAACTAAGTCTATTGGTAAGATTCCATCTTGTCTTGTTAGTTTGTCATTATAACAAATGAATAAAATTTTGAGGAGGTTAACTAATCGTACCCTTCAAACTCATGATCAACAAAATTGGTTGCATAAACACTTGGGATGTGACTCTACCATTGAGTATAACCACAATAAGAATAATATTCTTGTCCATTGCTTGTCAATATCACTTTCTATGACTTAGTCTCAACCTACTATACACCTTATCATATCTTGCAAAAAAAATTAAAGTGTCGAATATAAACTTTTGACTATCATAAACTTACGTAACAACAACCAACCGTCTACTCTGAATTATACAATTAAGGACAATTTCTTATTTTGAATAGTTGATTATTTATTCCCTCATATCATACATTAGTATGGTAATTAAGAAATCTATTTAATTTGCCTTAGTAAATGAAATAGAAGGGAATTTTTTGCAATATCCAAGCTTGTAAACTTTTTTTTTTATCTCTGTTAATGTTATCTTGCAATTGACTAACCATATAAATCCATGTTATTAAAGTACATTTGAACATTGACAACTTAGGAAGTTCACCTAACACAATCTAGATGTCTTAATCATAATTTGTGTCCATAAAGAGTGTCCATCAAACTGAATATAATAAGTAGTACTCTTGGATTATTAGACTATATATCTCTATGATTATACTACATGAGATGGTAAAAAAATTAATACTAATTTTACATCTTCAATTTGAATATGATCTCACACTAATCTCTAATTTGTTTTTGAAAAAAAAATGAATCGTATCCCTACTATAATGAAGTATCAATAGGAGAAACTTAATGGAATTGTATTCCCATTAAGTTTACTTCTTATTAAATTATCATGGTTCTTTGTGTAGATAAGCTCAAATTTGAGTGACATATATTGTTAAATTCCATAAAGAGACAAACTCTTGGCTTGAAGGAATGTATGACATAAATGGTCTAATTCCACGTGAGAGGAACCTCACATATGTTATCCAAGCTATTGCAAGAGTGACGATAATTACGAGTGACAAAATGGATCAGTTTGACCTGTTTTGACCCGACTCACCATTGGTTCGTTAAGGTTATACAGGTTGAAATTGGTAACCCATCTGTCATAGGGTATATTGGCGGGCTGACCTAACACTTTTTAATTTTGTTTCAAGCCATCACATGATACAAGTAAGAGTATCTAATATGATGATTAAATTATAAATATATTAAAATCATAAAAATTAATTTAGAGATATTGAAATTAAGGATATAAAAGTGTTTCAATACACAATTCAAATTTTAAATGATTTAGAAGAAAAATTCAGAATATAAAATTGTTGAGAGAGTAATGAGATAAATAACACTCATTATCTTTAAGAAAGTTAGCTTCTTTGAAAAAGGAAGCAACACCTTATTAGTAATTTTCATATCAACAAAATCAAGAAGAATAAAAATAAATTATTTGATTCATGTAATGAAAAATGATTGTTGTTAGTTTAAATTGTTAGTATAGTTGAGATGTTAAATATCATAGTAATACCTAATATGAAATTTTTTTATTAAAAAAAATAAAATTATTTGTAAAATAGAATCCATTGTGGATGCCCTTATGATGGACGGAAGGGAGGGAGTAGAAAACTGGGGAGACAGCGGAATGGGTGCGGTATGGAGATTAGGACGGTAGGGTGCAAATTGGGCATCTTTTAATTATTTTTACTATTTTTTATTTAAAAGAAAGGGCGCAGAGACACACGTGCGTGCATTTCATCAAAGTTTAATCACCTACCCGCTCTCGCACGTGTCTAAGAATGAAGGGCTTTCAAAAACATTTTCAGAACAAATCACAGTATTTCAATTTTCAACACAATAAATTAAAATCCACATAATTCATTATTACTTAGCTAACTTCAAATTAAAAAAAAAATATTGTCTTGCTGCATTACATTTCTTTAATCTTCTAATATTTTTTAAAACTAGTATAACAAAAAAAATCATTTTTTCATCAAAAAAGTTAAAATATTTTGGAGAATATATAATCAAATAAAATAATTCCAATTTTCTTATGTTTTATCTAAAAGACAGCGTGTTTTCAATTTTTAAATTTAAAAAATAACATATTATTAAATATTGTAATTAAAATATTATAAAATGTTAAAATATATTTTATAATGTTTGTTTGATAATGTTAAAAACTAAAATTTGAATGAAACAGTTGCACAGTTTATATTAAAAAAAAGTTATATTTAAAGATAATTTAAAAAAAAAAGTTATGTATACAAAATAAAAACTCGTTATACGTTATCATACATAAATAATAATCAAAGGAGTAATTTTTTAACCCTTTCTTTCGACCCCACTAGAATATCAGAAACAAAAAAATATATTAAAACTACACTCTGATATAATTTAATTAATGTTTAATTATTAAATATTTTTAGAGATTATAGATTCCAGTAAGTTTTATTTATTTTAATAAGTAAACTCGATTTTATATTTTTTTAATAAACAAATTACTTTTGTCATGTACAATAGATTTAATTATAGACAAAACATCATTTAACGATATATTAATTCCTAAAACATTTACTTTTTTAATGACTGGTTTATTATTAAGGTTAGTAAAATCAAATAATATTAATTGAATTTCATAAATAGTATAAAATTAATTATTTTTACTTATAACTGAAAACAACAAAGGAGATACAATTTCTTAAGATTGTTAACGAAGACACTGCTTTCACAGTTGTCAATCATCATAAATAACTCATTTCATCTCTATTTATTACTTTGTTAATAACTTTTTCTGTGCTTTTAAATTAATTAGTTGATATTTTTCTTAATAAATTTTGTATCCTTATCATAATTAAAATTATTCAGTGTGAATTGAAAACATAATTTATGTATTTTAATACATTTAATTATCATAATTTTTAATAATAACATATAATTTATATATCAAAATATTATTTTGTGTAATGGATGGTTTTTGTTTTTGAAAGGAAGGAGACAACAATTCCAAAACAAAATAAAATAAAATTTAAGAACTAGTACATGATAACACATGTTCAAGTTAGATCACCCATGAAGGGTTTAAAGAAAAAGACAAAACAAAAATTAGAAGAAATTTGACCATTGAATCTCAAATCAAGACCAATTTTAGCCAAAAATATCAACTACCACTACTAAAATATTGGTTGTACATGTCAAACTATGCCCAAATTTAAGGAGTAGTTTGTTTGACGCAACACATGAAAAATTCAGTAAACTTATTATAAACATCCTCATTACTGATTAGACTTAATTAAATTTTAACTATTTTATAAATATAATTATTTTTTATTAAAAAAATGTGTTTTATTAGATTTTTAAATAATGAATTGTTTGATTTTATTATGAATGAAATTAAATAATTATTATTTTCGTCTTTTTTATCTTTAATCTGTTAATTAACTTCCATATTTTTTTAATATTTTTAATTTTATCAGTCAACTTTTATTTGAAAATAAAATGAGCTTGATCCATGAGTTGGAAAAAAATTAAAGAAAAAAAAAAAAATGAACCGAAAACAAAAAGATAGAAATAATAGGTACACAAAACAACATAAATTAATCTGAAGAATATTTAAATGAAAATAAAAAGATATTTTAATTATTGGATGATTTTAACATTATTCTTTTCTACGACCTCATTTAATTTTTTAAATTTGAGTTTAATATTTTTGGGTGTACGAAACTACCTTCTAATATATGATATACATCATTCACATAAATATTTCCAACACGTATCAAATATCAAAATCACATTAGAATTCAAATAATTAATATTGAATAAAAATGCAAATACCTTGTCAAGAAATTTAACTAAAATTAGTTACATGATGTATGGAATTATTGTAATATTTTTTTTACTTGTATTAAATTTCTATGGGTAAATAAAAACTTATCATCATTTAAAAGTGTCTCAACAGAAAATTACTAAATCCAAATAATGAATTAAAAGCAACTTACTTCTATCATTGTAGTCAACATCAGTTTCCTGATGGTATATTTATTTTCAGACTATATATACTATAAAAATATTAAAAAAACTGAAGAAATAGAAAAAATTAGAAAAATAAAAATAAAAAAGTAAATGAAAAAACGGAAGAAGAAGAAAAAAAAAATAAAGGTTGTAGCTGTCCCCATGTCCCGCCTGTTCTGGTTATTCACTTGGTCACGTTACTGTGTGAGAAGAAGCTGACTGGAAAGAGCGAAAAGCGAAGAAAGAAAGAAGGAACGAAAGCTAAAAAGTGTATTTGATTGATAGAGATACTCACACACTGCTTCAACGTTTCCGCGTCGATCTATCTCTGATTCCTCGGTCTTCGCCATGGCGGAGCCTGCTTCTTACGGTTTGGGACCTCGATTAGGTCATCATTTATTTTAATTCATTTTCTATTACTTATGCTTCGATTAAGTTAATGTTCAATTGAGACTTGGATAATCAATGCCCGATCATGTTGTTTCATTTGTCTCGGAATGATTTCGAGTAGCCTGACTTCCTCAAATTTCGATTGTTTGTTTTAGGATTCTGGAAATGAGTTAATTGTTAGGGGGTTTCAAATCTCTCCTTTTGTATGTCTGAAATTCTGTGTATATTTTTTTTGGAAATGTCCTCTTTTTGTTCAATTTGAGATTTTGTGTGAAAAGAATAGAGTGTTTTTTATGGCGTTTACTTAATTGTGACTGTGTCTGGTGTGAATGCTTGGCCTAGGGATTGGTATTGGTTCTTCATTAAATAGATATAATGCATGTTACTCTGAGGAAAAATTATAATGCTGTTGTTGCTGTAAAAAAATATGGTGCTCTCTGCTAATTGGCGCCGAAGAGCTATTGTCTGCTGCTAAATGGGTTCTATTGTTGTAGCAGTTTGCTTGTGTATTTCAAAGGGTAAAAGAACACTGTACATTTCTCTGCTTTCTCTGTGGTAACAAATTTATGTGGTTCAAAGAAATTCTCCTAGGCCATGTGCTAGCTGGATTTTCATTATGTGAGAAGAGATATGTCGAGCAAGAGACAAGTTGACTTTACATAATAATTGCCCTTCAACTATTTAAGAGAAGAATAAGCTACTTAATTTTTTTTACCCATTTTGTCAACTCTGTTTGCTTTGGATTTACTGAGAGCAACATCCTCTTCTGCTCGGAAGAGCCAGCAATACTTGTAGTTGATATGTTCAAGCAAAGCCTTTGCATCCAAGGTATCCGCATAGCCAACAGTGCCTCCTCTGTTATCAGAATATGTTTCTATATAATATTGTCCAGTGCCCCTTTTAAAACAAAATGACTACATCATGTTAGTTGGTACCTCTCAATTACCAAAAGTCTCTTGATGTTGCTTCCCTCATTAGCTGTGATCCTGCTTAAAACTCCTGTACTATAGTAGCTCAAGTAAAATCAATTGCATGCTTTAGACTACCAAGCTGAAGCATTGAAACTTGAGACATGAAATCATACTGTTCTTAAATCTTGGGTACTGTCCCTATCCTGAAGTGTCTTGCCACAGAAGCGCTAACATGCTTTGAATCTTACATTGTTAATTTTCTCAGCACCTTTTCAATATAACCCAGCTTGTAAAAGGTTCAAACTCGAACTACTTGCCACTTTCTTCTAAACAGTTTTCATCCCAAGAATTTGCTTTGTAGCTGCAAATTTCTTAATAGCAAAATATTTTGGTAGTTGTTGTTTTAGCATGCTGATACTATGGTTGCTAGATCCTCTATTTGTCATTGCATCATGGGAAATGAATAGGTCAATACATAAATCATCAAATATTTAAACCAGCGGCAGCAGCAGTAATCTATGTGGCATCTCTTAAAGCTAATAATCCTAGTTACAAGTAATAAATCAATTTTCTTATGCATGTGGGGTTGTAATAATTAAAATTATTAATATTGTTGATGTGATTAGTGTGGCTGCAGTTTGATTTTTAAAGTTTGCTAAATTGTGAATGTGATAATTTAGCAATCAAATGTTTAAGTGAATGCCATGTTCTATTTTTTATTACTCTGCAGATCTTCAGCAATTACAACTTGAAGCCCAGAATAGGTGGTTGCGCCCTGCAGAAATATGTGAAATTCTTTGCAATTATCGGATGTTTCAAATCACACCAGAACCACCTAACAGGCCACCAAGTATGGTTTCTGTATATGTTACTGATCAATTTATTACTGCCTCCTATGTCAGTCTTGTGCATATGGGTGGATTGAATTGCTTAAATGCTTAAAATTACTAATCCATCATGAATGGTTTGTTGCATCTAGGTATTCCTGAGGTTGTTCGACAACCTTATCAATGCCAATTATGGAGGTTGGGCATATCTGTCTTTCTTTTGCAGCAAAAGGCTTGCTTATTAAACGTCACAAATTGTCTTTCTTAAGCTGTTTTACAACCTTATACATGCCAACCTTTTAGATTCCAAAAGATATCTGATTTAATAAAAGGGAACCTGATATTTTATTCTCGCATGATCATGTATGTAGTTTCTAGGATGCTATTAATAGTTTTGTTGTTCATGCTAAAACTTGACTGCATTTCTAAGTTTATTTCATCTTTTATCTCTGATTATAGCTTCATGTTCATAAAACCATTGCCTCATGTCATGTATTTGGTGATTGCAGGTGGCTCCCTTTTTCTATTTGATCGGAAGGTTTTAAGGTACTTCAGAAAAGATGGACATATTTGGAGAAAGAAAAAGGATGGAAAGACTGTGAAGGAAGCTCATGAAAAGTTGAAGGCAAGCCATGAAAGTTTCCTTTTTCAGTTTGTGGTTGATAGAATCTTTGAAAGACAAGCATGCATATATATATATATATATATATATATAAGATAATACAAATTATTTCAGCTTATTTTTCTCTAATTGAAAACTAGTCTTTATACACTAAAAAATACCTCCTTTGTGCAAAATTAGGTGGGAAGTGTTGATGTGTTGCACTGCTACTATGCCCATGGAGAAGAAAATGAAAGTTTTCAGAGGCGAAGCTATTGGATGCTTGAACCGTGAGTGTGATGAACTAGTTTACATTTTATTAGCTTGCCGCTGTCTTTAAACTTGAAGTACTATATTTTTCACGGAAGTTGCTGTCTGAATTTCTTCCTAAGTACTACATTATTACTTTAAGTACTACATTATTACTTACTAGCATTAGTGTACTTATATTTGTATTTTTGGAGTCAGTTAATAGTATTTATAATAAACGCACGTTACTAGACTGAATTCTTTTTGCATTTCTCAGCAAATTTTTAAGTTTCCAATATTCTACTAAAATTATTTACGTTTAATACAATTAATTAGAAAATGATTTTGTTTTTATGCAGGGATATGATGCATATAGTATTTGTCCACTACTTGGATGTTAAGGTATTTGACTTGTTTTCTTTATTTCACACTTTTTTTATTCAGGTATTTTGCTTCCTTACTAGAGCAAGAATGTATCATTGCATGATTTTGTTGTTGGTGCAATTTTGACCTGAGTATGTATGATATCTAGTAGCTCAAGCGTAGTCTGTTCTGTTTTTTTCTTATCACGAGGACTTTCCTCTAGACTTGACGGGGGAAAACAGTACTAGTGTACTACTGTACAAGTACTATTTACTTTCCCTTAAACATTGATTATAATGTCAACAAAAATCTATCTTCCATTTGATTTCCTTCTTAAATTCTTGCCATCATGCATTAGAGAATATGCTTCTTCAGTAATTGTTAGCCTGGGTAGCTATATTTAAGCTTTATGAGGTCTACAAAATGGTAGCATACTAACATTCAGTATTTACTCTTCCGCTGCTAAAATTTATATTTTTCTTTTTCTTACATGAGAAGACATTGATTTTTAACCATTATAAATCCCAATTGATGACATAGAGGAAGTTGCATAATCCTTTTGAAAAGATCCCAAACTCTTTCTATAATATTCTTGAAATCTGGCAGAAAACTTTTGAATCTAATATTGACTCACTTTTTTTTATCATTAATGATTTATTAATAGGTGTTTTGTGGGTTTGTATTTCAGGTTAACAAAACCAATGTTGGTGGAAAAACATATTCTGGTGAGGCTACATCAGATTCCCAGAATGGAAGTTCTTTGTCATCTGGCTTTCCCAGAAATTATGGTAGTGTGCCTTCAGGAAGTACAGATTCCATGAGCCCAACCAGCACTTTGACGTCTTTATGTGAAGATGCTGATTCAGGTAAATCTGTCATGTTTATGTTATGGTTGTCACACTTAATTCCTTTAATTAACATGCCCAGGCTTTAAGTTGGTTTACTGTTACACCATATATTTACATAAGTGTTCGGTTCATTTGGTCTAAATGGTTTAATCAAACTTCTTCCTAGAGGATATTCATCAAGCAAGTTCAGGATTACAATCCTATCATGAATCAAAAAGTTTGGGGCCGATGGATAAGATTGATGCTTGTTCAAGTAGTTCATATCTTACACATCCATTTTCAGGTTATCTTATCTTCCTTTTCTTATTTGCTTTTGATGATCATTTTGTAACTTCTATTTTGTTCAAAGGGTTTTATGAATAGAGAGAGGAAAAGAAATTAAGGAGACCGAATACACTGATACTGATATTATTTACTCTATTTGATATAATACTAATCTCCACAAGGAAACAAATTTCAAGAAAATAAGGAAATGTGGACACTAGTCTTAAATTAAGATACAATCAAGATATTGAACATTTTTTTGGTATATTCTAACATATTTAATGTCTTAAATAAAGTCTAAATTTATCAGCTTTTTCTGGGATTCGACATTTGAATTTTTGTGGTTTGTTTTGAGATGTTTTCAGGTGATCCTGCACAGTTTCCAGTTCCTGGAGCTGAATATATCCCATTTGTTCAGGGTCATAAGTCTAGAGCTAGTGATACTGCTTACACCGAGGGTCATAGAGCACATGACATTGCATCATGGAACAATGCCATGGAGCAGTCTTCAGGAAAGCATACTGCTACTTCTCTTGTATCATCTACATCTATTCCAACAAGTGCATCGGGAAACATCCTTGAAGAAAACAATACTGTTCCAGGCAACCTTTTAGGGCGTAAAAATGCCCTCACTGAAGAGGAAAGGGCCTCACAGCCTATCCACTCAAATTGGCAGGTACATACTGTTTTTTCTGGCTACATCTTCTAGTAGTGTACTCTTGCTTGCATATGCAGGCTTCTGATTTCTCAGCACAAATGAGTTTTATTTGAGGTTCCATTCGGAGAAGTTGTGCTATCTTATTGTAAAGGATGATGTCTTCAATTTTCTGTCTGGTTCCAGAAATCAAAGTTATTGCAATCATGGTGGAGCAGCGTTGTTGACTACTATGCTCGAAACATTACTCTGATGATTAAAGTTCTATTATTCTATGTGGTTTCTAATGGACTTGATTGTTTGATGGGCTATATGTTCACCTATTGTTTTATCTTTGAAAAAGGAAGAATAGGACAGGGAAGCTTGGGAGGGTAAGGATTGGTGGAAGTTGCTATTTATCAAAAGAATATTAAGAGATTCTAGAAGATTCATTTGTGGAAAAAGTAACCGGGGAAAATACAGTTACTTTCTTTCTATGGAATTAGTCACATGTGTTTTAGAAAGTTACAATGCCTGGAACGAGGAATTGGGAGGGGATGTATTCATTACGTCATGTTACTGATGTACTTGTGTAGCATTGAATGTTTTGAATTGCTTCTGAACTTGTAGAAATGCTAGAAAAAGTGTTTTATCACAGTTTTCTACAAACTTTTTTTTTACTTAATGTTTGTCCTACTGTATCCCTTTTAATTTTTTTTAAATGTATTTGTATATCTCTTATCAAAATCTTAAAATCTGCACCAGTTTCTGAGATTTAGCAATGATATATAACTATTTTTGGTTTTTTTATTTTAATGTTTATTCAGATTCCTTTTGAAGACGATACAATAGAATTACCTAAGTGGAGCCTTACCCAATCATTGGGCTTGGAATTTGGATCTGATTATGGCACTAGTTTACTGGGGGATGTAACTGATACTGTAGGCCCAGAAATTGTTGCTGAGATGTTCACTTTTAATGGTGAGTTAAAAGAGAAGTCTGTGCACCAAAACATCTCAAAGCAGTATACAAATACACAATCTCAACCTGCAACGAAATCCAATTCTGAGTATGAAGTGCCTGGTGAAGCCAGTATTAATTATGCCTTGACCATGAAGCGTGGATTATTGGATGGAGAGGAGAGCTTAAAGAAGGTTGATAGTTTCTCTAGGTGGATTACTAAAGAATTTGCAGGTGTGGATGATCTGCATATGCAGTCCTCCCCTGGCATTTCATGGAGCACAGATGATTGTGGAGATGTGATAGATGATACATCATTAAACCTGTCCCTTTCTCAAGATCAGCTGTTTAGCATAAATGATTTTTCACCTAAATGGGCTTATGCTGAATCAGAAATTGAGGTACTTTAATCTAGATTCACACAATTATAATTTTGCTATGTTTTTCTTGTGTGTGGTGGGATAAGTAATTAAATATGTTTGGCACTTGGAATTTACTTTAGATTAATATTTTTTCATATTTTGCCTCTTGGATGTTGACTGCTCTTTTTCAGGTCAGATGCTTATAGTTTTGTTCCTTATTTATATGGATATTTCCCAACTTGTGTCTATTTCTTTCTTACAGAAATTTCTTGTATTTCTTGATGTATCCTGTTAATATTCTTTATCTGCTTTGGAGTTTTATGCACCACTAATGGTTTAATAATTTTTCTTTGAGTTCTACCACAAATGAAATGACAAGACTGGCTTTAATTTGACTCATATACTATTCAAAACCATACAGGTGTTGATTGTTGGAACATTTTTGAAGAGTCAACCTATGGTGACAGCATGTAATTGGTCCTGTATGTTTGGGGAAGTGGAGGTTCCTGCTGAGGTTTTAGCAAACGGAATTCTATGCTGTCAAGCTCCACCTCATAAGATTGGACGGGTTCCCTTCTATGTAACACGTGCCAATAGGTTTGCTTGTAGTGAAGTTCGGGAATTTGAGTACAGAGAAGGTGTCGACAGAAATGTCGATTTTGCAGATTTTTTTAACAGTGCAACTGAAATGGTCCTTCATTTGCGACTGGTGGGGTTACTTTCTTTAAATTCAGCGCACACTTCAAATCAAGTGTTTGAGGATGATATGGAGAAAAGAAACTTAATTTTCAAGCTTATTTCATTGAAAGAGGAAGAAGAATATTCATGTAGAGAAGAGACAACTGTGGAGATGGATACAACAAAACACAAGTTGAAGGAGCATATGTTTCACAAGCAGGTTAAAGAGACCTTGTACTCATGGCTTCTTCGCAAAGTAACTGAAACTGGTAAAGGGCCTCGTGTATTAAGTGAAGAAGGGCAGGGCGTGTTACATTTAGTTGCTGCTCTTGGTTACGATTGGGCCATAAAACCAATCATAACTGCTGGAGTCAATATCAACTTCCGTGATGCGAGTGGATGGACAGCTTTACATTGGGCTGCATACTGTGGCCGGTAAAGACTTTTTTTTAATTGTTTTGATTTGATTTTGTGCATGTTACAACTACTTTATGTGTGTTAAACCTCTTTTGTTACCCTGATCATTTCCAACTTTCCTGAATTTTGGATTTGATTGAACATGAAACCATTAGGTAATATGAATATTTTAGCTCCTTACCTAAATCTGTGTTTTTTAACATTTCTAAAATTTATTCTGTTATAATCCCAATGTTGGTGGACTGTTTATACATGTAAACTAGTTGCAAATTATTTTAGAACAATTGCTTTGGTCAGTTAAAGGAAACTTTAAAAGATATATTCTGTCATACTTCCAGATTAGAGTATTCCTTTTCAAAAGTGTCCTCAGATGTATTATCTTCACTTAATATGAACTTGTTCCTTAGTTATTATCTGTCCATTTGCTCAGGGAGCGAACAGTTGCAGTCCTTGTGTCCATGGGTGCAGACACTAAAGCAGTGACAGATCCATGTTCAGAAGCTCGTGAAGGTAGATCACCTGCGGATCTTGCTTCTAGCAATGGGCACAAAGGACTTTCCGGTTTTCTTGCTGAGTCATTATTAACTAGCCAGCTTGAATTACTCACGATGGAGGAAAATAAAGATGGTAGGAAAGAAACTTCAGGAATGAAAGCAGTACAAACAGTTTCAGAGCGAACTGCTTTACCTGTGCTTTATGGTGAAGTACCAGATGCTATCTGCCTTAAGGATTCCCTCAATGCTGTCCGGAATGCTACACAAGCTGCTGATCGAATACATCAAGTATACAGAATGCAGTCATTTCAGAGGAAACAGTTAGCTCAGCATGATGATGATGAATTTGGATTGTCAGATCAACAAGCTCTTTCCCTTTTAGCTTCTAGGACGAACAAATCTGGACAAGGAGAGGGTTTAGCCAGTGCTGCTGCAATACAAATACAGAAAAAGTTTCGGGGTTGGAAGAAGAGAAAAGAATTCTTGATCATTCGTCAAAGAATTGTTAAAATCCAGGTTCGTTGTTCTACTCTTTATTTTCCTGTCTTCCTATTTTTCGTAAGTTAAACTATACATTTAGTGGCTTTATTTTTATTTTAGTTTCTAAATGAAAAAACTCTACATTTTTGCCCCTGCGTGAAAAGTTGATTAAAACTTAGTCCCTATCGTTTAATTTAGTTCTAACGGTCTTAGATTATTTTTCCCATATGGGACCAAAACTAAAAGGCACGTGACTAGGTGTAGAAACCAAAATGTAACAATTGAGACCAAAATGAAGTATAAAATTTCCACTTATGACTAAAATGGAAAACTCTGTTAAGTAGAGAGGGACTAGTGTGTCGGTTGTAGGAACCAAAATGTAAATGTTGGGACTAAAATCAAATATAAATTTTTTACTTCTAAAGTGGAAAAACGGTGTTGTTGTGTTAACTAGAAAGGGACTAAATCTAATATGGTTGTGACGTTGTCCAATGGAAGGATCAAATCCTTAATGTTATTTTTTTCAAATAGGAACAAAAATGTAGAATTTATGAATATAGGGACTAAAATGAAAATTATGTGAAGTGTAGAAACTAATTTTTTAATTTGCTTTTTTAATATTATGGCTGTTGGATTTACCACATTGAACATCCTATCATCAACTATTCTACAATTTAGGTGAAAGTTGACAGTATTGTGTTTAGATTTTAGTTTGTAAATTAAGTGAAGAAATAAACTCATTATTTTAAAGTCAACTAGAGTTTGAAGTGAATTTTGTTTCTAACTGGATTTAGAAAAAAATGTCAAACATGTTGACACAATGTTCAATGGAAACTGAAAGTTGGTTTAAATGTTCAAACTGGAATCTACACATAGGGACTTGAGTATTATGGGGTGCCTAATACTCACATGTTTGGTGAAGTATTTAAGTATTTGATTATCTCCATTAACAACTAACTTTTATGGGTTGATTCCCCAAGTGTTTGGGCGTTTTATTTTATCAATTGGTTTTAGAGGTGGTTCTTGGTATCTTGGAAAAAGCTAGCCACAAAGGCTTCTAGCTATCGAAGAAGTGAGGTGTTGTAGAATGTGAGCTGTCAAGAAGTCAGCTCTTAGGAAAGGTGTTATGATGGGGACTTGAGTATTTGGTGCCTTGATCTCATTAAGTGGTATGAAATGTTTGGTGGGGTATTTAAGTATTTAGTCCCCCTGGGTTAGGAGGGAGTGCTAAAATGCTTTTTAGTCTACAATACTTCCCAACCTCTTTTTGGTATTTATATAACTTGCATGCTCATAGATATCACGTTGGGTGTCAATGTTGGTAATGGTTTCCACTCTCGTTGTAAGGAAACCAGGTTTAAGAAATAATGTTATCCTTCCCTTCATTTGTTGTTGTTGTCTTCTATCTCGTTTTCCTAAAGTATTTACAATCTGGTTGCTGAAGAAGCCTGGAGATTGAGCACCCATAGAACTCTCTTTTTTTGTCTGTTTTTTGTTATGTGCCCTTGTACATTTGATATATTCTTCAACTGACTTGAATTCCATGGTGTTGAAGGCTCATGTAAGAGGTCACCAGGTCAGAAAGCAGTATAAACCAATCATATGGTCCGTGGGAATCCTGGAAAAGGTCATATTACGCTGGAGGCGCAAGGGTAGTGGTTTACGTGGATTTCGATCAGATACCGTGAACAAGGTCGTCCCTGACCAACCAAGCGAATCTCTGAAAGAGGATGATTATGATTTTCTCAAGGAAGGAAGGAAACAGAGTGAAGCAAGGTTCAAAAAGGCCCTTTCACGGGTGAAGTCCATGGTTCAGTATCCAGAGGCACGGGCTCAATACCGGCGGGTGCTAAATGTAGTTGAGGACTTCCGTCAAACCAAGGTATTTTCTATCAGCTTGTCTTGTCCTACTTATAAACTCATGACGAATATTTGGTTTAATTATACGTGGTTTTTATATGTAGCAGGGAGATAATATGAATTCGATGAATTCTGAAGAGGCAGTTGACGGTGTGGAGGATTTGATTGATATTGACATGCTTTTAGATGATGAAAATTTCTTACCTATAGCTTTCGATTGATTCTCTGCTGTGGCTCTACCCACTCACCCTCCCACCCGGTAAATACATGATGCTCAGTTGGTTTTGTTTGCCATTGGAAACTTCCTAACATCGCGTGCTGCTGTAGATATAATATATATTGGATCATAGGTCTTCCTGTTTTATAGCAAAACACTAGTATCCAAGGTTGGATTATAAATAGATTATGAAACCTTGAACGCGTTAAGGTTTGACACTTCAAATAACATAATAGACATGATTTAATTTTATATATGGTGATTTGTATATGACATGATGATTTTATTTATATTGAAATGTTTTTAATTCTTAAAATTGTATCATTATATTTTAATAATTTAGTAGTTTAGTCATTTGCAATTTTGGATAACCATGTTATTGGTTTAGAGTATCAATCATTGTTTCCTAACAATTTTTTTCATCAAGTTTCGAATCCGAGATCTTATTTAGAACGTTCGAGTCTAATACTACTTCAAACCAACATGTTAGTTGTTTTTGGTTTACTTGTCATTTAAATTTTGTTTTAATTCATATAATTTATTATAATACTTGATTATATACTGATTATCATGATAAAATGATGTTTTGTTTGAAATACTGATAAAAATGATTATTAGTGAAAAATAACTATTTTTCTTTAGAAGAATTTTAGAATTTTATTGTAATGCTACAATTCTAAATAGAAAATTATAAATATACATTAGAGATTAAAATAGTCTTAGAAAACATTTAGATTATTTTTATTGTAATACTATTGATAGTTTTATAAACAAACTAAGTTTGAAATAAAAGATGTTGGTAAAACAAGTTTAATTATGGGTCAGAATAGTAAGGAAATGAGTCATATTATTATCTCAAGAATAATATATTAAGAAATTTGTAGAAAATTTAATTATTATAACTTTAAGTCAGCAAACACCTATCATGATGTTAATATTAAATTAAAGAAAAACAAAGGAGAACCAATTTTTCAAACCTAAGTATGTCTAAATTATTAGAAGTTTATAGCATTTAATAGTTTTAGACCAGGTATTGATTAAGCAGTAGCTAAATTGAGTAGGTATACTCGATGTTTGAATCAAGATCATAAGGATGCTCTTGCAAGACTAGTGAAATATTTAAGAGATACTATATATAGTAGATTTTTTATTATACTAAAAGGTACAATGATGCTAATTGAATTACTGATTTGATAAGAAAAATCCATAAGTGATTATTTGTTTAAATTTAGAGATGATGTGGTTACATGAATATCAACTAAACAAATAATTATTATAAGATCAACAATTGAATAAGAGTTTACTACTCTTGAAATGTTAGAAAGTGAAGATGTGTGGTTGAAAAACTTAACAATCATTCCACTAGAAATGAAACCAATCTTATTAGTGTCAATGTATTGTGATTGCAAGTTGACAATAACTATAACTAAAAATAATTATGAAGGAGAAAAACACATATAATTGAGACATAATTTAATAAAGCAGCTGCTAGAGAGTGAAACAATTTTTATTGATTATGTTAAGTCAACAGGAAATCTAGTAGATCCTCTAACAAAATCCTCAAGGAGAATAAGTCAACAGGAAATCTAGTAGATCCTCTAACAAAATCCTCAAGGAGAAAAATGATTTAAGAAACATCAATGGAAATGAGACTCAAGCCAATTGAAAACAAACAAGTGTTGGAAACCTACCAAACCTTTGTGATTGGAGATCTAATGAACAAGGTTCATATGGGTAAAATAAGTCACTTGTCAATTATGCTAACACTAAAATTGATTAGAATCAATTTTGCCCCTTCCGGTGGTGTGTAAAGTACTAGATATTGGATCATTGAGAGGATAAACTTTGTAGTTAAATTGTATGTGGTACGAGGGATTTTAAATTTTGACAAATTATTTAATGATATCCATATCCCTTAAAGTGTGGTGTATGAATTGCAATATACACATGATGAAATTACCCATATGAATGTCAAGTGTGACCACTTGTATGTGATCATGACAAGGTCTTTAGAACATTCATGAATACCAGACACACACATGACTTAATAAGCACAACATAACGATAACAACATGAATTATGAGTTTATTGTGATTGATTAACCATTAGCACACACTAGTGTTTTTTTGTTTATATAGTTTGCTACAAGAACTACATTGTGTGTTAAGTTTCTCAATCTAAGATTGATTCATATAGCTTGCTACGAGCTTTGAATGAGATTTAATATTTTTTTCTTTCTTTTCTTCTATCATCTTTTTCCAATACGTGGGAGTTTATTATGTTTTTATTATTCCAAAAGGAATTAAGTCCCACATAACTGTTGGGTTTAATAGTGCCAAAGTTCAAGAGGGGGGTGAATTGACCTTTTAAAACTTCTTCGCAGAAACAGTGTTTAACCCAGTTTTACAGAAAATAAATCGATTTATGTAAGAATGAACAGATTTATTTCAGCACTGTTTTTGTTTGAAAAGCTTTTAATTCAGCAAGATTAATCACAAGATTATGCAGTGAGAATTTCCAACAGCACACACTCAAATATCAGATTTGAAAAACAGTGAAACACAGAAACTGCAAGCTTCAATTTCAAGCAAGTGATTAAGGTTCAATTAATGATATTGACAGTTTCTTGATCAGCCTATCACAGTCAATCTGTTCCAATGGTTTTAGCAGATTGTGTATGTTCTTATCAGATTACAACAGCTTTTTCAGAAATCAAGAACAGTATGCACAGTGCCCAGAAAGAACAAATTTATTTACAATTGAACAGATTTATTTCTTTGTTGTTTTATCAATTATGCAGAAACGAAATTGCAGAGTGAGGGAGAGAATGAACACAAACAATTATACTGGTTCACTCAACCTGAGCTACATCCAGTCTTCACCAACAACAGGTGCAATTCACTAACACACAGTACAATCAAGTACACTTCCCACTGTTCTTGAAACCTACAAGAACTTAGGTACTCTTGCTGAAAAAACCTATTTCAGCACTCATACACACCCATCCACTCTTCAAGAACACCTATCAAGAAGAGGATTCAACCAAACTTTTACAAGTAATAAGAAGTGAAACGACTACACCTGATTGAGGTAACAAAGATCAGCCTTAAACCAGTAGGCAAGATTGCTAGAACAGTAGCTGCACCTCACACCAAGCTTTTGGAACCAAACCAAGAACAAGCACTTTTTGATTTTTGAAATCTTTGAAGAACAAATGCTAATCCTTGAAAACACTTAATTCTCTGCTGTTAAAACTTGTTTTTTGCAAAAGTATAAACTCTTTGAATCGTTGTTAAACTCAGAAACAAGTTTGCATTTTATAGAAAGCCAGCTTATAACAGAATTTTGAAAAACAGTTAAAGCTGTTATAAAATGAACAGATTGAAAATAAAATAAACTGATTTATTTTCAAAAGCAGTTAGAGAATCTGTTAAGTGAGGAGACTTAGTCAACCATTCTGGTGCTGAGATAAAACAGAAAACCGTTTAAGCATGACATGGCACCAGAGGCAAAAAGAATCTATTCATTTACAGATGAACAGATTTATTTTTCAAAACGAAAACAGAGGAAGTTTACCTATTTGAAACTCAGTCGTTTTGAAAAGAAGAAGACTTAGTCAAAATACCTGATGCACAAAATCCAATTTTTACAAGACTTTAGCCAAGGCATCAGTGAAGAAAATGAATCTGTTTATTTAGAAAAGAACAGATTTATTTTTATGCAGTAAAACGTGTTTTTGTGTGAAACATGTGAAAAACAGTTTTAGAAAACTTATGCTTGTTCTTAACACATGGCCAGTGGTTATGAGGTGAGTTACTCAGCAAAAAGCCACTCTTAGACAACCTCTAAGCACTAACTAAGACACACTTAAAGCAAAGCACAAATACATGGAAAGAACATAAATGTCTTCATCAAACACAGCATACAAGTCTTCATCAAACACAATCTTGAAGGGGCAGCAACCATCTTCAACAATAACTTTGTTTCCTTTCTTTCCAAGATTTTATATACCAACACTCTCCATATACCTTTAAAGTGGGTGGTAAGGGTTGTGGACCTCATGCACATGAAGTTGTGGTTTTCATTTGGGCTTTCTATGCACGTTTCAAATTAATTTGGTGCTGATTTTTGCCTTTGTGAATGTAACAAGGAGGTTTAGGTCATTTTCTAATATTGACGTTGAGTTTATTGTGGTTCCCACATTTGAGGGATCTTTGTCCTCCATCTCTCATCGTTGGATGTTACATAGGAACATTGGTCGTTGCAAGTTCCATGTGAATGTTTTCTTCCCCTTAGGTAACATTCCATAACTTGCGTAACCTAGTGGGAACATGTGACCATATAGGTCAAATTTACTTTCTTATAAATAAATTCATATACTCTCCTTCTCTTATAAACATTTATATATTAGATGATCTAACAATATTATGAAAAAAGCTTTGTGCTTTTACTCAACTTCCTTTTAGAGTCTGTCTACTACGTTAGTTAGCATGGTTAGTTTTTTATAGAACGAGAGGCAGAATCTTATAATCAAGACTTGTAAAGTTAGAAGGCCATGTGGTCAACCATTTATGTTCAAAGGAATAAAGTATGACTACTATAAACAAATGATGCTTGTTTTCTTTGAGTCATGTCACATTAACATGTTAGATATGGTGGAAAAAGATCACCACATTCCACTAGATGGAAATCACTACTAGATACTATGGTATCTTTAGAATGAAGAACAAAAATATTGATATCAAGTGAATTCCAAAGCTCACAGTATTGTTATGTGGACTATATTGTAAAATAAGTATGCTAAGGTACAATCATTCAAATTGTGTCAAACAAATATAAAACACACTTACTATCACATATGAAAGATCAAAGAAAGTTCAGAAGAACAAACTCAGTTTTCTAACTCATTAATACAAATTTTTCAATGTTGAAGAAAATGAGAGTATATTTGCAGATTTAAGATAATTGGCAATAAAAATCAATCATTTGGAAGAGTTTTTAAAAGTTGTGATTTGATTGACAAAATCTTAAGAACGATATCTACTCAAAGGAGTTCTCAACATGAGGATACTAAGAAACTTATCCTAGAAAAGCTTATTGGTATCTTAGAAGTTCATGAAGAAGTGCTCTAGTGTGATGTGATGTGATGCTCATAAGATTTTTTTTTCTCAATGCCTATAAGACATTGTTGAGGACTTATCAGACATTGTTGAGCTAGACAATTGAGATGACTTCTCTTTCCGAACACACAAGTTTGAAAAGGTGTTTAGAAAACACGTAGGGTTCATAAAAGAGGAAATATTCAATCCAAAAAAGAAATCTAAAGAATGAAAGGAAAAAGGGCATTTAGTGTGATTGAGAAGCTTGGTCATTATAGGTTAAAATTCCTATTACAAGAAAAATAATTCATGTCAACATGAAAAAAAAAATCTTAATCTCTTTGAATTGAATGATAATAAAGAGGAAGAATCTCATGTTGCTCTCATTGTGAACAAAAAGTATGATCAACCTGAGGTAGACTCTATTGATATACATTGTACCATATTACAAAGTTATTTTAAATACTTTCAGACTTTTAAAACTAAGTATGAGAAGGAGATGTTATTATCAAATAAAACATTAAGCCCAAGTACAAAAATGAGAAACTATGTGAAAAGGACACATTTGAAGCAAAGACTTGAGACTAAAAACCCAAATTTTAAAGAACTAAAGAAGGAAGTGATTATGGAATCTAAAAGTTTTGGAAAAGGTTCTAAAATAGAAGATGTTAGTATGATAGTAAATGATCTACAAACTAAACTACTTCCTTAAGGAAAGTCCAATCCCAATCTTTTATAGGTGAGAAGTCTTTTAATCTTCTTATAAGAAAACCAAAATGACCTCATACTAAAATCGAGATTGAATATAAACAAAAACATTCATAACACAAAGCATGCATGATAGCTGTCGTTTTACTGTCAAATTAATATGATTCTAGCGTAGACTTGTCTAACACTAGAGAGATGATAGTATAACTGTGGTCAGATGACCCCAAGTCGTCTCCCAACGAATCCAATAGTAAGATCAGTTGATCAGGGTTTAAAATCTATCTGTAAGCAATAAAAGTTAGCAATAACAATAAAGATAAAAAAGGGGTTTGAGATAGTTGTGCAAAAAATATAAAAGAGATTAAAATAGCAAATAAAAAGCGGTTGATCCCAAGTTCTTCCACCATTGAATTCTTCACAGGTTCTCTAAAGATTAATCTTTTCTCAATCCTCCAACAGAGCTAAACCAGATTGAACATGCGCCGATCTGATTCAACTGAAACTCACCAGTAAAGCATGCGTCTACTAGTTTAATCAATACCCACTTTGTTCCATGCGTATACTCCATGGGAATGCTTACCTCCTCTCTCTTGAATCATGCGCCCAATAAATTAATTAGAACGATGCGAACTAACTAAGAAACCAAAGTTTAAGACAAAAAAGACTCTCAATCATGCGTTCAAGTACAACCTCTCACAAAAACTAGTTTTCCAGGAGATTAGACAATAAAAACAACTGCTATAGAGACTTAAAAATCGAAACTTTTATAGAACAAAACCTCATGCAGAGGTTTAGCCTTCCATGCAGAGGCAAAACAAAAGAATTATAAAGAAGAAAAGAAACTAAGAAAACCCTATGAAACTCTCTCTTTTCTCCTTGATGCTTGTGTCCTTTTATAGGCTTTTCTGCTCCAAGGATCTTGAGAGAATATTGTAGTTTATATTTTGTTAACCGTTTCCAAGTTTCTATCTTTCCAGAATTCTTGTATTTTGCAGAAGATTTGCTTCCAATTCTGTTTCTGAGATATTGTAGATTTTATTTTCTCTTTCTTCTCCTCTGAATTTGTTTTCTGTTTTGGTTCAAGAAGCAACTTGGACTTTTGCATATTTGGCCTATTCACAAAGGTAGATGTTTCCTTTGGATAATTTACTTTAAAAACACAAAATTAACAATAATAATAATTAAGGCCCAAATAAACCCAATTATAAGAATATTAATTAAAAAATGAATTTATTTATTATTATAGTCCAATAATCTATGAATAAGGCTAGTGAGTGTGAATAAATATATGCTCATCAATGCATCACCATCGTCATCTTATATTGTATTATTTAGCGGTATTCTTAAGAAGAACTATAAAGATATATTGATGGTAAAAGATTTAATGATATATGGGTACCTGAAAAAAATATAATTCCTTTTGCAGGTGTGCTCAATGACAACAAGACAACCTCAATCATGGTATCTAGGAAATGGTTGTTCATGACATATATCGGGAGGAAAATTTATGTTCCAAGACATCAAAAAGCAAGAATGGAGGATAATTTATATTTAGCGGTAACTAGTAAGGAAAAATAATTTAAAGTTGGTCAGATGGGTATAAAACCTTTATCTTCTATGAGAAAGTTCTTTTAGTAAATGATCTTAAACATAATTTACTTAGCATTGTGTGATAGTGGTTGTCATGTTGTGTTCAAAAAATCACTGTGTAATAAAAAAATGTTATGAGACTTAACTATTTATTGCTAATAGATAAGATAATTTATACAAGATCAACATGATTGAGTTGTTATCTCGAAAATTCTCATGTCTCATGATTATTAAGAAAGATAAACCTATGCAAAAAGTTTGGTTATGCAAGGTTGTGGTTAATATAAAAATTGTATCAACATATTAGTAAGGGGTTTTTCAGTAATATCATTCAAAGACAATCTTTTTTATGATACATGTATAAAATAAATATAGGTTAAAACATCTTTTAAAAGTATCATTGAAATTTCTATATAAAGATCTCTTAAGTTAATACATTGAAGTAAAGAAATGAACCAAATATTTGTCTATATATGGTGTTGTCCACTTTTCTTGATTCCTCATCTAGTCCTAGTGAAGTGGTTGTATGGATATGTTTTTTATTTTTTATTTTTTTGGCATCATCCAACTTGAAGTTCCTTAGAAGTTCCTTCCTATACTTTGTTTTAATGGATGCATATACAACTTTGTATTTGTTTGATCTGCAGTCCTGAAAACACTTAAGTTAATCCATTATGCTCATTTTGATTATTTTTTTTGCATTTTAGCAAAATTCTCATAAAGAGGTTGTTACTAGCATTGAAAATTGTATCATAAACATAAATTTTGTAAAATTAAGAAGTTAAACTCGATTTTTTTTGCATAATAAAGGGGTATCAACTTTTCCTCTTGAAAACCCATTTCTAGTAAGAAGGAACCAAGTTTTTTTTCGTATCATGCTCTATAAACTTGTTTTAGATCGTATAAAACTTTGTTTAATTTGAAAATACGTTTAAGATAATTTGTAATCTCAATCTAGTGGGATGTTCCACATAGAGTTCTTCCTTAGTGTCACCATTTGAGGAATGCATCTAAACATCCATTTGATAGAAATTCATATTATTGTGAGCAATAAATGACAATAAGATGCATATATAACCTCGAGTCTTTTGATAGGTGCTTAAATTTTTATGCAGTTTACGTCTTCTTTTTATGAGTACATTTATTATAATAATCTAGTACATTTATGATAATATTCTAACCTTATTTCTCACAATATTATCTTGTTTATCTAGTTTGTTGCAAAAGACTTAGTTAACTCCAACAATTTTCTCGTTCTTTGGCAACTCTACAAGCTTCCAAACATCATTCTTTTGTAATTGATCAAACTATTCTTTCATTGCTCGGATCTAGTCTTAATTATTTAATGCTTCATAACTTTTCTTGAAAGATTGATCTTGTTCAACTCTCTCACTTGAATCACTAATTAAGAATAGTTTTAGGGATGTGATATTTTTTGTATGAGCATTCATGTTAATTAACTCACAAATTTTAGCTTGGTCGTCTGATGAAGAATTAAACACACCTTCAACGTTATTTGATCACCTAGTAAACATCTTTAACTATGTTTGATTGTCGACTAGACACATCTTCCTTCTTCATTTGACATCATTTACAAGTTTTAAAAGGAATCATCTAACTCTAATAATTTATTACTACACTTATAGTCATTAATCATCACATGGATTACTTCTTCAACTATCATTTTCTTAGAATTATAAACTTCGTAGACTTTTTTTAGTATAATCAAACATGGTTGTTTTATCACTTTTTAGAGTAAATATTGGTTCAAGATTTTTCTTTTTATTTAAGATGAAACATTGATATTCAAAATGTTGAAAATATAATATGTTGGATCTCCTACCTCTCCAAAGTTCATAAAATTATTTAGGATAAATTTTATTTAATTTTTCTTAAACAGTAGGTTGTGTTTACTCTTTTTATCCAAAAGTGTTTTGTAGTTGAATTACAAACATAGTTTTAGTCATTTCTTGCAATGACAAAAAATTATCTTTTCACGACATCATTTTATTGAGGTGTTCGTAGGGTGAAAAATTGTAATAAATACCACTATTTTTATTTTCAAAGAATTATTGAAATCATTACTTTATAAATTTTTTCTTATGATTATTTTATGAATGATAAACAAGTCCTTTTCATTTTGAATCATTTTACATAATTTATAAAAGGCCTTAAAATATCTACCTTGTCAATGAAGAACCATGTTTATCTAATGGTCATCCTTAGTAACATGACCATATTTTTTTATCATTGACATAAATAATTCTTGTAGGACTAGATAGATCTATACAACATGATTTAAAAGTAGAAATGTGATTTTTATTATTTTTAATATATGAATTGACTCTTTCACAATTTTTATTGAAGTTTCTCTTATCAAAGTCTATGTAAAAAAATAATTTGCTTGATGAAAAAAATGAAAATTAAACTCATTGAATGACTATGAACATAGCTAAAAGGGAAAATGTGATGTTTGTTTTTGGATTGGGATTAGAGAGTGAAGAAGATGAGAAACACAAAGTGAGATGATTGGGAACACGGCAAAGAGGTGGAGGGAGCAGAGAGTTGTCGTATAAGCTTTTTAAAACTCCATCAACCACTTCTTACAACTCAAATAAATTTTATAAATGAAGATGATAAGCTGACACCACTTAGAAAAATACAATTTCACAACTCAATATACTAATATTTTAATTATATTTCTTTTATATTTTAATAAAAATTATTAATGTATATTATTATATTATTAACATAAGTTGTAAAATGAATGTATTTTATTTTATATGTATGAAAGTATAATTTTTCTTTATAAAACGATGTAAATAAAATACAATCCTGCCTAAAATTTAATTAATCATGAATTTAGCTAGTCTAAATTTGGATAAGAGAATTTAATTTGTACAATTTCCATATAATATTTTTGCTATAATTTTGGGTTAGAAACTAAGATAATTTATGATTATTGTTCGTCTAATATAACTTTTAGAAAAGCTTTCTTTAATACCTAAAAATATATACTTGACACAAATAAATTATATATAATTAACTTATTATTTTATTAGTTTGTGAAAAAATATTTTTTTATTATTTGTGGTGTTAACATATCACCACTCATATACATGTTATTAGAAATCAAATTGTTGCTACACTGTCAGGATTTGAGGTACTGAACAATATTATTGAATTTACTCATGGTTTCACATAAAAAAAAAAGTTTTAAAGTTTGCTTTGATTTATTATCATTTATTATGAACTGAGGTACTGAACAATGTTATTGAATTTACTCATGGTTTCACATAAAAAAAAAAGGTTTAAATTTTGCTTTGATTTATTATCATTTATTATGAACTAGGATACAAGTATATTGGAAGTCTTTCCAAATAGGACAAAAGAAAAATAAGAAAGGAAACACTGAAAGCCAACTTTTAAGATAAACACACAAGGAAAACTCTGGTATTGAAGACGTTGATAATAATTCAAGGATTGGCCAAAAGGTAAGCTTCAATGACCTTGAAAAGAGCATCACTCTTGGCTTTACCAGCTTTGAGCTCATCTTCATTGGGTGGAGCATCTCCTTTGCTGTGATATTTTATGCTCAACTTCACAACTGAACCTCCATTGGGACCATCACTGAGTTTGGAGTCGATGCTGATCTTCTCTGCAGTGTCTGGCAAGGCAGCACCTCCAACGATGCTGTAGCTGTATCCCAAGTTAGCTTCATCGATTTCTTCTATTTTGTGCAACACAAACTTTGTCTCCCCATCTGTTCATTCGTTCACAATTCAGTGAGTTAATCTTTTATATATGCTATACTGTTACTACTTCATATACAGAAAATATATAGAAAATGAAGGAAGATATATAGTACCCTCAACGAAAGAGATCTTCTTGATGGTTCCGGGGCCACCGTTGCCCTCAACGATTTCAACACTCTTGAAGGAATCAACAGCCTTTGGGACGATGGTGTCGGCGTCTTTGACAAGAGCTTTGTAAAGGGTAGCAGGAGCCACTGGAGAAGTGGTTTGGTCCTCGAATGTGAAAACAGCCATGATCAAAGGATTTCAAATGAGATGAAATGGAAGAATGTGAAATAGAAGATGTTTGTGTTGTGTGTTCATAGGCAGAGGAATGGCATGTATTTATAAGCACAAGCTTTGGTGTCACTATGTTTATTTCTATGAATAACTCATAACACAGCAAAGTGTGAATCTGATTCCTGATACAAGGTTGGTGGGCAATTCATTGGGTCTTTGTTTACCAACAATATTTTTTCTCTGTAAATAAACAATGTTCTTAAGAGAGAGTATGTGATCATGCATCATTCTTTCTTATTTTCCTATCATCAATTTTATCTTTATGTGTTCGTCAAAAACTGCGATTGGGAAGCTTTCAAATTCAAAGATACACGTCAATTTCCACGATCAACGATAGCGACTAGTTGCTGTATTTGCGGGAATGAATAATTTCAGAGGAAACTATGTTAATACTCTCTCATTTTTTTAAAAAAATTATAGAAATTTCGATCTTTCTTAAAAAAAATAATTTTAAAAATTACATTATTATCTAATTTTATATATATTTACACACAAAAAAAAAGTTATACTTTTAATAAACCTCGATAAGATAAAAGATGCTAACAAAATAGAGGTGGGAAGTGTAAGTACAATTAAAAAAAATCTATAGGATATATTTGTAACTTACTCTTAATTTTATATTATATTACATTATTATAATTCTTATTTTATTTTATTAGACGCCTTCTAGATGCTTTTTCTTTTGAAAAAAAAAGTGTCTTGTAGATGTTGGAGAAATTGGACTTGGAGTTTTTAATAACGACCCATTACAGAAAAGTAGTGTTAAATATATTTATATTAAATATTTTAATAGTTTGAAAACACATATTTTTTTTTATAATTTTATACAGTATATATTTTTAATAAATATTTTTATTTTAACTTAATATTGTAAATGATTAATATTTTTAAAATGTATTCCTCATATTTATTTATAAAATAGTTTTTACCATCAATTTCTCTGTCACGTTTTTAATTTAATTTTTATTATGCATTTCAAAATGATGTAATGATTTTTTTTAATTACAGTCAAATATGATCTTTTATGGTTTGATAGAATTTTGATTATTTAAAAATGACTCTATAGTTAATATTTATATATTTTTTTCATTTAATGACCACTTGTATTTCATTAAATATATAAAAAATTAATAAGTGGATCAAATTATAATAAAGATTAAGATTATTATATTAAAAAAATTAGAGAAAAAAATCAATTTAGTTTTTTTTTTATAAAAACAGAAACCAAGATCAATACCAATCGGAAATGAAGTTTATGATTTAAAATAACTTATTAAACATTTCTTTATTTTGAAGAGCAAATTAAAATAAGATTTATTTAATATTAAATTATCATTCCTGCAAATACAATAGTACACATGCAGTCGCCAGGGTTGAACGTGATGTGTCTGCGGATTAATTTTGTTTTTGGAGGAAACTTCTTGTTTGAATTTGAATGATTCAAAATCACAGTATTTGCCAAACAAATAAAACTAATAGTATTTAATATTAAATAATGAAAAATTGATTGAAATATTACACAGGTTATACAAGTGAAAAAAAATGTTAAAAAATTTAAAATTACTGAAATAGGGGAAAGAAAGACAGCATGAAAAATGAAAAAAAAGGTCATAACTTTTCTTACTGCTAGCAGGAGTATATGCAAACATATAGATTTAGGATGTTTAAAAGAAATATCATCTCATGACTTACTATTGAACTACTTCGTATCAAAGTTGTTTAAAAGAAAATTTTCATTGAAGAGTGTAAAGTCAAGCTTGTGCTTATAAATACATGCCATTCCTCTGCCTATGAACACACAACACAAACATCTTCTATTTCACATTCTTCCATTTCATCTCATTTGAAATCCTTTGATCATGGCTGTTTTCACATTCGAGGACCAAACCACTTCTCCAGTGGCTCCTGCTACCCTTTACAAAGCTCTTGTCAAAGACGCCGACACCATCGTCCCAAAGGCTGTTGATTCCTTCAAGAGTGTTGAAATCGTTGAGGGCAACGGTGGCCCCGGAACCATCAAGAAGATCTCTTTCGTTGAGGGTACTATATATCTTCCTTCATTTTCTATATATTTTCTGTATATGAAGTAGTAACAGTATAGCATATATAAAAGATTAACTCACTGAATTGTGAACGAATGAACAGATGGGGAGACAAAGTTTGTGTTGCACAAAATAGAAGAAATCGATGAGGCTAACTTGGGATACAGCTACAGCATCGTTGGAGGTGCTGCCTTGCCAGACACTGCAGAGAAGATCAGCATCGACTCCAAACTCAGTGATGGTCCCAATGGAGGTTCAGTTGTGAAGTTGAGCATAAAATATCACAGCAAAGGAGATGCTCCACCCAATGAAGATGAGCTCAAAGCTGGTAAAGCCAAGAGTGATGCTCTTTTCAAGGTCATTGAGGCTTACCTTTTGGCCAATCCTTGAATTCAACTAAATTATTATAGCAACCACTTTCTGATATTATATACAGAGTCTTCTTGTGTGGAGTGTATACCTCAGTTAAGTTAAGTTTGATTATCATGTAAGAGTGTTTCCTTGTTTCCTTTGGCCTCAGAATTGTGAGAGCTGGTATCTTTGTATCTCACTTCATCCATAAATTATAATAAAGGAATGAAAATTTGAATAAAATTTTACCCAGATTTCTTTGGGATGTGGCAAGGTGTTGAGGGTAGGCATGTAATGTATTGAGTATAAATTTGGATTTTTTGTTTGTTTTAAGAATGAATTGGATGGAACTGTTTAAAGGCCTTATATCAGCATAAATGAGAGAAGACAGTTAGTGCATTTCATTTCTTAGTAAATGAGAAAGTGCATTTTTGTAAAGTAAAAGTTAGTTTGACATGAGACAGCAGAATGTTTAAACGAGAGAAGATTTTAAGAGGTGGATTTAAGCCTAATTGAACCCATAAAATCGGTGGACTCATGATATTGAGATTTGCATTCATTCATGTACATTCATAATGAAATACTCTAATCTTCTCTAATTTGAACAGCAAGTTCTCCTTCTTTTCTTTTCCTTCACTTCAGGCAAACTAAACAACTTTGCAATCCGTTATAAACAGCACTTGTTGGAACCACATGTCTGATGCAACCTCTTTTGCAGAGCTTTTTAGGAGAAACAACTATTCATCTTTATGAGATTTTTCAAAACTAGAAAAAACGTAAATACCACCATTTTACCATTCAAAATCTAGCTTTCAACATATGGCTTAAAATAATTGACTAATGATACCATGACATTCTCATCCTTCATTTACATTCAACTTACAATTTCATAAATTATTATTTTATTATAATATTATATTTATATTTATTATTATTATTATTATTATTATTATTATAACAGCATATTTTTTATGAAAAACAATTGTTAAAGTGAATGTATATATAAAAAAAAAAGATAGTGTCAGAAAAACTTCTTAAAAAAATTAATGCATTTCATGTGTTGATTTATAAAAAATTTGGATAGAGAAGTTTAAGAGATATTATTTAAAGCTCAATTAAGTTTTAAGTTTTTTATTTTTTTTACTGAGTTTTTATTAAAAAAAATTGTTCTATTAAGTAAGTAATATTATTTTTCAATTAAGTTCTGTTTAATTTTTTATTAATCGGTTGATGTGATTATTATCTTACTTATCAAAAAACAAAAAAAAATTAGACAATAAAAATTTAATTAAAAAATATAAAATTTTTAAGTACTCACTAATGCAAAATTTTATTCAATTCAGGTTGAGCCAGGCTTCTGTCTCGGTTAATGATGTTTGGAGGGCAATTTGGGTTGGAATTGTGAGTGAAATTTGGAAAACATAGGAACTCAGTCGTCTTTAATGGAGGAGTGACAGATGTGTTAGAAGTTTTTGCCTCAACACAAGTAAAGGTGTAGTCTTGGATTGCTACAAAGTCCCGCGAAGTTTATTTTTCCTATCCCTGTTGGGTTCTGGATCCTTTGGCCTGTATACGGCTGATTCGGTAAAGCTAGTTAGCGCTTGGTTTGGTTGGTCTTTTGACCGACGGTTTTGGGTGTCGAGTTAGGAGTTAAATTGTATGTGGGTTTGTAAAAGGGTTGGACCACCCCTGAAGTGGTTCCCATTTATTGATTTTTTATTGCTGATAAAAAAAAATAAAAAATAAATATATATATATATATATATTTAATAAAAACTCAATTAAAAATACATAAATTTATGAAAATTTAAAACTTAATTAAGTCTTATTTAAGATTTGAAGTATTTACCAAAAATATATATTATTTGAGGAATTTTAGACTAAAATTTTATAAAAGTAAATACATATTAAAATTTCAAATTTTAAATTTCATCGAAAAGGTAATATTTGGAAAAAAAATTCTCTTCCTTAAATTTATGTTTTTTCATTATATTCTTTATTAAACTTTATTTTGGTCTAAATATGGTTAATTTGACTAAAATCGATATGTTAATTTTTGACACAGGTTTCGAGTGCATGATATCAACATTATTATTTTTTAAATATCATGAAATTTTCCCTTCATACTAATAAAATTGATCGTATTTACCTTTTTGCTGACATCATCAAGATTAATTTATTATTGATACAGTTCAAAGTTATTTTCAAATAAATGTCAAATAATATTTTTTTAACAACAATAATTTTTTTTTAATTTTTTTTATTTATGTCAAATAATATTAACTTTAAGTCTAATTGAACTAGATAAATTTTATGGCCATTTATGGAATGAAATTTGCACACTTATATACTAGATGTGAGATCTCTTACTAAGTAAGGTTAGTTTTCATTCATGTGAATCATAGTTTTTCAACTACTCAAAATAGAAAAATGTCACATGCTAGATGAAAAGGATTTGGACTTTTAAAGAGTACTTTTCGTAAGTCAATCTTCTAATGAGTTAACCATCTACTCCTCTATCTCACGTTTTCACTTATATCCACTAACCACATCAAATAGTCTTACCCTCACCAAACAAACATATATGACGAACATATTTTTTTTTTTACATTTTAAATTTTTAATTATAAATAATTAGATTATAGTCATGAATAAATTTATTATTTTATAAAAATTTATCTAATTATTTATTTTGACTTTAGTTGTTATTTATCTTAATTTTTTATTTTAGTTAGAATAGATGGTGTGATTATTACATGTAATAAATAATTTAATATAAGTTAAATAATTATGGAATAAATTTTATAATATCTTAAAAATAAAATTAGAAGCAAATTTTGTGAAGAATAAAAAAAATAAAGTATGCGATAAAATTGATAAGAAAATCTGAGACGCAAAATTCTCAGATTTTCTTATTTAAATAAGGTGTCAACTTAAACCGTTTGTATTGAAATTATTGAAAAATTAAGTGAACTAATCTTATCTATGTTTTCACTAAGTTTAATTTATCTGTTAAACAACAATTATTAATATAATTTTTTTTAAAACCAAGTCATTGTGTAATCCTATGAAGAAAAATACACATATCACTATGTATATTGTCCAAACTCAGCTGGATTTTGACAAAAAAATTGCATATTCAGTAGTTACTTGTTACAAGTATAAGTATGTATAATATTTAATTTTTTTAATTAAGTATAAGATATAGATGGATATTTGTCCTTATACCTATCTCTGTCCTCATATCTCATTTCGTCTTAAATTACTAATATTTTAAATTACTAATATTTCATTTCGTGTCTTAAATTACTAAAATACTTATAGTTTATACCTATCCTAAATTACTAATATTCCATTTCGTCTTCAATTACTAAAATATTCATAATTTATACATATCTCTATCCTCATATCCCATTTCGTCTTAAATTACTAATATCCTAAATTACTAATATTTCATTACTAAAATACTCAGAGTTAAAACTTAATCACTATCTTTGCTCCTTAATTTCGTTTCATTTGGAAAAACCTCTCTTTCTTTCTTTGTTTTCACAGTTTTTCATTCTCTTTCAATTATTCCACTTAAATCTCCAAAATACTTTCGCTTTTATCAAAACCTTTATTACACATTTGCGTAATTTTGTTTAAAATGGTGTACCACATTTTAATAAACACATCGGTTTCATTGAATGAAATAAATTTTTAAAATTCACATTTGATTATTTATACTTTTTTTAATATTTTTATTTGTTCTTTACAAAGACACTATTATAAATAAATTAACATATAAGAAATTATATTTAATTTAAATTGTATCTCAACATTAAAATTAATTTCACCATAATTAAAAAATGTCAATATAAATATAAACATATTAAATAAAAAAAAATATTTGTGCATTTAATCTTAGGGAAGAAAGACAAACCAGTAAATATACAGGTATATTATACCTCCATCCAAAGAATAAATTTTGTAAGAGTAAATTGTGTAGTACTTTAAAATTTATGTTTATCTAATAATTTAGTGACTTAATAAATAAATTACAAGCACAAGTATAGGTATGGGTATTTTTTTTTAAATTGAGACATGTATTATAGTACTATGCATACCCCATTACCACCCCTATTTATTATTAACATAAACTTTATTTTTACTTATACTGAAAATTTTTATAGTTTTCAAATTAATGGTAATAGTAAAACATAAGCTAAAGTGGGCATGTTTTTTTTTTAATGGTAGTTTTCACTTTAGAAAAACAGAAATGATATTTGTTGAAGAAAAGTGATGTAGTTTAGAGAATAAAGTGCATTAATTGAATAAAATGAAATTACGAATATACAGAACATTTATGGCCCAACTCAGAGTGAAGATAAGTGGAAAAGGAAACAGTAGAGGAACAGATATTGGGTTGTGGTGAGAGGATTTAAATGCACAACTCATCTAATTGGGTGGTACTGATCAGAAACTCGTCTTGGGGGCAGCTTTCGCAGTATGAAGAGCACCAATGCTGACGGAGCAATCTCTACCATCTGCACCTCACAACAATCAACATTCAGGAACAGAATCAGAATAGAAGGGAATTTTATCAAAAGTTTCTAATTTTTACTCCTTAGCTGCTGCCCACTGGTTAGGAATTACCACTTTTGTTGGTTGGTGGAGATCATCATTATAAATAAGCACATCAGTTATTTCAATAAAATAAAAAAAATACTATTTATCCGTTTAGTAAAGCAATTTATTGCAACAATTAAATAGGATTTTTAAGAAATTGACTTACCAAATAGTAAACCAGGTTAAGAATGGGACGGTCCAAGACATCAAGATCTGTATTCTTATCAAATGCAGAAACTGCAAGCTACATTAAAGGTGAAAACAAATATCATGTCAGAAAACAATAACTTCAAATGCATACAGTAGCTTTAAATGGGAAGGAACTCACCATGGCACATCTTATCAGGAAACAAGTGCAACAAATACTTGTAACAGACCCAACCTGCCAAGGTGAAAAGTTAGTCACATCACACAACAGCATGTGCCAGAGTTTTGAAGCTGCAATTTTTACCTCACACATGGAGCATGGTCTGAATTTAAGGATATATAAAGCATGAAGCAACACATACTTTAGAAACAAACCTCGTAAAGTTTCTTTTGACGGCCTCTAGATTCAATGGGGAAGCGCCTCAACAAGAAAAACAACCTACATCATTCTCAGAAGGTTAGTGTTCAATGGCCAAAAACAAGGATTGTGGCATCTGAAAGACAACAGTGTAGTGAGCTTACCTTCCACCGTACAACAAAAATCCAAGAGATGCGAAGAATGATATAACTGCAAAACAACATTAAAACAAAGGTCAAAAATACCAAACAACTATATATGAAGTTTCTTAGTAGCAATAATCGATTATATATTCTCTAGTTTTATTTTAAGAATGTTTGTTGGGATTAACAGAACAAATTCCTGTTTGTAAATGCAAAATAAGCAACATGCAGAAGCAAAAATTATGAGTAAGAATACAAATATTTTCTCTTTCTCAAAGAATCTCTTGAAGAATCTCCCCTCTTGGATGAGCAACTCTCAATTCTCACCAGATATGAAAAAGGAACTACCTTTCTTGAAAAACAGATTCCTGGAGTTCTCTCACTTTTTCTCTTCTCTCTTTCTCTCAAGAATTCTCACGAGAAGAATTGTGATTTTTCATGCAAAAATATGACTGTGAAGAGAAGAAATTTTTCATGAGAAGAAATAGGGAAAAATTCCAACAAATTCCCCTTCCAAAAATGTTAATTAAAAAGTACCAGTGTGTCAGTGTAATTTCTTCGCATCCATAGCTTCCCATATCCAATATCAAATCCTTCTTGATTGGCACAGTCTTAATCATTGTCTCAAATGAATTAACTTTTGTATGGATTTTTTCTATCTTCATAGCTTATCATATCCAATGGTATGATATGTTTTGAGCGCGAATGGAATAGGGGTTCTGGGCTAGATAGATGGTACTTTAGTTATCACAATTCAACACATAATCATATTGATTAGTCCAAACTCACTTAGGAAATTCTTCAATTATAGAAATGTATTTCGCTTCAAAAGTAATCAAATAACGTAATATAGATTTTTTGGAATCAACATCTTTGGCCATATCTAAATCTTAATATCCAATGTGCATGGAATATCCATTGCCAAAACAAACTCCTGGTAGTTCCTCTTAGATACCTTACTACCTTAGTATCCATTTCTAAGCTTCCAGGATTTGATAAGAATCTATTCTCATAGAACATATGCAATATATGCCTTTGTACCTATCTTTCATGGCAAAAGACCTGTTCAAATCCTTCTTGAGATGAACTATTTTTGTCTTGTTTCTCCCAATATATATTTCTTCTTCCAAATTTTCATGTAGGAAATTAGTTTTAACTTCCAAGTTTAGTTCAGCACTAATAGATGGTTAACTTGCTAGCTATATATTTCTTCTTCCAATCTTCTAAGTTTCCTTGTAGGAAATTAGTTTTAACATAAGTCCTTCAATCTCCAAGTTTAGTTTAGCACCGATAGATGTCATCCTCACTATTGGTAAAAAAAATCTCTTCAAAATATGTCTTCGTAACTCTTCACGACAATTTGTGCTCTATATTCACAACAATTTTAATGTCAATGTCTGCTTTCTTTTGGCAATCCAACCCACTTGTTTTGCAATATAAATGTCGTTCTTTCTTTTGGAAATCCCCCAAAGCATGGGTCTGGCTCTCCTTCAAGGATTGAATTTCTTCATTCATGTGGGATGCAACCATTTGTCATTGATCTTGGCTTCTTCAAAGCTGTGAAGTTCCCCTTCATGATTAAGGTTGGCATATTCTTTTGAGAAATATCTCTTTTATGGTTGTTTATCTAATCAAAAGCTTGGATCTTGTCCTATTTGAAGGTTATCTACCTCTTGATCTTCATTTATCTAATCAAGAGTTTCATTTGTTTCTTCAAGTTTCTAGCATCTGATTAAGTTGCTCTGTTTGGTTAGGTTTTTCTGTCTATTATTCCATATTAAAATTCTCTCCCATAATCAGTAGGATTTTATAACAAACCACCTTAAAATTTGGCTTCTCAGATATCTTGAATTGTTTGATCCTCAAACATACCATATATTTGCTTCGAACAATTTCTTGTTTGATCCCATAACTTGAATCCAAAGTATTTATTCAAGAAAAAACTCTTTATGCAAAGATACACAAAGAGATGTGATTCTTAACTCTTTATGCAAAGATACATAAAGAGATGTGGATTATTATGAGAAATGTTAATTCCAGCAACATTAATTGAGGGCAAGATGGAAATTAAATATTGACACAAAAGTCATCAACTAAATCATGTTGATAGAAATAACCTGAAAGGAAGAGTTCTGCAGCTTCCAAGCCTGTCGCATTTTTACTTGCACTCATGTAAATCCAAAGGCAGATCTATTATAATCAGGCGCGAAGATTAAAATAAAATGATTACATTAACTAGTAAGAATTCTAATTTTAAGGGCTATAATGGTGGACAAGGAAAACAAGATTGTGCACTTGCCTGTATCATGTAAATAAAACCATTGATGATAAAATAAGCAGGCCTAAGTTTGTGTGCCGGTTCACTTCTTGCCTGAATACATTTGAGGAAGAAGAATGTAATATAATTTACCATAAAATAATGACTGTTAATGTAATTCTCCCAAAGAAAGTAAACATACCTGGTGATATATCTCAGCCCAGAACAAGACAAGCAAGGTATAAGTAGAAAAAAACAGAAGACCAGGAAGCTCCATCAACACCAGCTCTAGTGCCTGCAAACATAATGTGATAATAGGTCAGAACATGAACAGAAACAATTAAGGAGGATATAAGCTGAATGGACAAAGGGAGAAAGAAAGATGAAGGCCAAGCATAAGGGCAGTCAATTTGTAATTCAGCTAATTTTCCTGTAACTGGTTCGTTGTTTATTCTATTTGGGAGGAAAAAATTATTAGATTATCCTATGTCATGGATCATCATGTGTTTAAGGTCATGAACTACCTCCATGTAACTAGTAACTAAGTTTTCAATTTACAATAAAGAGTAAATAAAAGCAGGATACAGATTGGGAATGGCCAGGACCATAGCTTGTATCTTGGACTATGCACTAATTGGGGGGTGTTTGGAACTTGTTTTATAAGTTATAGTAGAAGCTGAAAATGTGTAATGGACTTCTTTAAACGGGGTAGAAAATACAATTGACTGAAAACTCTTGGTCATGATCTTTATAAAGAGACAAAATTAAAAAATCTTGATGAAACTAAATTATTTTCATATCTTCCATTGTAAACTTAATCATTCAAAATCCAAGCTTAGCAAAAAGACATGATGTGCTCTATTTTGATCCTACTTCCTTAACCTACCAACCAAAGCAAGAAACGAAGAAGTGGGATTAATGCTTAAATTCCAGTAGTAGAGATTTAAGAACAGAAAAATACCTTTGGTTTTATTGCAAAAACATTTTTGTATAAACCGAAAAGGACAGCCCTCACTGCAAGTGTAATATGGATTCATCAAGCATAAAATAAAAAGAAATAAGCTAAAAGAGCTGTTTATAGAGTATTCACAACTCTTACATACATCCATTGACAACAAAGTTCATCAAGTGGAAAACCTTCTGCGTTGTCCACCCATATTCAGGTACCCTCATTTGAATTCGCACCAGTTGTACCTGAGAATGAATAAAGAGGTTACCCATTATGGCTTCCTTTGAAAAAATCTGGCTTCCAAGCCCATATTTTACCAAATTCCCACACAATTCACATCTCAAGCTGCAAAAGACAAGCGTTCACATTCTGCATGATGTTGGATCATAAAAATCTGGTCAGGGGTTAAAGTTTAAACCTTAATGAGATTTGATGAGACGCGGTGTCAGCTGTGTAGTAAATAAGTTGAGACCAAAACCAAAAAGGAAAAAGTGATTCAAAATGAAAAAAAAAAACAATAAATGACTAAACTTGACCGTTTTTCTGAAGGTTGATGATTTCCCCATGAAATAAAAAGAAAATGACTTACCAGGGCAATAAAGGAGACAAAGGAATAAGCGACACAAAGGGCATAGTAAGTGCCTCTCTGCCATTGATCCGTGGCATCAATCTTGTTCCACCATAGGAGTGCACTCACAAACTCAGCCTCTCCTTCTGTGAACCCAAAGGTCTTTGTCCTGAGTCCAAATGCCATAATTGGATTTGAAATGACGAAGGAATTAATAACAAGGAAGAAGGTGGAGGAAGAGGAAGAAGAAGAAGAAGAAGAAGAAGAAGAAAGAAAAAGAAAGAAAGAGAAAGAGAAAGAGGAAGCAAAGGGGAAGTTGTTTTGGGTGTACTACAGGGGAAGTAAATCGAATGTGACGTGGCTGTGTCGGAATTGCACAGGTAGGTGATTGGTGTTACACGTGTGGCGTGGTGGCATATTCGTTGATTATGCAAAGGACATGCTAATGCTTTTCTTTGTTAAAAGAGATTAGAGATGGTGATGATGATTGATTTGATGCGAGATTGGTAACAACAACTTTTTTGTTTGTCATCAAAAGGGTTTATCTTTTGACTTGACTTTATCATATTCCTCCGATCAATCAGTGCATGGATACATGCCTTGGGTTGACCCTTTCGTGCAATTCATTTTTTACTTTAGTAATATTCCTTACGTGCCCGACATTTTATCATTACTATTTATTATTGTTTTTTTCCTGCCTCTTTTCTCCAACACAAGGTCAATTTTTGTACACTTTTCGTGACCAAATTTATACGACTCTCTTAATACATGATTTCACCGCTAAGAAAAACTGTTTTGTTTCCCGAATTAAATTTTTTATTAATTATAGAATTTGTTTATACACTATCATCTAATAATAAATTATATATATATGATAAAATTGTTTTGCAACGCCCTTAAATTACGTATGTTTATATATATATATATATATATATATATATATTATTGTGTGTCAAAATTATTTTGTTTAAAGACTCGTTCTATGAGACAATGGTACATAGTCTTCTCGTTTTTTAGGCTAAAGGTATAACTCTATAAGAGTTGTTACTTCTATTTGTTATGAATGTCGTTTTCTTTTCTTCAGGTGGGTACATCCGTAATTAGTTTATTTTGAGTATGCGTCTAGGAAACCCAATAGTTCATAACTGGTTGTGTTATATGGGAGGGGATACATGTCTTTGGGGAATGCCTTGTTGATGTTAGAATAGTCCACACACATCTGTCATTTGTCATTGGCCTATTTTACCATCACCACATTGGCCAACCATATAGTATAATTGACCATTCTAATGAACTTGACGTGCAACAAGTAATTCACCTCGTGATCTGCTACTACCCTTCTCTCGTTACCCAGATTCCTCTTCTCTGCGAGATAGGCTTTGCTTGAGGCAGGATGGAAAAATTGTGACAAATGAATTAGAGGTCTATTTCGGGTATATCAGAGGTCCTCCAAACTAATAAGTTTGCGTTGTCTTTTAGCACCTCCTCGACCTCCTTCCTTAAGGAAGGGTTTGTTAGACGCTCAAACTTGGTGCATTGGTTTGTATTGACCCCACCAGCTGCAATTCGACCATGGGTTCGTCAAAAGTTGGGAAGTTTTCATCAAACTTTGCCCCTAAGTCAAGGGTTGACATCACCGATCTTCATGTAAAGGAGAACTACCTATATCACCTTGCCGAGGAAGCCCAGATCCTCCAAAGTTTCTATGTTGCAAACCTTGGAGGCCTTAACCTTGTCTTAGTTAGCAGGTTCCTTAGCTCCTTTCGGAACAGGTTAGGTCTTCGTTTGTCCCCGCTTTGCCCAATCTTGAGACAGAGTACAAGGTGACCCTCAAGCTTTGGGCGTAGTATTCTCGGGCCACTTTTGGCTCAACCTTAACAGTGACTATGTTCCCTTGCTCATCTAGGAACTTCAGGGTCATATGGGGTGTTGACATTACCGCTACCAATTGGTTCAAGTCCTCCTACCTTTGATAACGTTGTAAGATGAGTCTGCGTTAACCAGTATGTACCGAACCGTTAGGGACCTGTGTGTTACTCTCGTACCAAAGGTTGTGTGAGGAGATCTATACACTAGTGCAAAAAAATACATTAACGACGGTTAAAATGGACATATAAGGACGGTTTTTAAACCGTCGTTATTGCAGGTGTCGTTATAAATCAGGCATTTTTAATGACGATCTATCAACCGACGTTATAAATGTGTTATAACGACGGTCCATTTAACCGACGTTATAAATAGCAACTAATAAATAATTTATTTTAAAAAAATATATTTTTAAAGACGGTTCCCAAGAAACCATCGTTATAACTATGTATGATTTTTAAAAACGGTTGTGGAATCGTCGTTATATGTGTTATTTTTAATACACCTAAAATCTGCATAAAATATCTAATTTTTAAAAAATCTAAACATTTAAAATCATAATTTAAATATGTGAAATTTTATCAAATATATGTGTTCAATTATTAATGTTATATTAGTCATAAATAATTAAAAAGATAGTCCTAAGTATACAGAGTTTCATGTTCAACTCATTAACTCATTTACATTTTTATTCTATAATGTTCTTGCTTGAACATTGAAGAATATTTTCCAATAAACCTCCTCTCGAAAGAACTCCTCTCATAATAAGTAAAGGCTCTAATCACCCATTGACATGTCAATTATTTCCTATATGAAAGTGTTACAAGATGGCTTTTGAGTTCTAACAAAACTGTTATAGACTAAGAAGAATTGAACAGATTTTGGTTTTATCCATTCCTTACTAGCTAATTCATATTCACAATCATACAAGCCCTGATGGGAAGAAAATTTACAGCTCTCTTTGGCTTCGGATCTTCGAACAAGGTAAATACGCCCATAAACTCACTTAAATCTGATTGCTGCATAAATAATAACATCACCTGTCATTTACAATTATTTAACTAAATTAAAGGGTTTGACATTTAATTTGAACTAGTGTTTGGAGTTCAAATTTGGAAATTATTTTTACCTGAAGTTGAAGCAACAGGTAGCCAATAACCAAACCGAGTGCCGTGAGGATAATGTTGTTGACCACAAAAAGAAACCCTACTCCTAATGCTTGACTAACATATGATAGAAATGATACCTTTTAGGAGAATTTTGAAAAGGAGAAATCGTTGAGTCCAACACTTTAACTCCAGAAATGAGTACTGAGTCCAACCCTAAATCCTGAAAAAGACATTACGAAATATCTATTTCAGAATGAAAAAGGTGTTATTCAAGATTTTGAGAGTTTAAAAAGAAAGTGCCTCCTTATTTTTACTAAGGACTCTTACCAATCATCTAAAACAGACAGCACCTGCTTTGCCAAGTCACCTACCACATTACTAACATTCAACACTCTGCCCACATCAACTATCCAACGTGACTTGCCACATCGCCATAATTCAATTTGATGGTTGATCACGAACTTCTACATTTACCTATTCCTGGTTGAATTGATCAGGGAGCCATTACATGAGTTTAAAAACAAACAGAAGTTTAGGCAATTAAGCTCTTCCTTTTGTTTATTTCCTATTTTTTTTTAGTTCTTGTTTGGTGGTGTTCTCCATCCCAGTACAAATATACAATCAAATATTTCCAACACCTTAAAATTTTCAATATTAATAATCAACAATTTCCAAATTTTTTTGACTTAGAAGCTCTATCTCTATAAATCCTGGTATTGTGTTGATGAGAAACCAGAACGACACTTGTTGCTTGCTGCAAGAATAGTAGAGAAAACAAAATTCAGGTATTTAGAGAATGATATTAGCCTAAGACATGAAATAAAAATTCAACAAGGAAGAGATGAGAAAAAATGAAGGAATTTTTTCAGCATGTGCAACTCTAGCTTGGACACCACCTCCTGAATTCAGATCCCATTTGCCCTTCCTTTTACATTAACTAAGGCAAGAGGGTATTTTCGAAAGTGAGCATTGATTGCTTTCGCAATACCAGTTACACTATTGCTCTTTCCTGAAAAGAAGTTGCAGCCATAAAACAATAAAGAGATTAAGTATGTGCTTTCTGTTTTATAGGTTCAGAGCAAGAATTGTGATTTTCAATTATAGGGACCGCTAGAACATGCTTCAAAAGACAGAAGGTACAACATATTATACAACACAAGGCTTCCCAATTAGTATAATTTTAGGAAAATATCAAAGGATAAGTGAAATTGAGAATGAAAAATGGAGAATTGAAAAGACGTGTGACCTAAGAGTAAAGAGATTCTAGGGTTTCTTTGGTGGCGGTGTGAAGAGGGCCAACGTATATGCAGGATGGCGCACGAGGAGGGTCGTCGCAGTGGCGTTGGACGCGATGGTGCACGACGCCGTGACGCAGCTCGCGGTGGCTCCCGACGCAGTGTCGCAGCGTCGCGGTAGGGTTAGTTCACGGAGAAGAAGCTGGTACGGCATCGTGTTGGATGGAGGCGAGATCTGTGGCGGCGGTGAGTGAAGAGGGCAGCGCAAAGTCGATGGTTGTGGGTGAAGAGGCGCGGTTGTGGGTGAGGGAAATAGTGAGAGGGAAAGTGCAGCGGTGATGAGTGAGTGAAAATAGAAAATAAGAGAGTGAAATGTGAGTGAGGGAAAGAGAGGGTGCAAGCTAGGACGCCAGAATTTGATACTAAACCTAACGTATAAGGACGATTCCAAGGTGGACCGTCTTTGTAAACATACACACCATGCATATAAAGACGGTTTTAAAGAGAACCGTCTTGATAAGTGTCGAAAATTTGAAAAAAATAACGAAATTGCCACCGCCTCACTTATGACGACTGTTTTTTACAAACCGTCTTTATAAGAAGTCGTCAATTACGTATTTTGCACTAGTGATATATCCCCTCATGTGGACCCTTTCCCCTACGAAATCGAGCAGGGAACCGAGATAGGTTTGTATTTGGGTCTCGAAGATATTTAGTTTTTTGAACACTGACCAAAATAATTCGTTGGCTGAGCTCCCCTGGCTGATCTTAATTCGTGAAGAGGATGTTGGGCAGCAGACCCGGTGGAAGGAGGCTGACAAAGTTAACACTTCCGAGGTGTCTCTTTCTTGCCAAGCTTGTAGAGCCACCTCCAACAATAGTGTTGATATCCCCTCAACCAATGCTTACCTTGGGTCTACCTTGGTTATCCAACTCTCGATGGGACTTTTCCATCTCTGATTGGGCAGTTCTAGCCCTGCTCCTCTCTAGTGTGACAACTCGGTGCGAGCCTCTTGTTTTGCTACTGTGTTTGCCTCTCCTTCCACTACCACGACCTCGAATTTACCTCCTGTCATGGTTGTTGTCAGCCTGAAACAGTTCAAGGCCCCCGATCTGATAAGCTTTTTCAGGGGTTCTTTTACCTTGAAAAACTCCTCTATATTGTGACCTTGGTTATGATGATAGCTACAATGTTTAGCTTGATCATCTAGAGGATTGTTAGGAGTTGGCGGCGGTAGGTGAACCAACTCCAAGTTGTAGGCCTCTTGTAGTACTTTAGGCGTTTAGAGGGGGGTGTAGTTTTCAAACTTTCTTGACCTTTTTCTTTTGATATTTGAGAAGGCCATCGAGGTTGGTGTCTTTATTGCCCTTCTTCATGTGTTTGTGTTCTCTTCAATGCTTATGTAGCTTGTTGCTCTAGCTTGTAGTTGGTTCATGTCTTCTGGTGGCTCGGCATACTGGGTGTTCAGGATTTTTCCTGGATGTAAACCTACTAGTAAGGCGTGCATGGACACTACTAAGTACAGGTCAGGTATGTTCAGCGTGGGATTTTAGGATTGCACATTTTTATAGGTTTTAAATTAGATTATGATTTTGAATTAACAACATATGGTGAAACTCAATGAAGATTGCCACTAGACACAAACTTAACCAAGTGGTTAAGTAATTGTAAAGGTTCTCTTCAAAAAGAGGCAGAAGGAAAAACACAATATAATAAGATGATCAGGGTGATGATTGTGGAATGAAAACAATACAAGATAAATGCGAAAGTAATGACCGAATTAAAGGAAGAGAACTTAAGCAATTAAAGTGAAAGGGAATTGGCGAAAATGTGAAAGGAAAGAAGGAATAAAGTTAGAGGAGAATAAGCTTATGGAGTGGAGAGAATGGTAGTCCATCACGCCACTTGGGGGAGGAAAGTCCAAGATGAGTGAGGGAGGAGTCGCCACTTGAAGCAATCTCTGCTCAAGATAAGACTGAGATAATTTGGAAAACACTCAAAAAATACTTTGATAGAATTTCTTTAGTCAAAATTCAATGTGATTTACAAGAGGGGAGACACCCTACTTATAGATATGAGTGCCTTGGACAGGAAGAGAGGAAGGGTAGGGACATAAATGACTACAAGCTTTTAGAAACTAGGTCAAACGTGAGCACATGGGGAAATCTTCTAGAATCTAGATCAAAAGTGAGCACATCGGTGGCACAGTGGTGATCTTCTAGAAACTAGGGTTTTTAGAAGTCTAAGCTAGCTTATTCTTCTTCTAATTGGGTCAATGTGGGCCCAATTGATTACAAATTAAACTTGTCTTAAAAAGACTAAAAGGAAAAATAATTGATACTCTGCCTTATGCCTGATTGTTCTTCTCCTGAGGATCTTGTGATGGATGGTGGGGCCCTATGTCTCCGCCTGAGATGTTTGAGCTAACCTTGAATAGTCCTTTGGGCTCGTGGTCAACTTCTTGTAAAGATGGGTCATATCTTTTCCCTTTCCCTTTGTTTTACGTTGTGCAAAGATGCGGAGGTCGCGACTATAGGCTTGTAGTCGGCAAACCTGGCCAGGAATCGGCCACATAATGTGTCGAAAGAGTTGATCGAGTTTCGAGATAGAGAGTAGTACCATTTTAGGGCTACTCCCGCTAGAGTGGTAGGGAACAACCTGTAGTGCACAACCATATTCTCTGAGAACAAATGGGCTTGTGTCATGTAGGCCTTAACATGAGCCTCGGGGTCCAAGGTTCCCGCATATTCCTCTAGGTTGGGCCACCTCCACCTTCAAGGTAGCTAGGTGCTCATGACCTCGGATTTGAAGGAATGGAAGCCTTTCAAGTTGGCCTTCAAGGTTCGGTTGATCATTGGATTGGGGATTGTCTTGAAAGGTTGGTGCTCGTACCCCTGACTTTCCAACATTGTCGTATTCGGAGCAGTGCTAGTCTGGGTTCCCTTCAAGACGATCTACGTGTGTGGGTGTGGGATATTGATTTTTCCCGATGAGTGGAATTGCTTGGGGCAGCCCTACTGGGATTTTGCCATATGCCCTGAGTAATATGGGCTGTCTTGGGTGTTGCGAGCTATCTGATCTTGAAGTGCCAACAATTCTACCTTGTGTTGTTCTTTCAGGGACGCCATGTCTTGCTCATTTTGTCATGCCTCTAACTCAGGGCGTCCTTCATTGTTCTATGCAAGTTCTCTTCCTTCCTTCGGAAAAGAGCCTTAAGCTGTTGGTTCGTGTTACTTTGTGGATAACTCATGTTGATAGGGTGTGTTTAGTCGTTATAGTGATTATAGGAAAAGTTTTACATGAATCCCACTATGGGTGCCACATTCTTTTTATATAATATTTAAAACTTTGAGTCTCAAAGACAATATAGAAAATAAAATAAAAATAACAATGAAATAGCATAATTTTGAACTCCACAACCTCATCTAGTATTATTTATTATTTATTTTGGTGCAAGTCCTCTGAAATGTAATATTATTTATTCTCCTTACAAGTGTGATAAAAAAAAGTATTACAATATATATATTACTAAAAAAATTATTAAATAAGAATTATTTTTAGATATCAAAATAATTAGTTATTACATTAACTAAATTAAAAACTATTTTATAAACTAAAAAAAAATTGGTATATAAAGCAGTTTTTATTATTAATAAAAATTTATAAAATAGTTTCTAAATTGGTATCTAACCATTAGTTACTAAATTTTTAGTTATTAACTGATATATATATATATACATATATATATTATTAAGTAAATATTCAAACAGACGTTTAAAATATTGGCGTGTTGACTATAAGAGTAAGACTTTAACATAAGTCCATTTTAAACCCTTAATTGCAATGCAAGAACTTTTATTTCTCTTAGGTGGTTGTTGTGTGGATTACGACAAAGTGTTTTGAAACTTAAATGTACTCATTGAACATTTGAAAGATGCAATTTTACTTTTTCATCTTATTCTTTGTTGTTTGTAGATTTATTGAAGAATTTCCTCAATGTAATGAAGGTCTTTATGATTAATGATTTGCACTTGTTTTAGTTTACTTATTTTAGTTGTGTTCTTTTCCATTTAATTTTTAATGTTATTAGTTTCCCTAACTGGGTTTTTACAACAAAACCTTAATTTGTGTAGGATAAGTAATAACAATAAGAGGTCTTACACTAGGATGCATGAGAGTATAGTGGGTAGCTTTTATAGGTTTAATGATTGTCCAAGTTCTTATGGTAGGATAATGGAATAAACTAATTAACAATCATGCTTGTGGGTGCTACTATGGTAACAAGACAATTATGAGAACATTAAGAACATCAATAAATCACTGAAAAGTGTTTTACACATCTTCCTTGGTATTTCATACTAAAACTTTGTATTTTTCAGTTATGAAAACTATAATTATTTATGGCATGAATATTGTGTTTTTGAAGCTCATTTCTTATAATAGATCATCCAAGTAATTATCACTTTTTTATTTTAACAAATATGAAAAATGATGGTAAGGGAAGGAATTTCATAAAATCAAAGCAAAGTAGAAGAAAGGAATTACAAAACCAAGAAAGTATGGGAGAAGAACATGGAGAATTGAAATTTTGGTTGCGATAGATAGATTATCGAAGGATTTGAAGTATTGAAGATAATCATTTGTAATGTTTGTTTTTATTATACTAGTTTATTCTGGGTTGTTGATCACAAAAAATAATTATTATTTTTTTTTTTGTAATAGTTGATATTGTTTAGTGAAGTTTGTTTTGTAAAGTTATTTAATGTAAATCCAATTATGATAATATACATGTAGAATTTAGGTATTTATTGTAAAATTTGGGTTATATTGACTGTAGAAGCATAATTTTGAAGGTAATCAGTGATATAAAACAACTATAAAGAAGAATGCTTAATATACATATAAAAAGACAATGCATTCAAAATCAGATTTTGTCTTAATTAATTTTGGGCACATTATCTTCCTAAATATTATAAGTAAAATTGTTTCAAATATCTTGCATATTGCAATGTGATTGAACTATATTTGTGGTTACAACAACAAAATGATACAAAAAGATGTCATTGCTAATGGAATCTTGGAGTTAGTATAAAGTAATGTTTTTGTTGGTTAAGAATTTGGTGCAAATTGGGCAACTAAATTTCAGTTGGTTATTGTTGGATATCTTGTGACAAAATTAGACTAGCTCCATCTTGTGACAAACTTGGACCATTTCCATCTTCTTTCACTAAAGCAACCTTCCTAGTTTCTTTACTTTTCTTAGTTCTGGATTTGGTGCACAACCATCTTTCTTACATGATCTTTGGTTATGTCCTAAAATACCATATAATGGTGGAATTGGATTGGAATACTTTGTCCTACCAATATTGTTAGTTATGTATATCTTGAATGAAATATCCATATGGTTGGTTACTTTCTACCATGTTTAGCCAAATATCACATAAGTTCTTTATTTCCATATTTTTTTAGCACAGGGGAGTACATGCATGCTCTCATGGTATATATATTAAGAAAATAAACCAACAATTAACAACATACATACTTACAATGAAACTAGAATATTTAGAAAATTGAGTAGAGATTGACATGTTAAACCTACATGTATCAATGTGGATATTAAAATTGATATTCAATTTTTAATTGAAATTTTAAAACTCAATTTTTTAGTGATGTTAATCTCCTAAACACATAAGACTCTAATGATTGTGTTTTATTTTTTCTTTTCTCATCTTGACTTTGTTTTATAGGAATTAAGTGAGTCATTTAGTAGCCAACTTCATTTTGTTATTTGAAATTGTTCTCATTATATAATACCTAACTTCTTCCAAGTACATTCAAATTGGCTTAGTCTTATGCCTCACAATCTTGGTTTTGAAAACTTCATGGCATTGAAAACTTCACAATTGTTGTTGACTGTGTTGTCAACTTTACACTCATATTTGAAAATAGACAATTGATCATAACTCAAATCTTCACTTCTTTGGATAACCAAATTTTATCTTCAATCTTTTGCCTTATGTTACCCATGTGCTCTTTAAATTTTGAAGTTGTTTATGCCCTTCTTCCAAAACAAACATCTAAATTTCAAGTCATTCCACTACTTGTTGAAGTATTCCACAAATGCATTGCATAAAACATATGATGCACATTTGGCATGACCTCCTTTAATTCTAGAATTGACCCATGTAAAAAAAATTACACAATTCATTAACCAATACAAGTAAGTCCTTTCATAAGTATGCAATTTTGAAAACCAAGTTCTTGAATAATATTAGTAAATTTTCAATTTAATCCTTAAAAAAGTATAAAATAAGCAAAACACTCAAGATTGCATGTGCCTTTTGCATGTTATTAATACAAGTTGTTGTTCACCTGATAACCTAAATCTTTCTAAAGCAAACCACTTCCTGTTTTCCTTATTCTCCATATCAATAATCACTCGAGCAACTACATACATGTGGTTGTTTGCATCCTATTTCACAGCAGATAACAATTGCCCATCAAAATATCCCTTCAAGAAGCACCCATAAAACCTAAGAAATGGTATGAACTTGTCTTGAAACCTTTTTTACAAGCATCCAAACATAAATACACTCTTTCAAATTGGGGCACAAATTTTGTTATACTAGTGTAGTCCATTTTACATGTTGAACCATAATTGCTCCTTAACAACTCATGAACATAGTCATATGCGTGCCCATACCGATCCTTGTAACTACCTTTTTATTCTTTGTCTTGGTACTTTCATGCCTCTAAATATTTTTTATCCTTTCATAAAAACATCAAATTCTCTTTTAAGGTAATAAAAAATCTTAGTACTAGTCTTTTAAGGTAATAAAATTCAGCTTATTTTTTTTAGTTGTTTAATTTGCTTATATTTTTAGTTTTATTTTATTTGTTGAGTTGTTTTTCTAGTTTTACTTTTGTTCTTAAATATTATTGTAAGAAGTAGAATATTAATTTGAATTGTGGGAAAAGTATTAATCGGACTTTGTGTTTAAATATTAGAATAATGAAATGATATAGACGTGGGTTGGAAAAGAAAATGTGTTGAATCCATATTCAAATTTAGTTGATATTGTGATACATGAAAATTAAACAAGATGATTAGTTGGAACATGAGAATGACAAACAATAAGGAATTAGACTACTTAAGCCAAGTGAATGTGTGTGAATCTTAAACACGTTGAGAGTTTCTCTGATGAATTTACAATTGAGGTTGTTTGATTTTTTTATTTTGTGTTACATTATAAAAGAGTATAAAAATGATCAAGCCCTAATATTTTTTATGTCTTGTTCAACATGTAATAACTAGTTAACAATAGAAAGTTTTGTTAGTTGTACCATAATTGTCTTGTTTTTTATTATCAAAATACGGATGTTGTAACATTCCTACTTTTAAATAACTATATTAATTATTTTATCCTTATTTTAAAATAAGAGTTTAACTCTTGAGATTAAATTTATATTTAAAAAATATATATTTCGTATTCTATCGAGATAAACTGAAAAGTAATTATAAAAATAAAATGAAAATAATTATAAAAATAAATAAAAAGAAGAAAAGTAATAAAGTAAGTAAATAAATAAATAATAATAATTAATTATTATATATAATTATTAAAAATAATTAAAATAATTATTCAAAAGAATCTTCTAATAAATAAGAAAAAATTAAAATAAAGATGAGAAATTATAGGATTACATTCAATGTAATCATGACTTTTAAAAAAATTAGCCTATAAATAGATGGATGAAAGGGATATATATATATATATATATATATATATATATATATATATATATATATATATATATAGAGAGAGAGAGAGAGAGAGAGAGAAAATTTGAAATATCACAAGAAATTTTAAACCTTTTAACAAAGATAAAGGAGAAATGAGATTAAATTTTTTCATATTAATCTTAATAAACTTTTATATGTGTTTTATTAACCTTTTATTTATTTTAAACTATATATTCTTTTACTATTTTTTTATTTCTATTATTTAATTTAATCTTTAATTATCTTCAGTTATACATTGATCTATTTATTTATTTCTATTTATGACACTTAATTTATCTTTAGTTACACATTTATAATTATGTCATTTAATCTATAGATCATGATCTTGTTTATTATAATTATATCATTAATTTATCTTTTGTTAGGCACTGATCATCTTTATTAAAGTTATAATGTTGTCATTTATTTTATCTTTAGTTAAACACTAATCCTTTTTATTAAATTTATGATTATATTATTTAATTTATCTTTAATTATGTATGATCCTCTTTATTAATTTATATCTTTGTTACTTTATTTTCCTACGAATACAAACTCGTATAATTTATTTACTTAAAAATCTGGCTTGGATTCTTACTTCTTTTTTTATTTTGTATCATTTTAAACATCAATTTTTGTATATTCAAAATATATATATAAAGTAATAATAAACATAAATTAAAAGTAAATATTTTTACTGAACTTGGATAAGAGATATATTCTTATTTTTATACTTTTTATATTTGTTTAAATGATGTGTACAAATTATCAGTTAAGATAAATATGAAAAGTCTTAATAGTCATTACGTTATATGATCCATGAAATGTCAAGAGTATGTCTATTAAGAAAAAGTCCTAGGTTTCGTTGCAATGAGTTGAGATCGGGCTAATGTATAAGTGTTTGTGTTTGAGAAGTCACAGTTTGGTACAATGTGAGATGAAATGCAAGGACCATGATGGGATCTAAGGAGGTATTTACCAAGTTGGTGAATATTTGGATAATCTAAAATAATGATCTTGATTAGGATATTCATAGACCAAACTTGAGACTAACATGACCAAGGTTAGGTAGTTTAATATCTATCACTTTTATTGACTCATAAATGGTCAATATTCTCGAAAAAAAAACTTAATTATGATTGTATCAATGTTTTTAATGATAAATATTCAACTACCTAATCACTTCCCAAGTAACTTTTGATGTTCATAATGGATCATCAGAAGTGAAATATGAATCCATATATTTGATCAAGTGAGACTTTGAGTCTTATGGTTGTAGATCAAATCATAGACCCCATTGTTTGTATTGTATCTTAAGTTTATTAAGCTTGATGTTAAGACTTACAAAGACCTCACTCTTTTTCGTGTTTTTCTTTCATATGCACATGTTGTATGAGTAGAAGTAGAACATACTCAATAAGAGTTGTTTGGAAAATTTTTGATAGAACTTCTTTAGAATATTGACACATGAGAACATAGTTTTAATGTCTTTAGAATGTATAAAATATATAAATAATTATCTATTTTGATATAAAACTCTTGTTATTGTGCAAAACATATATGTTTTTGTAATGTATTATGAACAATTACAAAGATGTAAAATATTGACATAGATTTATATATATGAGGTTATATTATGATTAATGTTCTCTATGAGAAATCTTATTAAAAAAATCTACTCCTAATTTCTAATTAAATAACAATTATTTATACAATAGTTTAGGTGTTATAGGTGTCTCAGACATGACTTTAGATGAAGATATGTCTCGTATTATAACTAAATTTGTTTATGTCTTTACATTGTCCATATAGTATAAATTGTTAAGAAATCTTCCTAACAATTGGATACCACATGTGACAACTCTACGAGGTTCAAGAAGTTTGAACATCATATCCATAGAAGGACTTTTGGCATTACACAAAGGGTATGAGTTTTTTTTTTATAAAATAATAAAATAAAATAAGTATTTCAGAAATATCTCAATCCTTATAAAAGAAAAAAACATAATAAGATCTCCTAACAAAGAACATGAGCTAGAGCTAGAGAATGATGGGAACATCAATAAGTAAATGTTTCAAAGAATAAAAGGGAGGAAATTTTTAATTTTCAAAAGTTTCTAGATCTAGGGTGAAAATCATTTTGTGTTTGAGACACGTTATTCATGCTTATCTTACCTTACCTTACCTTGTTTGCCTTGTCTTATCAAAAAAATTGTCTCTTCAATTTGAGTTCGACAAGTGCCTATCTTCTTGCATTCTTTGGCATTTTTCTCTATTATGACTTCTACTTGGACTTGAAAAGGTCCAACAATCTAAAAATTACTAATTACAACAAAATTATAATAATTAAATCCTAAAAATAATTACACAAATTACGAGAGAAAATAAAATAAAAAAATATGTTAAAAAAAATCAATCAAAGAGAATTTTATTCTAAAAATAATATTTAATTAATAAAGATCTTTCTCATCATAAACTCGTCATTCACTTTCTTGAACAGAATTCAATATTGAATTTCAGGAAAACCTACAGAAGAAGAAACTATTTAATATGTTACAATCAAAGATGAATGTTTCTTTTCTTTTTACTGCATAAAATAAAGTGGGTATAAAAAAAAACAAGTTATTTGCAAAAAAAATCTATTCCTCCTTCAAATTTTCTCAAAATAGAATTAATTTCATTTTCCAAAAAGGAGAAATCTTTCAAAACTTTTTATTTTCACTTAAAAATAATTATTTTCAAAGAACTAGAGTTTATATTTGCACATACTTATTATGCTAACTAAGATGCAAATAATCATTATTTTAATCTAAAGATTCACAAGAATTACAGTTAGCATTTGTTTTCTTTTGAAATTTCTAATTAATGTATCTTCTGTAATCCTTGCAAGACTTAAAATTTGGAGAGATATAGTATTTCATAAGTTACATTGTTTAAATATTCAACCTTAAATCATTGATCTTTCAAATCTTAGATATAAAAAGACACACTAAAAAAAATCAATATTATCTACGGATAAATTCAGCATTATCTAAGTAAAGCACCCACGTCATAGGACTCGAACCCAAGCCCCATATTAATATTGCAAGAAAACTGCAACAAGAGAAGAGTTAACCACTAGATCAGAAAAGTTCTTTGGTCATATTATCATTTTTATTATTATTAACATAATTTATACATATTAATATAATTATTATTATTAATAATAAAATAAATTATATTAATATTATTAGTATTAATATTCATATTATTAATATTATATTCATATTATTAATATTATATTCATATTATTAATACTAGCGAGAACACATGCGCTCACGCGTCTGTGTATCCGCATTTCTTATTTTTTCATTTATATATATTTATGTTTAATATTAAAATTTGAATAAATAATATTATTATTTGCACATTTATCTTAACAATATAAATTTATAGTATATTATAAATAAAAAATGACATTATCATTATTATATAAAATTATTATACTTTGTGTGAATTGGCTTAACCAATGCCATTAATTGATCATCATTCTAAGTGTTTTATTCTTTACAAAATTTATTTTCTAAGAATGTCACACACATTAACCACTTTTGCAATTCAAAACTGTTCATCTTCTCCCGTATTTCCACTAATATTTTTCTTTCTCTCAATTTTGAAGAGACATTCTTCTTTCTATGCAACTGTTTGAAAAGTAACCACTTTTTCAATTCAAAACCGTCTCCAACCTCTATTTCAATTTAAAATTGTTCCTCCACATATATTACATATTTTAGAGAAAATAAGAAATGACAACAATATCCATAATATAATCAAATATTTATATAAGGATAAAATAGGGAAAGAATTAAGAGCTGTTAAATAGGAAAATCCCTTTATATATATATATATATATATATATTTAATTAAATATGTTAAAAATAATTAAATAATCATATTTTTTTATCACAATAAATCAAATGTAATATTATTTTAATAATGTGATTCTTAATGAGTAAAGAAATTGAAGTTATTAATTTATAAAATAAACTAAACGTCTCTATTGGAAAAAATAAAATGTATATATTAAAGAAATAGGAAAAGAAAAATAAGATAAATAAAAGAGATGAAATATAAAGAAAATTAGCAATACACATTTCAGAATCTAAAAATTAGAGTTTTTTGAAGCATTGAGGAGACGGAATACATGGTGAAGTGGTTGTGATGAAATGTGAAGAGGAACAGTAATACACTGTTTCAGAATCTCAAAATTAGAATTTTGAGGAGGCGGGAGGCATAGTGGCAGCCAAGGAAGACTCTGTGCGCTTGCATTTAGATGTTGGAAGGGTCAACAATGAAGGCGTTTGCTCACGCTGAGCATCACAGCTTGGAACTTCTCTATTTCTTCTTCTCTATCTCCTTCTTCCTCTTGTGCTTGAGAAATATGAAAGAAAACGCACCAAAATTGAATTTGTTGAAAGAATACCAAAATTGAATTTGCGCGCACTTGGGACTCTGTAGAAAGAATATCAAATAGCATCAGACAATAGTTTTTAAGATGTTTCTATATTCTTCCTCTCTCATAGTTTTCTTATATATAATTTGTTTTGTCTAAAAAAAGTAATAGTGCATAAACCCACATTTCACCCCTCTCTCTCCACTCTTCTTTAATAAAACGTATCAATCTCTTCACTCTTCTGTCCATTAAGTGAGAACAAATAAAATAAAATTAAAAAATGCTTATTTAATAAAGAAGAATATTAGTTTTAAAACAGAAAAGTAACCAATTTCTCCACTCACCTGCCTATGAGAACAAATAAAATAAAATTTTAAAATTAAAAAACGCTTATTTAATAAAGAAGAATATTAGTTTAAAACAGAAAAGTAACTCATTTCTCTCCACTTTCCTGTCAGTTAAGTGGTGAGAACAAATAAAATAAAATTAAAAAACTGTTTTATTAACTTCTAAAATTATAAAATGTCCAAATAACCAAAATAAATTGATAAAACAAAATATTAAGTAAGGATAAAATAGGAAAAAAATTTATAGCAGTTAAAGTGGAGAATCCAAAATGTCCAAATAACCAAAATAAATTGATAAAACAAAATATTAAGCAAGGATAAAGTAGGAAAACAATTTAGAGCAGTTCAAGTGGGAATAAGAAATGACACAATGACCATAATACAATAATAAAATTAAATATTAATATAAGGATAAAATAGGAAAAAAAATTAAGAGCAGTTAAGAGAGAAATCCCTTTATATATTGTTAATATTATATTCATATTGTTAATATTATATTCATATTGTTAATATTATATTCATATTGTTAATATTATATTCATATTGTTAATATTATATTCATATTGTTAATATTGTTAATAATAATAAGTATAATAAAAATCATAATCATACTAAAGCATTTGTTTGGTGTAGTCGTTAAATTTTCTTTGAGTTATTCGAAGGAACCTGGCTTCGAATCCCATTCATTACACATTTTATATTTTGGTGCCAAAATTTACATACGGAAAAATCCGTATGTAAGCCTTCCCGCTCCATGGCGCCAAAAGTTACATACGGAAAAATATCTGTATGTAATGTTGATTTTACATACGGATTTTGATCCGTATGTAAGACTAATTTACCTACAAATTTTGACGGTTACTATGGAATATTTTCGTAGATAAAAGAATGTGAAGATTTCCTTAAAAACTTATTCGATGTGAAATTTTCATTAACTTTCAAAAGCAATTTTTCCTTTTTTTTAACTTTCACATCTTTATTTTTCATTTTCTTTTTTTTAGCTCTCTTGGTGAAAAAGGTTTCAATGAATATGTTTTTTAAATAATAAGTATTAGAAACACCATAATATATAACACCTCTATCAAATTGACATGGTCTTCTTAATAATAGTTTCCATAAACATAATCTCACAAATAATATTAGCATTATAGTTAGCAATAGAGAAAGAAAACAAGACTTGTTTATCCACAAACAACTCATCTTCTTTGTTTAACCATTGAATCTCTTGAGGACTTGGGCCAGGAATGGTTGATGAAAATAGTTTCCATTAATGATTTATTATTGACTAGAGTTACTGTAAGAAAAATATTGTCTTTTGAGAATCATATCATTATTACTACAAGAAGTAGAAGATAAAGAATTCGAGGAAAAAAGATGAATGCATACTATCCACATGTCTTTCTTCTTTTAATACCACATTTTTTTTTAGAATTAATTAGAAAAAGATTAAATGATAATGATCATTATGCAAGTAATAAATATTTTGGTGTAAGAAATCACACTTGAAGATAATTTATAGAAAAAAAGTATGTATATCAATTAAAATAATTTCCTTTATTATTATTATTATTATTATTATTATTATATTGTTATAGATTATTACTCTTATTCTATACATTGATGACGAAAAAAAGGGATAATAGTCTTCCCTAAGTTGTATGTTAATAAGAGGAGGAAAATATTAGCGTGTGTCTGTGATACATTAATCTGAATGGTTAATGTAAAATATGAAAGGTTGAAATTCATTTAGTTTTTATTTATTTATTTACGGTATTATTTTTTTGCATTAAAAGATATGGAAATTAAACTTCTTAAGTAACGTTTTAGTTTTGAGTCTAATAAATTAAAATTAGATGCTATTTTTTTTTATCTTTTGGATTTACTTAAAATGTATTCGCATAGTAAACCCTTTTATACTTTCATTTAATTGTATACCTAAAATAAGTTATTAAATTTTATGATAATTAATTAAAATAAATTTAAATTGATTTCTGATTACATAAAAGTGCTACTAAACAAATTTCACTGTCCTAATTGCACTATATAACTTTCAAAATAGTTATTATAAAAATCAATAAGGTTATCACAAAATATTATAGTATAAAACTATTTTACATTCTAGTATGTATGCCTAATTTAATTAAAATATGATGATAATGTAATATGTTACAATTATACAATTGAAAAATATATAATTTTTTTTAAGTGATTGAAGTGACGTTATTTAATGGTTAAATATGAATTATCCATCCAACATTTAGATCAGTTCAACCTAAATTTTGCTGGTTTATCCCAAATTTTTCACTTGTTCAACGGTTGGTTTGACGAGCAGTTTTTGAATATCAAACGGATCTTTCTAAAAGATAATTTTAATGTGGTCGATTTCTTCCTCTTTTGCAATTAGCTCTGCTGCAGCACCTGCTCTAGCTAATTATCCAGATAAATCTCATTTTAAAATAATCAATTAAATATAACATAGGTAAAAAAAATCCTTCTTTAATTATAAGATAATGCAATAAATTATGTTAAATACTGACTCGCCTAAATAGTTACGTGTTATCTTATAAATACATGTTATTATGTTGAAACAAATGTAGTATTTAATAATAATTTAACATTTAATAACAAACCGAGAATCACAATCAAAGACATAATAGCACAGTGGAAGACCAAACGATCATCAATTATTTCGCAAGTGTTAGAGTTCTAAAATAGTATAACTTTTAAACTAATAATACATAAAAATTAAACTGAAAAAAGTCCAAATACTGTGGTCCATCTTCCATGTAAATCTTGAAAAAATTAGAAATAAAAGTGTATGTAGTTGTAATTTTACAGCAGTTGAGTACAGAAAGGAGTATTGTAGAGTAGTGTTGTAATGTGGTTTGTTTTTCATTTTGACCCTTTTAGGGAGAAGAGTGAGGAAGCAAGAAAGAGAATATGGAAGGTTGAAAATTTGGGCGACCTTTGAGTGTACCCCACAGATGGGGTGAGAAACTCAAGCAATGAATGGGAATGCAGTAGAATACAAAACAATACCATCAGCTGGTTAGTTGTTGGGTTTATAGGAAGGAAGGAACTATGTAATGTTGTAATTATGTTATTATTGTGAAGTGAAGTGAATCCTCAAAACAAAAACAGCTGTAATAAATCATAGAAACAAACAAACAACGAAACAGTGTCAGCAATAAAACAAGGCACAGAGAAACTGCAAAAGTCAATAAGGGCAACCTATGCCTTTTGGCCCCCATTCTCATTCCGTTGCTAACAAAACTACACAAAGACTTTCTCAACAAAACCAATACCAGACGGTTATCTAAGTCTACTCTTCCAACCATCCCCTATTCCATCTTCCTATTCCTATTCCTATTCCTATTCCTATTATATCAATCAATACAATTTCGCTTCTTATGTGTTCTTCTCCTTCTTCCCTTTATTTTTTTTCTCTCTCTCCTTCCTCTAACAATTAACTAGAGACGACCCAATTACCTTGCAGATCTTTTTCCAGGGAAAAGTTTTGATTTTTTGATCGGTAAGGGACTTTTTGGATTACCACTCCATTATCTGGGTCTTGGGAATTTCCCTTTTTTTTCCTTTTTTTTGTTTTTTTTTTCTGGGATGATTGAATTGCTTGTTTTATTGATCGGCCTTCTTTTGGAATTTGTTTAGTTTTGGACTTTCACTCACGTTGAGTTTTTTTTTCTTGTTTGCAGTTTTGTGATAAGAGTTAGATGTTGAGTGATAGACGGAAAGGTTAAGGTGGGGCTGGATTATATGGACAGTCTTTGTTGCTTCAGCTCTGTCAGCCAGGTGAGGAATTCTGTCCCTTTTGTAATATTTTCTTTTTCTTTTTCCCTTCTTTTGGAAATAATCAATCTTCATATGAGGATGTCATGTGGTGAATGGCTGATTGAGAATTTGAGAATTAAGCTCTGGTGCTGTGCTAGTGAATGGACTTGTGACTTCTCCAAATTTTATTTTCTTAATCTTACTCGATGAAAAAGGTTTTGTATATTGATTATTTCTGTTTAACAGTTGTCAATAACCAGCTCTTCTAAAAGCTTAAGCTTTTGATAGAGACGTAACAATGTTTTTTTTCATGTCTCTGACATGGTCGTCCGTGCAAGAATGTTTTGGACTTGAAGACTAGAGAATGAACGAGCATGCTTTATCTCATACTTCATACTGACATTTAATTATAAAGAACAGTGGGGCCATGGAGATTTTCCTATAATAGGATTGCACTACAAGGATTTTCTTACCTTGTTTAAGGATGCACTGAATAAGTATATCTAGGAGCCGGTGATTCAATGCTTGCCTTTTGAATATGGTATAGTCCTAGTGAGAGTTAAAAAGTAAATTAAAACTGTGGAGAGAAGCTTTGGAATCACATGGTTTCCGATTAAGCAAAAGGAGAGTATATGTAATGCAAATTCAGAAGAACATGTGCTAGCATTGGGTTGGATGTGAAAATTGGCAATCATACTATACTAAAAGGCTATGTGGTTTTGGTATCTTCTATTTATTGCGAAGTGACTGAGAAAAAGATGTAAATCATGGACTTTGGATTGAATCGATGAAATTGGTAAATGACTGTCTTATTTGTGATAAAAAAAAGGGGCTCACCAGGCTTAAAGGGAGATTGACTAAATACCTACAAGGCCAACTGTGTTTATGGTATGTCTTAGAAATTGGTTTTGGCTCTAATTCAACACTACAAAACTTACTTGTGAGGTGAGAGTTTTTTCTTACATATATACCTTAATTTGGTCATAGAATTAATTGATGTAGGATCTCCATCACATTTTCCTCGCAATGATAATTGGATATTTCAAGTGTGAAGTTTGCAGAATTGAACACTTGTTGGTGGTCTGATAATGACATAATAACAAGTGACTGGACAAGTCCAACAACAATAGTTCGGATAAACTCTGATCTTAGAATTTGAATTTTAGTCTAACTCAATCCACAAAGTTAGTTAATGATGTGAGAAGTATCTTCCATTTATATACTTTAATTTGGTTACATCAGTAGCCAATGTGAAATTACCTACACTTGAATGTTGGGTGGAGAAGTGCCAGCTAAAGCACGAGTATTGAAATATAATATTTTGGTAGATGAATGTACTTGCTAGATAAAATAGGATTAATGTTGGATATTTATAGAGGAATACCACCTATCGAGGAGCATTTGACATACTCTTGCCTGACATGATTTGTCCATGTGTGGAGGAGAACAACTAAATCCCCTGTTGAAAGAATTGATTAGATGGAGGATAGATCAATAACAGGGTAGTGGTTGCCTAAGGAAAAATCCTAGAGAAAACATTGAAAAAGCATATAATGTAAAAGTTCTTTCTCATAATTTGGTTTTAAATAGCAGACAGTGGTATTTTTTTATTGTTGTACCTGACATCTTTTGGTTTTGTTGTGCATACAGTAGAGTTTGCATAGAATAAACTCAAACCCTTGGTCATAGAAGCGCTAATTCCAAGTGATTATCTTCTGTTTTTCTCATGATTAAACTAATGGATTGTTGATCCTTCGTTATTTAATTTAGGCTATATAATCTCCACCTTTTTGCACTTCAAATTATGTGTGTGCCTTGATGATCCATTCTTCACTTCTGATGATATTCACTTTCTTAACTGCCATAAAATACGAACCATGGAAATTCAATCTGAGCTCTGGTTGGAAGAACTCCTTTACTTATGATTGAAATTTTCTTTTTACTCCATTGTTCTCTTTCCAAGCATTCTCAGAGGTACTGCAAAATGATTGTTGAATAATGTTCAGAAGAGAAGTGGATGGTTGACATGAGGCATGTCCAGAAGATCAGTTGATGATTAGAATGAGAAAATTTGAATCTTCTGAATTGGCTTGATCAACACATAGCTGGAAGAGAACATGATGAATGATGCAAGAATAGATCTAAATTAAAAAAACTGCCAAAAAAAGCTAAAAAAATATACCAACTATGCCAACCAATTTAGGAATAAGAACCAAGTAGCTATGATATGGCCTAATGGAAAGAAATGAGCTAAAGAAGGCGAAAGCAGATAAATCCATGTGAGGAGTTAATTCAAGGAAAAAGAGGTAAGCTAAGCTCTGGAAAGAATACAACACCAATGCTGGAATAGACCCCAACAAGTCTAACATGGGCCGGAGCAACCAATAGGAACAAATGTTATCAGACAATGGGAGTTTCTGATACTTCAAACTTGGTAGCAGATACAGCGATGGAATCAGATCATCAGATCAAAGATGGTTCCATGTCAATTAACTCTCTCAAAAGCTTAAGCTATAAGTGAAAGCCTAAAATTGACTTTATTTTTGTTTACAATTGGCATTTGCGAGACATGCTAATTTCAAATGGCTATTTTGGTGATGATTAACACAAAAAATGGTCTATTGTGCTAATCAGTGGGTTTTGTTCTACTTTTCTGTAATGCCTCTTTTATTTCCTTGTGGTGCCTTATACTATGTTTAGTTATGCTGATAGGCAATATTTTTGTACCATGCCAATGATTGATTTGTGGCAGTATCCGGGCATTGATTAAATAGTAGACACCATTGCTAGATGGAAATATAAGATCATTGAGTATTTAATATGTTTTTGACATTGTCTTAGTGATATCTTCCGACTTATATTCCCTTTCGATAATCACAGATGTAAATTTTTCCTTTCCTTTCCTTTAATATATATACATTATTGAAATATGTTAATCAAAATCTATAAAATCTTCTGTTGTATTTCAATTTCTCTATCTTTAGGTGGTTGGAGGACGTTCTTCATGTAACTCTGGCAAGGGCAAGAGCAGTCAGTCCTCAGTCAAATATGGCTATAGCCTAGTTAAAGGGAAAGCAAACCATCCCATGGAGGACTACCATGTAGCAAAATTTCTCCAATTCAAAGGGCGAGAGCTTGGCCTTTTTGCCATATATGATGGACACCTGGGAGACAGTGTGCCGGCCTATTTACAAAAGCATCTGTTTTCTAATATCTTGAAGGAAGTGAGTTGTTGAATCAAACTAAAGAGCTGTTATGATTTATTACCATAATTTCATCTGATTTATCTGGAAAAGGGTTTTTCTTCATTTCTATTTTATATTGCGTATAGTATACTGATTTCTTTTGTTCTCAACTTCCTATACCTTATGGCAATCAATATAAGGCTATCAACCATATAAAAGTATAAAACATTTTAGTTTTAGTCTTGAAGAGGTTGATAAGATCTCTGTCCTACCAAGATAAATTTGAAAGGTTGAGTACTGCTAAATTTGGTTTATTATACTTTTTTTAATATCTCAAATATATTTATGATTGTGAATTTGTTATTCTTTATCCAGGAGGACTTCTGGAATGATCCATTCATGTCCATTTCTAATGCCTATGAAGCAACAGATCAGGCAATTCTTACTCATAGTCCTGATTTGGGGCGAGGAGGATCAACTGCAGTGACTGCAATTCTCATAAATAATCAGAAATTATGGGTAGCCAATGTAGGAGATTCACGAGCTGTTGTGTCAAGGGGAGGGGAGGCTGCACAGATGACAACTGATCATGAGCCCAATACTGAGCGGGGCAGCATTGAGACAAGAGGTGGCTTTGTCTCAAACATGCCAGGTTCATCAATTAACCCTCTCCAAGTTCTCTGAGTTGTTGCTTTATGTGTTCAATGCTGATTTTTTGCTATAATGAGATATTACTAGTCTCATAATCTAATTTGCATTTTCAAATTACAACATGTGACTGTAAGAGAGATGGAGATGATATGTGTGAGAGAGATAGAGGTTTGACTCATGATTTTTATTCATTAGAAAAGTCAAGGATGGGTTGAATGAAACTATGGAAGTTTAAAAAAGTGAAGGATAGATTAAATTAAATGAAAGTAAGTAAGCTACAGTCCTTATAAGTAACCTGAATTTCAATGTAAGATATTATCCATATTGCTTTATATATGGCCACCGTTCCAGTTTTTAGGATGACTGAATCATACGAGATATCTGTAAAGTAGAATGATTATCAGATGGTTGTGGCTAATGCATGTTAAGTTGTTAACTTCACTACACTTGAGAATAAATTCAAGATAGATTTCTGTAATTTTATTCTACATACTTTGAGATAGATTTCTGTAATTTATTCTGCAGTGATTTTTTTTGAGAGATATTTTTCTCGGACTAAATGACAAATTATTCCTATATGCTTATGCTTAGTCTTTTCTTAGAAAATTGGATTAGATGTCACTGTCATGTGCAAAGCTGCTTGGTTATCTTTATCACAACACAACTTCATTTGTTGAATGTTCCCTGAATTTTAATTTTGTATTGTTTTATCCAAATAATATCATAGGCAGCTATGGCCAAGTTCTATACTCACCTTCCACCCTTGATCAAACAATGTCAATGTACTTTATGCATCAATATAACATATTTGTGTTCCTTTCATTCATACGATCCATTCTGGGTTTTGTCTTGTTGGAAAGTTGCCTTAATTGTGGACGGCACTCATAACCTGCCTTATTTACTACCATTTTGGGAGTTGTCTTAATTCTGGTCTTAAAAGGTTGTTGGTTTAGTCTTGCATCAACTAGAGATCTGACTTGATAAAACATATATAGATTAGGCAATTCTTACTTTATACGGTTTTGTGGGATTAAGTTAGACATTAAGGTCAATTTGTAATTTATATATATATATATATATATATATAGAAATTTATATAATTAAGTTTTAATTAATTTCGTATAAATCTATTTTCTATTAAATAAAATGTGTAAAATGTTCAGTATTTTAAATAGAATCGAGCTAACAAGCGGTTGAGTCATTCATAAGCTTGAATAAAGTCATTCACAAGCTTGAATTTTGAAAGAAAAAGTTCATATGAACTCAAGTGGAGTTTTGAGTCAGCTGAATCAAGCTTGATTTATTTCCGACCCTAGTGTGTGGATTATAATGCAAACATAGAAGAAAAAATTCAGCCTCAGATTGTCTATTTAGGTATTTTTTTTGTTGGGAGAACAGTTAAAATTTTCAAACAAATGCAAGTTGGTGGAAATTCAAAAAAAGTGTACTCCATGAGGTAGTAGAATATATGTTGACTCTTGGAGAATTCCACTATCATTATGAGAGGCTAGGTGGAGAGGTGGGACAATTTAAGTTTACTAAATCACATTTTTGAATGAAGTCATTTACCACCAATAGGAAGAGAGAAGACACTGTACTAAGTAAGACACACATAAGTCTATACTTGATACCATCTTAGGAAATGAACTTAAAGTTTAACTTAACCTTACAAAATCAGCTTGTAAGGTGATGATGTTTTTACCCAGTTAAATACTATAATTTGGACATATTTCTAGTCCATGTGGGATTTCCAACACTTATAATTGAGAAATTTTTTTCAACTTTGTTTAGAAAACTTGTAACCGAGCAGGCTTTCCAAATTTGTTCAAAAAACTTGTAATGAGAACAATTTTCTCAAAGTTAGTTATCTTGTTTAAAAGAGTGAACATTTGTTGAGATGTTCTTGTGAACATAGACAAGAAATGTAGCCAATAAGTTTATTATTTTGGAATGGAATCATTTGTTTCTAGGGTTTTCTAAGTTGTCTTTAAGTGATGCTCCAAATGGTTACTATTTTCTGTGTTAAAACGCTACCAGAGGGGCATGCTACTCATTTTTGGCTACACTTAAATTCTGTCCCAATTTATCACATGTTCACTTTGTAGAATGACTCTGAACTTCTCTGTTTGGACTTAGTTCTTCATTGAGCATCTTTTTCCCATTAATCATGATTTGTTATTACTATTACCTTAGTATCATTATGGTTTATTATTATCATCATCATCATTATTTTTTTCTAGAGAATAAAGGAAAAAGTATTATAGTTCAACGTAACTACTCTCTACCATCTATAGTGTCCTACACTTGGGATAAGTATTACACTCTTGAGGAGAAATCATACTAGGAGGAATGATTTGACATCACTGTAAAGTCCAAATTACATGAATAATTTGAGTGGATAACTTTATCACCATCACCACAGTTACTGTCAAATTAAAAGTTCTTTTTCAAATAAATTATATCTGCAAGACTAATTTGAAAAGAAAAAAAAAACGTTTTACATTTGAAATGAATTAAGAATCGTTTGATTACATTCAAAAGTTAAGATAACAAGTAGTAATAAAGTTTACATTCTATAGGGCATTACTTGGTATAAGTTTGTGAAATTTTACTTTCTATTTTGTAATAATTTCTTCATTTTTGTGGTTTATATCAGGTGATGTTGCAAGAGTGAATGGGCAGCTAGCAGTTTCTCGGGCCTTCGGAGACAAAAACCTCAAAACACACTTGCGATCTGATCCTGACATTCAGTGCGCTGATATTACCCCAGATGTTGAGCTTTTGATACTTGCTAGTGATGGTCTATGGAAGGTTGTTTTTATTCTCTTTTTCTCTGTTTTTCCAGTAAGGAAAAAAATGCACTTTCCATTCCTTAACTCACCTTGGATTTGTTATTTCTTTTACATCTGTCCTACAACTAATTTAATTCATTATTATTCCAATTTTTTCCCAGATCCAAAAGTTTGTCCCAGTTTCTAACTAACATCATTCCAATTGCTAATAGTGGCATCTTATGTTTGGACAAGTGCACCATTGACACTACATCTAGGATTTCATTTCATTATCATTCCAAATATTTTCCCAACAGAAAAGCTAATGAATGACATACACTTCCAAAAGGCTCTATTATTGAGTCAAATATATCAAGAATCACTAAAAAGTGTTACATAGGGTGTTGCTGCTAATACTTTTTTTAAGCCATACATGCAAGTTCCATTAGCATTTTCAGCAGGTTTAGTGATTGGAATGAGTGTTAAAAAATTTTAAGTCTCTTGTATTGTTGGTAGTTTATGCATGAAGCTTTTACATAAATGTTTTCTTGTTTTGGAAGTGTTAACATAGAAGTCTAAGACAATAGAAAATGAAACTAAATGACACATTGTTTTGGTAAATAATTATTCCATGCATTTATTCCAGGTAATGGCAAATCAAGAAGCTGTTGATATTGCAAGAAGAATAAAGAATCCACAAAAGGCAGCAAAACAACTAGCCACTGAGGCATTGAACAGAGACAGCAAGGATGATATTTCCTGCATTGTAGTTCGTTTCAAGGGTTGAAAAATGGAACACACTCTCTCTCTCTAAAATCAGGGTATATATTTATATTCTACAAATCAAGATGCAATTCCATACCCATCAAAATCCATTATTAATTTGGAATATCCTGCAAAAATAGGTTTTTCCCCTTCCCTTCTTCATATGTAAAAATATAAAATTTTAATTCTCGAATTTAGGTCGTGGCGTTTAGTATTTCTTTATTTCTTCGTTGTGTAGATTCACACCATAATTTTCTTTTAATATGCATCATTATTATTATTGCTATTACTGTTATTCATGCATTTATTTTAAGAACCGAATGTATTGAAGTGATCATAGCTTGAGTTGCTTTGTTTCTGGCAACAATTCAAGCTAGAATTGCAATTGTTAGAGTCATCCATTATTATTTAAAATTGATGTTGTGATTTTAAGTAACAATGATTATTTCCTATTGTATACTAGCTTTTCATAGAAGTGAGAGGAAAAAAAAAGCAACAGAGAACATTTTTTTATATAAAAGTTAGAAATTAGAATGACAATGCAAATTAATTTTCATATATATTTTTGAAACAATTATATGTATATTCTTTTAGCAAATATTACTTCTTGGATAGATACCCTCATGGTTTTTAGTTTCATAGTGTGTGTTAAACTTCCAAAATACCCTTGTTTATAATTAAAATATTAAACTTGTTTTCTTTCTCCCTCCATAGAAACAAAAGTATGGCCACCGGTAGTGAGTATTGATGTTGTATTTGTTGTTTCTTTTTCTCTTCTTCAAACAATTATCGCCATTTGTGCCCATCAACAAACATGTATGAGATAAATTTTCGCTGTTTGATTTCCTGAAGATTTTATTCGGTTTTTGCTTCGGCTGTTTTTACTGCACTTCCATAGCTTTTTCTAGCACCCCCATACTTCTTAACATACCAAAACTATCCTTTGTTCTATAAATGTTTTTCATTTTGAAATGAGTGATTTGGAAAAAATCTGAATTATAGAATTCGGAAGCTATTTTCGAATCTGAAAATACCTTGTGGATTCTATAATTCAAATTGTATTTCATTTAAGAAAAAAAATTATACAATTTAGAAAGTATGGATCATTCGGACTGTTTCGCTACATATTAGTTCATCTTAGATTTGGTCTGTAAAATGTGAGTTGGATTGGTCCACTTTACATAAGAATTGTGAGTTGATTTTATTGGTCTGTTTCATGTGAAAGTTGGCATGCGGATTAGGTCTGCATAAAAAAAATAATTAATAAATTTATTTTTTTAATATTTCTTTTTTATTAAATTAATTATTATTCTTATTTAAATGAATTAGGTAAATGATCTCGTATTATTACTTTCACAACACATAGGTAATAAGATATGGGTAAACAAAATTATTATGATGTCATCATTTTTTATGAAATTATAATTTTAATTATACTAATAAATTGATTACTAAAATATTTTATTAAATATATAATTTTTTTAGGTTAAGATAAAACAGGTAGATACATTATTAATTTTAATATGAAAAATGTATAAAATTATATATATTCAAATTTTATTATAGAAATCACTAAGGTTTGAGTATTGAAATCTAAATAATTTATGCATTTTAAAAAGACAAAAAAAATAATTAAATATTAAAAAATTATTATTGAATTTTATGAAGGTATTATGAATAAGAGATTAAAGGTAATTTCCTTCATTGAACATTTTTTTTTAATTTTGGAATGTGAAATTCATATGCTTTTTGGGTTATAGAATTTAGAAGTTAAAATTTGTGTTTTGTATTATACAATATTCTAGATTACACAATCTATAATACATATTTTATATTTCAGATTGTAGAATTTAGAATGGAAAAATTTAGAATTTTTCAAAATAGGAGGTTGCATGAAAATATTGTGGGGGTGCAGAAAGAAATTTTTATATTTTTAAAATATGCGGGCTAGCTCGCCCCGTCCTGCACTTGGCCTGCGTGGGCTGTGGGTTATGCAGGACAGACCTAAACAATCCAAATGCAAATCAATGAGACAACAAAAAATGCATAATGAACCCAAGTCGTTCCAGACACCAAAGCACCTCTATAAGCAACAACGGAATCAAACCCAACAACACAACACAACATAAATCTTTGTTGTCCAAAAAGGCAAACACACAACCTGCAAAAAGAGGCAATGGAGAGAGTAATCAGCAACGACAAAACAAAATATGCAAACTCCCCTTCAGTCCAGACAACCAAACCCAACAAACTAAAAAATACAAAGCATTAATGGAGACTATAGCGCGACACGATGAGAGCGAACACCAAAGAAGAAGACCAAACCCCAACCAATGGCGACGAAACTCTCGCACCACCCACCATCATGACCAACATCACTAGTACTCCAAAGAACCCAACCCCAAAACACAAAATGAAAAACACGACAATCGTGAACTATACGCGGTGCAATAGGGGAGACGAAGCGATAAATGTCATCCATCCACTACTACGACCAATATCACTGGAGATCCAAAGAACCAAATCAAAAATATAAATGCAAAGAATTGTGAGTAAGCAACGCAACGAGGGAGAAGAGAAAGCGAACGAGCGCGCCAGAGAAAAAAGTGAATGTTAAAACACAAAACTTAAAATTTTAAAATACCACATATAACATTGATTCCCCATGCAACTGATGTTATATGTGCTTAGTACATCTATTTTGAGTACAACCGTTGTAATATCAGGAATTGCAAAATTGTCACCGCTTAATGTGTAATGATTTGATCTTGAACATAATGCTTTACATCAATTTTCATTTAATTGATTTAATAGTTTATTGTAATATTTGTATTTTGCACTAATGCTTGTACAAATATTTAATACTTTTAATGTTATTGCACACCTGGACATTTATATGGTAATCATATTTTAACAACAACCTAGGGTTATAAGTAACCGCCCAAGTGTTGAGATGAAGCTGAGTAGGAGCCACGTTGAGCGCCTTAAGGACGCCCATCGTGAAGTTATCAAAAGGTAAATAAACGTGTAAGTCTGAAAACAAGCAAGAATACATGTAAAAGAAAGGTGACTCAGAGGGAGACCGACCCAAACATATGGTCTCAGTCGATAAGCATGGCTCAACCCTAAAGAAGTCAAGGCTAGCATCTGCCTTTAAAATTGGAACCCTCTCCAAAAAGTCTGCGACAGAGGTCTCGGTCGTAAAGGCAAAGGTGATCCTAGTTACCTTAGGATCCACTCAATCAATCTCTAGGGGGGAGATGACCTGCTCAAGGGAGTCTGACCGGCCGACAGCACCGTCCGGGTCGTCCCCTCTAGCCGCCTCCTCCACAGGGTGCAACACTTGGATTGCACCGACCGACAGAGGCTCGGTTGTAGAGGAGTTAGAAACAGAAGACGAAGATGAGGACGAAGGACGCACGGGACGAGGAGAATGGGGAGCCGAAGAAGAAGAGGTAGGACGAGACAAAGAAGACATGACTAACCTTGTGAAAGACGAAATACAACAGCTTAGGAGGACAAGGAGTGTTCGGGTCTCGGAGCAAATATCGAAGTAGTAGCGCAATGTCTCGGCATTGTTGGGACCACTATTTATAGCCCTCGAGGGTCTCGGGAGACGAAGCGTCGCAACCATCTCAATCGTTAGATCTTTTCGATCCAACGATCATTGTCGCTTGACGCCCAAAATACCCCTCATCAATACGGGTCACGTCATGCGTGCAGGCACCGCCTGATGTCACGTCAAGCATCGAGAACCCCAATCGTCACACCAAACTCAGAAGCCCGATCGAGATATCACTCTCAAAAGACTCTTCGAATTAATCATCCTCGAGCCTGAGGGGCAAGTGTACCGGTGAGGACCGTACGACTGATGTCACATCTCGGTCCCCATCACTGGATCGACTGAGGTAGAAACACACTTCTATAGGACCGACCGACAACACAAGTCCAATTATGTTCAATCAAGGTTAGTGAAGCTAATCCACGATTAGGAGTTAGGTAATGCAACCCTAAACGCGGTCCAACTCCTTAACCTGACCCAATAAGGAAGCCTACAAAAGGTAATATAAATAGCACATATTCCAAGAATCAGGTATGTCATCGTACAATGCTCTTAGAACTGAATACCAAACATCTTTGTTGACTTGAGCGTCAGAGTGCCTTCTGCAGGTACCCTCCTAGCCTGGATTACAAGAAGACCAAGAATTGAGACTAGAAAGGAAGAACAAGAAGTTTGCAAGGAAAGGAGCTGAAAGTACGACCGATAGAAGGAGAAAAAAAAATTCTCTCAATAATTTTCTAGGCCCCAACTTCCGTACTAGAACACCTATATTTATATAATTTATCATAATCCTGATATTATTAAAAGTTTTAATTAGACATTTAACTTTTTAAATTGGGATCAATTTGTTCTCTGATACATTCAACGTGACAACAAAATGAGACATAAAAAATGAAATGAATACTAATTTATAAAATTAAAAGACGTAATTGATTTTTTTTAATAACATACGGAATTAAATTAAATAAGTTATATATGAATAAGAAAAACGGAAGTAATTAACCAAACAAAATTGAGAGATATAAAAAGAAAAACAAAGCTGTAAAAAATAGAAATAAGGAAAAATAAATGGTGTTTGAATTTATAAATTAAAATTAAAAAAAAATATAAATGTAATTAAAAAAGGTTATTAAATTGCAGAAAAGAAGAATCTGGTGATTCCACTTCTTCCGTGAGAGTTTGGTTCTCTTTTTCTTAGCTATGCAATGCACAAAGCCATCAACACTAAAACCCTCCAAAAACCACTTTTCTAATTCCCTTTTAAAACTCCGTTTCTCTGCTTGATCATGTCCCAATCACTGAAGCTAATCAAGGAACATGCCTCCAACCCCAAATTCTGGTTGATCATCGGAGTAGGAGTTGCCGGAATCGTCGTTCTGGTGGAGACACGGCGTAGAACACGGCGGAATAAAACACACAAACAAGACTTTGGTGCTTTTGTTGAGCGTTTTGAGATACTTCCCTTTCCTCAGCTTCCTCCTTCTGCTGCCAAACAATCGCTCTCTGCTCTAACCTTTGCCATAAACGAAACGTTCGTCTCTTTTGACCTCCCCCCAATTTGTTTTTTGAGTTTTGCTTCAGTTTGATTATAAAAGTTGACATTTTAATTAATTATCAATGTTTTTCTTTAATGGGATTGAGAGAAAATTTGCTGATGTTATATCATGTTAGGTCTTTGATATCATGACATTTGATTTGCAATAAAGAACATTGTTGTTACTCTCAATCTCTGGTTAGGTTTTAGTATTCGTTTGAGTAAGGTTTACAATTTTCTTTGGTTTCCTGAGGTCAAGAAAATATTTGCTTACAGGTTTGAGGTTTGGTATATGATATATGGGAAATACATTCTAAAATTTGTTGAAATTTACAAAATTACGAGTGAAACTTATCCAATAAGAAGTATGTATTACAAAATTTTGTAATTTCTAATAAAATTTCAATCAATAATAATAGATAGTGTATTTAAGGAATATAACTTTTTTTTTATTAAAACTCATAGAGTAGACATCATGAAACCTTGACATCCCAGGTTGACTCCTCGAGGCCACCAATCATATGCCATCCTATGTAAATGCCATAAAAAGAAAAGAAAAATACAAACACATGGGTAAACACATGCAAAAAAAAATAACACTCCCAGGAAACAAATCAATCAAATTTAAGCTCTCGGAGGCTAACCTATTTTGAAAAAAAATGTAAACTAATTATAGGAGGCAAAAAATTAAACCAAGTAAAATCTTGCCTATATATAATCCCAAGATTAACTAAACTATCCGCACATCTATTGCCTTCTCTATAAGTGTGTGAAACTTTAAAATCCATCTCTATGCATATTTAAGTGCACTTCAACCATCTACCCTTCAAACTCCAAGCAGTCTATTAGAAAAAGCCTAAATGTGACCATCATAGAACATCCTTCTAATACCAAGGATGTCAGAATAGGTAGAGAAACCCCCAATGTACTTCCCACGACTACCTCCAAATATACCACCACCACCAGCCCTATGTCCCAAGCCACCTCAAGCACTACCATTCATGTTAACTTTAACCCACCTTGCACTTGGCATCAATCAATTACCCTGACAAACACTAGTATCTTTCCTTGGCTTCGTTTGAATATCAAAATCTTCAAAATAGTAAAATCAGTAAATATTTAAGGAGTGTAAGATAATGTCATTTGTTGTGGTTTCTGATTTAAATGATTTTTTGGGCTGTTTGTATTTGTTGGGGTTGCAGATTTGATGTGAAAGACTATGTGACGGGCTTTGGAAATCCTACGTGGAAGAGTACACACAAGAAAGCGGAGAAGACTGCTCTTGTGGTGACTGCTCTGCTCAAGAGTGGGGCCACTTGTGTTGGCAAGACTGTTGTGGATGAGTTCTCTTTTGGGTGATGAGTCCTTTAGAAGTCCTTTAGCTTCGTCTAGTCAACTGAAACCATTTGATATACTTAAGGCATTGTTGTGTCAGGATTTCTGGTGAGAACAAGTATTATGGAACTCCAACTAATCCTCGGATGCCATCGTGTGCACCAGGAGGGTCTTCTTGTGGTTCAGCAGTGGCTGTTGCTGCAGGGCTTGTGGACTTTGCTGTTGGTAAGTTTATGTTGTTACCCCTAATAACTTGAAATTCTATTTTTATGTGTAATAATACTTTTTAATTTTGTAATCATTTGTGAATCTGTCATTTTCAATCTAGCAATCCTCCCTTTATCTTGCTTTGGTGATTCTGATGCACTTGTGTTTTATGAATGTTATTCTATTAAGTTATCAGAAAACCAACCAAGCCGTTAACCCTTAGGTGTGTATGCAACACTACAATATTCTTTAGTAAATCACGTTGATTAAGAAACACTTTTTAAGGACCCTTTAAAATATTCTTAATAGTTTTACCTCTAGCTTTTTATGAGTTTTTTCTAGTTCTAGCGATTAGGTTACCTGCAATCTGATTTAGTTTGCTTAATGGGGCTTCTACAGCTTGTCCACATGTGTCCAAACTCCAAACTACCTAAGGTGAGTTTCTATCATCTTTTCTATGTTAGGTGCTACCTTGACATTTTTTCCAATGCATTTGTACCTAATCTTATCTTGTCTGGTGGTATGTCTACTCATCCAAGTCAACATCTTTGCTACATTGAGTTTAATTACTTTTTGAAGGTTATCCGACTTGAGAGTCTACATAACTAGTGGGAACTTCGTAGACTCTCGTAAGAGTCTTCTTCAAATGGAAAAAAAATAACTATATAGATGTTAAAATTTCAGCTACTGAATATGTAACAGATTTTTTTTTAACAAATAAAACTCTGAAGTCCAAACAAAAACCAAGTCCCCTAAGTAGATGTTCTGTGGCATAAAAAACGTGGGAAGAGAATTCCCCAAACACATAAGAACAAAATATTAAAGGAAGAAAAATCTCCAACATAGGAGGCAGAAACAGAGGATGAAAATGGGGAGCATGAAGAGCTTATCTCTTCATAAAGGAGAGGAAACATAGAGGAGAAGGAAATGATCTATCTAGAGGCTCAAAATGCAGTCCCTACATGAGCACTCAAAATTACGCTCGATATGGAGGAGAAAGAAACCATTGGACAATGGAATGCAGAGGTGAATCGAGGCTGAGCTAGGGTGAAAACAAAGCAAAGAGAAAAGAGGGAGGAAACCCTTATTGCAGTTCCTTTTGGAGCTCCAAATTTGTGACTAAACGATGTTCCCTGGTGTTGTTTTGATTAAAATTATTTTGCTCAAATGGACTAACTGACTCAATAGTAAACTCTTGAGTCAGCTCAAGTTTGTTTGAGTCAGCACGAGTCTATTTTGAAACCGAGTTTACATGCGAGTTAACCTGCAATTACTAGACTCATGATTGTTCGAGTTTGCGAGTTAAGTCACGAGTTTGATAACTATGCTGTTTTTGACTTTTGACTTTCAAACATTCTCTTGCATACAATATCACCAGTTTTGCAGCTGCGTGGTAAATTTTTCCTTTCAGCTGAAGTGGTTCTATTGTTTTGTCACATAACATATGAAGCACCCATCCATTTCATGTATCCTGCTTCAATTCTATAATTTACATCTTCCTTTATTCTTATTAGTTGTTCTATACGTTGGACCTGAAATACTTAAACTATTAGACCTGGAGTTTTTGTTGTTAAATTATTATATTAACTTGTTCTATTTAATAAATTAGTTTCTTCCCTCTCTTTCTATTGAACTAAGTGCCAATATAGTAAACGATATTTCAAATGTCTGGAATTCTTGCATTTTTTAATTTGAACTTGCTAAGATTACCATTTTGTTGCTTCATTTGGTTAATGAGAGAATTGGGGGATGATTCAAATTATATATCTTAATGCCTGTTTATTTAATTATTATTACAGTAAATTTGTTTTGTATGTTTTAGTTTCTCTTGTAAAAACAATGTTAAACGCTTAATTTAAGGAGTGTCCTCATTGTTGTCTTGTTCCTTAAACGTTCTTATTGCAGTAGTGAGCTGAGTAGGGGCTTGCTGATGTTATGAAATTAAAGTTATTCTTTATGGTGATCTATAACACAATAGCTGCATAAGTTTCACGATTCCAAGTCTTAGTTCGTTTTTGTGATGTTTTCATTATATTATTGCTGTATGGCATACTAACCATGATCTTTTTTATTTTATCCAGGATAGACTTTATTTGCACATGCAATTATATTGAGGCCTTGAAAACTTGTTACTTGATTTTACATAACTATATATTTAACATGGAAGATTATCGTGTCATGGCAGGTACTGATACTATAGGATGTGTGAGAATTCCAGCAGCATTCTGTGGTATTTTTGGTTTTCGACCATCCCATGGGGCTGTATCAACTATTGGAGTTCTTCCAAATGCACAAAGCTTAGACACTATTGGTAAGATTCATAATTTTTTTTGTTGCCATGATTTTAATCAATACTTGATCATAAGTTATGTGTATCAACTCTTGACATTTTGTATCATTTTCTCTTGTGGCTAACTTTGTTGTTTTAACAAAGAGCAATTAGATACATGGGTTACTTAGTAGTGCTTTATGTAGTTGTACAATATAAAGAGCAATTAAATATGTTAGTACTCTTGATTTTCCATCCGGAGTTTTTAAATATGATTAAGTTAGTAAGCAATCACCACATTATGAGATGAATGGAATTTGATCTTTTTGATACAGTAGTCTGTGCTATTTTATTTAGATTGTTTTTTACTTTGTTGTTTAATTGATTCGCAGGATGGTTTGCTTGTGATCCATCTATCTTGCATCGCGTTGGACATGTTTTACTTCAATTGAGTTCTGTGGAGACCAAAAGGTCCAGGCGTATCATATTTGCTGATGATCTTTTTCAGTTATCTACAATTCCTACACAGAGGACAATACATGTTATTGGTAAAGCTATTGAGAATATGTCTGGGTGTAAGTTTCTTGATCTTTGAAGACCAGTTCATCCTCCTTTCATATTAGTAATTAGTAAATTAATTATAAAATACTAGTTTTATATAAGAACAAAGTTTATCACTAGATTGAATCACCAAAAGAAAAGAAAGTTGTGGAAAATATGTTATGAAGTGTTTAGTCTATTTGGTTTTGCAGATCAGGATCCAAAGCATTTGAATCTCTGTCAGTACATTGACTCTAAGGTGCCCAGTCTAAGGCTTCATGAGCAATCAACACACCGGCAAAATGAAACATCTATATTGAAAACTCTCTCTTCGGTTATGCTTTCATTACAAGGGTATTCCTTTATAAGTTTTAAAGTTTTACGTTTGATTTATTATAATATTAATATGTCAACTTGTGCTGTATGCTTTTCTATTAAAAAACTATTTGAAAGAGAATGATGTTGTATGAGTAAGCACTGGATGGTTCTCTAAATGGATTACAATTATAAAAGAAAACAAGGTATAATGAATCTCACCTATCTGGGTAGCAGTAATTGGGAGTACTCTGAAAAAAAGCCGTAAACTGAACACATGGAAATTTATGTTGGATAAGCATAAAAGAAAATTGTGTTTGATAACAGTGGCAACTAGCCGTGTAAAATGTGCTGTTGATGGTAACTACCAAACAAAAGCTAATTTTCATTTCTATAATGTGCTCAGAGTTTCGAGCATTTATATTGGATTAGTAAAGTTCATGAATATCCTTACATTTTGTGCTCCAATAATGAGAAAGCAATTTGCTACAGTTGGTGTAATATTTCTATTGTAATTACATATTTCTTAAAACAGATCCACTGATGTAATGAGAATATACTTTTTTTGAATTAAACTTTTCTCCGTTGTCTGTAACTGTAAAATATCGCTTTTCCCTTTTTTAGCTTATTACTATTGAAAATATATATAAACTGCTCATTCTTATCCAACTTGTTCTGTTTTGTGAAATCCATTTTAAAAAGGTTATGTAAATTGTGTATAGTTCTTCATTCATTTTTAATGGTTCTTTGTTTAGCAAATATAAAGAAATTTCTGTTGAAAATTTAATTGAAAAGTTGTCAAAACTCAAAGCTATCAGAACATTCTACTTTTTAGCAAGAATTTCATTCACTTGGTTGTTTTAAGGGTCCTAAATTTCCTATTGTTTTGCTAATACGAATGTCATTATGCATATATGAATTTTGGACAACATACTATGGATATGCCTTGCTTAGAATATTTTCTTAAACAATTTATTGTTGGGAATTGTTGGACATCCTACATCGACTAGAAATTAGGTCAGAGTATACTATATAAGTGGGGTGCATTTCTCACCTTACAAGTCAGTTTTATAAGGTTGAGTTAGACAAAAATCTACTTACTAAAATGGTATCAAAGTTTTTTGGGCCATTATGCCATCGTTATCGAGTTCCTCTTAGACCACTTATAAACATCTAATCCTACTTGCAAGATGTTCCTCGACGTGAGAGAGGTGTGTTGGACATTCCACATCAACTAAGAATTAGGCCAGATTGTAATATATAAGTGGGATGCAATCCCCACATTACAAGCCAATTTTGTGAGGTTGAGTTTGGCATAAACCCCCTTACTAAGATAGGGAGAATCCTCACCTTACAAACTAGTTTTGTGAGGTTGAGTTAAGCATAAACCCAATTACTAATATGGTATTAGAGTCTATCTTAGCGAGATTTGTTAGGGCTATCATGCTATGTGCTATCGGGTTCCATGATGTAGTTCCATGGATGTACTTGTCTCGGCATGAGGGGAGTGTTGGAGATCTAACATCAACTAAAGATAAGACCAATTTACAGTATATAAGTGGGGGCATTACAAACCAATTGGTTTTGTAAGATTGAGTTAGACATAAATCCACCTACTAAGATGAATGATAACAAAATAAAACTTCTTAACACAAAGGCAATGGATAATTTATTATCCTGGGATTAATTTCCCCATGCTTTGTGTAATCACATTGAGACAATAAAAGAATATCTTCCACCCTGAAAAATAATGTGAATACGACAATAATGACACCAATCTCTCCGATATTGATGCTAAATAGTCTTTTGATTTTTCTCTCAGAAGGATCTTTTCTCACACACAAGTGAGGTTCTCTTCTTTGAAATCTCCCTATCTTGGTTTCAACAAATATAAATGTGGAATGAATAAAAGGATTTGGCTTTTATAGCGAAGGGGCTAATGAGTGAACCTTATATTAAGGGGAGCTTTTCTTGATTTCTTTACTATAGCTTTGCTTCAAACTCTCCCTTATTTCAAATCTCTCAAGTTGCAATTGCTTGGATTCCAATATATCACATATCCAATGATATATTGTACATTGATATCTTTGATTTTGTTTTGGGGTTAAAACTTGAATGTTTTACTATCATAATGCACAATGTAATTCTATCGTTGATTCCATAACTCATGCAAGAAGTATTGCAGGGAGTGTAGTTGGTCAATTTTTAAGCTCTCCTTGTTAAAACCATTGGTATGGATCCTAAGTATATCAAGAATGTTTATGGGAAAGGCCTCATTTGTGAATATAAGTTTGGGATTTTGATGCTAGTTAGGCAGGGTTACCAACCAAAAGAAACTCCACTTTAGGGTACTATGCTCTTGTTGGAGGTAATGCAACAAGCTGGACACGACTTATATGTTCTAGCTTGAAGGGGAGAGTTATAATTATAAAATAAGGTGCAAATCTTGTATATCAAGAATATTTAGATTATAAATGTATTATTAGGTATGTTTTTATTTATTCCAGTATCATATCTTTATTATTAGAGGATATGGTATCAATGTCCCTAAACCCTTTATTATTTAGACTTTATACAACTCAATGTCTCTATCATTCCTTTAGTTTAACCAGCTTTAAGTCTATTTGACATGTCTTTATCCCTTGTTTAGGTATGAATTTAAGACCAATTATGAAGAATGGGTTAAATCACTCAAATTCAAGTTAGGTCGTGTGTCTGATCATGTTATTGCAGCCATTAGTACAGTATATGATAATATAAAAGCCTTGTATAAAGTCAGGACTGAGATGCGAGGTGCTTTTCAGAGTCTATTAAAGGTATATTGTTTTCTTACTCTTGTTTCTTTTATAGATTTCCTTAGGCAATGAACTTTCATTTAAATATTAGATTATATTAGTGGTGGTCTTGAAATAAGATGATCAAGTAACTACCTCTTATTCTTATAATGAAGTAGCTCAATTCATTTTGGCATTATATGCTTGAATACTACCCTATTATCTCCTGGTTTTGATTGTCCCACAGGATGATGGAATACTAGTTATTCCTACGGTAGCAGACAGTCAATTAAAGCTTAATACAACAAAAGGTTTTTCTTCTGAGTTCCATGACAGAACATTTGCATTATCGAGCATTGCTAGTGTGTCTGGATGTTGTCAGGTAATTTGTCATCTTTTAGGTTCAGAGGTAATATTTTTTGTTGTTGTTTCTTATTCATTGTTCTATAATTCTCTGACTGATATATAAGCTTTTACATTATATGCAGGTTACAATTCCATTAGGATATCATGATGGTTGTTGTGTGTCTGTTTCATTCATCTCTTTTCATGGAGCTGATAAATTTCTTTTAGATGCCGTCTTGGATATTTATTCAACTCTTCGAGAACAAGTTAGTGTTGGTTTTGATTTGGTGTCATTACCTGATATTAGTGGCAACATGGAAACTTCTGAACTTTTGAAAGAGAAGGTTAGATTTCACTGAGCAATTCCTTCAAGATATCATTTCTCAAAATGTTTGTTAGTTTATTTATTTAGTTAATCCCCTTATGTGAAGTTGGATGCTGCCAAACATGGTATTTGTGTTTCAGATTGAAATGTTAAAGTCTTTTGATAATATTAGAAAGTGACTTTTAAGCTTAACTTAACCTCACAAAACCTTTTGCAAGGTGAGATTTGCATTCACTTGTATGATATGATTTTATCACATCTCTAGTTGACGTGAGCACACTCTCTCACACCCAAGATTGAACATCTCAAGTGTGAGACTATATATTTTTGGATGGTTTGATAGTGACTGACATGATAGGCCAACAAACCTTGCTAGTATAGATTTTGATACTGTCTTAGAAAGTGAGTTTTAGACAATGTTGTCAAACTCGATGATCCTAAGAGGTTCACATTTCATAAAATTACTGATAAAACAACCATTAAATTCGTAGATGTTTAGTACAAACAAACTATCCAAGGAAATGAAAAGAAGGATAGTCATCCTCCTCTTTCATCTTCATTAATTTCACGTTCATCACTACCAACAATTGGAGGGACCTCCAAATAATCCATAGGTGCTGCTGCAGCACCAGTAGCATCTTCGTCTTCTCTAGCTTCAACTAAGAAGTCTTTATTCGAAGCACCACTCCAAAGTTGAATTTGCTTCGTTCTCCTCCATAGTCCATTTATTATTTGAAGCAAAATCGTCAATATTATAGTCATTTGTTTCTCTAACATCCTTCTTCTTGTTCAATCATAAATTGGCAATTACAAACACCACATCACTCATGGTTTTTTTTGTAAACAATTTCTTTTTTTGATGTGGACCTAAATAATTATACAATTACTTAACACATCATAATAGCCTAATAGGTGTATAGGTAAATAATTATAAAATCAATTTATAATTTTAACTTCTTATCCTCTCAAAAAGCACTCTAATTACGCTCACAATTGGATGAACTAGGAGTCAAACTCAATACGGTAGTAAGTATCGTGTGATACACGATACGATTCATACGAAACGATACGATTTTGCTCTCCCACGATACGAATCATGGGAATAATCGTTTTTGCTCTCGTATCGCACGATACAAGTGCGAATTGTTAAAAAAAAATCGCAGAATCGCTTATGTATCGTGCAGTGTATTTGGGTTTGGTAAAAACCCTAATTTTTTTTTAACCACGAACTTGCTTCTCCTTCAACTATGATTTTCCTCTTCTCCTCTAATGACACAAACATAGTGACGCATGAAGAACGACGACAAGAGCGAATGATGAGGAAGCGAACTGTAGGAGGAGCGTGATAGGAGCAACAACGTCTGAGGCACGGGAGTTGCATACCAACTTGTGCTCTTCCTTATTTCGACTGTCAAGCGGCACCATACGAAAAGGAAGAGACAACTGCAGCAACAGTAACACGCCCATGGAGAATGAAGAGGCACTTGTGTAGAAGACAACCCTAATGTTGGCCACCAACCCAAATATATTTTTTTCATCTAACAAAGGAGTTGGGCCATATAATCCAGCCCAATTTCACCATTATAATATTAACCTAATATGCTACAACCACTCTTTTTAAATGTGGTATTAATTATATTTTTACATGTTTATATGTTTTATGTTATATTTTTAAATTGTTTATGAATCTTACGATTCGCTATACGAAACAATTCGCGATTCGAAATATAAGCTCTTCGATTCACGATACGATTCACGATTCAACTACATACTCTAATAGCAAATGTTTGTAATTTTGGATGTTCATCACGGTTAGATATTATTAGATATAATTAGGTATTATGAGATATTATAGATATTGCTAGATATCTCTATTTATGTAATGGGCTTAGCTCATATGTTTCTTTTCCTATATAAACATAATCCTATATGTTCAATATACATAAGAGATTTATTCTTTTTTTTTTCCTTTAATATGGTATCTAGAGCGTAGAGTTAGGGTTCCATTTTTATTGGTGAACCCACCGTTCACTGGAATTTTCCAACCACCGCCCCACTGCCTTGTCGGAGTCGTTGTTGGAATCGTCTCTGCAGACGCTGACGGAAGTGCTGTCGGAGCCTCCATCATTGCTACTGCCACCAATTGACTGGTGACTGGATTTGTCCTTATCATTTATGGCTTCTTCAGTTCGCTCTTCTGCTTCTGCTGCCACTGTGGCTTCTTCCGCTGCCATTATGTCGAATCCGTCTATTTATACTAATTATGTCAATGTTCATTTCTCCATTGACAAATTGGACAGAACCAATTATGACACTTGGACCTCATATATTAAACTATGGCTTAAGAGTCAAGGTTATGTTGATCATCTTATTCGTTCGAATGTTGCCGAAAATGAGGTTTCCTGTTGGTTGAAAATTGATGCTCAATTATGCATTGTTATCAAATCTTCCATTCACTCATCTTCAAAACAAAACAAATTTTTTGTACCAATAAGACATGTTCAGAAGTTTGGGAACAAACAAAATTATTATACACCAATGATACTCAACGTCTTTATGGTGTGTGCCAAAATCTGCTCACAATTGTTGTTACCAAACGTCTTGATGGTACACTAGCAGAATATATGGGTAAACTTCATGCTATTCTTCATGATTTTAATGAGTTATTACCTCCTACCCCCACTCCTGCTCAAGAATTGGGACAAAGATCCAAGTTCTTCATGTTATTGGGTTTACATGGCCTTCCTGATGATTATTCTCATGTTCGTGATCAAATTTTGGGGTCTCCTATCTTGCCCAATTTTACTTCCACTTGTTCCACCCTTCTGCGTGTGTCAGGTAAACACACCACTGATATAACGCCTCATGTTGATGACTCTTCTGCTTTAGTCTCTCAGCATAATGATCGTTCTCACCCTCTCATAGGTACGAAAAATTTGTTTTAAAGATGAGTGAATGGTGGATTTGATAACAATGCATAATTGAGCATCAATTTTCAACCAATGGGAAACCTCATTTTCAGCAACATTAGGATAGGTAAGATGATCAACATAACCTTGACTCTTAAGCCATAATTTAATATCTGATGCCCAAGTGTCATAATTGGTTTCATCCAATTTGTCAATGGAAAGATGAACATTGACATAATTAGTATAAATAGATGGATTCGACATAATGACTGCGAAAGAAGCCACAGTGGTAGTGGCAACGGAAGAAGCCATAGAGGACAAATCCAGTCACCGGTTAATTGGTAGTAGCAGCAAAGGTGAAGGCTCCGACAGAGGCTCCAACGAGATTCTGACGATGTCTCCGACAAGGCGGTGGCTGGAAAATTCCAGTGAACAGTGGGTTCACCAATAAAAATTGAACCCTAACCCTATGCTCTAGATACCATATTAAATGAAAAGAAAGAATAAGATAAATCCCTTGTGTATATTAAACACATATGGTTATGTTTATATAGGAAAAGAAACATATGGACTATGCCCATTACATAAATATGTAATAATATCTAACAGTTTTTATATAAGACATGGATATATACCTATTTTTCATCCCAACTCGTGATGAACAACTCAAATTTTATCTTGGCATCATATAACAAAATCATGCTTAGATTCATTTGCTTTAAGAGCAGATTGTGGTATAAATCTAGGACGGATATAAGCCACTCTAAAGGGCATACTTTTCAGGGAAATGCAGCATTCAAAGAAAGGCAGTGGAGTAAGGCACTCAGTTACTACACCGAGGCCATCAAATTGAATGGGACGAATACAACGTACTACTGCAATCGAGCAGCTGCTCATTTAAAGTTAGGATGGTATGAGGTTTATCATGTTTTTCAATTGGTACAGTAATATTTTGCACCGTTTCTGTCTTATTGGTATTTACCCTGTGAAGTTATGCAGCTTTCAGCACGCTGCAGAAGACTGCAGCAAGGCAATATTGCTTGATAAAAAGGTGAGAAAATGGGCATGAGAATGTCACAGTGGCTATGGAAGTTTTTCCCAATGTATTATTATAGTTGTAGTTATTATAATTTTTAAGCTATAATAATATCCAATCCTTGGAATGGAGTCTTACTAAGTGTCATATCTTCTAATATTTATTTTTATAGTGCTGGTCACACCCTCTTACCTGTAATAGATATCTGTCTTTTGCAGAGAAACTCATCATAGGTGCTTGCTTTTGTGTAGTTTGATAATGATTGATTTGGCAATTTAATTCCTATATTTTCTATGATTCCTTTACATTATGAAGCCAGCTAAATTTTTGCAAATATTTACAAAATGAATCTGCTTTGTTAAGAATAGTGCATAATTTATTTCCATGCAGAATGTGAAGGCATATCTGCGACGTGGAGCTGCTAGAGAATCACTACTATGTTATGAAGAGGCACTTGAAGGTAAGTCTTGATTGTTATGCAAATGTATTTGACTTCCACCTATTTTAATTCTATTAAAATCATGGATTCATTCCGTGACACTGGACAATGTCGAGGCAACATACGGCTTGTTGAGGCTTGTCTTGGTTGGATTCTTGCATTGGTGTATGGTTCATTGTTGCGACAGTAGTTGCCATGTTTGCAGCAGCACTTGTTTACTTATTCGTGGGTCATTGTCTTCCTAGTACTTTCATATATTTAACGCTGTTTCTCTCACTGTCTCATTTTTTCTTGTTATGCAGATTTCAAGCATGCTCTTGTTCTTGAACCACAAAACAAGGATGCTAGCCTAGCTGAGAAAAGACTTAGAAAATTGATGAGTTAACACTTGGTGTGTTTTTTTCTCCCTTGGTCTCCCCTCTTCAATATAATGTTAATAGCGTTGAAAATATGTACGTGATTATGGTTCCATTCTTGCACTGACCCCACCTTTGGGGTGAAGGAAAAGAGAAGAGATGAGCCACTATTGATGAGGTGATTCATTTATCTCATTCTGTGCATATCTTGTAAGAAATCTTATCCAACCCTGTTTAATTATGCTTACAATTTTGGATCTACATTCATGAGAATGGTGTAGTTGCCCCCTGTACATGTTAAGCGAATAGTGCAGCAGCTTATTTACTTTGCCTTATAGGTGTTGTTTGCATCTTCTTATGAAGGAAATGTTACTCATTTTTTAGTATTTTTTATAACAAAGAAAACCTACTTGAGGTGCTGGGTGTTAATTAAATAGTTCACACCAGTTCCTCAACCAGTGTGATTGTAAGAATACATTCATATTTTTTAAAAGTTACCCTCAACTTCTGATATATTTAATGAATGTTAATGCCTCATAAGTTAAACCTTTCACGCTGCATTTAATAATATGATTCTCAATGACCTTATTGTACAATACTCAGATCCCGTTTTTAAATTTTGCACAAACACTCATTTTATAAATGCATTATGGTTAAAATTAGAATAAAATTGAAATTAATAAAACATTAATTACAAAGGTACTACTTATTTGTGATTTAACATGTTTATATTTCATTCAATAGATCCAAACTGATTAATTTCAAAGTTTCAATTTATTGCTTGATAAATCAGCTTTTAAACATGAGCCAATGAAAAGTATAATGTGTAGCCAAACATGCTATATGGAACATACTATATCAATTAAGTAGTTTTATCTCATTTTTCCAAAAATTTCTATTCTACCTACTTAGACCAATCACTAAACCTATACCTAATAACGAGTTTTAAAAGTGAAAAAAACAATATTAGAAGAAAGTTAAGAGAACTCTAATACTTACCATGCTAGCCTAATTTTTTTCTTAATTAATAATTTGAGTTTGTTCTTTATTTTAATAATATAAAAAAAAACTAAAATTGAAATTCATTATTTATATTTCCAAATAAAAAGTGAGTTGTGTAGTTATCAGGTTAAAAGTTAAAAATTTCTTGGAGACTATACTCTCTTTAATTTCTTAATAGTAAATACACTCACATGTCTTAAAAGGTAAAAGAAAAACTTGTCCTTCACGCACACAGATCAACCCACAAGTAAATTCATCCATTACAAAAATTAAAAATAAAATAGGTCAAATAAATTCAATTAATTTTATAAATAGTTAATGATGAAGTTATTATTTCTCTGAAGTCAATAGATCCTTCTATCAATATTTAAAGATTAAGCTTATAATTAAGTTTTTCATGAACTCACCTTTTAATTTTTTTTTCAAAAATATTGTTTAAATGTTTTACAAAATTTAATTTTTGATTTTTTTTAAAAATGTTTAGTTGGTTTGAAATTATTATTTTTGTGATTGAATTTGGTATTCATCCATACAAAAAATATTAATGGAGGAATTGTATCAAAGTTTTATTAAATGCATCATACTGAATTAGATTTTTCATAAAAAAAAATGTAATAAGATATGTTTCATCCATTATCATCCAAAATAAACTACCATTAACATGTCTTATTTATTTTTTAAAATTGCGCTAGATGTTTTTCACAGTTAACAATACAGTCATCAATGGGTTATAACAAGGAAGTAAAATAATGTCAAATAATTATAAAAAAAAATAGTTTTCATAGGAAATAATACTGTAGTTATCACTTTCTTTTACAGTAGTCCAATATCAGTGACTTCATAGCTTCATACATAATAGGAAATAAAATCTTAAATCTTTGGCATATCAAGCTCTGGAGTGGCGTGAATATATGTAAAAACGTGAATTGATAGCTGATAAAAAATAATTTAATTAGATTAATTTATAATATTCTTTTTAATCACTTTTATACGTACTAATTACCAATTATTTTTTATGTTAATTTAGTACGAATATATTAATGAGATGCTTACTCATTTTTTGTGTGCAAGTGAGTCTATTAAGCTGAGAGCATCTGGTTCTTACTGCTATCATAGTGAGAATAAGGATCAGAACCATATCTTTCTTAGACGACGTAAATTTGATAAGGAATTCTTAACACATTTTCTTTTTCTCCTCTTTATGACTCCTTAACAACTCACTGTTATGGAATTATTCTAAGTCCAGTATTCATATGTTGACTAATTAACTAGAGAATAACTAAAGAGAGAAATAATTTTTGGCTGCAAGAGAACAATTTTAAAATTACATTGTACCACATTATAGTTATAAACGTGTTTTTTACAATTTGTTTTTCAGTGTAGAAGTTATCAAATTAACATTTTTATTTCTTAAGTACACTAACCTTAGCCAACACTAGTTAAAAGTAAGCATCTGCCAACTTTTTTATTCTATGTTTCTCTCTTTTTTCAAAAGACAAAGTTAATGCATGCACGCTTTCTGGGGGCCCTCACTTTCTCATTGTCAATTATGTACAACACAATTTTCAGCTTTCAACTTAGAAAAAGTTTACTTAACGTCTAGGTAAGCATGAACACACGGTGAGAGTTGGGAGCATATGAGTCTGCATCATAAATTTTGATGCTGCCCACATGCTTGGCCTAGGAAAAACTTCAGTTAATTAGCCATGGAAGCTACATCTAAATGCAGAAGGTACAGAAAGAGTGTTTTATCTCCCACAAATACATCCATGAATGGTTGCTATGCGTCCAAAAATATCTCTAGTTTTCTGTCAAACGGAGAAGCAAAAGTTTCCTGTAGATGTTGCAAAGAAGAGTGTCACTGCTTATTGCCCTCAAGAACAGTCTCATCACACTTTAGCAATTCAACTTTGGAACAACATAGTTCAAAGCAAGAATGTGGAATATGCCGTCCAGTGAAAAAATTTGGAACCAGATTGTTGAAACTTGGTAATCTAGGAGGTTCAAACAAAAATGAAAATTTGCTGAGTGCCTCGTTATCTCATTCAATGCCCTCTTCCTCAGCCTTTCCCAGCACTGGCAGGTATAATAAACGAGCGGTTCTCTGTGGAGTTTCTTACAGAAAGAAATTCAGGCTCAGAGGAATCATTAATGACATTAGGAACATGAAGGAACTGCTCATCAAGAATTTTGACTTTCCAAATGAGTGCATACGAATCCTCACTGGTATCTCTAGAAATTTGTTATTTGTTTCTGTTCATTTGATGGATTTCACTGTATCTTTCTAGTTTGTATTAACGCTTCACAAAGTCAGTCTGAAAGCACGCAAATACAGTAATTTGATACTTTACAATAGGAACAAAATATTTCTTAGATTATCTATAGATATTGAATTAAAGTTTAGTTCACAGATGATCTGAAAATTGGTTAATACGAATGAAATTACTAATACAGCTTATGTTGTTCTACCACTAATTTGTTTCTTGAGAAGTATCTCTCATACCTGTTTTCAGTCCCATTGTGCCACAAAGTTTTCTCATTTCAAAACTGAATGAATATTGCAGAACATGAGCAAAATGCAAATTTGATACCAACGAAACACAACATAATGGAGTCCTTAAGGTGGCTGGTGAAGGACTGTGAGCCAGGAGACTCATTAGTCTTTTACTTCTCGGGACACGGTTCTCAGCAGCCAGATTTCAAAGAAGATGAAATTGATGGGTTTGATGAGACTCTTTGTCCTGTTGACTATTTGATAGAAGGAATGATCATTGACAATGAAATAAATTCCACCATAGTTTGGCCACTAAAGAAAGGTGTCACACTTCATGCTATTGTTGATGCTTGTCATAGCGGAACAATTCTTGATCTATTGTTTGTCTATAATCAAGAAAGGTAAGTGCCTTTTTTTTTGTTTTCTGCCATATGAATTTTCCACTTTCCATTGACCACAACCCCATTAAAGGAATTTGAATTTGCATGGTGTATGGTTGTAGTGGGATGTGGGAGGATAACAAACCCCCTTCAAAAGAACCCATAAGAAAACATTCAAGTGGTGGATTGGCAATTTGTCTTAGTGCATGTGAAGATAATCAGACAGCTTCTGATAGCTCTGTAAGAATGTTTTGGATTTTTATTTTGACAATGCAATGTAGATGGATCCTCATGGTGGATTTTGACCAACCTACATAGGTTTTTGGTAAGGGAATGAATGGTGTTTTGACTTATCTTTTCACAAAAACAATCAGAGAATACCCTGGAATAACTTATGGTCGTCTCCTACAAAATATGCATGAAGAGATTAAGAAGATTAACCGAAGCAGATGTAATAACCTCATATGCCAGCCTATCTTCAATCGTAAAATTCCACAGGTTCTATTCCATCACCATTCATTAAGTTCTGTAAAAAACAGACACTCACTCACACTTAAATTCTCTCTAAAAGAAACACTCTTCTTTGTAATTCTCTCTATTGTATTTCTTTCTGTGGTGTATCTTACAAATGAGAGAACATCCTTTTTATAGGCTTTAGGAAGCTCTTCTAGAAAGATCTACATTATGACCTTAAAATCCCACTTACAACTTTTGACCTTTCACCTATCCAAACCCTCATTCTATAATATTCTAGTAACTTCTAATTTTAAAACCCACAAACTAACATTTAAAGTTTATTCAACAAAACTCCCCCATAAACTTAAATGTTTCTACCATCCATCATGCCAATCATCTTCTTGTATTTGTCGAAAAGTACTTTCGGTAGCGGTTTTGTGAAGATATCTGCAACTTGATCCTGACTTGCCACATGCACCAATTCCACACTTCCTTTCTTCACATGATCACGGATAAAGTGAAAACGAACGTCAATGTGTTTGCTTCTTTCATGGTTCACTGGGTTCTTTGCCAACTCAATTGCTGATTTGTTGTCAACTTGAATCACAGTTGCATCTAGTTGCTTTAGCTCCATCTTACTCAACAAGTTTCTCAGCCATATCGCATGACATACACACCAAGATGCTGCCACATATTCAGCTTCACACGTCGATAGCGTCACGATCGGTTGCTTCTTTGAAAGCCAAGAAAATGCTGTGTTGCCCATAAAGAATTCATATCCCGATGTACTTTTCCGATCATCTATGTCTCCGCACCAATCGCTGTCAGAGTAACCCACCAACTTGTAATCTTCTGCTTTTGAGTAGAACAATCCGAGTGATACAGTACCTTGGATGTACCGTAGGACTCGCTTCAACGCCTTCCAATGTGAGTAAACCGGTTCCTCCATGAATCGACTTATGATGCCGACACTTAATGAAAGATCCGGCCTTGTGCATGTGAGATAACGAAGGCTTCCTACCAAACTCCGGTATCTACTTGCATCGACACGTTCTCCTCCATCGAACTTTGAGAGTTTTGCACCTGGTTCCATTGGTATTGATACTGGGTTGCAATTTTCCATCTTGTACTTCTTCAAAATCTCCTTTGCATATTTCTCCTGTGATACAAAAATACCTGTCTCTTTTTGTCTAACTTCCAAGCCAAGGAAAAACTTCATCAATCCCAAATCTGTCATCTCAAATTCCCGTCTCATTGTGCCCTTAAACTCTTCTATCATATCATTATTGTTACCCATAAAAATGAGATCATCAACATAAAGAGCAACAAATATCATGTTACCTCCATTGTTCTTTGCGTAAAGAGCATGCTCGTAAGGACATTGCTTGAACCCGTTCTCCTTGAAGTATGTATCGATACGAGTATTCCATGCCCGCGGTGCTTGCTTCAACCCGTAAAGTGCCTTCTTCAATTTTAGCACCTTCTTCTCCTCTCCGATTTTCATGTACCCAGGTGGTTGTTCGATGTAAACTTCTTCTTCAAGCACACCATTCAAGAATGCCGACTTGACATCCATTTGAAATATCGACCATTTAAATTGAGCCGCTTGGGAAATGAGCAATCGAATTGTCTCCATTCTTACAACGGGAGCAAACACCTCATCGTAGTCAATTCCCTCCTTTTGTTTGTATCCCTTTGCAACGAGTCGCGCCTTGTACCTCTCTATCTCGCCTTGAGCATTCATCTTTTTCTTGAATATCCACTTCACACCAATGGGCTGACTTCCCTCTGGCAATTCTGTTAGCTCCCATGTGTTGTTGCGGTCAATCGCTTTAATCTCCTCATCCATGGCAGTTTGCCACTTCTTGTCTCGCACCGCCTCTTCAAAGCTGATATTTTCAGCATCTGCCAAAAGACATACTAGGTGTACCTCATTTGTCGAATCATACAAATCATGCAAACTTCGAATTTTAGGTTGTCGTGGTTCATCTTCATCATCGGTTGTTTCGGAATTTATACTTGTCGGTGATGATTCTCCAACTTCAATCATAACCTCTGAAGAATTGTTCCAATCCCACTCGCTTGCTTCATTTATTTGCACATCACGACTCACCGTCACCTTCTTGCTTATTGGATCAAGTAGCTTGTACCCTTTTGTCTTCTCATCATACCCAATAAAAACATACCTTTTGCTTTTGTCTTCGAGCTTCGTTCTTCGTTGATCTGGTACGTGTGCATAAGCCACACTACCAAACACTTTGAGATGAGAAACTGTTGGCTTTTGTCCGCTCCATGCCTCTTGTGGTGTTTGATCATCTAACTTCACATGTGGACATCGATTTTGCACATAGATGGCGCATTGCACAGCTTCCGCCCAAAATTCCTTTGGCATCTTTTTGCTCTTAAGCATTGTTCGAACCATGTCGAGAATGGTCCGATTCTTCCTCTCGGTCACACCATTTTGTTGAGGAGTGTATGGTGCAGTTAGAAATCGCCTTATGCCTTGCTCCTCGCAATACTCCAAGAAAGTCGTTGAAGTATACTCGCCACCTCTATCAGATCGTACAGCTTTGATCTGTTTATCAGTTGTCCTCTCCACCATCACCTTGAACTTTTTGAACACCTCAAATGCCTCGGATTTTTCTTTCAGAAAGTAAACCCAAGTTTTCCGTGAGAAATCATCAATGAAGGTAATGAAATACCTTTTACCGCTGAAGGACTCTGGAGTAATTGGTCCACATATGTCGGTATGAATCAATTCGAGAGGTTGCTTAGCCCAATATTGAGCCTTCTTTGGAAACGAGGTTCTCACATGCTTGTTGAGCACACATTCTTCACAAAATTTTCCCTCGTAGTCCATGTTGGGTAGCCCGTGCACCATATTCTTCTTCGCTAACTCTTTTAGTCCACCATGATGTAGGTGACCAAAACGGAGATGCCACAACGATGCCTTATCTTCTATGTTGACTTGCAAACATTTTTCTCGTATGCTTCTCAAATTCAGCTTGTACATCCGATTTCTTGCCATCTCAATTCGGGCAACCAAACGCCCTTGCTTGTTCTTCAAGTGTAGGAGTCGATCTTTCAAAAATATCGAGTAACCTTTCTCCGTGAGTTGCCCCATACTCAAAATGTTGGACTTGAAGTCTGGTACGTAATAAACATCTTGAAGTGACCCAATTAAGCCATCCTTTTGTAAGTAGCAAACCGTACCTCGCCCTTTGACCTCCACCTTTGATGCATCTCCAAATGAAACATGACCATCTTCAATCTTTTGCATATCTTTGAATAGGTACTCATGACCGCACATATGGTTGCTTGCTCCAGAGTCGAGGTACCACAGAGTGTCATTGTTAATGTTGACTTCATCTTGAGCCATCAAGAGAACACCTTCATTCGTTTCGACTTCCAAGGCTAGGTTGGTTGTTTCTTCTATCTTTATATCAGCACGACAATCTTTTGCAAAATGCCCCACTTTACCACAATTGTAACATTTGTCAGAGTTACAATCCTTCGCATAGTGACCATATTTGTGACATTTGTAGCACTCGATGTTGGAATAATTCGATCGGCCGCCTCTTCCTCTACCACGTCCTCTTCCACGCCAATTTGGTTGGCTCGACTGTTCCTTCTCCTTATAGTACCCTTCATGGTTGCTGCCTTTTCCACCACGACCGTTTCCACGACTTCCACGACCACGCCCTCTATATTGAGAATTTTGATGATAGAGTACCTTTTCGTCTTTGATTGACGCCTTGGTTTGAAGTGCTTGCTCGAGTGTTTCCTCCTTCTTCTTCTTCTTTCGTTGCTCGTGTGCCTCGAGAGAACCGGCGAGCTCGTCGACTGTGAGCATCGCAAGGTCCTTTGACTCTTCTATCGCGCACACAATACTCTCAAAATTGTCTGTTAATGTTCTCAAAATCTTTTCCACAACTCGTGCATCGGTCAGAGTTTCACCGTTTCGGTTGAGTTGATTCACCACAGCCTGTACACGCGTGATGTAGTCAGATACACTTTCTGACTCCATCATCTTCATGTTCTCCAACTCGCCACGCAGAGTTTGTAGACGCACTTGCTTAACTCGGTCAGCTCCTTTGAACACCTTCTCCAATATGTCCCATGCTTCCTTTGAAGTGGACGCACCAGCAATCTTCTCAAAAATTGCCTCATCAACAGCTCTATACAACATGTACAAAGCTGCCTTATCTTTCGATCGCATATCTTTCAATGCCTTGGTTTGAGCTGCCGTATAACCCGTGGTATTGGTTGGTTCTTCAAAACCTTCTTCGACCACCTCCCATGAATCCTGAGAACCGAGAAGAGCTTTCATTTGAATGCTCCAGTTGTCATATCTGGTCGCCTTCGTTAACCGTGGTAGCGGTATTTGACCCGTCACATTCGCCATTGGCTCTTGATACCAAATTGTAAAAAACAGACACTCACTCACACTTAAATTCTCTCTAAAAGAAACACTCTTCTTTGTAATTCTCTCTATTGTATTTCTTTCTGTGGTGTATCTTACAAATGAGAGAACATCCTTTTTATAGGCTTTAGGAAGCTCTTCTAGAAAGATCTACATTATGACCTTAAAATCCCACTTACAACTTTTGACCTTTCACCTATCCAAACCCTCATTCTATAATATTCTAGTAACTTCTAATTTTAAAACCCACAAACTAACATTTAAAGTTTATTCAACAAGTTCTGTGTTGAGGCATACAAGAAATATCCATACTATTTATAGTGTTTGTTTCCTCAATTTATACTCATCAGATGTTTTAAAATTTGTCAGAAATTATGATATTGCATGAGTCATGTTTCTTATATAAATAGCATGATTAATGATTTTATAATTATCAATAAATTTTAAGTCATAAAAGTAAACATATATTAGAATGTGTTCAAAACTATGTTAGAACACTCCTCTTTCTAAAAGTAGATGCTAATTGGTCATATTGCATCAACAGCCATGTCTAAAAATGGCCATGCATTATTTACTAAATATATAGTTTTTTTCTTGATGAAACTGAATACATATTGCAGGATCCTCTTCTATCATCATCAGAGAAATTTGATGTCTCTAGGAAAAAGTTCACCTTGTGAGATCATTAAGTATGAAAAGACAATCCTGCTATGAGTTAATTGGTAGCAGGAACTTGAATTCAGCATCTCCACTTGTTTTAATAATAATATGAATGAGTATTTGTTTTCAACTTCAAGCTTAACACCAATGATTGTGGTGTTGAAGAATATCAGCATTTTACTTTCAGTAACTGTAGTGACCTATTGGAATCACTCTGCCAAAAGTGAATTTAGATGGTTGATCAATCATTTTGGAATATTATCTTACAAAATAAATAACAAATGGATCTGAAACATTTTAGTAGCATACGAATTTTTACCATTGATTGGTGAAAACTGTTAGAATAGAATTCTTGACATATGATTCCTTTAACTAATTGATTTGAAATTTTAAACAGATAATTTTTTTTATAAAAAGATTGAATCTAGTATGATAAAAATAAGTTGTTTGAATGGAAAATTTTAAAAAACTTAAGAATTTAAAAGAGTAATTTGATTTTAAAATTATATAATTTTAAATTCTACTTCATAATTTATATATTTTTTTTAATTTGTTATGCATTTATATTCAATGCTTAATTATGGAGTCTTAATTTTTATATATTATGTTTTGTTAAATATATAAAAGTATTCTATATATATATATATATATATATATATATATATATATATATATGTTTTGTTTTATTTTCTTATTTTGAAATTATTTTAAAATTTAGATAAATTAACCCAATTAACTTACCCCGGGACAAACATGTTAATATTTTGAAAATAACATTTTAAGTAAGTGGAGTCTAACTAACCCATTTAAAAGGTGGAGACAAGGTAAATTGAGTTCAACGACCTAATTTAGCTTGTTTGGATAAGTATAATTGTAATATGTATGGATTGGGTTATTATGAACATATTTGACATGGTTTTAATTTCAGTTATAGAACTTTTAATGTGGATGAGCTTCAACATAAACTAAATTATTCTTAGAAGTTAGATCATATAACAATAATTTATAAAACTTATAATGGTTTATTTTTCACTAAAAGAAAATAAACCATTAACTCGGTCAAAAGTTAACTTAACAATACTAATTAGTTAACATCTCACTGTATTGAACTCTAAAATCATAATCATGATGTTATTTGAACGATATGGTGCATGAGAAATTATGTTAGATTTTAGGATAAGATTGATGTTTCTAGGGCTATTAATTAAATATTTAACTTGTCTAGTGGGAAATTCGTTTAAAGCTTCAATGAATAATTATATGTTGGATTTCATAGAAATTAAAAGTTTTTTTTATTAATACTCGTACTGGTAAAGTTCTTTGTCTTTTTTATGTTAAATGAGAGTTTCCTTTCCTAGACTGAGTTAAAATTAACACTAATGGAGCTATTAAGGGATATCATGATCTTGGTACTTGTAGAGGTATTTTTGGTGGGAGTATGAAAAAATTTATTAGTATTTTATGTACGTTTCTTAAAAGTTGCTTTTAAATTATACAGTAACTCTATCAAATACTCGTAAAGATATTTATGAAAAGGTTTATTCAACCGAATGAGATAAGAAGAAATAAGAAAACTATATTTCATTGGTTCCTTATTCCTGATTCTTGATTAACGGTAATCTGCATTCGACAAATAAAAAACAAGCAAGTCGATATATTCACTCTCCACTTGGAAAAGCAATCAGAATCCTATTCTGAATTCGATCACAGAAACATTTGAAAAAGCAATTATATATAGTTTCCTTCATAGTTTGTATTACCTTCATTCTTTCACCATTCCATAACAGCTTCTTCAATCACAGAAAGGTGAAAGAAATGGCAAGTAGAGAAGAAAAATGCATCCACTGTGGAATTGTACTCATGGTGCCAGCAGAGGTGAATGTGTTTGAGTGTGGAGTGTGCCATGGAATCACCCAGATTAGACCCTCCACAGGTCCCTGGAGTCAAGCCTACAACTCCTTTCATAGTTTCACAGGTCGTTTCAGAGGGTTTTTAAATACCATAAGGAGTACTAGTGGTGGTTCTTATGGGCCAAATAGTTATGGCTTTTATCCTCAACCTCACTCACTAAGGCCATCATTCCATGTCTATGGCTCAAAGCGAGCTGTGGTGTGTGGAATTCGCTACCATGGGAAGAGTTACAGGCTCAAAGGCTCCATCAATGATGCAAAATGCATGAAATACTTTCTCATTAACCACTTTGGATTTCCCAGTGACTCCATTCTCATGCTCACAGGTCTTCCTATACACTTTTTTTATCATACTAGGTTTAGTTCTTATGCGTTTACAAAGTTTCTGCTATGCTTTCTATACCCAAAAATTCTTTTTCTACTTTTCTCTTTCGACTTAAATATTACTAAACTTTTGTTCTTTCATAATTTTATTATTTAAGCTTTTTCACATGTTTTATCTATAAAGACTGTTTTACCAAACTGTTAGTAAATCAAAGAAATATCATCACATAACTTTTCAGAGTCTTAAAGATGTACGTGATTTGTGTGTAGATGATAAGGAGGAGAGAAACCCACAAAGGATTCCTACGAGATATAACATTCTGGTGGCGATGAGGTGGCTGCTACAGAATACACAGTCAGGGGATTCACTGGTGTTCCACTTCTCTGGACATGGCACTCAGGAAATCAACATGGATGGGAACGAAATTGATGGGCTTGATGAAGCAATATGCCCCGTTGATTACGAACAGGAAGGGAAGATAATCGATGATGAGATCAACACTGCAATTGTTAGGCCCTTACCACGTGGAGCTAAACTTCATGCAATTGTCGATGCATGCCACAGTGGGACTGCTCTTGATTTATCTTTTCTCTGCAAGATGAACAGGTCAGGTTTGGGAATGTGCTTGCTTTCTCAACTTCAGTTTCTGAGTTGAATAATCTTTGTGTGATGCAGGGAAGGGTGTTACTCGTGGGAAGATCAAAGATTTGGCAGAGCTAATAAAGGTACAAATGGAGGGCAAGCTATTTCGTTTTCAGCTTGTGAAGATGGTGACACCTCCATGGATACTTCTGTACGTAATATGTTTTTCCCAGTAATTCCATAGAAAACAGTTAGAGAATGAAAAATTGATGAATATTGGTGTGTAGGCCTTAAGTGGCAGTGAAGCTACTGGTGCATTGACTTATAGTTTCATCCAAACGGTGCTAAACGAACCTGGTCTGAGTTATGGTCGGTTGCTGAGTGGCATGCGTTCAACCATTCGTGGGACAAAAACAGGCATAGTGCAGTTAAATGGTCCAATTGCTTCCCTGTTAAACAGATTTCTTGGCATGGAACTAAGACAAGTAATACTTTCTCTCTTTCACACATTATTATAACTATATAGTAAATAACTACAATTTCACTATACTATTTCACTAAGTGGGTGCAAACCTCAACCCATGAGCTAGTTTTATGGGATTGAGTTAGGCTTAAAATTCATTTTTTAATATGGTATCAGAGTCATTTCGAGCCTATCCTAGTGAGTGTTTGTCCTGAACCTATCGTGTCACCCGCTATCGGACCACCCATAATATATAGTCTCATGCACGAGTTGGCAGTCTCGGCGTTAGGGGTGTGTTGGAGATCCCATCGACTAGAGATTAGAGTCTTTCATAATCTATAATTAGGTGCAAACCTCACAGTATAAACCGGTTTTGGGATTGAGTTAGACTTAAACTCCATTTTTAATAATAATCATGTTAAGGTGACACAGTTTCAGAGTTAATCTGATTACATTGACATCAGTTTAAATATATACAAGTTATTGTAAAATTAAAGCTGAATGTTAAAAAATGGGATGTATGAAATTAGAATTATAAATGGTTTCTACTTGGATTTGCAGGAACCACAACTATCGTCTTCTGATATGTTTGACGTCTATGCAAGTCGTTTTGTACTGTGATCGCTAATTGTCGTCAGATAAAATAATTGAGATTACATTACTCAATTTTTTTTACATATGGTGAGAGTTTTCTTGTGAATTTTCTGTGAAAATTTATATTAATCAAGTTTTTTTATGATTTTTTTGTAAATTTAATAAATGCGCATAAAAAATTGTAGTATTGTTAATTATAAGCTAGTAACAGTGGGAGCGATTAAATATGAAGTATTGAAAATAAATTTAAAAAAGTAATAGAGATTTGTAAGGATGATAGATTTTTTTTATGGGAAATGGCAACTCAACTTCATGTCGATTTTGAACATGGAAGTGAGCCAGATTGATAATCCTTAACATATAAATCACGTTGATCTATCTTTCTAACCACTTAACTATAGGAATATTATGAGTGTATTTTGTAAAAATAAAAATTAAGTATACCTTATTTCATTAATTCATAAATTAGTTTAATCAATAATATAAAATATATTAAAACAATTATTTTAAATACTTTTAGGACAAATAATAATAATAATAATAATAACTTCTACTTTATTTAGTTTTTATTATTATTATCCTTCGTATCTTAATGTCTTTTTTTTATCTTTAGTCTTTTACCTATTATTATGTTTTTTTAATTTTATAAAAAAATTATTGCATCATTTTAGTATTTTAGGTATTTTTTTAAAAAGTTATGTAATTTAAATTAAAAAAACTAACATTACAAATGAAAGTTATTATTGTTTTATTATATGATGTTATGTGAAATTTACATACATTAAAAACTTTAAAATGAATTTTTAAAAATTAACATATTATCTAAAAGAAATAAAAATTTAAAAATAATTTAAAATAAATAAAAATTAAATTAAATTAATACTTATTACACCAACTAATTTAAATAAATTTATTTATTGAAATAAAAAATAAACTCTATTGGCTAAGGCGATGTAAATACAACAACAAAAAATTAAATATAAATACATTGTTGTCCAAGATCCACGCAATAAGCAATAAGATCACATTGCTACAATAAAAATAAATAAATAAATAAAATTATACACAGATAATATTTGAGTATTAATCCAGCTGAGGCTACGTTTTAAAAGTAATTACAAAATTCATTTTATTTGCATATCTGACCCACACACACTGCCTTTTTAATTATTATTTTATTTGATCTTCATTAAATGTGATTTTAGAGTGGGTTTGAACTAAGTTATTTATTTGGCAAATTCTCCCCTCCACCTTCGTACCTTTCTGATATACCTTCATATAAATGGTTAAAAGTCAATTTTGATTTTTCTTTTTTAAATTTTAAACAATTCTAAATCAATCATAACTCCACATTTTTATATGTATCCTTATATTTTCTTGCAACCACAATACTTTCATCATTTTTCAGTTATAACGTTTGAAAATTCCATTATTTAATCATGTGTGAAATGATTGATAAAAAAATTCGTTGTATTCGACATTTTTCAATGTGAAGATAATTTTTTAGTTTTATACTTTATTTTTGTAATTCGCTGTTTTCTTTTTCTAAGTTTTATACTTCAAAAAATAAAAAAACTAACAAAAATAAAAACACCATAAAATTTACCTTAAAAACCAATTCATCACCACCTACTATCATTCACTACAAACAACCATAACCACTTAAAAAACAAAACAAAAAAATACACCCTACTCTCCACCATACTCATAAGGATATTATTAAAATTAAAAAAAAAAATATAGAAATACACTAAAATTTGCTTCATTTATTTTATGCCTCCTACCTAACATTTTTGTGGGATAGTTAATCTGCATTTTTCGTGTAATGAGTCATCTTATTTATTTTTATACAATGTGATACTTTCTTGAATTCATATCAAGGTATATCAATATAAAATGCTATAAAAACATATACCATAAAACTTTCATGATCTGACATGATAAATATACATGTAGTATCTATTGTATACCAAAACGTGCATATCTTAACATATGATTTGATCCTCTTTATGAGAAAAATAAATAAACATATATAATATGATTCTCGTGATCAAACGTTTTCTTTTCATATTCTTATTTTGAGAACGTGTAACCAATAGTTATTATATATATTTTAAAATGATTTTCATACCCAAAAAAAAATATTATTTTCATTGCAATAAGATATTGGTGGGTTTATTTGGTGATATAATAATTCTATTTTCTTCATATCCATGGCGGCAAGTAGACTTAAATGGTACTTCATAAATCCAATTTATGTTTCCTTACAGATTTTACACGCAGATTTCGTGCATCCTGTTTAGAAGTCGATCATACTTTATAGAAATATTATTAGACAACTTTGTTTAACACCTAGATCATAAAAGACTTTAACATAAAAGTCAAGATTTTAAATTTTAAATAAAATTATAAACTATAAAAAATAAATAATGATTTTATTTCAAAAATAACTTTTACATTAACAATTTTTTTATAATAAATTGTTTATAAAATTCTTACATTATGAAATTTTTTAAAAATATATCATAACCTGACTTTAATTAAATTTATTTACAAAATTATTAAAAAACTATATCATCGTACTTACTTACAATGCAAATCTTTTCACACCCAAAAGTCAAATATATATTTAATTAAAACTTTTCTTGCATCGTGCCACGACTTCAAGCAAGCTAAATCACATAAGGGTTTACAAATTAGATGAAATATTAAGTTTAAACATAACTAACTAACTATCTATAATATCGGCAGGTTCATTTCAATACAAAATGGTTACTTCTATAACTTTATGTTAGATGGACAATACTTTTTTTGTGTAGCTTATATATTTTCTAATTAGATTAATAAAATAGAGTTGTTAACTTTGTTTTTATTTATTTATTTAGGAAAACTTTGTCTCTCTTCTTTATATTTTAAAGAGTGTAATAGTTTGTTGTATATTTTATTATAGATTACCAATTTTGTATAGTTCTCATGTGTTCTTTATATTGTTGAAAAATATTTATAATTTTTAAATAAATTACACTGACATTCTCTAATGGTGTCTTAATTTTTAAATAAATTACACTGACATTCTCTTTTTAGTTTATTGATATATTGCATACAATTCCATATTTTATTAAGATTTAAAATCTCTTAAAAGAAAAAATGATATAATATTTCTTAAACAATTAGAACGTTAAAGCAATGTTTATTAAAAGAATTGAAATAGTTAATATAAGGATGGGAGAGGTATGAAGAAAAAGTGAAGTAAACATGAATAGGTGAAGTGTTATATACTCTTGATGTTATTGTGCCTTCAATTTTACAAATGCCTTCTGTAACACGTTCTTGTGCACTTAAACATGGTTTGATTTTGTGTAACAGCAGCTTTTACACGATAATGCAAGGAAAACCAGATCCCTCCGCCACCTACCCTCTGTCATATACACAATCAAACATGATATTGATGGAAACCCCCAATTGTAGTCCTGCTCCTTTGATTATGCAGTCCAACCATGAGTTTGTTGCCACTGTTGAGGAAGAAAGAAACACAAGTACTAAGAGAAAGGAAGAAAGGATCTTCCTGACATGGGAAGATTTGCAGGTCACAGTTCCAAATGGAAGGAAAGGTAGGAAAGCAATTCTTAAGGGTCTAACTGGTTATGCCAAACCAGGGCAACTCTTGGCAGTAATGGGTCCTTCTGGCTGTGGCAAATCCACACTTCTTGATGCTTTAGCAGGTAAATGCATATTAATTCTATTTTCTTTGTACAATTGGAATATCATTGGATCCTCATATCATTGGTAAATGCATACTATTAATGTCAGCTACTGTTAAATTTATGGATATTATCACTTCCATGTAGTATCACTGATACTACATTCGTGAAGCATGTTAACATGTAGGTTCGTTGTTATGTTTTGGTTTTACAAGTTCTACAATTCCTAAACCTCATGAATGTATTTTGTATTTATATAAAAGTTGAAATATGTCTCATTTAATTTTTACTGATAAAAAAAATATGTAAAGTGTTGGTGAAACATTAAAAGACTGCATAAAACTGAGTTTTTTTTTAAGGAGATAGAGTGAAGATTTAACAATATAGACATATTATCATCTCTAATTCAAATATTTTATCCATTTTATATATATATATATATATATATATATATATATTACTCAATTATTTTATTGAATTCCTAACAAAAATAACATCAATAAAAATATAAAAAATAATCATAGTTGAATTATAATAATATAAAATGAAGGTGATAATAATAATAATAATAACATTAGAATAATTTCATAAATTTATAATTGAGTTTTAATTTGAAGTGTATTAGCTTTAATATTAACTCAATTTTCAATAATATACTAATTAACAACTATAAATATATTTTATTCTTTAAAGTGTGCATCATTATATTTTAGAAAAGTTAAATCCTTCTAAATAACTTTTACGTGGTAGATATTTGAGGAAGTAATACTCGTTTTTTTTAATAAAGTTTAGTTTAATCCATTTCTACCGGACAATTTTTTGGACTGTTAATTAATAAAAAAATACATTTATAAAATATAATTTCAAAATATTAACAATATATATCAATACTCTTCAACCACTTGTGTAAAATATTAACTAGTTGTTTTCGTTTGGAAAGAAGCTTGTTCATTCATTTATGTAACAAACCTACGAGAAGGTTAAAATAAACAATTACTCTATAGTTTTACACAATTCGATTATTTTTATACAGTTTATTTTTTGAACCTTCTTCTCCATAGCTAAACGTATTTGAAAATTATTTTTAATGGCTACTATTTCAATAATTGAAACCATATGAAATTATTAAATTTTACGAAAATAAAATTAAACTTAGTTTAATGGTCTGGACCAAAACCTAAAAGTTAGAATATTAAGAAAATAGTAAAAATATGTTAGCACTCATGACTATGTGGTAAATTTAATATTATTTTATCTCTACTTCCTCTCATTCTCTTTAGAATTATAAGAATTTGAAAACAAACTATTTTCAAAGCATCATTTTGATAGAAAAAATGTGGAGGTTTAGTTTATCCTTGTGAAAAATCTGCAGGGAGACTGGTTTCAAGCTCAAAGCAAACAGGGAAAATTCTAATTAATGGCCATAAACATGCACTGGCTTATGGAACATCTGTAAGTGAAATCCCTCAAAGGCTTTTGTTTGAAGAAAAGGCAAGAACATCCCAGGAACCACTATTTGAAGGAAATTCAATCTCATTAATCTCTTTTTCTTACCTTGTGAAACCAGGCATATGTAACACATGATGATGCTGTTGTATCAACATTGACAGTAGGAGAAGCAGTGTACTATTCAGCTCATCTCCAATTTCCAGACTCAATGTCCAACAGAGAGAAGAAGGAGAGAGTAGACTTTACAATCAGACAAATGGGTTTACAAGAGAGCACAGACACAAGGATTAAAGGGAAGGGTTCTAAAGGCCTTAGTGAGGGGCAAAAGAGGAGACTAGCCATTTGTATTGAGATTCTTACAAGCCCCAAACTTCTCCTTCTTGATGAACCAACTAGTGGCCTAGACAGTGCAGCTTCCTACTATGTCATGAGCCGAATTGCAAGCCTAAAGATAAGAGATGGCATCGAAAGGACAATTGTTGCATCCATCCATCAGCCTAGTAGTGAAGTTTTTGAGCTATTTGATCATCTTTGTCTTCTGTCTTCAGGCGAAACAATATATTTTGGCACCACTTCTGCTGCAACCGAGGTTAGTAGCTGAATTAGTCATAAACGTTGTATATAATTAAGAACAAATTCATTTGAGATAATAAATTGTAATTAATTGTATTCTTGATTGAATGTAGTTCTTTGCTTCAAATGGCTTTCCTTGTCCATCTCTCCACAACCCTTCTGATCATTTCTTGAGGATCATAAACAAGGATTTCGTACTGGTGAGAACATTAAGATGCCAATGCTTTAGAGCTGGCAACAAAACCTTGTTGATTAATCTTTATTATTTTCAGGGTGATAAAGAACGCTTCCACGTAATAGTACCCAAAGAAGAAGCAGTGGATACCCTTGTGAAGTTTTATAACTCTTCTGAAATTAGTAACCAAGTTCAGAAAGAAGTAGCAGCAATAGGTGAAAGTGTAAGTATAATATAACATATTGCCCGGGTGAACTAAGCCAATTAGAACAAGGATTTTATACATGAAGGACTAACTTTTTGATGAATTTAGGAATATGGTTTCATGGGGAGCAGCAAAACACAAACTGCATTTCTTACTCAGTGTCGCGTTCTTCTGAGAAGATCTTCAGTGCACTTGTTTCGTGATGTAACCAATTATTGGTTGCGTCTAGCTATGTTTACTGTAGCAGGTATTAGTATGGGAACTATATTCTATGACGTTGGTTCAAGTAATTCATCTATACAGGTAAAGTAGATAAAGTGCTTCAGAGTATGGCATTTAAAGCATAACATATATAATAATAATTTCTTTTCTTCATGCATATTTCAGGCTAGAGGGGCACTGGTCTCTTTTGTTGCTACAGTCCTAACTTACATAAACCTTCTTGGTGGATTCCCTCCATTTGTGGAACAAATGAAGGTAAAAAGGCCATTCAAAATGCAATTATCAACATGCACATGCTTGTTCCAACCACTCTATAATCCAAACTAGATTAGGATTGAAGAATAGCTTTGATAAAAGAAGAAAAAAAAATGTGATTATTCCTAACATGGTTTTGTTTCTGATTCAGGTATTTCAACGTGAGAGATTGAATGGGCACTATGGTGTTGCTGCTTTTGTCATTAGCCACACGCTATCACCGATTCCATATATGGTACTGATGTCAGTGATTCCTGGAGTGATCACTTATTACCTTTCTGGGCTTCATGCAGGACTTGAACGTTGCATCTACTTTTCTAGTGTATTACTTGCATGTATACTGTGGGTTGAGAGCCTGATGATGGTTGTTTCAAGTATCTTCCCAAATCCCAACACTGGCATCACAGTCTCCGGTGGAATTATGGGAGTGATGATTTTAACTGGTGGATTCTTTCGCCTTCCAAATGATCTTCCAAAACCATTTTGGAAATACCCTATGTACTATGTTTCCTTCCACAAATATGCCTTCCAAGGATTGTTCAAGAATGAATTCATTGGTCTGAAGTTGACTAGTGATCGAGATGGAGCTACCTACATAAGTGATAAGGAAATACTAACAAAGACATGGCAAGTGGAAACGAGTCACTCCAAATGGGTTGATCTTGCTATCTTAATGGGAATAATTGTTTCATATAGACTTATGTTCTTGGCAATCACTAAGAGTAAGGAGAGAAGATAAAGAGCTAATTAATTGCTCAAAACTTAGGTCTTTGGACTTTTAAAAGCTCTCCACATAGTCTTATACTATAGAATTATTGTCTATGTTATTTTAGAGAGAAAATGTTCAATATATGAATAATACTTAATGCGATACAATTAATATAGCAGTTGAGTGTGAAACTTAAAAACTTTAACCTACACTATTTTGTTATTCTTTTACTAATGTAATTTCACTTATTAATTATTAAAATAGGTAAATTTAAAAAGAAATATTAAAATAAATAAGTTGGGCCAATCTGTAGTTATCTTATGAAATTGCACACGAAAATAGCAAAACACACTACGGGTTACAAAATTGATATAAAATTAAATAATTATTAAGAAGTGGATTTTAAGTCTAACTCAACCTTATAAAATCAGGTTTGCACCCACTTATATACTATGAAATGTTCTAATTTCTAGTCGATGTGGGATCTCCATCACGTCGAAGTTACAAACTCGTGTGTATGACTATATATTATGGATGGTCCGATAACAGTCCGATAGCGAGTGGCTTGATAAGGCCAACAAACAATCGTTCGGATAGGCTCAAAATGGCTCTGATACCATATTAAGAAGTGAACTTTAAGTCTAAGGTGAGGTTTGCACCCACTTATATATCTTCGATTCTATATTCATTTTATTTATTTAATATTTATATTATTAAACCTTAAATCCAATATATCAATTTCATCTCTGTCAAAAAAAAAAATTAGCTTAATTAATGAAAAATTAAAATTAAAAAAATGTATGCAAAATTTATAATTTATTTTCCAAAATTTAAGAACTGAAATTATAAAAAAAGATAAAATAAAATAAGAATATGTATTCGAAATAAGAAAGGTCAAAATTATAATTTAGCTAAATGTTTTAAAGTTTCAAATTAACTAAGGAGTACTGGTTGTTCTTTCACTTCCATATGTTCTTGTGTTATTCCATGGCAGTTACTTCCTCGGCCTCACAATGTTATGCAAAGATCAAATTGTCTCTATTATTTTTTAAAATTTCTAAAATGCACTTGAACTGTATTTATTTTCTTGCATTCTGAATTATGGAATCCAAAAAAATTTTGGATTGGCACTTCCAGTAAAATTTCAGATCCACCAATCCATAATTCAAAATATGCATTTCACATTTAAAAATCCATCATTCAAAAAAAAACATTCTGGATTCACCAATCCGTGACATAAATATGTATTCTGGATTCAGAAATTCATAATTAAAAAAAAAAAAAAAAAAAAAACATTTTTGATCCCCCAATCCGTAACAAAATTAGGTTTTCGGATTCAGCAATCCAGAAATCAAGAATTTATGCAAAATTTGCTTCCAAAACACCCCCTCATCTCGAAAAAAAATGATTCAGTTTTGGATTAATGAATCCATAGCACACTCCCAGATCCCGATTTCCGGTAACCACGGTGCCATTTTTCAAATAAAAGGTCAAGGCAAGTTTTGGAATTTAAAAAATTGTGGGGGTGCAGGAAGAAGAAGCCTCAGCCCATTAATCATTTGCACCGTGGATCCAAGCCCGTTCTTGGACTGGGCTTTAGGGCTTATTATGACACGACTAGGTTCGGCCCATATTGATGGTTTCTGAGCTCAATTATTGTTTGTTGGTCCATGTTATTATTTTCGCTTTAGTTAGATAACAAAAATCTAAGGTGGTGCACAAAATAAAATTCAAAGTATTTTAAAATTTTGTAGATATTATAATTTCATGTCGTAAATGTCCCACTCATATTCTAATTCAAAAATAATAATAAAAACATAAAACGATACCAAAATTAAAATAGTTGTTTAGTTAAACCAAATTTTACAATCAAATATTTTGTTTATGTAAAATCAAATACTTTTCTAGGTAATTAACTTGACTATGAATCTCTTATAAAAATCAATTAGTATTTCTAATTATAAAAATAAATAAATTTACCAAATCTCCTAAGTTTTATTGAAACCAATTATTTTATTAGTAGTCGTAAGTTTGTTGAACATTTCTTTTGATTAAATATGTTTATTAAAACCTTTAATCAGATAATGTTATTTCCCTTTTGTACAATATATTTTATTTTACAACCCATTGTAAGTGTATTGTTATGTTATTTTAAATTTACCTTTCCCTCTCACTTCCATGTACTGTAGGTTTGTATTTTATTTTTTTTTTGTATGTTTCATTTTTAAGTTGAAAAATACGTACATGTCTGTATTTTAAATTTATGTTTCCTACTTCCATGTACTGTATGAATGTAACCCATGAACTAACAACACCTAATGTTGTTTTGCTTTGTAGATTAGTAGCAAGCATCAAAAGATAAGGCTTACATTATTTTAATAAATGACAATATTAACATAAATTTTATAAGTGGTTCCACGAAATTAAATTGAAATATATAATCATTTTAGATTAATTATATTATAGTTTGAGTAAACTAAATCAAAATGATTTTTTTTAATGGTTCTAATCATCATTCATGCATAGTTCGTTGCATTAATTAAGTTTGGTGATGAGCCAACAAATTTCTTAATTTAATAATGTCTTTAACTAGTATAACTAATGATATGGTGCATGCATGCTAGAAATATTTGGACTAATAATTATACTATATATGTCTGTTGGTTGTGAGTCAAAATAAGAGCCACAAGAGGTATAGAAAACAAAGAAGATGGAAATTTAAAGGAGAAAGTTAAAAATGAAAAATACACATATATATATATATATAGACACATCAGAAAATATTCTTATTACACGATGAGACTATCCCGACTAAAATAAACACACACACGAAAACACAACATACAATAAATGAAAATAGGTAACTTAAATTTAAATATAATCTACTTGAAAAATGATAGGTATTTTTGTTACTTCATGTAAATTAAGTTCATGTTGTGTTAGGGAATAGAGGTTTTCATTTTCATTTCAAGTCTTTTTCTTTCACAAATAAAAATTAAACACATAAAAAGGTTTATGCTAACTAATTCACACCTTTTTTTTAACTAATTAATTTATACTCTTGATTTTCAGTTGTTGATAATTAATCATGTTCTTATCTAAAAAATAGTAATAATGTATAAGAGTTCTCTTTTTATTTGTCTTTATAGGTGACATCTTATTCATATTTTTTTTATATAAAACTCTTGTGTTAAGCATTATTATAAAACTTGACATCTCATTTAGACGGACACATCAAGTAACAACAATTATCTACCATCACATGAAAAAAGTATTATAAAAAAAAAATACAAGAAAATATGGAGGGACTAGACCAAAACTCATATATTAAATAAAACGGTACATAGGTAATATATACCTATTAAAAAAGAACTCTAAGAAAATACTAGATAGAAGCCTATAATATCAATAAAAATAGCCTCTATGAATAAAGCCTAAGTTAGCAAGTTTATCAGCATATGCATTCCCTTTACGAAAAATGTGAGAAATCTTAAACCTAATTTTCCCACAGTAGTTAAGACAAGTTTTCCACCTATTACAAAGCATTCAAGGAATATTAGTCCTAACCGTAAATGCATCACAAACCAAGGTAGAATCACATTCAGTCATAAACTAGTAAGATGAATCTTTTGAGCTTGTTTAATAGCATGTATAACTCCATAAAACTCAGTTATTAAAGTAGTCTGAACATCAAGGAAAGTAGAGAAACCACCAATAAATTTCCCCATACTCTCACGGAAAATACCACCATAAGTAGCAAAACCAGGAGAATCCCTAGCAGCACCATCAGTGCTTATTTTAACCTAACCTAAAGAAGGAAACTCCCATCAAACTAAAAAAGGAGAGATAGAATTTTACCACTACGAGTATTAATACCAAAAAAACTTAAGCACATTGAAATCAAACATATCCTTACGAATAGAATTTTTAGATGAATTATCCACTTGACAAATGATCAAAATATCCTATAGAAACATCAATTTTAACCTGAAATCTAACATAATTTCTCATACGTCATATCATCCAAATAGAAAAAATTATCACAGCATTTACTAATTTTTAAATAATCTTATTTTCATAGTTAAAAAATTTAAGCTCTTTTGAAATTTAATGTGTTAAATATTTGTTAATATTCCTTTCTTAATGGGAACATAAAAGTATAAAATGACTGAAAATTTGGAGTGTAAATTTTTCTGTCACTCCATATCATATTCTTTTAGTTTGAGACTACACTTAAAATGATATAGTTATTTTTAAATCTTGATTTGACAATTATTTATACAGTTAGATAGTTTTTTTAATTTATATACATCTTTCTTTCATAAGATTCTAAGAAAAATTTTAAAAACAAAGTTATAATAAAATTATGAGTTATGAAACATACAAATATATCATATCCGATTATTGATTCTAACAATATTTTCAAATAAGAAATTTGTTCATTTGAAGGTGTCTCTCAAAATACTTGATGAGTTGAAAGTGTCTCTCAAAATACTTGATGACGAAACAGATTTTCCTTTTACATTCATTTCATCTCATAATTTAATTTTTGTATCCATTTTATTTATATTTGTTTTAAATGTTTTTATTAATATAATTTATTATATCTGTCAATTATTTTCTTTTTTTTACATGATTTTTTTAGTACTTTCCTACGGTTTAACATCACAAATCTCATTATTCAAACTAAATAAATTAAATTAATGTGTTTTTTAGTTTAATAAAATTCAATCTATATGTATAGGTTGACGGGTAGATAGTTTAATTAATTCGAATGATATTTTCACTTTATTTTTCGTTCGTACTTCTAGTTTCAAAATACACGTTCTTCGATATTTTTCAATAAAAATATAAAAATAAAATTATTTTATAATATTTAAATAAATATAAATTTATTTTATAAACTGATTTTATTAAATTAAATTAAATTTAAAGTTCACTTATTTTTTTATACATATGATTATTAGTTATTATTTTTTTCAAGTTGAAATCACTACTATTAGTTAATTGACGCCCACTTGATTAACATTAACATTGTATAATTTATATTATTTTATCAGTTGGTATGCAGGTGACATGGTGCTTTCAACTGAGATCTCATATTGAAGCCTGCGTTGATTCTATTCTTGGACAGTGTTCATCTATGGAGACTCCAATAAAATGTCTACCAATCATTTTTCTTTTTTCTAGTACCATGTCTGGTCCCACTGCTTGTTTCTCTCTGACTTTAATCGACCAAATTAAAAGACTTTGATGTTAATCCTTTTCCTAACCATAGAAAGCAGAAGAAGAAACAAATTTTAAGTTCAATCAATGGTCACAAATAATTGATTTAGGTTTTTAACTTGCTAGCTACTATTCTATCTTCAAATTAATTTCAATTTTCTTAAGCAGATTTAAACATGTGGTCTTCAAAATAAGAAAGGCAGAAAATTCTTACTTTTGAAAGATTACTTTGTTTATTTAGATTAAACTGGTACAAAGTTAATTACATTATGTAATTAATTAATAATCATCTTTGCTCTTTGTCCCAAAAATACCAGTAGCTATAAAAACAGACTGGCCAGTGATAAAGACAGCATGTGACTAAGTCAAAATATATACACAAATTAATAGATAGATACACTGGACTCAATCTTCTTAAATAAATATTAAGTTTAAAATTTATAAATAAAAATAAAATCACACTTAAAATAAAATACTTTGCAAAAAAAAAAAAACTCACTAAAATTAGTGACTAATCAAATAAATAAATATCCATACCGACATGTTATTTAATAATAAAGTGTATGAGGAAGTACATGGATAAGTGATGAGTCTAATTGGTGTTTAAGTTGTCAATTCACTACTTGTGCTTAATTAATCTTCATTGTGTTTTCAATTACAGTTTCTTCCATTGATGGGGTCTTTGGTATTCAATTTCCCTTCAATTATGAAGCTCTAGGGTATGTTGTACCATTCAATCATCTATCTAGTCATTTGATAAGACATGTTCTTTTATCTATAAAACTCAAACTTCTAATATTTAAAAAAAAAAATCTGTATTTAATAAATCAACGAAATATTAATTTAAAATGAAAAATATTTTGACATTTGAAAATTACATTAACCACGTCTAAAATATGAAACCAAACATAATATGGTACTTTTCCCCTAAATATTTCTTCTTTTTTATCAATTAAATTTTGCAAATAAAAAGTCTATATGTATTAAATGTATTTATTAATTGAAAAATAACAAAAGAAAATAAATCATTTAAATATTAAAATTAATTAAACATTTTTAATTAATAATTTGTTATAAACCAAAGAATTAATACTTTGTAACAATACATACTTAAAGGGTTTTTTTAAAATATATTATATATGTTATGTTTTATGCTGGTGAGCTATTTCTTCTTATTTTTATCATTGTGAATAATTTGGTAATTTATCATTATTTGCCGGTTTTCTAATTTTCAATTGTCTCATTTAGACAAGATGTTCAGTATCTCTTTACTTGCAAGTTGAGAAAATAATTTAGATCTTTTTAGTAAAATTAATTATGATAGTGTAACTAGTAGACGATGGGTTAGTTTTTAGTTGATAAATTAGTTTTTAACTCATTTAGTTTATAAATTTGGAATTGATAAAATAACTATTGCCTTAAAAAAAATTAGTAAAACTAAATGATAAGCTAATTGGTGATGTAAATGAAATAAAAGGACATAATTATATAAGTTTACATGATAATTTAAATTTTTATTTTATAATTATGGAATTATAATTTTAGATTTTTTTTAAGTAATTATATTTTTATTCTTCTCTTTATTTTTTAAAAATTGTATATGTTTCTTTATTTGAATAAGTTCACCAAATGGATATTAATCAAATTTCATTTTTATTTATTTTATAAATTATTTTTTATTTATAAATTTAAACTACTATAGTATTAAGTTTTTTTATAATTTTCATAGTGTGTAATTTTCATATATAATCATAGAATGAAACACTCTTTGATTCAATTTGTAATGTTAATTTTTTTAATTCAAACTACATAAAAAAATTAAAAATTAATCTAGCAAATATTAAGAATAATGCAGAAATTAATTGTCTCGATGAAATTAAAAATACATATATAGTATTAGAGAAAGGAAATTAACGATAATAAGAAACATAATAAAATGATAATAATAAAAGACGATTAAATAAATTATAATTTAAATAAAATAGCTTGTAGCTTATAAGTTAAAAACTCTTAAAATAAATATTAAATACTTTTATATTAGTGAAATAAATTTATAAACTAATTAATAGGCCATAATCTAGTTAAATAAACTAATAGATAATTTATTAACCTTCTCAAACGCTCTGTCAATACTTACGTTGATATTTGTATTAATATTATATATAGAGAGAGATACACTCATTATTCAACGAGATAAGACACATTTAAAATTCATATTTCTCATTATATTCTAAAATAATATCTAAATTTAGACCCAAATCTTTATAAGATAATGTTATTTATATGGAAAAAAAATATATGCAATGCAGAAGTATTTAAAAATTAATAAAAAAAAACTCTAAATAAGATAACTATTATAATAGAGAAAGAAAGAAAAAGTATAAAAATATACTATATACACAATATTCTATAGTCTATAGATGACACTTAATCCGTGAATGAAGGAAAAAAACTGTTAGCTTTGGTATTGAAAAAGAAAATTACTTTTTTTAATTACAATTTATTATCTAGTCTTCCTCTTTCTTTAACATTTCCATTCTCAATTTTCTATCTCAAATTTAAATATCAAATTTAAAAGTTTAATTAATACAAATAATTGAACAATTAATTTCCTATTAAACTATCATAATTGGTCCTTATAATTGGTACTGTGAAGGTCAAAGTGGATGCAGAAAGTGTGATGTGGGTCAGTGACTCTGAATTCTAAGATCTCAATTATTGGGTGTTACCACTGTTTAAGCCTGTTTCTGTTCATATTCAATTTTCGTGGCCTCACTGTTCTTTTTTATGTATGTCAAGGTCATTGTATAGTACATACACTCTTTTTTAAAGAATAACGACTAATATAAAACTTAATAGATGTACAGAAGAAAAAGATAAACAAAAAAGTGATAGATATAATCACAAATAAATAAACATTTATAAATAATACAGAAACATATATATAATTGAATTATCAGTATGATTTTTATCAAATATTATATTATTCAATATATTAAAATTGATACTTCTTTTATATAAATAGAAGTTGACATAATATATATTTTCCACAACACTAGCGGATAACTTCTTCAAAACTATGTAAATCCTAAATAAGTGTTGACAGCATATTTAAATTCTTAAATTGCTACCATCATGTCAGCATAAGTACATACCCAATACTTAAAACTTTCTTATTTAACATTCTTGTGTTGCAGCATTGATAGTGCACAGATAGGCACCTGCTCATATATACTCCAGTAAATGGTAGACATTCACATTATTCTTCAAATCATAATTTTCTAATTATCAGAGATAGAAAAATATAATAAGATACCATCTGCAGTTAAACTATGACTCTATATTTTACGAGTTCTACTTTATATTTTACGAGTTCTACTTTGATATTTAATGCTCACATTACTCACTTAGGACTGCATGCAATAGTTTAAAGTGAGAAAACTGAAACATGCCGGAAAGTAATATCTATTTTCTTATTGCCAGAAACACTTTCTTCTACTCAAGGATTAAGTTGTTTCTACCATGGTGAAAGCTATCATGAATTCAAACTATTGGAATTATTATGAAACAGATTCTCTAACATCTCATTGTCTCAAAGGAGTAAAAAATATCTTATTAAGGATTTACCTCAAGCGGTGGAACAACACGAAATTGTCTTAACCTCAAACTCTCACAATAGAACTTCTCAAGCTTCCTCAAACCACTGAAATCAAGAACACAGTGTTGAGAATCATTCTGGAATCGTTAGGGCTAGACCTTCAAAAATAAAATTACACAACACACACCTCCATCAATATAACACACAGAAAAAAAGAAATTGAGATGGGACAAAACCTAGGGTTGAGTGTTCACAATCACAATCCCACAGTTTCATGGTCGCACATTCTCTCGATCGCGTTCTCACGGTCGCAGGCTCTCAACTTCTCCATCACGGTCGCGTTCTCACAGTCGCACACGTTCTCACACACTCTTCTCACGATCGCATGCTTTCTTGCGTTCTCAACACAGTGCTTAAGCTCGCACTCGAAAAGAGTTTTTATGCACGCACTGCTCAATGGCTTTGTTGAAAGCTTCAAAAAGTTTTTACTATTTTCTCCACGCACCCTGAGCAGTTTTCAAATAAATTAAAAATTATTTATTTGCGTAGGCTGAACCTTCACAATTTTATTATTTATTTAAATTTAATTTCAAAATAGATAACATGTGTTTAACCTTCAAATTTTTAAATTTGTATTATTATTTATATTTTCAATAGTGACCGTTTGACCAACGCAACCCTTTTTTTTATTTTTTTAAATTCTCTCACTTTTTTTTCGTAGTTAATTTTACTTTGAAAAATGTTTTATTAACACCCTCAGTCACTAACACAGACTTGACACCGCTTGCGTGGCATTAATTGACGCTGCTGACGTGACATTTGGTGAGGATGTGACACTAACTCTATATTATAATATATGACCCATAGCACACGCAAAACTGGTTACCCGTGTGTCTGTAAGTGGGTTACTTATGTGACGTTTATGACCACCCACTCTTCATGAAAAAAAAAATCAATTTTTTTAATAAGAACCATATATTACATTGGTTAGATGGCTTAACCGATGTAATAACCCTACTAGAACTACCCATCCACAGGTTCTCCACATATACTGGCTCACGCAAAACTGGTTACCCGTGTGTGTGTCTGTAAGTGGTTATCTATGTGACATTTATGATCACCCACTCTTCATGAAAAAAATCAGTTTTTTAATAAAAATCATATATTACATTAGTTAGATGACTTAACCGATGTAAAAATCATATATTACATCGGTTAGATAGCTTAACTGATGTAATAACCCTACCAGAGCTGGTTACCCAGCCATAGGTTCTGGCACACGCAAAACTGGTTACCCGTGTGTCTGTAAGTGGTTACCTATGTGACGTTTATGACCTACCCACTCTTTATGAAAAAAAAAATCAATTTTTTTTAATTTGGATCATATATTACATCGGTTAGATGACTTAACCGATGTAATATGGGTCATTCTGAGTAAAAAAAAATATTACATCGGTTGTTTCTAAGAACCAATGTAATATATTCTTTTTTTACCCTATTTTGAAGTTCGCGCTGCTCATTCGCGCGCAATATCACTTTGTCACGTTCGCAGCGTCAAATGTGTGTCATGTGCAGAGGGTGTCAATATATGGGGACTCTTTTACTTTTTGGCGTAGTGATTAGGTATAGGTAAAAGTTATTTCATTTCATAAAATCATTAAATAACAATTAATTTAGAGATAATAAATAATTAATCGTTATATTGATTAAGTTAGATAATGTTTTATAAACTAAAACACTACTAATATTTAAAATAGTTTCTATTGTTAATAAAAGTCTATAAATTAGTTTCTAAATTCATTGTTAAGTATCAAAGTTTTAGCGGCTAACAACTTTAAATTCTAAGTTAATATTTAATTAAATTATTGACTAATTTATAATTTAAAGTTATTAGTAATTAATATTTTGATAGCTAATATTAAATATCAATTTAAAAATTATTTTATAAATTTTTATTACTAATAAAAACTACTTTATATCTATCTACTTTAGTCAATATAATGACTAATTATTGTTGATCATTAAATTAATTGTTATTTAATAATTTTTTATTATAATTTAAGTAATAAGGAATTTAGTTCTTTAATTCTTAGGTAAGATGTTAATTAGTCAATTATGTATAAGTAATAAGAATAGACATTACGAGAACTTTATTCTCCTCAGTTATGGTTTATATTTGACTTAAATATGTTTAGTTGAGGTGTAAAGTAATTTTAAACATCAAAAGTAGCAAACAAAACATAATTAATTTCCTTATTATAAAATAATCACTTTTCTAAAAAAAAGTAAAACGAAAGGAACAGTGATAGAGAGAAAGAAACCCTAGTCCGGTGTTGAAAGGAAATAAATTAATTTAGTAAGAAGATATATCAATAATATAAATATAAAAGGAGAAAATAACGTATAAAGCTATGTTGAATAAACTTTCCACATCTCTACATTTACGTTTTTGGAAGGAACGAGTGTTTCAATAATGTCGGTGACCACTCAAACATTCATTACATTAAGAGTGTAAAGTGTTTTTTATTTTTTTATCTAATTATAAAATTGTTCTTAATCTTACAAAAACATAATAAACATGATTCTTAATTAACAGCTACGGAGAAAATTTAAAAGATAAAACTTACTAATGTTTGGCTAGAATATGATTCTGCTTTGGTTTGTATTGTGTTTACGGCTAGAACTAATGTTCCTTAGATGGATGTTTCGTAATCGATGAAATACTTGTCTTAATTACTGTGGGAAAATCATGTTTAGAGTTACTCATATTTTTTTTTGTAAAGGAAGTGCGTGTGCCGATAAGTAGACTAATTTATGATTTATTTATAGAGAATTTTTTTCATTGGTATAATAGGCTACCATCGAGTTGGTTCTTAGAATTATTTATGAATATATATAGTCTATCTATGCATCGTTTTTGTTAACATATGAGTTTTGGTCTAGTCCCCCATATTTTTGTATCACTTTTTTTCTAATATTTTTTTCATGTGATAACAAATTATTGTTATTACTTGAGGTATCAACATAGTCAAGTTGCATAGTGGTGCATAACAAGAAAGCTTTTATTTTAAAAAGAAAATAGTTAACATTTTGAAGACTTTCTTTGGATTAAGCTAGGAGAGTTATGTATAAGTATGCATGGAAGTATGTCTACTAGGAGTGATTAAGGTTGTTATTATGTATAAGGGTTTATTCATATTTATTCATTTTTTATTGTTGATAAAAAAATATTAAAAAAAAATCTTGTATTATTTTTTGTTCTTGTATAGATTAAAAGACTTCATCCTCTTCTCACTAATTTGGTTTCGATCTCATATTAATATGAGGTGCTGGTAGGTCTTGATCTTAATCTCAAGTAATGTATTTATAAAAAGTTCTATGATGCTCAAATTAACTTTTCAAAAGTAAAAAATAATAAATATTATAATAAATATGTATTTTAGTTTGATTGTTATTAATCTATTTATAGAGTGATGTTGGATTTCTATATCAATTCAACTTAAATTAACACGAATATTACGTTTAATTTTTGTAATTAGTTTAACTTGATTTAATTACCATAAAATATAAGATGTTGTTTTAGGTGACTATGTTATCGAGATCAGTTTCGAATGCTTTATGGTTAGATTTTTTTGGCCTTCCGTAGTACAACTTTGTTGACCTTGAACTAGCTCATGTAACTCAAGTGTTTTGACATCTTTGGAGCATTATTTCGAAAGGGTGGTCTTTGGGGAAGGAGAAAGGAAGGAAGACAATAAGAAAAGGTGGAAGAAGATCTGAAAATGATGAAAAAGATGAGTTTTTTTGTCAAGTTGTTTTCTGGCCTTACTATACCACCACACCTAAAGAAGTTGGTATAATTCTGAAAAAGTGGGGGAAAATAAAAGAATTGGAAGCTTGCAGCTGTATGGGGTAGGTGACCCCTTGGTTGACTCTTTTTTTTTGCTGGGAATAGATGCCATGGTCCCCCAACTCTGAATTGGTCACAATTTAAATGTGAATCTATGACTACATATAGAAAGGCATGGGAGGGTAGGATTAAATTGTACTTCAAAAATGCCCCAAATGTAAGACAGCTGGAGGACCTCATTCCTCCATTATTATTATATTAAGATTCACTTGTGTTGCTTCAATTTTGTTTTGTTTTCCCCCTAAGGTCACAATAGGTGTGCTCGATTTGGTGATGGTGGGTTTCGTTTTTATTAAATCATCAATGCTCTCACTCTCTTCCAATCATAGGCATGCACAATAATGTTCTCACACGTATTGTAGACCCCTTTCATAAATGCACTAGCCGTAGCCCATGACTCACACTGCCCTAAAATAATGACCTACACAAATCTCACATTGCACGCCACGCCGCAACCAAACACCTCAAATCAAATACAATACCAAATTAGTGTCCCTACTTACTCAATTTATATCAAATATTAAACAAAATCATAATCTTATGTTACATGGACACTGGAAACACATTGATATTCATCTCATTTTTGGTGTGATCTTAAAAAGGAAGGAGTTAATTATGTAGTTAATTTTTTTATTGAACTCAAATTTAAGTTGTAGATGTTCTGACCAAACCTCTAAAGTTAGATGATTTTTTAAGCATTAAGCTTGTTTAGAGTTTGTTATTAGAAGTAAATTGTTGTTAGATTTAAAGGGGAGAATAATGAGATAATTTTATTGTTTGAGTACTTATCTTCTGTTAAAATAATTCATATTAATTAGGATTATATGTTATTGTTATTTTTTGTTGATTCCAATTAACATGTGGCCATTTTTTTGGGTTAGAATTACATAAACATTATTTAAACTAAAAGTTTTAGTCATTTACATATACATGTCATTCACAAATTATTGTATTTTTTTGTTGGTTGAATTTCTTTATTTTCAAGAATATAAGACTAGATTCCATTTTTTTATGAGAAGTGGGGTTAAGGAGGTTGAGCTCATCTTTACATTTTGCTTGGATGGGATAATAGAAAATGTGGGAGCAAAAAATGAAGAGAATTGGAATAGAACATGACCTTATTTACATTAGATAAAAACATAATCAATTATATGGGACACTCCATAAAAAAAATGGGTTATTTGTCTACATAATCGAAATGGATCAGGTTGATATTATAAACTACATAATTGATGATGCATGCTACATGATAAATAATGAATCATGTAGCTATTAAAAATAATCCTTAATTTTACTACAAATCATGTGTGAGTGTTACTTTGGACAAAAAAAAAAGGAATTTTTGGATAAAGCAGTAAAGTCAATATGATATATATACGAGTTAAAACATCTCAAAAATTTGGTATAATGTTTTTCTTGCAAATATAATAAATATAAACTCACTATTTATATTAAAAATTCAATAACGAAGTTTTAGTAAATGTAGTTTTTTTAATGATTATTCAATAAAAAATTAGTCAGGATATTTTTAATATGCAACTTAATTGAACTCAGATAACCCAACTTTTTATAATTAATTTGGCAACACCAATTATTGAAATTGAGTTCAAAGAAGCTCTAAATCTTTCAGAATGAAAATTAAAATCTATAATTTAAATGAATGATTAATTGGATGAGTTGTTTGATTTGGCTTCATACTTAGCCTTTCAACCAGTTCTGTCGTTCTGATGTGAAGGGCCAAACCATGACGTACAGTAGGTGGAGCACCATTATTGCTAACTACAGTTTTCCTTTTTCTTTCTTCTATTCTTTGTCCTTCTCATACGTTCAAATTATACAAGTACTACTTCACAAGTACACATTTCAAATTTATCCTTTTTACTACGAAAAATAATATTAAAAATGTGAGCAAACGATAAAAGCAAAAAAGCACATTGAAATCCAAAAGCTTCACTGCACAATTCCAAAACCATGAAAAAAAGGTAAAGAAAACGTGAGTAGAAAAGTGATAAAACTAGAAATGTGACATTTATGTTTATTAAAAAAAGTTAAGCTTTTCCCTTTTACGCATCTGGTCATCGAAAAACAGCTTTCAAAGGAACTGTAGCATTCATGCACTTATTTTTTTGTTAAATGAACCTGTCCAGTTGGAGCAGACATTTTGCGGGTGAGTTAGTACTAAGAGGAGGATGTGAGTGACACGTGATGTTTGGCTTATCCATTGCAAAAACCATATTCAAATCAAAGTTTTGTTAGCTCCGTGTGTTGCCGACGACCACTCTCCTTTTCTTCACTCACGCAACACGTGACTCTTCTTTCACCTTTTTCTAACCCAAACTTCTCACTCTTCCTTTTCTCTCTTTTCATAACATCATATAAACCCCAACTAAACAAAAACTCAGAAACCTCACTTCAAATTCAAATCCCCTTCCTTAGCTTTCCACTTTTCTCTTCTCTCTCCATCTCCCTCAAACAAACTGCCTTAAATTTCCTTTATGTTCTTTCCATCTCTCTCAACTTATTACTTCAATTTAATTATTCATTTCAAATCCAACCTTCTATTTATTAAATATATTATAATACTCTATTATTCTCACGCTGCTTAGAAATTTCAAACTTCATTTATAATATATAAATATATAACAGAGTGTAAATATTATTTTATAAATTAATTTTATAAGATTAAATTAAATTTAATTCTTAAAATGATATTTAGAATTTATCTTAATGTGTTTATCATGTTCTAACTATTCATAAATATTTAATTAATATTTAATTATATACACAAGTTGATACTCTCACCCAAAAAAATTATATGGTGATCATATATATCAGAATATATAAAATAAGTTAACTAACTTAGTGAATAAATTTTATAAGATTGAGTTATACTTAAATTTATTTTTTAAATATTTTTAACTAAATTTTATTTTTTTAATATAGTAAATTAACTATAAGTGTACTCTTAAAATAATACATCTAATTAATGTTAAATTCAATGAATTTAATATTAGACCAAAAATATACTCACAGTGGAACTTTCTTCTTTTAATAAAATAATGTTTAGTTATAGTTTAATAGGATAAGATCCGTTAATATAACCTGCCTTTTAAACGAATTTTAATTTAAAATAGATTTGTATGAATAGTCGTAATCCGTACTTATAAAGATTTTAAAAAAAAAATTAATATGCATATATATAATAACAATTGATTCAATCTATTAAACTCTAGACTAAATTAAGTTTGGTGATGTAAAACTCATGGTTAATTCATTAAAATCTATAAGTAAAATTAGTTTAACCTAAGATATATATAAAATATAATTACAAATTTTATTATTAATTTTCTCTAACAGGTAAATTAATTATGTGATATAACAATGTTTATATTATAATTTAATTACAAATTTATTGTCATTTTTTATTTATTTTGAAGTTAAATTTATAATTTTAATTTCTTCCAATTTTTTCACATTTAGTTACTAATTTTTATATTTTTAATATTGTTTGCTATAGTTGGTAAAAGATTTACTAATGCTGTTTTTTTTTTTAATGGCACAATATTAATTTTTAATTTAACAACTAATATTTTCATATACAAAAAATATACTAAAATATCAGACGCTTTTTAAAAAAAATACACTATATTCTAAGAATATCATGTAGAGAATGTACAAATTTATTTAAAATAAAATAAAATTCAATTAAAAATAATTAAGGTGGAATAAGTGAATCATGACTTTTTGATATATATACCCAACTTATTCACAATAAACTGATCGAACTTATCTACACTAGTGAAAACATAGGTGTAATGTATTTACATTTTTTTTTTTAACTTCTTCGATGATAGAAATTTAACATACATACATAAGATGATAGAAATTTAACATACATACATACATTCATAAATAATTTTGGATGAGTCGAAATTGAAAAACAAAAAATAACATGTCAAATAAAAATGATGAATTGATTAATCAACCTCTTTTTTCTTCTCCTCTTATATGAGTTTCTCTTCTTCTTCGAGCTTTTTTCTCTTCTTCCGTTGGTGGTTTTGGGATTGGAGAGTGTGATGATGTTCGCGTAAGGTTATGATTCACTTGATGGTAAATACAAAAGAATGATGATTTTACCAAAAAATTATCAGTTGCTTGAAATGGAGTGGAAAAAGTGATTGAAAATAGAGGTTATTTTATTTTATATGTGAGATTTGGTGTGAGAATCTGTTGTTGCCTTACAATAAGGAATTAAGGGAAGAGTGTGAAGTTAGTTTGCATATAAAAACTATTCCTTAACATTATTTTATTTTATTTTTAAATAATTTTATTTTTTAAGTAATTCATATGAAATGATCATTACAAAAAAATCACTAAATAACAACCAAATTAAGATACACAAAATATATATTGACTAAATTATATACTATTTTAGATACTAAAAGAGTATTGGTATCTAAAGTGGTTTCTATTATTAATAAAAAAATCATAAAATAATTTCTAAATTGGTATCTAAATTAGCTATCAAGGTTTTAGCTACTAATATTTTAGTTTCTAAATTAGTCTACAAAAAACTAATAAGACTAATTTAGAATATAAAGTAACAAATAACTAAAATATTGATAGCTAAATATTAGATATTAATTTAGAAACTATTTTATATACCAATAATTTTTTTAATTTATAAAATATCTCTAATTTAGTCCAATAACAACTAATTATTTTAGTTTTTAAAATTAATTTTTATTTAATAATTTTTTTAATAGACAAAATACATCTTTATACTAATAAAATAAAATATATTAAATAAGAATAGAATAAAAAATTATATAAAAAAAATTATAAAGAGAAATCATCTTTATATATAAATATAGATAATAAATTTTTAAAAATTTGTCCATTTCAAATATCCAACTTATCTACATATATAATTTTTTCAAAATTCGCCCATCTCAATAATTTTTCTTGAAAAATTCCACCAACTCAATTAATAAACCACTTTTTCCCATATATATGTGATACACATTGATACTTTTCCATATTCGTGTCATCATCATCTCTTCGCATGCATTAAATTTTCTTGTTCATTCAGAACAGGTTGTAATGGAATTTTTGTTTGTTTCCTTCGATGCCATCTTTACACTTTCAGAAACTCCATTTATTTCCTTGTTACATATCCGTCCCAACATGTTCTTCCAAATTTTCAAAACCATTGAAGATAAACAAATTTAATTGAATTTTAAATTATTCATAAATTTTTATATAATTTTAATTATAATTTTTAAGTATTTAAATTTTTTATATTTTTCAATTGATTTTTATCATATAATCGTCACTTCTCATTGTCACTTTTCACATATCTTTATATGAAAAATAAAAAAAATAGATAATTAAATTTTAAGCTTTTTATAAATTAAGGTGTCTTAAACTAAATCTCTATTAAGAATTTTTGTTTTATTAAAATATTTATATTCTATTATGGTCATGCCATTTAATTTTATTATTAAGTAAAGTGACATGAATTTTATTATTAAATGAAGTGTCATAATTTTTTAATTTTGTAGTTTCAAACATGAACTTTATATATATATATATATATATATATATTTATGATATTGCGTTTCATTTTTTAAATTAATAACTACAATAAAAATCAAACTAAAATAATGTGGAGACACAAAATAATATTGTTTGATAAAAATAATTAAGGTTCTACAACTTGTTTTTTGTATTGCCTTGTCTAAATTTATTATGTTATGTTTGAAACTGTAAAATCAAACCATCATATCATCTTAATAAAATAATCAATTGAAAAATTTAAAGATTTTAAAAATCCAATAAAATAAAATTTGGTAGGAATAAAAAAATTTATGAAAAACTTAAAACTTAATTATTATTTTTTTATTTTTCAAGTAAAAACAAGTAAACACTGACAATAGATAACAAAATTAAACAGTAGAAGCTTGATTAAAAAGTTTGAACACTAAAAATAGAACGAAATTTTGAATTAAAACTCAATTAAAAATATCAAAATTTGAGGGACTTAAAACTGAATTAAAAAAATAAATTAATATAACTAAATAATTTTTTTATTCTTAAGTTTGAGTGTGGAAGTCTCAACTTGAAAATTCTGAGTCTATAACGTGAAAGATACTCCTACATGCATATTTGTATGGTGTTGGTGTGGAGCTAAAAGCTGGCAAACATGACTATCATTGAAGAAGATGACCTATTTAGTATCTTCTAATGAGCTTCCTAACCCTAAATTCCAAAGCTCTTAGGTACACCCATACCCATTTTTCAAACTCAACATCACTCACCTTCACAACCTATTATTATCTCAACCTTGCATCTTTGTTCATTATTGCTTAGGTTAAGAAAGAAAGAAAGAGAAAGGAGACAAGTAGTAATGTGAGATGATCTTCAAGGCTATATATATAATAAGGTTATATTTATGTAAAATTACGTATATTTCTAAATAAAAACAAACTATATAAAGACAAGAGTAGTTTGAAAAAACTCAGAAAAAAAAAACAAATTGTTTGGTAGTTTTATACAACAAACTTTTTAGAAATAAAAAGAAAAATTTAAATTGTTAAATTGATTTTTTCAAACTTCTTTATAACATTAAAAAAAAATTGCTTAATTTTTTTATTATTTTATTAAGTTGTTGAATAAATTTTATTACAAAAATACATTTTTCAAATATTTTTAGAGATAAATTAGTTTAAAATTACAATATTTTTCTGAATGGAAGACCTAAAAAATGATGAACCACTTGCAAACGTAATACTCAAAGAGGAAACATGACAATCTCTATCATTACTTGAGAAAGTATGGCTTGCCACCCTATCTATTTATCAATCATTATGTGGTCAATCTATAAATAATTCATCCATTACAAAAAATATAAAAAATAAATTAAATTAAATCCAATACATTTTTCTATCAATTTTTAAGGTATTAAAATTAATTTGAATAATTTTTTTATAATTAAATATTTCTTAAATTTATATATTTTTAATGATTTAGAAATATACTTTTGAATTTTTTATAGATAATTTATCTTTTGAAAACTATTTTAACATTTATTTTTTCAAAATATATCCTTATAAGTCATCAAATAGAAACCAATTTTAAAGACAAAAAGTAATTAATTGTTATAATAACTAAATTAGATACTATTATAGTGACTAAAAAAATTATTGGTATATAAATTAGTTTCTATTATTAATAAATAATTTTTAAAAGATTAGTAGTTATTTAGATACTAATTTATAAACTATTTATCAATAATAGAAATTAATTTAAATACTAATAACTTTTTAGTCCTTAAAATAATATTTATTTTATTTAATATAATAATTAATTATTATTTTTATATTTATAATTAATTTTTATTTAATAATTTTTGTAATGTATTATAAAAAATGTGAATGGATGATTTAAATTTTATTTTTATCAAATAGATCAAGATGGACGAATGAAAGTGTTTAATAGAAAAAAGTCAGTATATTTTTTATTTGATTTATTATAATCGGAAATAAAATTTATCTAATTAATTCAGTTATTTTCCCATTGAGTAAGTAGATCTAACAAAATTAAAACGAGTCATTTCATGAATTTTAAATTAGCTTATTTTTAGATTAATTTTAATTTAGGCAGTATAAATATTAATTAGCCATTGCTCACACACTACCCTCTGAAGTTAAAAGGAAAGTTTATCATCATAAACATAATTTAAACTAGAAGAATTACATATTCTTTCTATCATTCTAGTAAAGGAAAGATTGAGATAACATCTTCATTGTTGTAAAACCAAAAAAAAAGCCGTTGAAATTGAATTAATGTATAAAACAATATACATGTATTATAACGGTAGATTGATTTTTTTTCTTTAGTTCCTAGACTTATGGAATATTTGTAATAAAAAATTATTAAAATGAATATTTATCATTGTTTTTTATGTAAAAAATTAATTTTCAGGGTAAACTAAATTATAATATTATAATATTCAAAACCATGAAATATTTAGTTTGTCATGTAAAAAATTTGAAAATAAGTTATTTCAATAATTTTCTTATTATAAATATTTAATAAAATTAAAATTTAGACTAAAAATAAAAATCAATTTTACATGAAAGTATATCAAAAAACAAATTTAACTTAAAAATTAATTTATTACATTGGTTATTACTAATATTTGAAAATTATTCTTCAAATATATATTGTGATAGTATGTGTAACTAAACGTTAGACATGAATTAGAATTAAGATATTTTAGGAGAAATATTATTAGAGTAATAATAGAGTAACAATTCATTACAATTAGAAAAAAAAATTTGCTACTTTAGCAGCTATATATAATAAAATATATCAGTTTAGAATTGTTATATGAGGTAATATAATTTTAAAATTATTTAATTTCTTTACGATGATATATATTATTAACAAATTTTATTTCTCTTTATAGGTATAATTTATTGGAGGTTTAAAGACTCTATATTAAATGTTAGTTTACATACATCGATTTGTGTAATAAAATATTTGAAGAATAGAGAAAAGAGTTGCATGCGCGGATAAATTAAATATACTGAAACACTCTTTCTTCCTGGAACTCTGCATCTGACGTCAATCTCATCAAAGTCGATGCAGACTGAATCACACGCTAACCCTTCCAATTATATGGCTCCAATCTCACCGTCGAATAAAATCCTACGGCCCATATCCCCACTCCAATTGCAGGTGGGGCCCAACTAGCCAGGTTTAAATTGTGCTGAAACGCATGCTAAAGCATTCTAGGGATTGCGAAATAAAAATAAAAAATTAAAATGATATGATGCAATATTTAAAAATAAAAGAAAAGTAATATTTAGATGAGTAGAAGTGTGAAATGGTTGGAAAATGGTAAGAAACATAATGAAGTTGAAATTTGGACAGGCTGTGAAAGAAGTAGCGAATGAAAAAGGGACACGTGGAGGATGAGGATGTTGACACCTCAGTGGTCACAGCTGTCTCCGCTCATCAGGTATATAAATAGGTCTCACTATCTTACTCGTGTCCATCGTCAATTCATTTCAAACACTCTCTCTTCACACTTTCCTTCTAATCCACAACATGCCTTCTAATTACAACGCTGCCATCGCCTTCTCTGCAGTGCTCACGCTGCTCCTCTTCCCCTTACTAACTGTAGGGGAGCTTGTACAGGAGCAGCCACTTGTGCTCAAGTACCACAACGGCCAGCTCCTCAAGGGCCGCATCACCGTCAATCTCATCTGGTACGGCAGCTTCACCCCGATCCAACGTTCCGTAATCGTCGACTTCATAAACTCGCTAAGCAAAGCGCCTAACGCGGCGCTTCCCTCCACTGCCACGTGGTGGAAAACCACGGAGAACTACAAGGGGGGATCCTCTGCGCTGGTCGTAGGGAGCCAGATTCTGCACCCGGCTTACACGCTCGGGAAAAGCCTCGAGGGAAAACACCTGCTCGCGCTCGCCTCCAAGTTCAATCAACTCAACTCGATAACGGTCGTCTTAACGGGTAAAGACGTCGCCGTCAAGGGTTTCTGCATGAGCCGCTGTGGGACCCACGGCTCTACCCGCGGCGTCCAAAACGCTACCCGCACCGCTTATATATGGGTCGGAAACTCCGAAACACAGTGCCCCGGGCAATGCGCGTGGCCCTTCCACCAGCCGATTTACGGACCCCAAACGCCGCCATTAGTAGCGCCTAACGGCGACGTTGGCGTTGACGGAATGATAATTAATTTGGCCACCCTTCTTGCTGGGACTGTCACGAACCCTTTCAATAACGGTTACTTCCAGGGCCCCCCGACGGCGCCATTGGAGGCTGTTTCGGCTTGCCCGGGGGTTTTTGGAAGCGGGTCGTATCCTGGATATCCGGGTCGGGTCCTGGTGGATAAGGTAACCGGGGCGAGCTACAATGCGCATGGTGTGAATGGGAGGAGGTACCTCGTGCCAGCGATGTGGGACCCGCAGAGTTTGACATGCAAGACCCTCGTGTGAGCGTGCGACGTGGCGTGGGATGATGTTGATATTGGTCGATGGGAGCGGAAGCAGGGGATGGAGAATGGATAATGGATAATGGATAACGGAGTAGGATCGGAGGAAGTGTGTTTCTAAATTCTAAGCCTAAGCCTGCTTTTGTCGTTTAGTGTTACGTGTAAATTGTGCTACTAAAAGACTATAGAGGAAGTGGAATGTTGTATAAATAGTAAATTATGAATAAGGAAGAATAAGATTAAAAAAGGGGATATGATTAATGTGATATAGATATATTTTATATGTGTGTGAAGTTAGGTTGATGAGTTTGTTTTGTGTAATTTTAAGAAAAGGGATGGAGAGTGGATTTTTTTTTTTTATGAATTATTGATATGTTTGGGTAAAGTAAGATAAGGTGGTTGAGGAATGAAGCGGTGGAAGAAGAGGGTTGGTGTTTTTGTTTGTTTATGGGTAAATGAGAATAAAGGTGGTGGTGTTGGGGGCCTGGGAGACCATTATGGCGAGGTATCGGTCATGATGATGTTGGTAGGGTGAAGTGAATCTCACAAAGTGTGTAAAAGGCTACAGGGGTGTCATTGTTTTAGATAGTTTTGGTGGGTCCTTTTTCTTTGCAATTATGTTTCTGATAAGTATTGGCTTCTACCCTTCTCAACGTGAAGATTGGGGTGAGGTAGGGTGAAAGATTGATGGTCTTCCTTTGAAATAAGTAGGAATTTGATAATGGCATGGCCTTGGGCAGAACACTCTGATGGGTGGAGTTACACGCTATGTCCCTTTCTGTTTCCCAACCAGTTTCTCATTCAACAAAAGTCAGCTTTAAATAAGAACTGATGGGTGTGTTAGTTTATTCATGCCACAAATTTGAATAATAAAATTTACACTTTTATACAGATACGTGGTTATTTGATTTTACCCTCTGCTATAAAATAACTGTCATAAGCTGAACTGGACTATGCCTCTACGCATCGTATTCTCGACTCAGTTCTTCCACATTTTTCAGTGCTTTTTCGTCACAGTTTGCCACTGCAGTTTTATACGTACATGTCAAGGAAATATTTGAATGAATAGCTAAATAGGCATGGTATGACTCAAATTGTTAGTTGACTGTCTTTAAGAAGGCATTTACAGCAATCTGAAGTGTAAACCACGCAAGTTCTTCTGATACTCAGTGCAGAGGGTCACAGTATAAGGTTACTCAAGAGAAATTGCATGGACATATTAGCCTTTCACTTGCGTGAAGAATGACTCGAACTTTTTACTGAAATCTTTTCAAAATGATTTCCAGTATTTTTTTTTTACCAAACTGCCTTTAATAATTTTATAACTTTTAATCCATAATCAATAAAAAATTTGAAGTTCTTAAGATAGAGACTTCCTTTCATGAGAAGATATTGGAAAAAATAATTAGCCACAAAGTACTAAAATAGATTACATAGCTATTTCTCTCAAAATATGTTATTAATAAATTTAATGTCACTAAATAAATTAACCAATTTAATGAAAAACGAATTAATTGAAATGATCTTGTACACAAAAATGCAAGTAGTGTGACCTTCGGGACAACGTTTTCCCATAGCCGACTATTAATTATCATAGGTTTTGACTTTTGACAATCACGACACAGCTAGTCTAGGACAACAATAAGAACTAGGAACAACTATTGCTTGGATTTTCGTAAAGAAAAATGAGGCCTACACTAACAATGGAGAGATGCACCTACACATTACAAATTTGAGAGAAGAAAAAACCCAACTTAAAACCCCACAGATTAACATTTTTTTTAACAAGGATACTTTTACAAAGAAAATTTGAATATATATCAGATATAAAAAAAAATGCAGAGGAATACATCGTAAGCTTACAAGGTTTGCTGCTTAATCGGTGGCCGGACCATTCCCTCATACTGAATGGCCTACATCAACCATGACACTAGAACAAGGAGTAGGTTATGTCCTTCCATCCATTAAACAATACTTCTAATTCTGCATAATTAGACATTCAATAGTAGGGGCTATAGCGCATCCCCATTCTAAACCTTGGAACTTTTCTGCAATAAAAAGATGATGAGTGTTACATGTCCACTATTTACAGCAAAAATAGAAAACTTAGAATGGGGTACCAGCTTCCTGCACCCCAAATAAATCAATCCACTCCGCCCTTCATTTCTGGCGTGGGTTGATGTTTTTGTGGTCCAAGATGAAATGCCCATGGAAAGGAAACAAATGAAAATAACATACCCATATCCAAAAGGAGCATAAGCAAAAGGAGGTGCATACGGGGCTCTGCCTCGAAACCCCTGGTAAGGATTAGGCCGGCGAGGACGATATTGCTTCATCCCTGGTATGTTGGTCCTCTTAGCAGTAACCTGCAAAACGTCCATGACAGAATGGAAGGTTAAAAACGAAAATGCAGATATTTTTTAAACAAGACCCTCTTGTTCTAACCTTCAATTGACGCCCGTGTAGTTCAGATTCATTCAGCAACAGAGCTTCTTGAACAGCCTGCACTTCAAGAAACTCTATGTAAGCATAGCCCTTTGGTTGGCCAAACTTATCAGTTCGGATGGTGACTCGGTTTACGGTTCCACATGACTGGAAATGCTGCTGCACTTCTTCTGGAGTACATGAATAGTCCACCTGTGGAAAATATCAATCCTAAGAGATTAATTGATGACAAAGCCACACGGAAAGCCAATCAATTTGCTATTGGTTGTCCATGGAAACTGTTGTGCATTGCAACTAGAGCATTATGATAATATCGAGAGTTCTAGAAATTAGTAAGCAAATTTCTAATCAATAATTATAACAAACAACCATGCAATATAATACACCCATTGCCTATTTAAATGGTTTGTAATTTTGATGTCAGTCATCCACTCCACTCTTCTCTTCATAATATCCCAGGATACTATGCAATTTACAAACTACAAAACATCAATTTTAACTCAATAAGATATATGAAGGAAACCAATTTATCACGGAACTAAAAGGAACTTCACGTACCGTTTTTGGCTTCTCAACCCTCTTTTTCTTTCAGATTTTGTGGTGAATTAGTTAAAATATCAGTAAAAAATAAAATTGATTCAAAATTCCCTCTTGATTCCAAGGAAGTAAACATAGAAATGTCAAGGACCCCTCACCATGAGAAAAAATACCTATTATACTTTTGAGCACTAGGCACCGCCAAAAGCATCCGTTGGCTTTGCTATCAAAATGGGAGATACCACGAACTGTCCTTTAGCTACAAAATCCTCTTCCCACCAGTAGGAATCCACGTTCTCGATCTGCAATCTAATCCATTCTTCTGTTCATCCCACCACAAAAACTTTGAAAGTTTCTATGCTATGGGCCTGTATTTTCACCCTAAATTGTAGTTAGTTTTACATGTATTTTTTTTTTCTTTTTCCTACCTTCCTCTTCACTATCAAAATATGATGTTTTGGATTTGACTCCTCCAAAGTGAGGGGAACGCGATATAGAAGATAAAGTATAATAATAACCAGTAATTAAAAGAAATCACAGATTGAGATCATAATTAAGCTAGATTTTTTTAAACATGTATTTAATTTTATCACGATTATCGACCACTGGTTTTTTTAATCAACAATTACAAGTTCAATTTATCATCTAAAGTGCATATCCTCATTTTAGAGGAGCCAAATCGGTAGCCCACCATACTACAACTCCATGAATATCACCTTCCAAAACAATTAATGCTTTAGCTTCTTAAATTTTGTCAATCCTTCCCTTTTTTTTTGTTGCATAATTTGTTTTCAAATCTTAAGTTTGTAAACTTCTCACAAAATTTTCTCTCCAGCTAAATATTATATCTTTTTATCACATACTTCCAACTGCAGCACTACTAAACCAGAAACCTGTAGATGAATGCATAACCTGCGATTGGAGTCGGGCATATGTCAATTAGGACACCACCACTTGAAAACACAATCAAACTTTGAAATATCAAAAACACATTCAACACCAAAAAAAGAAATTTCTCACCATCTAAAAGTTTAAATTAGTAGCAACTTAAAAATTCAAAATTTCCAAGATTTAAGTAGGTGAAGACTAATGCATTAATCTTTCAATTAGCAGTGAGGCATTCGCATTATACACGAGCAACGAACATGAACAACTTTGGCTAAGATACATTAAGAGAGAAAAAAAGTCAGCTAAAGCCAATACTAACTGGAGTTAGACATACACAGAAAAACGCATAAAGGACCAATAAATGGCCATGTACATTTGATCACATGGAGTAAAACAAACATCTGAACTGAGTATGAAAGTCAAAGTTCAAGAGGAAACCATTGTATGACCCAGATGAACAACTATGAGTGGACTGAGAAAAGCTATCAATATCATTTTATCGGTGTATAAAAAAAATAGACTTCCCGAGGTTAATTTCAAATAAGGTTGCACGCACAGTAAAATGGGATGAAAATTTATTCCTCCAACAGTACAGGTTAATATGAACAGCTTAGGATTTTGAAAGAAGCACGTTCTAAATAAAGGTGAGAAATTTGGGGCTTCAAGTTGCTTAGCAACAGTGATGGAAAGACAAGCCAATTGAAAAAGGTCAGGTGGGTAGGGCAGGTATGGATTTGAGTAAGAGGCTATAGGTAACAAATCAAGGTTGGTCGGGCAGGTGTGGATTTGAGTAAAAGGCTATAGGTAACATATCGTAGCATAACGGGTGAAAGAGAAGACATGTTGCTAGGGTTTGTTCCATGCCCTTCAAGAGCTTCGAATAAGAGATACAAGGGAAAACCAAAATATTAGATTTAAAAGGAGCTGTATTCAGTAAAAGTTGTGATTAAGGTTGAGGTTGAACATAAGCCAGATAAAACATAGGATCTAAATCATGATACGATACAACAAAAGAAAATGCATTAGCGTAAGAATCAAATTTGTAAGGTTCCAAAATCATAATTTCTATACAGACTACAGAGAAGCTTTATGCCATCAATAGTCTACTCATCCTACATAATCTTGTTATCCTAGATCTGCAATCTGGATTAAAGTTATTAAACTAACATGGATACTTCATGGTAAGCATCCAGCTGATTCACCATTGATTTGAATAGAAAATCTTTGCAACAAAGAAGCCTTAAATTAGTCAACTCTTGTCAAAATAATCAAACAGTAAAATCAAATATTCTTCCGTCTTTTAATGGACATATATCTATATCTAATCAACAACTTGCTTTAATTTTTCCCTCCTTCTCTTTATCTGAGTAAAAATCTCCTCTACATCGCATTGCTTCATTTCCTCATGTCAAGGTGCCCTCAATATCACTTATTTATGACTGATGCAGACACACAAACAACAAAAACAGTAACTAAAAAAAACAGTATGCTGAACTAAAAGCAAAACCTAAAAATAAAACAGTAAACAACAGCAAGAAACATGCCAAATGCTGTTCAATATGGCTGTTCGGATAAAAGACATTTTCATCTTGCTGCTGGGAATATATTCTCACTGTCAGAAAAAAGAGAGACCACTTATGGATGTTGGAGTTCTATTCTATCACATTCTATTATTCTTACATTGTCACGTTCACATGCAGACACACACATGTGTGTAATATCAAACCATGAAATATGTTTTTCATAACATTAAGGTTCAATTGGTTCCCTAATTATGTATAATGATGGAATGCTAGAGTCTAGACTTTATAGAGCCTCAGGATTAAGAGTAACGAGATTAAGTCCAAATCCTCAACAATTAATGCAAACACAACATAAAGTCATGTGACTCCAGGAATCACAATCTATTTTGTTCCAAAAGCAGCCAACACACTTAGACACGTTGCCTTGCTATGAATTAATAACTACAGACAAAATATATAAGTTAATTTCAGTAGCATACACGGCCCATATTAGGAAACACGTCAATTAAAGAATTAAATAAGCAAAATATAAAATTTAAATGTAAACAGAAGAAGAGACAGCTCACATTGCCGACAAAGACTGATCGAGAATCTACTTCCTCTTTATTGTTCTGACTCGAAGCAGCAGGAGCAGGAGCTATTTGGAGATAAGAATCAATAACAGAAACAAGAGTCCAAGAATCGATTGTAATGAAATGTCTTGCACACTAAGAAAATACAGTGGTCACACCATATGCAAGGAGAAGAAGATAAATCAGAAGGAAAAAGACAAAGGTAAAGACAAAAGAAATAACATTCACAATTTTCTTTTAAGGTTAAGAAAAAAAGTCAAATAAAAGAGACACGTGGGGAGACGATCGGCTGTCAATGAGGCCTCTCTCATTCACAACAAGCATTGCATCCTGCTATGCATTCTCTTAACGAGAAAAGCTGAAGCCTTGAGCACTACGGCACTCAAGCATCCCCAAGTATCGCCCAAAATCAAATAATCCATGCATTAACCCAGAACTCCATATTTGGAAACAAAACTTGACAAATTTTCAGCTAGCATCAGTCTATAACACAATTATCGCGAGTGTAACAAAACATCTTGCCATTCACAACCATGTTAAAGAGCCTTTCTTAACCTCTTAAGTGAACTCTTCGGTCTTCGACAAAGGAATCAATTGCATGACACAGTATACATTACCAAGCATGCAGCACACGGAATCCTATTTTTTTTAAGGTAATTAACTAAAAATTAACTAATTGGAAGAATTATGATCTATGTTAACAATGCAAAACAAACAAACTAGAGCTAATTCTCACATAGAACACAGCCAATTCAACCCAACTTATATCAAATACATATAATTTCACAAATAACATAAAAAAGTTGAATATTTAATTTTTCTTTTGAAAAAGTAGCAAAACAAATAATTTACGAAAGAAGGTACCTTGAACAGATCCCATTTCCTTCTCGACCTTGGCCTGCATCTCCCGCAAAGCAGAAGCTTCGTCTTCCATTTCCTTCAAGCGCTTCTTCATGCCATCCAACTCCAAGCCCTGCAATGCAATCGGCATTGATGCGTGAAGCAATGTTGATTGAAACGGAAATTGATGCAGAGATGAAACGCAAAAGCAAATGGAATGAACGCATTGCATACAGCTTCGTTGCTGTCTGAACCGAGCATTTCAACGTCGTCGTTTTCCATGTTGCTCTCTCTGTTTTTCTGCAATTTCCCCTTCTCCGCCTTCACTTATACTTTACCGCAACAACCATTTCATTTCACAATTTAATTTAAGTGTAAAAGGGTCTTTTCTCACCAAACATATAATATACTCTTTAAAATTCTTTTTTTAAACAACTATCTAAATTTCTGACATAATAATCCTAAAATTTAATACATTTTTAAACAACTCTTTTTTTATTTTTCTTTTTTTAAACAACTCTTTTAATTTGTAATAATTTCAGCTAAGCCACTAAACTTTATTATTTATTTTAATTTTGATGTATAATTATATGTTACTACTATTATTTCAGTTTGAACTTGATTAAAACAATTAATAAATTATATTATATTTAGAAATTTTAGAAATTTTGTTAATTTTAAAACTAACGTAATAAGGCAATACACTTTCAAGACCAAAATAATTTTTTATCCTTAATTTAAATATACTTCGCATATAATATTAAAATGATTTTAATATAGTTGAATAATAAAATATCATAAATAAATAATGAGAATATTAATTTTATAATAATTATTTTAAAATTTATAATGACTCGGTATCACACTGATTATTATTATGTATGAAAATTAAACATTTTCAATATCTCATAAATTTTCCATCATGAAAAATGGCTCTTCAAAATACCCTAAACCAAAATTCATGCAAAGAAAAATAAAAATTAAGAGTAGTTTAAGCAATCAATTAAAAATTTCAAAAAGTAGATAAAATAATATTATCTGACGTGTAGTTCTCATAAAGATAATAAAATAATGATTGAATTTCAAAAATTTAATCAAACAGTTTCTCGTTTTGCATTTACCAAGTATAATGAAATTATATGATATAAATACACGTCATTATCATAAATAATTGTTAATTAACTTACAATTTTTGTGTTTTTTTTAAAGTTTGAATATTTTCTTATAAAAAGTTAATCAACACAACTAACATTTTACATTTTTATAATTATTCATAGTATATTACAAAAATACATAAGTTATGTACAATGATAAGAGTTCTACATAAGAATAAAAAATTATCAATATATTTAATATCTCTCAATGATATTAAAACTAAGTTGTTCACGAGTCAATATTCTAGAGAAGATCTTTTAAATTTTTCAAACAATTCTTATTGAGCTAGTTCTTTTCTTTACTAGGCACGTATGAGAAAAAAACATGGAAAGTAATATAGTCTATTTAAGTCTTAAATCTTAATCTTAATAAATTGAAATACAATACAAACAATATAAGCCTAGGATTTGACCAACAACTATAAGACTTAATTTCACTTCATCAAACTTATAGACTCATATTCCACTTATGATGATTTACTATGAACATCAAAAGTTACCTAGAAAGTGATTAGGTAGTTAAGTATTTCTCATTAAAAATATGTACAATCATAATTATTTTTCTCAAGAATATCGGTTATTTTTCCAGTCCACAAAAGATATATATATATATATATATATATATATATATATTCACTACCTAATACTGGAGATGTTGAGAAGGTATCAAATGGTTCCAAGTTTGGCCTATGAATATCCTAGTCCAGGACAGTACTCTAAACCATCCATATGTTCATTTACTTGATAAGTACTTCTTTATACCCACCATGATCATTACCTTTCATCAAACAATGTACTAAAAGGTGACTTTCTAAATACAGACACTCATGCATTAATATGGTCTCTAGTCATTGGAAGAAAATCTAAGACTCTTTCTCAATTGACATATATACTCTTTGACATTTTCAAGGATCACATAATGTGATGACTATTAAGATACATCATGTTTGTATTAAACAATAAACTTTACAACAACCCAAACTATTAAGTTGCATCTTTCTTCTATTTCGTCATATAACTTACCCTTATAAAAAGAACATGAAACTCTTACAACTTAATTAGAAATGACAAACAAAATCATAATTAACTATTTAAACATATATAATTACTAATGATCACCAAATGGACTACCACACAAATAATCAAACCATATATTCCTAGAGGTTTATAACCAAATGATCGATTCTATAAAGAGTTCACTATACCTGATGGTGTTGCCTTCATGACCGATTTGATTTCTTGAATTTTTGTTGGAGTTGGAGGAAGCTTGATGAAGGAGATGGACCAAGGATGACTCCAATGAAGCTATGGTTTCCTTGAAGTTGCATGAGAAGTAGGGATAGTGATTGGTTGGGCCATATCACTTGAAAAAGGTGAAGAAGAAGATCAATGTGTCTATCCTAGAGAGTCTAGACAAAGGAGTGAGAAAACATGCAAACTTGACAACAATTCACTCATATGTTTGTTCTTAATAATTCATGAGCCAAGCACCTCAATTTAGAGAGAGAAGGTTGAACATTTTGGAGCCAAAATTTGAAAATTCAAAATAAAACTCTTCAATGAGAAAGTGCCACGTGGAGTCACGCTTTCCATGTTTAACTCACACATTTCATGCTAAATCATCTCCACTCCTAGGTTGCCATGTGGGCGTCCATGTGCTCCTACCAAGGTAATTTTCGTCCTCCAATATGTCCTAGATGTTTCAGGGTTACATTGGGCTCAAAGAAGCTCAGTTGTTACCTTAACTAGTCACTTTTAATCCTAAGTAGACATATTTTACTATTGGCCTAAATACAAGCCCAAAAACCTATGCTACTTGGCCCAAATATTTGGTCCATTATTTTATGCTAATAGGCCCAATACATGGCCCATTAAATCCTAAACAACTTATACAATTTATTTAAGCTAAAGTTTGACCAAAAAGTAATGTTGACTAGTTAGAAAAAACCTAGTCTTCTTGTGTTCTTTTGACCAAAGTTTTAGTTTATGTTTTGATGACTTGGAGGTTTTCTTAGATATGTTTGTACATTCCTTAACCCTAGAGTTGTCCTATTGATTGGACTTAAAAAAATAAATAAAAGTCTAATTAGAGCCATATGTGCAAATAAATCCATAAACAACATTTAGGTCCTCATGCTCTTAGTTATGTGGTTGTGTGTGACTGGAAGCTCTGCAATCAATACGAAAATCCATATTTAATCATTATCATATTCATAGTTTCAAATTTATCTTATGTTCATAAATAAATTACATAATCTTATAATTAAATAATGTAATTCAAATTTGTTATCATGTCTTGATACATATAAATATATTGTACCTACACTGTATACAATCAATCTGTAAAACTTATTAGTTTCTAAGTAATTCTAAATATAACATTATATTTAAATATAGTAAACAATTTGAATCTAAATTTTCAATATAAATTTTAAACCGAATGATAAAAAAATCCAAAAACTAAAAAAAAATGTTTTGATTAGTTTTTTTAATCGAGTTTAGTTATTTATTTAGATTGAATCGATTTTTAACACCCGTATTTACAGAATTTGCATCCCTAAATTAAAATTAAGCTATTTTACTTATTTTTTAGTGGATCTTACTATGTTATATCAACTTAACAAATTTTAATAAATTTTTTTTACCTGGGATTTGGGGTGTTGGGCTTGAAGAAGTCTAGAATTTGGTCTCGGTTGCATGTCATTGAAATGTTTGTTTCTTATCCACTTCATAGCTTCTTTTGACACCTCATATTTCTTAAAGTATAAAAAATATCCTTTATTCTATTATTTTTTCATTTTAGATAGAGTGATATGGAAAAACTTTGAATTATAAAATCTGGAAAATACTTTTCAAATAATCCAAAATGAGTTTCTTAAAAAAAATACACTTGAATTATAAAATCTAGAAAATATTTTTAAATTATAGAATTCAAAAGGTATTTCAAAATTATAATATTCAGAATGTATTTCTGGATTCGGTAATACCTTCATAATTCTATAATCCAAACTGTATTTTCTTAAAGAAAAAATATTCTATGTTGTATAATTCAGAAGGAAGGTATTTAAATATCTTTCAGATTAAACAATCCAGGAAGTGTAAAAAGAAAAAAAATACATTTTTAAATTATAGAATCCAAAATGTATTTTTTAAGAACAAAATGGTCTTTTGCCTGACGTACGAGGATGCAAAGAGGAGTTATGAAGGTGGAGGAAGAAACAAACCACTAGGAGTTAGCAAGCTTGCACTAAGCTAGGACTCACATGATACTATTTTGGCAAATTCTTCCTGCACCTCCATACATTTCCTCTGCACCTTTATATATTTTTCTAATTCCCACAATACACTTTAAGTATAGTGGAGAGTGTGATGTCTTTTTCTTCATTTTCAAGTGATGGTGATTACTTGTGGTTGTGGTTGGTGGTGAACAGTGGTGGTTGAAATAAATTTTGTGGTGTTTTGGTGGCTATGTTTTTGTTCGCTTATTTGTTTTTCATTTCTTGGGAAACTACACAATCCAGAAAAAAAAAAATAACGAGATGCAAAATGGAGTACAAAACTAAAAAAAATAAAAATCTTCGCACTAGAGAATGTTGAATACAATGAATATTCTCGTCAATTATCTTACACACGTTCAAATGATCAAACTACTCTCTCAAACACTGGGATTGAAGAAGAATGAAAGTGTTGCAGTTGAAAGAAAGACATGAGTATGAGGTGCGAAATGCAGTTTGTGTTATTTAAAAATGTAAAGTTATGCTTCGGATTATTTAAAATTTTAAAAAAAATTAAAACTAACTTTTTTTTAATTTATATATAAGGGTGCTGGAGATGAAGGGAAAATTTATCTATTATTTACATACACAACTTTAAAACGAAAAACTTACTTTTACTTTTCTTTTTCTTCAAAAAACTAGTTTCTCTAAACACTCCTATTGCACTCATAAGCTACAAAATTATTAAACGTTCTTTTGTTTTTTATGTTTGAGGGGATATTTAAAAAAAGCTGTAAAGTAACTTTTACAGTATAAAAGTATATATTTTTCTTACATTTTAGGGAGTACTGAATAGAATATAAATTTTTTAATTTTTAACATCCAGAAAAGTTTTTGTTTTATGAATATTAATAATTTTAAAAAAATGTTTTAAATTTTATAATATACTTTCTAAAATAAACTTATTTTTTCTAATATTTCAAGAAAAATAACATATAAAAATAGAATATCATTATTAAAAAATTATTAAATAAATATTAATTTTAAAGATAAAATATAATTAGTTTCTATATTGACTAAATTAAATAGTATTTTAAAAAAATAAAAATTAATATATAAATTAGTTTTATCACTACATGAAAATCATGAATTAAAAAGAATTTTTAGATACCAAAATAATTAGTTGCAATAGTAACTAGAATAGAGACCATTTTAGAAACTAAAAATAAATTGGTTTTTAAATTAGTTTTTATTATTATTAAATAGTTTATAGATTGATATTTAATTAACAACTAAGATTTTAACTACCAATTATTTAGTTTCTAAATTTGATAGAAAAATCTTGATTGCTAATTCGATACCAATTTAAATACTATTTAACAATAATATAAACTAATTTAAAAACCATATTTTTTTAGTTTCTAAAATGGTCTCTAATTTAATTACTATTGCAACTAATTATTTTGGTTTTACAAATTAATTTCTATATCATGATTGTTTGTAGTGTATATTAACAAATAGTTTTTAAATTAATATTTAATTATCAATTTAAGTTTTAGTTTTTTTAATATAGTAGATAAATAACTTGTAAATTCATTTTTAAATTAGAAATTAAAATAAAAAGTAGTAAATAAATTAATTTTATTATATTATATTATTTGAATAATGTAAATATGTAATAGTATTATAATTAATATTAATAAATTAAATTTTATTTATTAAAACCTTCAATTTCATGAATAAAAGTAATAATTAATCATGCAATCAAAATAATCTTTTAAATATAAAAGTACAAATAATAAAATATATAACTCTTCTAGAAACTTTATCACTAGAATAAAATATATAAGAAAAGCTTAAAAACTATGATATAATAAAACCAAAAAAGAGTTGTTGTACACGTTTTTTTATACAATCTTCTGTGAACTGTTATTTGCGTCAGCGATTACGTAATATGTAAGGTTGAACCATAAATTCAGTTGGTAGCTTATTTATTGGTTTGGAAAAGATTTTGTTAACCCAAAAAAGTAAAATACATATTTGAACAGGTTTTGATATTTATGGCAAAGAGATAAGTGGCTCCATGGTAGATAATATGAACAGTCGAACAAGATGAGCATACATATGATTTGTGTATGAAGTTTGTGCATATAGTCATACATTTTAGAAAACTACGTTCTATCTCTTTTCTATTTAGTCACTTAGTTAGCATGGTCAAATTTGGTTAGTATGGTCAAAATGTTATGTATGGTTGATGGTGACATCGATAGAGCATCGTGAATAAAAAATGTACTTTTTTGAGTTTTAAGATTAGTGGGATGAACAAAAACATTAATCAGATTTGGAGTTGTGTGTGAGTAACGATGGTAGCTGAGTTGTGAAAACATAAGAATAAGAAGATTTTTAAAAGCGGCAGGATATATCACATTGAAATTTTTTCTATGGTGCAAGTGAAGGTATGCTTATGGGTGAATTCCAAAACCTATGGGATAACTTTTTTTGTATTTTGACTTGTATCTTGAACCTTTAGTATGCATGAGATCTGTTAGAAAATGATAGGGGTTTATGTTGAAATGTGGGGTTGTTTACGTTTGTCAGCCATGATCCTTAATTTTATGTGTTCTGGTCTATGTAAGATTTTTTGAAGATTGACTCTGACAAGCTTTGTATAAGAGTTGAGGTATCTCTGAAATATCTCAATTTAATTTATTCATTTTTTGTTGATAAAAAAAAACTTCTTAGCAAATTTTAAAGCAGCAAATGAAGTTTTAATTAGGGTTGTAGATTGTGGGCTTGAATAGAATTGGTGATTTTGTGATATTTTTTATATAACTAATTAATTTTAATAACTTGGATCAGAATTTTTTCAGTAAAGGTCAGGAATTTCAACAAAATAAATTCTCTTGTGATTTAATTGATTTATAATAACTCTTACGCAATCTATTTTCAATTGTTTATTGAAATGGTTTAATGTCAAACAATTTGAAATTTCACAAAATTTATTAATGAAACAAATGAAATTATGTGACATTGATTTGGTGTAAAAATTGCTTAAAAAAATAATGTTTTAAATGAAAAATACTAATGTTTAATCAATTATAAAATTAAATTTGGTCTTGTGAGGATCAAGATGTATCTCTTATTTTAAGTTCTTTTGTTTAAGATATTCTTTTATTTATTTTGTGGGTGAGTGTATAATGTATTTATGAATATATTCTAATGTTTAAGTTAATTAAGATAAATGTGAAATAATAAATGTATTATGCGTTGAGTATTTAAGTCTAAAAATAGAATTGTAAATAACACATGTCAACTCACAAAATTAGAAACTAATAAACCAATTTCTATTTAATATCAAATATGTATTATAATAACATAAAATGTAGTTGATTTAGTTTACTTAATTATATTTATAATTTTTAAAACTTTTTATTAAAAGATGATTAAGTGTTTGTAAACATGTATTTGTCGTCTGAGTCTTAACACACTACACTAGCATATGGAACATGAGACATAAGTTTCTTATCCTCATCAGTTTCAATATAAATAAACTTATAAAAATATATAAACACTATTCGAGTCATGCCCATGAATTCAACATGTTCGATACCAAAATGTCTTCGCATATTTCTAATGTATTGGCTCTAACACAAAAATAACTTCTTTTGGGAACAATCCTTCTTGATCTTCATTCTCAAAATCTTCTTAGTTGTGCCTATATTCCTTATCTCACACTCACAACCTAGTAGTATTCAATCTTATGATCTTAGTTTCGTCTCAACATGTATTCATCTACATAAAACTACAAGTAGACGAATTCACCTTTTTTTCACTTTCTTATGATAGACATATGGATCATAAGAACATTTGTTATACCATTGAGATATGAACCAATTGAACCTCTTATATGATTGTTTTAGATATTGTTTCAGTTTGTATAACGACCTTTTTAGATTATGCAGATAATCATCCTTCCCCACCATCCTGAATCCCTTTTTGTCGCATCAAAATGTCTTTCTCCAAGGGGCCATGGAGAAATACCATCTTAACATCCAACTATGAAGCTTCATATCTTGACTTGCAATAAAAGTAAGCAAGACCCTGATGGACATGCGTTTAATTACTGGAGAAAACATCACATTGTAATTCTCCCTTCCTTTTGGTTGTGGCCTTGCATATTTTTATTTTATTTTTAGTATATTTGTGCAAGTGATGAATTCTTGCAAAAGCAAAAATAAAAGTGAGACAAGTGTATCTCTTTTAAAGGATTTTCACTCAAGTAAATATCAGAGTGAGCCAATGTCTCTCTTCTTAGGATCGCGACAATTTGGTCACTAAAGTTAAAATCACGATAAGATAATTCTCTTTCTTTTACGAGTTTCACTCGAACAAATATCATTCGCTCAAGTGGTGTATAAATGATGTTTGTATGTTTCCATAATAGTGTTGTATGTAGATATCTTTATGACATTATATACATTTTTTAAAGATGAAGATTATGAACATGTTATATTTGATTGTATGAGATACATAGTGTATGTTATAAGAGGATACCTAATAAAGTATTATGACCCTTATGAGTGTGTGAGAGGATACCTGATATGATATTGTATAGTATTAAACATGAAATTCATTAATAAAGAAGATACCATGACATAATTGATAATTTAATCATATAAATTAAGAAATTAAGTACTAAAAAGTTGAAAAAGGTTTTTGTACCAAGATTTCCTATGACATAAAAATCTAAAATTATTAGTAGTTAAATTCTTGGTAGTTAATTAAATATCAATTTATAAATTAGTTTATAAATTTTTATTAACAATATAAACTATTTTAAATATTAATAATTTTTTAGTTTATAAAATAATAATAATTTAATTAATATAATAACTAAATATTTTTTTTTTCTAAAATTAATTTTTATTTAATGGTTTTCTTATTTTTTAATGTCTCATGTGAATAATAATATTGATAATTAATTTAAATTTTAAATAATAATAAAACATGTATTAATCTTTGTTTAAGTTAATGTTTTTAGACTGAGACAAATATTCTAAAATTATAAATATTATGTTTAATTAATTATGAATGAGCATCTTATGATAAATATGGTAGCGTGTTAACACATCTCCTAACATAAAATTATATTTTGATAGGTAAATTTTTCTAAATGTTTTTTTTCCCAATATTGTTTTCTAATAAATATTGATAACGACTTTTTTCCGTCGTCCCACCATTCAGATAAACTGCATTTAAAATTATGTTTTATTCTCAATACCTATTATTTTTAATCTTGTTAATGATTTCGGTTTCATTCTATCATATGAGCTTCAGTTCTCACAATAATTCTTCGGTGTTTGCATACTAATTTTTTTTACATAATGATAACTAAATTCCCCTATATACAGTTTTAATTAGTGGAATAATACTTTTATATATATATATATATATATATATATATATAAACATAAACAGTACAAGAAAATTATTAAATAAAAATTAATTTTAGATAAAAAAATAATTAATTGTTACAGTAATTAAATTAGATACCGTTTTAGGAACTAAATAAAATTGTTGTTAAATAGTTTCTAAATTGCTACCAAATTTATAATTTAAATAATTGGTAGTTAAAAATATTGGTAGCTAATTAGATACCAATTTAGAAATTATTTAATAATAATATAAACTACTTTAAAAACCAATTTTTTTAGTTTCTAAAATAATTTTTAATGTAATTATTATTGTAACTAATTGTTTTGATATTTAAAAATTGATTTTCATTTGATGATTTTTTTTAATGAAAGCGATAAAAATATATATATATATATACACAGTACACCTCAATATTTAATATTTAAATAATAAACTAATAACACCTTCAAAATACGATTTTGATATGATAATTTTTTTAATATATTTAAAATATAAAAATTAGTATATTTTGAAGATAAAATATAGTAACAGCATAAAAAACCCTCCAAACAAATTCAAATTTATTAAAAAGGAAAAACATGGATCACAATTCTGTACTGTTACAACAGTTGCTAAAGTTGTGGATCACGAAAGTGTTCTTTATATATTCATATTTTTATACCCTTGGAATCGCATTCTTTGCTGTGGTTTTGAAATTTCCACTAAGATGTATATAATAAAGGAGGAAATAGTAATAAATTGTTAAATAATATACACTGTCATTTATTTATTACAATAATAAATTTGACATGTCAAAGTATAAATATGCTGCTAATTTTAATATGAACAAATGGGTGGCGGCTGATATATATATATATATATATATATATATATATATATATATATATATATATATATATATATATTGGAGAAGGGAAGAGAAACACGGAAAACAAAGACCAGAAAAACCTAATAATAATAAAATAAAAACATAGAATGCTTATAATGTTTGTGAAAGTTAAATTATATGAAAGAAAATATTACTTTAGATCCACATTATATACAATGCGTATAATATTATATCTTAATATTATTTATCATATTTACGAACACTTTGAAAAAATGTAAAAGTTAGCCAAATTAACTTATTTAAACCGTCATAATTAGAATTTTATTACATTTTTTTCTTTAATTGTGGTGGTTTAAATAAGTTATTAAATTCGCAACATTATTTGTAAGCTAATTAGGAGACAAAATTCACGAAAGTTTCATTACATAAAATTTGTGAGATTGTGAAGCATGTTAGAAGAAAAAGTGTAATTAATTCTGAAAATTTATTTGATTAGATAATTTATCTAAAGTAAAAAAGAATTACGTGATTTTGTTTGAGATGACGCATAAAGTTGAGATTTCAAAAGAAGGTGGACCTTGTAGAAAAAAAGTAAGAGCACACGTAATTAAACAACAACATGTAGTTTTATATATAATATGGAATGAACACGTGAAATATAAAGAGATTATGCAGAAGAAAGTGCGTTTAAAAGGAGGATGAAGAGCAGCCAAAAAGATGAGAGATGATTTGGATTGAAGAAACCAAAAATGGAGATGAATTATACAAGGGTTACCTCCAGGTTCTTTTTCTTTTTCATTCTGAATTGTTGCACACAAATTGAATTAAAGTTTAAATTTATAGTCCGTGTGTTCAATGTATTCATGAATCTATGCATATCTGATATAAATGTTCTTATCTTCTTTTAAGTCTTCCTTGGAAAGTGAAATCTATCATAGTAAGTAGAAACTAGTTTTCTTCGACAACTGCATGTTCGGGAAACAAACGAAACAATGTTTGTTGTCCACCTGCTTCCTCTACGTCGTGGAACTCAAGCCACACATGTCACAATAATTCACATACGTATTCAACTAACTTGTTGTCGAACGTTACTGTCTAAATCTTAAAAGAGAGATGATACATTAATACAGAAGAGGAAAAACATACTCTTCATATTTTAATAAATTAATATTTTATTTATTTTTTATATTTATAGTAAAGAAACTATTAGAATAAATTATTATAAGATTTTTTATTTGTTAAACAAATTTTCAGTAAAATTAGTATTAAATATTTTATGTTAACTTATTATTAACATAAATATTATAATATATTTTATATTGAAAATTAGTTTATTCATTTCAATAATTTTTTATTACAACCTAAAATTTAAATTAAGGACACAAATAATTTTTTTGTTATAAGACGGAAATAAAAAAGACATTTAATTTTTTTTGTACTTTTTAACTAAACAAAAAGAGAGGAGAAAATTTGGACATGTAGGTTAATGTAATTAATCTCTCTATATATTTGGTTTGATTTCAGAGACATTTATTGAGAAGGACAGTGCAGTCTACAAGATCTGCATCTGTGTGGTTGTTAAATGGGTTCTCTTCTTCTATATAATTCAGCTGGTCCTAGTGATTATGAAACTAAACCTAACTCATCAAGGGTTGAAGGCCCTACTACAATGGAGATAGAAGAAGCATGCAGTGCTCCAAAAGCAAAAGGGAGCAAAAGAGGAGAAAGTTCAGGTTGGAGAGAAGAGGAAGGTATGTGTTTGACATGGAAAGATGTATGGGTGACAGCTTCTGTGGGAAACAATGGAAGCAAATCAATTCTGCAGGGCCTCACTGGTTATGCCAAGCCAGGGCAGCTCTTGGCCATAATGGGTCCTTCTGGTTCTGGAAAGTCCACACTTCTTGATGCCTTAGCTGGTATGTATCCAATTCAACCTTCTCAAAACCTTCATTGCATTTTTTTCTCTTTTAATTTCAAAATTAACTTTCAAACAACCTTATCACATTAATTAAACTTAAATTAATCCACTCAATCAAGCTGTCTTTTGATTTTGACGTTAAACTCTTTGAATCATGTTATCTTTTGATTTAGACACTCAACTTAAACTAATTCATGGAGTGAACAACACTTCTTATTTGTTTATCTCTATCACTTTTTGCGATTTTCATTTTCATGATATTTTATCCTTTTTAAGAAATATATACTCATTTTTCTTCTAATAACAAAAAGTTACAAAAGAAAATTAAGAAACTCATACCTTTATGTGTATATATAGATTATTTTTTTAATTTTATTTAGAAATTTGTTTATTTTTAATTAAGAATTGGTATCTCTGAAGAAACTTTTTCTTAAATTGAAAATAGAAAATGTATCATAAAATCTTTCCAGTGATAAATTTAGTTTTTTCAAATAAAATAATTCATCGTGGTTAAAGAAAATCAATTAGATGTTCTGTATAAGAAAATAGAGTGTCTAATTAGAAAACCAAAAAGTCAAAAAAAGCTACATGACTTTTGTGAAGCATTATACGTAAGTCATAGAACATTTGAACAATATATAATATCTTTTATATATTTCTCTCTCCATATTGATTACCTACTTCTCTTTCTCATCTTTATTTCCCTCACTCATTTGGACGTCTAATGTTGCTACAAAACTTCTATTTAATGCCAAACAGGTTTTTTCTTACAAATATAACAAAACAAAGAACGAGAAATACATCCATAAGTGATTTTCTTGATTCTTAATAGTCTAGTTTTCTCTTGAACTAACATACTGTGTAATTTATACACATTCTATTTATCTTTCATGATATAATTCTTTTGAAAAAGACCATACTCAAACGATATTGAACACAAAATGAATTGCATAAAAAATTCTCATTCATTGTCATTTGTAGAGATTTATCATCTCAATTAGATATTCATGCATATCATAAAAATTTTCTAGTCTATGATTCTCATTTGCATTATAATAGTGAGAGAGACACTTGCCTCAATCTTTAAGATACCCCATATGAATAAATAAATTCTTCAATCTCATTGCTTTAATTTGTATCTTTACAATTTTCATATTTGTCACACTTTTTTTTATGATTAATGATAAACATCCTTCATTAAAGTGACAAAACTCTTTCTTTTCTTGTGTCAGCTTCAATCAAATCAATTAGTTTTGAAAAGAAAGATAACTTCTCATAATAACTAATAGAATGTTTTACTTTATTAATCATATTTAGACTCACAATTATATTTTAAATTAGTTACATTTTAATTTAATTTACTTATTTTTCTATCACGTGTCACTTCTTTCAACTTAGAATGTTCTATTACTCCACTCGTTGTTACCTGCTTAACTAAATTTTCATAATTTTTGTTATGTCACGTCATATTTAAAGTATTTGACAGTTTCACTTTAATAGTAATAAAATTATTTTAAAACTTAAAACAAGCTTACATATTACTCCAGTCTCCACCTTTTTATACTCTATATACCAGTAAAAGTTATATTTTAATATAAAGATATGTTATAATTTTACTGTACCAGACAAATCAGTTCTAAATGCAAGCATGATCTGAGAACTCGTACCAGTAAGATTTGAACTTCTATAGTCTTGGAAAACATAAATGATGATATAAATTCATATTATACAGGGAGACTAGGTTCCAACACAAGGCAAACTGGGGAGATTCTTGTCAATGGGAATAAACAAGCACTGGCATATGGAACCTCAGTACGTACAAAATATAAAGTTCATTAAAAAAAAAAAATTTGAAATGTTAATTAGGATCAGTAGCCACATGATGAATTAAACATTCTTTGAATCCATGTTTGTGACCACAGGCATATGTGACACAAGATGATACCTTGTTGACAACCTTAACGGTTGGAGAAGCAGTGCACTATTCTGCTCAACTCCAGTTACCTGACACCATGTCAAAACAAGAGAAGAAAGAGAGAGCAGACTTCACAATCAGAGAAATGGGTCTTCAAGATGCCATTAACACAAGAATTGGAGGATGGGGTTGTAAAGGGATTAGTGGGGGTCAGAAAAGGAGAGTTAGCATCTGCATTGAGATCCTAACACGCCCTAAACTTCTCTTTCTTGATGAACCAACTAGTGGACTTGATAGTGCAGCTTCCTATTATGTCATGAAAAGAATTGCTACACTTGATAAAAGAGACGACATTCACAGAACTGTTATTGCCTCAATACATCAACCTAGCAGTGAAGTTTTTCAACTCTTCAACAACCTTTGTCTTCTATCTTCAGGTAGAACTGTTTACTTTGGACCTGCTTCGGCTGCAAGTGAGGTTAGGGACTGAACTAACCTTTTTAATATACCACTCTTTTGCTCATTTCTAATTTTAAGTTTCACTACTAATTCTGCTTTTGTTCGATGTAGTTCTTCGCTTCAAATGGTTTTCCTTGTCCTTCTCTCATGAATCCATCTGATCATATGCTGAAAACCATAAACACGGATTTCGATCAAGTAACTAACTTGACCATGCTTCCATAGAATTGGTGTCTTTTACTGTAGTCAACGAATAACTAATTAACACACAAGTATGGTTGAATTATTTATCAGGACAATGAGTTAGGAGGGAATGAAACAATACCCACCACAGAAGTGATTCAAATCCTTGTAAATTCGTACAAGTCCTCTGAAATGCACCAAGATGTTGAGAAAGAAGTAGCAGAACTAACTGAAAAGGTATCTTTAATATGGCTAAGTAGATCTCATACCTTGTACCTAAATTTGGTCAACAGTTAATTATAATTTATAAAATATTAGTGTTAAATTTTCATGGGTTAATTTGCAGGACAGTTGTTCAACAAACAAGAAGAGAAGTCATGCTGGCTTCCTTAGTCAGTGTTTTGCTCTTACCAAAAGATCATCCATTAACATGTATCGTGATCTCGGCTATTACTGGTTACGCCTTGGCATATATATTGCATTGGCTATAAGTTTAGCCACTATTTTCTATGATCTGGGTACAAGTCAACGCTCAATCCAGGTAATAGAGGAAAAGTAACACATAATATACCACTCATATATATATATATATATATATATATATATATATAACTTCTAATGCAGTATTTGGCTTTAATTTAGCTAATTAGTATCTTCTAAATCAGAATTCACTTCTCATTATTTCAGGATAGAGGTTCATTCCTTATGTTTGTATCTTCATTCATAACTTTCATGACCATTGGCGGATTCCCTTCCTTTGTGGAGGACATGAAGGTGATTCAACCTTTTCTTGTTGTTTTTCAAATAGATAAAAGTGAATTATAGTAAAGTATTAATCTTAATTACTTCTAATTTTAGAAGTTCTTAAAGAGTTAAAGTATCATTTCATAGATAAAGTAGTCTTTCTATATATCTATTTTCTTACTAATCATGTTATAATTTTGCCTAACGTGATAACTAGTGTTGCATCTTTTATAATCTGGCATATATATTAAGTTCATCAAATTAGCAATTTTGACAGAAAGATCAATTTGATTTAAAAAAAATGTTAAAAAATGAAGCTTTTTAAACTTAGTGGAACAAACTGGCATAAAACATTTAGATGAGACAACAAAATTATATTTTTTGTTTTTCTCAAATTTATAAACTAGGTTATTTACTGTCAAATTCACTTTTTGTTGTCATTGGTCCTCCAGGTGTTTGAACGTGAGAGACTAAATGGACATTACAGTGTGAGTGCATATGTGATTGGGAACACCTTTTCATCAATCCCATTCTTGCTTTTGGTTTCAGTAATTCCTGGATCTATAGCCTATTACCTTCCAGGTCTTCAGAAAGGCTTTGAACACTTTGTATATTTCATCTGTGTTCTCTTTTCATGTCTGATGTTGGTAGAGAGCCTTATGATGATAGTTGCAAGCATTGTCCCCAACTTTCTAATGGGCATCATAACTGGAGCTGGAATTCAAGGAATGATGATTTTGGGTGGTGGGTTCTTCAGATTACCAAGCGATCTTCCAAGGCCATTTTGGAAATACCCAATGTTCTATTTTGCATTCCATAGATATGCGTACCAAGGATTGTTCAAAAACGAGTTTATAGGACTGAGATTCGCTTCAGATAATGTCCAAGGTGGCTCCTACGTTACTGGTGAAGAAGTTCTGACAAATACATGGCAAGTAAACATGAGTTACTCAAAGTGGGTTGATCTTGGAATCTTGGTGGGGATGATTATTCTGTATAGAGTTCTCTTCTTGGTTAACATCAAAACTACTGAGAAGCTGAAGCCAATCATTGTATCGTTCATGTCATCAAGAAATTCTCCCAAGCGAACAGTATCTATCATGCAGAATCCCAATGCCACTCCTCTTCAAGAAGTTCAAGTTATCTAAAGTTAATGAACCAGGTTCAAGTGTTGGACCAAAAATAATTTTCATATTCGCATCAGTAACATTTTGTATGACCAGTGCTTTTCATCTTTCTGCTTCTAAAATTTATATTCATAATTATAAAAAATGTATAAGAAAATGTCTATCTAAAAGTTATATAGTTTCATTATGCCACTTCACTCTATCTAATACAATACATGTACAAATTATTTATTTTTTATAATGTGTCCTCTACCCACTTTAACAAATATTAAAATTTGTTTTTCAATATCAATTTTAATTTTCTTTAACTTCCGAAAAATACCATCAGTACTTTTAAGAATCCCTCTAAGATTCAGCTCAAAACCCATATCAATCCATCCAAGAACCTTTCTATGTTAGCCTAGAACCATTCCCTATAACATACCTAATGCTAGATGAATCCTTTACAAACTAGAAAGAACTTGAAATTATCCAAGAAACCCTTTCATAAAATCCTCTCTGTCATTATCTTTTCTTTACTTTGAAATTGAATGAAAGATTTTCCCTTTCAAGAGTATTTTAATAATTACAATGATATTTATAATATTTACAATATTAATAATAATATTTATAATAATCTTTTTAATAATTAACTTCTTCTCCACTTCTCAATTTGTGACGGATGAATTGAACTTTTGGATAATGAATTTTGATACTGTACTATCTTATTCTATTATTCATTTATATTATTTAATTTAAACTTTTAATATGTTGACGATCTTTCAATCTAGTTAGTATAATAATAATAATAATTACAATACTAATAACATAATTATAATAACAAAAATTATAATATAACAACTAAATAGTCTTAAACTAGGGTTTAGAGGCATATGTCAGTTGATTTGAATTTATAACCCATGACAAAATGTCAATATAATATTTAATAGTTAATAATAACTATAAATAAAATAATAATAAATAATATTTTTTAAATATTAATAATAATATTATTATTTATTATTGATAAATTTGGATCCGTCGATAAATTATAATTTATTAACAAGTATATAATCATATTGGTGTTATAATGATATCATTGAAAACTATTTAGATCGATGATATTTTCTAGTGATGTTGTTTTCTGCATGTTTTTTATTCATTTTTAGTATGTTTTCTTAAGTGATGGATTTTCGCAAAAACAAAAGTAAGATTTAGACAAGTCTATCTTTTTTGGAGGATTTTAAATGAGGTAAAAATTAGAGTGAGGCAATGTCTCTCTTCTTAGGATAGTTTTCACTCTAGTGACAATTTGGTCACTAAAATTAAAATTATTAATTATTTTTATTTTGTATGAGTTTCACTCAACACAATACCAGTTGTTCAAGTAATATTTTTGTGATGAAAATGCCTATAAATGATATTTATGTATCTGTATGTAGATATCTTTTATGACATTGTATAATATTTTTTAAAGTAGAATATTAAAATCATGTTATATATGATTTTATGATATACATATATGTTATAGGAAGATACATAGTGAGGTATTGTGACCCTTGATTTGGAAGTAATAAAACATGAATTACCTACTCATAATTACTTACGAATTTAGATTCATAGATAATTTAGAATTTACACATGAATTTTTCTTACAAATTTGAATTTATAAATTAGGACGGAAACGGTTACATACAAATATTTTTTTATCTATAGAAAACCTCCATATGTAACAATTTCTTGTTAAAACTCACGACAATTACATACCGATTTTACTTATAAATTTTTTGGCCAAACTATTTCTTTATTATAAATAAAAAATTCATAGATCTTACCTATAAATTATTATTAGTAGATAAAATTGAATTATCTAGAACTATTACCGACAAATATTATATAGACATTACCTACCAATATTAATATTATTATATTTTTTATTCTTATTATCAATAATAATAATATTATTATTATTATTATTAATTATTATTAGTATTACTAATATTATTATTATGATTATTAGTATAATATTGTTAGTAACATTATTAAAATTATTATTAATATTTTTATTAAAAATATTAATATTATTATTGAAAATATTATTAGTAATATTATAAATACTATTTTTACATTATTATTATTATTAATATTATTTTCAATATTATTATTAACTATATTAACATTATAAATATTATTATTAGTATTATAAATTTAGTATTAGTAATATTATTAATTTTATTATTATTGATATTGATAATAATAATATTATTATTGTTATTAATAATTGATCATAATAATATTAGTAATATTATCATTTCTATTAATAATAATAAAATTATTATTATTATTATGAAAATAATAATAGTTATATGATCAAAATTTAGTTAGTGTAATGATTAAAGATTTTATGTGTCTTTATGATATTTGGTTTCGATTCTCAACAAATTGTTATTAATAATAGTGATAAGATTAATAGTATGATAAAAATAATAATAATATTGAAATTATTAATAAGAATAGAAATAAGAATAATGATAGAATATTAACGTCCGTACATAATACCTACATATTTATCCATAATGCGTAGTGTGATTTTTTTTTTCTATTAACTACGGATTTCTACTGTAAATAACTATAATTTTTTTAGTGAAATGACTATTCTAAAATTATAAACAATATATTTAATTAATTATAAGTAAACATCTTATGCTATATATGGTATGCTGCTATAATGTCTTTGAAGGAAAGTGATCAACTTCCATACTTAAAAATTTATTTTGATATATCAATTTTTCTAAATGGTTTTTTCAATACCTTTTTCTTCCACTGTTCCGACAGTGTATTCATGAATCTATGCAGATCTGATATAAATGATCTTTTCCAACCATACACTTCAGATCAGACTAGATATTCTTAATGTATGGCTTAAATTTTAACTCACCCTAATCACATTTATTGTTTATTGGATAATTCTTTCAAATTTGTTCTTATTTTTTTTCCTTGTATGCTTCAACCTCCTTGTCTAAACATTATCCTCATGTTATCCATTAGCTTCTTTTTTTTTATAATTTAAGTTTTTTTTTATCAGCTTATAATTTAAGTTATTGTTTAAGTTGTTTATATTTATACACACACAAAAAGTTATATATAAATTTATTGATTAACAAATCTAATTGCAAAATAATTTGTAAGTTTTGAATACTTATTCACAACTTCTAACCAAACACATTGAAAATGGAATGGTTTGGTCCGAATTTGTTTATAAGATATAGGAAGGTATAGTTATATTGTTCATATTGGTAGTAGAAGGCTTGGCAGGTCTTGTGAGACAAGCTACTAAGACGAATCTTCTATCAGGCCTTAAGATTGGGAGGAAGAAGGTTGAGGTGAGTATCTTGCAGTTCGCAGATGACACCATGTTCTTCTGTGAGGATTCCTACTCTAATGTGGTGACGTTGAAGGCAATACTCAGGGGTTTTGAGTTAGCTTCAGGTCTGAAGATAAATTTTCACAAGTCAAAACTAGCAGGCATCAATGTCCAAAGAAACATCTTAGATTGCTATGCTAAGACCCTCAACTGTGCTCAAATGGGGATACCTTTCAAGTATTTGGGCCTTGAAGTAGGAGGGAATCCCAGGACAAGAAAGTTTTGGGAGCCTATGCTAAACAAGTTAAAAGACCGACTCAATGTGTGGAAGGGCAGATTCCTATCCATGGCAGGGAGGGTGTGCTTAATCAAATCAGTTCTCTCCTCTGTCCCGCTCTACTACTTATCTATGTATAAAGCACCGGCGTCGATCTGCAAGAGTATCACCAGAATCCAAAGGAGGTTTCTTTGGGGTTGGGGGAAGGAGAAGACGTCTATCTCTTGGGTAAGGTGGGAAGTTGTGTGCAAAAATAGAGAGGAGGGTGGTCTGGGTGTGAGAGAGATTCGAAAGTTTAATGCAGCTCTTCTGGCTAAATGGAGGTGGAGATACATTTCGGAAGAGAAAGGGAGATGGAAGGAATTACTAGATTCGAAGTATGGCTCGGAAGTGCAGACTCCGGTCAAACTTCAATCATGGTGGTGGAGAGACTTAAACAAAGTATGTAGGGAGGGTGAAGGTGAAGGGTGGTTTCATAAAGAAATTGGATGGAAGTTAGGATGTGGAGATAAAATTAGGTTCTGGGAGGATGTGTGGATTGGTAACGGTAATCTCAAAACTTTGTTCCCCAGATTATTCTCGTTGTCTTTAAATCAGGGGCACAAGGTGGGAGAGGTAGGGGTGTGGGAAGAGTCGGGGTGGTGTTGGCAGTTAAGGTGGAGACGGGAAAGATTTGAGTGGGAATCCGCCCTAGTACAAGAATTGGAAGTGCTCATAACTACGACAACCATTCTCAAAGAAGAGAAGGACGTCCAGGTATGGGGGAACGAGGAGAAAGGGCGCTTCTCAGTCAATAATGCTTACGTGTGTCTATCTAAACAAGGAAGAGGGCCTCAACTTAATGTCTTTAAGTTGCTGTGGGAAGCTAAGGCGTTCCCAAGTGCGGTGACTGTAGCGTGGAGAATTATGTTGGATAGACTTCCTACCAGAATATGTTTGAGAAGGAGAGGGGTGTTGATGGAAACAACCTTATGTGCTCTTTGCCAGACGAAAGATGAATCGTGTCAGCACCTATTTCTGGATTGTAAATATGCTAATCAAGTGTGGTCTATGTGCTTCAATTGGATTGGTATGTTGTTCGTTCAACACAATGATTTAATGACGCACTTCGAGAGTTTCAACCTGTTTCAGGTTAGTCATAGTCAAAACCTGGTTTGGAAAGGGGTGTGGGTAGTGGTAGTCAGGTGTATTTGGGATCAGAGGAACTTGGTAGTGTTCAAACAAGGCGTTGTAGATGCAGAAGAAATTTTCCAGCAAGCACAAATTAAATCTTGGCAATGGCTGAAACATAGGTCAATTTCCTTTAACTATTCCTTAGTGGATTGGATCTTAAATCCAATGTGCTGCATAAAAAGCTGCAAATAACCAGATCTTGGTGATATGCTCAGTGGAGGAAAGGTGGAGATGCTGCTAGAGTGGGAATAAGGCATTGGTAGTGTGATGGTTGCAGGGTTTAGAGGCTGCTGATTAAAGGTTTAGTTTCCATTGGTCTTGTTTTGTTCTGCAGGTACCGACTGAACTGGCCACCTCAGACAGATCAGTGGTGAACTGCCCCTGCCAAGCTCATTGGTTGGAAGCTGTTGTCACAGCCATTCTTGCGGGATGGTGCACTTAATTAACCTATGGAAGGTTGCAATGCAACTAGCTACAGTGGGCGGACCTGAGCAAGGAGTTCCTCAGTTGTTGGTGTAAGTGGTTGAAGGCAAAGGCTCTGGCTCTGGAGCACCTGAAGGTCTGTTATGTGGAAGGAGTTAAGGAGGTGTAAGCAGTACCCTAAGAAGATATGGTCAACTGCAAGAATCAAATTGCCTAAAGTGTAAAGTGGTATGGTGAAATCAATATGGTTGCGTGGTAGACATGTTTTGGCACGGCCTAAGGGAGCCCTATTCAACTGGTTTTTACTGGTTTGGGGTTCTAGGCCAACCGTCCATTGGGACGACCTCCCATCAACTGCAGTACCAAAGGACTTGGTCCTAGAGCAATTTATTATAAAGGGTGTAGGAAGGACGGTGGTATGGAGGTGCTGATGGTGGATTCGCAAGAGTAGAGAGCAGGTAGAATTAGAGCTAAGCCCCCTAAGGTACAAGGTAGTAAGGAGCTGCTGGAGTACGGTGGCTGTAGTATCTGAGGTGTGCTGATGGACTGGAGAAGGGGTTTCGGTCTTTTAACCACGTAGTTTACTGCCTTTGTAGTACGGGCCTATATTACCTCTGTGGGATAATTTTGTCTGTCAGTCAAGAGAACTTGCTACACTGCGAGGAAGAATGCTCATATAGTGGGGATGGAAGGGCTGTGTGATATGCTACATGCTAGATGAACTCAAGTTTTTGGGAACTGATTCATTTGAGGAACAGGAGCAGGTTGTGGGTTGAAATGGTTGGGTCACCTTAAAAGTCAGTTCAGGCTGCATGTTGAAATTGGTTTGACCACAAAGAGTAAAAGGCTAGCAGCGTAGGACTTGAAAGAAGAGAAGTTGGTTCTGGTTTTGCTGATTGGGGTTGTTGGGGTATGAAGAGGTCTCTTTAAGGGTTCTAAAGTTGTTGAGGAGCCTTGATTTGATAATGGTGGAGTGCTGGTTGACGTGAGGAAATTGTGAGGCAGGGTTATATTACAGCTGGGATGCTATGATGCTTCATAGGGAGGTGCATCTCCTATGAAGATTGAATTGGAGAAAAGCTCCACTGGAAAATCATGTAGATTAAGAGCAGGATGTTATCTCTTCGTGTATGTTTGTTATGTTTTTTGTTAGGAACAAAGCTCATGGCTTTGGTTGAGCAATAGAAACCTTCTCTATGTTTTTATTCCTTTGGTTGTAATTGTGCAATTGAGTTTTGTATAAGGATTGGGACACCCCTTAAGTGCCCCCTTTTATTCATTCATTCATTGCTGATAAAAAATAAATAAATAAAAAATGTAAGATTTACTTAATGAAAACTTTAGAGTCGGTTGAATTGCAAGAATGTTTTTTTAATTTATTAATAAAAATTATATTAAAGGAGAATGTTTGGAATACTCTAATATTTTTTATAAAATAAAACTATATACATATAAATTTAAAATCAATACGTATTAGTGAATTTAAAATTAAAAAATGTAAACTCTTAAAATGTATTTTCTTCACATATTTTTTGAGGTCGAGAGAGAGTAGAGCAGCTTTTATTGAGTCTTCGTTTAAATGAAATCTGTGATATATAATAGTCAATAGAAACTAGTTTTCGTTGACAACTGAATGTTTGGGAAACAAACAAAGCAACGTTTGTTGTGCAACTGCTTCTGCTTTCTCTGCGTGGTTGAACTCAAGCCACACATATCACAATAATGACACATATATGGTACTCGTGTCCATTAATTGTCGATCTTCACGGTTTAAAACCGGATCATGTATGGCATCATATGGTGGTAGGACCTGTAGTACCTTCTCTAATTTATGGTGAGTTTCATATGCAAAAAAATCTTTCTAAGGTGGGGACAGGTAAATGATTAGATATTGACACATACGTATAACACTCGTATGATATGTATTGGTGAAATGTCTAATTCAAAAATATTTTTTGGATTTCTGACCATTCTAACACGATTCCAACATAATTTTAAAATGAACAAATACATTAATTTTCCAAAAACTCAAACTTATTGTATAATTTTTTATTATAATTATGAAAATAAGAAATAAATCCTTTAGAAGCATCTTTTTATCACACAAAAATAACTTTAACATACTTGTGCACATAAATCTTTATTATCAATTTATATAATTTATAATTATATAATATATAGATTCGTGTTCCTGTATCCTACATTTTTGACAAAGTGTTTGTGTCCATTTGATACCAGTATTCGTGTTAGTGTCTGTGTGTGCATAGCTGAAAACTTAACAAATGGAGTAAGAGGTTCGGGTTTGTAAGGATTTACGACATTTGAAATGCTACAAGAATAGAGAAGTAGCTTGACAACATTAGAATTGAGAATCTGAAGTTGCATGTCAATATTCCAAGGTATAGAAGGTACGAAAATCAAAATTGCCAAAGATCTCAGAATTGGGTTACCCACAGTTATAAACAACAAAAAACTAAGGAAAGTTTGATATCGGCAAATTCAAAACAAAATATGCATTTCGTCTCGAAGGAAAAAAAAGAAGAAAGGAAGAAACACACATATGCTGAAGCATCAAAGAGGGTGACATTATCTTCTTCCACGTTGAACTCTTGTATTGGAGATCCAACATCGACCATCGATTAGAGACAAAGATTTTTTTATAGTACATAAGTGAATACAAACCTCATCTTATAAGTTCATTTTATAAGGTTGAGTTAGACTTAAAGTTCACTACCTAATTTGGTATCAGATTCATTTAGTGTCTATCCTAGCAAGAGTTTGTTGGACTTATCAGACCCTATCAGATCACTCGTAAATATATAATCTCACACACGAGTTGGAGGATCTCGACGTGAGGCAGGCGCGGTAGACCCTACATCGAGTAAAGATAATTTTTTTTATTGTATATAAGTGAGGTGCAAACCTCACCTTATAAACTGGTTTTGTAAAGTTGAGTTAGGCTTAAAGTTCACCTCTTAATATCTTAAAAAATATCAACTATACAAGCTAAGAAGGAAGTTCTACCGTGGTTGGAAAGTAACTATGTGAGACGCATGGAAAGAGTTCTTCAAAGGGGGAAAGAGTATAATCAAAAGGAGATAATATGTGATCATTGTGTGGAGGAAGTGGTTGAACTTAATAGAGGATGGTTTGAGAATTTTCTTTTAATCTATTGTGCCATGGTCAGAGCAGGAGATGGCAAAACATCATCAAGTATGGGTAAGATGCACTCGGGTGCCTCTATCTGTATGGAATAAAGTTTGCTTCAACAAGGTTGTCGATCACATTGCGACACTTATAGGTGTTGATGAAGCAACGCTTGCCTGGGAAAATATTGAATATGCGAGACTCAAGATTAGGATACCATTGGGTGATAGTGCCTTGTTAAATCATAATATGTTGATCAGTGGCCAAATCTATGCAATGGGTGTGGAAGAGGACATGTTATTTAATGCCAATAACGAGTGCCAGAAGGTGGGAACGTGTCAGATCAACCTTTCTAACATGTAAACCTACTTAAATTTGGCTAATAATAACAGCCACACAAACAAAATTAAATCCAACTACACACTTACATGGTTATAAAATGGAATAAATACAATCACCTTGTCCACACATTATTTAAATAAAAAAAATACAACATGTGAAACATCTAAACTCTGCTTGATTCCCAATATCATGGTAGAGAAATAAGGGCATGGAAACGAAAAGAGTGATAGACGGGTATGTTCACACTTTAAAGCTTTACTAATAGATTTTCGGACTACAATAATGAATAAATCCACAATTTTAATTAAGATTCATCTAATTGAGTTTATTTTGGCCTTAACTACTATTTATGCTAATCTTGTATTTTAGTCGTAGTAGATGATCTAATATTAATATGAATGAAGTGTCTACCACTACAAGTGGATCAAATCACATGAAAGTTCAAGTTGCTTCTTTGAATAATTATGGAAAACGAAATCCATGAAGTCAGGACCAATTGGGTTGGGCTAACTAAACACCATGGTGGTGTGCAACATGACATAAATGAAAATGTAATAGTTGGCCACCGAACCAAACGTTAAATCTTGTGTTGTTTATTTTCTGCAATTGATTCGTGATTATGTGTGTTGCTTCCGCGTGCGTTTTTTTTCCATCAAGTGACATCAGAGCTTGGTTCGTTTAATCAACGAGACGTGAAAATTGCGGCTCCAGCGACGTCCCAAAGCTAGGGTTTCGCAGGAGCGGCAGCGGCGTCCCAAATCTAGGGTTTTGCAGGGGCGGCAACAACATCCAAAAGCTAGGGTCTCGTAGGGACGACAACAGCGTCCCGAAGCTAGGGTTATGTGTGCGTTCGGTAGGTGTACTGGTCTGAGACGGCACAGAGTGCAATGCGACGGTGGTGACCAGCAACGGTGGTGGTGCGGAGCGCGCCAGTGCGGTGCGAAGCACGAATAGCGGCGGTGCGCGTCGCGTGTCCTGGCAGCTGCGGTCCAGTGCGGCTGAGCGCCAGTGCAGTGGGGAATGTGACTAGGTCTGTTGGTGAGTGATTTTGGGTGGTGCAATATTTGTGTTCTTGATTTAAACAAAAAAAAAAGATTGCCAAGATCTAAAATTAGTTATACCGAGTATCTCGACTAGTCGTTTGAGATGGCAAAAGATGAGAGGTTTCGAATTGAAAAATTCGATGGTACAGATTTCCGTTGTTGCTGAAAAATGCAAATTGAGGATTTCCTAGTTCAAAAAGATTTGAACGTGGTTTTGGGTGACAAGCCAGAAAAGATGTCTAATTAGCACAACTTGCTATGTGATGAATATGGTTCTAATTAGACCTATTTTGAAGAAAACTACTTATGAATTGTTTAATGGAAGAAAACCCAACATTGGTCACTTGAAAGTGTTTGGCGGCAAGTGTTACATTTTGAACAATGGAAAAGAAAACCTTGACAAGTTTGATGAAAAAGCAGACGAGGGAATCTTTCTTGGTTATTCATGCATATAGTGTGGATAATAAGAGACTTATGACTGTAGAAGAATCTGTTCATATTGTATTTGATCAGACTAACCATGCAGAACAGAAATCTGTGAAGAATCGTACAAAGGAAGATGATCAGAACATAACTCTGCCGAAACTGGAGTTATGCATTATAGCTTGTGATCAAGAAGGTTTCATTTTCAGGATCCTCGTAGTAGTTTGGAAAGGATGCGGGTGGGGGGTTTTTATCCTGTGATTCAGACCTATCAGATCTAGAACCCAATCTGTTGGTTTTGGTTTGGTCCATGGAACCCAAATCTGGTTTTGGCTTTGCCATACTCTGGAATCCAAGTTTGATTAAATCAGGGCAGTTGTGATGATATTGCAGGATCACTAGGTTTTATGGAGATTTTTTCTGGTTTTTAGCAGTTTTATCTGCTGTAAATGGTGAGGGTTTTGCTGGTTCTGAGGCATGTTACCATGCCACATCCAAAGTGTTTCAAAACAGTAGGGAGCAGTCTATTCCTTGGTTTTATGCAAGATTGTGAGTGCATGGAAAGACACTTGTGGAACATAAAGGAAACCAAACCCTTTACCAACTAAGCTTCTGGAATTGCTTGCGGAACAAGCCAGGGAGTAAGCATGGCAGCAAGGGCTTTTGATTCAGAAAATGCCGACACATGATGTGGAAACTTCAGAGCTTCATAATGATGTTGCATAATTGTAGTACAATTGATGCATAGTATTGAGGTACTAGGTGGTTCATAAGCAATGGTATACGATAATGGTTATGTAAGCCAAGAAAAGGGGGTCAAGGTTGATGCAGGTGTAGGGCTAGTCTGACCAGAGCCTATGCAGATTTTTAAAGCTGCAGGTTCATTATGTTCTGTTTTTGCTAGTGCTTTTTTTGCAGTCAATTATGCAACATTCATCTAGTTATGCAGCTGATGTAAATGTTGTAGAGGGTTAGTTTTAGCTTTTTGTGTGTGGCAGGAAGTTTAAAAAAATTATTTCTATAGAGGTCAGACCCTCTTATTACGTGTATATCCTATATTTATTATATTCTTCGTCGATAAAATAAATAAATAAAAGATATAAAAGAAATGAGTGTTTATTGTTAAAAATAATAGAAGTTCCTTAATATAAAGTGAAATATTAATTCAACCAACAAAAAAAAGACTCATTTAAGTAAGCTATATATATATATATATATATATATATATATATATATATATATTATAAACGCTCGAAGGCCACAAAAAAAACCATGTACTAGACTTTTTGGTTCACATTTGTGTCCAGGTGTCTATCAATCATGAAAAATCAACAAGATACATCATATGTTCGGTGCGACATCATATCAAAGGGCTCCACCGTAGAAGTATATTTTGTGGTTCAAAAATAGCCTCTCTTCCCCCTCATTTATTATTTGACCTAATCTCCAAAATCTTGGAGGAAAAATATCAATATGAAGCAGTGTTTAAATGTGAAACTCGTATTTAAATATGAAACATGTGTTAAATTAGCACACAGTAAATCCATGCATCTTTATTATGTCTATATATGAGTTCACAGACCCTCCATTGCAGCTGTGACATTTTAAAATGGATAGCATTGGTGATGAATCTGTTTCACCTGCTGCTAGACGTGTGATGAACATTGAAGCCTCCACTCTAGAAGTGGAAGCAACAAAGATGAATGGTGGAAGTGAGGGTGTCTGCTTGACATGGAAGGATGTGTGGGTGACTGCTTCCAACAGAAACAATGGAAGCAAATCAATTCTTGAGGGTCTCACTGGTTATGCTAAACCAGGGCAACTCTTGGCAATAATGGGTCCCTCTGGCTGTGGTAAATCTACTCTGCTTGATACTTTAGCAGGTAAACTTCTAATTAATCTCCATCACTTTTCATCCCTTATATATTTTACTAAATACTTTGTCTAAAGTTTTTTGGAAGTTTTCTATATGTCCTAGATTCTTTTACCAAATACATAAGTAATATACCAATAACAACCTTTTTATATGACAAGTTTATTAACTTATATTAATATAACTACTTTAAAATTTATACCAAGAATAATTCTTTTGTTAAATGCTCTAAAGTAAAACTTTTTTTTACTCACCACGTTTATTGAATTAAAAACAAATTCAATGTCTGGATAGTCACCAATTACTACTTTTTCTATTTTTAAAACATAGCTCCATGTTATGATTCTCTTAAACCTTAACGTAAAAATATTGATAGTCGCTTAAAACTTAAGAGTAAAATCATAATTATATACTATTTTGCCTCCTTTAACGTGTTTTTTTCACTTTAAAGAGAAAATTAAAGAATTTTAACTATTGAAGAAAAAATATTTAATAATACATACATAAAAGAAATAAATTTATTAAGTTTTAACTGGTGGAATTCCATACTTTATAATATATATATATATATATATATATATATATATATATATATGTGTGTGTGTGTGTGTGTGTGAAGTATTATGCACTTTTCAAACGTTAGATTTGAAAATAGACTAGTAAGGACTAAAATACAAGTACTAGAAATTTCTATATTCCAACAAATGGTTCTGTGGAGGAAAATAATCAAGGGTCTTCGGCCATCCCTTTTTCCAAAATAGACTACATTAATAATATTAGTACAATATTAGTGATAATAATAATGATGATAATAATAATAATTAATATACAAAAATTTACATACAAAATGTGTGTATTATGTAATAACTAAGATTATTATTTATAGTTACAATCAGTATATAATGACTAGATATATTATTATTATTTTTTATTATTTCAAAATCATACATGATAAAAAAAATAGTTTTAATTCTCCTGTTTACAAAATTAAACCAATATTAATTGGGAGATCAGAGGGAGAATTAAAGGAATATAAAACACTTTTCCTACTCTTCTTTGTCACTATAGAGGTTTGAACAAATTAAATGATGGTATAAATTCTTATTTCAGGGAGATTAGGTTCAAAGATGAGGCAAACCGGGGAGATTCTGATCAATGGACACAAACAAATATTGACTTATGGAACCTCAGTATGTACAAAATCTTACTTTCATCATCAAGATCACTAATAACTACTTAATTTCAAGATACACATGATGAATTAAACATTCTTTGAATCCATGTTGTGAACACAGGCATATGTGACACAAGATGATACCTTGTTGACAACCTTAACGGTTGGAGAAGCAGTGCACTATTCTGCTCAACTCCAGTTACCTGACACCATGTCAAAACAAGAGAAGAAAGAGAGAGCAGACTTTACAATAAGAGAAATGGGTCTTCAAGATGCCATTAACACAAGAATTGGAGGATGGGGTTGTAAAGGGATCAGTGGGGGTCAGAAAAGGAGAGTTAGCATCTGCATTGAGATCCTAACACGCCCTAAACTTCTCTTTCTTGATGAACCAACTAGTGGACTTGATAGTGCAGCTTCCTATTATGTTATGAAAAGAATCGCTTCCCTTGCTCAAAATGACCACATTAAGAGGACTGTTATTGCTTCAATCCATCAACCCAGTAGTGAAGTTTTTCAACTCTTCAATAACCTTTGTCTTTTGTCTTCGGGTAAAACAGTTTACTTTGGACCTGCTTCTGCTGCAACTGAGGTAATAAAAAAAACTACCGTTTTTTATACTCCATTATTCTCAAATTACTGTTCTCTTTCTTTCTTTCTCATCATGCTTTTATTTCAATGTAGTTCTTTGCTTCATATGGCTTTCCTAGTCCTTCTCTCATGAATCCGTCTGATCATTTACTGAAAACTATAAACAAGGATTTCGATCAGGTAACTAAAATGACCATGTTTCCATGATTCAATTCTTCTTTAGTGCAAGATAAACAACAAGTGTAGTCAACAAAAATCCAATTAAAATGGGTGTTTCGATTTCATTAGGACATTGAAGTGGGTATATCTGGATCTAGAAACTTACCCACAGAAGAAGTAATTGACATCCTTGTGAGCTCATACAAAAACTCTGAAAGGAATCAAGAAGTTCAAAGTGAAGTAGCCCTACTGTCTAAGAAGGTAACCACCTCAATGCTTCTACTCTAGTAGATGCTCATATTGCAAATACCTAAGTTAACACGAACAATAATTGGTTTCAGGTTACAAGTTCATTGGATGTGAAGAGAAGGCATGCTGGCTTCCTTAATCAGTGCTTTTCTCTTACCCAAAGATCGTCCATTAACATGTATCGTGATCTCGGCTATTATTGGTTACGCATGGCCATATATGTTGTATTGGCTATAAGTTTAGCAACTGTTTTCTATAATTTGGGCACAAGTTATGACTCTATTAAGGTACAGAATGTGCTATAACTCACATACAAAAACTAAATCACAGTGGCTTTGAATTTTTCTATCGTCCTCTAATCGTGCAGCTACTTTTGATTATTTCAGGATCGAGGTTCGCTTATTGCATTCATCAATGGATTCCTCACTTTCATGACCATTGGTGGATTCCCTTCCTTCGTGGAAGTCATGAAGGTAAAAAATCTTAGTTGGGGTTAAGAATTGTATGAGTAGTCTAAAAAGAATTTAACATTTACTATTTACTATTACTTGGTTGCAGGTATTTCAGCGAGAAAGAGAAAACGGACATTATGGTGTGAGTGCATTTGTGATTGGGAACACGTTATCATCTATCCCGTTCTTGGTATTGGTTACATTAATTCCTGGAGTTATAGCTTACTTCCTTCCGGGTCTTCAGAATGGATGCGAGCACATAGTGTATTTCATTTGTGTTTTATTTTCTAGTCTGATGTTAGTGGAGAGCCTTATGATGATAGTTGCAAGCATTGTTCCCAACTATCTAATGGGAATCATAACTGGTGCTGGAATTCAAGGAATCATGCTTTTACTCAGTGGCTTCTTTAAATTGCCAAACGATATTCCCAAACCAGTTTGGAAATACCCTTTGCACTACATTGCTTTTCATACCTTTGCCAACCAAGGAATGTTCAAGAACGAGTATGAAGGACTGAGATTTGCTACCAACCATGGAGGAGCCTCACACACTTACACCACTGGTGAAGAGGTTTTGAGAAATATATGGCAAGTTGACATGAGTTACTCAAAGTGGGTTGATCTTGCAATCTTGTTGGGGATGATTGTTCTATATCGACTTTTATTTTTGGTTATCATCAAGATTCAAGAGAAGTTGAAGACCTTTGTTTTATCACTATCTTCCAAGAGATCATCACAAATCATGGCAAACCCCAACGCCACTCCTTCACGTTGACACAATGCTTACTTTTAAATTCTACTCTTCATCCTTCTACCGTTATTACTATTCCCACAACTTTTGATTCTAATGAACTAATTAGATAAACATGTGTGTGTGGTGTAACATGTCGTAATTATAATTAGTTATCATTTTTAAATATGTTTTGGATTTGGCTTTCATCACCTACATCTAGTTGTATGGGTACATGCAACCCTTTAAATTCATACACCTTGATTTTATGATTAGAGTTTTACATCACGTTTCGGAGGTAAAAGAATAATCTTGTTTCGAAATTATCTAGTCCGTGGTATCTTTGATGATATTACCAGATTCTGACTACAGAAAGTGCAAAAGATTTCACTTTTGAATAAAGATAACTAATTTAATTATAGAAGTACATGTAACTTTTTGTATGTGAAAAAGTAAACCATCATATATAAACTACAACGACCAAAATCTTTAGATAAATCTATATTATTCACTTCGGTAATTTACCTACGAAGAGTGTTCTTGATAATGGAAACCGTACTTACCAACCAACTTTACTCCGTGGATAAATATTTTATTTATAAATTTTTAATAATTATTTGAAATTTTTATTATTTATAATTATTCACTACAAGAAAATCATGAAATAAAAACCAAATTTTAGAGACCAAAATAATTAGTTACAATAGAAACTAAAATAGAGACCAATTTAGAAACTAAAAAAAAAATTGATTTTTAAATTAGTTTCTATTATTTTTTATTATTGTTAAATAGTTTCTAAATTGGTATCTAATTAGCAACTAAGGTTTTAGATACCAATTATTTAGTTTCTAAATTTGGTCTCTAAAATCTTGGTTGCTAATTAGATACCAATTTAGATAGAAAATAATAGAAACTAATTTAGAAACAAAATTTCTTTTTAGTTTCTAAAATGGTCTCTAATTTAATTACTATTGCAACTAATTATTTTAGTTTCTAGAAATTGGTTTCTATTTCATGACTTTCTTGTAGTGATTGTTTACCAATATTACTAATGTGTATCTTTAAGATTATTATTAACAATTATTACATATTCTATTACACATATTATGTACTAGCGGGAATTGGTGCAAGAGTCAGGTCAATTCAAGTAAGTCCAAACCTAGATCGAGTTGAGTCAGCCTGAGTGATCGAACTAAGTTGACCCAGACTTAGGTTGAGCCAAGTTGATTCGAGTTCAAAGTCTAGTTGGAACCAATGAAATTGAGACAAATCAAATCAGGTTTCTCAATTATGAACTTCTTTTGATTTTACTCTATGAGTTCTAAATAAATAAACGTAAGGAATAGTTTTAAAATAAAACTATGGTAAAATTATTTATGAAGTTGATGCAGAAAATAATACTTAACTTACTTCTTGTTGTGATTTAAAATATATATATATATATATATATATATATATATATATATATATATAACTATTCAACAACAAGTCAATTTCTTCTTGCAACTTATGCTTTCTTTTTCACTTTCATAGGATAATTAAATTACAATTTTACTCTCTTTTTTTTTGTCATCTTTTTTTATTGAGCACTCTACCCTCAACTTCCACCGTTATAGTAGCTCCCCACCTCCAATGCCACTGCTACAGTAGCCCCGTCTCCAACATCAACTTAGCACCTCCCATGTCCAGCGTCACTACCATAACAGTCCCATTACATTCATAGTCTAAAAAAATTGTAGTATGAATTCCAAAATTTTAAATCAAGAATACATGTATTCTGTATTCTATATTGTATAATTCATAATATAAAATTATATTCTAAAATTTTGAACCTAAAATGCAAAATTTGTATTAATTCAAAATAATGTATTTTAAATTCTACAATGTAGAATACATTATATTTTAAATTGTATAATTTGAAATACAAATTTGTATTCCAATTATAGAATTCGAAAAACAAAATTTATATTTGAAATAGTATTTCAGAGATTGTACAATTTAAAATTAAAATTTTTCATTTCGAAATATAAAATTCAAAAACACAAAATTTGTATTCCAAAATGTAAAACTCAGAAGGATAATTTTGGCTTTTTTGAAAATATAGGAGTGCGAGAAGAATCTATTGAGGTGCATGAAGAATTTGAGACCTGACAATTGATTTCCAATATCCAATCTTCAAACAAAAATTGAGCCTATTTCAATTGACTGTTTCTTCCTGCACCTCCATATCTTCTTCTGGCACCTCCATACACAACATGAAAATACATTTTTATCCTTCTTGTGCCACCCCCATAGAATAACTTTCGGATTATGTAATCCAGAAATGCATTTGAAAAAAGACTTCCGGATTACATAATCTGGAAGTTAAAAAAGACTTTCGGATTATATAATCCGGAAGCTAATTACAAATTTGAAAAATAACTTCCGAATTATGTAATCCAGAATATTACAGAGGGACATTTTTGGAAATATGAAAATTTGGAGGTGAGAGAAGAAGGTATGGAGGTGCAGGAAGAAGCAGCCATTTCAATTCTTGGCTGAATTTGACCCAAATTACACTGGGCTAATTTCATTTATCTAAAGGCTGCTTCTTCCTGCACCTCCATACCTTCTTCTCTCACCTCCATAGATTTTCGAATTTCCAAAAATGTCCCTCTGTAATATTCCGGATTATATAATCCGGAAGTCATTTTTCAAATTTGTAATTAGCTTCCGGATTATATAATCCAGAAGTCTTTTTTCAGATGCATGATTATTTTCCGGATTACCAAATCTAGAAGTCTTTTTTAACTTCCGGATTATGTAATCTGGAAGTCTTTTTTCAAATGCATTTTCGAATTACATAATCCGGAAGTTATTCTATGGGGTGGCATAAGAAGGATAAAAATGTATTTTCATGTTGTGTATGGAGGTGCCAGAAGAAGATACGGAGGTGCAGGAAGAAACAGTCTTATCTAAAATAACACATAATATTAGGGTTTTTACTTGCCGAAATCCCATAATTACTATATACATCCCGTAGTTAAAGTCAAAAGACAAGAGTAGCCTTGAATTACAATTTAACTTCAAACGAATTCTGTACTTTTTGGCTTTCTATGGTGCACAATGAGTCTGCTTTGACATCGTTATGGCTGTTGGATCAATACTTTCATTATTGTTATTGGAAAGAATAGGTTAATGATCATTTTTCTTTATGTTTTGAAATAGTTTTTCTCGAATTTTTCGATTAGTTATTCTATTACTTAGATGAGTGTATTGCTTCTATTTATTTATTTTCCCCATTATTGCATTTCTTTCTTGCTCTTCACATGTTAAATTATAATGTGCATAAACTATTTTCTATTTATGTTAAATTACTTTTATATAGTTAATTAACCAGTAGTTACATCAATTTAAATTTAATATTTCATGTAATACAATTATATCATAACGAATTAAATATAAAATTAATTAACTTAGATTCTGTACTAAGAAAACAACTTATTTTAATTTCTTCTTCTGTGCTATAACTTTTACTTCCACTGACATTCTAATGTTTTCTTCTATGCTATAATTTTTACTTCTACTGACATTTCATGATGATTTTTTTTTTTTCATTTTAGTTAGTTGTAATTTTATTTCAAATTTAAATTACATTCTTTTAAATTATTTTCTATATTATTATATATACATATAAAATAATTGACGATTATTTAATAAATGAATATTTCTAAATAATAAAGAGAAACAATTTGACCCAACACAAATAGTAGATGTTAAAACATTTTTAAATATTCAATCCAATTTCGTTTTTAACACAAGATAATTTAATTATTTTATAAATATATGGATTAATTTTTTTATTGTATTAATAAAATAATTTCTAAATTTTCACTTATTTTCCTTTAATTTTTTTAATTCAAATAATTCCGTTTTTCATTATTTTTTCTTTATTTCCTCTTAATCCAAACTAAACAAAACAATTATTTCAGGTGAATTTTCTAGTTAGCCAAATATTTTTTTTCTTTTAAGTAGATTATACTGCACCTGTACATTTCAACTGGTTCCCAACAAATTGGTTGTAAAACACAAATTTCCACATATTGTCGAACTTTTTAAACATCCATTTTTTTATAAAAAAATAAACTAGCAGGATGAAAAATTTAAACTTCAAACTACAAAAAAACTCCATCTTTTCTGATCTCTAAGTGAAAAGTTTTGGTAAAAATAGAGTGGTTCTATTGAAAAACGGTAAAAAATATAATGTGTGAACAAACCAGAAGGCGCAAAAACAGAGGTGCTTTCAATGTGTTGATGTTGTGAGAGTAATGTGTTTGTGAAGACCGTCTAGTAATATATGGAGAACGTTTAGTGATCTACAATTGTTTAGTGGTGTTTAGTCATTCGTAAACATAGTTTAGTGGTTTGTGGAGACCGTCTACAAGTTTCTACTGATCGTCTAAAGTAACCGTGTAGTAGATCTTGGTGATTGTAGCAATTTCTGGTGACGGTTTAAGAGTTTCATTTTGTTCTATCTTAAAAACTCTCAGATTCTTTATATATATGATCAATGATGTTTCCTGCATTTTTTTTACCTTATTTTCTCAGAAACGACATTCTAATTTTTATGCATGTACATGAAATGATTTTTTTTTAACTATGTGGATTTCAACTACGTCGATTGATTTTATTTTTAAGATGAAAAACTATATTTAATGTAGGCAAATTCTTCCTGCACCTTACTTCCCAGAAAAATAAATCTAGAATAGATTTTTATGTTTTGAAAATAATTTTTTTTAATAGAATTATGAAATAAAAAATGAATTAAAAAATAATAATTTCAGAATATAAAAAATTATATTCTGAAAAAAAAATTAAAAACAAAATCTAAAAATGTTTATTCTACTTTTGATTCGGGTAAGGTAGGTGGGAAGAGCAAACAAGCTTCTTCCTACAGTAACATATATGCACGGCGCAAGCTTCTTCATACAATAATATATTATAATATCTTCTCAAAAGTGAAAAATAAAAATACTATTTTCTGGGAAAAAAAAATAGAGAGACTGCCTTTGATAATTATACTGAAATAAAAATTCTCTACTTTACATAAATCTTAATGAAAAAAAAAATCATTTTTTAAAATTCTTAAAGTCATTCTTATAAAAGGCATAAAGAGAAAACACCTTTTACCTAATATGAATACTTATATAATTAAGAAAGATAACAAAAATATATAAATGACATTGAAATTAAAATAATAGTTTTAGGTGAATGAAAAATGTTTAATAAACTACTTACTTTTAGAGTATATTTACTTTCAACTATAGAAAGTACAAGAGTAAAAACAACAAGGCCTAAGAATATTAAAAACTATAAAAAAATACGTATATGTTATACTTGTCGCACAAACACTTAGAAATTTGAATGAAAAAATTATATATAATCAATCATGGTACTAAAATATAATCAATTATATTATTAATATTTATATACTTTATTATAATAAACTAATAATTAGAAAATAATAAATAAATGTATTTAACTTTTTCATTAATTTCTATTTATATAACTTCTTTTATTTTTATTTTTTACTTTCCATCTTTCTATCATAATAAAATATTGAAAAAGTCTATTAAGTATAAAAAATATTTTTTAATAAAATAAGACAAAAGGTATAAATTAAATACACCAAAAGTACCATGATAAGTAATGAATGATACCTAAGATCATAACGAAGTATAAATGATCTTGAATACTGCAACTTAGTAGTAGATGAAGTAATAAATATCTTTATAAACATTAGATTCAAATTGCATCATATCAACTCCTCGTGAGTGTGTGCCCAACAATTAGGTTGAGTTTGGCAAGATCGAGTCTACACTAGGTTTAGATCCAATATTAAATCTATATTAGATTTTAATCCATAATAAAAAAAATTATCTTAACTTCTAGGTGTTTGTTGGAGTTGCATTATTATTTTTTGCGAAAAAAAGTATTGTTCTTGCTAGGGAGATGGGACCTAGAGAACTATTGAAGTCTTCTTCTCCTTCCTTTGGTCGGTCAGGTGACTGGGTGATGAGCTGGGACTCTTCTCGTCCTCCTGCTCCTCCTTCGTCACTCGGTCTCGGGTGAACACCGGATGGTGGGGGTACCTGCAAAGACACTCCGACGCTCAAGTCAGTAAAGCGGGTGGTCAGCTCTCAGGTAGGTGAACAGTAATAAATGACATACCTTACTCCTTGGGATACGTGCTATTTATATTATTCTAATGGGCCTACTTTGTTGGATCCGTTTATCGAGGTGGATACCGCTTAGGGTTGCATTACCTAATTCTTAATGATGGATTAGCTTTACTGATCTTGGTTTGAGCGTTAACGGTGTCAGGGGTCGACCCTCGGCCAAGCTAACCTGATGTGTGTCGGCCCTCGGCCAAGTTCTCATGGTCTTGGCCATCTTGACTAGGCTTTCTAAGGTTTCGACCATGTAGGTGGTTGGCCTCGTCATCTCGGTCAAGCCTCTCAGGTCTCGGCCGGCTTTCTTTTGATTTCGGTCAGGTTGACCAGGTCTCGGACAAGGAGGCCAAGGGTCGACCTCGTCCATACCGGTACAAGTACATTGTTTTAAAAACATTGTTTCAAGAGCAAGAGGAAAACAAAAAATAGTGAGAAAATGTCTTTTTAAAATTAATTATGATTTTTAATATTTCATGACAAGATTCCAAATTAAAGTATTAATCTTTCTAAATGGTATGTAATTATGGTGTATGATTGAATTTTATTAGTATTTTTTTCTTGAAATTTAATAGGGTAGGATTAATTAAAATTTAGAATGAAAAAAACCATTTTTTATAGACTTCTTATGACATTTAGAAAATCACATGTTATTTTTAATATATTGACATAGACATATTTACGGTATCAACGTTGTTGAATTGTCTTAAATTATTTATGAATAATTGATTTGTTTAATATTTTTTCATTAAAGATGGACATTTTATCATTTGGAAATTTTCATAAACGATTTGCAGTTGTGCGAGCGAATTGGCATATGAATATCTTGAATTATTTATTTTTAATTAATCATAAGATGATAGAATTATTATTTTTATTAATATTAAATTGTATTAGGAGTCATTAGTCATTGAAATTTCATGGGATGATTTTCGATGAATTGGTTATAAACTTTTGATTTTTGAGTAAAAACTATATGAAGTGGTATTACTTAATGATAATGAATTATTGTACTATTTATGAATGTAAGTATGATTGTTTGATTAGAATTGAGTAAGAATATGATGAGAACGTGAACAAGTTGATTAGTGAACTATGATGATGAAGTGTTCAATTGAAATTAAGTAGAACATATATAATTAGTGGATTTTACGGCCTATTCTCTATGCTATGTTTGTGCATCTTTTAAAGCACATGACATAATTTGAGAGAAAAAGAAAAGATAGAAAATAAAAACTTTTATAATTGGTTAATGTGAGACAATGTCATTTGAGGCGATATGAGTGTGTAATGATAGAGGGATTAATATTTAATATGATTATCCAATGTTGAGCCTAAATACTTGTTAAATTAAGTATTAGTTTGAATGTTTGTGGATTAAGAGATGATAAAATTGATTAGTCATTTATAATAATGAATAAGTGATATTAAGTGATGGAGGAATTTGGTTGTGAGATGACAAACTTTAAACAAATCATGCAATATAATGTGAAATATACTTGATTAGTGGTTAATAAGCAAAACAAAACAGATATATAGTCATTTTTTTTCTTAAAAAAAAGCTATCACATTAGATATCAATATGAAACTTGACATCTCTACTAGGATAACACCTTAGATTTCAACAATCATCTGTCGTCACATGCAAAATAGTATTATTAAAAAAATAAAAAGGAAAGGAAATACAAACAAATATAGGAGACTAAGCAAAAACCCATAAAAAACAACCTAAGAAAAACAATACTTAGTTAATTAACCCCAATAAAAAATTCAAGGCATTTATTCTCATCCTTTAAGAAAGAACCCCAAAGAAAGAAAGGACTCTCATTTCTTCTTAGCAGACATCTTATAACTTTTCCTAGGACGTCCAAGCCTCCTAGTAGTTTGAACAACATCATATTCATTCTCACTAAGAAATAGTCTCGTATCACCCTCACCCTTCAAATACTTAGCAACAAATTTACATTCTTTCAAGAACAAAACAACAACTGAAGAGGGGACAACATTAAGCTTCAGAGCAACATCTACATCAAACACAATAGAAGAGGAACAACATTTGCATCAGACACAACAAGAACAACAAAATCAAAAGACACCTATGTTTTGGGACTAGTAGCAACAACTAGTGTAATTGATCACTGCCACTACATTTTCCAAACCTGAAAGTGATTCAAAACAATTTTGTAATGTCAACATTAGAGTCAATTTTAGAAGGAACTCATTTGTCAGCAATAGGCAAAGGGTCATTTTCTTGTAGCAAATCTTCTGATTCATGAACACTCTCCAATGAAGGCATATCAACAAAAATATCATCTTAAGATCTGGATCCAGTCCATATATCATTAATCACTAGTGCAAACAATACAGTTTACACTTATTTTAGAAAATTTATTACATTGATTTCATCACCAATATAGATGCCAACAGTGTAGAAAGTCCATTACATTTTACATTAGTATTATAACCGATGAAATAAGGGACATATTACATTGATTACAGACAAGAATCAATGGAACCGATGTAATAACTAGTGTAATAAGGGATATATTACATCAGTTCTATGGAAAAGTAGTATAAAAAGTAAATGTAAACTATATTACGTAAGTCAAAGTATTGTAAATAAATGAAAACACTCAAATCTATTACAAAATACAACATTGAACTTATCTTCTTATGTCCTATCATCTGTAATGTTGTATCTTTTATGTTGTCCACTAGCACAGTAGGATCTGAAAGACCTGTTATCAAAATATTCATTTGAATCTATTGTAAGATGAGTTTCATCTTCTCACCTTGTTGGCGGATGTTTTCACCTTGTTGGCGAATGCGTTCACTATGTTTTTGTTGATCTTTCATTAATTGCTCCATCTTTTCTTCCAGTATCCGCTCCTTAGCATTCTTTTCCATAAGGTTGTCATTTAACTTTTGAATAGCCTCACGCATTTCTTCTATTTGATGAACTATTGTAGCTTGACTTGGAGTAGAGTGAACACTTGTGGAAGTATTACACCTTTTGCTCAATACATTAAGGTCATATACATTTCTTTTTTTATTTCCACATTCAACAACATTAAAGTATGTTTCGTTGTCATCAATGGAAGTAACAGGAGAGTTTTGCGAAGATGATCCTTCAAGCATTAGATGTTGTTCAACTTCTTGACATTTCTTATATTTCTCCTAAAAATGAAGTCAAATTAACTATTGTAAAGAAAACATATAATAAATAGTAAAGTATAACTTCAAGTTTAAACATACCGCAAGCTCAGAAGTCTTATCATTAACCCATTGTTCAGTTCTTAATTTCTTTGTTCTCTCTACAACTTTCCAAGTAGTTGGTTGTCGTTCAAACTCCTTACTCTACATAAATTTAATGGAAATATATAATAGAATATCTAAGTCTAATATATTGTATTTAAATTAAATATATAAAAACATAAAAATATTACCATTTTCTCACAGTGAGATGCAGTAGATATGGAACCTACACAGTAGACTGATTCTCCCTTATCAATAACTCGATTTGCCTTGGCAATGACACTTTTGTTTTGAAATTCTATAGAACTCCAATATTGGTCCAAGGTTGATTGAACAGGTTGATCTTCACCATGATTTGTCCACAAGTAATAATTAGGCATGAATCCCTTTTGATAGAGATCCCACACAACTTGATCCACGTACTTAAAAACTTTACAATTACATTTAACACAAGGACATCTTAATACTTCACCTTGTTCTTGAAACTTTTCTTGACCAATAACATATTGTAAAAACTCATACAATCCTTCTCTAAATTCTTCTGTCAAATGTTTATTAGCATCCAATCTTTGATACATCCATTCTCTACCTTTGGGAATTTCCATTAATGCAAACTTACTACAAGAAATTCCATATAATAAGGTTCCATATCTTTTAAATTATGTAGAAAAGCATTCCACCAAATATAACAGTTACATTAGGTAAGTACCAAAATAAAGCTAACAATTTTTTAAAAAAAAGAGATGGAAGGAATCATGGATCACACAATTACATGGTTTGGAGCATAATCAGAGTTTCAATTTAGAGAGAGGATTGAAGATGAAGTGGTTGGATTTTAATTTTTGTTTCTCTTCTCATTTGATTCACAGAATTTTGTTACTTCAATAAGGCTTGAAAATTAGAAATAAAAAAACAGAACTAGAAAGTAATATATTAGATAGAAACATTAAAATAACACAAATTGTAGGGAAGATGGTAAAGAACTCCGACCTAAGTGATTTGAATATATGTGAAATCAGAAGAAGCTTTATCAAATTCTTAGTAAGAACAATAAACCAATAGAAGTGTAAAATAATTTCCTAAAGGTAAATTAAACGGGGGGAAAATACTACAAGAAAAATAATCGATGATTTATCCATATAGTTAAGTCAATGCAGTAAACCAATTTATCCAGTATTAAGGGAATTTTGAGTGATGCGCTGAAGAAAAGATTACTCCAGTTTCAGATTTGCAGTCTAGAACAAGTATGAGCTTGAGAAACATTCATTTATGAGAAGAGATATATTTATGAACGAATACAGTGTTGCAGAAAGATTTTTTGGTTTGTTGAAAAGAAAATGCAACAAGAAATCAAAGCTTACCGAGTTTTAACTTCTAAAGCTCGAAATCTCCCTCTCCGCGGAAACAGATATGAACGCTGATATTCACTTCCCCATTGAAAGCCGCTTCCTATATCACAAAGACCAGGGCTCAAATTGGGACAGGTTCCGGCGGTATAACTTCTTCAGACCTAATTTAGGTTAAAGGATTTGGAAGAGGCAAAGTGAAAATATCTCATTTTGGGGAAAATCGAAAACCCATCAGCGACCGAAACATACTGGTTCGCCAAAAATCCATTAAACTCGGTGGCTAATCGAAAACCCATCAGCGACCGAAACATACTGGTTAGCCAAATATCCATTAAAATCGGTGGCTGAAATTTTAATTTACCATTTCATCTAGTGAAAATCAGTTGCTGAAAAATGGAAAATAATCATATTTATTGTATTCAATAGAATGATCCAACATTTTGTTACTTCCATTTTCACTGACTAAATCTGTTTGTTGATTAACACTTAGATAACGACTATTTCGATGACAAATTTTATGAATAAATGATTATTACTTAGTCTCTTTTAAGTCTTGTGTGATTTTTTATTTGACACTAATTTTATGTAAGGGTTAAAATATTTTATTTTATTTATTTATTTGAATAAAAAAAATAGGTTTTAAGTTATAGGGAAACCTCTCAACTATCTTCTTTGGTTTTTTAGTCTTTTTCTAAATAAATTTGTTATGCATTATTGATAATTGACGTATAGAGGAAAATTTACTAGACAAACTATTAAGAAAATAGAATAAAGTTTTTTCAACATTGCATTCCATAGTTAGGCAATTCACTAATGCTTTGTGTAGTTTGGAGCTTTGTGTAGATTGGAGAGTGAAAAATTGAAGGTGTGAGAGAATGAAAGTGTGAACATTTGAGAAGAAAATTAAAGACGTTTAAATTAGAATATGTTAGATTAGATGTGTAAAAAAAGTTTATTGATATTTGTGAGTAATGTGATAGGTGTAAAATTTTTGTTTTAGATGTGTAAAATGTAAGTTTACAAATATATCTTTATCTTTAAAATATTTAAATAATAAAATATAAAATATTTTGTAAAATTTAATTTAACTAAAATTTTATATAAAAAATACAAGTCTCTTATATTTTAGAACATAATTTTTTTTTATAAAAAAATTATAAATAATATGATGATTGTGATTGAATTTTTTTTACAAATTTATTTAATATATAAAAAAATTAATTGAATATTTTATATAATTAATATTATTTATTAACATATAAATTAATTTTTATATAAATAATTATATTTATATTTATTATTAATAACATTATTAATATTCAATATTAAATTCAATTAAAATAATTAACAATAATATTATTATTTATTAAAATTATTTTATTTACATTTATTATCATTATTTTAAAATTTTATTTTAATTCATATTATTCTTTATAATTTTTATTATTTTATAAATTAATTTTAAATATTATTATTATTTTAATATATATATTATTAGTATTAATAATAATTTATATTATTATTATTATTTATTTTATTATTATGTTATAAAATAATATTATATACATTAGGTCAAAATATATATATATATATATATATAAAATAATGATGATATAAAATTTATATACATAATCGATTATATATGAAATGTAATGGATTATATATATAAATTTATAATATAATTAATTATGTTTATACTATTTTTATTAATGAATATAGGCTTTTTTATTATAAATATATTTATAGGCATTTTTATTTTATTAGAAATATATTTAATATTTATTTATCTATTTTTATTATAAATATATTAAACTTTTTTTTATGTACAGTTTATTTGAAATAAAATTTAAAAAGTTTGAATGATTTTACTTATTTTTTATTATATATTAAGGATAAAAATGTAAGTGTTTAGGAGTTTATGTGGTTTTTTCTTCTCTCATTGAACTTTATTTTTACTAATGAGAGACACAAAAAATCACTCTAATGCAACTTGGCAAGTAAGACTGGAATGGGTGGTGAACTCAATTTTTTTCTTTATCCATATCAAGACACTACAACTGGTTTTGTTATATTTGGGTGAACTCTGTCAATCCTCTCTCTGTTCTGTCTTTGTTTCTCTCAATTCCAATTTCTGATCTCTCTTTCCGTCCTTGCCTCCCCAAGAGACTATGTCAGTTCTCTCTTTGTTCTGTCTTTGCTTCTCTCAATTTTGATCTCTCTCCGTCCTTGCCTTCCCAAGACACTCTGTCAGTCCTCTCTCTATTTGTGCGATGGTTGTGGTGGTCGCGGGTTGCAGGTGATATGAAGTTATTTATTATTTTTTTTTAATATAAAAATAAACTCTTACTAGTTTACGAGCTGTTTTTATGTATCTCCTTTGTTTTCATATGATTTTGTATTGATCAACCTGTCATGCTTCAGATTGTGTAACATTTTACACTCCTTTCAACACTCACAATACTCAAATAGATAACTCAGACCCAACTGACATTGTAAGTCGCGATACAGTGAGTACGTTCAAGACAATCATAACAAACAATTCAATAAATTTTTATTTTATTTTGCACTTCCTTTATATTATGCATAGTTTTTAATATTTTATTCAATCCTAATAGTTTTAACCTTTTAATCATTCACTATATAGTCTGAAATTTTAATAATCTTTCCTTTTTCGCACCACTTCTCCCTCACACATTCGTTGAAACAAACACGGGATATAGTCTGATATCCGTCTACATGAACATTGCACCCCTTAATCCCAAACCACTGTAACTGAAAAGGGAATTATATATTTTATAAGATTGAAGTTACCAGAAGAGGGTTTGAATTCGTTGAGAGGATGTAAATTCCCTAAATGGAAATGAATTTGGTAAGAAAAAAATTCTTAAATTTTAGGTGTTTTCTTTTTTTTTTGCATAATTTCCTTGAGTGAAATCTATTTCATTGGATGAGTTTGGTGCATAGGAAAAATCATTAAATCTTTGTCCCCAAGTTTGATGAGTGAAAACTATTTGTTGAATAATTTGGCACAGAGATGAAATGCCCAACTATTTATTTTAAATTGTTGAGGGAAACAAGTGGATTGATTGTGTTCATAAAAGGTCATAGAAACTTTTTTGGATGTTACATCAATCAATGGTCGAGAAAATCTTATGGTGTCTGTTCAAGGAATATTTGTCTATAGGGAAGGGTTACCCCGCAAATAAAATAGTAGATGAGGACACTTCAAAAGTGAAATACGATCTTTCAAAAACATATGAGAAGTAATTCATTTATTAGCTCATAGTTACAAGATTAAATAATAATAATTGTATTATAAATTTTTGTGTACGCTCACATTATATATTAAAAAATATATTTAATTATGTCACAGATTTGATTATGTTATAAACAATTTTTCTTTTTTTTTTCATATTTTCCATTTTATGAGATTTTACAGCCTAGGTCCACATCGAACATATATGGATAGTGGAATTTACGTCTTCAAAGAAAAGTTGAAAAAGCTTAAAGCAGAGTTGAAAATCTGGAACAAAGAAGTGTTTGGAGATGTGAACCTTGCTAGTGAGGAGTTACAAAGGAGAATTAATGAGTTAGACGCACGAGATGATGATAATGGTTTAGAAGAGTCAGAAAGGGAGGAGAGAAGGTCACTCTTGGCTGATCTGAACAAAACCATGTTTAAACAAGAGGCGGTTGCATTTCAAAAAGCAAGACATAAATGGTTGAAACAGGGGGATCTTAACACAAATTTTTTTCACTCATCTGTGAAATGGAGAAGGTCGAGGAATGAATTGCACGGGTTGTTTGTTGAAGGTAGGTGGTGTGAGGATAAGGGGGTAATTATGGACAAGGTCCGTGACTTCTTCAAGGATAGATTCGACAGGAACGATGTTCGTCAGGTTAGGTTATATAACGTAAGGTTCAATTCTATATCGGAAGCAGACAACGAGTTGTTGGTAGGGGAGTTCTCTGAAGAAGAGATTAGGACTGCGGTTTGGAATTGTGAAAGTTCTAAGAGCCCTGGCCCTGTTGGTTTTAATTTTGGTTTCATAAAGTTTTGTTGGGAAATTTTAAGGATGGATGTGATGTCAGCGGTGAAGGATTTTGCGACAAAGAGCCATTGACCTAGAGGTTCAAACGCTTATTTCCTTTGTCTTGTTCCAAAAGTTGAAAATCCTTTGCAACTTGATGAGTTTAGGCCTATTTCTTTGGTTGGATGTTTGTATAAAATTATCTCAAAAGTGTTGTCTCTACACTTGAAAAAGGTGATTAGCAAAGTGATTGATGTTAGACAGTCTGCTTTTCTTGAAGGTAGGGATTTGTTGGACAGTGTGCTAGTAGCAAATGAGGTGCTGGAAGAATATAGAAGGAAAAAGAAGAGTTGTGTGTTCTTTAAAGTTGACTATGAAAAAGCATATGACTCGGTTAGCTGGGAGTTCCTATATTATATGTTGGGAAGGTTGGGTTTTTGCGCTCAATGGATTCGATGAATAAAGTGTTGTTTAGAATCTGCTTCAGTCTCTGTATTAGTGAATGGCAGCCCAATTGGGGAATTTACTCCTCGGAGTGGACTTCGTTAAGATAACCCGCTTGCTCCGTTCTTCTTCCTTATAGTTGCAGAAGGGCTGGCTGGGGTGTCTAGGATGGCTGAAGAGAAGAATTTGATTGACAGTCTGGAGGTTGGAAGAGATAAGGTGAAGGTTAGTATGTTACAATATGCTGACGATACTTTATTCCTTTGCGAAGCGAATACCAAAAGTGTTTTTAATATTAAGGCTATTTTGCTTTGCTTTGAGCTCGCTTCTGGGCTTAAGGTGAATTTTTAAAAAAACAGTATTGGCAGGATGGGGTTGGATCAATGTTCGCTTCAGCGTTTTGCAGCTACTCTTAACTATAAGGTGATGGTAACTCCTTTTGTCTATTTAGGGTTACCGGTAGGAGGGTGCCATAAGCGTAGTGTTTTTTGGAACGTGGTGATAGAGAGAGTTCAGGGAAAGCTGTCAAGGTGGAAAGGTAGGTGTTTGTCGATGGCTGGGAGGATCTGTTTGATTAATTCGGTCCTCTCCTCAGTTCCGTTATTCTTTATGTCCCTGTTTAAACTGCCATCTGGGGTGGCTGACAAGTTAGTTCGGATCCAAAGGAATTTCCTTTGGGGGTGGGGTTCTGACAGAAGGAAGATTGCTTGGACCTCTTGGAATAAGGTTTGTGAGCCTCGGGACTACGGGGGTCTTGGAATCATTGACTTAAGGACATTTAACCTGGCCCTGCTAGGCAAGTGGATTTGGAGGTGGGGTTCGGCCAATGGAGGTTTGTGGAAAGAGATTATTGACTCTAAATATGGTGGATGAAGGAATTTGAGAGCAGAAGGTAAACCCTGCAGGGGTTCCCTTTGGTGGAGAGACTTGAAGGAGGTTTAGGCTTCAGAGGGCTGGGGCAGAAGTTTTGAAGATGGGGTTGAGTGGAAAGTTGGTGATGGAGGAAATATTTCATTATGGGAGGACAACTGGTTGAATTGTGGTGCTCTGAAGGGAATGTTTCCGAGATTATATCCGCTTAGCACGGCTAAAGCTGCTAAGGTGACCGAGTTCGGGAACTGGTCTAATGGTGTTTGGATTTGGCATCTATGCTGGCGTAGATCCCTCTTTGACTGGGAGAAGTTCTTGGAGGAGCAGTTGAGTCAGTTGTTGCAAGGGGGTGAAGATGGATGTGGGAGGGGTGGATAGCTGGGTCTGGAAAGGCTGAGGGGTCTCAAAGTTTTACTGTTAACTCAACTTATAGTAAGGTAAGGAGGGTTAGTGACGGAAAGTCCTCTCCGATTTACTGTAGGTTGTGGAGGTGTAAAGCCTTGCCTTCTGCTGTACTCCTGGCCTGGAGGGTATTGGAAAATAGGATTGCAACTAGGGTTAATTTGGTAAGGCGTGGGGTGGTGGTTGAAAACCCTGTATGCTGCTTGTGTGGGAAGGTCGACGAGTCGTCGAGTCACTTGTTCGCCGTTTGTGACTTTGCTTGGAGGGTTTGGAGTCTTTACTTTGAGTGGCTTGGAGTGTCGTTCGTAATCCATTTGGATCCTATGCAAAATTTTATCCAATTCAGGTTGAGTCAGGCATCTGTTGTTAATGATGTTTGGGGGGCAATTTGGGTTGGAATTGTAAGTGAAATTTGGAAGCATAGGAACTCGGTCATCTTTAATGGAGGAGTGACAAATGTGTTAGAAGTTTTTGCCTCGGTGCAAGTAAAGGTGTGGTCTTGGATTGCTGCAAAGTACCGCGAAGTTTATTTTTCCTACCCCTGTTGGGTTCTGGATCCTTTGGCCTGTATACGGCTGATTCGGTAAAGCTAGTTAGCGCTTGGTTTGGTTGGTCATTTGTTCGGCAGTTTTGGGTGTCGAGATAGGAGTTAAATTTTATGTGAGCTTGTAAAAGGGTTGGAACACCCCTGAAGTGGTTCCCATTTATTGATTTTTTATTGCTGATAAAAAAAAATGGATCAGTCCAAATTATGATAAGACCTGTGATGAAGTAAGTAAAGATGGAATTCTGGATATAATTGTAATTATTTCTTAAACCGGAATCTCCAATAAGTTAATAAGATATATGATAATCGTATTAATAAATTTTATGTAATTATCTATAATCAATTTTATTAACGCACAATTAATATAATATAATATAATATTATTTGATTTTAGGATACATTATCCTAATTTTATACCAACGTTATTTTATCATACAATGATTCTTTATTATATTACTGAGTACTCAAATTATATTACATAATATTCTAATTATATTAGACTATACTCTAATTTTGTTATATTATCTTCGGATTTTGTGACATGGTACAATCATTAAAACTAAATATACCTTATAAAAGCGATGAAAATACTAATATCAATGGTTTAGGCCTACATAGGGTTATAAAGAGATTGCCACTCACAAGGAGTAAACTCAACTCACTCAACTAATATTTTACATTATCTCACTATACACACTAAATTTTATACTTTTATTAATTTGAGCGTTCGGGAATTTTTTGCAGGTGAAACCCTCTCATTCCCTTGGAGTCAATTCACAAAGTTTGTAGGGATAGGATCAAGTGACCATCTTGGGATTCAACCGATTTCATCTCGATGAAAACAAAAATCAATAAAGAATTATCACAACTAGAAAATCATTACATAGAAACCAATAGAGACAAAAAATATTAGTGCTTATGTTAACTAGATTAGATATTATTGTAGAGACTAAAATAATTATTGGTACATAAATTATTTTCTATTATTATTAAATAGTTTCTAAATTGATATCTAATTAATTATCTAAATTTTAGTTACCAATTATTTAAATTTGGTCTCTAAAACTTTGGTAGCTAAAACTTAGGTAGTTAATTAGATACTAATTTAAAAATAATTTATCAAAAATTAATTTAGATATAAAGAATTTTATTCTCTAATATTGTATCTAATTTAGTGAATATAATAAGTAATTATTTTTAGTTTTTAAACTTAGTTTTTATTTAATGATTTTCTTGTAATAAAATATTTTTGAAATGGAAATTGTAACTTTTGTTGACATTGATCATCATAGTTATAGGATGGACGTCGATTTTTCAGATTCAAAGATTTTCAAAGCGCAAAGAATATCCTAAAAGAAAATTACTAAATTAACTCTTATATTGTGTTTGCATCCGAGTGAACAGTGTTCACTCGGATTGAAATGGACGAATTTATTTTGTTTGCTTCTATTCAATTGCACAAATTTAAGGGTGTTGATTTGCGGGAGAGAGATAAAAGCCATCTTCTCTGTCAAGCAAAGAAAGGTAACTAAACATTAAAAAAAAATACATCACACCATTAAAAAAGTCCAAATTACCCTTAATTTTTAAAATTTAAAATAGAAATAATATATAAAAAAATAATAAAATTGTAAATAATAATAGTAATGCTGTGTTTGCATCCGAGTGAACATTGAAATAGACGGATTTATTTTGTTTGTTTCTATTCAATTGCACAGATTTAAGGGCGCTGATTTGTAGGAGAGAGATAAAAGCCATCTTTTCTGTCAAGCGAAGAAAGGCAACGAAACATTCAAAAAAATACATCACACCATTGAAAATGTCCAAATTACCCTTAATTTTTAAAATTTAAAATGGAAATAATATATAAAAAATAAAAAATTATAATAATAATAGTAAATAAAATAATAATAATAAATATAAATATAAATTAATACTTAATAATAATTAAAATAAATTTATTAAATAATAATATTAACAATAATAAAAATTAATTTTAATTTTAATTTGATTTGATTTTATGAAAATATTTTTATATGTATTTATAAAATTTTAATTAATTAAAATTAACACAAAAAATATCTCATATTTTATTATTTAAATATTTTTAAAAAAATGGTAAATTTGTAAACTTACATTTTAAACATTTAAAAAAATAAAAATTCTCTTACAACCATCATATCACTCACAAACTTCAATAAATTTTCCTCACAAATCCACTATAATATACCCTAATCCAAACAACCTCACTTTCTTTACACTTTCCTCTCAAATTACTACAAATCCACTCCCTCAAATCCTCTCCCCAATCCAAACACAACCTTAATGTTTTTCATTTCATTAAGTTTTTTTTTTTCTTAAAAGAAAAGAGCTTTAACAATTCTAACAGACAATGCATGTAATATTTCAACACCGATCATTTTCAAATACTAAATTGACATTTATGATTTCACATTTTCCCGTCTCTATCAATATTATTATACTTGTACAACAATTTCTCTTGTACAACAATTTCTATCAATATTATTATACTTAACATTTAGGATGTGTTAGTACTACTTTCATATCAATTGGTTATCTCGTTCAGTGATGTGAGTTCTTGAGAAAACTTTTGCTTGAGGAGCATTAGTGCCAACATGAACATGTTTCAACTTCTCCTTGCATTTAGTGATGATCAAGAATAGAACTCTATAGAGGACAATCATACCAAACATGATAGCAAGATCAACCCCCTTTGAGTGACCCATTTGCACATGCCATGTCTCAACCAGTATATCTCTACCACTAACACTTTTGGCACCTCCACCCTCATCCGAAGAAAATATCAAGCCTTCAAATTCATTCTTTAACAATCCTTGGAGAGCATAGGTGAGGAAGGAAACATGGTAAAAAGGGTATTTCCATAATGGTTTGGGAAGATCATTTGGAAGTCTATAGAATCCACTTGTCAAAATCATGAGTCCTTCAACCCCACCAGCAGTGATCACACCCATCACAAAATTTGGAAAAATGCTCCCAACAACCATCATAAGGCTCTCAACCCACATCACAATAGCAAATAGGACAGAGGCAAAGTACAGAAAGTTTTCTACTCCTTTGTGTAGTCCAGAAAGATAAGTAACAATAGCTCCAGGAATCAAAGATATCATCAGTGTGTAAGGAACAGCAGAAAATGTGCTCCCTACCACAAAAGCTGTTATACCATAATGTCCATTCAATCTCTCTCGGTTAAACACCTGACACAGTAAAAGGAAACAATCTTTGCTATGAAAAAGTGTTGGATACAAAGTCAAGATCAGGAAAATTTCAAAATTATGGATCAACTAACCTTCATTTCCTCAATTAATGGAGAGAATCCACCGACAAGTGTCATGAAACTCAGAACTGAAACGAAAAAACAAAGAAGCGATCCTCTTTCCTGAACCATGCATAAGGATATTATTAGTTAAAGTTTTACATGTTATGGTATCTTTTATCACTTTAAAAATTCTTTTGAAGTTGATATTAAACTTAAATAAATTGATTCATAAAAACAAGTAATCACCTTAGGGTTAGATAAATAATGTTAGAAAACAAGATTTTGGTCTCTATAGTTTTACCTGAATTGATCTCATACTTGGGCCAATGTGATAGAAGATAGAGCCCATGCTTACAGATACTGCGATAAAGACAATTAGACGTAACCAGTAATTGCTTATATCACGATAGATTTGCTTCGAAGATCTTTTCAGAAGAACCAGACACTGAGTAAGGAATGCACCGTGGATCTTCTTCCTTCCAACTGCACCGGAATCCTAGACGCATGCATGCAAAATTAACTAAATGCTAAGTCACATCACTAATTATGGAGTTTCCAAAATAATATTTGACGTATATAATATGAATTAATAATTGATAACTTCAATAAAATTGTCATATTTCATTTAGTTATATGTTTAGATGTGATTCTCTATCTATCCTCTCTATATATATTCAAAATGAAAGGAACGTGACTTACTTTTTCACTTCTTTGTGCTATTTCATTCTGAACGTGATTTCTATATTCAGACGATTTATATGAACTGACAAGGATATTAGTTGCTTCTTCAGTGGTAATACCTTCGTCAATATACTGAAAACAAATCAAGAAAGTCAAACTTTCATCTGCACTTAATAAATAAATATCTAAGTGCCTGAAGTATCCAAATAAAAACTAGGGGACAGACTCAAGGTTTGGCCACACATATACCTGATTGAAATCTTTGTTTATGATCCTTAGGTAATGATCGGAAGGATTGTAGAGGGGTGGGCAGGGAAAACCATTTGAAGCAAAAAACTGCATAGAAGGAAAAGTGTTACTATAAACCTCAAGTGAATACGTCTCTGTAAGGGATTTTAGTTTCTAACCTGATTTGCATCAGAGGCAGATCCAAAATATACTGTCTCTCCTGAAGACAGAAGACAAAGATCATGAAAAAGTTGGAAAACCTCACTGCTTGGCTGGTGGATGGAGGCAACAATAGTTCTTTGAATTCCATCCTTTAGATTGAGACCTGCAATCCCACTCATAACATAATAGGAAGCTGCACTATCAAGTCCACTAGTTGGTTCATCAAGGAAGAGGAGTCTTGGATGTGTTAGAATCTCAACAGATATGCTAAGTCTCCGCTTCTGTCCCCCACTCAGACCCTTACAACTCCACCCTCCAACCCTTGTGTTGATGGCATCTTGCAGACCCATTTCTCTGAGCGTAGCATCTGCTCGTTCCTTCTTCTCAGCTGCAGACATGGTGTTTGGAAATTGCAGCTGAGCTGAGTAGTACAAAGTTTCCCCAGCTGTTAAACATGACAGCATCGCATCATCTTGTGTCACATAGCCCTGATTTCACATTATGTAAGAGAAGAAGTTAATAAAACTCGGTTTTCACCATTATTATTGTTTGTTTTCCTACTACCATAAAGTTGCTAGTTATTTCCAGGATGAGTCGCTCTTACTGATGTTCCGTACGCCAGTTCTTGTTTGTGGCCATTGATTAGAATCTTTCCCGTTTGCTTCATGTTCGATCCCAGTCTTCCTGCATCGTTGTTTGAATCATATGACCACAACAACTGTTATATACAGAAACAATAGAATTTACAAAGGTTTGAGGAAATTAACATAACATGCAAAGAATATGTTACCTGCTAAAGCATCAAGAAGTGTTGATTTGCCACAGCCTGAAGGACCGATAATAGCCAAAAGCTTCCCTGGTTGGGCATAACCTGTAAGACCATTCAGAATTATTTTTCTACTCTTTCCACCTGTAACACTAGCCTCCAAATTCTCCCATGTCAAAGTTATTTCCTTCTCTTCTTCCATCTGCACTCTACAAATTTTTATTACATCCTCATCTGGAGCTGATTATTTATAGAGAAGCAAGCAATTGAAATTCAGTTAAAATAATATTTTTTAATTATAAAATTTAATGTTCATTTCTATTAGGATTTATTAACTATTTCAAAGGATTAGGCAATAGTTAATGTGGTACAGCACTTGAATTTAAGACAAATGATACTTTCACAACATTTTACAAACTTTTTTGAATAATTTTTGATGTGATAGATTTAAAAATAAATATATATAAAAAATAATTATAATTAAATGATATAAAACGAACAGATCTGACAACTAATTCGTATTCATTATTAATGCGGTCTTCTCTTATGTTAAGGAGCAAAGATCTGACAACTAACTCCCATTCTTCATTAATGCGATCTTTTCTTAGGTTAAAACTCTTATGTTAAAAATACGGGAGAGACTCTTCAAAATAACTTAATTTAATATTTTATTATTATATGTAGTTGTTAAATAGATTTAAGAAAAAAATATAGTGTTAAACTATTTTTTTTCTAAAAATATCGAATATAGAATTGTGATATGGGTACTTCAATCTAATAAACTTCCACAGGATTGACATATAATTTTAGTACGTCTTAGAAAGAAGAAAAATAATAAAAATTGTAATTTTAACTTTAAAAATAAAAAATAAATATTGTTTTAAAATTCAAGTTACATTAGTTTAATTAATTTTTAATTTTTAGAATAATATTTTGATATATAAATTATAATACATGTGTAGATTTTAATAAATAATATTATTTTTAATTTTTTAAAACATATATTTATTATTTGAATGTGCATACCCATCTATAATTCTGTAGCTGAAGTTAATATAAGTCCATGCTCGTATTTAATTCCCCATTTATGGTGTAACATTTTATTGATGGAAGTAACAGAAGCGCATTCAGACTCTTGGAACTTGATTTCTAGCTTTAAAATAAACTGAAACCTAACTGATTGGAACTGAAATCTGTCTTCTCATTTTTTTTCTCAAAATTTTTTTAGAAAGAAGAAAAAAACATAATTAATAGAAAGTTCAAATATAACTTAAATTATAAATTTGTGGATAGTCAAATATTAATAGAAACTTTAAATATAATTTAAATTATAATTTTTTTGAATAAAAAAATAAATAATATAACAAAGGGAAATTGATGAAAAAAATATTAAAAATAAAAGGGTGATAATTAATTTGAAATCATTATTAAGAAAATAATTTTATGTTATAAAATTTAGTGATAAAAGTAAAAACTGATTAATAATAGAGATGCAAATTGAATTTTAGATTTGTAAAATAAGAAAATTATAAACTGGTATGAAATAGTTATTTTACATAGAATTTGTTTTATATATTTATAATAATAAATTTATGTAAGTATATTTGAGAAAAAAATAATTAAATATATGAAATTATATTTAATAAAGAAGTATTTTAATATTTAATTAAGAATAATTAAATTTTCGTTATTTGAGAGTTAAAGGTACATGGAAAAAGTACATTAAATTGAAAGAATATAAATATAATTGAAATAAAATGGATAGACATTGAATCAAGGATAGATATTATATGTTGTGTTAGTAAATTATAGATAACTTATTCAAGGGATATCCTAAGTAAATTTTTAGTTTGAACAAAAGGTTTAATATAGACCCATGATTCTTCATATTGTAAGAAGTTTGATTTTTTTTAGCAGTTTGGCATTAGTGTTAATTTTGATTTTTACTAAGTGATAACAACTTGAACTTGAACCATATGTTAATAATTTGATTTTCACGATATGTTTACATTTTATGTATTGTATTACATTCATTGTCCTGTGAAATAGTTGATCGAAAGACCAGTTGTGTTGGATTGTCATTTTTCTGTGGTTTCAACATTTGCAGGTTAGTTTGTAACCATTTTAACTTTTCATTATGGTGGCTCGTTGGATAAGTCATCTGAAGTGAAGTATTGCTTTGATGAAAGTGATGAAGTTAAAATTGTGGAAGAGGTTGTAGTAGGTGGGTTTATAAGCATCATAATTTCTTGTAGATCCTCTAAACTTAATGTATAATTCAATGATTGTATTAAAAAGAAATAGAAACTTAAAATATATTAATTAGAACTTGATCTATGAGTTGATGTTTTCTTTAATGTTGTGTCATTAGAAAGACCCAAAACAATGCACATTTTTTCCTTTAGATGATTGAAGGTGCAATTGTATCAGATCTGAAACAAATTAGGAGACGCACATTGAAATAATTGAAATAATTGATCATCTACAAATACAAGAACAACATAAGAATTGAAATAATTTTGTGTTTTTTATGCAAAATTGGTCGTGGATAGAAAGGAAATTCTCTCAATTGCGACTGGCGACTGATGGTGCGTTTTGACTCAATGATTTTAATTTGGTAAATGGTTCAATTTATAAAATAGTACAAAAATTAAAATTAATGACAATTTAATGTAATGAGTCTAATCCACTTGTCAAAAATTTCGTAGTGACAATATAGTAAATAAGATAAGATTTACTATGTTGGTTATTATTATAGGTGAGATAATAAACATGTACTATGTCAATTGGTAGTTTAAATGACATAAAAAGTGTTTCCTATGTGGATTATAATTAAAAGTAACATAATAAATCTTCTAATCTTTGTCCTACTTAATGTTTTGTTTGAATGAGGGAAAAGTGAGTGAAAAATTATATTGTTTAGATGTAGGAAAAGTGAATTGAAAGTTAATGAATTTGAGTAGAAAGACTCTAGAAGGATATAATTGATGTGACTTTATTGAAAAAAAATTGTTTTATTTAATCATTTACAAAAATACATTTGCCTTGAAATTATTAATGAGTTCGACTAAAATAAAGATATATATATATATATATATATATAAAAAGATTGAAACATATATTTATATATTTGTATAGAAAATTATAAATAATAAAAAATAAATTTTAAACAATATTCGTAATTTTAAATTAAATTATAAAAATTTAGATTTAATGTGGAATGCATTATGGTTTGATAAATCTCTAATTGATACAAGGAAACACTTAAAAAAAATTAAATTTTTAGACATATGAACACTAAAGGCCAAAAATACCTCAAAAATACTTAAAAATACTAAAAAAAGTCATATTAAAGGGTTAATTTTAAAAAAATCGATCCTCATCGATTGGATATATTATTTATCCATACAAATATTATAATTAAAAAATAAAAAATATATTTTTGCAAAGATCATAATTAAATTTTGTAAATCAAATGTAAAATGTATTTTGAAAAATTAATAAATGTAAGGATCTAGAAAATTACCTTAAATTAAAAGTGGTATATATATTTTTTTAATGAAACCTGAATATTTTATTATTAATATGAAAATAATATTAAGTTATAACTTATTTAAATAATACAATTGTATTTACTCATTTTGTGTATATATTTCATATTTATATTATTATTATATATATATATATATATATATATTAAAAGCTTTCATGTTAGATATCACTATACAACTTGACATCTCACTTAGGCTGATACCTCAAGTAACAACAATAATCTGACATCACATTAAAAAAATATTATTAAAATATATATATATATATGAGGTCAAATAGGACGAACAACTTTACCATTTATATTATTATATTTTAAAATTACAATATTTTAAATATCATAATTATCTTACGGATATGCACTAAAGAGAATAAAAAACTATTTTACTTTTTTTTTTCTTTCATCTTTGTTTTAATATATTAATAAAGAGGAAAGAGAATTACAATACTTAGAGACACATTTTTACAGATTATCTTTTGGTATGAGCCATAAAAAAAATTAACAAATATACCTATAACTCAGTAACCTCAGCTGTTACTGTAAAATAAAATGGATGATTATCTTTGTATAAAAGTAATTGAATAAATTAGAATTAATTATTTGAGAATAATTAAACATATTTAATAAGTTGAAATTACAAGCATGCATTTATCTAGTTAAACTAAGACAGTAAATTTAAGTTTCATGGTAGGTTTACAATCCAATTTTTTACACAACCACATTATAATTTCTAATATTATTATTTTTATATTTTTATATTATTTAATTGAAATTTTATTTTTTATTATATATATTTGTTTTTAAACACATCGTATACAAATTGTGAAAACATTGTTTTCCTAAATTTAAAAGACAGACATATAAAAGTCATATAAAAGAAAGAGTAGCAAAGTTAGTAAGGTATATTGAGCATGATTGTATCTAGTGTCTATAAGTGATTGTAGTGAAAACTCATGGTCGAAGAGTAATGGATGCAAGAAAAGGCTTGAACTTCTCCTTGAACTTGGTGATGACCAAGAACAGAACTCGATAGAGAACAATCATTCCAAACATGATTGCAAGATCAACCCACTTAGAGTGATTCATTTCCACGTGCCATGTGTGAGCTAGAACTTCTCTACCACTCATGCTTGCAGTGCCTCCTCCATCAGGGTTTACTGAAAATGTTAGTCCATCAAAGTCATTCTTGAAGGATCCTTGGAGTGCATACTTGAGGAAGGAAACATAGTAGAAAGGGTACTTCCATAATGGCTTGGGAAGATCATTTGGCAGTCTATAGAATCCACCTGTTACGATCATGAGTCCTTCAACTCCACCAGCAAGGAACATGCCTATTACATAGTTCGGGGAGATGCTCCCAATCACCAACATAAGGCTCTCAACCCACATCACTATGCCAAATAGCAAACAAGTGAAGTAGAAGAAACGATCTAATCCTTTGTGCAACCCACAAAGGTGATAAGCTATTCCTCCAGGAATAAGAGAGATCATTACCATGTAAGGAACAGCAGAGAATGTGTGGCCTATGAGAAATGCTGTGATACCATAGTGCCCATTTAATCTCTCTCGTTCAAATACCTGACATCATACAACCAAACATTTTCATTACAAATTACACTAAATTGCCATTTTAGTTATTCTCTGAAATTGAAAAAATTCAGTCTTTGAAAGAGCAATATTTCTAGTTTAAGGACAAAGTGTTAGTACTTACATTTACATATGTCTAAGAACCAAAATTATAACTTCTTTAGTTTCTTAAACAAGTTGTTTACTCTAGAAATGACAGAAAGTTTACCTTCATTTCCTCCAAGAGTGGAGAAAATCCACCAACAAGGGTCATGAAAGTCAGAACTGAAACAAAAAATATGAGCAGCGAACCTCTCCCCTGAAAAAAGCATGAGGATATTGTATTACTTTGTTAAGTTTGTTTGTTAAAGCTAAGCATTGATCTTATTATCTTCTTACCTGAATAGATCCATTGTCTGTGCCTATGTTATAGAAGATAGATCCAATGCTTATAGCTATTACAATAAAGACAATTAAACGTAGCCAGTAATTGCTTATGTCACGAAAGAACTGCAATGAAGATCTTCTGATAAGAACAAAGCATTGAGTAGGAAATGCAGCATGAATCCTCTTCCTTTTTTCACAAGAATCCTGAAGTCATGCAGAAGTAAGTATTTCGTGTGTATAGTAAGTCTTTGGGTTTGTGAAAATATTCTTTTTTATTTTGTAATCTTGGTAGGTAGATGCAACATGAAACTTACACATTCAACTATTTTTTGCATTTCCCTTTTAACTTGTTTTCGTACTTGAGACAGCCTGTAAGACTTTACAAGGGTATCAATTGCTTTTTCTGTACTTACTCCCTTACCAAAGCCTTCTTCAGCATCCTGGAAGCAATGAGAACAATGAGATGAATCAATTTAATTTGAGTATTTTGACTGCATTTTCTTAAAGACTGGCTGGCAAAAAGTTAAACAATAATATAATCCCTGACTATTGATAACTGCTAATCAATTCAGTCTCTCAAATGGACATCATTAATCAATAATTAATTCCGCCTCTGACATTAGCAAATCAACCAGTCCTAAAACTTAAACAATTTAGGATCAATGTTGGGAGATAAATTGATTCTTTTCCTCCAAAATAATAAAAGTTGAGAATATGTGTACCTGTTCGAAATCTTTATTTATCATCCTTAAGTAGTGATCAGAAGGATTGTGGAGAGTTGGGCATGGGAAACCATTTGAAGCAAAAAACTGCAATGAATTAAAAAGTTACTATGTGTTTTGCCAAGTTCAAATCAATAGGTGTTTATTTACGAGGAATGTAGGATTTTTTAGTTCTTAACCTGATTTGCATCAGAGGCTGGACCAAAATATACAGTTTCACCTGAAGACAAAAGACAGAGGTCATGAAAAAGTTCGAAAACTTCACTGCTAGGCTGATGGATGGAAGCAACAATGGTCCTTCGAATTCCATCTCTTAGATTTAGAGTTGCAATTCTACTCATAACATAATAGGAAGCTGCACTATCAAGTCCACTTGTTGGTTCATCAAGGAAGAGGAGTCTTGGCCTTGTTAGAATCTCAATGCAAATGCTAAGTCTCCTCTTTTGTCCCCCACTCAGGCCTTTAGAACCCCACCCTCCAACCCTTGTATTAATGGCACCTTGCAGACCCATTTCTCTGAGTGTGATATCTGCTTGTTCCTTCTTCTCTGCTGTGGACATGGAATCTGGAAACTGGAGCTGAGCAGAGTAGTATAAAGTTTCCCCAGCTGTTAAAGTTGACAGCATAGCATCTTCTTGTGTTACATAGCCCTGGTTTCACATGATGGTTAAAACAAATACTTCTTTCCAACAAAAAAAATACTACTTTTTCTTTTGAAGGTATTGTAGATTTTGGGAAATTTCTTACTGATGTCCCATAGGCCAGTGTTTGTTTCTGGCCATTGATTAGAATCTTCCCTGTATGCTTCATTTTTGAGCTCAATCTTCCTGCATCGTTGTTTGAATCATAAGATTTTACGTTTATATAACTAGATACAGGTAATATACAGAAAAGGAATCAACACAATAGCAAGTTGGTGAATACTATGGAACTCATCATAATCACAATAGCACATGTGTAAATGGCATTAACGCTATCCCAGTAAACAAATTATAGACAATAGAGTGTGTCACTAATCACCTGCTAAACTATCAAGAAGTGTAGATTTTCCACATCCTGAAGGGCCCATTATGGCCAGAATCCTCCCTGGGCTTGCATAACCTGTGAGACCCTGCAGAATTGGCTTCTTTTTCTTTCCACTTGAAACAGTGACCCACAAATTGTCCCATGTCACTGTTATGTCCTCCTTCTCTCCCTGAACTCTTACACTCATTTCTATTGACTTGGTGTCATCACCTTCAGCTGTGGTTAAAACTTGTGGGTTAGTTTGCAAAAGCTCATGTTGTGGACGAACAAAGGTAGACCATTAGGATGAAAATAAGAGTGATTAAGCAATGAATAATGAGTGGTACGGTAGTATTTGCATTCATTAATCTGAAGTGTTACATTTGCACAGAAACATAGAGAACAAGGGACTCTGTTAATTACGGCAACTCATGTTTTGATTTTATTTTAGAAAACATAAACCAACACAGAACATGATATGAGGTTACAGCAGATTCTAAGGCGATTTAAACAACCAGACCTTCGAAAAGTACAAAGTACATTCATTGTTGATACTTTGGCAGTTCTTGGCGCTTTTACGAGACACTCAACAATGGGAATATACATTCCAACTCAAACAAGTTGAGATGGTTGAAAGAACAAGGACAATCTTAGCCGACACATTTATTCCCTAACACATCTGTAATGTTGTAACCATAATGTCACAAAAAAGTTAAAAGTGGTCTTATCTTTAAGGTGTGTTATTATTATTATTATTTAACCTAAAAGATAATAATAAATAGGAAATATAAAGTATAGTAAACAAAAATTATAATAGAAATAGCAATGGTGTAAAAGAAATAAATAAAAGTGCAGAAATAAAAAAAACATATAATATAATCAGTTCTTAAGAGTTATATAATCAGTTGACTATGCTAACTTTCACAACAATAGCAGTTTAAGATAAATGCTCCCGCATAGAAGTTTTCAAACTTTTTTATAAGCACTTTTGCTAAGAAAAGAAAATTTTAAGTTGAAATTAATTTGTTAAAAATTTCATATATAATTTATGTATAAAAAAAATGTTTTTAGTTCTTTTTCAATTTTTTTATGTAGAAGTGTTTTAAGATAAATTTTTCCAAGAATATCCATAATATTAGGATAAGGGATGAGAGAATGGAGAAAAACACAAAAATATCATGTAAACTAGAGATGGAGTAAAAATAAATATATCCATAACAAAAAGAAATTCTACCAAATCATTAGAAAAATCACCTTCCTTATTATTCAAATGCTAATTATGTACAGTAGCTGTCTGAATTTGATTTATTTAAATTTTTGTGTGAAGTTGATGGATAAAAGTGAATTATTAAGGCATTATTAGAAGGAGATTGTTTGGCACAGAAAAGTAAGTCCATGCAACCTCAACTTGCAGAACTGGACAACCTTGAACAGATAATAATGCAGATTACATGATCAATCAATCTCTTCCTTTGAACCTCTTGTAAGAGAGGCACCGTGATTGCCTCAACATCAATTGCTCCAATAGTTTGAAAAACTGGTAAAATATTTCATATCCACTAAAATTTATGGTGAAAGAGGAATAAAAACCCTGTCAACATCATTCCTCAATATCACAACAATGACAGAAAAAGAGAGGCGTAGGTGATGAAGAGAAATGAAAAGAAGAAGAAATATTGTAGTTTCTTTATTAGAACAATTAATCTCATATGAGACTTGCAGCTATACTCATATCATAAATTTAAGATTAGGTTAAAACATACTCACATTTTATAAGATTCGCTGGTTAAAACATATAAGCAAAATTTTAAAATTTTAATTAAGCTAGAAATTAGACGTCTACTTATAGAAAATAAAAAATATTTCTTTAGTCTTAAAATTAACTTTTTCCCTTGCAAATTCAAAGAAAACATTATTAAAGTGGAAACTTTATAAAATTATGATAAAATTTTAAAAATGATACGTAATACAAATAGATCAGTACTTTAAAAAAAGACCTGGTGATAAAAATCTTATTAGTTTAACAAATTACTCTCAGTGTTCTTTATATCTTTGTAGGCAAATAAGAGTTTGCTATGCATGGCATTTTCATCATGATTTCCAATTGATGGAAGAAGATGTAAGTATAGGAAAGCTGAGGTACAAAAAATTAAACAATAATAACAAATCTCTATATCCATGCCAAACAAGCATATGAAATGAATAAATTAATCAGTGAAATGATTGAAAAGAAACAAAGGAAACTTGTTTGGAAAAACACCTTCTTCTGCCATGAGCATATGTAGAGTAGTTTCTGTTTTCGTCCCCTCTAAAATATTATCTTCTTGTATGAGAAAATCACTGTGAACGGAACTCATCATGCTAAGCTCTCTTTTCTCTTCCTTCTTTTTTATCTGTTGCTAAACTACCGTGTCTTTGTTTGGTATGAAGATATAAAAAGGTTAAGCATGGTCCAATGTTTTCTACATGAAGTGAAAACATGAAACTATGGAGAATGGCAAAGCCAAGACACTACATATATAGGGCACGTAATACAAGCCAGCTCTTATAAACCTACACCAAATCTTTCATCCTCCACGTGTACCTTGAACTTTTCAAATGGTGCTTTGGAAGTTATTTATTTTTCATTGCATTATGGAACAGTGAAATCAGTTGTAGGGGACAAGATATATGAATGTATATTGATATAACACCTTGAATTCAAGACCTCCTCGATATTCAAAAACATAATGATATTACTGATAGATGAGAAGGATAAGAACATGGTTGTAAACGTGTCATGCCGAGACTGAGAGAGAGCTTGTGTGAAACAACATATTATGAATGGTCCGATAACAAGTGACACGATAGTTCAACAAACACTCGTTAGTATGGACTTTGAATGACTTTGATACCATATTATGGAGTGAACTTTAAACCTAACTCAACCCCATAAAATTAACTCATGAGTTGAGGTTTGTATCCATTTATATACAATTTGTATCCATTTATATACAATTAATTGTGCTCATCTCATCTTTAATGTGTGTAATTAAATTTGAATGTGATCGGTTGATCGAATAGAAATCATAACTTGTTGCAGTCTGCTGTTCTGTACAACCTCGAAGCTGATTGGGAAAATGTGCTCTTGCCTGAAATTGTGACACATAGTAGAGAAAATTTAAGAGTGGGAATAAGAATTTTGCATGAAAGAGAATGAAACTGAGGACTCATGTGGGTGCCTTCAATGTAGAATGTTTATGTCTGATAAAGTTATCTTTTTGTAAGTGAAGTTGTATAGTTCTAAATATTGTTCATGTCGATCAAAACCGTTTTAAGAAGTCCCTGGTTTGATGGAATCAATGAGTTCTTGCTTTGATGACACTGTAAATGATAAACTGATGATTACTGCACTTACATTCCCTTCAATTTAAATAGCATACCACACTCCTCTTGTCTTTGCACTAGTCTTAGTTGGTTAAAAAAAACATACTTTAGGCTAACACTTTTTATAAATAGCACTAACTTTTTAAGTCATGAAAGCAAACACTGAAAAGGTAAAGAGAAAACACGAAAAATAAATAATTAATAAGCATAAAAAAAAAGCTTTCTGCATAAATGTAAAGAGATTTTTTTATATTAAACTTTCCTCACAAATGTGAAAATAGAGAAGTTGGCATAAAAAAATTATATAATCAATTGTATTTTAATATATATATAGTTTACTAAATTAAATAAGTAGTTAATTATGTGGGTTAAATATGTTTTTTTGTCTTTGTATTATAATTTAAAATTGATTTTATTATTAATCAAAATTTTAAACATAAATGTTTGTAAGAAATATGAAAATGATTGGAATGAGTCACTCTGTATCACATACAAAAGGACCAACTCTAATCATTTATATATTCTGGATGGTTTAAAGTTTAGATCAAAAATGAAAATCAAATTCTTATTATAATACAATACAAGGAAGAAAAACATATTTATTCTTAATTATATTATAAATATTTTATTTATATTTATATTTATGTTAATTATGTAAAAGACATAATATTATATTTCTATAGGTTATATAATTAGGTTAAAAATATAATGAATTGTGGACTTTCAATATAAACATTCTGCACTTATATTTATTTTTATTTTATAATAATCACGTTGAAATTAAACATTATAAGTTTATGGATATTATTCAAATCATTCAACATTCATTAGTTGGCTATAGACTAGTTAACAGTAGATTTAATATTTGCTTTTAGTTCTATTATAAATTAGTTCGAAATTGTTTTCTTTAAATGAGTCTATATAATTTTTTCTATTAAATTAATGATAACAACATTATAATAATAACATATTATACATGGATAATAAAGTAAAAAGTTTACTTATTAACACAAAGCAACACGTGATTTAAGCAATGAATTTTATATGTCATTGTAATAATAATAATATCGTACTATAAATTTATTATAAGAGATTACATATACATGTTTTTTTAAAGAAAATAAAACTAAATTGAAAATATTAAAAATAAAAGAAAAATCGAAACAGGTCTACAAAGACAAAAAAAACTAATTTCGCACCTGTTACCTTCTTTTTGGACATAAGTTAGAACTTGTTTGGAGCCGTGATATAAAGAGGCACGTATACGTAATTGCTTTACTTGTTAGATTTGTGTTTTTGCACCAAAACAATATATAATTTAACTTTGTAATTTAAAAAAAATATATAAAAATAGATAAATCATGACAACATAACATAATTTTAAATTAAATTAAATAATTAAAATTATGTATTAATGACACAATTATTTTCAGTTAACATTAAATTCTTATCATTCATTTAATATTGAATGAATGATAGCAATTTGGGTTGGTATAGTGAGTGAAATTTGAAAATATAGGAACTCGGTCATGTTCAGTATAGATGTGGCAGATGTGTTTGAAGTGTTCGTTTCGATGCAAGTAAATGTTTGGTCTTTGATTTTTGCAAAATCTCGTTCTACTTATTTCTCTTATCCTAGTTGGATTTTAGATTCTTTGATTTGTATGAGATTGATTCTTTGAAGGTTGTTAGTGTTGGTTTGGTTGTTCTTTCAAGTTGGTAGGCACGCTAGTAGGAATTTGTTATCATGTGTTTTTTTAAGGATTGAATCACCCTGAAGTGATTACTATTTATTTATTTTTTATTACCGATAAAAAAATCATTTAATATTGAAGTTCTATCATATTCATACATAATTTTAATATAATTATTTAATCAAAATCATTTTATAATAACACAAATATAAATTAAAATTTGACTTCAATTACAACTTTATTTTAAACAAAGTCATATTTTGATGAAATTTAATAATAATTTTTTTACTTATTTTCGTAATTACGAAATAAAATTGGAACATGTTAATGCAAAAAAATCATTAGATTGGTCTAAACCAATTCATGCATGCATCGATAGATAAGCTGTTCATGTTTGAAAAACCTATAGACTCTATGCATAGTTATAAATACAGTCCCATCACTTGTTCAATCAAGTTCACATCAACATAAACTAGCTAAATTTTATGGCGCAATTGATGTTGTCAAAATACTTGTTCGGACTCTATTAACGAGGTGCCATCGTGATTCACGTCTCAAACCTATCATATAATTCACATGTTTTTTCGGATACGTAATTAAAATCTGGCTGAAATTTTAAGGTGAGATTCATATTTTGTTTATATTAATTTTTATTAAAATAATATAATATTTATTATTAAAATAGATTGTAAGGTGGAATTTGAAAAAAAAAACTAGAGTAAAATAAACCTTTTTTCATTAAATTTGTGAATGTTGAGAGAAGTTTTTAGTTGATTGAAAAGTCACATATTGCAAAAAAAAAAACCCTAGAATAATGAGATGAAATGGTAGGTGCAATCCTTACTACTATTATGTTCAAAGAGAATTGTTGAGATTTGGTTCATAAGCGTCGAAGTCAAGTTCCGTTAGCAGTTTGATGGTCTCCGACGTGACGTTGTTAGGCTTTATTGAAAGCCACCGAGATGAGATGAGAACACGGTTCACGTTTTATAAATAAATTCAATTCAATTAGATTAGAGTTTTTAAATTTCATTTTCTCAAAAGTAATAATTGAAAAAAAAAAATGTATTATAATGATTTCACAGTCTTTTAATCTATAAGTTAAAAGACTCACTTGAATGACGTATCAGTGTTGGACACACATATCAGTGTCGACATTCGAAAGACATTTATCAATGAAGTGTTTAATTCAAAAAATATTTTTAAAAATTCTAGCACGGTTCTAACACAATTTTAAAAGATATAAATACAATAATTTTCTAAAAACTCAAATTTATTGTATAAATTTTTATTATGATTATAAAAATAAGGAACAATTTTTTTTGAACTAGTCATGAAAAATATATTCCTGCTCCCAAAAGAATTTGAAACATAATTTTGCACATAAATATTTATGTTTAATTTATATAATTCAAAATTATATAATATATAAATTTGTGTCTCCGTGTCCTACATTTTAGAGATTATACCTATCTCCGTGTCTGTATCCATATCATGCCAGTGTCCGTATCCATATTTATGCTATATAGCTTTTAACACGAGAGATGGTGCTGTATTTTACAGTAAATATATTGTGGCTAATAGGTTATATACAAAAATCTCTTAAATATTTTCTTATTTATCTTTACTCACTTAGGCAGTACTTTTAGTTTCACTCTACTTTTATTTAATTAATAAAATATTCATTTCTAATAAAAAAATTATCAAATAGAAACTAATTTTTAGTAAAAAAAATAATTAGTTGTTAAAGAAACTAAATTGAAGATCATTTAGAAACTACAAAAAATTTAATTTATAAATTAGTTTCTATTATTGTTAAATGGTTTCTAAATTGGTATGTAATTAGCGATCAAGATTTTTTATACCAAATTTAGAAACTAAATAATTGGTAATGAAAACCTTGGTTGTTAATTAGATACCAATTTAAAAATCATTTAATAATAATATAGATTAATATTTAAAAATTAATTTTTTTTAGTTTCTAAAATGGTCTAATTAGTATAATAACTAATTATTATTTTTCTTAGTTTTTATTTTTTTTAATGATAATTGACATTTGAACGTACACAATTTCAGTACATGCATCTTCAATCAAATTATTATTTTTTCGTTGGGATAAGAAATTTTAATAGTTTTTTTAACAAAAAAATTACAAGACCATTTGTTGTTTATCTCTTACGATATTATTTTATATATTAAGCTAATATAACATAAAGAAACAGAACTTATTGATAAATAATATACTATATAAGTAAAAAAAAAATAACCTCCATTACAATAAATATAAATTTTTGTGACAAAACCAATAATAAATATAAATTATTTATCATTATTTATATATTATTTGTGACTATTTTTTATTTGTCACAAATATTATTTATAATATAATAAAAAAATGTCACAATGTTTATATTTAAAAAATACATAAATTATAATAATTATTAAAAAAGTTATATATTATATGATCATTATTAATTTATAAACATTCAAATAAATTTTTATTAATTATATTCTTATTAAAAGAAAAATAAATTTATGATATGATAATTTATATTAATGAATAATTATTTGTGACAAATGTTTTATAATAATATGTTTTATAATAATCACAGCTAATACATAAATAAAAACAAATAATTATTGTGGGTTATAACTCATCTTTTCAGTTTTCTTGCAATAATGAGGAGGTTACTTACCATTGACAATTAATTAAAATTATTGGAAGGTTTCTTACTACAATTAATTGTTATCAAAGGAGGTTAATTACCATTAATTGCTTTTATTATTGTTGTCTCAACCACTATAGTGTGACTTCCTTCTATCAATATAACACAACAAAAACAGCAACACACACTTGTTCCCTTTCTCTTTTCTTATACTCTCCATTCCTTCTCTTGGTGTAAGTGTTTAACCCTATAGAGAGAATTTGTGTTCGGGTTATTTATCTATTAGCCTGAGAAGAATTCATTGTACTCCCAATACCATTATAGTATAAGTTTGGGCTCTCTCGCCGGTGGTTTTTTACCTCTATTTAAAGGGGTTTTCCACCTAAAACTGGTATCATTCTAATTTTTCTTGTTACTTTAATTTCTCATAATCTTTGGTTGAAATTATTACGCTTACGCACACGATATCCTACGATTGTCTTATCGCAAAATGAAAATAATGTTGATTTATGATAAGGAGATTATAAATTTAAATATATTATTATTGACACTAAATTATATAATTTTAAAGTGACACGGTAAAAATAAAAAGTTGTCTCAGTTTAAATTTAAAGTAAAATAAATTTAATAATTTTTTAACAATTACATGTGATATAATAATAATAATTAATATTATATGATAATTATTATTTTATAAATATTCAATAAAATTTGTCTTAGTTATATTCTTGTCAAATAAAAAAGTTATTTTATATTTTATATTAATGAATAATTATTTGTGGCATATATATTTTGTTATTTTTTATGAACTTTTTCTGAGAAATTAAAAATTAGTCACCAATAATACATAAACAATGACAAATTTTATATTTATCACTACTAACTGTATTATCACAAAATAAATTTATCACTGCTAGTTGTATTATCACAAAATAAAAATAATGTAGACTTATTTAAAATAATCATAAATTTAAATTTAAAATAACATAAATTTAATATTTTTTTATAAATAGTGATAAGTTTTATATTTATCACTCCAAATTGTATTATTAAAATATTATTGATTTATGAAAAAAATCACAAATTTAAATTCATAATAACATAAATTTAATAAATAAATAAAATTGTAAGGATCTAGAAAATAACCTTAAAGTATAAGTAGTATAATCTAAATGACACATTAATATTTTATTATTAAAATAAAATGAGTTATAAATAGAAAAAACAAAATAAATATAAATGAGTTATTAATATTAATGTTTCATTTTAAAAAAATCTAATATTCTATTTTCCTTTTCTCTCCCTTCTCTATAATATTCTAGCTTTCTTGCTCAGTAGTTTGATGATCAGAATTCGTTATTAGACTCCTGACCGTGAATTCTACAAGATTGTCCAATGAGAATCTTTGATAGGGTAAGTTCATTATCTTCTCTTTGAGTCAAAATTTGAACTTGTTAGGTTTGTCTTTGGCTAGGCTTTACTCTTTTAGCTTTAGGTTAATTTTTTTTATTAGGACTCTATGGTGTAGGTTAAACTACCTTTGAGCTTTTGATAGATTTGGAACTCTTAGTGAGCATCTGCTCAAGTTAAAGGAAGCTAATTTTAAATTTCTAATAGAACCCTAGACTAGAAGATCTAGATGTAGGGGTGACGTGGTCAGTAGTCTCAAAATTTCTTGTAGGATTGTTTGTTTTAAGTATATTACAAGTTGATTGATATTAGATTGTGAAATTTTATATATGGTAGATGTTATAAAATTATATTATTTTTTTATTCGAAGGAGTAAATGAATGTATTTAAATAGTTTGATGAATCACTTAGAGGATAATGTTTTCTTTGGCTCAGTTGAAAGTTTGATCTTGGATTACTTCTAAAATCCTCTATGCATGTTTCTTTTATTCTAATTGGTGTCTTGATCATTTGACTTGCCTTTTCTTGATTTAGTTTGTTTGCGTTTGTGTTAGTTGGACGAGGTTTGGTGTGAAGTTGTTTGGAAGGTGTTGTAATGTTTAGTAGATTTAGTCTTTTGTACATGAGTTAGATAATCTCTGAAGTGGTTCATATGTATATATGATTTCTTGTTGATAAAAAACAGAACTTAAAGGATAATTGTTCTCGCTGACTCAAGGTCGGTCAAAATCTGGATGAACTCCTAGTGGTCTCCCTTCAAGCTCTAGTGATTCAACATTGTGGGAATGAGGGGGCTCCTTCTGTGATGACACTCCAACTCTCAAATCAGTAAGAACATAAAATATAATGAGTATAATATAAAATATGAGTTGAGAGTACTCCTCGTGTTGTCCATTGTGAGTTGTTTTCTTTCCCTTATATAGAGTAGTGTTCCCCCCTTCTCTTTATATTTGGTCTTATTATTGTCTTAATTCAGTAATAAATATCGTCTCCTCCTATTTAAGGTTGATTATCTAAAATCCCCTGATTTGCGCTTATACGACATTAATGTCCTTAAATATGAATAACAGTAGGCGACTTGTTCATACGCAATATCGAGTTCGAATCATGATGCTACAACCTCTAGCCTCAGACATAAGCTAGTGAGGCTAAAACCCAAGTTTACTTTGACAATCTTCAATCAACCTACATATCTCTTAACATCGGGCTCGACCCATAATGCTACAATCCCCTAGCCTCAGGCATAAGCCAATGAGGCTAAAAGCTGTTTTTATTTTGCTCATTTGAATACATATAAATTTCTACAAAATTTGAAATGACTCATACAAGCAACTCATGGATAATATGCTTTTATGAAGTATTTGCACCTTTACTTGTAGATCGAGGTCATGTTCAACGCCATGGAGGGTTAGGATCCTAGCATAGTCTTGGTACTGAACCGAGACAATTGCTCAGTGCCATGTGGGGTTAAGACTCTGACATGGTCTGGTTTTTGGACCAAGACAATCGCTTGGCGTCATGCGGGGTTAAGACCCTGGCATGGTCTTGTTATTGGACCGAGACAAACATTCGGCACCATGCAAGGTTAAAACCCTCGCATGGTCTTGTTATTGGATTGAGACAAACATTCAGCACCATGCGGGGTTAAGACCCTGACATGGTCTTGTTGCTGGACTGAGACAAACGCTAGGCGCCATGCGGGGTTAAGACCCTGACATGGTCTTGTTACTGGACCGAGACAAACGATCGACGTCATGCAGGGTTAATACCCTGGCATGGTCTTGTTACTGGATCGAGACAAACGTTCGGCGCCATGCGGGGTTAAGACCCTAGCATGATCTTGTTATTGGACTGATACAAACGCTCGGCGTTATGTCAGGTTAAGACCCTAACATGGTCTTGTTTTGGATAGAGACAATCGCTCGGCGTCATGCAGGGTTAAAATCCTGGCATGGTCTTGTTATTGAACCAAGACAAACACTCGGTGCCATGCGGGGTTTAGACCCTGGCATGGTCTTTTCTTCAAAATGGACTGAAGTTAGTCTCCTACAAATTTCAAACGTGTACCCCATGTAGTATACTGAATAAAAAATCTTATTTTCAATCAACATCAATTTTAAATAAATCAAATTGTACCAAATACAAATTAAACAAATCAGCGAAAATTTCACAAATATTTAATTAATTGTAATAAAAATGTAAATTAGTCACATTTCATGTTCTTAGTATAAGTATTAGTCACATTACATGTTCTTGGTATAAGTCTCCCATCAAATAATTTAGAAACAACTAAATAAACACTTTCTAACGGAATGGTCACCGTAAGAGAAAATGTTAAAAACATAAATATTTTATATCCTTTTGTAACTGCTATTTATTCGTATTCAAGAAACTTTTTTAATTTAATAAAATTTCTATCAAATGGATTTTCAAAATTTATGATATTCATTATTATCTTTTGTTTGTCAAAATATATTTAATAATGAAACATCATAATCAATCACTAGTGCAATGTGCCAACCTATTCTTTTAATTTTGGTATGTAAAATAAAGTGAATAAATAGTGTATGTATTCTCACTCAAGATAAAGAAAATATTAAAAGAAGTAAACTAGACCAGTGTTATAACATCATATTTTTCTTATATACGTTATTATAATTATCTGTTAAAAATCATGTATTATAAAAATATATTTATTAAATAAAATGTGATGTCGCAAATTTGGTGATAACAATTTTGAACCAATAGTGTTTAAAAAATGTATATTAGAGAATGTTACTAATTTTTTATTTATTTGTGTTTATATACATGATTGTGTATAATTAACTAAAATTAGATTGAGATTTACGCACTCACAAAAAATATTTGAAAAATATCCATAGACAGTTCTTTAGTCAACTAGCGCAATTGATGCTATATTCATAAAAATTCTGACAAGTATACAGAGAAATAAATTCACAACATTTCTTCTAAAGAATCTTTCTTCAATATCCAACCAACTATAATGCTAGCTAGCAAGAAGAAGAAAAAAAGTTGATAGAATTTAGTTAGGATTTAGCTTAGAACTAGTTATTGGATGAGTCAAATGGAAGAAACCACTGTTCCATTATTAAGACTCAATGTAGAACACCAACTTTTTTCAACATTTGAAGAAAAATAATATATCAATGCTGTACATAGTAATAAATTTATCTCATTATATATATATATATATATATATATATATATATATATAAAGTTATACTAGTTCACATCTATGGAAAAAAAAGAAAAAAAAATTAATGGCTTTCGATCTAAAATTATCTTTGAAAACTTTGTACATAGAAATTATAAACACAAGTTTAGAGTGTGCGGAATAACTTGTTTAAATTGAACAAATTTTTATTACAAAAATTAAAAAACTAAACCACTTTATAATTGCATTAAACCAAACAGGTTTAGAATTGAACTACTTAAAAGAATAATCATACCATTTTAAATTAGGTTGCATTCAAATTGAATTGATTTTTTTTATTAAACAATGGTGATTATAATGTTTGAATTAATTAAATTATTTCATAAAATTTGGGAATTTTTAATTGAATTGATATTAATTTTTTTTTGTTTTCTTAAGTAATACTTTTAATTTTCATCAAGTACAATGTTATGTAATTTATTGTTAAAAGAATGACTTAATCCTTATTTTTATTTTGTTGTTTTCAAACTTCGTGTTTTTCTTTCGCGAGTTGATGATTAAGTTAAAGAAGAATTTAGGAAAAATATGAGAATTGATGAATGACTTAAAGACAAAAGTAACAACTTTTTTATCTTATTGATAACAAAGATAGTCATTTAGATAAAAATAAAAGGATATTTTAAACATTTAATAAAATGTAAATTTTTAGTAGGAATTCAATTAAAAAAATTTAAATTTGTAAGACAGTTAAAACTTAATTAAGTTTTTATATTTTAATTTTTTTAAGTTCTATGATGTAGTCATCATTAATTTATGGTATCTTTTAAGTTATAAAAATGTATTTTTTATTTATTTTTTTATTATCAGGAAAGGATATCAATATTTTTCTTTTAGCCTTAAAGTTTTGAACTTAAAAATCATTATTCAAAATATAGTAAATTCAAGTGAGACATTTCTTCATAAGCTATTTGTATTATAAGAAGGTAAATTACGCACTTGAAAATTTTGAATCATCCGATTTTTTTTTATATAAAATGATAAAAATATCCTTAAATAAAAGGGTACATATCAAAATACGTTATTAATTTCTTTTTTTAACACGTTTCTAAATTTAGATTTCTTTTCTGCAATGTATTTTTTTATTCCAAAATTAATTTTTCAAAATAAAATTTTTATTTTTCAATTTTATTCTGGAATTTTACTTCCAAAACACAAAAATATATTCCAAAATTATTTTTCTAAAATATATTTTTTAATTATAGATTTTTAATTTCAGAATGAAGAGCAATTTTAGAAATTTCTAAATACATCGGATGCAGATCAGAATTTGTAAGGTGCACGGAAAATTTGCCTATGAAGAAAAGGAAATTAATAGGCCTTTTTAGGCTACTTCTTTTTGCACCTTCGTACCTTTTTGCACCTTCGTACCTTCTTGTGCCACCTCCATAAATTTTTCGTATTCCAAAAATACTCTTTTCAATATTCTGGATTACATAATTCGGAAGTCTTTTTCTAGATTCAAAATTAGCTTCCGGATTATGTAATCTGGAAGTCTTTTGGGATTAGCTTCCAGATTACATAATTCGAAAGTTTTTTCTATACATAAGATTAGCTTTTTGATCATGTAATCCGAAAGCCCTTTTTTCAGATGTGTTATTAGCTTCCGGATTACATAATCCAGAAGTCTTTTCTAAATATGAAATTGACTTTTGGATTATGTAATCCAGAATAGACTTATTATTTCAAATCCAAGGGGTGAAAAAAGAGAGGATAAAATGATATTTTCATATTTAGTACGGGGTGACACAAGAAGATATGGAGGTGTAGGAAGAAAGAGGCGCCTTTTTAAATTACATAAAGTCCAATAGTCAAGACATTTTTAGGTCCACTGGATCTCAGATATTGGAAAATATCTATTTTTAATTTTGGTAGGACGCATGTAGCAGGATACGTTATGCGAATACATGCTTCCTCATACACCTTCCTCAACCAACTTAGATGCACATGTCCACCCCGACAATGACGAGTCTCAGCAACTGCTACTCCCCGATCTACGTGAAGTGAATCGACAAGCAAATCGGTCGTTGCAACTACATCTAAGCTCGGGTACGTGTAAAATTGTCCGATAATAGGGAGGTGCAATAAATTTGACGCATCATTCAATGTGATGGTCAACTCACCTACAGGCAGATGAAAGGAATTTGTCTATGTGTACCACCTTTTTACAAAGGCACACAACAATCCTTTGTCTATCGTGTATAACTTGCCCAACAAACCCAACTAAACCAGACAACTCCACTGCAGGTAGTATCCCAGGGTGAGGAGCACCCATTTTATTCATTTTTGACCATGAGACACCAATTTTAACTCTTCTCAATCCTAATTTAACCAACCAAAATCATATAAAATATACAATTTAATCAACCCAAATCATATAAAATTAACAATGAACAAATATCATATTACAACATATTTACTTTTCACACCATTTCATAATTACATCGTCATAGGGTCTTCATAACCTATCAATAGTGTCTCATCCAATGGACCTCTATGATAACTTTCACCTTGTACTTGAGGTGCACCTTCATCCTCCACCTCCATTTGGGTTCGACTTCTCAGGTTCAACATGTTTTGCATCTTCATGTTCTGGGATGACAAAATCCTCTACCAGCACCTGAGATGAATGAAGAAGATGAATAGTGGCAAAGAAACTCTACCTCGATGCTCCTTTTCAAATAATAGATCAAGGTCAATTTTAGAATTTTCAAAATATTGGAGGTGCAGAAAGAAAAAGGTAGAGGTACAGGAATAAAAAGCGGTTAATTTTTACTATTAAACGTACATACGTCCGGGTTCATTCACATTATAATTCTAAAAAAAATAATGAATATGAGTTTTTGAATTTATTTAATAATTAAAAAGTTATGATTGATTGATTGATTATTATGTTAAGTTTCAGACTTGATAATTAACATTTTTAATTGTATAACAAAATTTTGAAGATTATTAGTATCATAAGTCTGATATTTATTTTGTAATTAATTTTTTAATATAAAAAATATGTATTTAAAAAATTTAAAAATATAAAGCAATTTCACGATCCAAAATAAAGGAACCATATAATATTGATATTTTATTGTAAATAAAATATATAAAAGTACTGCAAATTTATTAGATCAAACTAAATATTTTATAATTAAATTTTCTTTAAAAAATTACGTTTTGATTTTCAATTGTAAATGAAAATAATAGGAGAATTATTAATCCTTATTGACTCAAACAAATATTTTTAAATTAAATCATTAAGAAATAGTTTAATTTTGTTTGATTTAAGGATGTACTGATAGGGTAAAACCGAGAGGTTCATGCCGAGAACTACATAGTATAACAATTAAGATGATTAAGTTAAAACCGAGAGGTTTTGACCGAAAGCAATGAAGACAAGAATAAAACAAAAATATAAAAGTTGTAAAAGCCCAATTAGATAAAAACTTGCAAGAGGGGTGCACAAATAATAAAAAAAGGTGCAGAAAGAAGGCCCAAGAGTAAAGGGAAAGCCCATTAAAGAAACTCTATAAATAGGAGTTCAGAGATAGAAAGAGGTAAGAGTGATTTTATCTGATGAATATTAAACCTTTTCTGACTTTGGCATCGGAGCGACTTGCAGGTACCCCCCACCTGTCGTGAGGAGAAGCCGAGAGCACCAGCCTAGAAGAGTAGCCGAGAGCACCAGCCTAGAAGAGAAGCCGAGAGCACCTGCCTAGAAGAGAAGCCGATAACACCAGCCTAGAGGAGAAGCCGAGAGTGTCAGCCGAGAGCATTAACCGAGAGTACCAGCCAAGAGAAGAAGTCAGGAGTTCCCACCAAGGAAAGAAATTAAGTCTTGTTAACCTTTTTCGAGTATTCTTGGTCCTTGTTGTAAGAACATTTTGGCGCCCACTGTGGGGCCGAGGGTTAATTGAGAAGGGTTAAAGACAAGATGAGTCAAGGAGGAGAACAAGGTGGAGACCGGGAAGATAGTGCTAACATGCCAATGGCAATGTTGGTCCAATTACAAAAAGAATTCGAGACATTAAAGAAGAATAATGAAGAAGAATTGAGTATGTTGAGAGCTGAAAATGCACGCATGAGGAGAAAGTTATAAGAGGAAACGGTTTTGAATTCATCTTTCGAAACTGTTCAGCCCAGGATACAAGTGAATGAGAGGTTGTATCACAACGAAAGTTCCCAAACCTGAAGAAGATGGCTTGAAAACTCTGGGGTTTGTGCAGGGACATCTTCTAGAAAACATCCGTTTTATGATGTTATAATCGATACTCCGTTGCCTGACAATTGGAAGAACTTGACCATTGACAAATACGACGGGAGTACGGATCCTGATGAGCATATTGCAATATATACTACTCAAATCAGCTTGTATACATGGAATGATGCTGTTATGTGCAGAGTATTTCCAACAACTCTGAAAGGGGCAGCATTGAGTTGGTTTACGCGCCTCCCACCTTTGAGTATAGATTGCTTTGATACGTTGATAGAAAAGTTCGGCGCTCAATTTGCAACTAGTCGTCCTCATCATTTAACGTCAATCGCCTTAGTGAACATAAGACAAGAAAAAGGAGAATCCTTAAGAGTGTTCATTGAACGTTTTGGAAAGGTTGCTTTGGGAATCCGAAATCTTAGCCCAGAAGTCACTATGCATCATATGATCACGGCATTAAAACCGGGACCGTTTGCCGATAGTCTCTGCAAGAAACCTGCAATCAATTTGGATGAACTAAGACAACGAGCGTCAAAATTTATGCAAATGGAAGAATTAAGGGAGTTTCGAAACCAAGTAAGGGTTGATGGCGGTGAAAAGAAGATGATAGAAAGAGAACACCCACCTGCTGCAAGAAGAGCCCGAGAAGAATTCAGAAGCCGAAAATTCCAACAATACACACCTTTGAATGCAAACAGAGGCATTGAAGCAAACCCTGACAAGTGCGAAGCAATAATGAAGATGGGAAGCCCAAAGAATTTGAAGGAGGTACAAAGACTAGTGGGAAAACTCAACTCATTATCAAGATTTCTACCAATTCTTGCCGAAAAAACCAAACCAATAGTAAACTTGCTAAAAAAATCCGAAACCTTTGAGTGGGATGAGCGGTGTGAGCAAGCCTTTTCTCAAATCAAAACTATAGTGGCCGAACCACCAATCTTCGTTAAACCAGTGTCAACCCAACCCATCATAGTCTACCTAGCCACCTCAGCTGAAGCCATAGGAGCAGCCTTGATACAAGAAACCCCAGAGCAAAAACCAATATATTTTGTGAGTAGATCCCTACAGAGTGCCGAAACTAGATATCCCAAAATTGAAAAAGTAGCCTTAACCCTGGTGTATGCTGCGAGACGTCTTCGGCCATATTTTCAGAATCATCAGATAATTGTGAGAACAGATTATCCAATATCCAAAATTTTGAGAAAACCAGAACTTGCAGGTAGGATGGTGACGTGGTCGATGGAGCTATCAGAATATGGAATCAAGTACGAGCCAAGAGGACCTATCAAAGCCCAATCCCTTGCGGATTTCATTATTCAAATGCCGACAGCAACACAGCAGGAGCAATGGACATTGTATGTAGATGGAGCATCAAGCAAAAGAGGCAGCGGAGCAGGAATAGTGCTTGAAGGACCGGATAACTTCCAGGTGGAGATGGCGCTAAGATTTGAGTTCAGAACATCCAACAACCAAGCCGAATATGAAGCTCTTGTTGCAGGGTTACTATTAGCCAGAGACATGGGAGTTGAAAATGTCATTTGCAAAAGTGACTCTCAACTTTCGGTGGGACAGGTGTAGGGACAATATCAGGTAAAAGATCCATTACTGATGAAATATTGTCATAAAGTGTTAAATATTATGCAATGTTTTAATAAGGCCGAAATGAAATATATCCCAAGAGAACTAAACATGAAAGCAGACTCATTATCCAAGCTAGCAAGCCAACAACGACAGGGCCAACACAACTCCATCATACAGCAAACTCTTAGTCAGCCAACAGTGAGTATGGAAGAATGCTTGAATATCACAACCTCAAAAGATGAATGGATGAAGACTTACATAGAAGTAATAAAGAGCCAAGAACAAGGAGTTGAACCGGATGCAAGAATGGCAAAGAAAGCAGCTAGTTTTGTGTTGATTGGTGATGAATTATACAAAAGAGGATACTCTATGCCTTTGTTAAAATGTCTTTCAAATGAACAAGCTGAATACGTAATTAAAGAACTCCATGAAGGAATTTGTGGGCTACATTGCGGAGCTCGAACAATGGCAACAAAGATTTGTAGAGCCGGTTACTATTGGCCAACAATCCGAGAAGATTGTGAATTTTATGTCAGAGCATGCAAAAAATGTCAAGAATTCGGAAGTCTAAATCACATACCAGCACAAGAGTTGCACGAAATTGTTTCCCCATGGCCATTTGCAAAATGGGGAATGGATATACTTGGACCATTCCCACTTGGACGAGGACAAACCAAGTTTATGATAGTAGCTGTCGACTACTTTACAAAGTGGATAGAAGCAGAAGCGTTAACTAAGATAACAGCTCAACAGGTCCAATCGTTTGTATGGAAAAATATAATATGTCGATTCGGAATCCCACACACCATTATAACTGACAGTGGCAGACAATTCATTGACAAAAAACTTATGGAATTTTATGCAGATTTGGGGATCAAAGCAACAAGCACGTCAGTTGAGCATCCACAAACAAATGGACAAGCTGAAGCCGCAAACAAAGTTATTCTCGGACAGTTAAAGAAGAGATTAGGAAGTGCTAAAGGACTATGGGCCGAGAAGTTACCAGAAATATTATGGGCATACAGATGCACACCACAAACATCAACAGGAGAAACACCATTCAATCTCACATATGGAACATATGCAATGTTACCAGTAGAAGTTACCGAATCAACACTACGAAGGCAAATGGAAGATTGGAATATTAATAATGAATGCTTAAGAACTGACCTTGATCTTATTGAAGAACTCAGAGAACGAGCAAAAATAAAGGAAGCAACAGTAAAAAGAAGAGCAATGAAAAGGTTTAATGCGAAAGTGAAGTTCAGGGATTTTAAGGAAGGGGATTTGGTATGGAGAATGCGTACTGATGCTCGAAAAGATCCGCGACATGGAAAGTTGGCAGCCAATTGGGAGGGACCATTCAGGATAATGGAAAACTTACACAACGGAGCTTATAGATTAGAAACCTTAGAAGAAAAAGTGATACCGAATACATGGAATGCGAGTCATTTAAAGTTCTATTTTAGTTGAAACAGAAGATGTAAGCCAGAAACTTGTATACATACTAGTTATCTAATCAAGAAGAATTATCCAGTAACATCATCTTATTAGACTCATGCTTTTTCTTTTCGGTCTTGGATGTTGTCACTACAAGTGAAATCCCTTCCGAAACAATACTACCTTTCGGTCTTGGATGCTTTTCACTTCAGGTGAAATCCCTCCCGAAAAAATTTACATCATTCTTTTCGGGCTTGGATGATTTCACTACAGGTGAAATCCCTCCCGAAAAAATTATTGACATAATTCTTTTCGGTCCTGGATGCTTTCACTCCAGGTGAAATCCTTCCCGAAAAGTAGTCTTCGATTCTTTCTTCAATTAGTTCACGAGACATCTCCAAGCAATAGATATAAAACCGAGAGAATCATAGCGTTTAATTCAAACATTGGCAACTAAAGACAAGAGTTAGATCTACCCACGCAGGTCTACGTTTTTGGTTACTCTAAAAATAGTACAAACCGAAAAATAAACTTGATGATTAATGATAATACTCATGTCACGTTTCTAAATTAACATTTAAAAGTGTTTAACTAAAATAATTGAAGGTACAATCCTCACAGCGTTCGACCGAAACGTTTATCATATAACCGAGAAGACAAAACCGAAAAGTTCTCAACAATTAGCACAGCCGAAAGTAAGAGTCCACAAATAATACCAAGTGAATAACATAAAAACTAGAGCAATAATATTCTTTAGTTTCTGATAAGATCCCAAGGAGACATTACAAAAAGGATTCAAAACTTACACATAAGTCCAACATTTCAAAACCAAAACAGCCTCCTCGTGTAAACTAAAACTATAAACAAAACATTAACATCTACATCTTCCTAATTTTCGATATTGATATCTTCGGCATCATTGTCCGGAATTTCATTAACAGGAATTAGTTCACCATTATAAAAATCCTTTTTAACATCAAAATTCCCTTCATCAATAGGAATCTTATAGAAATATTTTGCTTGTTGAAGAGCCTTCTCGAAACCCAGCTTATGTTGTTCAAAAATAAAGCTTTCGGCTTCAAAAACATTAGTCCTCAGCTGATGTATCTCCTCATCCATAGCTTTGATGGTGTTTTTGTCGGAATCATTCGCAGAAGATAATGCCGATACCTTTTCGTTCAAGCCTTGATTTTCTTTACACAGTCGAACATTCTCTTCGACAGATTTCAAGTTTTCGTTCTCCAAATCAGAAATTTTCTTCCCAAGACCTTCTATTTCAACTTCTCGTTCCTTTCTCTGCTTTTTAATATCTTCTAACTGCACCGATAAAGAGCTCATTTTTTCTTTATACTCAGCAAAGTCATTCTTCAATTTGTCAAACTCAGATAACGCCACACAGTTTCCATTCTTCTCCTTCAGCATCTTTCCAATCAAAAGATTTCTGCTTGATAATTCAATAACAGAATCTGCCAAAGAAGCAGCATCCATAGTCTTCAGCATGTTATAAGACGATTCACCAAAAGATGTCTGAACAAACTTCGCATATTTCGTTGTAGCACTAAATATCATTTCCGAGAGAGGTTCGGAAGAAACATTTTCACTCTGACGATGCCGCCGAGAGGACGAATGCGACCTCTTGCTATTCCTATCATGCTTTTTTGATTTCTTTGAAGGACCGGCAGCCTCAACATTACTTACTGGTTCAACCACTTCCACATTCACAATGGGTTCCACAGCTTCTTCCACCACAGGGTTCACCACATTTTCACGACGGGGAGTTACATCACCCACCTTGTTCAGCAATTTCGAAAAATACGAGCGAGCTTTCGGATTAGTGCTCGCCATCAAAGCTGAAAATCAATAAAACATTTAGCTAAGTTAAATATTTTATCCTATAAAAAACAAAAATGTGGAACAACCACGTACCAATCAGATCTTCTCGAGGATTTGGTGAAGTATACAGTTGTAGCAAGGCGCGAGTGGGAACCTGGTACGAGAGCCGACTAAAAACTTCGATAACATGACGATCGGTCACACCCATTGAATGAAATGAAATAGAGTTAAACTTCACAGGATCTTTTGTCCAGTACAGAGGAAACCTTGGAGAATCTCCATCAAAAAAATACTCTCTTCCTACAGGCTCTATTAGAATCTTAAAAAAACTCCCCTTAAAATCTTTGTATGACGATGTAAAAGGTTTAAGGAAACAAACATTGGATTTACTAATAAGGGATAACCATCCTGGCCGCTTCCCAGGCCGAGAACTATAATAATACAAGAAGGAAGTAGGACTAGGAGAAAGCAATAACAATTTACACAAAATGCTAAATGCTTGCATCGCAGCCCAACCATTCGGATGAAGCTGAGTAGGTGCGACATTAAGGAATTTAAGGACACCTATTTGAAAGTTGTTCAAAGGCAACCGAATATGAAGATCTCTAAAAAAACAAGCATAAAAATAAAAAAAACTCATAACTATCACCCTCTCGACCATGACAAACATTGTCGGCATCTCCAACACGCCGAAAATAAATAATATCATTTTCAATGTCAGAATAATAAATTTGAGAATGGGAAAGGAAACTACGAAGTTCGATAGCAGAACGATATTTGGACAAATACTCTCGGACTTTAGGATTAACCCATTGGTAACCTGGACGAAGATTTCTCTGAGGCAATACAATGCCGAATTCTTGAGGAGCATCAACAGCCGGTGCTCCATTTGAATCATTCATACAAGAAGGGGCAGCAGATGAAGACTTCGAGTCTTGACGATCCTCTTCTCGCACCACTCGCCCAGTTGATTCACCACCCACGCTTGAAAAATCATCAGAAGCAGAAAAACTTGAAAGAGACATTACCTTTTTGCACGAACTGGTTACAGATTGAAAGAAAGCTGCTTTTCTCAATACACAACGAAACACATTCGTAAAAATTTAGAAGAAGACCCTATTTATAACCCAAAGTTACACCCTAGAATTTGAAACGTTGCAAGCAATCTTAAACCGTTCAAAAAGGTATAATCTAACGGTTGCAACAAGAAGTTCACGTCAAATCAACTTAACTCAGCAAGTTAAGGCACAAAAACCGAGGCATTCAATATCAAATCAAATCAAATGTCAAATATACTATAATTTATTAAGACATGAATATTTTACAAGACCTTAAAATATTTCTGTCTTGGGGGGCTAGTGTACTGATAGGGTAAAACCGAGAGGTTCATGCCGAGAACTACATAGTATAACAATTAAGATGATTAAGTTAAAACCGAGAGGTTTTGACCGAAAGCAATGAAGACAAAAGAATAAAACAAAAATATAAAAGTTGTAAAAGCCCAATTAGATAAAAACGTGCAAGAGGGGTGCACAAATAATAAAAAAGGTGCAGAAAGAAGGCCCAAGAGTAAAGGGAAAGCCCATTAAAGAAACTCTATAAATAGGAGCTCAGAGATAGAAAGAGGTAAGAGTGATTTTATCTGATGAATATTAAACCTTTTCTGACTTTGGCATCGGAGCGACTTGCAGGTACCCCCCACCTGTCGTGAGGAGAAGCCGAGAGCACCAGCCTAGAAGAGTAGCCGAGAGCACCAGCCTAGAAGAGAAGCCGAGAGCACCTGCCTAGAAGAGAAGCCGATAACACTAGCCTAGAGGAGAAGCCGAGAGTGTCAGCCGAGAGCATTAACCGAGAGTACCAGCCAAGAGAAGAAGTCAGGAGTTCCCACCAAGGAAAGAAATTAAGTCTTGTTAACTTTTTTCGAGTATTCTTGGTCCTTGTTGTAAGAACAAAGGAGAAAATAAATATTATAAAATTGTATTAACTTTTGCATATTTAATTGAAAGATGGAAGTGTAAAGTACTAGCATCTTCTCTATGCTAATTTGACTCCCAAACAAAGAACATATATTTTTAAAAATATTTTTATGTAGTTTTTCTTATTAAACTATAATGGTAACATTTATATTTTTTTCATAATTTGTTGTCATCTCATAATGATCCAATACTCTAAATTCTAAATTTTGTTGTTGTTAAATCAAACCATTATTATTAGACTCTTGAACAAAGGTTATATATATTTTTTTAAAATTGTTTTCTGTATAATTTTCTTTAATAAATTATATGATAATTTCTCTAATTTTTTCACAAATTTTCGTAACCTCATCTTGACCTAGGTTATAACTTTAATTTTTTTTTTTTTAAATCAAATGTTTATCACTAGTCCAAAAACTATATATAATGGTTTGGGTGTAACTCTTTATACTTAAGTGTGTGTTTGGATTGGGGAGTGGATGTGTGAGGATGTGAGAAGAAAGTGTGAAGAAAGTGAGGTTGTTTGGATTGAGGTATGTTAGAGTGGATGTGTGAGGAAAGTTTATGGGAGTTTGTGACTGATGTAATTGTTGTGAGTAATTTTTTTTAAAAGTGTAAAATATAAGTTTACAAATTTATCCTTGTATTTATAAATTATTTTCTGTACAATTGAATAATTTATTTCGATACTATTAAATAATTATTTTTAAAAAATACGAGTTATTTAATATTATCAAAACATGAAAAAAATCATAAAAATAATATTATTTATGCATATACAAATTTATTGTTATATTTATTTATACATTTTGAAAGTTTTTTATATTCATTGATTTTGATTTAGATTGTATGTAGATACATAACCATGTAGATATTTTAGAGGATATTTTATAATAAAAAAATATTATATATAGAGTGAATTGTACAACAAAATAATTTATAAAGAAGAAAAAATATATATAATAAAGTATGAAATATCATAATATGATAATTATGATAGAAAAATAATAAAAATAAAAGGTATTATTATATATATTATTACATTAATGACAAAGAAAAAAAAAGGCCAAAAAGAGAAAACATCACTATCTTAGGTGACTTTCCCCCCAAATCTCTGCATATGAGAAGGATGAGAAAAATCACTGTTCATGGATATCCATTCTCTCATTTTCCTACACATCCCTTGATCCAAACCATGGATATCCACTCACATCCTTCCTCTTGAACAGTACAACCCTTGAAACAAACAAAGCCTAAAAGTGTAACAATCTAAGTATCATGATTTGATGGTAACTTGATCTACCTGACTTTGCATACATTCAATGTCACCTACAAAAATCTTTCCCTTGACATCTTAGTGAGAATCGAACTCATGACATTGATTCTAATATCAATATTTGAATTGAAGTAAAAAACTATAACTAATAGTCATACAACTCTTTTTACTTAACAATATAAAAGCCAAAACATCATGATTCGATTCTAACTTGACCCACCTAACTTTCATCATAAGATAATTGATGTTATGTACAACACAAATAAAATACAAAAATTAATTCAATTTGAAAAAATATCCAATATATACACTTACCTTTAGTTATCTCAAATTTATAACATTAAAGGCAACATTATTTAACTTTGACTTACTTTTAACATTGTCCACACCACCAATCATTAGTAAATTATTTTGAACAAACATCTACTTAAGGCAATAAAATACAATTTATACCTACCAATAGAGATATCACCAAAATCATTTTCAATAATTATTTCCTTTATACTTTTAAGGTTGTATACTTTCATAGACACATTAACAATTTCTTGAGTTTTTATACCAATTATACCAATAAACAATAAATTACAGAGTGCTCACATTAAAATTTATGATATCTTTAACTATTTAGTATAGAGTAAAAACCTAAAAAATAAATATAATAAATTTAATTAATATGAAACATAAAAAACATATTACACATAACATTATAATTCCTATAAAATATATAAACTATTAACTGTGTTAAATATATAATAGGGTGGTGTGATAGATTGACACCGGAAATAATAAAAATATTCATTTTAACAATTTAATTAATTAATATTTTAATCATATTTTTTTTATAATTTAAAATATTATTATATTATTATAATTGTTGTCAACTAGATCTTATTTACTTTTTCGTTTTCCTAAATAGTGAGACATGACACAGTAATGTTTTATTTTGCTTGAATAATTAATATGTTGTGAGTGTTGTCATCAGAATATGGCCACACCTTTAAGCTTAATCTTAGATGGCAGCATTCTAGTGGTCCATGGAGGGATAACAATATGTAAGGAGATAGGATTCTGCAGTGGAAAAAGATTGAGAAAAGTGTTACCACTTTGAGTTTCAGTTATCTATCACTTCTCTTCTGCTCCTTTTCTCAAACTCAAGTAACTCACTTACCTCTCTCTGAGAGACCCTACTAGATATGATAATGCAGTAATCTAAATGGCTGCTACGTGCTGCAACTTCACCCAAGTTTCTTCTGGTTTCAACAAACTCCCTGAGTACATTCAGCTGCAGAGCTACTTCACAAGGTAACTTCCTTCTTCTCTATCTGTCCAACTGAATTGTTTCTGTAATGCTGTGTTGAAGAGAACGTTGATTCGCAGGTCCCAGCAGAGATCAACATGTAGTGTTGTAAAAGTCTTCCATAGGAGATATGGACGAAGGTTGCAAGTTGAAAGATGGAAACAGTATCAACATGTGTTATGCGCAAGAGGAGTGGAGTTATCCCTTTCTGTCATTGGAGACTCTGGAGAGGAAACTGAGGAGGATATTTCAAAGGAAACATTGATTTGGAGAGCCATCAAGTTGCCAATTTACTCTGTTGCATTCGTTCCTCTCACTGTGAGTATCTGAACTTGTAAGTCGAAATTGCTGTGTGCATGAGTTTGGAATAAGATGCCACACTTAGTATTCATACGAGAAATTGCTGGGTAGTTTGAGTCCATGATGATTTCAATTTAGCTCTGCATGACATAACATAATCAAGTGTTATAATTTTTTTCTCGTGGATTGAAAAAAGTTCAATATATGACATAGTTAAATCTCTGTGCACTAGGTCATCCTGTTTTGGCAGAGTAACCTGAGCTTTTTGCTTACCTCTGGGAGAAGGCTAACATTAGTTATATAGACAGAAGGAAGTATATTTTGAAGCATATTAAGTTTCTGCAGAAGATTTTCCTCTGGAGATTATTATATTTTTCACTGGGAGTTCATGTCATTTTAAGCAATGCCCCAATCTTCAGCTTTGTTTTATATCATTATCCTACATGTGGATGCTGTGTGAGAGAATTTCTAATTTATTTCTTGGTTTCTCTCGATAGGTAGGCAGTGCAGCAGCGTATTTGGCGACAGGGATCTTCTCAGCTAGATGTTATTTTGTTCTCCTGGCTTCCTCAGTTCTTGTTATTACCTGGCTCAATTTAAGGTATGTTTCAATACTGTCTTGAGACTGAGGGATGAAATGAGTGAATTTAAAATAGAAGTAAATGATTGTTCAACACAACAAAATCTCCCTATTTATAAATTATTTTGTTAAATGTATAATAAAAATGGATTCTGGTAGCAACATCATTCGAATTTCTGGAAGCCATAACTTTCAGTCAAATATAAAATAAACTGCTAGTACCCAAATCACAGGCTTGGAACATGGACACTAACAAAATGTCCTCTGTAGTTCTGGAACCATTTTATCAACTTCTTGTGCTTAAGACAGTGATGGGAATGCTGTCTATCAACACAAAATTATCAACTCAAAATTAAAGGAATATACTAATATTTCTTAGATGCCTGGCCATGACAGCAATGATGTTCATGATTTTGACACTGGAGTTGACAAGAACAAAAGGGAATCAGTTGTAAACCTGGTTGGTAGGTGAGTTTTTCTCAGACTAGGTTTTGGTGTTTTCTGTCTTCTTTTGCTTTTGTATTTGATACAGAGAAATAACTCAGCTTGATTATTCCTTATGTTGAATTTGGAAAGTCGTAAAGGAACCTTCATTGCTGCGTACTTGTGTCTTGCTCTTGGCTTCATTGGGTTGGCTTGGATTGCTGTTGCAGAAAAAAACATGCGTTCAATGTTGTTTCTTGTTTGTGCAATTATTTGTGGCTATATATATCAGGTATAAGTTTCTTCTGACATGAGAATAGTGTTGGAAAGTTGTGCAGTAGTCATTAACTTTCAATTTCTCTGCTTGGCCCTTTTATGTTGCAGTGCCCACCATTTCGGTTAAGCTACCAGGGGCTGGGAGAGCCCTTATGCTTTGCAGCATTTGGTCCTTTTGCTACTAGTGCTTTTTATTTACTACATGGCAGTGCAAGGTTACCTCAGCTACCTAATTAGAATGTCAGTTACACTATTTGATTTTCATGGTTTTGATTCTGAATGTTTTGGACAGTGTGATGAACCATGTCCCTTTAAGTGGAACAGTTCTTTCTGCATCAATTCTTGTTGGCCTCACAACATCTCTTATATTGTTTTGCAGTCATTTCCATCAGGTACTTTCATTTCTGTAATTGAACTCTCTATTTTATGGTTTTGAGTAACTTTGATTAGGTGGCATGTTTTTATGCACTCCACAGGTGGAAGGAGATAAAGAGGTTGGGAAAATGTCACCTTTGGTACATGCACTTTGTTTAATTTAACATTTTTCTTCTTCACCTTAACAATGTAAATCTGCCCGTGTTACTTATTTTATTTTCCATTTCTCTTTCAGGTTAGACTTGGCACTAAGAAAGGTGCAGAGGTAGTGAAAGGGGCAGTCTTGATGCTTTATGCTCTTTTGGCTGTTTTTGGTCTAAGCAAGGCACTTCCTCTCACTTGTATAGTATGTACTTCTAAACACAGTCCTTTTTTGCATCTCATTTTGGATAGTTTCCTTTTTTTATAGTTGTTATTTTGTTAATTTGGACCATGCACTTATGGTTGTTCTTTTGGTTATGAAAATGATTGTACTAGTTCCTTTGTGCATTGACGTTGCCGATGGGAAACCTGGTCATTAGATTTGTCGAAGACAATCACAAGGCAAGTGAAAGACTGGTGCTGAGTCTTTGTTCCCCTGGTGTATTTCCTGTAGTTTGCTAAACTTAAGTTGTATTCTTTCAGGACAAAAATAAGATTTTCATGGCTAAGTACTTCTGTGTAAGGCTGCATGCTTTGTTCGGAGTTGCACTGGCTTTAGGCTTAGTACTGGCAAGAAATACAACATTTACATCATGGCCAATATTGAGTTGAAGATTGGCTTATGCAAAGAGGAAATAATGTGCACTATGGGGTGCAACAGCCATAAGATTCGGGTCATGAACACTTTCTTCATGCATATGGTTTCGAAACAATTCTCAGTTTCTTCCCCTTCTTGTGGCCAAATGAGTTTGAAGAAATTGAATGACACATTGATAGCAATCAAGAGTTGTGCAGAAAGCAGAAGATGGTTCCACTAAGCACCTCTAACTTTCACTGTTAGCCCTTAGTTGATTAGAAGCACAACAGTCGGTGCTAAGAATTTCTGTGTGAAATCAGATCACATGTTGATTCTTTCATATTTGACAAGAAACTTTACAGATTACAATAAAAATTGGATTTACCACATTTGGTTTGAAGTTTAAAAAAAAAAACTTGCAGTTGTCATGGGCACGGAGTTACAGAGCGAAATGCTTCTAGCTTTACAAATTAATTAAATGAACTGTTGTGTAAAAATTCTCAAAGTGTATAAGCTTCTATTATTCATGATAAAGTAAGAAGTTGGAAAGAATAACTAATTATGTTTTAGTAACTAGATGTTGTATGACTGAACTATATTTAGTTTATATTTTTTCATGGATTAAATTGTTATCGATTTACACATACAGAGACTAAAATTACCATTTGTCCTATTAGATCTTAATTAGTGCAATTAAAAATACCTATAAAATTCTCACAACATAATTATTGTGTTGTTAAAAGATCCTAAATATTTTTTATTTTCAAGATGAAACTGAAATATGTAAAACTTTTTTATTTATTACTATATATTTATTGACTTGTGATTAAAACAGAGTTAGATTTCCTAAATTTATGTTATGTGCCAAAACAAGTAGGTTCAACAACTATCACAAAGTAGGACTAGCCTTTAATCCCATGAAAATATAGAAACCAATCATCTTCCAAAAGGGTCCTGTTAAAGAAAACATAGAAAATTATATTAAAACACACTTGAGTACATTCGATCATATAATTATATTTATTATAAAATATTAAAACATGAAATAAAATTAAAAAATAGAAAATTATATTAAAACAGACTTAAATTTAAAAATGGTATAGGTATGAGTGGGATAAAGTTGTATTTGGATTCAATATTTAAACTCATATAATGAAGTTTGCAATATAGAAATCCAAACCAAAGAAACTTATATAGTTTGAATCTGAAGTTTTACCTTGGTTGGATCCAAACTTTTCCATGTAACATTTAGAAAGAGATGACAAATGGGGGAAGTAGCATGCTAAATGAGGTAGTGAAGAGGAAAAAAGGGGTTCTCTTGACCGGTTCTCCTTCTTCTTCAACTTAGGTCCTAAGATAAAATCCTTTTTTTCAATTTCCCATCTTCTGTGTATTGTTTTCCAGATTAGAAAAGGAGAGGAAACTGATGTACATACAAAAAAAAGGGACATGCATGCATGTATAACGTGAAACATAAGACAAGTGTAACATTAAAATGTGGGTGTTCTATATGTTCTCATTGCCCGTGGCTATTGGCATGGTCATTATTACTTTGAAATATTTCTCTGGGCCTGATGTACCCAAATATGTGTTCTTCACCGTTGCATACACCTGGTTCTGCTCCGTCTCCATCATCATCCTTGTCCCTGCAGATATTTGGACGGTATTTCTATTTCTATACTAATTTCTCAATGCATACACATATATTTCAGTTTTCTGTGGTTTTTATTGTTTTGCACATATTACACGAGACAAGAAATAGAGTTAAACATTCAAGGGAAAATGGCTTTCTAGTTGAGTATAGTTTGTTCTCAAAATTTGCGTTCTTGAGAGGAGTAATTAATGAAGAAATAGAATGAAATTAGAGTTTATTTCTTTCATTAACCGATATTTTACTTTGTGGTATTTGATTCACTGCAACATGGTCAAGTCATTTCCCTTCATTGATAGGCACTAAATAATGATGAAAATGGAGCAATATCTTTCTTATGGAGTTTGTCATATTGGAGTACCTTCTTACTTACATGGTAAGCTGTTTCCCTGTAATCTGGTTCCACTTAACTAATTCCTTTGAAATTTAATAGCTTTATATGATGTTTACATATGCTTCCATCAAGTCTTCTACACAAATTCAAATTGTTTTTAAGCTACCCTTTTGTTTCCTTGTTAGTTATAATATGTTAAATGTACAAATAAACTCACATGTAGAGGAAATAAGCAGCAGCAGCAGCTAGAAAACCGAGCATGAGAATATTTCCATTACTTTTCTAATTGACAGCATTTTGATTTGTTCTTGACTTATCCTAGTTGATATGAAACTGTCTGCAATATTTAGGATGTTTATGGCAGCTAGGTGAATAGAAATACACACTCATAGTTCTGTATTAAATTATTTCTCTAAACAGGGCTGTGGTTCCCACTATTCAGGGTTATGAAGATGCTGGAGACTTTACAGTGAAAGCAAGATTGAGGACCAGCTTACACCGAAACCTTGTTTTCTATCTGTCTCTCGGTTCTGTGGCACTCTTTGGAGTGATCTTACTAATTTCTCTACACAAAAATTATTGGTCTGCTTCTTTCTTTTATATTTCTATTATCTTTCATTTATTTACTTGAATCATTGGATGTGAACCATTCTTCTAGTTATCTGCAAATTAATTTTATATCCAACTTTCAATTTTTCTGTACACTGTCAAACTTTTAAATCATTGCAAGCTAAACCTCTACTAATTTTACGTTGCATAATTTTCAGGAGAGGTAATATTTCGGGTTTTGCCATGGCTTGCTCCAATACATTTGGACTGGTTACTGGTGCATTTCTACTTGGATTTGGTTTGAGTGAAATTCCAAAGGGTATTTGGTTAAAAGCAGATTGGAGCATTGAGCAAAAAGTTCTTTCACATAAAGTTGCAAAAATGGCAGTCAAATTAGATGATGCTCATCGTAATTTTTCAAATGCTATTGTTGTAAGCCATTCATACCATTGTCTACAATGATCCTCTAACAATTAAATTTTCATTTTGTGTAAAGTCTTCTGAGTTTGCATTCATTGTCTCTTTTCATGAAAGAGGGATGGTTGTCATGTAATTTTAAGTATCCTGCCCTGCAATATTAATCATTGCTCTTGTTTGTTATTCATCCAATTTCAATTTGAGGACTACAATAAAACTGCAGAAAATTTTCCATTCTTTCATCTTGATGAGCAACATTCACTTGATTGAAATATTTGGTGTGCATATATTAGTGGATCAAACTAAATCTGCATTGCAATGATAAAAAGAAATGCTTTCTTTTTTATCCTTTATTCTTTGCAGATATGATTTTTCATGGTGTGCCATTGTCAGATCACACAGGCAACATCAAAGCAAATGTCCAAGCGGGATTCTTTGAGACCCTACATGAATATAATTGACAAAATGTTGCTTCAGATGGTAAAGTCTTTTTATAAATGCTGGTATTTTAATTCAAAATGTTCTATTGATATATACATGTATAACTGGCTTTTCCAGTTGAAGGAAGACCCCTCCTTTAAACCACAAGGAGGAAGACTAGGAGAAAGTGACATGGATTACGACATAGATGACAAATCTATGGCATCACTAAGACGTCGTCTTAAGAGAGCTTGTGAACAGTACTACCGATATAGAAGGTAGCCACTAATTTTCTGGGTTTAGAAGTTTGTCTAGGGTTATGCAAGACTCTGGTAAGAGTATTAAGAATTGGATCTTATAGAAACCAACTTATAAGGTGAGATTTTATATACTATAAAATGTCCTAATCTCTAGTTAATGTGAAATTTCTAACCAGAGGTGATTTTGCTCCTTTAGAAATATCCCTTGCCTCATTGAAATAGCTTGACACTACGTGAAATCTTGACAATTGAATGCAACATGACTAGGAAAATATAGGCTAATGAGTTTAACTTTTGTATATGTATGTCCTCTTGTGCTATGCACATTTCTGTTTACATGATGATGTGATGTCTTTGTTTCTGAAATGCCATTTGATACAACATACCATAATACTTCACTGAATTACTCTTATTTTCAATAAATACATATTCTCTGCATGTCCTAAGAAAATCTGTGTTATGAATTTATCTTTTTGCAGTGAATATACAAAATTTGTCATAGAAGCCCTTGAGCTGGAGGATACCATAAAGAATTATGAGCGTCGTGAGACTACAGGATGGTTTGTCTTAACCTACAGTTTTTCTCAATTTTTCAGTCTCTTCATCGTTGCTCTTTTGACAGTGAACAAATTATGCCTCTATAGTAAGCAAACTTTGTGAGCTTATATGATTCCAATAGTTGGTTCTTGAATATACGTAAAATAATCAGACATATCTTAGACAAAAGGGTTCTTATAGCCAACAAATTTGAAAGCAACATAGGGAGAGAATTTCTATGCTATTTATTTTGAGATTAAAGATATATTTAAAAGGTATTTTTTTCACTGTTGCAGGAAATATACTTCATGCTTGAGGCCTGAACGCACAGGCAAAGTAGGTGCATTTTTGGAAATAATTGGTACTTGCCACTTATTAAATTTATGTGCTCTTTCTACTCTTTTTCTGATAAATTTATGCATTGTTTTCTCCATGCATGGAAGAAAAAGTAGGATGTCACCTATAGACTGACTAGTTATACTTTATGGTATTAAAACTGATCTCTTTAAATCTATGTCCCCAAATATAAAAGCTATGTAGATGATAATTTTGTGTGACAAAATCATCACCATAAAGTCATTTTCTTTTCTTTTACAGAAGTATTAGAGTTTGGATCTTCACAAAGAATTTCTTATTAGGTACTAAAGAGAACCATTATATCTTACTGAATTGTAAATTTACCACAGAGTTTCTATGGAGATGTATATTATGGAAACATATTGAGAAATCATTGGCTGTTATATTGGGCTGCATGTCATTTGCAATTCTATTAGCAGAGGCTACCATACTAACCAGTGGAGTTGATTTATCCCTTTTCTCTATCCTAGTACACGTTTCTGGAAAGCAAGAGGTGTTTGTGCAGGTAATTTTTGTAGACTTGTTCCAATATACTTTTATTTGAAATAAATTAATTTTCCTCTGAAGTTTTTTTTTTCTGTCAAGGGTATAGTTTTTCCTTAGATCTGATAATCAAGATTGTTTCACTTAGCAATTAACACCATAATCCAATGGAGGCTTGCTGCTTCCATTGGACTTTTGTGAGTTCAAATTATTGATATTCATTGCAGAAGGGTTTTCTTAAATATTTTAAAAAAATGGTTTGTCCATAAATTAAAAATTAATAATAAAATAGTTCCTACAAATCATTTCTGCATGAGAGTTTGTTTAGAAAAGACACAATTTTTCCAGTGAGAAAGATGAAACATTCCTAGAAAGATAAATAATTTCTGCAGCTTAAGTAGACTGATGCATGAAACTAATAGTTTTCTTTGTTCATTTTCCTGATAAATGACTGTTTGAATTTTTTTCCAGTTAGCTGCTTTCATCCCCTTGATGTATATGTGTATTTGTACATATTATTCCTTGTTTAAAATGGGAACGATGATGATTTACTCCCTGACTCCAAAGCAAACAAGCTCAGTAAGCTTGCTTATGATATGCTCGTAAGTCACTTTCTTTAAATATACTATTTTTTTATCATTTGTGTGAAGTGTTGAATTTTTATTCTAAATTCTTTGCCTCTGCATGTAATTTTTTTTGTGTAGGATGATTGCAAGATATGCCGCACCCATTTCATACAACTTTCTCAATCTCATAAATATTGGAGGGCATAGAAAAACCATTTTTGAGAAAGTATTTTACTATTTACTGGTGCTTAATTTGTTGTTCTAAAATTATGATGTTGTCTTTAATCATTGGTGTTCTTAGGTAGCATGTGTGCCTACTATTACTATGAGTTAGGTTTTATTGAAAAAAGTTAAAATAAATTACTTTTTCATTTTATATTTCAGTAAAAACCTTTAAACTTCTGTGTTCTTAACATCTGCCCTTAGGGCCTATGCCAACAAAACCATAATTTTTATGTATGGTTCCTTTAAAATAATATTGTCTCTACTGTAGAGTAAGTGAACTTCAATCCTTAAAATTTACTAAGTTAAGATCATAGTATACACTTTAAAATAATTTCACTTGTTCACTTGAAGCCTTATTTACCTCATAAGACCTTGTCTAATAATTTCCTCCAAATTTGGGGTAATAAAGGAATGGATTGGTTGAATATTTTATGTTTATAATAAATGAATAAAAATGGTTAAAGTAATCTTTTGATCTCTGTACTTATTCTAACTTTTCTTTTTAATTCATATACCTACAGAAACTATGTATTCTATAGCTCTTATAAAAACAATTTTTTTTCTCTGTTTTAATCCTTGTTTTGTGATGGTTTTATATGGTAAAAAATTAATAACAAAGATTGACAAGGAGGACACACTTTGGGGGCAAACAACCATAGTAAGAAGTTTAGGAAAGTGTTTCCATCAAACAAACAAAAGAATGATAACATGAAATTTTATGCAATGAATTAACATCCAATTTGTCACTGCATGTTGTTTAAAATAGCTTCACCTGATCACTGTTAATTAGATTCCTGACCTCTTCCCTAATATTGTTGTAATAGTGTATTTGTTGTGCAGAAAATGGGAAGAATCAATGACGCTGTTCCCTTTTTTGGAAGAGGATTCAACAAAATTTACCCCCTGATAATGGTTATATACACTTCACTAATAGCAGGAAATATTTTTGACCGGGTCATCAAGTATTGTGGGAATTGCAAAATATTTAAGTTGAATGATGATGCAGAAGATATGGATGGATTTGACCCATCAGGGGTAATAATCTTGCAGAGAGGTGAGTTCAAACCTTTTTAGTTACTACAAAATCCTTATTTTTGGAGGAGTAACTCCATTACATCAAATTTATTACCTTTCCTCAGAACGTTCTCTACTCCAGCAAGGCCACAAAGTTGGTGAACTTGTTTTCCCTCTGGCAAGGAATTTCAGCATAACTATGGATGTTGAGTCTACCAGCAAGGCCACGGTATGCATCTAAAACCACTAGGCATGATCATTTTTCTTCTTAAAATCTTAGAATGTGTGCCAATTTGAAAACTGGCTCAAATTCTTAAGCTTATATATGTCTTACTGAACCAAGAAAATTTTATCAGCAACTGAACAAAGATTTGTAGAAGAAACCTCAAATGCATTATCTTGAGGCTAGTCTTGTGCTACTAATTAACTATTGTAACCAAACTCTCTCTCCCCTCCGTGTATTTTTTCTTCAGGATCTGAATGAGAGTGCCACTACCAGCACAGTGGAAGAGGAAAATGAAGGCAATGACTTGAGTAGAAAATTTGGCAGCAGAAAATATGCAGCCTTGAGGACAAACTTCAACGAGGAAGTGTCTAGAAAAGATTTGACCCAAGAAGGAGTTTCTTCCTCCTTTACAAGTAATGACACTGATTCTCAGAACACAAGTTCAGCACCCTCATCATCAGTGTCGGCCTCAAGATGGGAATCAATGATGCATGGATTTAAAAGTTTAAGATCTAACATTGATTCCAAGAGATTCCTTCCTATAGCTAATGCTCACGAGTCAATTATAAACACAAAATCTTCATCTGATTCCCTTGATGAGATATTTGAGAGATTGAAACATCCTCCTCCTGAATACAGATGATCATGAGTAGACTTCTGGGAATTGGTATTTGCAAGACAAACTGTGTATCTCTTATATAGGGAGAATTAGTAAGTAAGCAAAATTTTCTCCTCTGAAAGATGTGTTTATGCTGAACTTCAAGTGCAGATCTCTCCACATGGTACTTGTTGGTTCTGCAAAACAAGAACACGTAGAATGTGGACATAGTTTGAAGAAATGCTATAGGGATACTCTTAGCATGTAATAGTAACTCTTTACACCTTCACATTTTTCATGAATTATCTCTGTCAATCTTTTATTATTGGAATTGAGTAGAAAGATTTAGAGTATTAATATTTTAATGGTAATAAAGATTTTTTAATTTCACATCTGCTAAATATTATGTACAAAAATGTTACTTTTCACCTGCATGCCAAAAGGACGTAATTAATCTAACAATTGAAATTAATACTCTCTTTTTCACTGTGAAGAAAGGAAATTATGTTTGAGATTTAAATTCTTTTTCTTATTTTCACTTTACAATATTTTTTTAATAATAAAATATTATATTTAACTAATAAAAATAAACAAAATTAAATTTTGAAATAAAATGATAGTATTTTTGTTTGTTAATCATTACTGTTTCACTAATTTCCTTAGTTGTTGGAATTGTGGAATTCAATGTTACACGGATGAAGATTAAATAAATAAATTAGGAAGAAAAACAGAAATTTCCACACATGTAATTATTGAGGTCCATCGTTACAGTTACAGTGGCCACTCCACGTTTGTGTTCATTGAAGTCGGTAGGTAAACGGGTTCGGATCCGCGTACCTTTTGCGGACCCATTTTTAAAACCTGCCGATTTCAGCGCGAGGAGACAGCGACGTCGCCGGTGCAAACACGCGGTGGCGCCTCCGCGAAGAAGATCCGCTGTTTGAAAATAATATTTTACCTATATTTATTAGAACCGGCGAAGCGGTGCTATCTGAGAGCTTTTGCCAGAAAAAATCCGTTTATTTCGTGGTTAGGACTTATCCGTCCGTTTAAAAGCGGACTTAAACGGGTCGGAGCGTCCACTTATCCAGGCTTAGAGTTGATGAATTGACGAAAGAGACAAGGTAAGAAGGGTGTGATTTTTTGGAATATTCAAATTACGCAACGCAAACAAGTTCGCTAAAACCCTTCAACACAAATGGCCTCTTCTATCAGTCTCTCCACTCCTTTCTACCGCCCTAGGTTTGTTTCCATCTCCCCATTCCATCACTTCATACACCATTTCCCCTCTCTCTTTTTCTTTTTTGAAGTTTACTTTACGAATGTATGGTTCTCGTTTGGGTTAGTTTAGCCCGTGTTCTTCATAATTTTGATATTTCAATACAACACTAGTTTAGCATCTCGCTTGAAACGAAATTAAGATTGGCATAGTTTTCATTTCTGAATTATGGATGTCCATTTTGTGAATTTAATTGGGCATATTAGTGTGTGGATTCAATCAAGCATGTTTAATTTCAGGAGCTGGGGTTTTTATATATCATTATGTGCACATGTTGTGTCTGTGATATCACATTTTGGATGTCAAAATTGCTAATTGTATCTTTTGGCTGCTCTCCTGTGTGATGTAGTGTATGCAAACAATTGAAATTGTTCACTGGGTTGCACAAGTTCTCACTCAGTGGACATGGGTCGGATTTGGCCTTTGTCCAACTCAACTCCAGTGCTACTTTTAGAATTAAAGCTACATTGACCTCTGGACGAGGAGTCTTGGGATCTTATCCAAACAGTAATGGTGTCGGAGCTGAGGGGCAACGTGATGTCGCGGCATTTGGAACTCCGGGAATAGACACAGCAGTGCCAGCAGGCAGTGGTTTTTCTGATGATGATGACGAGTATGACTTCGATAGTCCAACAGAAGGTTTTGCGTCCGTACCGGAGGCCATTGAAGACATTAGGAACGGAAAGGTTGTTGCTTTCTCTGTTTATGGGATCTGTCTTTTTCTGTTTAGTGAAGGGGAGGTTTATAGTGTCAAAGGTTTTGGTTTTGCATTTATGAACTAAATTTGTGCTTTCAGATGGTAGTGGTTGTAGATGACGAGGATAGGGAAAATGAAGGAGACCTGATAATGGCTGCGGAGTTGGCTACACCTGAGGCCATGGCTTTTATTGTGAAGCATGGAACTGGGATAGTGTGTATAAGCATGAAGGAGGAAGATTTGGAGAGATTGGACCTTCCTTTGATGGTAAACAGTCAGTATAATGACGAGAAACTTCGCACAGCGTTCACTGTAACAGTGGTATGTACAATTTGGTGCATGCATTACACGTATGTAGTTGTTCTATGTCTCTATGATAATGGTCCTCCTTTGTCAATGTTAGCTAAAAGCACTACACTTCATTTTTACCTTGTACTTGTAGGATGCTAAACACGGTACTACCACAGGGGTGTCAGCTCGTGATAGGGCTACAACAGTCCTTGCCCTTGCATCCAAAGATTCAAAACCAAGTGATTTCAACCGTCCGGGCCATATTTTCCCACTAAAATACAGGGAGGGTGGTGTGCTGAAGAGAGCTGGACATACAGAAGCTTCAGTTGATCTTGCCATACTTGCTGGTCTGAATCCTGCAGCAGTTCTGTGTGAGATTGTGGATGATGATGGTTCAATGGCTAGATTACCTAAGCTTCGACAGTTTGCAGAGCGTGAAAATTTAAAAATTGTTTCTATTGCTGACTTAATAAGGTAAGTCTTTATATTTCTTGAAACATGCACTATATGCATGTTTATGATATCCTTTAAGTTTCAACTCCTGAAATTATAATTTAAATACCCAAAGTTGTCTTTCTGTGATACTTTTGACTTTTGAGGTCACTACCAAATAACTACAATAATTGCTTATGAAGTATATTTGATTTAATTTTATTTACTATCGATGGATTTTTCAAATAACATTATACAAAGAGGAATTCTATTTTGTTTTTATTCCATTATATGTACCACAATTAGAGTGCCATTGAACAAGAAAAATCTATATGAACAGTTAGAATTTTCTCAATGCTTATTCGATTTTGTGCTTTTATTTCTGTTTTTCCTTACATTATTGTCCTTTCCCTGGTTTTTGCTTCCTGGATACTTTTCTTTGAATACTCGAGAGATGGACAATTGTTTTTATTGCAGATATAGAAGGAAGAGAGATAAACTAGTAGAGCCTGCTGGTTCTGCAGTAATACCAACAACGTGGGGGCCATTTACAGCTAACTGCTATAGATCACTTTTAGATGGCATTGAGCATATTACAATGGTTAAGGTGAGCAATACCTGTGTTTATGTTGGACTATTATTTGTAGCAACACGTGTGAACAGTGTTCATAGTTGGACTGAATATTTTAAATAAATAACAACGGGAAAATGTGAAAATAGAAAGGATGCCAGTATCGTAGAACAACATGAATTAAAATCACCCGGCAGCTTCGTCTATGTTAACCATACTGCACTGCATTATATCCTTATTTGCTATGCTTAAATCCAACCTTTTTATTGATATTTCCAAATTTCTTTGTCTGAAAATTAAAATGACTTACGACTCATAAGTTTTTTTAAGCTTATTTCAATTAGTGTCTTTGTGAGAATTATGAAAATACACCCTTTTAAGCATATAAGTTTCATGGTTGAATTCATGACATAAGATCTCATGTGATGAAAACTTATTAAATAAGTGATTAATTTAGCTAATTATCTTAACTATTGGGATTAAGGCCAAACTCTTAAAGTATAGGGGTGATACTCGAGGTAAACTTAAGGAATTACAAATGTATGTAAGCCTATTATCATATAAACTAACGTTGTCATAGTATTTTTTTTATATGGGGATAAATTGATGTTCAGCCTTTTTTTTCATTATTTTGCCTTTAAGGTGTTTGCTGGTATGTTTATAAGCCTGAAGCCTTTATGTTGAACTTGTTTCCATGTTAGAAAATTAATTTGCTTAATAGTAAACTTTTAGCCAATGTCGTGGTTTTGACTGTTTATAGCTTGACAGGGTGACATTAGTGATGGACATGATGTACTTGTGAGGGTACACTCAGAGTGTCTCACAGGAGACATATTTGGATCTGCCAGATGTGACTGTGGAAATCAGCTTTCTATTGCAATGCAACAGATTGAGACTGCTGGTAGAGGTGTATTGGTCTATCTTCGTGGACATGAAGGAAGGGGCATTGGGTTGGGCCACAAACTTCGTGCCTATAACCTACAGGATGATGGACGGGACACTGTAGAGGCTAATGAAGAGTTGGGATTGCCTGTTGACTCAAGGGAGTATGGAATTGGTGCACAGGTAATTATAGTAAAAATACTTAATAAGTGGAATATTGAATGTGATTCTTTTAAGTCTCACTTCTTCGTTCATGGTGATTTACAATGGAGTTTAATTTCTTTGCACCGAGGGTAAAAAGTTGGAATTTGAAATTATGGTAGATCTGACTTTTAGAAAATGTGGTAAAAATGTTAACTAATTAGAAATTTTATGGTAGATCTGACCTTTCAAATAGTTATTACAATAAATTTACTGTGTATATCATTTTGTGATTGGAATGTAAAAGTTTACGACGAGATGAAAGTTCATTGGCATGCTATATCTGGTGCAACATATAATTTCATGCTATTTATTTTTGGTATTGAGTCAAAAGGTTGGAATTTGAAATTGCATTTGCAGATTTTGAGGGACTTGGGTGTTCGTTCTATGAAGCTAATGACAAACAATCCAGCAAAATACGTGGGGCTCAAAGGTTATGGTTTGACAATTTCCGGTAGGATACCATTGTTATCACTTGTCACAAAAGAGAACAAGAGATACTTAGAGACCAAACGTGTGAAAATGGGTCACGTATATGGCTTGCCAGAGAGTGGCAATGGTAAAGCCGGCAGTGGTGATGATTCTAATGCTGCTCCTGGCTTATAGCCTGCTTTTTTTGCCAGATACACAATTTTATGTCATAAACAGCAAAGAGGAAGTGGTTTTCCATGGGAGCTCTTGATTTATTTTTTCTGATTCATTTGCCTGATTTTTCTTCTGGCAGACTATATAATTAGGCTTCGTCAAACATTTGTCACTCTTAAACTTTATCAAGTGCCATGTAATTTATATCGTAGTCTCGTAGATGATATATAGGGCATTGTCTACACAAATTTGAGGTTCACTTTCTAGCTTTCTTGTGTTCATGATATACATGTAAAGGTGCGTCTTTTCTGTAGTTTCATTTTACAGTATTGTGTGCTTTTGTAGAGGTTCGTTATCTGAAAGGTACAACGTTTACACTGAGCTTTTTGTTACCCAAACCCATCACCACCCAATCCAATCCCGACCTCCAAACACAATCCCTTTTTCTTAAACCCTTTCCAAAGTCTTCCATTATTGGAATAACGTTCAATCTTATCCTCGGCTATCACTCCCATTGTTCTTTGAACATGAATCTACAACTAAGATAATGGGATCTACATTTAGTTTTATAAGTATAAAATGCAATCTGATAGAGTCAATATCCTTGAGTTTGGCATTTCTTCTAAAACATGGCCATAGACCTTCAATGATGCCTCCAAATTGTTTGATAAAATGCATCGGCTAGCCAAGAAGTTGAGGCCCTGAGATTGCATTCTGCACCCATGGAATAAAATGACAAACTTGTCCTAGAAAAAATATATTTTAGATTACAGAGTCTAATATGTATTTTTGGATATGGAGAATATCATTTAGAATGGACAATCTAAAATGTATTAATATATTAATATATTTGGATTTTGCACAATTTGATATACTTATATTTTTTTCTGGAATCGGAAATACCTTCTAGAATGTATAATTTGTAATGTATTGATGTATTATGGATGAACAAGAGAGTGGGTGACAACAAGGGAGTGGCGCCAACAACACAACCCATGGAGGTGCAGGGGGAAATTATTTTATTTGTATTGATTGAAAGGATATATTTTTGTTTGAAAGGGTAGGGCGCAAGGTTTTTTATGTTGCTCCAGCCACAAACCCCAGCTCTATCAACGTTACCTATAAATGGATTTTAAATTCTGACTTGTATAATTTACAAGTGTCATTTTCCATCTGTTTAATTTGTTGTGCTGCATTTTTTTATTTTATTTTTATCAGCTTGTTGTGCTGCATGTGATGTTGTTAGCCTTCTAAGTTTATTCAAAGGCTTGTCTAGCTTCTAGAAGTTGGCCTCTCTCCTTCTTCTGTCTTTTAGTACTAAAAACCTTCACAATCTCCAATCACTACTGTTTTAAAGACAATGTCTTCTATTACAACCTAAAATAAAATAAGATTTCCTTTCAAATTTATAGTTAATAGCATTTTTCTATCACAAAAAAGTTTAAGTAAATTGAGTTTTAGGAATCCTTGAGATCCAAACATGTCTTGAAATTCGAAGAGCATTTGTAGAACTGCTTAAAGATAGTTCACTAATAAATACTTCACTCATAAAGAGAAAAACCTATGTCATTAAACGATATGAATTAATTTATATTTAAAAATAATACTAATTATGATAATCTAAAATAAAACGTGATTTATATTGACATGACATGATCGTAAAAATAATAATTTTAATTTAAAAGATGTAAATCTTAAAAAAGCCTGTAATTTTGTGTGAATATCACTATTTTAATAAGTGAGGAGTATGAACCACGTTAAAAAATAGTAGGTATATATATATATAATAAAAAAAAGTTAGAATAAGAAGTTTGATTAAAGTTAGGAATGAAAAATATCTTTTTTTTTATATTAGATAAGAATTGTGACATGGCATCATTTGAAGGTGTTGCAAAGGATAATATCATGGTATTTAAGTTTTTTGTTTTCTAAATTTTATTGTCAAGTCACAAGCTGATTTCATTCTATCAACATAATTATACAGTATTACAAACACTATATTAACTAACAACCCAACATTAATTACCATAAATCATCAAATAAAAACCACAAATAAAGAATTTTTTTCATATGTACTTAACTAATATAGTGTTGAAGATGTGATTACTTAAATTGATATATAGTCATTTAAGTTTTTGTTTAGCTGAGTATTAATTATGTTGTTACTCATTAGCTAGTTAGTCATATAATTTCGGTGACACAACCATTATCAAATCGTTTAAATTGAAAAACTAAAGGAGAGTGCGGATAGAGAAACCCTGAACAATGAAATAAAAAACAATCCTTATGGAACAAACCCAATTTTAAATTTTTTTTGTATAAAAATCTTGATTTTTTTTAAATCATGCAAATCCCATGACTCATTAAAAAAGTTATTTTTATTCATATTAAATATTGTCGAAGAGAAAGAGTTTGCCGATATTGTCAATATATCGGTACTCTATTAACTTGACATTAAAAAGATGAAAAGAATATTTTATTACACCGTCTTCTTTATCTACATCTATTTTGATAATTGTTATTTATAATAAATATTATATTATATAAATAAAAATAAATTAAATATTATAGTACAATAATAATTATGAAATCATAATCTGGATGTTAGAGAGTAATAGAAATGTCAAAGTATGGTAACTCTACAAAATTTACCTCAAAAGAGGCTAACTTAATCATTATATATAAAGACGTTTTTGCCTTCTTTTATTTCGCAATGATAATGGAAAACCTAAGAAACTTTGTATTTCATGCATTATTCAACTTCATTTAGCTTAATAAAACATATAAAAATTGAAGCTAAAATATTGGAGTTACTAATTGAACTGTCTTCTATATATATAATCTGGTTGGACAGCATCATTTCAACACAAAAATGAAAAGAAAGCTTTTTCCTAATTTCATAATAGTTTATGAAGACTTGCTTCACGCTCTGCTGTGAGTATTCATATATGATTTCTACAACAGGGTCCAACCTAGCATATACCAAACATGCTGCTCCAACTTTTTAGTTTCAAATATTTACATTACATATATGGTTCACTTAACTTTTTTGAATCACCATAATAGGACTCATTTTAAAACTATAATCTCTTTCATCACTTGGTATATATGATGTTGATGTAAATAAGAGGAGAAGAGTTTAGATGATTTTGTAGCATCAGCTAACAAATAGATTTACTTGAAGAGTTGGAAAACAGAATTTGTGTACTGAGTTTCCGTTGAAGATGGTGTGAGAAGAAACTAGAGAGACATTTGTCGATAACAAACGAGGTGGTCCCTGCCAGTTTTAGAACCGACTCCAACTTTATCGAAAGACCACACCACAAAATTCACATGAAAACTTTCTGCACTTCCTTTACTTCTTTCGACCGTTACCACTTTCCGTAACTAGCTTCCATCCAACGTTCACCGATTCATCTCATCCTTCAAACTTTTCATTTCACCACGTGTACGCTCCTGATTCAAAGACACCTATGTATTCACTCTCTCGCGTGCCCTGTCTACCCTTCAACCCACTCAAACCCAAAATCCCTTTTTTTTCAATTTTTATTTCACTTTTTTTTTTTAAATAAAATGCAGTTTGTATAGTTTTTTTATTGATTAAAACTATTGAAAAAAAAAATTATTATTATTGTTTCCCTTGTGTACTGGCAGAAGGAATAAGTGCCGCGTGTTCAACCCGATAATGATTTCAACGCATCAATGGCTGCTAACGACTCACTTCAAAGCGATTACGCTTCTATAAATACCCTGCAACCCTCTGTTTCTCTTCACTGCACACGCGTTCTCACTCTTCAAAATATTTTCTCTGATTCAATTAACACTTCATAATCCTTTTGTTTATCACTCTCTCTCTACAATGGCTAACTCCACCGTTGTGTTCACGCTAGTTGCTGCATTGTTAGTCGCCTCCGCCCTGGCTCAGTTTCCGGCGTCCTCGCCAGCTCTCTCTCCAAAGAGAACTCCCGTGGCCACGCCGCGTAGCTCTCCGTCACCGGCGCTCTCTCCTTCCGCCAAGTCGCCGTCATCGTCTCCGCCTGTTCCGTCTCTGAACGGTCCGTCTCCTTCGCCGACCGGCATCGACTCTCCTCCGTCGCCTCCCTCCGACTCTCCGGCCGGTACTCCTTCCGTCACTCCTTCAGCAATCTCCGCTCCGCCGACCGAAGCACCGACTCCCTTGCAAAACGGCGCCGCTTTGAACAGATTCACCCTCGCCGGATCTGCCGCTGCGGTGGTTCTCGCTGCGGTTTTGTGTATGTAGAGATAGTTTCGTGGAGTTTATCTTTTTTTTTATGTCGTTGCGAATTCGCACGGATCGCGAATTCCTCTTGTACTTCATTTTTTGGTTTTTTTCTCTTTGGTGTGTGAGAGTTCATTCTTTGGATTAATTCGTGTATTGTATTTATGACTACGATGGTTACTATTGAGACACTTTTATTGGTCTTAACTTTTCTATTCTCATTCCGCTGCTATTCATAATTTGTTTGCCTTAATGTTTAATTGGTTGAAGGAAAAACGAGAAGTCTTACAAGCCAAATACACCAATTTGAATTCTACGAATATTGTGTCTTCTAATTTCAGTCTTGACGGTGTTCACGGTTCGGTTGGAGTGGTATTTTAGTTATAAAGTAATGTAGTCATTACATCTATTTATATGACATGAATGTAGCTGTACGAATAATGATCTATGTCTAAAGCCCGGGCAAAACATTTTTAATTAGTGCTAAACATTTATAATCATGGTTTTGTTTTTCATTTGGATCGTATTACAGGTTAAAAAGAATAATTAGGTGATGATTCAAGTTAAATAGAATATCGTTTACAAGTTAAATAGAATAATTAGGTGATAATTCTAAGTTTTACTAATTAATACCACATGTCTTTCATCTCTCACATCGACATACACTCGTATGAAAAGAAAAGGGGATTACACTCATGAAAATATATTGAAGTTCGGAATCTTGAGAGGTCGTTTTCGAAATGTTATAATTCAACTTGAGGTGGTTTTCGAAATGTTCTAATGCAACTTTTGGATGTCCAAAAGTTAAGATTAGTGATTAGGAGAGTTAAAATTCGGAATCTTGGAGGTGGTTTTCGACAAGATTAACGATTAGGAGAGTTGAAGTTCGAAATTTTGGAGGTGGTCTTTTGAAACGTTCTAATTCAGTTCTTGGATATCTGAAAGTCAAGATCAGAGTTTATTTTTTGTTTTTGAATGTCTGAAAGTCAAGATTAAGGGGCTTCATTCGTTGAGAATTAAATCAGTGAAACCGTAAAATTTGTCATTGTAAAATTTATTGGTCATTTTTTTTTGGCTCATTTCCTTTCATTTATCTTTTATCATACAAAATCATAATATACTAAAATAATACTAATAATATTTTTTTAATTTTCCTGAATAATTATAAGGAATAAAAATCATCACATCACTTTGAATAAAACATCTTATCAATCAATATGATTTTATTAGTTTTTCAATGTAAGTAAAAAATAACAATCCTGATATTTTGACAAAATTCTAGGAAGTAAATACGGAGTAAAAATTTATTTATCTGTCAAAAATATATCCAGTTAAATGTAACAACCATTTTCTCAATTACTTTACATCGAGTTTATATCCAATTAAAATCATATTAGTCATATAACCGATATAACTCGAACGATATAAAAGAATATACATTATATGAAAAAAAAAAGAATAATGTGTGAAATTCACATTGTCTATTTATAGGTAGTGAAACAAAAAAAACCCAAAAAAATTGATTCTTCAACCAATAGATGTAAAGCAAAAGGAATTTCAAACAACATGACCATTTTAACAGTGAAATTCACATACTAGTAAAAGAAATCTCAAACAAAGTAGGTTATTAACGTGCACATTCATCAAGGTGTTAGTCTACACCTATTCGATCTTGAGGAACCAGTAGGTTGTACAACCTGGATATATGTCAGATGATCCAGTAAACATCGTTAAAGAAATAATTTTTTTCTTTTAAAGATTTGTCATTATCATTTAAGTTAAGTGGTATGTCAATTTAGACTGACCGAAATTTCAATTTACTAACATGTTGATATGTATCTGAGATATCATCTTGACTCTCTATATTAACGTTTAACTAATCAGTTAACGCTTAACATTATAATCTAATTATTTTATTTAACACTAATCACATGTAAAATAATCCTAAGACATCCTAAGCTAAGGTTATGATTAAGAATGTTTGAGGCTACCTAAGTCTATGCATATGTGCTATTATAAAAAGTAATGATTCTTTGATAATTAAAATATCATTACTTTCCATTAATGACTTGAGCATGTATCTACATCTTCAAGACTAAACACTTAACATCGTAGATATTCACAAGTGAAGGTTGAAAAACGAAAAGAGATACAAGAAGTAAAATTCAAATAAGTTTATTTGGTTTTGGAAGAACAAGAAGAAGAAAAATAGTTGTGTTTAAACTTGTGCGAATTTTTTAAACATAACATAACAATCCATTGCTTATATTTGTCGCAGATTAATTAATAAATAGAGTAATGATATTTTGACATCCTAATTTACCTTCCACTCACAACAAAATATTAATATTTATAATATTTTTTTTAAAAAAAAATATGGGTTTAGATGGCAGCATGAATCCAAAGCTTAGAGAGAGAAAGTGATGGTTGGTAAAGTTGTGTGAGGAATGAAATCTAAAGTGGAAATGGGGCCGTTGCGATGAATCATATGCAATGAACTTGGTGGTTCATTTCCTTTACTTTTTTTTGTTTTGTTTTGGCTTGGAGAAATTTGAATGAGACAAATGATGCTTTGGTGTGTAAATTTTGCCTCACTTTGAGGCTCATTGTACGATGAAATAGATGCATTATTGAGGTTTGGTTGGTTACAGTCGAAAACACAACCAGGATAAGGTAACATGTCTAAAGCGAATGTACTACTAACAAAGGACATCAGAAACTCTCTCCATTCATTTTTAATAAGGTAGCCCATGTATCATTATTCATGAACATAGATTCACTTTCCCGTGGATTAACTTTTTATTATATATTTTCAAATATAAATTGAAGTAAAATATATGTTATTTCCATAAATTATTGCTTATATTTAATATATTTTTTCATAAACTATTTTACATCACTCCTTTTATTAACAGGGAATTTTTTTACGTATATTATTTTAGACATTTTATATCAATTATAACTAATATAGAAAGTGGTGCCACATCGATTATAGGTTAATATTTTGACAAAAATAGAAGTAAAATGTATGCTTTCATAAGTTCTAACATAACTAATGTGAAAAGTATTATTCAACATTCATTCATCACATGAATAATTTACTAAAACTAATAATAAAATTGGTGCGTTTATTTATTTTAACAATAGCCAGATACTACATTAATAATTTTAATAAAATTGAATATAGTAAGTGAAAACTCTATTAATTTTGTCTTCCTTTATATACTATAATTTAATCAAATATCTAGTTAATCTAGAGTATATATATGTGCCACACTCATCTATAATAACTGTTTCACAATAATCACTATATAGTTTTAACGACATTGTTTCTCATATTTGCATTAATAGATAGTTATGTTGATTGGTGTACCTGTATGGATGAGGGATCTAGGTAATATTTACCCACTGGTACACAATTTGTTAATGTATTGATAGTCTTCTAATCTTCCGAAGCTTTCCTTCTCGCCATGCGTGCACTCCGCCGGTCGGAGTATCTGCGATTGCACTCCGACGCTCAAGTCAATGCTACTATTTTAGTCTGTTTTCTCATTATATGAAAAACGTACATTTTCCCCCTTCAAAAGTCTTATTTATAGGTTGACTTGGGTCTCCACTAGTGTGGGCCAGATAATCAGTTCGCCAAAACGTATGTAGTGGTCTTCAGGTCGTGTGTAGTGGCTTTCTGATATTACGGGAGCGTATTTCAAAGTGTGTCTTTGACTTGTTCAACTTCAATTATAATTGTTTCTTTAACACGTATTTATTTATGTTATACTCGTTATTAATTAAGTCCTCGATCGTTCGATGTCCGACCTGTACAGATGGTAAAAAAAAATAAAAATAAAAAATCCTATCTTATATCATTAATATGGCTAAATCTTAATCCTAAACCCTCTACCTATTTATCTATTAATAACAGTTTATTTTATATTTAAAGTCAAATAATAAAAAACTAATTTTAGATTAATTATGAAGCACAATGTACTGTGGCCTGTGTAAATTAATGTTGATAATTAGAAAAGTGGCATTGAAGTATGCATATATGTACTAAAATGAGATGAAAAGAGGAAACAAAAAGAGAAAGTTGGGTTGAGGTGGCACTGACATTGTAGCTTTCCTACGCGGCTGCAACGTGAAAAAAGCGATTATATATACTGTGGTGTCCACTACAATCATTTTTTTACCAACTTCAACCAAACAAACACAACCCAACCAACACTCACTTTCCATTAAGAGCTACTTCTCACCAACGCTATCTCTTCCCACTTCACCCATCAAATAATTCTTACACTCTTCACTAACAAATAACATTACTATTCATTCTATTATAACTACATTGCAAAACTCAACTTTATCAATCTTCTACTAAAACAGTCTTAATTACTCAACTATATATAATGATATAACTCAATAATCTTGCCTATACTTACATGTCACATTTCTAACACAATCAAAACTATGAAAAAAATAAATTAAAACACTTTTAAGATAATCAATTACTATAAAAAAAATTATTAAATAACAACTGACACTACGAGCAAATCATCAAATAAAAATCAATTTTTAGAAATCAAAATAATTAGTTGTAATAATAATTAAATTAGAGACCATTTTAGAAACTAAAAAAAATTGATTTCTAAATTAGTTTTTATTATTATGAAATAGTTTCTAAATTAGTATCTAATTAGCTACTAAGATTTTAACTACCAATTATTAAGATTCTAAATTTGGTAGCAAAAATCTTAGTTGCTAATTAGATATCAATTTAGAAACCATTTAACAATAATATTCTATTTCATCATTTCCTTGTAGTGTGAATTTAGATAAAAATAATAATTAGTTATTATATTCACTAAATTATATATTAGTTTAAAGATTAAAAAAATATTTTTATCTAAAATGATTTCTATTATTAATAAAAAATTTATAAAATAATTTTTAAATTAGTATCTAAATTAACTATCTACATTTTAGCTAATATTCTAAATTTTAAATTAGTATCTAAAAGACTAATAAAGATTAATTTAGAATATAAAACAGTAAAATAACTAAAATATTGGTAGCTAATAATTAAATATCAATTTAAAAACTATTTTATGAATTTTTATTAATAATAAAAATTATTTTAAGTATCAATAATTTTTTATATATAATTTAATCAAATAATAACTAATTATTTTAATATCTAAAATTACTTTTTATAATAAATTTAAATATCAGGCTCAAGAATATAACCAAATTTACTACTACGCCAATAGAAATACTATTTTAGGGTCATTAAAGGCTTAAGCAATCCAGTACCATCAGTTAAACAGGTTTGGGATAAAATTAATTTTAAACTTAACTAGTCTGTGTTCCAAGTCAATATCAATATATTGAGTGAGTCTTCATCTATTTGTGTTGTCAAATACCTTATTTGGAAAACAAATGAATATATATTCTGAGACTTCTGCAAATTAAGAATTTTGGTAAAATTTGAAAATCTTTCATCCACTAAAAGTTGGTAATATGATATTTAAAATTGGTTGTTGGTGATTTAAAAAGTTGAAGAAAATTACGATACTTACTCATTACTAATATAAATTATCCTTCAACTTTTATGATATAAAATGAACATACAAATAAATTACAAATAGTATAAATATGGTTAAACAACAAATATAATATGCACATGCAATACATCAATACAGAACACAATAACTACAAGAACAGTAGTATCAATTTGGCATCAATTTTCTTGAGGTTATATCTTCACAATCTTGTCAATTACTGGTTCAACAAAGGCTTCTATATCATTCAGATCATTCTTGAGTTCTTCAACCTATGTTTCAATAATAAAGTTAGGAAAAAGTAATGGGCCAATTCATTTGAATAATTGGTGAAGCCATGTGGTAAAACATCGCAGGTATTAAAAACTACATATACAGTGATTAACAGTATATTAGTACCTTGTGTATGAATTGTTGAGTTAGCTGAGCATCATGTGCTGATTCTTTTGATGCATGTTCTACCACCAAAGTTGCTTTCCTTAGTTTACCATCCTCGGGAAGCATCTCTGCAACATCTTCAGATACTTTTTCTGCTACGGTTGCCACTTTTTCTACCACTTTTGCCACCGCATCAGCCTCTTCAATCACAAACTCTACCTCTCCTGAATTCACATTTGGTCCCCAAACAATTTTCTGAGTAAATTTGGAAAATTTAAGAAATTAGATTGTTTATTGAGTATTCCATAAGATATTCATCTACCTTCTATTCTTTGTAGTTTCCCCCAATAAGGTTTCCAGAAGGGTACCAAGAGAGAAAGTACCATGCCCAAAACCCATCTTAGCCTGCATGTTCATTAGGAAATGCACATTAATTGTGTTTGCACAAAAACTATTTGCACATCTATATTTTAGGTGCTTTTTTCAATAAAACTTGGATCAATGAGTTAGATTATCCATATTTTGGATTAATATCATCTGCCTGTATTCCACCAATAAAAGATTATCATATCATTTACAAAAGATTGAGTGGTTGATCTTTTCATTTTTGAGTTTGCTGAAAGTTAACCCCAGTCTTTAAATTGACAAAAGAAAAATCTGAAAGTTTAAGTTATTTACATCAGTAAAAAATGATTTTAAAGTGATAATATTCACATACCATTATAGACTAAAATAACAATAGATAATTAAATTTAAGAACTTATTTGAAGACTTAAAAATTGTGGAACCTCTAACCAATAGCAGCAGCAAGGGATTTTAGTTTCATACCAATAAGAGAAGGCAAAACTTTTAGAAGCATGAGCAGATGCAGGAAGTTCAGATTGAACCTTCTCACCCTTTATTCTGCAAGTGAAGGTCATAAGCAAATTTCAGCATGTGATATTTCAACAGTGAGATTAGAATTTGTGGAAGAGGAAGGTTGTGGGGTATACCCTTTTGCATTAGTACTTGTGTTGATGCTATTGGTGGAATAGAATTGCAGATTAGGATGCATCCAATGAACTCTTTCAGGCCTAGCAGCTGACACAATTGGTCTGTTTCTCTGTAATCCAACATAGCTTGATTGGAATTTGGTGGAACAAAGTGCACCAAGAACACCTCTGAATTTCAGAGTTATCCATGATGAGCCTCTAACTGACATATTGAAAGTATTTTTAATTTCTTCACCGAAGTTGGAATGAGAAAAGATGATAGATTCTTGCTAGAGGTTAAAATAAGCAATTCAATTATGGGGATGCTTAGCTTTTCCATTGGTATATCTTGTGAGATTGGTTAGTCTTGCAGGCTAAAAACACTAAAAGTGATAACAAACTAATAATTTGAATGTGAATGGTTACTTGAAGCAAAGTTGTGGCCTAAGAAAGGGAAACGTACGTAAGTGTTGCTGCATGCGTCATGTGTGTTCCCTTGTAAGTCAGTTCAACCTTCACGTTTTTTAAAGTAAAGTCTGATAATTTATTGAAAAACTATTGGTTAGTCTGATACATTTTAATAATATAAAATTTTAATCAAGAAGTACCTCTACCATTTTAAACTATTGGGTAATATTAATATATCTATTACCCACCAAAAAAATACAAAGTATTTTAATAATATATTATATTTTAAGTTAAAAACAAAATAAATCTAATTAAAATATTAATATTTTTACTTTATTTTAACAAAAAGGAAGCCAAAAGTTAAGATTAACGAAATTGAAAACCATCTCAAAGTAATAATGAGAAATTTGTCTATAAAAGACATAACATACCATTCAAATGGAAGGCAACACAAATTGAGAAACTCAGAAGTAGGGTGCATAAAGTCTGTTAGAGAAGTGGGTGACAAAATTTGAAGTATCAAGTTTTTTCTTTTTTAACTTTCGTTTACATTAACTATTTAAACAGGGGAATGAAATAATTATTTTAGATTCTAAAAGTTAATAGATAAAATTTTGATAGCTAATTTATAAACTAGTTTGTGAATTTTTATTAAAAAATATAAATTATTTTATATATTAATAATTTTTTAATTTATAAATTAATATTTAATTTAATTATTATAATATTTTTTAAAAAAAATTAGTTTTTATTTAATATTTTTTTTTAGTGTGAGATGATATTAACTTTAAAGTTTATTGTAATTTTTAATTTATTATATAATGATGGTTGTTAATACATGTAAAAAATAACGAGATGTAATTTGTAATTGAAGATTTGACTTTGAGAATTTAAATGATTAATTAATCAATAATGAAATAAATATTTCTAAAAATCCTAATAATTTTTTTTATCTAATTGGTCGCTGCAAAAAATAACTCAAATAATCCATGGAGTAAAATTAAAAATATGTGAATAGTATGCACCTATATATACATACGTATGTGTATGGATATATATATATATATATATATATATATATATATATATATGTGTCTACATATGGATTTTTTCTTTAATTATCCAATATATTTATATAAAATATACTGATATTTATTTTCTCACTCTTTCTTTTTCTTGTCCCTTGTATGAAATAGGATTGGATTACAAATTTAAATAAATGAATGCATTAAACTTTTTGAGTTCTTTTCCTATAGTCATTTCAACAATATTCCCAAACACAAGTTGGAATACATGTTGCAAATTTTCTTATGATGAAAATACACATTCTTATCATCTTTAACATACACCATTTGTATTTGAAGGATCAATTAGTGTCAATAACAGTTACTTTTCACATTCCTTCCACCATAGATACCAATTTCTTAATAAATATATATTTTCATCGATCATATAAATAATAATGAATGGGGATTGTAAATAGATTTGAGTATTTTAAATTGAGTTCCTATTATTTTTTTTTTCTTTCTGTTGAATTCTAAAAAAAATTATATTCTTCAATTGAATCTCTATTAAATTTTCTTCTCTGTATTGAATATTAACAAAATTTATATTGTTCAATTGAGTCTTATGTTATTTTGTATTAATATTAAACGATGCAGTTTTATGATTAATATAACATGTAGATTTTATTGTTAGAACTTCACTTTTCCATATCACATTACACAATATTTTTAAAAGAACAAATCCAAATAAGATATCTTACCAAGAACAATAGAACTAAATGATAAGGTACTTCATCCTATGATCCTATAAGATGTAAGACAAAACCCAAATATTCAAATCCAGGAACTTCGTAAACTTCATTTTGGGCCCGAGCCCCTTTTTCTTTTGGCACATTCTTCCTGCACCCAACACATTCTAACTGGCACCCAATCACTTAATAGTAAAAGACGAATATACCCTTAATGAAATTCTGAAAAATATAATTGTGATATGCACCCAATCACCTGCACCAACCCTATTCTTCTCTTCTTCCATTCCATTGTGCCTGCCGCAGCCACCGTAAGCCACCGTGTTGTGCAGCCACCGTGAGCAAGCTTGTTGTCCAACCATCGTGAGCGACGTTCTTCTCCATTCTTCTGCACCCACTGTGACCTCCATTATCGTAGGCAGAGCACCAGATTCGAAGGTACGTCATGCTTCCGGATATTTTTATCCATAAGTGAGTGAGAGTTGCGGATATTTTTATCCGCAAGTGACTTTTGAGAGGTGCGGATATTTTTATCCATAAGGGAGTTTGGGGTCCGGATATTTTTATCCGTAAGTTTGTTTTGACTTACGGATATTTTTATCCGGAATATAGTTGGGTCCGGATATTTTTATCCGTAGGCACAACTGTGGTTGGCTTCTGGATATTTTTATCCGTAGGCACAACTGTGGCTTCCGGATATTTTTATCCATAAGCAACGATCAGTTCTGGATATTTTTATCCGTAAGCAACTAACAATTCCGGATATTTTTATCCGTAAATAAAGAAGACAAGGGCATTTTAGGATTTTTAAAAGTGTGTCGGGTGCCAGTCACAATTGATCGGGTGCAGGAAGCAATTGCCTTTTCTTTTTGCATGGTTTGTTAGTTACATGGGCCTTCTATTTTTGGCCCAATACGGTTTACTTTTTATACCTATATAAAAATACCTAACTAGTCATTCAATACACATCATCAAATTCAGTGTTATTCTTTTCATCTTCTCTGTTTTTACATCACGAAGCTTCTCTTTAGGGTTCTGTTTAATTTTCTCTTCTTGCTTGGTTTTCTCTCACGCAATCCTTTGTTTCTCTTTCGCTTCATTGCAGTTCTTTTGCAATCCTAGGGATTACGTTTTATCATGTTAGAACTTATAACATATCTAACACCATCTTAAAGGAGCAATTACTTCCTAATAACTCATCAACCCATCTCTTAACCACATGATTCAATAACCAACAATATTGAAATATGGATAGAATCAACTACAATGGGTGAGTGAACATCCAAAACCACAATTATCTTATTAACACCAAAAGAGTAAGATATAACATAGTGTAATTTGGGGGAACATGACCAAAACAAATTAAAAGGATCCAAAACTATGGGTCATATAACGCTTTTCTCCGGTCTCCCAACACTATATTTAGGTTTTCGTTTTGCTTTTCTTTATTCATCCAACAATAAAAGTCACCTATTATGTTAACCACAAAATTACGTTATTTAATATTAACGCAAAATAACATGTGGAGACAATTAAGCAAGATAATATTCACATCACCACCCGATTAATATTATACAACATGGACTTAATTGAAAAATATAAAAATTTTAAGTACTCAATAGACCAAGAAAATCAATTGAAAATAAACTAAATTTACTAAGAGCTTAGAACTTATTTAAACCTAGAAAATAAATATGCATTAAAATTAAATAAGATAATTAAAATCAATTATAATATTTTACTTGTTAATTTATAGAGTATAAATAAGGGAACAATTCATTGTATATAAGTGGGTGTAAACCTCAACCTCACGAGCCAGTTTTATAGGGTTGAGTTAGGCTTAAAGTTCACTTCTTAATATGGTATCAGAGCCATTTCGAGTTTATCCTAGCGAGTATTTGTTGGGCTTATCAGGTCACCCGCTATCGGGCCGTTATCGGACCACCCATAATATGTTATCCCACGCATGAGCTGCTGTCACTCTTGGCGTGAGGGGTGTGTTGGAGATCTCACATTGACTAAAGATGATAACAATTCATTGTATATAAGTAAGTGCAAACCTCAATTTTATGAACCAATTTTATGGGGTTGAGTTAAGCTTAAAGTCCACTTTTTAATATAAACTTTGAGAGAAACGTTACATCAAAATCAAAACACGAAAGCAGCATTACATTTAGATGGTATCAAAAGAACATTTCAAGGAAGTGAGCTAACCATGATTTTAATATAATAATCTCTTGTATAATCTTAGGTTACAAATAATATAATAAACAGTGAATTGACAAAAGTTGTATAGCTATCACATACATGTCAATAATTCTATTAAGAAACCAAAACCAAAGACAGAAGGACTCGCTAAATCACAAAGCTTAATTGGATTTAGGAGAAATAGACCTTCACAATTTGTTGGAGGTTAATAATCTAGAAAGGGCTTAAATGTATATTAAGAAAATAGAAATATTTCGAGTCATGAATTGCACTGAAAACAAAAAAGTAAATTATGTCCTGTTTATGTTTGTAGAAGAAGTTGGATATTGGTAGAATAGTATAGGAGATTATTGGAAGGAAAAAGAATAATCACCTAAGAAGTATTTAAAGTGTATAAATTTAGATTAATATTTTCCTAATGATACGAAAAGAGAAAAATAAATAATAAAGTTGCTTATTGAACTAAAGTAAAATTTCTATGATGTTACCCTCTAAATTAGTCGAATTAAAGAAAAAATTGGAACAATTGCTTAAAAAGTCTTTGTATTATTTTAGGGAACTCCTATTTTTTTAGTCAAGAAGGTAGATAAAAAAATTCAAGTTGTGTGTAGATTCATTAGTTAAATATCGTGTTCCCAAGATAGATGATTTGATGGACAAATTAATGGTATCCTTTAAATTAAATTTAAAACTAAGATATCATCAAATTAAAGTAAAAACATAAGATAGACATGAACTACATTTAGAACAAGTTATGATGATAATGAGTATCAAGTAATGCTTTTTAGTGTGACCAATATGCTCCTACAATTTTCATGCATTCTATGAACAAGATTTCTCATTCATTTTTAGATCATTTGTAGTTATTTTTTATAGACTACATTATTTTATATTCTAGGACCCATTAGGAGCATAATAAATAACTTTGTTTCTCAAATTTGAAAAAGACAACAATTATATGTTAAACTATCTAAGTGTGGATTTTTTATTAGAAGAAATAACATGTGATTAAAGAAGGAATATGTGTGGACCCAACATAAGAAAAATTAGCCAACTCATTATCTAAAATTAGTAATCATTATTTTGTCACTCAAAATATAGAGAAATTATTTTGGCACTCATCCAGCCTTAAAAAATTGCATATGCTCCTTTCTGCAAAACAGATTCCAGGACCGCATTCCACCAAACTGTGTAATTTAACTCATTTAGAGACATATTATGTGATGTTAGTTAAATATAAATTTTAGTTTATCAGATTATATAAATATATTAATAATCAACAAAAATAATAAATGTAACTAATGTAATCTATTTCAAATCTCACAAAATACTATGTTACAATCAAATCATTAAATAGCAATTAAATTAATAAATAAAAAATAATTAGTTATCATACTAAAAAATATAAAATAATTTTTAAATTAACTTTCCAAATTTAGCTTCTAATATTTTAATTTTTAAAAATATTAATATAAACTAATTTATAATATAAAGTAGTTAGTGATTAAAATCTTGATAGTTAATGATTAGATATTATTTGATAATTTTTTATTATAATAAAAATTATTTAAATATTAATAATTTTTTTAATTTATAAAATAGTATTTAATTTAGTTAAATAATAATTTATTTATTTTTAAATTTTTAAAATTAATTTTTATTTAATAATTTTCTAGTGATATTATGTTTTTATATTATAAGTGAATAAGTATACTTCTTATGGATGAATTGTGATACTAAGAAACTAGGAAAACGAATACAACAAGTCATAATCTTCTCTTCTTTTTTGATATTGAAAATTGTAAGCTCATTGGAAGAGAGTGATTTTTATTGATTATTTAGCTAATATATATTGCAAATATCATTTAAAGAATAAAGAGTAAGCTAGACCATAGTATATCTCTCAACCAAATAGTTTTGTTCAATAAAAAAATCCCAAAAAAACTAAAATTCAACGAATCTCATTTATTGCCAAAAATAAATCTCTTAAGCACAAGTATGAGAGGAATAAAGTATTAACATTTTGATAAAAATATAAGAAAATAACTAATAAGTTAGAGAGACTAATTGTCCACCCATGACCAAATTTTCAACTTAATGATTCATATTTAGAAGATTTTCAAATTGGTAAACGTGAAACCTCCAAAATTTATGGTGAAAGAAGGTAATAGAGATGTGGCAATGCAATGATGATTAAGGATAACAATCATGAATTTATTTAATGATCACAATTTCTTTTCAATGCCTTCCACAGTTTATCTTAATTATTTTTCTTGATTCAAATCAGGGGAACATTAGCTGTGTTTTCTTCTCTTTTAAAAAGAAAGTTTGACAAATTGAAGTGACGTGACCAATTTATGAGATCTTTATGTTTATTTTTTTTTACTAGCTATATAGCAAGTACCAGTGCAATATATAAAATGTTTAAATTAAATTTTAGATCAATTTTAAAATATGAATTGAAAAAAAAAAATCTTTGAATGTATTTGAAATAAATAGAGAATAAACAAGGCTATATATGTCACATTTCATTTCTTAGAAACGTATATAATTTAATGTATAGTCATACTTTGGTTAAAATATTTGACAATCAATATAACTATCATTTGCATAATATTGCATATGAAAAATTATATTTGTTGTAGGAGAAATAAACGAAAAATAAATATAAATCCAATAAAAAAGAAGGTCCAAGAGATTCCTGTTTTTCTCTCCGTTACCTTTTGTGTTTCCTTCAGCCCACTCAAATTTTTGACATCTTTTTTTATTTCTCATAAAATAAATTATATCTTATAAATAAGCATGACCAATTAATTAATTAAATTTTGAAAATGTACAAAATATTATATATCTATATTAATATAGAAAGGTAATATATAACTGGTTTTTATATTGTTGTGGATTGTGAAAATCGATCTAACTAGTAATCATAATGGGTTGATGGATTAGAAGTTAGACTTCAATTTAATCCGATTTAAGTCAATTTATACAATAAACTTAACTTATTTACCTGAAATTTGAAATAAAATTCTACAATATATAAACTTTATGATTTAATAACTTAAGTTTACTCATAATAAAGATTAATAATATTTTCAAAATCTATCTATATATAATATAATTGGAGATATAATATATTTTAAAGTAATTTTTTTTAACTTATTCCAGTCATCTTTATAAAAATATATCTATAAAGTACCATTCGAGATATAATATGTTTAAAAGTTATTTTTGAACTTATTTCAACGATCTTTTCAAAATCTATCTATGTTCAACATAATTTAAGATCAAGATATTTTTCCGCAAGTAGCAACATTGCATTTAGTTTTTCAACTATCTTTATAAGAAGTCATAATTTGTAATTTTTACTTAAACAAAAAACTTTCTCAATCTAGTCCACAAAATAAATGTTTAGCCCGCTAGGAAAACTAAATATTATTCAGAGAAATAATAAATTAATTTATTCAAAGAAATAATGTAATACAAGTAATGATTTCATCATGACAATAAGAATTAAATAATATTATTATGCCATACTTAAAGAATCTTATTTAATTGTGACATATAATTTTTAGATGACAAACTTTAATTTACATTAACTCTTCTGACGAACAGCAATAATCTAAAAATGAAGAATTGAGTTGAGGCATAACACTTGAGCACAAGAATGATAGTGTAAGAATGTTGGAAGTTCACTTTGCTGACAAAACCAGAAGCATTGATGCTCCTGATAAAGCTCACGGCACACCATTTTCAGAGAAAAAAGTTAAGCCTAAAAGCAATGGTTTTGTGGGTTTAAAAAGAAGAAAAAGTTGAAACCAATCAATAAAGGATAAAAGGGATCCCTTAATTCCAGCATCCACTCTCCCAAATCAAACCACACTTTTGGGTGTGTGTAACCCAAACACTAGACCTCATTATATGATTTTACCTATTTCCTTCTCATTCCCTCCACCACCATCTACATAATTTATTCAATCATACAAAATTATTCTCACACATTTTATCACATTATATTCATTTCATCCCTTTATTAATCACTAATATTTCTTAAACAAATTTAAATAATTAGGTTTATTAAATTTATTTATTTTCCTTAAAATGTGAGTTTTGTCCTAGTCTAACTTATTATATATTTTATTAGAGAGTTAGTCTAAATATTCATGAGAAATTCAATAACAGATTATGTAATAGATTTTATCAAGATAAATTTTGATATTATTTTAAAATATGAATTAGGGCCTAACTCGATTTTATCAAATTTGTTTATAAAAAATGAGATTTTTACCTATTTATATATATATATATATATATATTATTTTAACCATATTTATTTATGAATGGAGACTCTTAAATACTCTTTTAATGACATTGTATATATTATCAGAAAGTTAAAAACTAAAAGTTTTATTTAAGAGATTAGTGTAAATTTACTTTAAACAATGAGGTATTGATGGAGCCTTTAAAATTTGGGGGTCTCTCTTGCTTTCATCAAACGCACGGGTGTAATATATTAGATTGGATTATTTTTGTAGTGGGAAAAATTGGGATTGCACTTGATGGTTTTTGCATTTGTGTAATTCTCTTTTTCTATTATTATTTTATTTTTAATTTTTTTAATGTCATGCTCCTGAATGATTCATCCAATATACTGTGCTGACTTTGGTGGGGGCTATTGGGCCCTTATAATTAGGTTGGTATGTGGTAAGCAATGGATTAATTATTTCATTAGTGAATAAGCATGTTTAGTGTTTATGTCTCTTGTAAACTCTGCTCATTGCCATTCTAATCATAATTATTCAACCGTGTTGTAAGCATGCTCGTGCTTCTCATTATCACTAATCTTTTTAACCTAACTATTCTTTTTAAGTCCTATTGGTCACAAATATCATAACTTAACTTGCTCCAACTTACAAGGTGAAAAACCAAATTGTTGTTAAATTTTCTAGGATCACCAAGATATTTAATACATTTGTTTCTGCTATTTTGAGTTCTCTCCAATTTCAAAACTTTGTGAAAGAAGATTTACATTTTGAATTTCATAATTGAGGTAAGACATATGACTAATTTAAGATTGTTTTAGACTATATAGCTATGATATTTTTTCTATTAGCAAAAAATAAATAAAATAAGACATTTTAGGGGTATTTCAACCCTTATAAAGATACTTCAGCGATAATCCAACCCTTATACAGAAAATAGTTAAAGCCAATCTGTTCAATATCTGACCATTCAGACTTGACAAACCTCCAAACTAAACCTCAAAAGAAAAAAAATGACAAACTACACCAAAAGTCAACTTTTGCTACCCTATCCAGGTTCATACAACCATCTTTAGTGTAAACAATACACACAAAATAAACCATACTACAACCAAAAGACTACAAACACGGTTACAAATCAAAAGCTAATACAAAACAAAATTTCACACCCACAACTAGTCCCACAACATCATGCCAAAAGGAACCCTCTCTTCTTCCATGCTTAAATAACCTTTACCGCCTACCGGCATATCCGGTGTCCGCGAAACCTTCAATACACCAGAATCTAACTCACAACCTGCAACCAACAACAAACCCCTTTGTTGGCCAAAGACCAACATTAGTAGTACCTAAACAATAAACACGATATAACAAAGTTATCTAAGCTTACCTACCGACCCACAAAAGATTCGCCCCACTAGCACCGCCCGACATCATCCGTTTTAAAGACACATTGCCCTAGTAGTCCAAGAGTCTCAACCAAAAAACTAACAAATTCCTAAGTTCTTCCACCCAAAAGGAACAAATTAAAACAATACAGGAAATTGAAACAATAAATTTCAATCCTTCAAAACCCCGAAACCACCTAATGAACCTGCAACACGTACCAAACTCCATTGTTGACCAAAGGCCAACGTTAGTTGCATCCAACTCCAACTCGAAAACAAAACAATAAAATATAAATCATACCATAGACCCAACTCCACCCTTACTTTTTAATTGATTTCAAACAAATCAAAGGGTCAAAACACCATTTATTCTACTCGTGAGTAAACGAAACACCATTTATTCTACTCCTGAGCCAAAACCACACTTTGAGTTGGCCCAAGGTGAAGATCTCCAAAAATCCACTCTACCATTCTTAAAGATGAAGTTCCTTTGTTTCCAAATTTCCCCAGTTACATCAATCACATACACCTCCAATATCTATTAATTTTATGAGAAGGTAAAAATGATTAAATTGGGAACAAGCGTAAATGGTATACGAAGGCCTCCACATTCCAATTACTACATTTACTCCATATCTTCCTCGCTTCCTTACAGGTGAAGAAAAAAATGGTAAAAAATGATGGTAAAAAATACATCGATAATATTCATTAATAAAAAATTCACTGTTAGTTTAACGACTGTAATGAGCAACTGCTAAGAAATTAAGTCTAAAGTCACATTTGGTTGTCTATATAGCAGTGGCATTCACATTCAGCAGTATCTCTTTGGACATTTTCTTGTCGTAGTGAATGCTACCTTCCTCGCTCTTCCCTATTCACTCTCAACCATCCCCTTTTTCTCTTCCCTCTTCTCTCTCTCTCTTACTCTGCTCAATTCAAAACACCCTTCCAATCCATCTGTAAGTATTTCAACATTGATTCCTTGTTATTTTTCCTTTGTGGGTTGTCTGAATTATTTGCTATGGTTAGTGGGTAAGGGGTGGGAAGTAAAAAGCAGAAGCCTTTGGTTGAATTAGGATCTCCTTGATGAAATTTGGTTTTGAAGTCAAATCTTATAAGATAATCTGTCTGTGCCTTTTCTTTGTTGGATCTTACTCTGTTTAACTAACAGGCTTCTGCTGTTGGGAAATTTTAAGATTGTAGTATATTTTGCTATTTTTTATTCTCCTTTATGTTGAAGAAACCTATATGGTTGACAGATTTTGCAACTAGGCTAAGTGTGCTTCATGTCCTTGTATGTTACTCGAGAACAAGTCACATGTGGTGATTATGTTGAATTTCTGTTTATGTTCTCTTATTATGGCTGTTTCCATTTGGACAAGAAAATTAAGAGAAGGATGAGGTTCCTACTGGTTTATTCTGAATGAATGAATGAACGGTTAAGTTAGATTTTACAATGTCTCTGGCCATAGTCATGGTGGTTATTTGTTGATGTTTTCTCATTTAAGGCTTGACTGTAATATTAGGCTATTTGGTTTATTAAATTATGATGTGTGATAAAATGAAATTATGATGTTTATTCTCTGATATAATTTTTGTTTCAGGGATATTGATTTCTTTGAGTGCATAATATCAGCCTGAAGCTCTAAGTAATTCTTGATATCTAAAGGCACACAGAAAAAATCAGCATGCGTTGGTTGGGTCTTTCTGTTGATGTGTTCCGCCAAGTTATACAGTTGAACTTATATTGTAAAGTTATTCTGTAGATTATTATTCCCAAAAGTCGCTATGCTTAGCTACTGCCATGGAAGCTAATTGTTTGATCGTTTCTTCTGATAAGTATAGAATAGGCTAAAAGATAGGAAGTGAAGGAATATTTTGTATTATGTTTTCATCTCTTGTTATTCTTCAGTTCTAGCTGATTCTGATTGTGTTTATATTGGGGTATCTTCATTGTGATTTCTATTGGGCTTCTCTTCTCTGTGTACAATAACATTAGATTGATTGAGTATTGTGGTGAGAAACAAAAGAAGTTATGGTGTGCCAAGCAGCGAGCCAAACAAGATTCCGAGCATTAAAACATGAGTATGGCATTAACGGTGAAGCAACAATTATTGTTAGAGTGATAGCATGCTTTCAACCTTTGCATTTTTGTCAGGTTAGTACATATTTCTGATTGATGTTTGCCAGTTGCAGTTTTTTTTTTAAACTATACCCTTGGTTATGAAGCTTGTTGGATGGAAATTTCCTTATCTCAGCGTAAGACATGAACATTATAACCATTGAATATAAAAAAAGCCACTCTTATCAGTTATTAGATTTATGAATATGAGCTCAATGAGTGACATATTCTATGTTCTGATTCTTTGCAGGCCGAGTACTTCCGTCATTTGCTTAAGCCTGTCACGTAGATTAAGTCATAATTCTTTCTCTTTAAGCTGGAGTTTGTAGTTTCCCTTTTTCCCCTTTTGTTCCTTAGAAAATCAGCAAGTAAACAAAGATCTCTTACAGGAGCACCATACATCTACTGGTACTTTTTCCAATGTGGTTTTTTCATCTTTACAACCCAAAGGGTTTCATATTTAACATTGGCTGATTGATTGTATTGTCCTGTAGGTCATTTGTTTTGTTAGATGGTTAAGGCTGACGGCTCCTTGCCTTGGCCACACCATGTGGCTTGGCAATCACCTTCTTTGAATTACTTAAGTATGCTGCCTAAGCCAGGCTCACTCGGTCTCCCAACATATCTGCACTCAGGCACTTCCATCTTACCTCATGGGCTTGCAGCTCCTTCTATCCGAAGTTTGAAGACTGAGCTAACAAATGAAGTGCTCAATGTAAACACAAATCAGAAAGAAATGCATCTTGGAGGAGCTTTACAAAATGCAAATCCTTCTTTGCAGAAGAGGTTACTTATCTTCGACCGGTCTGATAATAAAACAAGGTTGTTTTATGCTCCTGTCCCTCCTCTTGTTCAGAGTCCAACTGTCACTGCTACCAAGTTTGCTCAAAGTTATGACGTAAATGGGGAGGAACAGGCTAGTATGATGGGTCAAAAGCATCTTGCCAGTTACGGTTTTCTGGAAGAGTCTATTAAGGATAATGCAGTTATTGAAGAAAGTGAAAAGCACGAAGATACGGAAGAAATAAATGCATTGCTTTATTCCGATTATGAAAGCAGTGAATATGATGAGGATAATTGTGATGAGGTAACAAGTACAGATCGATCTCCTTTGGAAACTAAAAGGACTTATGCGATACAAGAACAATTTGAAGACTTGAAGGAGGAGGTTGCTAGCTCTTATTGGCCTAAGAAAAGGCTGAAGTTAAGTGATGGTGATGACAATAGATCATCCCCACGTGAGGATAAACCTACTTTGGTACAACCAAATGAAACCTGTGATTATGTTAGTGATGCTGAATCAAAGAACTCTAGTGGCTGGACATATTCTGTTGATAAAACTAAAGTAGAAGATTCAGTGGTGTGTGATGTCAAATTAAAAAAGGATAAGATCCGAGAATCTTTGAGAGTTCTGGAGAATTTAATTCCTGGTGCAAAAGGAAAGGAGCCAATGTTAGTCATTGATGGAACTATTGAGTACTTGAAAATTTTGATGTCCCAAAATCACTAAGTAGTACTCACAGTCAATCACAGCCACTGAGGTTTTAGTATGTTGGTTGAAGGACACATCCATGGTGAAAAGATGTAGTTCTTTGAATTATTAGCTTTGTTGGTTGATATATATGTCTATCTTAGCATGTTTGCATTTTGTCTTGTTTAATCCTCTTTCTTGAGGTGTACATATATGGTTGGGAAATAAAGGTACTGATGTTGAAATAGATAGTATTGCACTTTGGCACTTCAGTTGGAAAAGAATGCAGGATATGGGGTTTCAATTTGTTGACCAACATGATTATCCTGTAGCTTTTTTTTGGAGGATTAAAGGTCACAGGTTGAAGTGATGGAGATGGTAGTGGGGGGCTTTGCTGTAAATGAGGACACTTTTTATCTCTCAAGTGTTGCACTCTCTTGGTGATTGAATGCATGCGCATTAGGCAACTGGGGTCCCACTCTCCACCCTCCACCTCCCTTTTCATTCTTGGGTTCGTGCTTTTGTCCTCTCTTTCAAGGTTGCACGCATATCATGCTGGCATATACTCTAAAGTAACAAGAAAGTTTCCTGATGTTTGGCAGAGTGAGGCCAGTGTTTCATGATGAGTTGCTGGGGCCCTTTGTTTGGATATATAGCATTTTGTGGTAAAGGTTACTTTGTTTTACATGTTGATGGAGTGCGGAATGATGACAAGCAATTCTAGTTTCTGCTTTGAATTCATATTTGGTGGTCTAAGTCTCTTTTTGATGATGTTATTATGAAGCTGTCAGGTGTGATTGTATGAATAATTGGAGTGTGAATGGTTATGGAAGTGGTGTATGCAAGTTAGAGTGTATCATGGACATAGTTAGCTGATGTTGTATCATGTTTGTAAATATAATTTTCTATCAATGTGATTCTTCATTGCCTGTTACTCCTGTCTTTTTGCATGCAACTTTACATGTAAATATGTTCTTTAAGGAAACAAAGGGTCAGGCAAGGGTTTTATATTTCTTTTAAGTCGGTTTTACTAAAGCAAAGATTGTAACTTTGGCTTGATTATTGGTCCCAACTGAGCCAGACGTCCCTCCATGATCACTTCTACTTCTCTTACGACTTGTTTTTTCAGTGTGGCAGCCTGCAGAGCTAGAGGAGAATGGGATGGTTTTCTAGATTGATCAGTGAATGTCTTTGTAATTGGATCTGATCCAAATCTAGAGTTGTTATGCATAAGTGTTGAATTTTGTTGTACTGATTTTTTAACCATTTCATTCGATTCAAGTAATGATTATAGATTCCAGGAAAACTAGTTCTTACTAAGAGACTCATTAGTTTTACGCTATCATTTTTTTATAACTTCCTCCAAGAGGTTAACTCATTCGTATGAAAGAATCAATTAATTGAAATCCAAGACAGTTGATAGAAACAATTTAAAACTTATAAATCCTATCTATGAGGCAGGACTATGCATTCGAGTCCTTTTAATGACCAAGGAAGCATTAACCACTATACTAGACAAGTTATTTGGTTATATTATCATTTTTATTATACTTATTATTAATATAATTTATACATATTATTATTATTATTATTATTATAAATTATATTCATATTATTAATATTATTATTAATATTATAAATTCGTATGTAATTACATACGAATTTTGATCCGTATATAATTTGTGTTTTTTTCTTGTAGTGACCAATGAAGGGTGGAAGAATACTAATCTTGTTATTACGTTGCTTTACACGGCATAACTATGCAGTTTTGCCATTACATGTTGTTGTATAAGTGTAGGGAACAATTCTATGTTTTGGATGCTTGTAGTGATTATGTGGTTGTTAGTTAGATGGAGAGGTAGAAGACTTTTGTATAAGGATTGGGACACCTTTTGTATAAGGATTGGGACACCTCTGAAATTTTTCCATTTAATTTAATTAATTTATTTTTTGCTAAAAAAATAAACCAAAAATGCATGTATTTTTGTTGAACCAATTTTGGACACGAGAAGTAGTGTTTGGTTTTAAATTTAGTTATTATTGATGTGTTTGGTTTTATATGAAGAAAACAATCTTAGATTTATAATTGAAGTAATTTCGGATAACTTTTGCTTAGATAAATATACTAATTTTTTAGAATAAAAAGAAATCAAATTTAAACATAAATTTCTCTAAAAAACAATGTAAATCAAAATTAATTATCAATGTAAAATATGTTGATCCAAACTGGCACTAACTACAAACTATGATGTCACATGAAATTGAGAAGAAAAAGTTAAACCAGATTAAAATTAGGAACACAGTGGCCAAAACGTTGATTATGTCATGTGTGTTCCTCTATTTCTAAATAACCATATTAAAATCCTTCCATATGCTTTTTCTTTGCTTTAATCTTTCATCATCCTCTTTTTCTATATTGCTTACCAAGAAAAATTATATCCTTGACCTGAAACAACACCAAAGAATTATTGGTCTGATGCACACTTTGGGCAAAATCAAGTGGTATGAGGTCATCATAGTCATTCTTTTAGGAGCATGATTGAGGTTTAACTCTATAAGAGACAATTTTTGTTAGAATGGTCTTTAGGCATAAATAGTTAATAAATAAATAAAAGGTGGATAAAGGAAAAAGGTTTTGTCCAACTGTAACACCCAGTGCATACTGAGTAAGAAACTGGCCCATTTTTGTTTCTGCATTATAGCCAATATGTTTAACTTTCTAAGGCGCGTCATAAACCAATATACCCCAAAAGTTTGCCATAAACAAACTATTTCAAAAGCTTAAACAATTGTGAAAATATGAATCAATGGTTTTATATCTGTACTGTAATGTATATCATATTTTTTGCTGATATGTTGCTGTTTTCCGTAGTTGAAAGAGAGAGAGAAATTGTAAACTTGTGACATTAGTGTCTCTGTAAGTCCTAAATATTTGTATTGGTCTAATGCAATGCAAGTCGGTGGTTGTGGTTTTTCTTAAACTCTAGCAGGAAATTTAATGCATAAGGTGGAAAAGTTAAGCAGTGGCTCTAGAATTTGTAAAGGAAAACTATGATTGGATATGGTGACAAATTACAATGTAGTTTGAATTTCATAGCAATTTCTATAAAAGAAGGAAAAAAGAATTAAACGAAGAGAAGCCACAAATTCTTGCTGTCTAAGTAAAAAAAAAGGAATGAAATATGGTAAAAAAAAAGAGAACAAAGTCTGGAACACAAATTGATACATGAGAGGTATAAGTTCCAATCCAATGCAGTTGAGAGCTTCTTATCTCTCAGGATATTGAGTTTCTCCACTTTCTAGTTGTTGTCTTTCTGTTCTGTTCCTCTGAAGTTGGAAGGTGAGGTGAAATATCATGATTTTCCACGTTTGTCATTTTTGTAAGTTTGCTTAGTTTCTTCCACCCACTGGTCCATGCTGATGTGTGCTTCTGCTTTAGCAACCTATCAAACTGTTTCTGCAGATTTTCCATATCATTTTGAAGCTCCAAGTACTTGGTTTTTACAGTCTCAAGCTCAAATTTGAGTGTGTTAATGTCTTTCTTAGCTGCTGCCCACCCTTCTTGAAATGATTGTGGTGTCCCTTCTAGAAGTGTTTTCCGGTTTGGAACCATTGGCTGGTAGTGAGACTCAACACCTTCTTTCAGAGAACTGTTGGATAGTGCATTGCTTATCTTCACCTGTTCAGAGAATAGAACTTGCACCACTACCCTCAATGGAAGCCTTTCATTTTGGGCAGCATGCATGCAAGCATCAATGGAGAGTTTCTGACAATCCATTACACGGCAGAGCCGTTTTCTTTCATGCTCAGTTAGAGTTGGATGTGCCTGTTAATTTTGTTCAAGGGTATAAGAAGTGCATGAGTAAACATCTACAGGAACATGTGAATCTAAACTACTCAACATGTTTACTTGTACTTCTAATTTTCCAGATGCATATTACCAAACCAATGTGTATGCATACTGCTACCTATTGCCACTGATGGAAATAGTAAGCATATTTAGTATGACACTCTCAAGTTCCAATTCAAATTTACCTTGCAGTTTTACACAAAAGTGGTGCATCCTAGGTAGTTCAAAATCACACATTAGTTAATTACGAAAAATGGAAAACTTGCTCTATTTTCCTCTTGGAGAAGGAATCGATTACCTTAAGATAGGAATCAATTGCTCTGTAGAGTCCATCGTCAGAGGTCCTAGCTGACTCAGGCAAAGCTTCTGCAAGAACCTGAAACTTTGTGAGGGAAAGGTTTCTATCTCTGGAAACCTCAGTAAGATAACTGTCCACAAGTCTCGCCACTCTTGTCTTGGCATTGATGTTACTGCTGGCATGCTTATCAGGAAAGGGTGGTCTGCTTGGGCTAGAACTTTCAGTCTGCTCTTGAACAAGAAAATGTTCTAGCAGCCTCTGAACAAGATCTACATCATAAACAGTATCATTTTTGTTATAACATGGGATTAGAAGATCAGCCAGTGTAGCTTGCTCAAATTGCATTCCCACCCTTTTCTCCAATTCAGTAATCAATGCAAGTGCAACCTTTAACATGTTTGCCATTCTCAGTAGCTTAAGCAAGAAGCTGCATGAGACACTGTCCTTCTGCGGGGGAATTATGCTGATGAGGCTCTCAATGATCATCCTTTGATCTTTAGCTTGAAGAGTTGAAGTGCCATCTCTAGGTCCAGACACAATCATTTGAAGTCCACCTTTCCAGCTACCAACACCACCACTACTAGAGCTACTGTTACCACTGTTGCTTCCTTCATCTCCTGCGATTGCTGTGTCATTCATCAAACCAGGTAGCCACTTAGTTGCATAGTGCATTATTCCAGTACCAATCAACTCATACCTCATGCCCTTTACCTTAATAGCAGTAATGACTCTTACAAAATGATCAATCCTAAGGATTGAAACATCCTCAAACCACCAATCAGGGGGAACCTGCTGATTCCTACTAGGGCTTGAGTCCTTCATGTCATTCCATTTTGGGCTGGAAACTTGCGGTGCCCTTCTTCCAGTGTATGACCACCTTATTCCCTTTGGATTTGCACAGGCTTTCCATGCTATGGACTCACTGCATCTTCTCACAATTTGCAGATTTTCTGCCCATGGCGACAGATTCTCACAGCTTTTTAACACTAGTATAGAGTCTCTCCATGAAGACAAAACCACATAGCTAAGAAAGGCTTCTGTCTTGAATATAAGATTGCCTTCTTCTAAGTCCTCTGTCATTTCAAGGTACTCTGCAGTGCATCTCAGGCCAGAGATATTGCCTGCTGTTAAATCAATTGCAATTCCATAGCAAAACTTGGCTGCAAGTTCAAAAGCTTCAGGCCCTCCAGGAAGATCGTCCATAACTATCTTATTCAAATCAGGGTCGCGAGAATCATATATGATTCTGTTCAGCTTTCCACTTCGTGACAGCAAAGGATACTTTCACAGCAAAGCACCAGAAACAGTTTGTGAAATTCACCACAGTACAAGTCAGAAGCATCTCACCTCTTTATAAAAAAAATGCCATACTTTTTCACAGGATAAATAAAAGACTTTCAGGTAGGAAATTATCTATTTGTTTATTTATTCTATAGCAAGATAATAGCTACCTTGTGCAAATAGAAGTTTGCTTCTCCAATTTGAACTAGAAGATCACTTGGAATATCAGCTGAAACATACCTGCATGTGAACATGAAATGGATATACCAACACTCTCAACTGTTTTCCAAAGCAATTTTATCACAAATTTTGATCTCTACTTTGAACCATGTGATGAAAACAGTTATAACAACAGTGCATTGAACATACCAAGAGTTGCCTCTTTGCTGAAATCCCTCAGTCTTGACACTGTGCTTGGTTGAAGTGAGAAGTCCAGTCCCATATTCCCTCCCTGCAGCACCAGACTCACTCTCTGATTCCCACATGCTGAAAACCAGACTCACAAGGGAAGACTGCTTTTGCAAGAAAAGTGGCTTTTAAGTGAGAGTGAGAAGAGGAAGAGGAAGAAGAAGAAGAAGGGAGGAGGGGGGAAGTGAAGAAGGGGTGAACTAAAGAGCAAAGTGAATGAGGAGACAACAAAGTTGATGAAAAGGAAGGAGGAACCCACATGGGGTGCTTGGACTTATCTCAAACTTGTCGCTTTCTTCAGAGAACATGTCAAGGAAATCTCACAGGCTGTGCCGTAATGGGCACTCAGGAGCTGTGTTGTGAGTTGTGAATCATTCATCATCATCATCATCTGGGTTTCTGTTTCTGTGTTTGTTTCTTTCATATATGAATTATGAAATTAGATTGATAAAATTGATAGATAGAAAGATACCCTTCATCATTCATGTGTGCAAGACATGCAGTTCCAAATTCTTTATGCCCACCTGACCATACATGTCTCTTCCTTTTCAGCCCATTTTTATTTTATTTTCTTATTCTTTTCTGTGTTACTGTGTTTTCTGCAATCCCAAAAACATTCCTTTTGACTATGAGAAAGGATCAAAGGTGCATTTCCAATTTCCATAGCTGCACTTTACTTTGGGCTTCTGATGCATGGAAGGGGCTAATTACGACACTGCCATTGGATTCATTCTCACTCAAGGTTCAACGAACTACTTGCCATTTATAGCCATTAATTGAGAAAGACTAATCACATTCTTACACAGTCTTTTCACTATACTTCTTATAACATTGGAGAGAGAGATGGAAAAGGAAGAGAGAAAACTCACTTAAGTTGTAAAAAAACGTTGTGGAAAAAATGGGTATAAACAACACTACTTAATGAGAAATGCATGCAAAAGAATTATCATTCTATTATGATTTTGTTTTTGGTACAACAAGAAAGGAAAAAAAAAATACAGATTTCTAAATTGTAAAGAACAATGATATGTTAACAATTAGTAAAATTATACCATTATCCCACCATAACCACTTTTATTAATTTTTATTTAATAATTTGATTTACACTTTAGTTAAATAACTTAATTTAATATTTTATTATTATTTAGAACCGTTGTTATGTTAAAAATCATTGTCATAATAGTTTTTTTTCTTAATAGAAAGAAAAATATAAAATAAAATATTGAATGAGGTGTTACTGTTTTTATGTCGTTATAATAACACTAGGGTAGGCCTATTTTTACAAAGCAAACAAATCATTGATAAATCGAAATTGCCTCCTGTTAAATCAAAATACCTAAATCATGATATATGGGTAGGTAGGGAATTAGGCAATTATCTTGGAAGAGTGTGACATAGTAAATGTGTGAGCTCTATTATCTAAGAAATTGATTAGATCAATAATAGTGTTGGTATCTATAAATAAAAGATAAATGGTAACGCCAGTAAAATTGTTCTTACTTCTATAAATTCAATTAATAAGGAATCGAAAATTTGGCACCCAATTGGAGGCGATAGCAAAACTCCCACCTTGCAGCAGGTGAATGAGTTGAGACGATAGAAGGAAGAAGCAAAACAAAGGGTGGAGGCAGCCCAAGAAGCATAAGAAATAGTAGTAGAGGAAGAAGCATAACAAAAACGCGTTCTTCCACACTATGACATACGTAGATGTATGACTATAATTCTTGAATTTGCTTGTAAATCTAAGTATTGAATTGTATCAAATACTAATTCGTGGTCATACATATTTAATATGAGTTTTCTAAAAGACGTCACTCGATATTTAATTTGTTGAATATCCTTGATTGTATAGATCCATATGTGGTTTATATTGTTATTGCACTATTGATATTTGAAAGAAATTGAATGATGATGATATCACTACAAGAAAATCATTAAGTAAAAACTAATTTTAGAAAAAAAAACTAATTATTATATTAACTAGATAATATTAAAATAGTTTTATTATTAAAAAAATAAGTTTTTAATTTATATCTAATTAGTTATCGAAGTTATGAGGATAATATCTAATTTAACGATTTTCTTGTATAGTATGTTGACTAAATTAATTTTTTTATAAACTCTTTTTTATGTTAAAATTTATTTCAATAGTTTACCATTACTTTTCTCTTCTTTGTATTGTAAATTGTGATGAATGGATTATGGACGTATAAAGTACATAGCAACATCTGAATATATATATATATATATATAATTAAATATAAATGATTTTTTTTTTAAGAAGAACAAAAGGAATAAAATTAATATTCTAAAGATTTGACAAAAAAAACAACGAAAGAACTGCAATATGATGCGAGGTGAAGTGACTGAGTTGTATACATTGGACTTGCACTCACTTCTAAACAATTGTGGATTCAAAGGCCTTATACCAAACTCCACACGTGCAGTTTATAAGATTTTTTGTTGTTGCAGGATTTTAATAAGATTAAGAATCGTGTTGCTAGAAGATCATCCAAGATTCATGATTTGGCAACTATCTAGTAAGAACTATTTTTCACAAAATTTACTACCAGAACAAATAATATGTGCAATAAAAGAAAGTAACTTATGAATTAAATTACACGTTCATCTCTAATTATATAAAAACTGTCTTTCACTCTATTTTCTCTCTTTGTTTTCATTCTGACGTTTTTTTTTATTAAAATTTGGGTTGCTTTTACAGTGAACAGGTTCAATGTTCTAGTTACTCATGCACTGAACCCATTACATGTTCATGATCAACCCAAAAGAAAAACCCTATTACCTATGTTCGTACCATTATTATGAAAAACTTTACCTGAAAATAAGGATATCCATAATGCGTACTTGAAAACACTTAATAATAAGGAAATGTTTTAATTTTAAATGTTATTTTTTAATGCTTAAAATAAGCTACTGTAGAAACAGTTAGTAAAGAGATCAAGAAGTAGCTGAGAATGAAAATAAATAAAAAATATATATTAAATACTCTCTTGATTTTACTTTGTGTATTGTTTATACTTTATGATAATTTTACAAATTAACTCTCATTTATCTCTTTCGATGCAATAATTACAATTTTATTCAAATATTATCATAAATCAATGTTCAAATTAATTAAAATTATTTCATTATTAGCCCTAAATAAATAGGTAAGAAGAATAGATAAGAATATTGTTCAACCATCATTGATAAATTGCAAATTACAAATTAACAAGGTGGGAAAAGAAATTAGTATATGCTATTTATATCTTTATTATTTTTAGTACAATTTTTGTTATTATTTATTATTATTTTGTTGTATGAAAATATGAAACGGAAGGAGAATAATTTTTTTTGTGAAAAATAGCAAAAGAAAAGGGTAAAAAATTATCCATTTGGAAAGGAACATAAAGGTTTAGTATAGTGTAGAATCTGACTAATATATTTCATCCAACCCTTTTGTGATGTGTCCCAGCCGATGACTAATATGAAAACAGAGATAGAGATTATTCCTTATACACTAATATCATAAACTCAACTAATCTTATTATAATAAATTCTAAATAACTTTTAAATCATCTTAAATTAGTATATTAATTTAATTCAATCTCAATATAGTTTAATTATAACTATAAGTAAAGTATCACGATCATTTTCATTTACAGATTTTATAATCTACATAACCTAAATATAAAGATTTATATCTACCTTTTTCTATTTAATCTAAAGTTAATATTAACCTGAATCCTTTATTTTTTGTTTTGGTATGGTTATTAATCTATTTTGGTTGTCATAGTCGTTGATGTAATGAGAAGTTAAATACATTAATAGAATGGTTTTCCAAAAGCTAAAATAAGTTAATTTAAATTAGGTTGATGTGATTGATGAGATAAGTCAAACTAATAAACAAGTTTGTAGGAAATTCAGATTAAACAGACCTGATGCGTTTGACAATTCTATATCCATCATCTCCATCACAAAACAAATGCAACTACTTATGATATCATAATTTATTTTCCACTTACGAAAAAAATATTAATAATAAACTACTTTTGCATTTTTCATAACACACATTTTATTAATAAATAAATTTACGTGGATATTCACTTTTTATTAACTTTATATTTAGTATATTTTGCATAAATTTAATTTAGTAATATAAATTTGTAAAAAATTAATTAATTTTTATTTAATAATTTTTGTAGTGATATAATACATGATAGTTTTTTTAAAATAATATTATATTACTTAAAAAAAGATTAAAGTTTTAGTCTCATAAATTTTAATAATTCATTTTTGCTTCCTCTTCTTTTTTTCTCTTTAAATTTTTTTAAAATTTGTTCTTACCATTAAATTTCTTAATTTAACTTAATATTAATAATATCATCATGATATCATATACACAATAAAAAAAATTAACAAATCAATAATATTGACGCCATTAAAAATCACCCTAATATATGATATTAATTAAAATAAAAAAATTGATCTGTTTATAAGGATTAAAATAAATAGTAACATTACAGTTCTTAAGAACAAAAAATAATATATTTATGAATTAAAATTAAAAATAACATATTTATACGGATAAAAAAAAAATAGATTTACAAAAATTAAGAACAAAAGGTAATGAAATTTAAGAACTACGTTAAAAAAATGGCATATTTATAAACTAATATCTAATAATTTTTCTATAATAAACATCCAATAACTTAAAATTTAGGCTAACGGCAAATCTTTTTTAAGGATATAATTTATTGTTTTAAAAAATGTTTCTTAATTAAATATTTTTTTAATGTTCGTTTAAACTGTTCATTTTAAAAATAAGTAATTTTCAACTTTTATAAGAAGCAAATATTATATGCTTTTTAAATAAGATTTTTTAAAGTAATTATTTATTTAAAATAGCTTATTTTAAATTTAAACAAATTGGTTCAAATAAAACTCAGAATCACAAACAATTTTTAATAACAGTTTTTAAAGTAGAAGAAAATTGGATTAGATTTTCAATGATAAATAAACATTATGATTGTTAGATGGGATGAAAAGATGGGTAAATTATATATGTTAATGCTGGAATATTGATTTAACAATTTTTTAATTATGGTGAAAGCAAATATACTTAAAATGTTCACGCAATCCATCTAAAAAAAGTTAAAAAGTTAGAATATAAAATCTCATACAAACATTTAAACAGAAAAGCAGTGTTGAAATTTAAAAAAGAAATAAAAATGTTGATATTTAATATATGTGTGATAAAGAAGATTAGAAAATTGTTGCAATCGTGGGAGATGAAATTATTGTAATGTGTGAGTGAGACATTAAAAAATTGAGTAAAGAAGAAGACGTCTAACATAACATCTTATACATGCTTCCTAACAACCATGAGGATAGGAATGGCATTGGGCCCAACTGCCAATTACCTTATCCAATATCTTTCAATCTCTTCATAATACCATTTATATAATATGTCTCTAAAAAATTCATTATTTTTGTCCTTGATTTTATCAATTATAACATATAAATGAAAGTTTAGTGTAGATGAAAGGTTACAAATTTAAATGTGAAATTGAATTTCAGGTTGAGTAAAAATGAAAAACTTGAACAACTTATAAAAAATTATCTACAAATTTATTGTCTTATAATTTTGAATTAAAAGTAATATTATACTCTTTTATATGGATTTACTTATAACTCACTAATCTTTCTCTTGACATTTAATAAGATTATTTTTAATATTTAATGATTATTTTTAGTTGTAAAATTTGTGTGTTAGGAGTGAGTATTTGATAATGTAAGTTTTGTTTGAGAAATACCCATTCCAAAAGTGAAATAAAGTGACCAATGTTTTGATAGGGTGAAAGAAAGAAATAATTATTGTTTTAAATTTAACCTAACCCTACTCTAGCTTGGGCAATAGGGTTGAATTGGTTGAAGGTAACTTAGCTTAAAAGGCACCGCAAGACTTGTGAGAGACTTATGTGAGGTTCCAACTCTAAACAAGTTAAGGGTTGAAGCTTCCGAAGAAGAATTTCATAAGATGAGGATGAATAAAATTATGTGCATATATAGATTAATTGCTTAAAAAACAATGTAGAGATTATAAATGTACACATAGATTAATGATAGTTTGTGAAAATATGTGAAAGGGAGAGATTCAATGTAAGCAGTGGGAGTTGAGCCTCGTAGGCTCCAATTCTAGCCCCCACATGCCTCTGCCCATTTGGTATAGGCCATTCATCCCTTCACTAAATCTACACACACAAGCTCTCACCATTTCTAGTTTTGATTTTTCTGTCTTCATTTCTTCATCCAATCCCATGCCAATAATAATGCATTTCCCTTCCTATATAATGCACATTGTGTACCCTCCAAGTTTTATGAATTCTGCTGAAGTTTGAACCATTTTGCAGCAATCATTTAGTCCACAATGTAGAATTATTGGGGTACATCTAGTTGTGTTTATTGGGGTTAACAATGTACAGTGTTATACATTTCAATGCTTTGAAGTCACTTTTCTTTCTCTTGCATTTAGTCTTTGCCATATAGAATAAGAAAAAAATGTAAGCATATTGGACAATGATTCCTATCGACATCAGAAACATGCATTCTGCTTTAATGGAAGCCCACTTGGCCAGCTTTCACCACCACTGAAATCAATTTTGAAAATGGTGCTTTGCCACATACATAGTAAAATAGGCTATGATACAACAAGTTATTCACGAGACTTTACTCCAACTGAAAGAAACCAAGTCCTTTTTTATTGAGAATTCACTGCATAAAGACTTTATGCAACAAACATTCTCTTTCTCTCTGGTTTGATCAAATCTGAAATGTTCAACCACATCACAAGTATAACTCAAATCTTACATGAGATACTCTAATTAGGTAAAAACTTTGTTTTATAAATTATCATTATAAAGTTGAGTTATATTTAAAATTTGTTTTATAATATATTATTATAGTCATGTATACTCATATCAGAGAAAAAGACAAAAGAAAATATGATATATTGTATATTCTGAATTTGCAGTTAAGTAAAATATAAGTGTTATGTTACAGCAATCTGTTAGTGATCCCTACCTACAATTACCTTTTTCTGAACAACAGTTATGTGTTAATAATGTAACTGTTTCAAAATTTTTACTTTTTTTGGTATATATAATGTTAGAGAAATTTTAATTTTATTAGGTTTGAATCATAAAGTGACGTGGATGACACAATAATTAGTTGCACGTTCATTTGCGGGCTTGGCAACAAAATGAACCCAGAAACCAACAACCAACAACGTAAACAATGCCAGAGGATATTGCAATTGCATTATTGGTATGGAATTGATTTTGTTAACATTCCCAAATATGGTTTTGATTTTTTACAATGTACCATGCATCGACTTAATTGAACCAGTGGTTGCTTTCTGTGACAAAGAGCACTAAAGGAAGATGAAATTGTGCCTAACTGATTAAGGAAAAGGTAAATTAGAATAGACTGCAAGTGCTGCATGGTGCATTGACATCATAGCAGAAATTCCATTCCATTGACTGAAATTGAAGAATCCCTGACTTCATTATACCCATTCCATTTCAATAATCGATTCATATTTGTCTCATTGCAATAATCATTCTGTGGGATCCACCTATTGTTTGGTGGATCCTGAAAGATCACACTTATAGACATGTTGGGCCAAAACCATTCAAAATTTCCTTCTTTTGGTCTAGTTTTTCTTGAAGATTTTCACACTACATCTAATGATCACTGATTTCCATTACTGTCATAGCAAAACATTTGTAGCTCACTCTAAACAATGGGTTCATGGTGTCCAATTCTACCATTGTTGAATATAGATATGCATCTCTGGTCATCTTCTGAATATGGAGAGACAGTCATCTGCACTTGGGTCCCTCCAGATTCTTGATGTTTCATAGCTACCAAATGGTAAACATATTGGCCAACACCAGCAAGTTTCAGCCAACCTTTGGGAAAGAATTCCATGACACTGCTGTTTCTTTCCATGAGAAACATGTTGGCCAACTGAGCACCATGTGGAGATTTCAAAATACTTGTTCTCTCTCTTTTCATGTAGTGATGGACCTTTTCTGAATGTGAATGTCACTATGACTGTTTATTTTATGGTGGTTCTTTTGCTTGATAGATGAATATTTGGGGGGCATATATAAATATAATACATAATATCACAAATTTTGTAGTGGAAAGATTTTGGATCTCATTCTGTGCTTAAAATGAGTATGCATGTATTCAAATTCAAACTCATTTCTTTGTTCCCAAATCAATCTAATCTTCAAATAAAATTCCCCCAAGTGCCAACTAAAACCATTACATCTCTCTTTGATCAAAAGGAGACATAGAATTTGAATCCTGCATGTATATTGCTAATAAATAGATTGATGAGCTTAATAGCCATTTACCTGCTCATAAAAGGATAAATTATTGGTATCAGTTACCATAAATCAACAACCTTGCATCTTAGCACATTCCTTTTGAAATAACTTTGCCATAATGAATTCATTATTAAAAGATCTTGGCCCTGTCCTAGAAAGCAAATTCATTTCATATAATTGATTACTACATCACTCCCCTTTAAGCTCACATCATTAGTGATAGGTTCGGTAAAGTGTATAAAAGAAGGAAAGGACAGGGTAGTTAAAACGAATATATGTATTAGAACTATTATAAATCACTTAAAAAAAATTGTTATCATCTATTGATAATTATATATTAATTTCAATTTATATATAAAATTTTCTGTATACAATAAGAAAGTAGTTTGATAAAAAGAATTTGTATGTAGTTCCACTATATTGGAATCGAAAACTATTATTATTATTTATGAATTTTTATTTATGGATATTATTCATAAATTTATTTGTAGGTGATTAACATTTGTAGTTGATTACATTAGTATTAGTAATATTAATATTATTAAACTTATTATTAATTTTACTATTAATATTGTTGTTTTTGTTATTAATAATATTGTAAATGTTATTGTTCCTATTAATAATCATAAGAATAATTATAATAATAATAATAATTATTATAATAATAATAATAATAATAATATAATTAAAATGTTTGTGTGATGTAGTGGTTAAATGTTCTATGTATCATGGGACTTAGGTTTGATTCTCTCTTGAAATAAATAATGTCATAGATTATGGTATTTTTTTTAGTTCATCATATTATTAATTTGCACTTGTAAATATAATACTTAAACAAAACTACACAACAATGCTACAATTATCACTTAAAGGTTTGAACTTGGATTTCTTCTAAAGTTTCTTCAGATGCTTCTCCTTTTTCTGATTGGTGTCTTGAACTCTTGATATATATGTTTTTGATTAAAATGTGACTGGTTTTGGGTCTTCCATGTGTTGTTGAGGGGGGCTTGGCAGTAGGTGTTCAAGTTCTATTTTTCTATCTGTGTGGTTGAGGTTGATTGTTTGGTAGGTAAGTGTTGACACTCTTTTGGGGGTGCTTAGGTAGGGTGTGCGGTATGCCCTCTACTATGCTATGTATATGGGTTGATTTACTTCTAAAGTGAGTTATATTTATTTATTTATTTTTGTGGATAAAAAAAAACTTAATAATATACAATTGTAACTTTACAAACATGTAATTAATAATTACAACCTAACAATTCCACTTTAACATACTCATTAAAAAATAATATAACTTCAAAAACAAAAGTACAAAAATATTTAACAATAAAAAAAACTTTACTAACCTAGTGGTGGTGGGTAGCGACAATGCGGAGGAACAAGGCGAAAGAGACCAAAATGGAGTAAAAAATTGTGTTCGTAGACACTAGAGAACCCGAAAACAACAAATGTGAGTGAGGGAGCACAAAAACTTACAAACAATGGAGTAATGGAAGAGAGCAAAGATGACAATGCATGCAGGGAAGCATAAGGAGAATGAAAGTGAAAGTATAAAGTGAGACGCACCTAGAGTATGGTAAAAAAAAATAGACAACGATTTTTATAAATAATTGTTGCCTATGTTGAAATTTAAAACATATGTTATGATTATCTTAAAATCGCAGTTTATGTCAAGCTCATAAACAACAGTTATTTAAAGGATCTCTATATTTCATTCAAGATTATAGATGTCTGTTGTACCATGAACCAATATTTATACATTCGTAATAATCAATAAAAATGCTATCGTATTTTAATAAACAACATTTTGCTATGAATCAACGTTGGAAGGCTATCGTTAAAAAATGTTTTTGCCCTAGTGCATGCTTCTTTCCCTTGACATGCCACCTTCGTTGTTCCTTATAACTACAACCACCCATCTTCATCACCTCCAACAAGGCAATTGTTTCATTCTTGTTTCATGCACCCAATGATTTTGAACTTGCACCTAATCAACTGTTGAAATTCCAAAATTGCCTTCCAAAAGAAATTCAAAATAGATTTTTGTGTTCTAGAAATAATGAAATTTTGGAATAGAATTAGAAAACCAAAATCCCATTCCGAAAAAGAAATTTCAAAATACAAAAATACATTCTGAAAAAAAATTATGAAAAACAAAATCTATAAACATATTCTAAACTAGAGATTCCAAAATCTAAAAAGGTATTCTGAAAACCCAAATTCAGAAATATATTCCAAAATACCAAATCAAGAATACATTTGACATCACCCACTCCTACTTAAAAACTATACAAAAGACGTTGGGCGTAGGAACCAATTGCTTTCCAATAAATCTTTAAGACTCTTTCTTTCTGCAACTCCATATCTCACCTTCATACACAACATGAAAATACATTTTTATCATTCTTGTGTCACCCCATAAACTAGTTTCTGGATTATATAATCCAGAACACATTTAAAAAAAGACTTCCGAATTACATAATCCAGAAGCTAAATAAGACTTCCAGATTATATAATTCAGAAAGTAATCATGCATATGAAAAAAGCTTCCGATTACCTAATTCAGAAACTAATTATAAATTTGAAAAATAACTTCCAAATTACGTAATTCGGAATATGGAATATTATAGAGGAACATTTTTGGAAATTCGAAAATATATGGAGGTGAGAGAAGACAATATGGAGGTGCAGGAAGAAACAAGAAGGATAAGCTTGGTGTCGTTGGTGGATGTAGTTGTAAGTAGTGTTGAAGATGGAACTTTCCTATGATGGTGGAGTTTGAAGGTAGAACTGGATGTGCAATGCAATGAAGTATCTGAGACAAGACAACTGATGACTATAACATGAACTTGATAAGGATAAGCTTGATCAGCCAAGGCTAGGAAAAGTAGCATGATCTAAGCCGTAAGTTCTTTTCACCGTACTGATATGTTCATATATTGAAACCAAAAAAAGTAGAAATATTTTCTATTAACTCTTTCCTACCATAAGATATTTGTCTGGCATTGCCACTTCCTTTTTGAACTACTATTAACAAATGGTAAAAGGCTTCGAATAAATAGAAACATAACAAATTTTCTTTTAATACTCACTGCATTTTATATACAAAAAGAAAAAAAGTAGGAAAATTTTGATTTAATTAAGCAGGTAAAATTAATCTTTCACTTTAGAAATGGATCCAATTTGCATAGTCTGGGCATGTAAAATCAAATCAAGGTGTCCTCATCTGATTCATCATAGAAAACTTGATCCCTTTGGCTGGCTTATTATACTTTACAAAACATTGGCCTCAAACACTAACTTTTGAGCCTATTGCCTATGGTAACTATGATTCAAATTCAGATTTTAACTTTGTCTAGCACAGACTTCCCATTAAGCCGATTGCTGCTCTGAAGTTGCATATAGTCTCTATGTTTCATCCCAATGTACGCTGCAGGATTGCTTTGATTGTCTAGCAGCTCTTTAGCCGGTTCCACCACAGTCTCCAAGGAGGGGGCAATTACTACTGCTAAAGAAATTCTTGTAGCTTTGTTGCTCACTACTGCTCGATGCACTACACTCTTGTACTTGCCATTGCTCACAACCTATTGCAAAACCAAAAGGGTACGAGGATATCACAATTAAATTGCTGTTAGAAAAGAAACAAAATCTTTAGCTGTTGTTGGTAATCAGAGGATGAGAGGGTTAGATATCATAAGCATAGGCCAAGTAGAGAAAATAAGTCTCTCGAAGTAACATATTGCTTGATAAAAGATGATAAAAATGAATTACACATAACTCATATTTATAGATCATATTGGGATAACCATATGTACCTAACAATTTTAACCAGGATTTGTTATTGTGTACCTCAAGATGATCAGACACAAAGACTAGCAAGCAGCTTGAAGTGGAACTGACATTGATCCACTTGCCATTGTGAAGAAGTTGAAGGCCACTAACCCCGTTCTGCATGAGGAGGTTCAAGAGGCCATGATCAGAATGGGGAGGTATTCCCATTGCAAGCTCAGGTTGTGGACAAGGTGGATATAGATTTGCAGCTATCATTTGAAAACCAGAATCTAGGTTCATTGTGTCCTCTATGTAATTGACTTCCAATCCCAAGCTTTCCGATATTCCTTTGAGTAGGTCCTTTCCCAGTTTCCAGCTTCTTCTACTGTACTCTGTTAATGCTTCCCTTCACAGCAAAACATTCCATATTTAGCATACAGAGTATCTTAGTTACTACTTAATACACATTCTTCTTCATTTAACATCAACAATAATCTAACTAGCACATATATATAGATTTGAAGTATGTTTTAATTTGGATTTGCAGAATTACAATTATATTTATGATTTCTTTAGAAATACTAAATATGTATCTTAGACTTATCGTATCTTACATATCTTTAGCATGCGACATCTATGTAGCATATCTTATATTATAATCTTAAGGATTGTTGATTATATAATAAGCAACTGTCAGCAATTATTCTTATATAAGACTGATCCTATGATGTTAAGAGTTGGTTCTTAAATTTAAGAATCTTCCAAGTTATAAGTAACTGTCATCAAAGAGGCTCTTAATAGTTGAGAGAAAATGTGGAAGAGACTGAGGTAGAACCTGAACCCAGGTGGTTTGTCAGGAGAGTGAAACTCTGGGTGGACTACGATTTTAAGGAAATCCCTCCAGAATAAGACTTTGTCCATTGAAACATTGGAGCTGGTGCCATACCTTATAGGGTCCATCACATCCTTACCTGCATACTCTTGCTTCTCTTCCTCTCTAAGATTGAAGAAAGCAAAAACTTCATCAACCATTTTCTCCATGATGCTCTTTGACACAGAGTAATTGATGAGCATGAAGAACCCCCACTCCTCACAAGCCTTGCCCAAGTCCTGGATGGTTTTGGCCCGTTGATCAGGAGTGCCAGCGACCAAGAGAGAATAATCAATGACAGGAATTGGATCATCTTCATCTGGGTCTGCCACTATCTCGTCATCTGAATTGGTGGTGTAAGTGTATGAAGGTGGGAGGGAAGTGAGTTCTGGTGATTCAGTGAGTGCTTTCACGCTTGTGAAACTTTTTCTATTATTGGATTGTACTTTGCCAACCTCAGAAGCTGTTGTAGCCATTATAGAAATTAAATCAGTGATAATGAAGAGAAAGTTGGAAAGTGACCAATATGAGTAAGCCTTGCCACTTCAAGTTCAAGGAAATGGGGTTAAATTGTTATCATTACTCAGTTCATAGCTATCTGAAACGTGTCTAACATTAAATTAGCCACCATTCATGTGTCCATTTGTGGCTGCGTAACTATCACATATGTCACAAATTAGACTTTGGAAGAGGTTTGATGAAAACCAAAGGGACCCGGGTTGGCATATTTTCTTCCTAACATAAGCTTATTTTCTTCCTATCTTTTTATTAGGTTAGGTTCACAATGAATTTGACATTTATAACAATGACTTTTGTTATGAATGCTTGTTTAATATTTATTTTATTTAAATTAATTTTTAGAAAATATTTTTCAGAAATATATTTTTATTTACTATTTATATTTAAGAAATTAAGATTGTGATATTGTAAATATTAATATTTTGGAACATTTTGATATATATATATATATATATTTAAAATACATAAATAAAATAAATAATAAGTTCATCTATATAACATATCCAAAGTATATTTTGAAATTTGATCCCAACAATAGTATCAAGAGTTATCATTAAATTTGTCGAATGAAAGGAGAAATAAATTTTTCACAAGTCATTATTATATTTTTTTATGGCAAAAGTTATGATTTATGGATTTTAAGAATACAAACTGATTTAAAGGGGCTAGATTTATTAGAAGTTGTGGAATATGATTATATGTTAAATTCTTTACGTGAAAATCTCTCATCCAAATCAAAATGTAAAAGCAAAGAAAGACAAAGAAGGTAAAGGGGAAGTCATTTCACAAATGATCCTTACTAGAATCATGACCTTAAAGTCAACCAAAGAAATTTTAGATTATTTTGAAAGGAGAATATGAAGAAAACAAGAAGATCTAAGGTATAAAAGTTCTAAATTTGATAAGGGATTTTGAGCTATAATTAAGAAATACTCAAACAATTTGTTGGATATTGCTAACAACATAAAATTATTGAGTAAGGAGTTTTTCGATTCCAAACCAGTTGAGAAAATGTCGGTAACAATGTTTGGGAGATATGAAACATTTATTAAAAAGAGGTTTGTCTACAATTACTTTGATAGAAGTAATACATGCCTTGCAAGCACATGAATAACAAAGACTAATGAGAGAATATCGTATGATTAAAGGTGTTTTACTTTGTACTGTCAAAGGTGCTTTCGAAGTTAAAAGATAAAGATACAAAAAGAGAAAATGCAACCAACACAACAACACACCTATTATTCCATCTTACAAGAAAAATAATCACTAACACAGCAAGTTTTGATGGAGGCCAGATGCAAAATGCCACAAATGTGGTCAATTGGGACATGTAGAAAATATATGCAAATCTTAACATTTCCAATAAGATGTCAAGATTGTAGAGGATGAATCAAAAGAGAAACTACTTTTTGCAACATCATGTGTTACAACCAACAAATCTACAAAAGGTTGGGTTATAGACAATGGTTATACAAACCACACGACTCATGATCATGAATTTTTGAAACAGCTCAACAAATCAGATATTTCTAAAGTTGTGAAAGGTATAAAAACAATTGCAAATAAAATTCATTCTTTTATGTCTTATATATTCCTGAAATTAATCAAAATTTGTTAAGTGTTGCTCAATTGTTAGAGAAAAGTTATTAGGTGTCTTTTGAAAATAAACTTTGTGTGATCAAAGATGCAAACAACCTAAAAGTATTTAAGTTGATATGAAATACAAAAGTTTTTCTTTAGAAGAAAGGATAGTTTGCTGAAGAAAAATTAAAATCAAAAGATGGATATCTCTTAAAGAATTTGATGTCCAAGAAGAGATAAGATCCATCATCCAATGTCATATCATGGAATTCACAATAGAGAGAAAAAGGAGGTTGATAAAAGAAAAAATATAATAAGAAAAATGTCCATAAATGAAGACGTGATCTCATGAAAAAAAAAAGCAAAAATTATAATTAAAAATGAAAAGTGAAATCAAACATTAAAAAAAGAAGAATCAAATTTAAAATTTGAAATTCAAATAAATAGATATTAAGGTAAAGATGAATGCTGAGAATATTTGTTTAATGTATATTTTTATTTAAATTAATTGTTTTAAAATCTCTCATTTTTTTAGAAATGTCTTTTGCATAAATATAAATTATATTTATTTGTTATTTAGATTTAAAAAATTAAGATTAAAATATGATAAATGTAATATTTTGTTATACTACTTGGAGTATATTTATTACATGAATAAAAAAACATGCTCTACCATATAACATTCAAAATATATTTCCAAGATCAACCATTTTATTTGTTTGTATAATATTTAGATGGGTTTCAACTTTATATAAATTGCAGTATTTATATTTATTTACCATATTAAATAATCTTTTCTAATTTAGGGAAAAAATTTAAATTGTTATTTTTTATATTCTTGAATATGATTTTCTCAAGCTTAATTTTTCCCAACTAAATTATAATATAATACTCTAATAAATAAATATACAACAATTTAAATATTATCAATCTAAATATACTTAATAAACTTAAAGAAGATTAATATTACACTCAATATACAATAGTTTAAAAAAAATTAAGTGTAAATGATTTAAAGAAAATAAAATGTTATCAATATGTATCTGCATCATATTCTCATAAACTCATAGTTTACAGATATATTTACAAGTCTTTGAGTTAAAATTTATATAACAATAAATGTATCTCGAACATCATAATAACTAGACAATTAGCATACATAAGTAGAATTATCTCTTTTTATCTTAGTAAAGTGGTTGATCTTAGTAAAGTGATTTATCTTAGTAAAATATGAAATTTGTGCCTAGGTTAATAATCTTCCCTTCTCTCTACCAACCATCTATCAACTGCCTTTTCAAACTTCACCACAAATTCTTAGAGGGAATAAAACATTAATATTTTATTTCTTTAAGTATTATTCATCCAACAAAAAAAGTACTTCTGTTGTAAATAGATAATTATGATTATCTGATGATATATTGTCCTTATTCATTTCATTCCAAATTATACTTAATTATTAAATGATTCCATTTTTCATTCGATCCAATAAATAATACAAATATTCTCCTTTACTTATTGGTTTTATATATTACATTAAAAATTATAGCGCATTAAATATTATAGCGCATCTCTAGTTGATAAGCTATTCATGATCTAGGATCCATCCAAAAATAAATTTACCCATGTAAGACTTTTCATGAGATGGGATTGAAAAAAGGAAAAAGAGAATAAAAGTAAGATGGTTAAATAAAACGGTAATATCTTTAGTATTTACCTTATAATTTCTTCAAAAGTAAGTCACAAATAAAATACACTTGTTAAATTGTTGCATCCGACTCTTTCTAAAACTTGATCTATGGGTATAAACTACACTTGTTAAATGGTATAAAACTTGATTCAACATAATGGACTATATAAATATATATATATATATATTAACATGTTTAAAAAACTAATATTACCTTGAATTTTTTAAATATAATTATTTTATAAAACAAGTCATTCTATAAGTCTATGAAATATTTAAAAACTAAATTGATTAAGATATGTCTAAATAGATTGTCTAAAAAATAATTTAGTTCAATTTAATTTTTTTGGGTGGATTAAAAGTAAGAGAGGATATTGTTTGTTGTCTCATGTCATGGTTTTATTACATGACCAAGTTGTATTGTATCATTTTTGTTTTTCAACTATCCACTGAAGAGCTCTTAAACCATGTTACAATGTGACAAATTATAAAATCATGCAAGGGAACTTTAAATCCTGAGACTGCGTTTTAGGCACGTGAATTTGAGTTTCTGAAAATTCCTTCATCTTCAAATTGCGATAGCAATTGCAATTTGCAACCTAAACCTTGTTTGTTAGTTTAGTTTTCATTATTAATGTGCAAACACGATTCCATAATTTTCAGTAGTACTCGAAGATATTACATTAATTGCTGAATGTTAGACAATATACCCTGCATTTATTTTCAGCATCCATGCATCATGTTCGATGAGAAAAAAAGGTATACACATAAATTGCTTGGTATATTGCCTCTGAGAAAACAGAACAGACATCACACGTGGGACCTTGTGAGCCAAACAAGGCAAAGGACAATCCTCCAATTCATTCACAACCTTTGCTTTGCCATTATACTATATAGATACACTTGATCATCACATGGTCTATTTCATTCATTCACATAGAAACCCTCACCTTGTTGAGAGTCAAAAACTACACTCTAGTTGGCAAACACTGGAAAACTGTAAGGTTTATAGTCTTCATTAATCTCTATGTAATCCATGATCATGTGTTATTAATCTTTTTCATAAGCAGCAGAAAAAGTTGAGTGTATGTTGTATAGAGATTTATGAAGACTATAAATACAGTACCTAATGATTTTTCTTGAGAACTTACAGAGCCAACTTCCAATCAATCAGAAGCTTCTCAATGGAGCGTTTGGCTTTCTCTGGCTGCGGCTATACCATGATATTAAATGTTTGGCATTGAAGGATCGTGACCTCTTGATGGAACTAGTGGATGATGAAGAAGAAGAAGAACTACCTTTAACCCTCTTTGAACTATTCCCATGGGAATCTCCTGACACAACAGTTACAAGAGCAAGACTGATCTTAGCAGCAGAAGAAGAATCCAGAGACACTGATCTTCTTGGCTGCACAGGCACCACTTCTGTAGCCGAGTTCTCAGTTTCACACACTTCAACTTCTTCCTCTACCTCACCCCTCAACAAATCATCACCATGTTGGGCTTGAGCTTGAGCTTGAGCATGATCATGAGCATGATCATGTTCACCTCCACCACCACTTTCCAAAACCTCCATCTCCACAAAAGACCTGGAACCAAAAGCATTGGGGTCCATGGATGGAACCCTTGTGGGGTCAGTAACAATAGGAGCACGGCACATGGGGCAATTGGTGTGCGATCTAAGCCAGGTGTCAATGCAAGGCAAGTGAAAAGCGTGGTTACACTTTGGCAAAAGCCTGAGACTCTCATCCTCTTCAAACTCACTCAAACAGACGGAACATTCCGACCCTTCAATCAAGCCTTCATCTTTCTTGTACTTGCAAACGGTGATGGCACCGATCACTGATTGTTGGAGGCCAGTGGTGCGGATGTACCAGATGGGGTGGTCAACCACAGGGCCATGTTCTTCCTCGTCTAAGAAATCTTCCTCAGTTTGAGGCCGTGACAAGGTTCTCCTCACAGACCTGTTCCTAGGAGAGAAAAACTTGACATAGATGGCGTAGGAGCAGAGGACAACAAAAACGGCGGCTGCAACGGAAAAACAGATGATCAAGTATGTGGTTTTTGGGTGGGTGTTGGGACTTCCATACGAATCATTAGGAGGAACTGGAGGTTCATCTGGCTTCAATTTTCTGTGATACAGCTCCATGTGAGAGAGAAAGAATCAGAGCAACATGGGAATCGAAGAAGAGATTGGATTGGAATGGATGAATGATGGGTTAGGTGAGAAGAGGTTGGAACTTTGACTAAGGATAATGTAACGTAAGAGGAAGAAACATGTTTTTAAATTTTGAGTCTTTGACGCGGTTCTTGTTTTACTTTTTTGTTTCCATCTTATTTTAATGGCGGCTCCTATGTCGGTGTTGCTGGACTCACTTTTTTTTTCTGGCCCAACCCACCAAAAACTCAAAGGATACTTTTCTTTTAATTTTTTCAAGATTGAGACTTTATTTCTGTGAGGACTAACGAGTGGTTATTCAGCAATCTTATGATAAAATTATTTTATTTTATTTATTTTTCTTTTTAAAATTGCTTGTACGTAATTGACATGGTACTTAATAAAATTAGTACTGGACAAACCCTGTCACTTTGCCAAATTAGAGTTTCAAGTGTTACTATCTAACAATCTTTAGCATGTTGAACTTGCAAACTTGTGAACGAGAGAGAGAGAGAAAGAAAAAAAAATATTCTATTTTATAATGCTAAAGAAAAAGAAGGGATAATTAGGTTGCTATAGTTGTTAGCTTGAAATGACATAGCTAAGCCAAGGAAGCTACAGATTAATTATAAACTAAATAGAAATGTCGGCAACTTTTGTATAGGGACAAAAACAATGTAATGATAAATATGTTCTCTTGTAGGAAATACTTTTTTTTTTTACAAAAGAGAGTCAGCTATAAAACTCGAATATCTGTATGTTGTTTATGCACCTGTTTCTATATGTGTTTTTGCAAATAATATATTTATATCATATGACAACATAAACAACATATATAAAAGAAAGTTATTCTAATAAAGTTTTAACATGAGAAAAGTATATATAAAATGAGACTGACCAATTGTGTCAGCCGCTGGGACTGAAAGAGGTTATTGGATACATCCTAATCTGCAATTTATGGCACCAATAGCAAAATTTTAGCCTAGTAGCAAAATATTTCCACCAAATAACCTTATACAACGCAAAGGAGGACAAAAATAATAGCAAAAATACTACAATCCTCAAATTTCCCAACAACAGAAGCCTGCTAGTTAAACAGAAGATGATCCAACAAACATAAGGCACCCTAAGCTACCCTTGTAAGATTTTGACTCCAAAACCAAATTTCGTCAAGGAGATCCTAGAAGAATCCTAGTGCCAATTCAACCAAAACCAGAGGATACATTGTCTTATATAGCATAAAGAATTAAATACTATATGCTGACAAAGTATGAGAATAGACACACTATCTAAATTGTCTAACTCACCTTACCTATAATCTAGATATATTTAGTTATGCTGTTGTATGGAAGAGAAAAAGCGCCTCAATATGCATGACCTACCTTCTAACTCTCGAGAATCTCCTCAAGGTAGTACGAAGCTCTTTTGGCCGGATGTATATGCTTCGAGAGAGAGTAAAAGTACATATTTGCAACTCACTTCTCAAAAGGGAAAAATTCGCCAAAGACGGAAGTGACTCAAATTACTACTTGTCAAAAACTAGACGAACACTGAACGTAATAAATCAATAGATTTAATTGAGAAACCTTGTAGGTTCAAATACTGACGGCAGGAGAAGAGTTTCACGTTTGCTCCCAAGAACCCCTTTCTACACCTCACTTGCATAAGACTTGGATGACTGGATAGAAGACTGGGGATCCAATCTCTGAGAAAGATTGCACAGATTCTATGTTAGACAGAAACGTCTCAACATTATGAAATAAAAAAATTTGTGTAGGCGAACAATGAAGGAAATTGTGTGAGTTGAGGGTAAAAGTTCTGAAAATAATTTAACAAATATATTAAGATAGAGATCCAATTATTTTAATTTTATTGATGTGTATCGCATATCAATCCATAATAACAACACAACTTTGGATGCCATGTGACCAAAACAGCAAACATGAAGTTGTTTCTTACAATTTTCCGATCCAACAGACAAGAAACTTTACAATGGAGAACCCCATCCGCCACCACCAGGAGTCAAAATTTGAAGAACTTCCCCTGGAAGCACCTCAACTGTATTCTTACCACCAAGATAAATCTTTCGTTTATCTTTCTTTATAAGGTAGTTAGCTCCACGAGCACCATCTTTCCCTCCCTTGAGCCCTCTTGGTGCATGGACACGCCTCTCAGAAAGAATGCTAACAATTACTGGGCGCCTAAACTCTATTTCTCTAAGAAGACCATCGCCTCCTTTATGAAATCCATCTCCACCACTATTTTCTCTAAGTCCAAACTTGTGCAGAATCACTGGATATCTTTGCTCAAAAATCTCAGGATCAGTCATTCTTGTATTTGTCATGTGGCACTGTACCCCACTGGTCCCATCCCAAGTAGGACCAGCTCCACTTCCACCTCCAATGGTTTCATAGTAACCAAATGTATCATCTCCAAATGTAAAATTATTCATACATCCTTGTGAACAAGCAGAGGCTTGAAATGCAGTGAATATAACATCAGTTATCCTCTGAGATGTAAGGACATTACCTCCTACTACAGCAGCAGTATCACTAGGAGAGAGAAATGAGCCCTCTGGGATAAGAATCTTCACTGGAGCCAAACAACCTTGATTGAGAGGAATATCAACATTCACTAAACAACGAACACAGTATATGACAGCTGCAGCTGTTACAGCTTCTGGTGCATTCCAATTACCATAAACTTCAGCACTTGTCCCAGCAAAATCAAAAACTGCTTCTCCTTTACTAGAGTCAATGCTCAGTTTCAAATGAATAATGGATCCATCATCCATGTAGTCCTCTTCTTCAATAGTCGCAAGTTCATTTGACTTGGATGAAATGCTATGACCAACAGACTTCAACATTTCTCTTACTGCTGCTTCTGCATTGGCCTGTACGTAATTCATATAAGCCTGAACAGTTTCCAGACCATACTGCTCAATGAGCTCTTGAACTAGAGTAATTCCTCTTTGATTTGCTGCTACTTGTGCTCGCAGATCTGATAAGTTATCTTGAATCCTGCGGGATCCTGGGATCTTATTTCCCAGACCATCAGAACTAGGGAACTGCAGAAGCTTAATGATCCCCTCTTCTTGAAAGACGCCTTTTTCCACAAGCTTAAATGCCTTAATGGCAGCTCCTTCCTCTAATATGGACTTTGAAAATGGAGGCATGCTTCCAGGAGTAATACCCCCGATCTCTGCATGATGCCCTCTATTTGCCACAAAAAATACTAAGTTCCCATTGAAGAAAACAGGTGTAATAACAGTTATATCAGGAAGATGGCTACCTCCAGCTGATGGATGGTTAGTAACCAAAACATCTCCTTCACTTAGATTGTCACCCCAGTTACTGAGCTGCCACCGAACTGTACTAGACATAGCACCTAGATGGACAGGAACATGAGGTGCATTTGCAACTAGGCCCCCACTAGGGTCAAATAGAGCACAGGAAAAATCAAGTCGTTCTTTGATATTTGTTGAAATGGAAGTTCTTTGTAGTGTCCTTCCCATCTGCTCAGCTATACCCATAAATCTGTGATTGAAGATGGAGAGCTGTACAACATCTGCAACTTTATCTGATATTTTAACACTGGTTAAAGGGGAATCTATTTCAATCTTGATGTTTCCATATTTGGTTATGATGGCTCTACAGTTGGGCTCTACAATCACAGTACTATTGCCATTCATGATGATTGCTGGCCCGGACATCATATGCCCATAGCCCAACTTTTCAAGATTATAGAGAGGTGTTTCCTGCCAACCATTCCCAAAGTAAACCTTATAGTAGCCTTCGACTATAGGACTTCCAGACGCAGGTTCTATAGCCTGTGGCCTCAATATATTGGTAACTCCTATACCACGAACTCTAACATCACAGATCACAATGTTTCTGTTCTGGAGTTTAAAACCGTACTCCTGCTGAAACAATCTCACAAACTCAGTGGCATAATCATATAATTGTCCATCTTCAGCTATTTGTCTTTTGACCATGATGGCAGTGTCTGTACCTTCATATCTCAAGTTTAAATATGTCTCCGTTGAAATATTTTCCTCTTTAAATGCTTGATTTTTCAACTTCTGCTTTACCTGTCTCAGTAAAACAGCTTCTCGTTGTGAGACCTCAATAATAGATTTAGCTCCATATACTGCAGAATAAGGCTTCTGTGCCTCTTCTACAACATTTGCCAATCCCATGCCATATGCACTTAAGATCCCACACAATTTGTGAATGAGAACTTCTTTCATACCTAACGACCTAGCAATAGCACAAGCATGCTGAGGTCCGGCACCTCCAAAGCATGCAAGTGAATGGTTCTTTGTCTCATGTCCCTTCATTTCAGTCAACTGCCTTATTGGACGACACATTGTCTCATTAGCAACATCCACAAACCCAAGTGCAATCTCTTCTACCGTCATGTCTTTTGAAGATGGATCCTGATTTCTTAGGTGAGCATTTATTTGCCTAGCAAGCTCCTCAAATTCTCCTCTGCTAGACTTGATGTCAAGAGGCTGATCTTCATTTGGCCCGAATATAGAAGGGAAATAATCAGGAATAACATATCCCAGAATTAGGTTAGCATCAGTGATTGCCAACTCTCCACCTTTCCGGTAACATACAGGACCAGGGTGTGCTCCAACCGATTCTGGTCCAACTTGAAAGGCACCAAATTGGAACTTCAACTTTGAACCACCGCCAGCAGCTACAGTGTTTATGTCAAGCTGAGGTGCTTGAATGATGGCACCAGCAATTTGGGTTTCCAGCACTTGCTCATAACTACCAGCATATCGACTCACATCTGTAGATGTTCCTCCCATATCAAACCCAATTAATGGCTTATCTGTTTCAAGCCCAAAAAGAGTTTGCGAGTAACCAACAACTCCTCCAGCAGGGCCAGACAAAATTGCTTTGTGCCCTGAGAAGGAACTCTCGGGAGCAAGTCCTCCATCTGATTGCATGAATAAAACATTCAACTTTCCAATTCCCTCATCAAATTTGGAGATGAATCCTGATAGATAATCTTTGATAACCGGGGTCAGATAAGCATCTACGCTAGCTGTTAGACCGCGAGGAACAGCTCGAACCATGGGACTCAAAGCAGACGATTTAGAAACGTGTCTGAATCCCAGACTCAAAGCTAACTTCTCAACCTGTTGTTCATGTTGTGGATAAGTGTATGAATGCATTAGAACAACAGCCAAACAGCTAATTCCTTTCTCCAATAACCTTTTCAGTATAGGCTTCAGCGCTTCTTCATTAAGAGGCTTCACAATCCTGACAAGCTCACCCGAAATTCCTTTAACCAGCAATGAAGAAGCACCCTCCTTTTCTTCTTCCTCGGACTGAACAAGCTGAACTCTCTCTTCGACCTCTACAACTTCTTCATAGAGATTTGATGGCTTTGACACAGTCAAGTCAAATATGCTGGGGCGAGCCTGGTTCCCAATCTGGAGCAAATCACGAAAGCCTCGAGTCACACACACTGCAATCCTTTCACCCTTGCGCTCCAAAAGTGCATTTGTTGCCACAGTTGTACCCATTCTTATCCACTCAATGTTATCAGTGGGTATCTTGGAATTGCGTGGAATTTTCTCACCAACGAACTCCTCAAGGATCCTCCGTATCCCTTCCACCGGTGCATCATCATAGTTCAAAGGGTCAACTGACAGAAGCTTCAAAACTCGGCCATCAGACCGACCCGGGATTTCTGCATACACATCAGTAAATGTGCCCCCTCTGTCTATACAAAACCTCAACTTCCCTTCCGCAACACTCCCCATCCTATTGAACCACAATTATAAGCCCCTGCAAAGTCACATGGATTCCAATCCAATCACCATACTATCTATTAAGTAACTTAAATTACATACATATACCCACCAAAGAGTTACATTTCCCCCCAATAAAGTTTAGAAACATCAGATATTCATTTTCTTTGAAACTGCATGAATCCACCTCACAATATCAGAAAATTCATTTGCCAAGACTCAGATATAAAGACAAAAACAAAACAAAAAAACTGAATCAAGTGACATACATGATTAGCTAACATCTGAAAAACCTCATTGGTATTCAATTAGCATAAATAAATACATAAATGAAATACAAATATCGCGAATGGGTTTATGGCATTGATGGAAGGATAGAAAGAAAAACATGGAGTTAGAAAAGGTTGTTGGAATCTTACAGATATGCGAACGTTGGAGAAGGAAATTGTGCAGCCTTGGCGTGGTTGCTGGCAATGCGTGCGTGCTTGGGTGGGAGTTGTCGTTGCTCACTTCCCTACCTCCACTTCTAATTTATTTATTAGTCTCCGTTTTCATGCTTCTGTTTATTATATAAATTAATGGATGTGAATGTAGCAAAAATTAATTATATAAATTGATAGAATAAAAAAAAGTGTTGACAACTGAAAACTGATATTTTAGAGATTTTTATTTATTTTGATTTAGATATTTAATTTATTTTTTATGAACTAATACAAATCAGTGTCTTGTTGTAAGTTTTTTTTTACAAATTTATGATGAAAATATGATTTTCGTAAGAGAATTTGAGAATTACGCAATTGGGAATTGAGTACTGAAGAGAAAAAAAAAAGTCACGCTTAAAAGTAATGTATGAGTACTAAAGGAATTAATTTTGAAATGTAATCCACAAATTAAAAAAAATACATAGGAAAAATTATTAAAGTGTGTAAAGTAATTTTCCCGGTTCAAGGACAAGGTAATCGACCCAAATCCTAGTAAGGTGTATAGTTTAAAAGAAAAAATAAAATATATGTTAAAATAATTAGTTAAGAGGACAGAATAATACAAAATATTTGTTATTATAAATAATTCTTAGTGCACAATATAAAATAAAGAAAATAGGACCGCAAAAAATGAAATTACTTGTAATTAATATTTTTTTCTTTATCTTTTCCATGTTTATTTTCATTTTTAGTTTACTACAGGTTCCCGTCATCTTTTTCCTGTTTTTCTTTATTGTTTGTTTAATGATTATTACTTCTTACATGCATTTAAGATAGTTCAAAATTTATATATAAATTTTTATCGTGTTTTTTACAAAATAAGATTTTTCAAAATAAGAGTTTAAAGGTTTTTCACATCATTTTAAGTTAGTTTATTTTTATGCATACTTCTTAAATTATACAAGTATAATCTTAGATGAAATTTTTACATTAGTATATCTTTCACATCCATCCATGTGACAACATATATTTCCAAAAGAATTTTTGATGTAATTTCTATTCCAAGTATCTCTCACATCCTTATGGACTTAACCACATTTCTTTTAGTAATTTTTTTATACAATTTTTATAAATACACCTCACACACATAGCCAGTATAGAAGAATCTTTACACCATTGTAGGTAAACTTTTTATACAAATTTATACTAGTCCCATTTAGTTACAACTATACAACCACACCTTCTAAACGAATCTCTAATATAATTTTTATATTTACACCTTGTAGATGAACTTTAATGTAATTTTTATATTTATAAATTTCATGTAGGTGAATCTAATATATGAAATTATTTATGCAATATATATATATATAAATTAATTATATCAAATAGAGAAATATGATACGATTTATTGTATAAATATGGAAGTATCTTATAAATATTTCTCATTATTAATTATTTATTATTAATGTATTTCTTTTTCATTTTGAATATGAATATTTATATTTATATTTGTATACTTGGTAAATGTCTAATTTTAATAATATTTCGTATTAAAATATAGGTAGTTATGAGTATTAATTGCTAAAATAAATAATAAATATAAAATAGCTCCTAATTTATTATACTTTGTTTCATATTTTATGATTTATTTGAATAAGAACATTTTATTCTCTATTGGAATAATAGGTAAGTGTGAGAAACATTAGAGGAGACCGTTGTCAAGAAAAAACATTCTGGACCTTCTTTTCATGTCATCCCTACTGGTAACAGTCATCATGTGTGACTAGTTCTACCCTTTGGGATTGAGAGTAATATGTTAAAACTCTTATGTATTGAGGTGATATTTTTAAATATAATATTCTGTTTTTGATTGATTATTGATATTATTTTTTTTTATCTTAATGCATTGATGTAGAATCTTAAATCTGTTTGGGAAGTATTTTTATGGTTCTGACCTAAACATCATTAATACTTAACATATTTGATTTGAGTGCTAGGAATAAACTTGAAATGTTAATTGATATCAACCTATGATCTTGATACTAAGTTGTTTTTATAAATATGCAAGAAATTGATATTTAGGAAACATATTAAGAATTTCATATGTGATGAATCAATATAAATGAATTTTATACGGACATCAACAAAAAAGAGCAAAATATTATAATGTTAATCAAAATACAAAAGATTGAGAAAGATGAAACTCAATCCCTATTTTTCCAATTGAAACTACCACTCTTTGATTTGTTTTATTGTTAATTCTTGTCATCACAACAAATTCCAACAAACTTTTATTATTTTATTTTATATTTAGTGAATATTTTAATTTATTATTCAACCATTCCTTGTGGATTTGATATTCGTTCTTAGGGACACATTATTACTTCTGACAACGCAGTACACTTACCGTAAAAAGTCGTCAATTTGGATTTAATTATGAATGTGTTGAAGAGAAGATACTAATGTCGATTTTTGTTCTCAGTTTTCCTTCCAAATCTAAATTTCACTTTTCTTATTTACAATTTATTTCAATTCTTGTTTGTTTAAGTTTCTGCACTTTAAAATTTTAGTTTACAAATTTTGTTCATTCAATTACAGTTTAATTCAGTTGTCATTTATTTTTCCTGCAATGATTTATTTTTTTGCAATTTACTTTTTTTTGTACTTTACCTTTCTGCACTTTGTATTTCACATCATTTACTTTTTTGGCAATTTAAATTTATAGTCATTTACTTTTCTCTCAACTTAAGATTATGTCATTTACATTTCTATGAAATTTACTTTTGTTACTTTCATTTTCTTTCTTTCTCGTTATCTCTTCATATAACAATTAGAAGATATAGTAAGTGATTGCTTACTAGATGGTTTAATAGTTAGACGAAGAACCTTTTTGCATAATTCATTTTACCTTTTTTGCACAACAATCGTTAAAGAGTCTAACAAATGATTGCAGACTAGAAGTTCTAACCATTGTAATTCATTGTTTTTGTTTCATTTCCTTTGTTTTTAGTTTACATTACATTTTACTTTCATGTTTTTACTATTTTGTCATTTACATTTATGCTTTTACATTTCCAAGTGTTATTAGACAGTCTACTAAATGATTGTCTATAAACAATTCTCACATTGCTTTACTTTTCAGTTTGTTTTACATTTTCATTTTAATTCTAATTTTCCTCCCTTGTTAATTTGTAAAAGAAAGATTACATACAATAACTTTCCACACATCTGATTGGATTTGACCTAGGTTAACCATATACCACATTAGGGGAAACCTTTTTTTATTTTGAAAACTTAACGCGACTGAATGTTCATAAAGCCTCAAGACTTTTCAAATAGATTGTTAAGTCGTCTAATGGATATTATCTAGCGGTACAAACTAACACAAAAAATTTATATTAATTCACTTATAACTTTTGAATTACATCCATTTTTCCCTTAAGTCAAAATTTAAGAGGTTTCACTAATTAATATTTGATTACAAATTAGTATACAAACTACTATTCTCCATCATAAATACATAAACCACTCATTTTGTCCTTTCTTAATTTGTTCCTGTGATTAAGAACTCAAGTAGTCTAATTGCACTTCTAGCTACAAAATAAAAAATGTTTGATCAAAGGAAGATAACTCTTAGAGAAAAAAAATAACATGTAACTTCCTCACATTTGGGTGACTTCACAAGGTGAATGATAGAAATGTTTCTCACACGCACAAATATTTGATTACATACAAACCTTGAAGAGCAAAGCTTTGATAACTTGGTCACTTGAAGAGCAAAGCTTTGATAACTTGGTCACTTTATCTATTTTATGGAGATGAATATTGTTATTAAATCTTTAAGAGAAATAATCTTTCTATGTTTGATAATATAATCTTTAAGTTTTTGCACAATTATATCTTGGATTTGTTTTGTTGGAAAAACAAGCATCTTGATATAAGGGATACAATATTTTTTTTAAAATAATCTTAATATAAAAAATAAATATAGTGAAAGTATATTTGATAGATATATTTTATATAAGTTACTTTTAAGATTATTATAAGCAAGTGATAAATCATCAATTGAGAGATGATTGCTTCCAAACATGTATTAAATTATTTGAGTCTTAAAAATAGTAAGTCGTCTAAATTTTTCGTTATTTAGTGATCCTGATTTTTTTCTTCTATAGACATTGACCTTATTTATAAATTTCAATAGGTTGAATTTAGAGTACAAACATTCTAAAAGCCTATACAAGAAAGAATAGTTTTAAAATATAATTTATTAACATGTAATTCGTTTCTTCTTTTAATCTAATCCATTTTATCATGATTTATTATTACATGTTGAAACATCTTAAAATTTTAGCCTTGCAAACTAATTAAACCAAGGAATTGTACCTTATTTATCCATAATGTTTCATAATATTAAAGCGTTAATGAAACTAGAACAACAATTCTTGTTTAATTTTACACATTTAGTGAAACTAATAAAGTGATATATGAGAATAACATCGCATGATAAATACCCAAAAATTCTTCCAATGACTAGCCTATAGTTAATAATATGAAAAATCTTTATCAACGGGTCCAATGACAAATTAATACCTGCCCCACTTTTCTTGATATATATTTGATTAAAGAAATAATTCTTAATTATATTTTTCCACTCATAAACTTATACATTTTTTGTCTTACCACAAAATTTCTTTAGTCCACGTTGGAGATTAATCTTACTTACGGTACTATAATTTTTGTTTAATCCGACAAACTTTTATACATTACATACATAAAATACAAATTTCTCATCACGTAAGTCATTCACAAAATAAGTGATTACATAATGTCTAATAATTATAATTTTTTTTTAAAGTTTTAAACCTCTTTATATTTAAAATATTATAACATAGTTTCATTTAGATTAATGACACGTTGATAATGGGACAAAATATAATTATGCTAGAGGTCTTTACTGAATATTGAAAAGTCGCCTTTCGTTCTAAACTTTAAAAAAACTAATAAATTCAGACTGTCATGATGTTATTTATCTATATGTTATATTACATATTAATATACAATTAAACATCTAGTGGCTGTAGTTTAGTGGTAAGAATTCCACGTTGTGGCCGTGGAGACCTGGGCTCGAATCCCAGCAGCCACATTTTTTTTCTCCTTTTGTACTGTATTTATTTTTATATTTTATTTATATATGACACGAGTTTGAGCATAGTTTAACGAGTTTTGATAGATCAAGAACTGCTAATAAAATTGAAACAATTGGAACTAAACAAAAACACCATTGAGATCTCATTTTTTCCTTGTAAGTTCTTAAACTCAAATTACTCTAAAAAAATAATTTATTTAATAAAAAAAAGTAAAAACTTTTCATGATCCATTCTGAAATGTGCCTGGGGCAAATCATGATGATATCCAAGTTTATATGCCGCGAGACTTCTAGTTCTTTTTGCCACATTAAAAGTATATATCACAATATTATATATAAAACCTTGAAACAAAACTATTTTAGATAATGTAGAAACTTCGAAACAAAACTATTTTAGATAATGTAGAAACTTTGAAACAAAACATTGAATGGAATAAAAAATACACAGCGAGTCATGATATATTTGTAGTAAAATTAAAGAACAAAAGTACACTTTTTTTTTTCATTCAAACACCAAACATTGTGCACATAAAACAGGGATGAGATCCATAAGGAATACAAATTAAAACTGAAAATAAAAGATGTTGAGAATGCTTGTGTGCATGGGCATGAACCTTTATTTTGCTGCTAATAGCAACAATATATGTATGAAGATGCCAAATTGTATGCATGTCCTCAAGGGTTGGAAGAAGTTTTGGGTGTGGTTGTGGTGGCAGGTGGAGTGTAAAAGTAGTAACTTGAGGGAATTGCAGGGTAATTAGGTTTCAAGAATGGAGGTAACCTGTACTCTGGCCATTGGGTTCCTGGGGGAAACTGAAAGGTAGGAAGGTTTCCCAAATCAGGAAGTGTTGGAGACAAAAGTTTTCTACTAGCTTCCACCTCAGCAATGCTGTGAAGTGACAACACAATGAAGAAAGCTAAGAAGAGAAAACGGAGAGAAGCCATGATGTTGTTGTGTAAGAAAGTGTATGATGGTGGTGGTGACACAATGGTCTTCTCCCATGGAGTCTTATAGTCCACCTTGGATGTTCTTGGTCATTGGATTTTAAGAAGGAACAGTTGAATTTTGACACTGAATGATGTTTTTGTGAATGGGATTGACACATGTCATTTGGTTTTAATTTAATGTTGTCTTTTGTTGGTGTGCACTGTGCATTACTCATTCCAATTAAAATGGTAGATGCATTAGTGACCCACTTTATACCTTTTTTGCAGTCATCTATCTTTGCAGATAGCCATCATTTTCTGCCATTAGAGAGTGCAATTCTACACGAGGGTTGTTTATTTAGAAACTTCATAGTCTTTGCTTTTGATTCAATGCACTGTCTTCTAAATGCCTTACCCAAACATTTGTTTGCTTCTGCAGTATCCTCAATAATTCTTATCATTTACTTCACTGTCTTGTAAATATGTAAAATAATGTTCACACAGTTCAACCAAGGTGGTTAGAAAGAGAGATCAATAATGTAGGTCTCTAATCTTAATTGCTCACATTTATTATTTCTCATAATAATTCTGCAATTCTTTAAATTTGTTTTTCATCGCCAAAATTCATTCAATAATTAGTGAAAGAGCGTAATAAAAGTGTAATAAAACAGTGTAATGTCATTAATTTGTATATATGCATAAAGAAAATGTACCGGGATGAGACTGACACATGGACTCCCTGACCGAGATTCACTTGACTGTCCGAGACTTGGTCTACCTGACCGAGATCAGAAAAATTTGGCCGAGTCCCGATAGTTTTTGGCCGTGTCTTGAGAGTTTTGGCCGAGGCAACCGAGTCCTAAGAAACTTAGCCGAATCCAGGTAAGCTCGGTCGATGCGAGTAGAATCACGACCGACTGACCAACCCATACTACTATTAATGCTCAAACCAAGGTCAGTGAAGTTAATCCGTCATTAAGGATTAGGTAATGCAACCCTAAGTGAGATCCACTCCGCTAATCAGGTCCAATAGGGTAAGCCCATTAGAATAATATAAATAGCACACATCCCAAGGAGAAAGGTACGTCATTTTTACTGTTCACCTACCAGAATAACATCACCCACTTTACTGACTTGAGCGTCAGAGTGTCTTCGCAGGTATCCCCACCATCCAGTGTTCACCCGAGACCAACTGTCGAAGGAGAAGCAAGAGGACGAGAAGAACTCCAGTTCATCACCCAACAACCTGACCGACCGAAGGAAGGAGAAAAAGACTTCAATAGTTCTTTAGGTCTTATCTTCCTAGTAGGAACAAAAAAATATTTGAACATTAAATACTGAAATAAAAAAAAACAGTTTTCCTTCTATTTTTTAAATTTATTTTATTTAAAATTAAATATTTTCTTTATGTTTGTTTGGCTTGTTTACATTTTTTATTCCCCAATAATTCTTTGTATGTAGTTTTGGCCTCTCTATTTTTTATTCCGTAAATTTTATTTATGCTTCTTTTTTGTTTTTCATGGTCCATACCGACTTAACACTCGCTGGACCAAAATAAATAAGTAACACATGCAAAATTGAACATTGAACTAAAATTTAAAATATATGAATATTAAAATTTAAAAAATAAATTAAAATTATAGAAAACAATTTTATTACATTTATATTAATTATTAGATGAGAAATGTTACAGTAATTAAAAATGATAAGAATTAAATATGAAGAAGAAAGTCATAGATTAAGTCAAACATAAATTAAGCACAACTAATTATATGGCACTAAAATCATAGCTGTCATGTAATGAAATATGAAAAAGGAAAAAAAGAAAGAAAAACACTTAAATGACCCATCTAGAAGACTATAACATGTGAAATGTCCATCAATGCTTGACTACATTCGAACTGAAATTTCGGCCTATCATATAGCCAAGAAAAAAACGAAGCAGTTCAACATTTTCTTTTTCTCACGCTATTCGATATCAAGTGATAGATAATATTATTAGGGTCAATTATCGTATTTAAAGTATTTTTTGTTTTGAAAGTTGATGCTTCGTCACAGTTTTATCTTTAAAAAATATCTCGGTGTTTCGTCACAGTTTTATCCTTAAAAACTATCTTGGTGGATTGAAGGAAAAAAAATATATAAATTGTCATTGACCTAGACTATTAGAATATTGTCGTACGGAACACACACCATTCACAATCCAGTATTCATAAATCTAAATCAATCTAACCCCATTCAAATATTTTAAATTAGATATTTTCAAACTCAATTAAATTCATTATTTTATTAAATTAAGTATTAAGTTTTGGTTTAGAAAAAAAAATCCATCAATTAACTCGATCTATCTATTATTTTTAATTTGTTATTTGTATGTGATTTAGAAAAAATAAAGATGGAGATACTAGTAGAAAATTACATATTTATGATAATTATGGTTATTGGACAATGTTGAAAATGACATTGTGATATTTTTTTAAATAAATATTTTTTTATGATAATTGTTCAATAATTATCATTATTTTGGACTTTTAATGAAGGTTTATTCTAGAAGTGTTGTTTTGTACCTCTAACTACCACTAATGTATTTGTTGTAAAATCATTTTGGAATACCATTTTTTCATAATTCTATTTGCAACCATTATATTTATTTTTCTTCTTGATCATTCATCTTTCCTCTTTTGTTCATGACCATTAATCCATTTGTTATTGATGTTGTTGGTTATGAAAGTTGTTGTATTTGTAGCGTAATTCTCTATTGTCCAATCGTTTGCATCTTACGTCACATGAAACCTTAGTTGGTTCAACTAAATATTGGTTTCATTAATTATTAGTGCTAAATATTGGTTTCATTAATTATTAGTGTGAATGAATATCTTTTTATATAATTTTTTTATATTGGTGATATCTACAAGTTTATTATAATGATGTTATAAGAGATTTCATGAGTCCTGTGATTTGATTGAAATGTGATATATTGACGTGTGATATTTTTAGTGAGAATGGTATATAATAAACATTAGCGAAGTAATCTATATATTTAAAAGCACAGGTGTACAATATATTAGAGTGCATTAACGAAATTAATAATTACAATCCTCATTGAACACTTTATGGAACAATAATCAAAATATTAAAGTCTAGAAATTCTCTTGAACAATCTATTTATTGAAGTTGATTAATTTGAAAAACTGAACTCGATTCAATATTTTGCTTCAGATAGAAAAAACAAATTATAGAATTTGACTCAATTCTTAGATAATTATGTTAATTTTATATTTTTGGAAGATTATGAGATTGTGAAATCTAAACTTTATAGTTGTGGCATGTGATATTAATTGGTGTTGGTATATCGATTATTTTATTGAATGGAATATGATTGAGTTTAGGTGATCGATCTAGAAAATTATATTGTTTATATTTTTTGAAGTTTATATTTTAAGTATTAAGTTGTCGAAATTTTAAGGATTTGTGTGCATTAACCGAACTTTAATTTTTCGTTTGACATTCTATAGTTATGTGTTACTCCTTTAATTTAAATTGTTGCTATGATTTTATTTATAATAAAATATAAGATAAGATAATAGTGATAATCATAAGAGAAGGTAGTAGTGTCCAGTTGTACAGTTTGAGAAGATTACATTCTCTCCGTCTCATATGGTGAAAGTCATGGTAATGTTGTGGCTTCTATGTCGACATATGAGATTGTTACTATCACATGGGCACTCAAGACCTTCAATATATGACCTAGAAATATCATTAGACACTTTGGTATAACTCAGTATTAATGTAATTACATTTAAAATACTTTCCTCACTAATTTCAAATTGTTGTTTATGTTTAGCACAAATGTTATTTTAGGAAACAACAAGAAACAATTATCTATTATTGATCTCATGACCATAATGTGAAGGTTATTATGACTATAAATATAAATCTAGTGAAGGTGTCATGTGACACCAATTTTTTTTTTACAAACAATGATGTTTCATAGCATATACATATGTATGGTGTATTCAAGATTATATCAAGCTACTACGACCTAAACATATTTACAATTATAAATTATATAAGTTTTTTAAAATATTCATTCATTACATATGTGTCTATGAGTGTGTTTTTTTTTTTAAATAACTGATTAAGTTTTAAATAATTTAGTTATAAATTTGGATTAGTGTGAATAAGGAGAAACATGACATGTACGAATTTTAGACCGTTAACTCATTCCTCAACAGGTAATAAGAAAACAGACACACAAACACATATCACCAGTAACTTGGTCAAAGGAGGGAAAAAAAATTATTTCACTTCATACTGATTTTTATTTGTTATATCCAAGTCCAACTTTGTTTGATTTTGATTGTGTGCTTAATTAACTAGTGCAAAACATAAGTTTTTGTATCAGATCATGTTAGACACAAAGTATCTAGTCTAGACCAATAGATGTCAGTTGTGTGGATGCACAAATGCAAACGTTATTTAAAATTTGTTTTGTCTAACAAACACAAATGTTGCATACATGCATTGTTTGATAAGTTTTTTTCTTGAATAGACATAAACGAGTATATTAAGTCAAATAAGTTTTTTGTTTGAATAGAAAATAAATATATTTCGTTTGATAAACACAAGCCTTAAGCATTTCATAATACACATCAAACTCTAATAAATGCTTATTTTATGCATGCATGATTATACGCTTCTTCATTCTTTCAAAAAGATCTCGTAACGAATTGTTAAGATCATGATCTCTGGAACAACATGCTGGAAGTTGCTTCATGAAAACAAATTTTACTTGAAAAGGCAAGATGTCAGTATTGCAGAGTCATTCAGTTGTGTCACGCCCTACGCTTTCTTGAAAGGTGAATAGAAGCTACCTGCCAAGGCCTATGAAGCTTTGACATGTTCCATAGCTGTTACCAAAGAAGTCACACACATTCAATGCTAAGTAAAGAGCATTTAATGCACCCCACAACTTCAAAGCATACTTAGACACAAGAAGAAGCAATAACAAAAGAATACCCTCACAATGATTACAAAGAATTTGCAACAACTTTTTTCTTCTCAAGTTCTATATAAAGAAGATATTTGTGAGGAAGGAAGGTTGACAAAAGTCTTGCAACAAAAATGAGCACACGATCTTAAGTTATCCTTAGTCGTTGTATTTGCGAGGAAGAACATTGTTCGTTTTCAAGAGCAACCTAAAAGAGTGAACCAATATTGTATCCTTTGTAAGACGTAATCTCTCTTTTAGTGAGCAATCTAGTTATCATTTACATCAATATCTTTGTAAACCATTTGAGTTTAGCTAATAGTAGTTGTGTTAAGGCAAAATTCCAAAACTAGGATTTTGATTAAGTGCTAAATATAGTTAAAGTATAAAACATGGTCATACTTCGCCTGGAAGACAATAACTTTATGAAAATAAAGATCATGTAAAGTGCAAGTGTTCTAACAGACAAACAATACAACATTGTGCTATCTTTTATTACATATGATAACGTGCATAAACACATCATATGATACACAATAGACTAAGTTAACCTCGTACTTTAATAAATATCTATATGCTTATTTTGTGTTGGAGGAAATGTTCGTCTTCCAAAAAGATTCATTAAAAGCATAAGTTAAAGTCACATCAAAAGATCTTTTGGAGTTTGAGATAAAAGTACTTCTTCTCTACAATTCCCAAGCAACAAGCATTAACAACTTTAGAAATGACACCTGCCTCACACGACTATGCACAAGTAGAAAAAAATCAAGGCAAGGCACTTTCCAAGGAAAGATAACTTGATCCAGTTATTGGGAAGATTGTGTAAAGAAGAAGATGACATTTAATGATGTACACATTACATTTAATGCATTTTAATCAAACAAGCTCATCAGACAAAAAATGTACACATAAAGAACTGGAATTAATTCAACGGGCATGATTCATTATAATCATCTTCCTCTAAACTTATATAAGGCATACCAAGGAGAAGAAGATAGGTAGAGACCATGTTGTATAGTTTTGAAACACTACTCAAACCTTTTGTGCCCAGCTAAAGATTCATAAAAGAACACTATTGGAGTTCAATAATCTAATATAGAGAGTTTTCAATTTTTACATACGTTTTTTGACAATTATCCTCTCTAACAAGCTTCAATGTAATAATTTGATCACCTTGCATACATTATTTTCATCTTAGTTAGGAGTGATTGTTTAACAAAGAATACTCAGATAAGCCAGGAGTGGCTTGTGTCAATAATACTCAAGGGGTTATCCCGGAGTGACTACAAGCTCAAATAATATCCAGTTGAGCCAGGAGTGACTGGTGTCAAGAATACAAAAAGGGGGTTAGTCAAGAGTGACTACGAGACTAAAGAATACTCAGTTGATTCAGGAATGAATGATGTCAAGAATACTCAAAGGGATTAGCCAAGAGTGGCTACATGCCTAAAGAATACCCGGGTGTACTTTGCAACATTAATATCTTAGTGGAACTCAATCCGTTGATTGAGAACTAAATGTAGTATGTTTGGTCAGACAAACCAATATAAAAATTACAATGTGTGTTCTCTCTTTCTCTATCTCTTTACTTTGCATATTATTGTTATTTGTACTAACAAAGAATATGACAGTCACTGCAATATTACATATAATCAAAATGTTTTATATAAGAAAATTGGAATTGTATGATACATTACATCATATCCATTGGCAGGCAATATTTGCAAAAAAATGCACAAAAGTTTTGTAAACACAATTTAACCTTTCATTCTTGTGTTCTTCATATTTTCATAGGTTGTGTTCCAAAGAATACTCAATCTTTGCCAAGAATGGCTACATTCCAAAAAATTCTCATTGTTTTAATCAGGAGCGATTATGTTCCAAAGAATACTCAATCTTAGATAGGAAGTATCACGTTCTAAAGAATACTCAATTTTAGCCAAGAGTGGTTATGTTCAAAAAGAATACTCAGTCTTAGCTAGGAGTGACTACATTCCAAAGAATACTCAGTGTCTTAACTAGAAGCGATTGTGTTTGAAAGAATACTTAGTGTTAGCTAGGAGTGGTTGCGTTCCAAAGAATACTTAGTCTTAGCCAAGAGTAGTTTCATTTCGAAGAATACTCAGTGGATTAACTAAGAGTGTCTATATTCAAAATAATACTCAAGGTTTTATCGAAGAATTGTCGCGTTCTAAATAATATTGAAGGTTTATCCAAGAATGGATGCATCCCAAATAATACTTAAGGTTTTAGTCAAGAGTGGTTGTGTGTCCAAATAATACTCGGACTGTTTTAGTAAGGAGTGACTGATGTCCAAACAATACTTACTTGTCACAATATTAGTCTACTTAGTATATCTCTATTATTTGATAAGGAATTGAACGTAGTCCGCTTCTTACATGTGAACCAATATAAAAAAACCTTGTGTAAATATCTTTGACCCCTTATCACTTTTTATTGCATGTTATTAATCTTCATCTAACTTAAGGAGATCTTCATGAAAAATAAGTTTTAAAAAACGTTTTTGACAGTGCATATGTTAAACTTAAAAGGTTTGTATGATGATCTTCATTAGATGAATACTCTTACGAAAACGTTTCTGACAGTGCATATGATAAACTAAAGTTTTACAAAGAAAGTTAAAAAAAAATGTATTGTCCTCTAGATGTCGCCCTTACATCTATCTCCTATATGTGCTCATCTAAATTGTACAGTCATAGTAGGTTACCATACAAACAACATATACAAGAATCAGTTATTGGAATAAATTTCTAACATAAGATAATGTATATAAAAGAAAACAATTTTATCTCGGGATACAATCAGATATGTATGCAGCCCCGGGATGAGAGCAAGACCGCCTTCATGACCGAACTCTCCAGTTATTGCTACAAGGTCGTGTCCTTTGGCCTTAAGAATGCTGGTGCCACCTACCAGAGGTTGATGGATAGAATTCTCGCCCCAATGATTGGGTATGCAGGTGTATGTGGATGACTTGAAGCTGAACCTAGAAAAATGTGTGTTTATGGTGCAAGCAGGGAAGTTCCTTGGGTTTTCGCTCACTGAACGGGGTATAGAAGTGAACCCGAACAAGTGCGCAACGATCATAGAAATGAGGAGCCCTGCTAGTGTAAAGGAGGTCCAACCGCTAATTGGACGCATGCCTGCCTTGTCTAGATTCTTTTCAACTGGTGGAGATAAGGGGTACCATTATTTTCAATGTTTGAACAAGAATAACCGTTTTATATGGACTCACGAGTGTGAATAGGCATTCATCAGATTGAAGGAGTACCCAACACCTGTTCTCTGTAAGCCGTTGTCAGGTACTCCCCTTCATCTTTACTTTGCAGTCATAGATCGAACAATCAGCTTGGTCATTGTGCAAGAGCAAGACAGGGTCCAGAAGCTTGCTACTTCGTGAGCAAGGTATTGCAAGGGCCAGAGGCGCGATATCGGGCTAGGTCGCCTTGGCGGTGGTATTCGCAGCTCGACGACTCTGCAACTACTTCCAGAGTTTTACTGTAATAGCGATGTATATGCTCATCCATAAGGTCCTTCAAAAGCCCGACATAACAGGTTGGATGGTTCGTTGGGTAGTTGAGTTGTCTGAGTTTGACATGCAGTATGAACCCCGAGGGCCTATCAAGGGTCAGGTATATGCTTATTTTGTGGCAGAGCTATCATCTGAGGGTACCCAGCCAGGTGGTAATGACTTCTAGTGGGTCCTTTCAGTGGATGGATCTTCTAACAAACAAGGAAGCGGTGTTGTGGTCATTCAAGAAGGGCCAAGTGGGTTGTTAATCGTGTAGGACCTGAGGTTTGCCTTCAAAGCCAACAACAATCAAGTTGAATACGAAGTCGTGATAGCTGGGATGTTGTTGGCTAAGGAGTTGGGTGCTCGAAGCTTGTTGGTGAAGAGTGACTCGCTGTTGGTTACTGGGCAGGTCACAAGTGAGTACCAGACTAAAGACCCTCAGTTGGCCTCATACCTCAGGTACATTGTGTTTCTGAAAGTAGCTTTCTCCACGTTCGAGCTGGTGCATGTCCCAAGCGAACATAATTCCCGAGAGGACTTGCTGTCTAAGCTGGAAAACTCAAGGAAGGGAGGTCGACAGAGGTCAGTCATTCAGGAGACCTTGAAGTCGCCTATGACTACTGCAGAGGGGATAACAGAGGTCAGCCACGTAGAAGTCTTGGGACTAAGCTCGGAACAAGGGAGGAGACATCGGTCGTTAACACAGGAGACCCTGAAGGTGCCCAGAATAACCACCTATGGCGTGATAGAAGAAGAGTTTATGGAGGTTCTGCAGGTCAACGTTGTGGAAACCTGGATGACACTGTATCAACACTACCTAACTCATGGTTTGCTCCCGATAGAGCCTACAGAGGCAAAGCCGATTAAGAGGAATGCGGGGAAGTACACCCTTATGGATGGAAAGTTGTTTCGTCATGGTTATACCCATCCCATCCTCACTTGTGTAAGTTGGGATTAGTGTACTCGCATCATGGCAGAGCTCCATGAAGGCATCTGTGGGAGTCATGTGGGAGGAAGAGCCCTCTCGTTAAAGGTCGTCTGAGTTAGGTACTATTGGCCAACTATGAAGGAGGATTGTATGAGACATGCACAACGATGCGAATAGTGTCAGAAGCATGCTGATTAGCATCATGCACCACCTAAGGAGTTGCAGTCAATATATAGCCCATGGCCTTTCCATACACGGGGAATAGACATCTTGGGTCCTTTTCCTTTGGCAATTCGCCAGATGAAATACATCGTGATAGCCATCGAGTACTTCACAAAGTGGATAGAGGCTGAGCTAGTCGCACATATAACTACCCACAAGGTGCAACACTTTGTGTGAAAAAAACATTGTTTGCCGTTTTGGGATCCCTAGACACTTGGTGTCCGATAATGGAACCCAGTTCGCAAGTCAGATGATAAATATATGCATATCTATGGGTCTAAGTTAAATTAATATACGTATAACTTTGTCAATTGAATACGATGCATGTTGGTTACATGATAGTTAATAGTTGTTGAGAATAAAAGAGGAGCGCCTAAAGATAAGGGTGCACATGTAAAACAAAATTTTAGCCTGTGGTTAACACCTAAAGATAATTGGTGCCCGCGACAGGTGATTTTTTTGTTAAGATAAAATATTAAATATTTTCACTTATGCTTTCAGTTGAGATTATATTTTCATGAACGAAAGTTGTTACGGAATAGTTATAAAAAAGGCTCGAGACCCCAGGTAAAGGTACATTGTTTCTAAGCTTGAAACTGAATACTTCTTAAATTCTAGTAAGCCCTTACTGACTTCATTGTCGGAGTGTAATCAACAGGTAGGATCTCTTCTGTTTCAACGGAATCGCGTTCCAGTGCAACAAGACGTAGAATAGATTCCAGAAGAGGCAGACCAAAGCTAGAGTTTGTCGCCAAGGTCAACCGACAAGAAAATCAACCGGCAAAAAAAATAACTTATAAGTTAAAAACTTCTAAAATAAATTATTTCAGATACTTGTTAAATATTTTTTTATTGATCAAACTATCTTATAAATTAATCAAACAAGCTAGTATATATTTTATTAAGCTTATCAAACACACTGTAATTGTATTTATTTTAAAGAATTTGAAAAAGAGAAACTAGCTAGTCAAATATGATCCAAAATATCACGATGAGGACTTTTCAAAAGTTTTTTGTATTGGTTAAATATTCAACTGATATAAAAATATTTATATAAATAAAAATAATATCATACAGGTTACCTTTTAAATAGATTTTTAAACAATTGACATTGAAAAATATTATAATTAATTTTTTAAAGTAGTTTTTTTTTGTTTCCATACGTTTATTTAAAGGTTATACGTATAATAAGGGGTAAATTTAGTGTAAGACAAAAAATGGAATAATTAAAGTGGCATAGTTGAAATATTAATAGATGTCATTCATGTTAGATATAATAATGGTAATAGGCAAATCCTAACTTTCTAAGGATATAAACATTTAAAAGAAAGAATTATTTGTCTTGGTTAAGTTGATATTTGTAATTGATTTTGGGTTTAAATCTTATCTCTAAGTAAAATAATAATATTATTGTTTAACGTGAATATTTTTATAAAAAAATAGGCTAACGATGACATTATTTATACGAATTATATTCACGATTTTTTTTTTATCAGCAAAGAATTAATAAAAATAGAAATGGGACACTTCAGGGGTGTCCCAACCCGTATACATCCAAAGGTGTTCTGAACAGGAAGAAAAATAACCTATTTAGATCACCCTGAACCAGCTAAGCATGCAGCCTAAAAACTATAAAGAGCAACATTACAGCAAACAAGATAGCACTTTTCAAAACAATAACAGTATAAGTGCCCCCAACCATGCCCAGCAGCATAACACACTCCAGAAGCGCCTCTCCATGGTTAAAACATGACTAACACCTACCTGAAATTCCAACAAACAAAAAACCAGCAGCATGGTGTAATCATGTCAAACACCGATCTGAATTTCCAACAAACACACAAAACCAGCAGCGTGACATGCCCTGCGTTGTGCTCAAAAACCTCTGCAACAAAAGCTGCTCCAAGTTGCACTAACCGATATAACAGAACCATTTCCTACATCTCCCCTGTTATGCCCAACAACTAGGATTCCATGATTCCGAAGCCCCAGCACAAAACCAATCCAGTCTGCACGTGCTTCCATAACCACCTGTACCTGCTGAGATCATGCCAGCTCCTTCACTTCCAACGAGGCGCTCACACAGCCTTTGTCACCAAAAAACCAAGCTTAAAGACAACTAAACCTGATGTACATCTTTGAAGAGGCGGATGCAGCAACAAGGGCCTCGAATTCGTACTTAAAGCCTTCAATATTTCAATGGTGTCCTCCACAGTAGGTTCAGGCACTTCCACCGGTTAGAAAAGTCTCTGCAGCGCTGGATTCTTCCTAATGTACTTCTGGTACTCAAAAGTATATGTAACTCCAATGCACTTAATCTCTCCTCTTAAAAGAGCTGTTTTCCATATATTAGCTGTATAAAAGAATCAGCTCCTATCAGAGTGTGAAGTTCATCAATGAAGAGGATTCATTCCCCATCATGTTCGTTCACTTCTTCAAACACCTCTACCAGCCTTGCATTTTCTCTGCATAGAAACATCACTACACTAATCCAGATTGAGTCGGTCCCCCTGAAATACGTGGCTCAATTCCATCATTGGAAAAACAGCTACTCCCATGGTATCACTTCAAAAAGGTGTTGACAGGTCTCCTCCTGTAATTGGCACAAGGGGCACATCTTTGAGATCATCGCTACCCCTCTCCGGCTCAGACTCACTCTTGTAGGAAGTCTTCCCATCAGAACCCTCCAGGCTGTCACTATCGCATTTGGAAAAGCCTTCACCCTCCACAAGAGTTTATATACATCTCCCTGGTTCCCTCTACCATGCTTCGCTAGACAGTCATAGGCAGAGCTCACTGAAAACAACCCCGGTTCCTCCTTTCCCCATATCTGAGTATCCTGGACATTTTCTCTCAAACTGGCTCCTGATAGAAGCATATTAAGGTCCCTCTCCAGAGAAGATTCCCATTCAAATCTTCCTCTCCTCCACCTCAAGTCCCACCTCCACTCCGTTCCATCCCATTCACCCATCTCGCCAACTGTGTTACCTTGGTTTAAAGATAAAGAATATAGGCGTGGGAACATAGATTTGAGATCCGCACTTCCGATCCACACATCCTCCCAGAACTTTGCTTTATCGCCACGGCCTATTTTCCAGCCTAACTCTTCCTGGAACCACCCTTGACCTCCTCCCTCCTTACACATCTTTGAGAGGTCTCTCCACCAGCACGATTGGTATTTGACAGGTGTAGGGCTGCTTTCCATTGCCAAATCGTATTTGGAGTCCAACAACTTCTTCCATCTTCCATTTTCTTCCGAGAGACACCGCCATCTCCATTTCTGTAAGAGAGCTTTATTAAACAATAGAATGTCCCTACACCCCAGCCCTCCCTCCTCTTTTGGTTTGCATACATCTTTCCAGCTAACCCAAGCAAATGGCTTAGATATTTTCCCCCAACCCCACAAGAATCTTGTTTGAATACTAATAATCCTTTTACACACCGATGTCGGTACTCTAAACAAGGAAAAATAATACAGAGGTATAGCGGTTAGCACAGAATTGATTAAGCATATCCTCCCTGCCATTGAAAGAAACCTCCCCTTCCAAACACTGAGCTTTGCTTTCAGCTTGGTTATAACTGGATCCCATAATTGTTTCTTTCTTGGATTCCCTCCCACCTCCAGTCCAAGATATTTGAAAGGCACCTCCATCTGATTACAATTCAGCGTCTTAGTGAAACATCCTATAGTGCCGCTTTGTACATTGATCCCTGCTAACTTTGATTTATGGAAATTGATCTTCAGTCCTGATGCTAACTCAAAGCCCCTCAGGATGGCCTTCAAAGTTAACACATTCCCAAATGTATCCTCACATAGAAAAAGAGTATCGTCTGCAAACTGTAAGATACTCATCTCCACTTCATGCCTTCCTATCTTCAGGCCCGTCAACATATTAACCTTCAAAGCTTGTCTTACTAGCCCAGCAAGTCCTTCAGCAACCACAATAAACAGGAAAGGTGCTAGGGGGTCGCCCTGATGCAACCCTCTAGAGGGTTTAAACTCCTCCGTAGGACACCCATTAACTAAAACTGACACAGTAGCTGATTCCAGACAACCTTTGATCCACAAAATCCATACAGAATGGAAACCCAGTTTGTGTAACATATCATACAGGAAGTCCCATCGAACCGAGTCATAGGCCTTCTCAAAGTCCACTTTTAAGCAGATACCACTTCTCCCCTTTTTCCTAAGATCCTCCACCACTTCATTTGCCATAAGGACACTATCCAAGATTCCTCTCCCCTTTAGGAAAGCTGATTGGCTTTCATCTATGATTGCTGGCAATACCTTCTTCATTCTCCCAGCCAACACCTTTGTAATGATTTTGTAAAAAACGCCAACCAAAGAAATGGGTCTATACTGCTCCAGCTTAATAGGGTCCCTCACCTTCGGGATAAGCGCAATAAAGGAAGTGTTACAGCCCTTCGGGATGACTCCAGTCACATGAAACAACGCCATTGCTTCCATTAACTCTGCTTTAACAAAGTCCCAGCTTTTCCGAATAAAATTGAAGTTGAACCCATCCGGGCCAGGGCTCTTAGACCCTTCACACTGCCACACAGCATCCTTAACCTCTTTTTCTGTGAAACCAGCCACAAGCCCCTCATTAATTCTCACGGATAGAGTCTTAAACTCTACCTCATCCAACCTCACCCCTAGATCTTTCGTTGCCTTGAACCTAGCTTCGAACAGTTTTTTCGCCTCTAACCGAACAGTACCTGGTTCTTCACACCACATATCCCCCACCTGAACACCCTTCACTTCATTCCTGAGTCTTCTCCACCTCAGAGATGAGTGAAAGAACCTAGTACAAGAATCACCACTCTTGAACCAACTTGCTCTAGCCTTTTGGCACATAAGAGAGTCAATTTTTTTGTCATTTTCTGCCAATCGACTTGTCAACGCCATTCTATTTAGCCTCTCGCTTTCCTCCAGTCCCCCTGTACAGTCTCTGTTGTCTAGCTCCTCCATCTCCTGTAGCATCCTTCTCTTTGCAGAATGGAGGTTACCAAACACCTCTTTGTTCCACACTTTCAGCTCTGACTTTAGGAATTTCAATTTCTCCTTAAAACTAATAATTCCGTTCCCTTGGACTGGGAATGATTCCCATTTATCCTTAACCCAGATGTTAAAACCCCTCTCCAAGAACCAAGCGTCAATCGATCTAAAGGGTTTAGGACCCCAATCCTTCTCCACAGATTTAATCACCAGGGCACAATGATCAGAAACTTCCCTTCGAAGGACATACTGTTTGCATTTGGGCCACTTCAACAGCCAATCTTCCGTGGCTAGCCCTCTATCAATTCTACTTTTAGCTGTTCCATCCGGTCTGAACCACGTATAATTCTTGCCAACCAAGGGTAAATCTAGCAAAGCCATGTGATCAATGAAGCTATTAAAACCAGATATCTCTCCTACCTGATCATTTCTGCCCCTGACTCCTTTCCTCTCAGATCACCGCATTGAAGTCACCACAACAACACCAGATTGATTCCTGTGACACCGTTTTAACATTAGAGAGCTCCTCCCACAGAGACTTCTTTGCATTCAGAGCACAAGGAGAGTAAACGTTGGCCACGGCACACCTAACGGACGATTTAACATGTTGACCAACAACCACAATAAAACCTTTCCCCAGCACGTGGTAGTCATAACTAAAACCATCTTTGTGCCACATGGACAAGAGGCTTCCACTCCCCTCCTCCCCTTTATTATGTACCCAGCCTACGTTGTTATCACCCCACAAGGCAAAGCATCTAGCATCCGAGATGTCCTTAGCCTTTGTTTCTTGTATGCAAACAAAGTCCACCTCCTCCCTTCCTATTAAGTGCCTCATGTACCTAGACTTGGTACCACCCCCCAGACCTCTTATATTGAAGTTGACAATAATCATAAAAAACCTCTCTTCTTCCCTTCCTCTTCACAGCTCATGGTCTTCAAATCCCTTTCCTCCAGTCTTGAGAACTCCTGAATGACCTCCTATTCGTCCTTGCAGCACCTTATCCCAACTTTCCTACTAATCTCCCACAGCTTAATAGGTTCCTCTGATAAGACAGACTCTCGCAGCCTAAGATTACAGTTATCAATATCTCCGTCTGAGAGAGAGACTGTAGGCATACCTTGTCTGGAGAGAAAGGATTGAGCATTCTGCGAGCGTTTGTTTCTGATTCTAACAGATCGCCTTGGATGAGACTTGGGGCCTTCCAGATCAACAAGGCCTTTAATTTTCCGCCGACGCTGTGTGGTTGTGACTCCCCTTTCCTCATGCCTATCACCTTCTCCTCCCCCCGACAGCGTCCCTCCTCTGTTGCGGTGAGTTCCAAACCCAAGAACAGCGTTCTGGTTTTCGGAAGGGATGTTGCCAGCATGTGTCCCATCGTGCTCCATCGGTGTCGTCTTCTTCGCACTCTCCATCTCCAGATATATGTTACTGCTACCTTCCTTCTCAATGTTCATATTGTTCTCCTGTTCTTGAAAGGCATATGTTCCTTCCCCTCGTGCTCCCCCCTGACTTCCTCCAGTTCGGACTCTCATTTCCATCTCGGATCCAGGGTCCGACAGTGCATTACAAGGCCTTGACCCGGAATAGCCCACTCCCTTACCCGTTTGCAGCACATCTTCTTGGGCTTCCTTTCTACCCTGGCCCAATCCTGGCACGAATACGACTTGGTTATACCTGCTTTCAACGTCCACCACTAATCTGGCCAGCTCAGCATGTGCAGAAGAGCTATTCAAAGAACGCTTGCCGACCTTGATATAGGCGTTGCCAAAGTCAGGTTCCTCAGCTAGCTTTTGTCGTTGACTTTCCTTAACAGAGAAAAGATTACCACCTTTTTCCTGACACGAACTGAACCCTGTAGAGCGCTCTCCTAGACTTTCATTCGAACGTTGCGCCTGGCCTTCGTCCTCTTCTCCACCTCCGACCACCTTCCCCTTCATCTGACTCCGTTTCATAGTCCTTCCAACTTCCCCCTCCTCGTAGCTTTTCACCGAGAAAGCCGATTCCTCCACATAGGTTTCGGTTGAGGTGATACTGTCTGAAGAGTCATAGATACGATGCGAGTCTTTGCACTGGCCTGCTAAACCCACTGGATATTCCTCCTCGATTAAGACATTTAAGTTTTGATCATTGATCCTGAACTTCCTTGCCACCCTTAAGAGTCGATTATTCTCGATTCTCACCTTCAAACGTGCGAACTCTAGATTTTCCCACATCAACGTGGCATCATCAATATCAATCAGCGTAGCTATGTCTCCAACTATTCTAGCAAAGCTCTCTCTGTTCCATAACGTTATTGGAAGACCAATACACCTTACCCAGACCACTCTATGACTCACTGTAAACGATGGTGACCACGGCTGCATCTTGACAAAAACACTATTAAACCATTCTTTGTTAAGGTTTATAATCTCCTCCATCTTTTCTCCACCTCTTGATGTTAAAAGAGCAAGGTTATCCCCCATCGCTCTTACTCTGACCATGCTCAGGCCTCCTCTAACGAATTCTTCTCCTAACTGTTCAAAATCCAAATCAGTATTGAAACGCCCTACCACACTTCCTTCCATCCACGGCAAAGCCTGTTGCTTTATGGAAAAGACTGGTCCCTTCCATGCCCACCTTTCCTGGTGTCTAACTGCATCAGCATAAGATTTCTTCTCCCCCTTCTCCACCCAGACCTCCTTCCCTTTGTGTGACTTATTTACCCCCGTTTCAACCCGCTCCAGCACCCCATGCTCTAGCCTCCCCGTCCCCACTGAGCTTTTGTTCCTTCCTTCCTCCCTTGACACATCCACACGGTGGTACCTCGGTATGTTCACAAAGAGCTTCGTACTCCCAATGTAGATTTGGTCAAGTTCCCTCTCTAGTTTTCCCACGTTCTTCACATCAAACAGCCTCACAAACCCAAATCTTTTGCCCCTTTTATTAAGCCTTCGAGAAATAAAAACATCTTGCACCCTTGCCCACCTTTGAAAGATTTTGAGCATGTCTTTCTCTCCAAACCCATTGGGAAAGTTTGAAAAGAAAAAGGTTGTAGATTTACTAGCCTTGCTAGGTTGGAGGTTTGATTTCCTTTGAGGTCTCTGCTCGCCCTGCCCATCAAAAGAAAACACCTTGCTGTTCCGATCCACTCCCCACGCTCCACTACTTCCCGCTCCCTCCATCTTTCTCTTCAAACTCTGCATAAGCTGGATAAATTATGCGATACGATGATGGTGAGAGTGGCAATGAAATAGAGCGACGACGTTGTTAGTGTTTTCCATGTGGTTTTTTTCATGAATTATGAATTATATTCACGATACTCTACTGTATACGTACTGGTAGTCTTTAAGCCATTATTATTCATCTGGTCCCTAATCTGTTAGGTAGGTACCGTTGAGTTTTTTTTTTTATAGTGAGGCTAACTAAAAATACGGCGTTATTTTTATGTGCATTATTATTTTGATCAAGACAACATGGTTGGGTTTGAGTAACATTTATTTTTATTTTAAAAGCAAAATTGAAGGAAACAAATATTACTTTGTTAAACTATTTTGTTTTCAATTTTGTCTAAGAAATTAATTTTTATTCGACATTACTAAATATTGTAAGTACATGGTACAACAAATAAGTATGGATATTATTATTCTTAAGGAAAAACTGAAATAAATCAAATCGAGTTATTGAAAAAGTGTTAGGAAATGCTGGCCAAGCAATAAAGAAGTTGCAAAAAGGAACTTTACTAGGTAGATAGAAAATCCACTATACAGACTTTATCTTATTATAAATTCAATCGAAAAAAATAATTTCTATATATGGAATTAGAAGTATAATAAAAGAGATGGGATAACCTAAACATAAATACCATTAATCACTATTATTATTAATAAAAAAATTCACAATTTTAAAAATACTCTAAATTTTGAAGTACTTTTATTTTAAATTGTTTCAAATTTAAAAATACTACATTTGGATAAATCAATTCAAATTCATTGAGTTTTAATTTTCTTATTTTGGGTTTCAATTATCATCCAATATAAAAATTTATTTCAATATTAAATAATATTTAATAATTTAAAAATATTAGTTTGGAAATAGTTTTTAATTGATATTATTTGAGTTATTTTTAGGCATAACAAATAAACCGTTTTCATGGAAATTGTCTAAATTTGTCTCTATTTTGATGGAGACGGTCATATTAGAGCATCTATATAAATGAGTTGAAAATACTAGAAAAAAACAACTAAAACTAAAAAAAAATAAAAAAATCAACTCTGTACATACTTTTAATGAAAAAGCTAGAGTATATGTGAAGTATTTACCCATTTAAGGAAACCATACAACCTATCATCTCTTAGAGCGTTATTTTCCTAAAAAACACCTACTATAATTAGCTACTTCGAATGATTTGTGTACTAGTTATAACCAATTTTTTATTAGTAGAACCCTTTAAGAGTTCTTAAAGGAGAATTATATGTAGTCCAGAGTTGAGGGTAAACCAATACAAATGTGTTGTCTTATTTTCTATCATTAAACACTTTCCCATCAACAAATGTCAATGAGGTGCCAAGAAGGAGGATAGTCTTACTAAAAAGAGAGGAGTATGCAACTGAACAAGCCAGCTACAACAATATACATAACTTCAAGAAGCTGAAAATATTGGTCAACCACTGACTGCAGAAGAACGAGAGGAAGCTAAAATCCTCTGCCACAAACAGTGAGGAGTTTGTTAAAAGCATTTTTTAAGAAATGAGGACACTTAAAAGAAGCTACATATTCCAAGCAAGAGATGATTGAATTGTTATCTAAACATTAAATAGTTGTATAAGTTGTAATTAGCTTAACTATATATGATTGTGTGTAATATAATAACATATTATCTTAAATGCTTGATAAGTCACAAGTTGTTGAACTAACATGTTTCAAAAGGTAATAGAAACTCCAAAGTGAAACACATTGCAGAAGTTCACTCAAGAATCTGAGTCATTGCATCAATTGAGCACTTACCTAGAAAGCTGAGAGAGCCACAAAGCAAGAAGGGAAAACAAGCAAGTTACTTCAAAATCTTAAACTAGTTTTGTGTTGATTTTTAAGCTCAAAAGTTAGCACATAGCATGGATTACAAAATATTCGCTTTTTTTGTTTCTAAAACGTAAAAGCTAGAAACAGATCAATATGATAGACTCATTAAAAATGATTAACTCATACCCTAATCTTAAGCAGATCATACCTTGAAGTGCAAGGAAGAGAGTATGAGGAGTAGAAAAAGTAAATAATTGGTTGAAAAAAAAAAGAACAACAAATGTTATTAAGTAGAAAAGATAGACATAAAGGTCTAAGTGAGAAAGTTGATACATCTACCTTGCTCAAAAAAACACAGATACTAATCCATTACAAGAAAATTATTAAATAAAAATCAATTTTAGAGACAAAAAATAATGAGTTGCTATAATGACTAAATTAGAGACCATTTTAACTTTTTTTTAAATTAGTTTCTATTATTGTTAAATAATTTCTAAATTGGTATCCAATTAGCGACCAAAGTTTTTGCTGCCAAATTTAGAATATAAATAATTGGTATCTAATATTTCCTTTAATGTACATGCTCTCAATTTTCATCTCAATTTTCATCAAGAGACTAATTAAGTTGTGGTGTTAGTTTGTTAGGAAGGTCTATTTTTTGGTTAAGGTTTGTAGGTTTATTGATAAGTTCTAAGGAGAAAGGTGGGATTTAATATGTTTTTTCTGTGTATAAGGGTTGAATATTCTTACTGGTTCATATTTAAACTTAAAAGAAGTCTCATTATAGAAGAGGAGACATGTCCTGATCATTTATTATTTGGGAGAATCATTAATTTTAAGATTGAAATTTCCATTTTACGTGATTATTAGAAATCATTTTAATTTATAGTTCGTACCCAAAAAAGCCTGTAGGCAACGCATACGACGATACCTAACAAGTATGAAGCTTGAACCATACAGCACAAAAAGAGGAGCAAGAGCTGGAGACGAAAGACAAAGGCTGAAAAATGTGAAACTTGTACAGAGCTTGGTGGTTGGGGGAAACTAATAATGGAGTTCAATAAATAATGAGAAATGTTACTTGAGGTAGGTACTTGCTAGTACTAAATTTTAATCTTGACGGCTAGGATATAGGGATGAGAAAATTAACAAATGTTGAGCTTTGGGACTCTAGATTAACATATCAATAAATACATGATAATGTGAAGCAACTTATATGTTTCATTACTAACACTACAAGAAAATCATGAAATAGAAATCAATTCGTAAAAACTAAAATAATTAGTTACAATAATAACTAAATTAGAGACCATTTTAGAAACTAAAAAAAAAATTATTTCTAAATTAGTTTATATTATTTTTTATTATTGTAAAATAGTTTCTAAATTGGTATCTAATTAGCAACCAAGGTTTTTGCTACCAAATTTAGAAACTAAATAATTGGTAGTTAAAACCTTAGTTGTTAATTATATATCAATTTAAAAACTATTTAACAATAATAAAAATTAATTTGGAAACCATTTTTTTTTTAAGTTTCTAAAATGGTCTCTATTTTAGTTTTTATTGTAACTAATTATTTTGGTATCTAAAAATTGGTTTCTATTTCATGATTTTCTTGTAGTGTAAATATTTCAAGATTATTTACTAAAATCTTGTTTAAAGAGTTCTAAACCTTCTAAATATGGTAGAACGTAGCCAACCTCTATCATATGTATATATGATATAGATTGTTTAATCTTTTAGTTATTATTCTTCCTCTTAGGTTTACCTTTTACTTGTTATGTTTGTAAGTTTATCTGTAATCATACTGTTATCATTCTTTGTTTGTGTGATAGATGCAAAGGCAGTGAATATGTCTATAAAAAAGATTTTGATAAAAATAATATTCAGTCTCTAATCAATTACTGTGGTGTATATCCAAATTGATTTTATGATCGATAATTATATATTGAAATGAAATCGATTTCGTTGTTGGTTTAACTACCTGAGAGCTAATGCTGCGTTAGGGTTATATCACCACACACAACTCCTGCTAAATGTGTTTCAATTTCAGCACGTCAAAAGAATTGAAAATTCAAGAATGGGACAAGTCTACACAGATTTAACTACCCATGGTTTGCGCATATTCTGTTGTGATAAAAAATTATGTAACTCTATGTTTAATTAAATATAATTATGTTATTTTCCTTAACGATTTTTTCCTACGTTTTTTACGTCTGAGTTGGGGCAAGAAATGGAAGTGCAACTGCTGCAATGCTGCACATGATCATGAAATACAAGATTCGATGATTAGAAGTTCATAATCATAATTACTCGTTTCGAATATTAATATTCACTTATTTTCTTTAAATAATGTTCCACGCAAATTTTTCTTAGGGAACTAATCTGAGACCTGAATGGCATTAATTAATCAGTAGTTGATCAAATGGCAAAGTTGAGATGAAAGGCTGAAGCGTATGAAGTAAATGTGTAGTTGAACATTCATAGAGCATAATATAAAAGAGGTACAGTAGAAGCAGTAGTGGCAAACTCATGAGTAGAAAAGAAGGTAAAAACACACACTGAAAATAAAGATGTAGTCATAAGCTAATATAGTTCTGTGACAGTGAAACACGAAAGAAATACTGGCATGTCTATGGAAGTTTTGAAGGTGTTTAAGGGCTAGAGGTAGAAGGTGGTGGGGAGAAGAAGGAGGAGAAGGGGAGGGTTGGCATTGATGGCAGGTTTGGCAATGAAGCTGCAAGAGGAGGGAGATTGAGTGTTGGAAGTGATGGAAAAGTTGGCATGGTAGGGATGGTGGGCAAAGGAGGAACATTTCCCTGAGGCAGTGTTGGGTTTGAAGGCAAAGGTGGAAGTGCTGTTGGGTTAGGCAGAGTGGTGGGAGTGCCAGGCAAATTAGGCACTGTGGTTGTTTGCAAAAGGTGGCGAGATGCTAGGCTCAGACTCATGCTTGAGAAGCTCACAATCACAAGAAAGAAAGGTGTGATGAAGGATTTGGCTGAGGCCATGGTTTATGAGTTGAGAAGAGTTGGTAGTGTCTTTTGAGAGGGTATTTGTTTTGAGATTGTATGAGTTTTGAGGGTACTGCTTGGTCTTATATAGAGCAAGAGAGGTTAAGTTCTATAATTAGTTAGTGTGAAAAAGGTGCTATGGTTTGGACAACCACCAGAGCTATAAGTATTTTATGTGGTGACCAACTCTTTCTGTTTTGTATGTTACAAAGTAAAAAGGGATAAAATAATTGTGCTTATTTATTTATGGATTTGGTAGCTCTGGGAAGAATTTGAGTTGGAGGTGAGGGAATATATGAGGGTTGGTTATCTAATTTGAGTTAACTCTTGCCATTATATGTCTTCCTTTAATGCACTATTGATTAAAATGGTTAAGTTTGTATACTATTTTATACCTTGGTTGTTTTGCTCAACAATAATGTTTACCAATATATTGAAGCATTAATGTGTAGATGAAATAATAGAAGCACTTTACTTAATTTGTCATTAATTGGCATAGCTATTATATATGTTATGTACATTTTTATATGCATATTCAGAGATGCATAAACTCATCAATAAATACTTATAAAAAAATAAAATATTCAAATTTATCTCATAAATTAAAATTAACTTTGATCTTTTGTTTGAATAAATGAAAAGTAGAAAGAAATGAGATAGACAAGAATATAAATAGAAATGGAAAAGATAAATGGACACCCTTCAAAATACAGACATCCAACACCTTTAAAAGATATTTTCTCGGTTAACTTTTTCTTTTATTAAATATTAAATAGTAAAGTATAAGCTATGTAATTAATAATCTTTTAGGTTTTCTTTATTATTTAAAAATAGGCAAATTTTTGGAGTGTTCGGATTTTATCATAATATGATAAGTAAAAGGAAAGAAAAATTGAGTTTTCACTCAATTCATTTGGTCAGATAAAAGAAGTAGATTTTTCTTCTTCTTGAAATTACATTTATTATATGCTTATATAGATTCTGACGTAGAAAATTATTCTAGTTTTACTTTGGTTACTGAATGACGCAAATTTTATTTTATGATGTCAAAATTTACATACGGAAAAGTTACATGGCGCTAAAAGTTACATATACGGATTTTGATCCGAATTTCTGAAAAATAATTACTTTCCGGCGATTCTTTTGAAACTCTCTTTACTCCCGGCGATTTGAAAACTCTCGTTATTCCTGACGGTTTTCAAACCCCCGTTATTCTTGGCGGTTTTAAAACCACCATTATTTTTTTGTAGTTTTCAAATCTCTGTTATTTCTAGTGGTTTCCAAACTCCCATTATTCCTGGTAGTTTTCAAACTCCCATTACTTTTAGGAGGTGCATATATAAAAAAATAGGTGACAAATAATAACAATGTTAAACCAAAATAATCCTATGATTTTCTCAAACCTACGTTCTTATAGCTAACAATTTTATAATTATAACACAACATATTACTTATTGAGTTAAACTCATTATATGACAGGTCCTACTATGATAAAATAATACAGTTATGTTCAAATATAGCCTTTCACTTTTTTTTTATCTTAATTAACAATTTTTTTCCTTGTAAAAAAATAATAATCCTTTGTTGTAATTATAATATTAATACGGGTTTGTTTATTAAGTCTTTATCATGCTAAGTATCAATATATACAATAATACAATAATTTTAAAACTATATTGATTTTTTTCACATTCATACATTCACTACTTATTAGTTTACCAAGAGCTTGTATGCATGACTTAATATTATCTTACCCTATAGGACAATGTACATATTATTTTCTCTATGTATAGAACGTAAATATATAGGACTACAATTTATTTTTGGGAGGAAATTTGTATGGGAAGGAAAAAGTCAACATTTAATACTCATTATTTTATCTCGTGCTGTTCATGACAAAATAAAATTCTCACAACATTGTTTTTAAAGTGTACTGTGAGGTATTTCCATAATAAATAATAGTTTTTACAATAAGATGCTTTTGGAGTGATTGATGAATTTAGATAATGCATGAGACTACAAACTTGAATTTCACTCACAAGGAATCAACATTTGTTTACCAGGAGGCATGTTTGGTGCTAGTTTCAAGGAGTATCTTTGCTGAATGTATTCTTGACAAAAAAAAGTTGCTTTAATACTGACTAAATGATTTGAAATTCTAACAGGTTCTGAATCACTAGACATGCACTGGTCACCTCAATTAAATGATATTTTCTCCACTTCATAAGTTTCCACACAAATTCATATATCAATTAAATTTAAATATAAATACAAAACATAATGAAACAAAGTGCACCATACTAAAACCTATGAAATCTCAAAAAGTCTAATATAATGATATTGATGGTTTTATGTAGCAGCTAATATAATTCCAATAAATATGTGACTAACTAAAAGTTAGAAATTCACACTCGTAAGAATAACCATCTTTATTTGGACTCACTAGAAATAGACAAATGAAGGAACACAATACAATGCACATCAATTACAAGCCTAAAATAAAGGACCTATTTTACTTTTTTAAGCCAAGCAAAACCAAAAGTATTCCAAGATAATCCAAATTGTAAGACACCTCAAATAGTTGGAGCCTTTTAAGAGTCCATGGAGGAAACCTGTCCAAAATTCACTCAACTTCTTCTGGCTACAACCTTGTGGTGACTGAATGCGTCAAAGGAGAACTTCCCATGGTACTTGCCAAATTCACATTCACCAATTCTTCCAAATGGCAGGGTATCCGCTATGTTTTGCATAAAAATACATTTTTCAATTACAATCAACCAATACACAGGTTTATGATTATCAACATTGAAATATAGGATAATGTAACCAGACATGATTTATCTTATCAAAAAATCAAGTTTTATTCATTCTAGTTCCTCACAAGCATGTGTCCATTTAGTACAACAACAATTCTTATAATAAACTTTCATATTGTTATAGAATTTGGCCTAACCAAAACCTAATTTGCTCAGTTAAAGCTTGATGCACGGCTGCAACGGCCTCTCAAATACTCCTCCAATGTCAAACCTTGCTCAACACTGCACATGGAGACCGAATCATCCACCCAGTGCAATATTTATGTGACTGTAGATTATTACTAGGTGGACAGGCTTCATCATCAACTGTTTATGCTGCATCCAAAGCGTTATTCACTTCTAACCTTGCCCACTTCATTGTTTCAGTGTCACCTTGAAGGAGCTTTAAGATTTGTGGTCCAATATAATCAATACATCACATTTTCAACAAAGGAAAATAAGAAGATAAAGTTAAGGCGTGCACTATGAAGATATGTACCACAGGATTTAGGATAAGCAAAAACGCAAAAAATTCACTACATATGCAACAAATGAGTCTATTATTATATTGGATATGACGTAGAGCCCACAATATGCAATAAAGTGAAAAGTGGACCACTTACCAGGTTCATTTGAGGCCTAGCCCTTGGAGCACATTTGATACAGAGTATGGCTGCCAAGACCATCTTTTCCATCTCCTCATGATCATAGTTATCACCCAAACTAGGATCTAACATTTGTAACACCTTTCCAATATATAGAACTAGCACGTTGACCCGTGCAACGCACGTAAATTTTTCTAATATTTTATATTTAAATATTAATATTAAAAATAATAATTTTATTTAAATATATATAAATTATTAAGTTTATGAAATGAAATTAAATATACTGCAATAGTATAAGTTTATATATTTTTAATATATTAATAAATTTAATATAACATAACATAAATAATTAAAAATTCATAAATATATTTTTTCATAATAAATACATTATTATATAAACAATTATCTAATACTATGTATCCATTATGTATTTATGGTGAAAATGAAGTCCTCTTCACCAATTTCATGCTATCTTCATGCTCTAATTTAATCTGCACAAAAAACTTTTCAAAAAATTATTGCAATTAAAAAATAGAATTCAGTAGATTATACCAAGTACAATTATTACAAAAAACTATCAGTAAATGTGTGTTTCTTTCCGAAACAGATTAGGCAAAATCATATTAAATTATGAATTCACCTTTTATGATATAAATTAAATTAAAATGTAATGTAATATAATACAAATAAAACATAATGAAATATAAATACAATGAAATACTATTATATAAATAACTAAAGATCTTAAAAACCATACAACAATAATAAACATATATACATCATCAGGTTTCTAGATAAAAAAAAAGCAACAATTAATACTTGAATGGCTAATTAATAATAAACAATATACAAAGAATAAAACGAATATAAACATTCTCTAGTATTAACACAAAATATATTAAATAAAAAATATGATCAAAGATTTTTATGACTTTAATATACTGGCAATTGTTGTAGCGTTAAACATATGTAATAATGCCAACCTATTATAAATATACCAGATAATGAAACAAAATTGTAATAATTTATGTATTCACATTGCAAGAAATGCATGAACAAATAGAATATGAATACTACTAAACAAAAACATATAGTGAACATAAAGAGTACCTAACTGTTGACCCGTGCAACGCACGAAATTTTTTACAACATTTTATTATATATAAATATTAATATTATAATTAAAAAAATATTATTCCTTTACATAAGAAAATTGTAAAATTAAGCAAATGAAAATAAAATGTTAAAAAATTTAACTTATCTTATTATAAATTTGTAATATATATTAGTAGCTATGAAGCTCAGAAACTTCATTTAAAAGGGGTGTCGGTGTCTGATATTCGTATCGGACACTGACACTCGTATGACACTTGTAAGTCACGTATATGTGAAGTGTCCAATTCAAAAAGTATTTGTTAGATTTCTGACAATTCTAGTACGATTTTAACACAATTTTAAAAAGGAAAAATACATTATTTTTCTAAAAATACAAACTTTATTGTATAAATTGTTATTATAATTATAAAAATAAAAACAAATCCTTGTGAACCGGTCATGAAAAACATCTTTCTGCTCCCAAAAATAATCTGAAACATACTTATGCACATAAATCTTTATTGTCAATTTATATAATTCATAATTATATAATATATAGATCTGTGTCCCCGTGTCAATGTCTATGCAACATAGATTAGTAGTTCACAAATTAATTATAAATAAAAAGGAATGAATAAATTTTTGTCATAACAAATACATTACAAAAGAAAAAAATAATTTGAACAAATTTACATTATAAATAATTATCTAATATTATGTTCCCATAAAATATTTATGAAGAAAATGAAGTACTATTCACCAACTTCATGCTAAGTTAATATGCAAAAATCTCTCAGAATAATTATTGCAATTAAAAAATTAATTAATTATATTATACCAAGTACAGTTATAGTAAAAGTAATAAAAATATGTGTTTCTTCCAGAAACATATTGTACTCGAAAATCATATTAAATTATGAAGTCACATTTTGTCATATAAATTAATACTTGTGCACATAAATCTTTATTGTCAATTTATATAATTCATAATTATATAATATATAGATCTATGTCCCCGTGTCAGTGTCTATGCTACAAGATTAGTAGTCCACAAATTAATTATAATTAAAAATGAATGAATAAATTTTTGTCATAACAAATACATTACAATAGAAAAAAATAATTTGAACAAATTTACATTATAAATAATTATCTAATATTATGTTCCTATAAAATATTTACGAAGAAAATGAAGTACTGCTCACCAACTTCATGCTAAGTTAATATGCAAAAATCTCTCAGAATAATTATTGCAATTAAAAAATTAATTAATTATATTATACCAAGTACAGTTATAGTAAAAGTAATAAAAAATGTGTGTTTCTTCCATAAACATATTGTAGTCGAAAATCATATTAACTTATAAAGTCACATTTTGTCATATAAATTAATACTTGTGCACATAAATCTTTATTGTCAATTTATATAATTCATAATTATATAATATATAGATCTGTGTCCCCGTGTCAGTGTCTATGCTACATAGATTAGTAGTCCACAAATTAATTATAAATAAAAGGGAATGAATAAATTTTTGTCATAACAAATACATTACAATAGAAAAAAATAATTTGAACAAATTTACATTATATAAATAATTATCTAATATTATGTTCCCATAAGATATATACGAAGAAATTGAAGTACTGTTCACCAACTTCATGCTACGTTAATATGCAAAAATCTCTCTTCCAGAAACATATCGTAGGCGAAAATAATATTAAATTATCAAGTCACATTTTGTCATATAAATTAATACTTGTGCACATAAATCTTTATTGTCAATTTATATAATTCATAATTATATAATATATAGAACCGTGTCACCGTGTCAGTGTCTATGCTACATATATTAGTAGTCCACAAATTAATTATAAATAAAAATGAATGAATAAATTTTTGTCATAAAAAATACATTACAATAGAAAAAAATAATTAGAACAAATTTACATTATATAAATAATTATCTAATATTATGTTCCCATAAGATATTTATATATTTACGAAGAAATTGAAGTACTGTTCACCAACTTCATGCTACGTTAATATGCAAAAATCTCTCAGAATAATTATTGCAATTAAAAAAATTATCTCATTATATTATACCAAGTACAGTTATATTAAAAGTAATAAAAAATGTGTGTTTCTTCCAGAAACATATTGTATGCGAAAATCATATTAAATTATGAAGTCACATTTTGTCATATAAATTAATAATTGTGCACATAAATCTTTATTTTCAATTTATATAATTCATAATTATATAATATACAGATTCGTGTCCCCATGTCTCTGTGTCCCCTGTCCCCGTGTCCCTGTGTCCCCTGTCCCCGTGTCTCCGTGACCTGTGTTCCCGTGTCCCTGTGTAAGTGTCTATGCTACACAGATTAGTAGTTCACAAATTAATTATAAATAAAAATGAATGAACAAATTTTTGTCATAACAAATACATTACAATAGAAAAAAATAAATTGAAGAAATTTACATTATATAAATAATTATCTAATATTATGTTCCTATAAGATATTTACGAAGAAAATGAAGTACTTTTCACCAACTTCATGCTAAGTTAATATGCAAAAATCTCTCAGAAAAATTATTGCAATTAAAAAATTAATTAATTATATTAAACCATGTACAATTATAGTAAAAGTAATAAAAAAATGTATATTTCTTACAAAAACATATTTGTGACAAAAATCATATTAAATTATGAAGTCATAGTTTGTCATATAAATTAATACTTGTGCACATAAATCTTTATTGTCAATCTATATAATTCATAATTATATAACATATAGATCCGTGTCCCCCTGTGTTCCCGTGTTCCCGTGTCAGTGTCTATGCTACATATATTAGTGGTCCACAAATTAATTATAAATAAAAAGAAATGAATAAATTTTTGACATAACATATACATTACAATAGAAAAAAATAATTTGAACAAATTTACATTATATAAATAATTATCTAATATTATGTTTTCATTAGATATTTACGAAGAAATTGAAGTACTGTTCACCAACTTCATGATACGTTAATATGCAATAATCTCTCAGAATAATTATTGCAATTAAAAAATTAATTCACCATATTATACCAAGTACAGTTATAGTAAAAGTAATAAAAAATGTGTGTTTCTTCCAGAAACATATTGTAGGCGAAAATCATATTAAATTATGAAGTCACATTTTGTCATACAAATTAATAATTGTGCACATAAATCTTTATTTTCAATTTATATAATTCATAATTATATAATATATAGATTCGTGTCCCCGTGTCTCTGTGTCCCCTATCCCCGTGTCCCTGTGTCCACTGTCCCCGTGTCCCAGTGACCCGTGTTCCCGTGTCCCTGTGTTAGTGTCTATGCTACACATATTAGTATTCCATAAATTAATTATAAATAAAAAAGAATGAATAAATTTTTGTTATGACAAATACATTACAATAGAAAAAAATAATTTGAACAAATTTACATTATATAAATAATTATCTAATATTATATTCCCATAAGATATTTACGAAGAAAATGAAGTACTGTTAACCAACTTCCAACTTCATGCTACGTTAATATGAAAAATCTCATAATAATTATTGCAATTAAAAAAATTAATTATTTATATTATTCCAAGTACAGTTATAGTAAAAGTAATAAAATTGTGTGTTTCTTCCAGAAACATATTGTAGGCGAATATCATATTAAATTATGAAGTCACATTTTGTCATATAAATTAATACTTGTGCACATAAATCTTTATTTTCAATTTATATAATTCATAATTATATAATATATAGATTCGTGTCCCCGTGTCTTTGTGTTCCGTGTCCCTGTGTCCCCTGTCGCCGTGACCCGTGGTCCCGTATTCCTGTGTCAGTGTCTATGCTACACAGACTAGTAGTCCACAAATTAATTATAAATAAAAATGAATGAATAAATTTTTGTCATAACAAATACATTACAATAGAAAAAAATAATTTGAACAAATTTAAATTATATAATAATTATCTAATATTATGTTCCTATAAGATATTTACGAAGAAAATGAAGTACTTTTCACCAACTTCATGCTAAATTAATATGCAAAAATCTCTCAGAATAATTATTAGAATTAAAAATTAATTAATTATATTATACCATGTACAATTATAGTAAAAGTAATAAAAAAATGTATATTTCTTACAGAAACATATTGTTGGCGAAAATCATATTAAATTTTGAAGTCATATTTTGTCATATAAATTAATACTTGTGCACATAAATCTTTATTGTCAATCTATATAATTCATAATTATATAACATATAGATCCGTTTTCCCGTGTTCTCCTGTGTTCCCGTGTCCCCGTGTCCCTGTGTCGGTTTCTATTGTACATATATTAGTAGTCCACAAATTAATTATAAATAAAAAGAAAAAAAATAAATTTTTGCCATAACAAATATATTACAATAGAAAAAAATAATTTGAACAAATTTACATTATATAAATAATTATCTAATATTATGCTCCCATAAGATATTTACGAAGAAAATGAAGTACTGTTCACCAACTTCCAACTTCATGCTAGGTTAGTATGCAAAATCTTATAATTATTATTGCAATTAAAAAATTAATTTATTATATTATACCAATACAGTAATAGTAAAAGTAATAAAAAATGTGTGTTTCTTCCAGAAACATATTGTAGGCGAATATCATATAAAATTATGAAGTCACATTTTGTCATATAAATTAATACTTGTGCACATAAATCTTTATTGTCAATTTATATAATTCGTAATTATATAATATATAGATTGATGTCCCTGTGTCCTTGTGTCCCCATGTCCCTTGGCCCCATGTCCCTTGTTCCCGTGTTCCTTGTCCCCGTGTACCGTGTCCCGTGTCCCCGTGTCAGTGTCTATGGTACAAAGATTAGTAGTGCACAAATTAATTATAAATAAAAAGGAATGGATAAATTTTTGCCATAACAAATACATTACAATATTTAAACAAATTTACATTATATAAATAATTATCTAATATTATGTTACCATAAGATATTTACGAAGAAAATGAAGTACTGTTCACCAACTTTATGCTAAGTTAATATGCAAAAATCTCTCAAAATAATTATTTTAATTAAAAAATTAATTCATTATATTATACCAAGTACAGTTATAGTAAAAGTAATAAAAAATGTGAGTTTCTTCCAGAAGCATATTGTAGGCGAAAATCATATTAAATTATGAATTCACATTTTGTCATATAAATTAATATTTGTGCACATAAATTTTTATTTTCAATTTATATAATTCATAATTATATAATATATATCCGTGTTTCGTGTCCTTGTGTCAGTGTCTATGCTACATATATTAGTAGTCCACAAATTAATTATAAATAAAAAGGAATGGATAAATTTTTGCCATAACAAATACATTACGATAGAAAAAATAATTTGAACAAATTTACATTATATAAATGATTATCTAATATTATGTTCCCATATGATATTTACGTAGAAAATGAAGTACTGTTCACCAACTTCATGCTACGTTAATATGCAAAAATCTCTTAGAATAATTATTGCAATTAAAAATATTAATTCATTATATTATACCATGTATAGTTATAGTAAAAATAATTAAAAATGTGTGTTTCTTCCAGAAACATATTGTCGGCGAAAATCATATTAAATTATGAAGTCACATATTGTCATATAAATGAATACTTGTACACATAAAAATAATTTAAGATTTAAGAAAACATTGAAATTTATTAATTTTTATTTAATAATGACATAAAATAGTGTAGGATATGAATTTATTTAGATTTTTTTATGAATTTATAAATTTTATTAATTTTCAATTTCTATCATTACAAATGTTTGGATTTGTATTTATTTAGAATTTTTAAAAACTTTTAAATTTAATTTATTTTATATTTTATTTAAGTAGAAAATAAAATAATTTATGATTTTGTATTTATTTAGGATTTGTAAAACTTTTTGAAATTTGATATGTTGTAAATTTGTATTTAAGTATCACATTCACTAATTTAAGTATTTTTATTTATTATATATATATAAATAAATGTAAATGACAAAATAAAAATAAATACAAATATATAAGAAATAATCATTAGGATATGCGAATAGATAAAAAAATAAACTGACTAAACTAATATAAACAATACATAAACATAAATAATACACGTAGATATATAATTCATGTATAACAAATTGACAAAAAAAATTTAGAGAGTAAATAACAATGAATATTTATATGTAAAGTATGACTCATCCTAAAAGCGGAATAACCCAAATTTCATTATTTGGTATGAAATAATCTTATTGTCTTCTTTAAAGTCATTTAACATAAAATTGTTTCCCGCTCCAAATTTTGTTGATTTATTTGGTGTATTTTCTTTCACTTTTTTATAAAAATATAATTTATATATATATATATATATATATATATAAATTTAAATAATAAAATAAGAAAATAAAAAATAAAATTTAAATGTAAATATTAATATATAACAAATAAACTTGAGCATATACAAATAAGTAATTTTGGAAATTTTATTTCTTTGAGATTATTATTTAAGTAAAAAATAAAATAATATACGATTTGTATTTATTTAAGATTTTAGAAAACATAGAAATTTATAAATTTTATATTTTTATCTAAGAATGAAATTAAATAGTTTAGGATATGGATTTATTTAGAATTAATTTAGAAATTTTATTGATTTTCCTTTTCCATCTAAGAATGATATTACAAATCTTTGGATTTTAATTCATTTAGAATTTTGAAAAACATAAAATTTTTATTTATTTTATATTTTTATTCAAGTAAGAAATAAAATAATTTATGATTTTGTATTTAGTTAGGATTTTTAAAAACTTTTGAAAATATATAAAGAATATAAAAATAAAATTACAATGTAAATATTAATATATAAAAAACAAACATAACATATAGAAGAAGTAATTTTAGAAATTTTATTTATTTAAGATTATTATTTAAGTAGGGAATAAAATAATTTAGAATTTATATTTATTTAGGATTTTAGAAAACGTAAAAATTTATTATTTTTATATTTTTATCAAAGAATGACGTTAAATAATGTAGGATGTAGATTTATTTAGAATTTTGATTAATTTAGAAATTTTATTCATTTTTTATTTTTTTATCTAAGAATGACTTTACAATATTTTGGATTTTTATTTATTTAGGATTTTTGAAAATTTTAAAATTTTATTTATTTTATATTTTTATTTAAGTAGGAAATAAAATATAGATGAAAAAAATATGGATTTTTGATGCTTGAACATACTATTGATATTTTCCACTTCCACTACAGGTTGCTACACAAACGGAACTATAGATGAAAAAAAGGTGTAAAAAATTTGCCAAAGAAAGTTTAACAATAAAAAGGAGATCTCTTTGAGTGGAAGTCCAAATCCTAAGTAAAAAAAAACTCCATTAACGATTTTATCAGCAAAGGTAAAAGAGATGAAAAGAATAAGGAGAAACATGAAAATAATGAAACTTTGATCAGAAAAAGCAAAAAAAAAAATCATTTTTATGCTATGGAACGTAACAAAAAAACACATAATCAACAATGTGAAGAACAAAGAAGCAAGAAACGGTTAAAGAGATGAACAGAATCAGCAGAAACATGAAAAGAATGAAACTTTGATAAGAAAAACAAAAAAAAATATCATTTTTTATGCTATGAGACGTAACAAAAAAAAACAGAATCAAAGAAGCAAAGAAACGGTAAAAGAGATGAAAAGAATCAGCAGAGACATGAAAAAAAGGAAACTTTGATAAGCAAAACCCAAAAAAATATCTCTTTGAGTGGAAGTCCAAACCATGAGGACAGACAAACTTACCCTGGAAAAGATTTCACTTTGGTGCTTGAACATACAATGGATATGACCGAAAATCCATTCCACTTCCACTATTGGTTGCGGAAGAAACTGAAATGAAATGTAGATGAAAAAAACAGCAGAAACATGAAAAGAACGAAACTTTGATAAGAAAAACAAATAAAAAAGAAATAATAACCTGGAGAAATATAAGAGAACCGCAAGAAACCCAGAGAAGAACCGTGCAGGAAATTCAGAGAAGAAAAAAATCATCAGAAACATGAAAAGAACGAAAAACCCAAAAAAATAACCTAGGAAATAGGAGAGAACCGCAGGAAACCAAGAGAAGATCCGTGCAGGAAACCCAAAGAAGAAAAAAAATCATCAGAAACATGAAAAGAACGAAACTTTGATAAGAAAACCCAAAAAGAATAAATAATAACCTGGAGAAATAGGAGAGAACCACAGGAAATCCAGAGAAGAACGCAGCAGGAAATCCAGAGAAGAACGGTGCAAGAAACCAGAGAAGAGAAACCGGGGAAGTTGAAAAATAGGAGAGAGAAGGAAACAAAGAGAAGAACGGTGCAGGGAACCAGAAAGAGAGACCGGAGAAGTTGAGATAGGAGAGAGAAACGCTGAAAGTGTATATAAAGAAAGAAAGTATTTAAAGAAATGAGGTTTTGCACACGTGTAAGTCATATAGAGTGCCACTTGTCACTCCCATAATAAATTTCAGCTTGCTATTTTTAGTTAAAATTTGAATTTTTTTCTTTTTGAATTTTTTTTAAAACTTACCCGAAAGTGCCTTCTATTTGTAATATTTATAGATTGGACTTGCCTGCGAAAGTGTGTTTGTGTTATATTTTTTCACAATACGTATGATTAGTAAAAAGAAGTAAATGAGGAGATGCTAGAGTATAGAACTACAAAAACATACCCACATGACAAGAATCTATTGTCCTTTAGGATAATCACAGTCTATGGGTCTTCTCATCGAAAAAAGTTCAAAAAGCACCACACGAAATGCATAAACATCAATCTTATCATTTACTTTGTCGTACATGAAGTATTCAGGAGCCAACCATTTCAAATACATTATCTCTCTGTAGCATGTGCTCCCGAGAGAGATAGTATGGTTATGCGGGGTTTAAATGTACAAACCTGAAGGTTCCAGCAACATCTGTGCAGGTTATATGCGATGACGAGGTTGATGCCCATTTTGCCAGTCCAAAATCAGAGAGCTGAAGAAAATCAAGCACATCATGTGCCTAGATAGATACAAGTTATGTTAAATTAAAAATTAATCGAAAGATACATACCTGGGGTTCAAAATCCTCGGATAATAACACATTTGATGACTTTACATCTCAATGGATCACGAATTAATCATCTTTAGAATGCAGATAATGTAAAGCCTCAACAATACCTATTGCTACCTTATATCTCTCCGGCCAAACACATGCACATATGCATAGAGAGAAAATAGATCAGATATAAATTTTTAATCACGATGTCAAACCAATAGTAAGAAGGAAGTATACTGCCAGGTTGACAAGACTATATTTAAAATAATCACATACAAAGTCAACTTATCCCTAATTATTCCCAACCTGGAATTCACATTCAACCTCACAGGTTGTGGAATTGAGAAAGATTTGGACAATGCAAGCAGTAGTAATAAAGAAACTTCTGAACAGAGGTGGAGTAAAAATGCAGATAAGAAAATTCTACAACACCTGTGATAAATCATCAGTTTCTCAAGTGTTTCATTTCAAGACAAAAAAAAAACCAAAAAACAAATGACGTGAGAACTAAATGAGAAAAGTGGTATTACTTCGCATTATTTTCTTCCAAAATTAAGCTTAAGCTAAATTACAACAGACTTTGTTCTGTTTGGTATTTGGTCTTGTTACTATCCAACCAAAACAATAAAATATAAGTAATTCCTAAGTTAAAAACCTCAAGTCACCAACCATGTGCCCAATACTAGGCTCATATTTCAAGACTTCTTAACAACCTCAATAATCCATTCATCTAAACTCATTAACTACACTTAATTTCATATACCATTTATCTCTATCCATAAGACCCGAAACCAAGCCTCAAATAATATTGCAAGCAGACTCTAACAGCCAGGATTCAAACCAAAGTCTTTCCAGTGACCAGGGAAGCATTGACTACTAGACTAGACAAGTTCTTTAGTCATATTGTCATTTTTATTATACTTATACATATTAATATAATTTATACATGTTAATATAATTTATAAATATTAATATAATTAATAATAATAATAATAATAAAATAAATTATATTCATATATTATTATTAATAATAATAAAATAAATTATATTCATATATTATTAATAATAATAATAAAATAAATTATATTAATATTATATTTATATTATTAATATTATTAATATTTATTAATATTATTCATATTTTTAATATTTATTAATATTATTCATATTTTTAATATTATAATTAATATTATTATTAACATTGTATTCATATTATTAATATTTATTAATATTATTCATATTGTTAATATTTATTAATATTATAATTAATATTATTATTAATACTATTAGTATTAATATTCATATTATTAATATTATATTCATATTATCAATATTATATTCATATAATTAATATTAATTTTGATATAAATATACATTTAGATATTTATAGTAGTTTTATTTGACTTGAGTAATGTTACTTTTATCCGGATATAGATAGATAGAGAGAAAAAGGAAGAAATTATATAATATTAATATAACTTTAATACTATAAATACATATATATTGATTAATATATTTTTTTATTTAATTATTAATTTTTTAAAACTCATGGTTAAATTTAAATTTACTTTCATATTATATATATATTAATATAAAATTATTTGATATCTTATTTTCAAATATAGGTTATTATAGGTAGTTGTGAAGTTTTTGTTAGATGGCTATATAGATGCTTGTATCTTACACTTCTTTTCTGATTTGAGATTCTTGTATAAGGATTGAAATATCCTTAAAATGTTTCCTTTAATTTTTTTTATTCTTTATCGATAAAAAAAATCTTATTTTCAAATATTTACTTACATAGATTAAAATTGATATAATGTATAATTTTTAAAATATTTTAAATTATAAGTTATTTAATCACTTTGTCATTATGATTTATATATTAGTAGAAAAGGTTATTTAGTAACAACTTTTTACATAAATTTATGGAATAATTAATATAGTTTAAACTATAATGATAAGCTAACTAGTAATCTATATTAGAGATTTAATTAATAGTTAATGTAAAAGTCATCATTCTAAGTTAAAAGATAATATTGTTTGTTGACAATATTCTTTACTATAACACACAAGTAAAACCTACTACCTATAATGAACTTAATTAAGTCAATATGATCGTAAAATAATAATTAGTATGATAGTTGATTTTAATGTAATAGGTAATATGATGATAGATAAATTAAATGTGATTCATATGTTAATATTGTTAGTATTATTAATATTGTTAGTATTATTATTATTGTTAGTATTATTAATATTGTTAGTATTATTAATATTGTTAATATTGTTAGTATTATTAATATTGTTAATATGTTAGTATTATTAATATTGTTAATATTGTTAGTATTATTAATATTGTTAGTATTATTAATATTGTTAATATTGTTAGTATTATTAATATTGTTAATATTGTTAGTATTATTAATATTATTAATAATAAAAATCATAATAAAACTAAAGAATTTGCATGGTGTAGTGGTTAAATTTTCTTTGGTTGTTAGTATTATTAATATTGTTAGTATTATTATTATTGTTAGTATTATTAATATTGTTAGTATTATTAATATTGTTAATATTATTAATATTGTTAATATTGTTAGTATTATTAATATTGTTAGTATTATTAATATTGTTAATATGTTAGTATTATTAATATTTTTAATATTGTTAGTATTATTAATATTGTTAATATTGTTAGTATTATTAATATTGTTAGTATTATTAATATTGTTAATATTGTTAGTATTATTAATATTGTTAATATTGTTAGTATTATTAATATTATTAATAATAAAAATCATAATAAAACTAAAGAATTTGCATGGTGTAGTGGTTAAATTTTCTTTGGTTGTTAGTATTATTAATATTGTTAGTATTATTATTATTGTTAGTATTATTAATATTGTTAGTATTATTAATATTGTTAATATTATTAATATTGTTAATATTGTTAGTATTATTAATATTGTTAGTATTATTAATATTGTTAATATGTTAGTATTATTAATATTTTTAATATTGTTAGTATTATTAATATTGTTAATATTGTTAGTATTATTAATATTATTAATAATAAAAATCATAATAAAACTAAAGAATTTGCATGGTGTAGTGGTTAAATTTTCTTTGGTTGTTAGTATTATTAATATTGTTAGTATTATTATTATTGTTAGTATTATTAATATTGTTAGTATTATTAATATTGTTAATATTATTAATATTGTTAATATTGTTAGTATTATTAATATTGTTAGTATTATTAATATTGTTAATATGTTAGTATTATTAATATTTTTAATATTGTTAGTATTATTAATATTGTTAATATTGTTAGTATTATTAATATTATTAATAATAAAAATCATAATAAAACTAAAGAATTTGCATGGTGTAGTGGTTAAATTTTCTGGGATGTAGCTCTTGGGATAAGAGTTAACCAATATAAAATTGCTGGTGTGATTCTCTCTCTCCCTTAACTCTTGTATATCTGTTTTTAGTTGTTTTTACACTCTGTTGATAAAAACATCCGGTTGAATCGCATAAACAACCGGTTGAATTTATGGAATTCAACTAAAATTGTTTTCTATCTTATGTTCCTTGATTCTTTTGGCTGTGATTCTTCTTTGACTTTCTTCATACTTTCAAAACGTTTGAAAACAATTCACACCCCCTCTTGTTTAAGGCCTACAAATAATATGTCTATGGATAATTTCATAGATAACGAGGCTACCAACGCCTCATGCATCCTTTCCTGTGCAGAACGCGATGCAGCCACGTTCTCCTGCAGCGTCCTCATCATGTCCATCACTTGTGTCATGGACACAACATCTTCGTCTGTTAATGGCGCGACTGAACTGGAGCGTGTTGTCCTCATCTTTCCTCAGCAAACTCAGCAACTCAAAGAACTCCAAGCAAACGGTGAAAACTCCAGGAATCAACTACGATAGCGAGCAGTCGAACAGAAAACACCAAAAACACCACAAACACGAACTATGGTTGGGAATCACCTTTTATACGGCCCCACGGTGGGCGCCAGATGATCCTGCCGGTTGACTTAGCGCAAGAGCGTTGCCTCGTCACGGTCTTCCTCACCAGCTTGACACCACGTGCCCTCCAAGTCCACACCACAGATAGCCTCTCTGAGAACCTGAAAAACACACAGTGGCGCCTATGCGGCCGGTGGCGCTCCAACGCTCAAGTCAGTGACAAGAACCCCAAAAACTGAGAGAAAATATATCTGTAGGACCGTACTGAAAGCACACAACCCTAGCAGAATGAGCCGTAATGAAAAAACGTACCTCTGCAAATTCTGTTAAGGTTACCTTTATAGCTAGGTTTTTTCTCTCTCCAAGCCGTTATGCTTTTGGACGCGTGGCTCGCATCCAGCTCTGCACGTGTCGCCATCTGGGCTGGGATGGCAGGTAGCACCCAGCCCTACACGTGTCATCATCTGAGCTAGGATAACTCGAGCGTCACTTCTTTATTTCTCCCAGCCCTACACGTGTCATCACCTGGGTCGGAGAAACTGAGAGCATCAAACCCTACACATGTCGTCATCTGGGCTGGGGCAACTTGAACGTCACTTCTGCGTAGTAGCCAGTCGCGCGGCTAAGTCCTCAACTCAAGGAGTAAACTAACACGCGACATGCTTTAGAGCACCACCCGACAAGGCGAGTATCGAGTGCAGCAAAGTGCACCATCTCTGTGATATCGCTTGTCTCTAATGGCACCCTCCTTACCGCTGCGCCATGCATGTTCTGGCTGAGGAAACCTTGCCATCAACGAATGTCCACTCTGGGAATCCCGTCGCTGATAGGCGAGCTGTCCCCTCAACCCAAACACCCTTCACGCCCCATGCTGGCGCAACAATCGCCTCACTGGAGTTGTACACTTGAACTTACACCTCTAGGCCTTCATCAGCTTCAATCTGAGCTTGTCGGGAGACCTGGCGACGTGCTTCCTGCGGCGATATCAAGCTACATGATCGCCAATCACCAAATACGTCGATGACGAGCCAACCCGGCGACAACCGGCCATGTTCATCGCAGAACGCCAGTTCCATGAACCGGCGACCACCTTACCTCTGAACCATCCATCTTTTCTTGCCTACGTGTTCCACTGAGCACGCCCCACCTAGGCACGTGCAAGACACGTCATCACACCCGATGACCTGGTCGGTACAGGTATGTAATGTTAAAAATTAATTTATTCTCATCATTACGTGTTCTGTAAAATCATTACTTCTCAAGCTATTCATTTTGCTAATTCACAACAATAATTCTCTATTTATTTTGCAAATATAATAAATTTTCATTTATCTTTTTATTTTCAAATTCAATAACAATTTTCTTCATTTTTTAATTAATCAAGTAATCAAGTTATTGTATTACATTACCGTCAAACATGATCCATACACGATTATCCAATTTTTTGTTCCTTAAAACTAACACTCTTAGAAAATTATGTATCAAATTAATTTTTAACATTACATAACTTACTATCCAATATATAAACAATAAAATTAAAAATAAAATATTATATATATATATATATATATGACGTGGCAAGGCAGAAGTCGTGCCAAGTTGGCACGACTTCAATATGACGGGGCAGAAGTTGTGCCAAGTTGGCACGACTTCAGTATTGTTGAAGCTGGAGGAAGCTTCTTCCCTACCAAGGCTTGATGTGTGTTTGATGAAGAAAATGGCTTGGGTGCTTTGAAGATTGTAATAGGTTTTTAGATTCATATGTAATTAGGCTTGTAAGTGTGTATGATTGCCTTTTGCTGTGTAACCTATCCTAGATGCCTAACCAAGTCTAGATCAAGCACATGATGTGGTTAAATGGTTTTTGAAAAGTCTTTTGAAATGTTTTTAACAGTTTTAAAACAGTACACAAATAAATCTGTTTTATGGAGAAAGAATCTGTTTATTTCCTCTCTGTTAAAAAGGCTTTCGTTAAATAGTTTTTGAAAAGCTTTTTAAAATGTTTTTAACAGTTTTAAAACAGTACACAAATAAATCTGTTTTATGGAGAAAGAATCTGTTTATTTCTTCTCTGTTAAAAGGCTTTTCTAAACTTCTGTTAAGGCACCGAGGGAAAGCTCAGTTCGTTATTTCAGTTAAGCTGAGCTGGCTTGTATGTGATACTTTAATCTGTTTTACTGTGAAAGAACAGGTTTATTCCTGGGTGAGTTGAAAGGTTTTTCACAAGTTAGTTAGGGCTCCAAAGGTACCACTCAGACAGTTAATTCTGTTAAGCTGAGTTGGCAGTTTTCACAAAATAAATCTGTTAAGTTCAAAACTGAATCTGTTGTTTTCTTAACTGCTTTTCAACCGTTTTTTGAAAAGAAGTTAGAAACTGTTTTCTATATAAACAATGTCTCTCTCACATGAACAAGTGCTGATGAATTACGCTTTTGACAGAGATCAAACAATTTCCATGTGAGAAGAAGGATTGAAAAGAGTTTTTGAAAGGTTTCCAAAGAGATTTTCAAGTGTGCTTGTTCTAGGAAACCTTGAATCTTGGTGAAGGTGCTGGTGCAGTTTCTGCAGCAAATTGAACTACTGGTTTTGAGTTCTTGCATCTTCTTTTCAGGTGTAATCTTTCCTTTATTCTGTTTTGTAAAGGTGTAAGTGTTAGTCACTCCTTGATAGGGTTTCTTGGAGTGCAAGGTGTGCTGAAATAGGGTTTTTCAGCATTGTGTGTGGTGTTCTTGTAGTGTTCAAGAACTGCTGGTTTTGTAAGTGATTGGCACTGTTTTTTAGTGAATTCCACCTTGGGGTAAGGTGAGACTGGATGTAGCTCTGTATGAGTGAACCAGTATAAAAACGTGTGTATCTTGCATTCTCATCCCTGCACTCTTTTCTGTTTTTGCTTAATTCTGTCAAGAACTAAATCTGTTCTTTTTAAATTGAATCTGTTAATTCTGGGTTAAGTGAAAACTGTTCTTCCTGTCTTGTTAATGTTTTCTGATCATAAACAAGGTTGCTGCATATAATGGCTTAAGTGAATTGTGAACAAACTGACCATTCATTAAAACCTGTGAAAGGATCATTTTTCTTGAAATCTTGTGTTGTGTAATTTTGGTTGATCTCTAAGCATAGCTATATCCTTTATCCTCACAATAATAAGCTGATCTGGTTCTGTTCTGATTCTCTGTTGATCACAATTTTACAGTGAACAAAATTCAAATTGTGCCAATACTGCTCTGAAAAATCAATCTATTTCATGTAAAAAACAATCTGTTCTTTTTGCCTCTGGAATACTGAAAATTTGTGTGTTCTTGCGAAAATTTTATAAGCTCAATTCACCCCTCCCCTCTTGAACTTAGACACTAATAGACCCAACAATTGGTATCAGAGCTAGGGCTTGTATTTTGCTCAAGTGTGTATATGATGTCTGAGTTTAAAATGCCTTTTGCTGAAGGTGCATCTATTAATAGACCTCCTATGTTTGGTGGTGTTAACTATGCTTTCTGGAAAATCAGGATGAAGATCTTTATGGAATCTATTGACATGGGAATCTGGGATGCAGTGGTCAGTGGACCTTTTATACCTATGCAGGTTGTCAAAGATGAAACAATAAAGAAGCCTTGGTCTGAATGGAGTGAAACCGAGAAGAAGAAGGCCCAATATGATTCTTTAGCCAAGAATATCATTACATCTGCACTGAATATGGATGAGTTCTTTAGAGTCTCTCAATGTAACTCAGCAAAGGAGATATGGGATGTACTAGAGGTGACTCATGAAGGAACTGATGATGTGAAACGGGCAAGGAAGCACTCACTCATTCAGGAGTATGAGCTGTTCAGAATGCAATCTGAAGAAAGTATTGCAGATGTGCAGAAACGATTTACACACATTGTAAATCACCTCACTGGCCTTGGTAAAGTCTTTGACAAGGAAGAGCTTAACATTAAGATATTAAAATGTCTTGATAGGAGCTGGCAGCCAAAGGTAACAGCAATCTCAGAATCCAGAGATTTATCCAAGATGTCCACTGCAGCACTTTTTGGAAAGCTGATAGAACATGAAATTGAGCTGAAAAGATTGAAAGAACAAGAAACAGTGGAAAAGAAGGCCAAAGGAATTGCTCTGAAAACTACCATAGAACATGATGCAAGTGAGGAAGAAGGTGATCCAGAACATGATGAGACTGTGAGTCTGCTCACCAGGAAATTCAGCAGATTTCTTAGAAAGAAAAACCGTGACAGAACTCAGCAGAGAAAGAGGTATTCTAAACAACCTATTGATTCAAATTCTTCCAATTACACGTGTTTTGGATGTGGTAAACCAGGTCATATAAAAGCTGATTGTCCAAACAATCAAAGTAAAGAAAAATCAGCAAGCAAGAGGAGTGACAAAGGGAAAGGTAGAAGAGCATATATCTCATGGGAAGAAAATGATGTATCCTCATCTAGTGATTCTTCAACTGAAAGTGAAAAAGCAAATCTTTGCTTCATGGTGAATGATGAGGGATCCAACTCTGACTCAGTAAGTAATTTCTCCACTGATTCTGAAAACTATGATCAACTGCTATTAGCCTTTAAGGAAACACATGATGAAGCAAACAGGTTGGCTGTAATGTGCAACAGATTGAATAGAGTAAATAGGGTACTTGGACCAAAGGTTAAAACTCTTGAAGAAGAACTGCACAAAGCTAAAACTGAATTAATTAGTCTTGAATTGACATGTTTGCATGCATCAATTAAAACTTGTGATAATTGCAAAAAGCTGGAAAAACAGGTTGAGTATTTGTTAAAAACACTTTCAAATTTCACTAAGGGAAGAGAAAATCTTGAAACCTTATTAGGTTCACAAAATGCTGTTTTCAATAAAAATGGTTTAGGATATAATCCTGGAATGAAAGGTAATGTGAAAAAGCTGTCAAGTTTCTTTGTTCCTTCCAAAACAGGTTTTTCCTCTTTTAGTAATTCAAAAACAATGCATACTGCAACATGTTTTTATTGTATGAAATCTGGTCATGTATCTAGAACATGTAAGGCTAGGAAATATTTTGTTCCTAAAGGTTTAGCCAAATGGCTTCCTAAGGAAAGGTGTTAATCATGCTGGACCCTAGACTAAAAGGGTACCATATGTGCTAAATCTGTTTTGTTGCAGAAAAACAGCAGGAGAAACCAGTGGTATCTAGACAGTGGCTGCTCAAAGCACATGACTGGTGATGTGACTCAGTTTATAAATCTGAAACTCAAAGCTGAAGGGCATGTCACATATGGAGATAACAATAGAGGAAAAATTCTTGGAAGAGGAGATGTTGGCACTAAAGACTCAACTACAATTGAGAATGTTCTATATGTTGAAGGGCTAAAACATAGTCTTCTAAGCATTAGCCAGCTGTGTGACAAGGGATACAAGGTCAATTTCGAAGCAAATACTTGTACAATTTCAAATGAAAATTCTGGTAAGGTGCTGTTCACTGGAAAAAGGGTAAACAACATTTATCTCCTAGACATTATTAAGAGCTGTTCTGAAAATGAGTGTTTGCTATCTAAAAATGATGAGTCATGGCTGTGGCATAGGAGACTAGCTCACATTCACACAAATCACTTGAATAAGCTAAAATCTAAGGAACTTGTTTCTGGCTTACCAAACATAAAGTTTCAAAATAACAGGTTGTGTGATGCTTGTGTAAAGGGAAAACAGATTAGAACTTCCTTTAAGTCAAAAGATATGGTTTCTTCAAATAAAGCTTTGGATGTTTTGCATATGGATTTGTTTGGACCATCTAGGACTGCTAGCTTAGCTGGAAATTACTATGCTTTGGTGATTGTTGATGACTTTTCAAGATATACATGGACTTTGTTTCTTGCTTCTAAAAATGATGCATATAAAGCCTTTAAGAAACTTGCTAAGGTTCTGCATAATGAGAATGAAAATAGGATAAAACAGATTCGTAGTGATCATGGGGGAGAATTTCAAAATGCAAAGTTTGATAAATATTGTGAAAAACATGGGATCATACATAGTTATTCTGCTCCTAGGACACCCCAACAAAATGGTGTTGTTGAAAGAAAGAATAGATCACAAGAAGAGTTAGCTAGGACTATGCTAAATGAATCTGGTTTACCTAAATATTTTTGGGCTGATGCTGTATATACTGCTTCTTATGTGCTTAACAGAACATTGATTAGACTAATTCTTAAGAAAACTCCCTATGAATTGTATAAAGGTAGGAAGCCTAGCATTAGTCATCTTAGGGTGTTTGGCTGCAAATGTTTTGTTTTAAATAATGGTAAGGATAATCTAGGGAAGTTTGATCCTAAATCAGATGAAGGAATACATATTGGTTATGCTATAAATGGTCATGCTTATAGAGAATATAACAAAAGATTGCTTGCTGTTGAAGAATCTATACATGTTGTGTTTGATGAAACAGATTTTTCTGTTCCCAAATCTGTTGTGGATGAACCTGGTATGGATGATTTAAGAACAATTATGCAACAGAATCAATCCAGTGAGCTTGATGCTACTAATCCAAATTCTGTCAAAGAATCTACTGTGAATGCAGGATTGCCTAAAGAATGGAAGACTCCAAGGGATCTCACTCTTGACAATGTGATTGGTAAAATTGAGAAAGGAGTCTCAACAAGGAATTCACTCAATAACTTCTGCAGAACAGTAGCTTTTGTGTCTCAGATTGAACCTAAAAGCCTGGAAGAAGCACTGCAAGACAGCAATTGGATAACAGCAATGCAGGAAGAGCTAAACCAGTTTGAATACAATGAAGTGTGGACTTTGGTTCCAAGGAAGCATGAGATGAACATAATAGGAACCAAGTGGGTGTACAGGAACAAGATGGATGAACATGGAGCTATCACTAGAAATAAAGCAAGACTGGTTGCTAAAGGGTATAACCAAGAAGAAGGTATTGATTTTGGTGAAACCTATGCACCAGTAGCACGTCTTGAAGCTGTCAGACTTCTTTTAGCATTCTCCAGCATACAAGGTTTCAAGCTGTTTCAAATGGATGTCAAGAGTGCATTTCTAAATGGCTACATCAATGAAGAAGTGTTTGTATCTCAGCCTCCAGGATTTGAAGATCACAAGAATCCAGAACATGTGTTCAGGCTTAAGAAAGCCTTATATGGATTAAAGCAAGCACCTAGGCAGTGGTATGAAAGGCTAAGTGAATTTCTGCTGTCTCAAGGTTATAGCCGTGGCAATTCAGATAAAACTCTCTTTCTAAAGAAGAAAAGTGAAGATATCATACTTGTGCAAGTCTATGTAGATGATATTATCTTTGGATCCACAAATGAAGAGATGTGTGAAGACTTTGTGAAAACCATGAAAAGTGAGTTTGAGATGTCAATGTTAGGGGAAATGAATTTCTTCCTTGGTCTACAAGTTAAGCAACTCAAGGATGGGATTTTCATAAGCCAAGAAAAATACTGCAAGGAATTACTCAAGAAGTTTGATATGGACCAATGCAAAGCAATCAGCACTCCTATTTCAACAAATTGTCAGCTGGATCAAGATTCTGCAGGAAAATCAGTGGATCAAACTAAGTATAGGGGTTTAATTGGTTCCCTATTATATCTAACTGCCAGCAGGCCTGACATTATGTTTGCTGTATGTCTATGTGCTAGATATCAATCTGATCCAAAGGAATCACACTACAATGCAGCAAAGAGAATTCTGAAATATTTGCAAGGATCTAAGGATGTTGGATTGTGGTATCCTAACAAGGTATCCTTGAACTTTATTGGTTTTTCAGATTCTGATTTTGCAGGTTGCAAAGTTGATACGAAGAGCACAAGTGGGACTTGTCACATGCTTGGATCAAGTCTAATCTCTTGGCATTGCAAGAAACAAGCTTGTGTTGCTCTCTCCACAGCAGAAGCAGAATACATAGCTGTTGGAAGTTGTTGTGCTCAAACCTTATGGCTAAGGCAGCAGCTAAGTGATTTTGGTATTCTGTTAAATAACATACCTTCTAAATATAGGATACACGTTAAATTAGAAAATATAGAACATGAAACACGACATCTATATATATTATTAAACTATACTAATATATTTTCTAATTAAAAAAATTATAAAAAAATCTAACCAAAGATAAACATATTTAAATTATAATATTTGAATTTTACATAACCATAAATATTAATTATTAAATAATTATATTTACATAATCATACAAATATTATTTTTAATCATTTTTAAGTGATTATATTTACGTAATCATAAAAATATTTATCATTACGTGATTGTATTTACATAACTATAAATATTTATCATTAAGTGGTTATATTTACATATTTACATAATCATACAAATATTTATCTTTAAAGGTTATATTTATATAATCATAAAAATATTTATTATTAACCGATTATATTTACATAACCATAAAGATAAAATATTATAATTTAAAATATTTTATTTATTTTAAGTTAAAGTTTAATTTTATTTTAAAATATTAATCTTTAATAAAATATTACTATTTAAAAAATAATTTTAAGTTTGAAATTTAAAAATAAAGTAAAATAAAAGTATAATATTTAAATTATAAAAATATACAAAATATTATATAATTATATAATAAATTGTATTTAAATTAAATTAAAAATAATAATAATAAATTTAAAATGGAGAAGCACGACACCATTATTGTCCGAGTGAAACTAATAATAATATTCCTTTTCACTCTTCATCTTCTAGATTTGGTAGCAAAAACTTTGATCTCTGTTTAGATATCAATTTAGAAACCATTTAACAATTCATATTATATAGGTATGTATAAGGTTGAATCACCCCTTTAGAGGTTCCTGTTATTCAATCCTTATTGCTGATAAAAAAAAAACATTTAACAATAATAAAAATTATGATCAACCACTTCTCCTTTAAATAAACAGTCCAGAAAATTTTGAATTGCTGGAAATGTGACCCAGGGACAAGAAGATCAATCAAAGGTTGCTCTCGACCCCTATTCTTCGTCTCTCTAGATTTATCTTAAAAGTTTTTTTTTTTTATCAGCAAATTTACCTTAGAAGTAATCATGTTTTCAATCACCCCGGAAGATAGAGCCATAACCCTCCAGAAGAAATTATGTACATTCGCGAAATTTCCTCAACTCCTCTTCCCTTAATAAATCGTAAGCAAACTTACCAAAACACTACTGACACTCTATCTTTCCAAACCCATCTGTCCACGTCCTCCTCCCAGGCAAAAGACCTCATCTCCAAATGAATTTTGTAAGTGATTTACGAATTTTTATAACGCCTGTGACTCAATCCTGCTTTTAAATGGTGTGAATAACATTTAGATAATTTTATAAATTGGATTGAATTTATACAGTGAGACTTGTTTTCATGATTAATGAATGACTTTTTCAATACTCTTTTCAGAACATTATTATGGATTAAATATTGAAAATACTTGTTATATCAGCTGTGAAACTGAAAGGAAAAAAAAATGTGGAAGAGAAAAGAAAGATCATATACTATATATGTAATGTATAAGTGAAATACATATTATTACATCTACATATATGATTTATTAAACATAAAAGAAAGGGGATAAGAATGAGATGGAGAGACAAATGAAGAGGAGAAGAAAGATTATGCCACAAGTATCCTTTAGTTTAGGGGACAGTGGTGGTTGAAGGTGGTGGTGATGGAGGCGAAGGACAGATGACGGGGAGGATGCAAGGAAAAGGCAGTGGTGGGAGTGGTGGGAGAAAAGGTGGGAATGGTGGAAATTGGAAATTTGTAGGTTTAGGAGTCTGCATGAGATGCCTTGCTGCTAATGCTCCATCCATCATCCCTGTGAACCAAATACCAATCACAAAACACAAAAGCATCAATCTCTCACACCTACAACCCATGTTTATGCTTCCTTCAATTCCAACTTTTACTTTTGATTCACTTCAAGTTCTGCATATTCCAAACACTTCCCACCTTCCCTTTTATACACAAATTAATCAATAAAATACTACTCTGTAGGTTTCTTTAATCAATTACTCATTTATTTCTATTATAATATATAACATTGCCATTAACCATAATAAACTCCCTCTTAATGGAATACCTATTAGGAATATTCTTTCAATAAATATTTAATGCATATGTTCAATCAAAAATGAATTAATTTATTTTGAAAATAAAATTTTAAGTAATAAAAATCTTGCTATTTTAATTTTTTTTCTTGATATATTTTAGTAAATAATGTTAGCTTTCAATTCTTGATATTTTTTGATCGTTTTTTTTAATCTTTCTATATTTAGTTTTTATGGTTAGTTTAACGTTAAAAATGTAAATGTTTATCATCTATTCGTATATTGCATACACTTTTAATATATTGGATGAACTTATTTTATTTTTGCTACAGTGGAATAATTGGATGAAAGAAAATGCATTTTATAATTTTGTGTTGAGGCTATTAATAAATGGTTGGTTGATAACTGAGTTGGGAAATGTTACAAATGGCAAACGAAGGTAATGCAGAAAATAGAGGTAATGGAATTACAGAAAAGAAAAAAGCATGTGGAAGAGAAAGGAAAGAGCATATGGATGAGATACATTGAAAGTAGGAGTGAAATATATATTATTTATTAGATTGCACTAATGATTTATTAAGAATAGCAGATAGTGTGTGTGCAGTGTTAACAAAAGTTTATTAAAGATGAAGAAAAGAAGGTGATGAGAGGATAAGGGCATAAGTATCCTTTAGTTTATGGGGTAGTGGTGGTTGAAGAGGGCGGTGGTGGTGAACACTGTGGCAGGAAGGGGATGAGGTCGCAAGTAAAAGAGAGTGGTAATGACTGATGTTGAATATTATTAGAAGATGACAAAGGTGTAAGAATATTATGTGGCACCTCACGATTATTTATCTGATTAATGGATCAATTACCATAATTATCCTATTATATTATTGGTAATTACTTGATGAACGTAATTACTCTTACCATAAATAATTAGAGTTTCCCCTTGGTGTATTATAAATAGAGATTACCAGACAACTCAACTAAAGAGACACCCTCATATTCTAACATCACACGGCCGAAACTCATTCTCTAAAAGGATTTTCGAGCCTCTCATCTCTTTGTCTCTCTATTCACATAATTTCATTCTAAGCGATACACCCAAAAGGGGAACTCGATCAAGATCATGTCTTCGTCCCTCATCCTTACGATCACGGGTCTATCAGGTATTATTTAATCATTATTCTCAACCCGATCAAGATCATGTCTTCGTCCCTCAGTCATACGATCACGGGTCTACCAGGTATTATTTAATCATTATTCTCGTTTCATTATATGATTGAGGAATCCTAATCCAACATGTGGTATTAGAGCGTTTATGTTGCTTAATCGATTCTTCTTTCGTTTTCCCTAAATTTGGAAGAAACGAGAATTTTGATTCAACCTATTGATTTTCGATGTTTTTATTTTGGTATATTATTGAACCACCTTTTTTCAAAAATCCACCTTGATATCATAAAATAAATTTTAATTTTTTCGAGATCCATAAAAAATTTAATATGAATGTTACGTGTTCTTCATAATTTTCGTGAGTATTTCCTTATTTGGAATGGAATTGATTTTGATTCTATGTTCATCATCATTATTTGTTGTTCATATTATTTTCGTGAGTATTACCTTAATTAGGAATGGATTTGATTTGGTTGTGTTTTCCTAAAAAAAATAAAAAAAATTTGATATCTTAGTCTCCAAGTTTTTCCTTATTTAGGATAATATATTCTTGCCTTATTAATTTTCGGGTATTATTATTATTATTACTATTTTCGAAAATAGCAGTCGTGTCAAACTTGGAAACATATCAATCTAATTAAAATTTTGAAGACCAAATCTAAAATCAAATCCCTAATATTTCGCTACTCACCTTATCGGGTTTACGAGTAACATATTTACGCGTTTCTTTTTATTTATCGAGAATTAAATATGGTAAATCTCATGATACCGTAATTATGTTTAAAAAAATACTTATTTTGTTAAACTCTTAAAAAAAATATTAAGTTTGACAAAATTTAAATTAAATTTTTTGCTTAAACTTAATAACAGGAGTCTCCCTTCTGTCCAACGATGATGGGTTATGTCTTGTTATTTGAGTCTAATTAAGAACATTCACTTACTTGTGAGTACACTTAATTATTAAATATTCACATGACATTTGCCTAAAAACACAATTATTTCTATTCTGTCCAAACGATGTTTGATGCACTTGTGTTTTGCAAACTTAATATGTGCATAAGCTTAAATGTTCACTTATGTCCTGTACTTGAATGGAGAGATGGGGCCCAGGCACGGTCGGTTGACGTAGTATAATTGCTGACGTGTCGATCTTCTTCTCCTTCGGTCGGTCATTCTTTCTTGGTGTCTCCTTCGGTCGGGCAGGGGAGGGTACCTGCGAAGGCACTCCGACGCTCAAGTAAGTATGAGATTCTAAGTGTGATTTAGTAAGTGAATGAAAACGTACCTTTCTCTGGCTTGAGCACAGTATTTATAGGATTGCCTAATGGGCTTTCTATCCCTTGGGCTCAGGGTGGTTATGGATAGGTCTTGCCAGTCGTGCTCCGGAATACCCGGAGAACATATATTCTCTAAGCGCGTTCTCCTTATTTTTCGGGGGTGTATCTTAACTACTTTGGCTTGTTACATAAATGCCCTTGCATTTATTATACATTCAGTCGGTCGGCCACGTCCGTCCGGTGTCTACCGGTACACTTGCCCCCCAGGCTCGAGGTGAATAAAAGCCGAAGAGTCGTAATGATTGTTGTGCATTTCGAGGTGTCAGGCATTAAATGTAACGGAATGACGGGACGTTCGCTTTTGGTCGGATGGGACAGAGATCGATCCGACGGTGGAGATCGAGTGACGGTTTGACTTCCGACTGGCTGAGGCCGTAGGATGAATGTGCATCTGACGGTTGAGGGAAGAGGAGGAATGCTATAAATAGCGTTCGCATTTGGGTGAATTGTGTGTTTTTGTGAATCCGGCATCCGAGTCGCTCCGAGTGCCGAGTCCATATTGTGAACGTGTGTTGCCGAACGAGCTAAAGTTGCCGACCGGCTGTGTGTTTCTGCGCGTTGAGGTTAGTTATGTCGTCTCAACATTCCTCAAATAGGATAGTGAATATAGAGTCATATGGGAGTGAGGACTCTTCGTCCGGGAGTGGTGAGAGTACAAGTGGGTCGAGGGGTCCAACATACGACTGGGTGGACATTAGCGTTAGGAACTTTCCTACGATTTTTAGAAAACCGGACGACCTAGATAAGGTGATAGCGAGGGCGCCAGTTGTGCGGTTTGGTTTACCCTCGGATATTTTAATAGCTGAAATATGTGGGTATACCGCCCGGGTTTGCCATGGGAGGGAGAATGCGCCGGTAGATTTCTTCTATGTGTATACTGTTGGGTCTATTAGTGTCTAAGTTCAAGAGGGGAGGGGTGAATTGAGCTTATAAAATTTTCGCAAGCACACACAATTTTTCAGTATTCCAGAGGCAAAAAGAACAGATTGTTTTTACATGAAACAGATTGATTCTTCAGAACAGTCTTGGCACAATTTGAATTTTGTTCAATGTAAAATTGTGTTCAACAAAGAATTATAACAGAACCAGATCAGCTTAATATTGTGAGGATGAAAGATACAACTATGCTTAGAAGTCAATCAAAAGTTACACAGCACAAGATTTCAAGAAGTATGATCCTTTCTCAGGTTTTAATGAGTGATCAGTTTGTTCACAATTCACTTAAAACATTATATGCAGTAACCTTGTTTATGATCAGAAAACTTCAACAAATCAGGAAGAACAGTTTTCACTTAACCCAGAATTAACAGATTCAATTTAAAAAGAACAGATTTAGTTCTTGACAGAATTAAGCAAAAACCAGAAAAGAGTGCAGGGATGAGAATACAAGATACACACGTTTTTATACTGGTTCACTCATACAAAGCTACATCCAGTCTCACCTTACCCCAAGGTGGAATTCACTAAAAACAGTACCAATCACTTACAAAACCAGCAGTTCTTGAACACTACAAGAACAACACACACAATGCTGAAAAACCCTATTTCAGCACACCTTGCACTCCAAGAAACCCTATCAAGGAGTGACTAACACTTACACCTTTACAAAACAGAATAAAGGAAATATTACACCTGAAAAGAAGATGCAAGAACTCAAAACCAGTAGTTCAATTTGCTGCAGAACTGCACCAGCACCTTCACCAAGATTCAAGGTTTCCTAGAACAAGCACACTTGAAAGTCTCTTTGGAAAACCTTTCAAAAACTCTTTCAATCCTTCTTCTCACATGGAAATTGTTTGATCTCTGACAAAAGCGTAATTCCTCAGCACTTATTCATGTGAGAGAGTTATTGTTTATATAGAAAACAGTTTCTAACTTCTTTTCAAAAAACAGTTGAAAAGCAGTTAAGAAAACAACAGATTCAGTTTTGAACTTAACAGATTTATTTTGTAAAAACTGCCAACCCAGCTTAACAGAAATAACTGTCTGAGTGGTACCTTTGGTGCCCTAACTAACTTGTGAAAAACCTTTCAGCAGACCAAAGAATAAACCTGTTCTTTCACAGTAAAACAGATTAAAGTATAGCACATAGGCCAGCTCAGCTTAACTGAAATAACGAACTGAGCTTTCCCTTGGTGCCTTAACAAAAATTTAGAAAATCCTTTTAACAGAGAAGAAATAAACAGATTCTTTCTCCATAAAACAGATTTATTTGTGTACTATTTTAAGACTGTTAAAACCATTTTAAAAAGCTTTTCAAAAACTATTTAACGAAAGCCTTTTTAACAGAGAAGAAATAAACAGATTCTTTCTCCATAAAACATATTTATTTGTGTACTGTTTTAAAACTGTTAAAAACATTTCAAAAGGCTTTTCAAAAACCATTTAACCACATCATGTGCTTGATCTAGACTTGGTTAGGCATCTAGGATAGGTTACACAGCAAAAGGCAATTATACACACTTACAAGCCTAATTACAAATGAATCTAAAAACCTATTACAATCTTCAAAGCACTCAAGCCATTTTCTTCATCAAACACACATCAAGCCTTGGTAGGCAAGAAGCTTCCTCCAGCTTCAACATATACAACTTTATTTACTGATTTGAGAGTGACCTTGCCGTTCGATGATTTTACCATGGACGTGCTACGAATCCTTAACTTAGCTCCGACGCAACTTCACCCGAATTCATGGGCGTGTTTACAAGCCTTCCGAATGGTGTGTCAACTTTTTGAGTTGACACCAATGGCGTAAGTGTTTTTGTTTTATTATAGTACGTATCCGGTTAGTCCGGTAAGTTGGGTTTCCTTGGTGAGCCGCCCGGGGAGTGTGCGATTCGCGACGTTTACCACCTCTTACAAGAATTTCAAAGAGAGGTATTTTAAGATATTCGTGGAACCGGACGGCCGAGAGTATTTTTATACTGCTGAGGGTGGAACGAGGTTCCCATTTCATTGGATGCAGAATCCCGTTGCCCTTAATTCTAATTTTCGTCCGGCCGTGTCGGTGCTGGGTAAGGCTGTAATGGCGATATTCGACCAGCTCCCGCATAAATTGCCAACAAGGGAAATAATTGCCTTATATGCGTCGTCCGATCCCTGGGCGGATTTTATTGGTATGTGATTGCAAATTTTTTGTGATTAAATAACTTCATTAATAGTGCTTAATTCTTGTGTGTTTTGCGGAAATCATGACACGGACGAACGCATCCTTGAACGAGTACATGAACAATTTGCGCCAACAGAGGAGCCGACAGGGGGGTTCGCTTGAGACAAGTGGGGCGTTGGCTGCCCGACCGACTACCGTGGTGCCTGCTGCAGGGACTACAATTGCGGCCGCAGCAAAGAAAAGGGGGCGACCCCTAAGGGGAATCAAGAAGGCCGACCGGGGCCATCTCGAACGGTTGGTGAGCCTTCTTTATTGACGGCCGGTTTGGAGATTGCTTCCCACCTTCGAACAGAGTTGACGGCCGAGGAGACTGAAGTGTTCTCCACCATCCCTACAACAAATTTGATGGTGGAGACTTTAGAACTGCAAAGCAGGGCGCTCGTGGCGAGCCGAACGGTGATCGAGGAACTCGAGAAAGTTACGACCGTCACCGTTCCTCGCTTGAAGAAGGAAGTGACTGAAGCAAACCAAGCTTCAAAGGCGTCGGCCGGGATGGTCGAGAAGCTGAAAGGCCAACTGGAGGAGGAGCGGGCGGCCGTAAAGGCGTGTGAAGAGCAGAAAAGGGGTCTTGAGGTGCAATTGAAGGATGGGGCCGATCGGGAGGAGGCCCTCAAAGCTGAAGTGACAAAATGCCAAGACTTTATGCTCCACATAAGTGAGGAGTATTTCCGGTTGGGCATCCAACAAGCGGCCTGTCTGCATGGGGCACCGTTGGAGGACGATCGGTATGATATTGAAAAAATAGTGGTGGATGGAAATCTGGTCCCGGCAAACCCGGACGACAACTCTAATGAGGAGGCCGAGGCGGAGACTCTTGGTCCACAGCCGGACGCCTCATTCGAGGAATTAATGAACAATGTTCCTTAAAAAATTGTTGGACCCGGCATGTGGGCAAGATACACTTTTATTTTGAGTATTTATAATTTTTAGGTAGTGCGTAGGCCGAACAAGTATTTATAATTGCTAAACATGGTTTGGTTTATATAAGTAGATTGATGAATTCGGATGCCGAACGAGGCGTAGGTAGTTTCGATTTTCGAAGGAACAAGGTAATGTGGATGCCGAACGAGGCATAAACGATTCTAATTACGTTAAAGTAATAAGATAACTCGGATGCCGAACGATGCATAAATGAGTCTAATTACATGAAAGTAATAAGATAATTCGGATGTCGAACGAGGCATAAATGATCTAATTACATTTAAGTAATAAGATAATTCGGATGCCGAACGAGGCATAAATGATTCTAATTACATTTAAGTAATAAGATAATTTGGATGCCAAACGAGGCATAAATGATTCTAATTACGTGAAAGTAATAAGATAATTCGGATGCCGAACGAGGCATAAATGATTCTAATTTCATTTAAGTAATAAGATAATTCGGATGCCGAACGAGGCATAAATGATTCTAATTACATTTAAGTAATAAGATAATTCAGATGCCGAACGAGGCATAAATAATTTCGATGCATGAACATTTCCGATTAAACCAACGTTGATTTGGATGTCGAACGAGGCATGAGTAATTCTGATTACGTTAAAGTAATAAAATAATTCGGATGCCGAACGAGGCATAAATAGTTAGTATATGAAAGAAAATGGGAGAGACGAGGATTCTGATTTATAGTGCCTCGTTAAAACCTTCTCGGTCGTAAACCCCCCTTGGGGAAAAACCGACCGGGCGAGGAAAGAGTGCACTTTTATTAATTCAATTGTAATAAAATTTGAGATGCGTGGCATTCCACGTTCTCGGTATGTTCTTTCCAGATAAATGTTCTAAATAATAGGCTCCGCCGGCTGCTGTGTCTGCTATGCGGAATGGTCCTTCCCAATTGCTAGAAAACTTGCCGCCTTCCTTCCGGGTGTCACCTCGCATTCGCCATACTAAGTCACCTTTGTGGAACTGTCTTGGTTTAACTCTGGAGTTGTACACACTTGTCCCGAAGTTCGTTGATGAGATCTAGGCCGACTGAGAGGCTTTCTTTGTTCAGATCAATATCAAGGGTTTGGCGGCGGAGAGAAGGTTCTCCAATTTCGACGGGGATCATAGCTTCAGTGCCATATGTGAAGCTGTATGGCGTTTCTTGTGTAGTCGTCTGAGGGGTGCAGCGATATGCCCATAAGACTTCTAAGAGTTCTTCGGTCTAGTTGCCCTTGGCTGGGCCAAGACGTTTCTTCAGCTCGTTCAGAATGACCTTGTTGGCGGCTTCTGCTTGACCGTTTGTTTGTGGGTGTTCGACTGAACTGGCGATGTGTTTGATGTGGAGTTTCTCGTAAAATTCAGCTAACGTCTGGTCGGTAAACTGCCGACCGTTATCGGTGATGATGATCTGTGGGAGGCCGAAATGACAAACAATATTTTTCCATACGAAATTTTGGACATTGCGAGCGGTGATCGCGGTTAGAGGTTCAGCTTCAATCCACTTGGTAAAGTAGTCAATGCCGACCAGCAAGAATTTACATTGGCTTTTACCGAGGGCGAAAGGGCCAATGATGTCCATGCCCCATTGGACGAACGGCCATGGTGATAACATAAAATGGAGTTCTTCAGGTTTTTGGTGGGACAAAGTGCCAATCTCTTGGCATTTAAGGCATTTTTGGACGAAATTGGTGCAGTCGCCTTGGACGGTCGGCCAGTAGTATCCGGCCCGGAATACTTTGGCAGCCATTGATCGCGCATCGGAGTGAGTTCCGCAAATTCCTTCGTGCAATTCTCGGACGACATAGTAAGCTTGGTCGGGTGTCAAACATTTAAGGAGTGGTCGGGTATAACCTCGGCGGTAAAGGTCGTCGCCAATTAAGAAGAAACGGGCGGCCTGCAGCTTCATGGTTTTGTCACCGAGAGGATTACATGTGTCGTCGAGTAAATATTGCTTTATTGGGGTAATCCAAGTAGATTCCGCGTCGGTCGTTAGGCATTCCTGTAGGTCGATGCTTGGGCGTGCAAGCGTAACATGGATGACCGACCTATGCATTCCCTTACATTTCGTGGTTGCCAACCGGGACAAGGCGTCCGCGCGAGTATTGTGATCGCGTCGAACGTGTTGCATGGAAATTTCAGAAAAGGTGTTCATCAACTGTTTGACTAAGTGATAGTATCGTTGTAGAAAGCTTTCTCGGACTTCATATTCGTCATTAAGCTGACCGATGACTAGCCTGGAATCACTTTTACAAATTAACTTTGTGATTTCCAATTCTTGAGCGAGGCGTAGACCGGCTAAAATGGCTTCATATTCGGCCTGATTGTTTGAAGTTTTGAAGTCGAATTTGAGGGCTTGCTCGATGACAATCTCGCCGCACGACCTTTCGTTGGAGGATTCATCCACGTATAAGATCCACGATGAGCGTTCAGTCTCGGCTGAGGAAGGAGTGAGTTCAGCTGCGAAATCAGCAAGAGCTTGCGACTTGATGGCTCCTCGTGGTAGGTACTGAATATGGAATTCGGATAGTTCTATCGTCCATCCGATCATTCGTCCGGCCAAATCTGGTTTAGTGAGAATCTTTACAATGGGGTAATTTGTCCGAACAATAATACGATGATTTTGAAAATACATACGCATTCGTCGGGCGGTAATGATGAGAGCCATAGCCACCTTTTCGATCGTCTGGTATCGGATTTCGGCGCCATGGAGGGCACGGCTAATGAAATAAACTGGTCGTTCTTCAAAATTAATTTCTTGCACTAAGACTGAACTAACGGCTTCGTGTGAAACGGTGAGGTAGACTATAATGGGCTCTCGGGCGTCCGGTTTCTGGATGACCGGCGGGGAAGATAAAAAAGTTTTCAATTGGAGGAAAATTCCCTCGCATTCGGCCGACCACTCAAAGCGAGATGCTTTTTTCAATAACCGGACGATGGGCCTCGTTCGTTCTGCAAGTTTAGGAACAAATCTGGATAGGGCGGTGAGTCGGCCGATGAGTCTCTGAATTTCCTGAATGAAGTTGGGGCTTCTCATTTCGGAAATAGCTTTACATTTCTCAGGGTTAGCTTTATGGGTAAGCATAAAACATAAGAACTTCCCCCCCTCGACGCCAAACGCACACTTGTCAGGATTGAGTCGCATCTGGTGCTGGCGGAGGGCCTAAAAAACTTCTTTTAGGTCAGCAATATGTTGCTTACATGAGTCGGACTTGACAACAATGTCATCGATATAGACTTCAACGTTCCTGCCGATCATGTCGTGGAATACATGGTCCATTAGTCTTTGATAAGTGGCCCCGACATTTTTGAGTACGAAGGGCATAACTTCATAGTAGAAATTATCGGAATCAGTCATGAAGGCTGTCTTCTTTCGGTCGGCCGGGTGCATTTGGATTTGATTATAACCTGAGTAGGCATCAAGGAAGCTGAGGATGTGATGTCCGGCCGCCGAGACGATCAATGGTAGGCAGAGGGTAAGAGTCTTTTGGGCATGCCTTATTGAGGTCCGTGTAGTCAACGCACATTCGCCATTTTCCGTTCGCTTTCTTTACCATAACCACGTTGGCTAGCCATGTGGTGTAATGGGCTTTCCGAATGAATCCAGCTTGTAACAATTTATCGGCTTCGTCACGTGCGGCTTGGCGTCGTTCCTCGCCTAGATGTCTTTTCTTTTGAGCTATTGGCCTAGCCTCTTTATACAGTGATAATCGGTTAGTGATGACTTGTGGGTCTACGCCAGGCATGTCAGCGGCCGTCCATGCGAACAGATCGGCATTTTTGACAAGTGTCGTGCCGATGGCCATTCGGTCGTCTGGCTTCAGCAGTGAAGTGCCGATATGTGTAGCGTGGCGATCATCGCGAAGTGGGAACAGATGTAAGTCTTCTCCTGCCTTCATACGGGGATCGTCCATACGAGGGTCGAGATCAACAAGGGCTGTCATTTGTCGACGGGACATGCGCCGTCCAGAATGTCGGGTCGAGGATTATCCTCTTTTTTGCGGGAGTCGGTCGTCCGGATTGGTCGTGTAGAGCCGTCGAGTTGGCTCACTTTTCAAACTTGCGACATAACATTCTCTAGCGGTTTTTTGATCGACATGGATTGTTGCAATGTCGTTATTTGCCGAAGGGAATTTCATGGCTAAGTGTGGGGTGGAAACAATGGCTTTTAATCTGTTGATGGACGGACGACCGAGCAGAATGTTGTAGGAAGTTTGGGCGTTAACAAGAAGATATCGTACGTTTATTGTTTTGTGGAGACCGTCTTCCTCACCAAAGGTTGTATACAAGTCTATATACCCCTTAGTGTCGACCCGTTCACCTGAGAACCCTACAATTTGTTCGTTATAGGGTTGAATATCTGCTTCTGGGATGCGCATTTTCTTGAAGATTTCCCAATATAATATATTGACCGAGCTACCTTGGTCTACCAAAGTCTTGGCAATTGCGAACTTGTCAATTTCCACGGTGATTACCATAGGGTCGTCCTGGGCTGGATCTATAGCTGTGAAGTCGTCGTCAGTGAAAGTGATCGGAGGTATGTGTGGACGTCTCCTCGTAGTAGCATGAGCGGACTGGATGTCCCGAAGATGTTTCTTTCGGGCGGAATTTGAGCACCCGCCATCGGCAAAGCCTCCGGCTATATAATTTGCTTCGTGGTTCGGTTCGCCCAAGGTAACGGGTCCAGCAATCATGTTGATGACTTCGCGGACTCGTTGGCGAGGGTGGGCGTTTCGGTCGGGACTTGTGCTGCGGGCGCGGTACGCCGAACGGGGCTTTCACTACGTTTCCGCGAAGCCTGGCTATGGTCAGTTCGACGTTTGTAATCGTTACGGTATGACCGGTCCACACCACGAGATGGACGATCAGTACTCCGTGGTGGGGATCTTGAATTCCTTGTCCTCTTGACGAACTGCTGCAAATGGCCAGCCTGGATGAGCTCTTCGATTTTGTCCTTCAACGCTTGACATCCTTCGGTCGTGTGACCGAAATTTCGATGGTACTGACAACACTTAGTAGTATCTGCATTCGGTGGTGTTTGATACTGTTTTAGTGTCGGAATTAAATCCGTTTGCAGTGCTTCATCTAGGGCTCGTCCCCTCGGAACTGTTAAAGGGGTGTAACTGTTAAACCTGGGGATTCGGCCTCCTCTGATCCGGTCGGACCTTGGGGTGGTTCGAACGGTCCGTTCGATCTCGAATTCCCTTTCTTTGCTCGGGGTTTGATCTTTGAGGACTCCGGATCCGACGGCTTTGAACCGTTGGTGATAGTCAATGTGTTCCTCAATTTGCATGAATTTGGTTGCCCGAGTTCGAAGATCTTCCATGTCTTGAGGCGGCTTTTTGATGAGACTTTCTGTAAAACGGCTTGGCCGGATGGCCGAAACCAAATGGTGTAACGCAACTTCCTGTTTGAGCCCTCGGATATTCATGCATGCCTTGTTGAATCTATCTAAAAAGGTTCTGAGAGGTTCACCTTTCTCTTGTTATACCGCTAGTAAAGACATGGAGGACATGTGATGCGGTCGGCTGGTGGCATATTAAGTAGAGAATTTTGCGGCTAAGACGTCGAAGTCGTCAATGGAATTCGGAGGTAGCTCTGTAAACCAAGTAAGAGGTTCTCCCTCGAGTGACGTGGGGAATACTTTACACCACACATTGTTATCTGTGGTATACAAAGTCATTTGCGTCTTGTAAACATTTAAATGCTCGTCTGGGTCAGTCGAGCCGTCATAGAGTTTGATGGCGAGGCCTCTCCACTTGTCAGGAAGTGGTTTGGTGATGATTTCGTCTGTAAAAGGATGACCCCTTTTATTCAACTTTCTTTCGACTATTTCAGTTCTAGAAGCAGGATTGGTGTCGGCCGATGTAGGTATGCGAGAGGCGGTTCGATCGGCCATATGGGATTGGCCTTCTCGTTCGGGATTATCAACCTGTCGTTGGAGTTGTGCATTCTGCTCTCTCAATAAGGCGATTTCTTCCTCTTGACGGCGCCTATCCTCTTCGTGTTGACGACGGTCTTCCATCCCCTTTTGCCGCAGTTCCTCCATCTGAGTTTGGAGGGTTTGAATCATAGTCATCTGTTCTGCCATAGCGTCGTTGTTGTTCCTTGTTGCAACCATTATAGCTTTAAAAATTGAAATCTTGCATCGGCCCCACGGTGGGCGCCAATTGTACCTGAATGGAGAGATGGGGCCCAGGCACGGTCGGTTGACGTAGTATAATTGTTGACGTGTCGATCTTCTTCTCCTTCGGTCGGTCGTTCTTTCTTGGTGTCTCCTTCGGTCGGGCGGGGGAGGGTACCTGCGAAGGCACTCCGACGCTCAAGTAAGTATGAGATTCTAAGTGTGATTTAGTAAGTGAATGAAAATGTACCTTTCTCTGGCTTGAGCACAGTATTTATAGGATTGCCTAAAGGGCTTTCTATCCCTTGGGCTCAGGGTGGTTATGGATAGGTCTTGCCAGTCGTGCTCCGGAATACCCGGAGAACATATCTTCTCTAAGCGCGTTCTCCTTATTTTTCGGGGGTGTATCTTAACTACTTTGGCTTGTTACATAAATGCCCTTGCATTTATTATACATTCGGTCGGTCGGCCACGTCCGTCCGGTGTCTACCGGTACATGTCCAAAGATGATGTGTCACATTCTTATTGCACATACCTTACTTATAATTGTTCATTATGCTTAAATAATTGGTAATTAACCAAAGTGAAAGCTGATTGTTTAAGTAGAACCTAATCTAGTCTATTATTTTGATGTTATAATAGATTTTATCACAACTTCATTATCATAATGGTTCTTACTTATGCCTGCTTTAGATCTAAGTTTCCCTATGTCACTCTAACTTTTTCCTTAGCCTAAGTATTTTAATTCGTCGTCTAACCAGCCCTTAATATGGGAATTGAGACCTAGACTGGTGAAAATCATTCTTCTTGGAAAGATTCCTTGATGCTGACTCTTGAGATGCTGGATTTTGATCATGCACTAATTGAAGCTGCTCCTCTTGCCATCACTGGTAAAAGCACTCCTGAAGATAAGATGGCTTATGAGAAATGGCAAAGGAGTAACAAGATGTGTCTTATGCTCATCAAGAATTCCATCAACCCAATCATCAGAGGAGGCATTCCTGATTCACCTAACGCTAAGGCTTATCTAGCTTCTGTGGAGGAACAATTTCAAGGGACCTCTAAGGCGCATGCTAGTACTCTTATCTTGAAGTTGGTGACTACAAAATATTACGGGCGCACCGGCATTCGCGAGCACATCCTGATGATGAGCGACATGGCCCGTAAACTTAAGGGATTAGCCATGGAGATCAGTGAAGGTTTCCTAGTCCACTTCATTATGACTTCTCTTTCTTCTGCGTTTGAAGCCTTCAAAGTCAACTATAATACTCAGAAGGACAAAAGGTCCATGAGTGAGTTGATTGCTATGACTGTTCAAGAAGAAGAGCGCCTGAAGCTGGAGAAATCAGATGTTGCTTACCTCGTGGCTGCTAAATCGAAGAAGCGGAAGGGAAAATTCCATAAAAAGGAATCTAATAAGGTCCCTAAAATTGATGCAAGTGCACCCTCCAGCTCTAACAAATCCACTAGCAAGTCCTACTGCAAGTTCTGCTGCAAGGTAGGACATAAGCAGTATGAGTGCTCAAGCTTTAAGGAGTGGCTGGCTAAGAAAGGTAATCATCTAAATATGATAATTGAGTCCTTTAATTTAAATGTTCAAACTAATACTTGGTGGTTTGACTCTGGTTCTATGGTTCATGTGACCAATTCAATCCAGGGATTCCTTATAATCCGGAAGCTGGAAAGAAACCAAAGAACACTTAAGATGGGGAATGGACAAGAACTATTTGTCGAAGCTGTGGGAACCTTGGAATTACTTATGAAAACTGGAAAATGTATTAAACTTTATGATACCTTATATATTCCCGAGATTACTCAGAATCTTGTATCAGGACCAAAGTTAGACATTGATGGTTTTTATGTTTCCCATGGTCATGGCAAACTTACTATTTCTTTAAATTCTCAATTGTTTGGTACTGGTTTTCTGGATAACGGTCTCTATAAGTTAGAACTAGATGATAGCTTCTCCAAATCTTTGTTATCATATAATATTAATGAGAACTTAACAAAGACCAAGAGAAAACGAGACTTAGAAACTTCATCCATGTTGTGGCATCAACGTTTAGGCCACATTTCACGAGATCGCTTATCTCGACTTGTGAAGGATGAAGTCTTACCATCTCTCGATTTCACTGATTTTGGAACATGTGTCAAATGCCTCAAAGGCAAAATGACATCCACAACTAAGAAAGGTGTCACTAGGAGTTCAAAATTATTAGAACTTATTCATACTGACATTAGTGGCCCTTACAGCATCGTTGGAATAACAGGACATAATTCATTTATCACTTTTATAGATAATTATTCTCGTTACATGTACTTGTATCTCATTAAGGAAAAATCTGAATCACTTACAACTTTTAAAGATTATAAAACTAAAGTTGAAAAACAACTTGATCTTCAAATAAAAGTTGTGCGATCAGATAGAGGAGGTGAATACTATGGTAGACATACTGATTTGGGACAAGCCCCTGGTTCATTTTATGAGTTTTGTAAAAGCCGGGGGATTGTGAACCAATACACCATGCCCGGTACTCCTGAACAAAACGGTGTTGCTGAAAGGAGAAACAAGACCCTAATGAACATGGTGCGTAGTATGTTAGCCAACTCTAATTTGCCCTTATTCCTCTGGACCGAGGCATTAAAAGCAGCAGTTCATATACTCAATAGAGTTCCTTCCAAATCTGGCCCTAAAACTCCTTATGAACTTTGGACTGGAAGGAAACCAAGTCTTAGATATATGAAAGTATGGGGTTGCCGTGCTGAAGCTAAAGTTTATAACCCTTTCTTAAAGAAGCTTGACATGAAAACTGTAACTTGTCACTTCATCGGGTATCCCGATCAACCAAAGTCCTTCCAATGTCCAGGAAAGAGTTAACCACCAGACCAGACAAGTTCTTTGATCATATTATCATTTTTATTATACTTATTATTATTAACATAATTTATACATATTAATATAATTATTATTATTAATAATAAAATAAATTATATTCATATTATTAATATTATTCATATTATTAATATTATATTCATATTATTAATATTAATATTGTTAATAATAATAAGTATAATAAAAATCATAATCATACTAAAGCATTTACTTGATGTAGTGATTAAATTTTCTTTGAATTATCTAAAGGAAGTTGGCTTTGAATCGCATTGTAAATAATCCCTCCGTCACATGTCTTCCGGCTAATGCTCCATTCATCATCCCTGAGAACAAAATAAAACGCCAAAAAACAATGTTTTGGGTTTGTTAGGTTTCATGGAGTAAGGGATGAGTATGCTTTGGAAAGACAACTCAACTCTATTTGAATCGGTACATGGAAGTTGCAGGCAAACAGACCCAAATACAGAAGGCAAGAGAAGCCAATGCACAACTCGCAGAGACAAACTCATACTCAGAAAGTTTGGAGCCAGAAGATTCAACAATGCTCTTATGCTCAAGCCGTCAAGGGTGGAAAAGCGGGTTCCGATCAGAAGGGAGAAGACAACATTTTGCCACAAATTAGGGTCAATGTGGAGACATCTTTTTGGTTGGAGAGATGTTTTATCGGGAAACTGTTGAAGGCAGCGAATGTGCAAGCCATTAAGAAGAGTTTTATTCTGGGAGGATTTAATTTAGTGAGGCTGACACTAGTACAAAATCTTTCATTAACAACAGCTTTTAAAGACGGTTTGGAAAGAACCATCGTAATAAGCGATGCGGTGGCATCTCCGTAATTATTTTCAAATTTCTTTTACACTTTTAACGACGGTTCCTGCCCGAACCGTCGTTAAAAGGGTCGTGTTAAGTTTTAACGACGGTTCCTCCCTAGAACCGTCGTTAAAAGTGGTTAGAATGTTTTAATTTTCCCGCACAACGGAACTTTGCCTTTTCACTTTCATTCTTCTTCACACAACTCCTCTTCACTGTCCGACCCCCTAGCACGATCGACCTGCCCCGCCGCCGACCCGCGTCGCGTTGACACTCGCCGCCGACCCGCGTCCCGACCCCGCTGCCGACCCGCGTCGTGCCGACTCGCGCGCAACCCTCGCCGCCAACCCGCATCCCTCGCTGCCGACCCGCAACCCTCGCGTGCAACCCTCGCCGACGACCCCCGCGCGACCCTCGCTGCCGACTCGCGCGCAACCCGCGCGACCGCCATCCAAACCTCGCGCCGACCTCGCCGCTGGACGGCCGTCCCGACCCCGCGCGCGACCAGTTGCCTCGCGAACCGCGACCGCCTGCCACCCGACCCTTTGCGACCGACCGGTTGCCACTTGACCGCCGACCGTCGTACCTAGGACGTGCCACCATTCCCTGCGACTCGCGCCACTGTGTTCTCCGACCCTTTTGAGGTTAGTATATTTTTATTTATTATTAACTTTAGAAGTGTTTTTTTAGTTAGATATTGATTTTATATATTGAACGAACTGATTCTGAGTCTGGAGGTGTCCGACCTTCGGCAGTTTTGATTTAATTTTCATTGATTATATATTGTTTTGATATATTGAATGCACTGGTTCTGAGTCGTGATGCTTACGAAAAAGGGGTGGAAGAATTCATACAGTTCGCAGAACATAATGCCGTTAGTTGTAATAATGGAGTAAGAATAAGGTGTCCTTGTGTCAATTGTTTGAATGGAAGGATTTTGAGTGTTTCCGAAATTACGGAACATCTTTTGTGTGATGGATTTTTGAAAAGTTATACAACATGGACGTGGCATGGTGAATTGTTAGACTTGCCAAGTGTGCGCGAAGCTTCGGAGGAAGTTCATTTCTCAATGGATGATAGATTAGAAGACATGATTCGTGATGTGGGTGCAGAATGTTTTGCTAATGCAGTTTTCGAAAATATGTCTAATGATGGAGAGACTCCTTTGTATCCTGGTTCAACTAACTTCACACGATTATCAGCAGTGTTAAGGTTGATGAATTTGAAGGCAATGAATGGATTGACTGACAAAAGTTGTACAGAATTGCTTCAATTGCTAAGAACATGTTTCCAGAAGGAAATACCTTGCCTAATCGAAATTATGAGGCAAAAAAAATACTGTCCAATGGATATGGAGTATAAAAAAATACATTCATCAATATCACATGTCTTCTTGCTAATGCTCCATTCATCATCCCTGAAAACCAAATACCAATCACAAAACACAAAACCATCAATCTCTCACACCTACAACCCATGTTTATGCTTTCTTCAATTCCTATTTTTACTTTTGGTTACACTTCACAACTTCTGCATATTCCAAACACTTCCACCTTCCCTTTTATACACACATTAATCAATAAAATATTACTCTCTTGGTTTCTTTAATCAATTACTCATTTATTTCTATTATAATATATATATAACATTCTCATTAAGCATAATAAACTCCCTCTTAATGGAATACCAATTACGAGTATTCTTTCAATCAATGCTTAATGCAGATGTTGATATTGTCTCTATCTCTTTCCATATATGTCTTCCAATAGTTTCTCATGATAACGGTGTTATAATAATAAAAGCACATGATTATGAATCAACACATTATTAGTTATGATTCACTTGTTGATACAATTGAGAGTAGATTTAAGGATTAAACATTTTTCTTTTTCTTTATATTTTAATATTATAATATAATTTATATTAAAAATTCATTTTATTAGATTAAAAAAAATTAGGAATCATTTCAATAATTTTTTTATTACTAATATCCGAAAGGTTTAAAATTTGAGACAAAAACTAATTAAACGTGATACTACATAAATACAAAATATATTTAATTTAATAATAAAAATTACATTGATTTCTTTTAAAAATTGAGATTAAAACATTAATTTTTTTACCTTGCACCTGAACATTCTTCTTTATCAATATTCAAACATATTACATAGTTGTTTTTTTTATCTTCCACTCATAATGTATCATTACTGATATCTTTTTTTTCCTCTTTGTATTAATGTCTTATTTTTATTATATTATTTTGTGTTTCTCTCTGGGTTTTGAACTTCAAATTTCTTTAAATCTCTAATTTTTTTACTGTAGGTTGAGAATTACAAATGTTATATATTTGAATAATCTTTTCAATATGTTCCAGAAATTGTTCCAGAAATAGTGACAGAAGAAAAAAAAATGTATAAGTGCAAGAAAATTTAAATCTTATTTAGATTGAATCTTATTTACATTGTTTTCATTATAATGTTTTAAGATCCTTAATTAACTACTAGATAGAAAGATGAAAAATACAATAAATTATTAAATGGATGGAAATATAGGTTTAAGACAAATGTAGATTCATATTCTTTTATTTTCGTGTGACTAAAATTTCAACCAGACTTGTAACTTCTTAACTTTCATCTCTTCTCTTCTATCTCTCTTCTTTCCACTTCATTCCATTTACTTATTTTCTCTAATTTTTTCTTTCTCCAAAAGGGATGATGTTTATTCTTTTCCGTCCAATAAACATCTTGTCAACTATCATCCTTGCCCAGTTCACCAAGGGAGACCAAATCCCCTTTACCACTAAGACAAATTAATAGAAAAACAATGAACCGAGAAGAAAATTTGGAGGATTTCGAATGTTGTTGGAGGTTTTTGTGAAGGTGAATTGGAGTTGTGCGCAGAAGTTGTTTTGCATATCGAAGATGGCAGATGCTTCTTTCTTTTCTTACTAATTTTCCAAACGAATTTCAAGAGAAGGACTTATGGACGGTATTTCAGCATTGGAGAAGGGTTCTAGACGTCTTCATCTCTAGAAAGTAAAATGTCAGAAAACAACGTTTTGGGTTTGTCAGATTTCATGGAGGAAGGGATGAGTATGCTTTGGAAACACAACTCGACTCTATTTGAATCAGTACATGGAAGTTGCAGACAAACAGACCCAAATACAGAAGGCAAGAGAAATCAATGCACAACTCGCAGAGACAGGCTCATCCTCAGAAAGTTTGGAGCCAGAAGACTCAACATTGCCCTTATGCTCAATAAAATGTCAGAAAACAACGTTTTGGGTTTGTCAGATTTCATGGAGGAAGGGATGAGTATGCTTTGGAAACACAACTCGACTCTATTTGAATCAGTACATGGAAGTTGCAGACAAACAGACCCAAATACAGAAGGCAAGAGAAATCAATGCACAACTCGCAGAGACAGGCTCATCCTCAGAAAGTTTGGAGCCAGAAGACTCAACATTGCCCTTATGCTCAAGCCGTCAAGGGTGGAAAAGCGGGTTCCGATCAGAAGGGAGAAGATGATATTTTACCACAAATTAGGGTCAATGCGGAGACGTCGTTTTGGTTGGAGAGATGTTTTATCGGGAAACTGTTGAAGGCAGCGGATGTGCAAGCCGTTAAGAAGAGTTTTATTCTGGGAGGATTTAATTTAGTGAGGGTGACATATTTAGGCTCGTCGCAAACTGGGTCTCGAATTTCGACATGAGTGTGGCGAAGCTATCAATGAAGTTGGGTGGGAGTTTGGTGAACCAACTGAGGGCTCCTTCCTTTAGGGATGTGAGAAACACTCGGCACATCACTGCGTCGTCCAATTAATTAGTATAGACTCATATGGGTGGTGTAGGCATCCATATGCTCGTCCAGGTCAGTGGTATCGTCATACCAGTCCTTGTTGAAGCCTTTCCACTTGTCTAGCAGTGGACCTTCTAGGACAACGTTGGTGAAAGGGTGTCGGCGGACCGAATCCAGAGTGACAGTCGTCCTAGCCGACTTGTTGAGACAAGATTCGCCATCCATCTCATGGGTGGGAACCTTATCCTTGGTCTCCTCAACCGGTCTCGGGTTGAGAGGGGAGGTGTAGGACCTATCGACAACATTGGTCAGTCCAGCAGATGGTCTTCCCTCCACCATCTTCTTTTTCTTATCTTCATTCTCTGCTCGGAGAGCCTGCATCTCCTACTCGTTTTTCTTAGTGACTTCTTCATTCTTTCTCTTCATCTCTCTCTACAGAGACAGCAGCAGTGCCATCTGGTCGGCTTCACTCACTCTGTCCATACTTCCGGTTGATACCATCTACTTTTGTTCTTCAATCAGTTTCTCTCGGCCCCACGGTGGGTGCCAATTGTTCCTGCTAGGGAGATGGGACCTAGAGAACTATTGAGAAACTTCGTCCTCTTCCTTCCTACCGGTCGGTTGATCTACAGCCTGTTCCTTCGGTCTTCGTGCTACTCCTTAGGTCTCGATTGCTTGATCACTCAATCTCATGGGAAATGCCGAATGGGGGGAGGGGGATACCTGCAGAAGGCACTCTATTTTAATGATTTTGTGTACCGATTTACTAAATTCAACCCAACTATTTATGATGATTTTGGTTTGATTTGATTTTTAGTAAAAAAACAACAACCTAGATTCATTCAAAACTAATTCAAACTATTTTAATGATCAAATTCCGAGTTTGATAAAACTCAACCCAAACTCTACTCATAAAGATTTCATATACGTAATTTTAAATGTCTTTTTTTATTATTGTAGACGTTAAAGCTATTAAATATATTACATTAGATTTTATTTTTATGTAATTTTAAAATACGAATTGACAAAATATTTTAATTATTTTGAAAAAAAGTGGTATAGAAAGAAAATGCACTCTATAGATTCAATAGATGAAATTAACAGGTGAATAAAATAATGTTCTTTTCATGAGAATGTGACACTTTTTTTATTCAATGATTTTTAAATTTTTTTTACTATATATAGCATATAGCTTAGTGTGATCCTTTTGCCATTTACTTTTTTAAGTGGACCTAGCCTTCATTAAACAGAAAGTTATTACTTATTGTTCTTGTTTACTACGCGTTTGGCAATCCAACATTGCCGTGGTGAGTGGGAATGAAACCAGCATTATTATTGTTAATTAATTATTAGTTTTGATTTTGGTCCTAATTACCCAAAGCCACACATTTCATGTCAACAAATTTCATTTTTACATCTTTACAAAAATATTTTAAGCAAAATGGTGGGCAGGCTGGAGCTTATTTAAAGTACTACCTTTTTAATAAATTTCAAAAAAAAGGGGAAGGTTGAGTATGAAATTATAAATATAAATTAAATAATATTAAAATAGCAAAGAAAAAATATTAAATATTAAATTTTGAATTAGAAAAAAAAAGCTAGAGTCTCATCTTCCGTGGGAGTTATTCGTTGGGAAAAAAAATGACACTAAGCTAAATCAAGAATGAAGGTGAATTGATTTTTAAAATTTTTTTTGAAAAGAATAATTTTTTTTTAAAAAATAAATTTAATTAAAATTGAGTGCAATTAATTGAGGAATCAAAATTATAAAGATCGCACATAAAATATAAAAACATGAAAAATAATAGACAAATACTAAAAAATATGAAAAAATTATACAAAATTTTATAACAAAACAAATTATATATCTAGTTTTAGTTGTTCAACCTTAGAATAACCAATATCCACTATCTTTATATTTCAATTACAATATATGTGCGCTATACAAATAGAAAACAAGCAAATCAAATTCTAAACATACTCAATGAAAACGTGTTTCCTTTAATCACACCAAGAGGAATAAAATAAACAATTCTTAAAAATGTATTCAAAATCTTCAAAGTGTAGCAATTCAATCATTGAAAACTCAAGAGAATCAATATGAGATTAACCCAACAACCAAGTAATGAAAAAAAAGTTATCACATGACAGAAGCAACCACAAGTGCAGTTTCAACATTAACACAGCTTTTTTTAATTCTTCGAAAAAAAAATTCTTGCAATAAAGAGAGAAAAACTCAATTTTTAACCCTATAAACATTTAAGATTGCATTTTGTAATGTTTTAAAAAAAATTGAATCAAATGTTCAATTTATAAAGTTTTTAAAACGTGGTTTAAAAATTGATTATGATACATTTAATCAATTATCTTAAGTTGTTAATCGATTATTCTTATTGAAATACACTCTTTCTTTTAATAGATTATATTATCATTTAATCAATTATCTTTGTTCTTATTTTTTTTTTAAAAAAACTTAAAAATTAGTCAAACTTAAAAATTAGTCAACTATTAAGCTTGTTAATAGATTATTCTTAGAACTAATTTTGTTTGTTCAATGTTTTAATCCATTATAAAAATTGATAATCAATTATTTTGTTCTTATTGATCTGGAGACACATTAAGAACAAATTAATCGAATATATAAAAATTTAATCAATTAATTAAAACCTTATTCAAAACATTTTAACCAAAACAAGTCTTTTTATGATTAAGGTTGTGTATAAAACCGAAACATTTATGACTCACAAACATATGCAATAAAAATTATAACAACGAATACATCTTCAACACCATTCTCTTCAAACATTATCATCAAAATCGGCTTATTTCTTAGCTCCTCTAAGAGTCATGACCAGACTTTATTCTTAAAGTCCAAAGTTATTATTGGTTGAAATATACTTTTTTTTTTTTTTATTAAACATAGGTTGACACTTTTCAACTTGTCAGTTTACTCTGATTCATCGGCTTAACCACTAATCCAACATATATGAGACAGGTTATAGCTGACTAACCCATTGATATTTTTGTAGTTAAAAATAAGAAATAAGTTTAAAATATTAATTTTTTGTATTGTATCATTTGAAAGATAAAAATATGTAATATTTTTTAAAGTTAAGTCATTAACACTTATAAATTAAAATATAATTATTAATTATTCCAGTACGTTCAATACTCTCATATCGCTTAGGTGTCGAGACGAAAGACAATTTAAATACAACTTTCCCCTTAATCATCCGAGACGTCTTTTAAAGATAAAATCGTGATTGAATTTCAAACTCCAAAACGGACAATAACTCAAATGTGATAATTAACAATGCTGATATTATCTCAAAAGATTTGAGATCGAAGTATGAACTATGAATTATAATAGATTAATTTAACTTATATAATAATTCTTTTAGTTTGTCTAACTAAATATATTAATTAAATAATTAAAGACTTAGTGAATATTTTTATAATTAAATATACTTTATATATATTATTGGCTAATTGTTCACCACTCTCAAGAGGGACAAGTGAGAACATTCTAACCGTCTAATTTTGGTTATTAGTACATCCCCATCCTATTTTTCTCATTTCACCATTTTTAATAAAATAAATATACTCTTACAATTAGTAATTAATTCTTCGAGGGAGTTGAATCTACTCAACAAAAATTTAAACTCTAAATGATAGTTATGACAGATCCAACAAACTCTTGTTAAGATAGACTTTATCTGACTCTGCTACCATATTAAGAAGTGAATTTTAAACCTAACTCAACATATATATGTAACACCCCGAAAATACATACAATACACGTTCTACATATTTCTAAACAAGTTTAGAGTCACTACAAGAAAAACGCGAACAAGTATTAGATAAAATAAAATTTGCAATGGATGAGATTCAAAACCAGGTTCCTTCAGTGACCAAAGAAAATTTAATCACTAACACAAACACAATTCTTTAGTATTCTTATGATTTTTATAATACTAATAGTATTAATAATACTAATAGTATTAATAATACTAATAGTATTAATAATACTAATAATATGAATATAATATTAATAATATTAATAATATGAATATAATTTATATTATTATTATTAATATAATTTATATTATTATTATTAATATAATTTATATTATTATTATTAATAATATAATTTATATTATTATTATTAATAATATAATTTATATTATTATTATTAATATTAATATGTATAAATTATATTAATAATAATATGTATAAATTATATTAGTAATAACATGTATAAATTATATTAGTAATAATATGTATAAATTATATTAATAATAATAAGTATAATAAAAATGGTAATATGACCAAAGAACTTGTCTGGTTTAGTGGTTAATGCTTCCTTGGACACTGAAAGGACTTGGATTCCAAAACAAAACTCTAAAACCTTTAAGGCTCTCCTGCACCTGTATGATCATCTTCTTGTGTACATAGTACAGTCATCGCAGTTCAAACGCAACAAGAAAAGTAAAGGTAAACTAATGAAAATAAAGTTTAATAATATATACCATTCATTAAAAAAACCAAATTACATTATTCAATTTTTTTAAAATCCCATCCAAAGATTACTAGCAAATCCAATATAAAGGATCAAGGTAAGTTCAATACAACCCAAGTCGTGCATCTCATATGTCATGGTGTGCATGAACTATATATATATATATATATATATATATATATATATATATATATAATTAAAAAACAAACCCAATTACTTTATAAAACCCATAACCATGTTTCACCTGCAGTGTCATCAACATATTCAATTTTTATTGCTACCTCCTATGATGCATAAAAAAATCTCTATTTCTTCTCCTATCATTCATACCTTTGCACTATTTACACCTTGTACCTATGCAGTGGCAATTTTTCTATCTTGACTGTGAAGGCTTCTCTTCTTTGATATAGAATGCTCCATTTTGTAGTGCAGACCTTTTGATTATTTATTTTCACAAATGTTGATTCCATATTAAGTATTAGGTTGTTGGCTCCTCAAACAACCACTAGTACGGAAAGTTAATTAACGATGCTTAAAAAGATTATATAAAGACTATTATTATAAATTAGTTTTTTATAACGACGAATCTAGAATCGTCACTATAAAACACATTAATGACACTTAAAAACCGTCATTATTTTGCAAAGTGATTTTTAAAAAAAAATAGATTTTTAACGATGGTTCTAGTTGGGAACCGTCGTTATAAATACTTTTTAACGATGATTCAAGTGGGGAACCATCGTTATAAGTGTAATTTTTTTAAAAAAAATAATATTATTATATTTATTATACTCTAATCCTGCATAAAATATCAAATTTATAGAATAATATTGCATGTAATATCATAATATAAATAGAAAAGTCTACAAAAGTTCTATAAATATATGAATTTTTTTTGTCATTCTAACATGTTATACATGGTTACCTAAGTGCATCCAAGTGAATTTCTTTGCATTTTCACTTGCACTTCTCCTCCCACTCAACATGTTATATTCAGAATAAATACTGAAATAATAATATTTCATGTTAGAACACACACATAACATTATGTAATGTAATGTATGAGTAATAAATTTGTGAATGTAATATAATAATAATGGTTTGATAAATCTCTAATTTATACTAGAAAAATCAGACAAAATTTCAAAATTTTCTAACAAGTGTAAGTATGAGAGCTAAAACCTCAAAATACTTAAATAATACTTATAAATAAATAAAAAAAAGAGTAAAACGATGGATTTTTTGAATTTTAGTGGACCCCAATCCCCTTCGAATATTGGTCACGCGATTTGTTACCTCGTTTCGAGCATTTACGTGTCTTCATTTGACTTCTCTATCAAAAGTTATGATTATTACACTAGTGCAAAAAGAAGAAAAAGATACGCTTTATTTAGTTCGGCTTTTGCGCTACCCGCTTTCGGAAAAAATGCAGTGGCATTTTTTAAATTATTTTGATTTACGAATGCGGCTATTTGAATAACTGCATTCATAAATCAAAGCACTTGATTTACGAATGCGGCTATTTGTATAACCGCACTTGTAAATCAAAGCGCTTGATTTACGAATGCGGCTATTTGTATAGCTGCACTTGTAAATCAAAGCGCTTGATTTACGAATGCGGCTATTTGTATAGCCACATTTGTAAATCAAAATTCTTTGATTTACGAATGCGGTTTTACCTTTAGCCGCATTCGTAAATCCTTTTTTACCCTAAATTTTGAAGCGCGCCACACACAATTTCAAACTTTCTTTCTCGTCTTTGCCTTCGTTTCGCGTTCGCACTCTGAGTTCGTCTCCTTCTGCTGCATTTGCATTCCATTTGTGCAATGTAAGTTTCTTGAACTCTCTTTCTTCCTCTTCATCTTCACAAATATATGCATAAATGTTTTCGTTTTTCTTATATATGTTTTTTCCTTGCATTGGTGGTCTCGAAGCACTGTTTCGTTGACTGACATTCGTTTTTCTTACATTGTTTGGTTTCTTGCATTGCTCAGTACTCTTTCATTGTCTTCGTGGTTTCTTGTGGATTTTTTGGTTTGCTCCGTTGCTGCTTTCCTGTCCGCTGTCGCTTCTGCTGCCACCACCGTTGTTGGTGCTCCCGTGACTCTTCGTCAACGTTGCCTTCACACAAGATTGACGATGTTTTAAAATTATTAATTTTTTTTTAATGATTTGGCATATACAAGTTCGATTAAAGCAAATAACCGCACTTGTAAATGGTATTTATAAATGCGGCTATATAACCGCATTTATATTTCTTGATTTACAAGTGCGTGTTGATCAAATGCGGCTATAAAGCCGCATTTATAAATTCGAAATAGCCGCATTTGTTTTATGTTTCTGCACTAGTGTTAAATGTTATGCTAATTTTTGCCGACTCCAAATTTATCACTCTTCTATTCAATTTTAGGACTCCTCCATCAACTATCCAGTAAGTGAAGTTACCACAAACCCTAATACTAACTAATCAACACATACATGCAAATATTTATTATCAAATTAATTACAAATTTTAGGGTTTAGGGAGGCAACGTGCACCAGTCCTGGCAGTGTGTGTGTGGTGGAGGTTTTTGCGGCGTGTGTAGGAGAGGAGGAGAGATGCGCGCAGGGGTTTTCAAGCGGCACTGGTAGTGACAAGAAGGAACAGTGCCAGTGGCGATGGAGAGAAGGAGCGAGCAGTGGGAGAAGGATCCTGGCAGTGAGGTGCACGTGAAGAACTTAGGGCGCCCGAAGGGGGTTGGTCGAAGTGCTGTAACGCGCGAAGGAAGCTAACAACTAGTGGTGCACGAAAGGCAGTGCGATACGGTGGTCGCAAGCTGACGGCTGTTTGTGGTGCTCAATGTCGTGGTGCGATGGTGCGAGGAAGGATGACGATGAAGCTGGCACGAGCAAGATGAAATGGCGATGGCGCGACCAAGATGAAGGCGGCGCTAGCGTGGGAGGGGGACCTTTGGTTGGAAGTAGATGGCAATGAAGAAAAGAGTGAAGACGAAGAATGAAGTAAGTGAAGAAATATGTTAAAGAGTGTGCTTGCGGAAATAAAAAAAAAACACCAAAAGAACGACAATTCACACACAGATTGTCGCAATTTTTACTTTAATGCATATATAACGATGATTCGTGTAGGAAATCGTTGTTATTTTTCACATTTTTTTAATATAACAACGATTCGTTGGAGAACCATCGTTAAAATTACAATGTAATTACCTGTTTTTTAAACGATAATCTTATTATAATCTAATCCACTTTATATAGTATCATAGTATTAATAATTTGTACTAGTGAACAGTACTTTATTACCATTTACTGATCTGTTTGATATTGACATGGGGTTGCCTTGGTTAACTATAAGCATTACAACTCATAATTACTTCACCATAGAGTAGTGTGGTGCCTTTATTCCATATTAATCTTGGATTGCCAAACACGTAACAAAGCATATTGATAATTAATTGAATATTCAATAATATTAAGCACATATGTATATGTTTATAATTAATTTCCATAAAATGCTTGGTTAATTCTTTTTAATAGAATATTCTTTTTTAAATTTATTTTCCTCATAAAACTAGAATATAAAACTTAATACAAAAACATGCAAATAATATCAGTTTACCAACGTTGATAATTCATTTCATTATTTTACGTTTTGGAGAAAAAAAAATATTGATTTAGAAAACCAACAAGTGCAATAAATATTTATTGAGAGAGTACTCTTAATAAATATTCCATTAAGAGGGAGTTTAGCATATATATATATATATATATATATATATAAAGTAATATTTAATTGATTAATTTGTGTATAAAAGGGAAGGTGGAAGAGTGTGGAATATGCAGAGTTTGTGAAGTGTAATAATAAGTAAAACTTAGAATTGAAGGAGGTATTGCCATGGGTTCCGACTGTAATAGATGGATATTTTGTGGTTTGTGATTGCTATTTCGTTCTCAGGCCTGATGGAGAGAGCAGTAGCAGCACGACATCTCATGCAGACTCCTACTCTCCCACCACTGCCACAACTTCCACCCAGTCTCCAATCAACCCTACTCTCAGCCCTACTCCCAGGCGTACTCCCACCACTCATACCCCTAAACTAAAGGATACTCTACTTTCCGTTCAACTCTCCCTCTCATCACCTTCTTTCCTTCATATCTAATAAATCATTGGGGGCAATGTAATAAATAATATATATTTCACTCTTACTTTATCTTCTATTCTCTTTCTTTTCTCTTCCACATGCTTTTTTTCTTTTCTCCAATTCCACTCTACCTCTCTATCTTCTGCTTTACCTTCATCTGCTATTTTTAACATTTCCCAACTTAATTTACCATGCAACCATTTATTAGTAACGTCAACACACTAAATTATATTGTTTCATCCTATTATTCTACCGTAGAAAAAATAAAACAAGTTCACCCAAAATATGTTAGAATAGTATACTGTAGGATGTCGATATTGTATGTGGAAGCATGATAATTTCAACCAAAGATTATGTTACATTGCTTGAAGGAAACCACTATATATAGTGGTTGTAGGAGACAACAACAATAAAAACAATTAATGATAAATAATCTCCCTTTAATAATAATTAATTGTCAACGATAAGTAACCTCCTCATTATTAAAAAAAACTGAAAAGGTCAGTCATAACCCAAATATGCAATATAAAATTGAATGATTAATAGTTTACGTTTTAACGTAAACTAACCATAATTAAATATAGGAAAATAAAAATGATTATAAAATATTGAGAATTTTAAGCTAACTTATATTTACTAATATCTATTAAGAAGATATTAAAATTACAAAATTTATATTTCTTAAAATTTTATTTTTTAAAATAATTTAATTCATTTTATGCAGATATAATTAATTTAACTCTTACATAATTTAATTAATTTTTTTATTTATATTAATCAAGGTTTATAATCACTGCTATCAGAAAAAACAACAACGGATGTTTACTTATCTTATCAATAGAGAAATTTGTATTACAGTAAAATCTATCCATCGGTAAAACTGCTTTATCTGCGTGATATTAATTTTGTCTTTCATCATTACTTACATTAAAAAAAATTATAAAATAAAAATTAATTTAAAAAAAAAAAATTTGTTAATCTATTTCCGAATATTAAATGGGAAGCTAACCACCAGACAAGTTATATTACAAATTTTATTATAATTATTATTAATATAATTTATATTTATTATTATTAATAATAATTATATTAATAAAAATAAAAATTATATTAATAATAATAAAAATTATATTAATAATAATAAAAAATATATTAATAATAATAAAAATTATATTAATAATAATAAAAAATATATTAATAATAATAAAAATTATATTAATAATAATAAAAAATATATTAATAATAATAAAAAATATATTAATAATAAAAAAATTATATTAATAATAATAAAAATTATATTAATAATAATAAAATTTATATTAATAATAATAAAATTTATATTAATCATAATAAAATTTATATTAATAATAATAAAATTATATTAATAATAATAAAAATTATATTAATAATAATAAAAATTATATTAATAATAATAAAAATTATATTAATAATTATTATTATAATAATAATAATATTAATTATATTAATAATAATAATATAAATTATATTCATATTATTAATATTATATTCATATTATTAATATTAATATTATATTCATATTGTTCATATTAATAATATTATTAATATTAATAATAATAATAAGTATAATAAAAATCATAATAATATTAAATAATTTGTCTCGTGTAGTGGTTAAAGTTTCTTTGGTCATTGAAGGAACTTGATTTCGAATCTCATCCCCTTATCTGTCATTTACATACGAAAAAATTCGTATGCAATACCTGTTTGCATACAGAATTTAATTCGTGCTTCATGGCGCCAAAATTACATACGGATTTAATAATCCGTATATAATTCGCGTTTTTCTTGTAGTGTGGATAGACTACCGACAAAAACTAATCTAGCAAGGATAGGAGTGGTAGTTAGCACAAATATTTGTGTGTTATGCCACGAAGCGGAAAAATCTTCTCAACATTTGTTCATCGAATGTGCCTTTGCACAACGTGTGTGGTGCTTATGCTTTAGATGGATAGGCATTCTTTCCGTTCAACATAAGGTTGTGGATTGTCACTTTGAGCACTTTCACTTACCATTTTTTAGTACCAAACAAAATCAGGTGTGGAAAGGTTTGTGAGCGGCAGTCGTAAGGAGTATATGGGAGCAACGAAATGAGGTGATTTTTAAGCAAGGGATCCCGAATGTGGAAGAGATTTTCCAAAAAACGCAACTTAAGTCATGGTTTTGGTTGAAATATAGGGCACAAGCTTTCTGTTATTCTTTCTCGGATTGGATTTTGAATCCTATATTATGCATTAAAAGTTATGTTTAAAAAGGTAAAGAACCTTAAAGTGCTCAGTTTGGATCCGAGTGAATACTATTCACTCGGATTGAAAGGCACTGATTTGTAAAAAAAAAATCACGTTTGTTTCAGTTCATTTGTGAAGAGAGAAAGGCGTTGATTTGCGGGAGAAGAGGAAAGTGGCTCCCTGCAACAATGCGAAGAAAGGCAATGAATTGTGAATAAGTTAGATAATATAATATAATAATAATAATAAACTAATATATTTATATAATAATAATATAAATGTATTTATATAATAAATAATAATAAATTAATAATAATATTAACAATAATTTTTTATTTTTTATTTATAAAAACAATTTTTTATATGTATCTATAATAAAAATAAAATATTAAATATTAAATAAATTAAAGCAATAAAAATATTTAATAATATTATTAATAAATATAAATACTAATAATTAATAATAATAATAAAATTATTTATAAAAAATAAAAATAAGTATACAAAATTTTAATTACTAAAAATTATTTTTCCTTCTTAAAGATTAGAATAAATTTACTTTTAATATTTTAAAAATTTAAAAATCTCCTAACATACATCACATCACTCACCAATCACATCACTCACCAACTTCAATAAACTTTCTTCACAAATCCACTCTATATATACCTTAATCCAAACAACTTAACTTTCCTCACACTTTCCTCTCAAATCACTTCAAATCCACTCCCTTAAATCCTCTCCTTTCTCCTCCCTAATCCAAACACACCCTAATGCTCCGTTTGCTTCAGGGTGTTTACTATTCACGCGGATGGATTTGGAAGAACCATTCTTGTTTGTATCTAATGATTTGTGGTGAAATGGAAGCGTGGAAAGGTGAAGAAACTCAAAAAGGCTTTCTTCACTCCATAGACATGAATTGCAGAGAAATCCAACTAAGACCCGCTAAATTACATAATTACCCTGTCAAAAAAATATTCAATAATTAATTATATTATAAAATACAAATATTAAATATTTATAATAAAAATAAAATGTTATATATATTTATAAAATTAATAATAATATTATTAATTAAAATAAGGATAATAAATATAAATTAAAATATATATAATAATAATTTTATTTGAATCAAATATTTAATAATATAATTAATAATAATAAAATTAGATATTATTATTTAATAAAAATAAATATTATTATTTAATAAAAATAAATATTATTATTTAATAAAAATAAATATTATTATTTAATAAAAATTAAACTTATAACAGTAATAATAATATTATTATTATAAAAAAAAATAATTTTGTTTTATTATTATTATTTAATTGTTTTTAAAAATCAGGATAAATTTGTAAATTTACCTTTTGTACATTTTATAAAAAATAAAAATTTTCTTATAACCATCACATCACTCACAAACTTTAATAAACTTTCTTCACAAATCCACTCTAACATACCTTAATCCAAACAACGTCACTTTCTTCACACTTTCCTCTTAAATCACTACAAATTCACTCCCCAATCCAAACACACCCTAAAGGATATTGTTGAGGTTGTTTTGGAAGGCAGTTTAGGAATGTGGAGGTGGAAAACAAAATGGCAGTTTTGGGTTGTGCAGATGGGGGTGATTGTAGGTCTGATATGATATTTGTAGGTATGCAGAGGTAATAGAAGGTGCCAGCAGGTCTGTGATGCTGGTGTAGCGTAGTTGCTAGAAAGGTGCAGAAAAGTGGGAGGTAGGTTTATAGGATTATGGTTCGCTCAACTAGGTATGCAAAGCTTGAAATTTGTGTTGTTAGGAGTGGAAGGATCCTGTTCTGGTTTCAGCTTTTCTTCTCTTCTTTGTGTAAATAGAAAGATGATCATCCTAGGTATCTCTGTCTTATGAACCCAAAGGAGAATAGTCATAAATGCAATCGTAAAGTGCAGCTCAACGACTTAGATGTTCAGGTGAGCATAGAGTTGAAAGGTCAACTGCAACATATGGATGTTGTTCTGGCGCAGGCTTAGTCGAGAAACAATGTTTATACGTGAGATTGAGTGATCAAGCAACCGAGACCTAAAAAAGTAGCAGGAAGATTGAAAGAGCAAGTTGAAGGGTAGGTCGACCAACCGATAGGAAGGAGGAAGACAAAGTTACTCAATAGTTCTCTAGGTCCATCTCCCTACCAGAATTAGAATACGGTAGCATGGATTAATAATATCTTTATAAATAGATTATAATAGGAATTTTGTCAGTGTATAAAATCACTACTAGAAAAATTAAATTTATCTACATAAGAATTTCGTAGGTAACAGCCAAAATCCGTAGGTAAATCAGTATTACCTATTGATAACCCACAAAACAAAATTCGTATATAATCTGAGTGTAGGTAATTTACCTATGGACAGTCTGCGTCCATGGGTAACGAAAACTGTACTTACCCACCAACTCCAGTTCGTAATGTGTCATAGGTAATTTAACTTTATTTTTAAATTTTTAATTATTATTTGAATCTTCATTTTTTTATTTTAACCATTACACCAGTCAAGTTTTGTTGTGATACTATGATTATTATTATATTTATTAGTATGATTATCAATATTAATATAATTAATAATATAAAAACTAATAACATTATTAATTATTATAATAATTTTATTAATATTATTAAATAATATTAATATTATTAATATTATTATACATTATTAATATCATTAAATATTATTAAATATTATTAATATTATTAATATTATTAAATATTATTAATATTATATCTAATTTTAACAATTTAACTTTATAATTGTTAGTTTTATTAACTTTCACAAAGTTATATAAAAATCTAATTCCATAACAAATTCAAGACAATATACAATAATCCTTGTACTAAAAAAATATTAACCTGTATCAACTCTTACAACTTAAGAGGATATATAATTTTATCAACTTTTAATCATTAAGTACAACAAAATTATTAGAGCAATCCAGATACAACACAAAATAAAACAAAGAAAGATGTTATTGCTCACAACAACAAAAGTAGTCTCAAGATCAATACAATTAAACAATCTTTAGTTTCAAATCTTTGTAGTACAAAAGTGGGTTTAAGAAAATATTTAAGATTTGTAGAAAAAAAATTCTTTGCATACTTGTTAATTCGTGTATGAAAACATAGAGTAAAATGATACATTTAAAGATTTGAAGTTACAGATTGAAAATAACATTTGAGACATTTAATCAATTATATTAAGTATTAATCGATTATTCTTTACAAACTAATTGAAAACAATTTTTGCTTTAATTGATTAAATCAACTATTCTTTTAATTTTAAAACACATTTTATTGATTCTGAAATATTAATTAGTTATTATACAAAGAACTCTCAAAACATTAAAATTGGTTATTTGATTTAATAAATTATTAACGAGATAATCGATTATCATGTTCTGAATCTCACCAATAAATGTTTAATCAATTAAACAAGAATGTTATTAATTATTTTTTTCTAAAAACCTTTGACAATTTTTCCATTTTTAAAAATAATTTAACTTATTTTAAAACTATTGTGTGTCCATCTTAAGAATACATTTGTGTGAGAGACTTCTTTTGGACACATCTTCATTCTTCATCATAAAAAATTATCTTTTTTTTGGAGCTTGAGCAAGTCTTCAAGTCTAATAATTCCCCTTTTTTTATGAGGACTCACTTGATGTGAAGTTGGGTTCCTAAACCCTTTAGATATATACATGTACATGAATAGGGGATTCAGGGAGGTAGTAAAAAATTGTTGGGATAGTCTAGGTATATATGGAAATGAAACCTAACTTCGAAAAGAAAAGTTGAAATCACTTAAGGAAATAAGTATATGGAATAAAGAAGTATTGGAACACTTACATATAAATATGGAGGGATTTCTACTGAAAATTAGAGAGCTAGACATAAAGAAAGAACAATTTGGATTGGATGAAGATGATATGACCCAAAGAAAGAAATTGTTTGTTGAACTTAAAAGTATAAAGTTTAAAATTGAAATGCTTGTAAAGCAGAAATCTAGAGCAAATTGGTTGCATGATGGTGACATGAACACGCAAACGCAATATTTATATAAGATAGTAAAATGACACTAAAAAAATTATGAAATATTTTAAGAAAAAAAAATAGTAACTATAGTGACTAAACTAGAAATCAATTTAAAAATTATTTAAAAATAATAGAAATTAATTTAGAAACTAAATATTTTTAGTCTATAATTTAATTATTATAATAATTAATTATTTTTTTCTTTCTAAAAATTGATTTTTATTTATGATTTTTTTTAATGTTGAGATGAAATAAAAATATGTTGAAAGGAATGTAGGTGTTGATTGGAGTGAAGAACCGTGTAGGGTTAAAGGGGAAGTACTCAGATTTTATGAGGATAGGTTTTCAACCTCTCAAGAAGGTTTGAAAACCTATATAAAGTTGTTGCCAAAATTCTCTTTATTTTATTTTTTTAATCATGAGTTTTAACTTAATCACACATTATATTTTTTTTATTGGTTCATTATGTTCTTTTTTTTACATTAATCTTACATTAAAAAAAACATAAGAATCGAGATAATAATAATAATAATACTTTTTTATTATTAACCTTATTTATATTAGTGAAGTATTAATTAAATTATATATGTAACGATAACCTTGCTATATATGCATATAATAGATTCATTTATCTTCAAAAAGTTAAAAGTTAAAAAATATTAATCTTATCTTAAAATACCATCGTTGAAAAAGGTAAACAAATTCTAATAAAACAAAAAGGAAAAAAAAAGTTTTGTAAGTATTGATGAAAGAGTCAAAAATTAATATTACAGTGAAAATAATTATCAGTTTTATTTTTGTTGCAATACGTCCAAAAAATTCTTTAACTTTTATGAAATTATTTTGTATAAAGCTTTTACCCATCACGACTTGACTTACCATGGAATACATCTTACGGTATTACTAATTTACCTACAAATCACTAAGTAAATATCCGTTGTTTCTTAGTAGTGATTATAAGTCTTGATTAATATTAATTAAATTATGCAACAGTCAAGTTAATTATAAGTAAATGAAATGAATTCATGTGGAAGAGAAAGGAAAGAGCATATGAGATACATTGAAAGTAGGAGTGAAATATATATTATTTATTAGATTGCACTAATGATTTATTAAGAATAGCAGATAGTGCGTGTGCAGTGTTAACAAAAGTTTATTAAAGATGAAGAAAAGAAGGTGATGAGAGGATAAGGGCATAAGTATCCTTTAGTTTATGGGGTAGTGGTGGTTGAAGAGGGCGGTGGTGGAGAACACTGGGGCAGGAAGGGGATGAGGTCGCAAGTAAAAGAGAGTGGTAATGACTGATGTTGAATATTATTAGAAGATGACAAAGGACCACTCTCCTCCATCACATGTCTTCCTGCTAATGCTCCATTCATCATCCCTGATAACCAAATACCAATCACAAAACACAAAACCATCAATCTCTCACACCTACAACCCATCTTTATGCTTCCTTCAATTCCAATTTTTACTTTTGATTGATTACACTTCACAACTTCTGCATATTCCAAACACTTCCACCTTCCCTTTTATACACACATTAATCAATCAAATATTACTCTGTAGGTTTCTTTAATCAATTACTCATTTATATCTATTATAATATATATAACATTCTCATCAAACATAATAAACTCCCTCTTAATGGAATACCAATTACGAGTATTCTTTCAATCAATGCTTAATGCAGATGTTGATACTGTCTCTATCTCTTTCCATATATGTCTTCCAATAGTTTCTCATGATAACGGTGTTATAATAATAAAAACACATGATTATGAATCATAAAGGTAACAATATTATAGTTAAGATTCACTTTTGATACAATCAATAGTAAATTTAAGGGTTTAATATATTTTTTTTTTTTATACTTTGACGGGATATTGATTTTTGTCTCTAGATATTCTAAATACTTGTATAATAAAAAAACTATTGGAATGAAGGTTGGTAAAATTTGTTTTACTTAACAAATGTATTTTCAATTTAAATTAAAATGTTAATTTATTATCAATATTAATTTTACCAAACAAATGTATTTTCAATTTAAATTAAAATGTTAATTTATTATCAATATTATAATATTATAATACATTCAATATATAAATTTGTTTGTTAAAAAAAAATATTATTAAAAATTTATTCTAATAGTTTTTTACTATAAGTATTTAGAAGTATAAAATTTAGATTATGATAAAAGACGAAAGACATATTTAATCCTAATTTCAATAAAAAAGATTACATTGATTTGTTTTATAAATTGAGATAAACATTAATTTTTTTACCTTACACTTGAACATTCTTCTTTATCAATATTTGAATAATCTTTCCAATATGTTCCAGTAATAGTGACAGAAGAAAAAAATATGTTTAAGTGCAAGAAAATTTAAATCTTATTTATTTTATAAAATTATAGATTGAATCGAAGGGTGATGTTTTAATTAGAATTATTTTAGCTTATAACATTTTTTTCATTATAATGTTTAAGATCCTTATCTACTAGATAGAAAGATGGAAAATACAGTAAATTATTAAATGGATGGAAATATAGGTTTACGGCAAATAATAATAATAACAGAAAACTGAGAATCATCATCGATATCACCAAATTAGAATCAACATTTGCATAACTTATGTATTTATCAATTTTTAAAATTCTAAGATACTGAAACAGATATATATAAGAGGTCTGATCATATGCACCAGGTGCACAGATTAACAAAATTAATAAAAAAAATCCAAATAAGAATTGTTTATTTGAAATATGGTGGCTCTAGAGTGTTAATCTCAAGTAAAAATTTCCTTACATAAATTAAGATTCATGCATTTTAATCATTTATTCCTCCAGAAGCTGAGTAGTTTAATTTTAAGAAGTTGTTATGCTAAGTTGCTTAACCGATGCGTATTGAGCAATGACGTTAAATAACATTGCTTAATTTTTTTAATTAACATTAACTAATTTTAAATAATTTCATTGAAAAGAATATTATAAGTAACTAGTCATTTTTTTTAAAATATTAATTTTTACATTTTAGCAAGACTTTAAATAATTTTTTGGTTTATGTGAATTTTGTATAGTTGTTTTCTAGCTAATATATGTTGTTGTGTCCGACTCTCGAGAAGTAGAAGCAACCCCAAAATAGGCTAAGGAGTTTTAGATGATTAGGTATTAGATATTGAAGTGGTAGATACCATTAGAGGTATGTTTGAGGGTTATGGACAAAGCATAACTTCTTTTAATAGAATTAGAATATCTTTAAAATATTTTTATTATTTTTACTATAAGAAAATTATTAAATAAAAACTAATTTTAGAAATAAAAAATAATTAATTATTATATTGACTAAATTGGATATTATTTTAGAAAGTAAAAAAATTATTAATTTTTATACTAGTTTCTATTATTGATAAATAGTTTTTACATTGGTATTTAGTTAGCTACTAAGATTTTTGCTACCAAATTTAAAATCTAAATATTTGGTAGTTAAAACCTTAGTAGCCAACTAGATACCAATTTAGAAACTATTTATCAATAATAGAAATTAATTTAAAAATCAATAATTTTTTTAGTATCTAATTTAGTCAATATAACAACTAATTTTTTAATGTATAAAATTGGTTTCTATTTAATGATTGTCTAGACGTGTATATATTTTTTCCTTGATAAAAAAATAACATTTACATAAATACCTAATTTGATCTTGATACTTTCAAAATATGTTAAAAAAACCTTTTTAAATAGTGTAAAATTAACTTGAAAAAAAAAATAGGTAAAATTTAAAATACTATAAAAAAATAAGAAAAAGAGAGATGAAATTAAAAAAATATTTTTATTATAGAAAATATATGTACTGCCTTTTAACAATCCTTTAACACTCTTATTTCATGCTCTCATCACATGTATATTCTTTTTTCCACTAATACACTTTCCACCCAGAGAAAGATCTTTGTATCTTTTAGTAAGGCTCAACTCATTCTTTAATTGAGAAATCTGACATTTAAGTGAAAAAGAAGCAAGCTGCATGTTAGATATTTCACAACAATTCATATTTTTTTATAAGGTTAATTAAGACTTAAAATTAAGATTGTTTCAAGTCATTTAAAATTTATACTGTTGAATTTATAGTGCATATGTTATACTATTAAAAATCTCACATCGACTAGAAATAAAGATAATTTATAATATATAAGTGAGTAGAAACATCACTTTATATATTAATTTTATAAAATTAAATTAAACTTAAAATTTACTTTATTACTCTATTGTATAAGGAGATTATTTGAATTGTATTTATAATAGCCCTTCCTAATTACATCAAAATGGCAAAAGTCAGTATCCACTAATAACCTCTGAAGCTTTTGTTGAAAGCAAAGGCGTTAGCAAAGAAAAGGAAAGATTGGAAGGGGAGTGGAGGAGCAATTCTGAAATCAATAAATAGAGTTAAAGGTCACACCAAGAATTTTAGAAATGTTTTTAAAAATTTGAAGAAGGCAACAAAGGTCAAGAGCAAATGTAGGGAATGAGCAGTGGTGCAATGCAAAAAGACTTCTTTGGGACTGCTTCTGGTGTGGAGATCATCTATAAAACTAAAGGTACGATACTGTGGATGTAGCATGTTTTTTTGTGGCTACATTGTAAAATGTTTTATGGGAAACTGAATTCCGAATTAGGTTTTGTATTTTTCTTATTTTTAGTTTAAAAAGTAATTAAAGGAAGAAAAATTAGGAAAAGAAGTCATATATTAATAATTTTAAATGAAATAATTAAAAGAAGTTTTTTGGAATAAAAGTGTAAAAATGTAAAAATTTAAATTTTTAAAAAAAATAGAGAGAAGTAGTAACACTTAGTAATACACTCTTTTTTTGGAAGTTCGTGTTGTTGTCCAGGGATTCGGAAGGGGTGATACAGAAAGCTCTCGAAGAGAACAAGGAGTGGTTTGCAGATGTTTTTGAGTCAGTAGTCCCCTGGGATGACAACTTTGTGGTGGAGGACAAGATTGTGTGGGTGAGTTCTGGAGGAATACCTTTAAAGTTCTGGAGCAAACAATGTTTTGAACAAGTAGCTGCTCTCATAGGTCTCTAATAGAAGTTTATGCTGCTACCTTGGAGCAAGAGGTGCTTGAGTACGCAAGGCTACGAGTGAAGGTTCCGGTGGTCGGAGAATTACGCACGATGCAGAATGTGCGGTTCAACGAAACTCTGTGTAAGCTTGTTATTGAGGAGGAGACTCCCAGCTCGAGAGCTTGCGTTTGTGATCCTCAACATAAGTGGGGGGTGATGCATGGAAGGGAGTCTGATGCAGAGTCGGAGGAGAGGTTCAGAGAAGAATTTTTTGAGTCAGAAGGCTTCGACTATGGCGATCAGAATGAGGTGAGGGTGAATGCAGGTGAAGAGAAATCAATGTTTTTCCCGAAAGAGGGAGGCACAACCGTAAGAGGAGGCGCGTGCGTTGGAACCTCATCTGACGGTAGGGTTCGAGGTGTGGCGGTAGGGAATCAAGGTGTGGAGAAAGTCTCACTAAAATGGAGGGGTACGTAACTGCATGCGAAAAGAAAGCTTGGCGAGGGTATCTTTTAAGACAGTGTCAGTGCAGAAGGAGGCTAGTATGCATGTAGAAGGATTCATGGGTACGAGAAATAAGGAGGTTGACCTAATGGGTAATGGGCCTCTAAAGGCCCAGTAGAGAGAAGGGAGTACGTTTAGTGTTTTTTCTGATTTAGGCCCAAGGGAGGTGGAAGTTGATTAGCTCCAAGCAAATACTCTACCACTACAAGAAAATATGGAATTATATAAACCCTAAACCCTAAACATTATATACCGATCCTATTCCGGATGTAAAGAGACATTACTATAGACGAATTAATATTAAAAAAAAACTACAATATATGAGATTCAAAGCCAAATTCCTTCGGTTACCAAATAAACATTAACCAATACACCACACAAATTCTTTTATCATATTAAGATTTTTATTATACTTATTATTATTATTAATATAAATAATATTAATATTATTCATAAAAATATAAATAAAAACAATAAAAAAATTGAAAAATATATTAGAAAATATTATTGTGTTAAATATAAATAAATTTATTAATTATACTAAATAATATTAACCATATTTAATAATATTAATAATATTTATAATATTAAAATATTATTATTATTAATATCATTTATATTATTAATATTATTCATAATATAAATATTATTAAATATTGTTAATATTATTTAATATAGTTAATAAATTTATTTATATTTAATACAATAATATTTTCTATTATATTTTTTACTTTTTTATTTTTTTTATTTATATTTTTATTAATAATATTTCTAATATTTTTAATATTTATATTATGAATAATATTAATAATAATAAGTATAATAAAAATTGTAATATGACAAAAGAACTTATTTGGTGTAGTGGTTTCTGTGTAGTGGTTAAAGTTTTTCTGGTCACCTAATTTATTCTTTTTAGGATTGATTATGACTGACTTTATAAAAAAACTTATAGAAAAAAATGTTTTAAAAAGACAATTTTTTTAATAATATATAGAATTAAACTGTTATAACGATACACCTTTTATATTTTATGGATTAAATATTTTGTTTCTAAAATTTTCAAGCGTTACATTGTTGATAAATTAAAAATCATATTTTTACAAATTTATAATCATTTATTGAGTTGTATACCGATTTACTAAATTCAACCCAACTATTTATGATGATTTTGGTTTTGATTGAAATTTAGTAAAAAAAAACAACAGACTAGATTCATTCAAAACTAATTCAAACTATTTTAATGATCAAATTTCGAGTTTCATAAAACTCAACCCAAACTCTACTCATAAAGATTGCATATATATGTAATTTTAAATTTCTTTTATATAATTGTAGATGTTAAAACTATTAAATATATTACATTAGATTTTATTTTTATGTAATTTTAAAATACGAATTCACAAAATATTTTAATTATTTTACAAAAAAAGTGATATAAAAAGAAAATGCACTATATAGATTCAATAGATGAAATTAACAGGTGAATAAAAAAATGTTCTTTTCATGAGAATGTGACACTTTTTTTATTCAATGATTCTTAATTTTTTTTTATTATATATAGCATATAGCTTATAGGTTAGTGTGATCCCTTTTTTGCCATTTATTTTTTTAAGTGGACCTAGCCTTCAATAAACAGAAAGTTATTACCCTATTTGGACCATTGTGTTTAACGCACTGGTTGGGTATTTTTACCAAAGAAAACAACAAAGTAATTTATTACTTATTGTTCTTGTTTACTACGCGTTTGGCAGTCCAACATTGCCGTGGTGAGTGGGAATGAAACCAGCATTATTATTGTTAATTAATTATTAGTTTTGATTTTGGTCCTAATTACCCAAAGCCACACATTCCATGTCAACAAACTTCATTTTTACATCTTTACAAAAGTATTTTAAGCAAAAAATGGTGGGTGGGCGGGAGCTTACTTAGAGTACTACCTTTTTAATAAATTTTAAAACTAAAAGGGGAAGATTTGGTATGAAATTATAAACATAAATTAATAATATTAAAAGCGTAAAGAAAACAAATATCAAATATTAAAATTTGAATTAGAAAAACAAAAATTTAAATGAAGCTATAATCTCATCTTCGGTGGAAGTTATTTGTTGGAAAACAAATTGAGACTAAGCTAAATCAAGAAGGATGGTGAATTGATTTTTAAAAATATATTGAGGAATTAAAATTGATAAAGATTTTACCCAAAATACAAAAACATGAAGAATAATATACAAATATTAAAAAATATTAGAAAGATTACACAGTTTTATATCAAAACAAATCTTATATCAAGTTTTAGTTATTCAACTTTAAAATAGCTAGAATCTACTATCTTTATATTTCAATTACAACACATGTGAAACATATACAAGACAATAATAGAAAAATGATAGTTTGCTAACTTTGGAGTTGTATACAATCCTTGATGTGATAAGTTTAGAAATAAATATATATAGTAAAGGGTAATTTTGTAATTAAATGATATAAAAAAGTATTAAAATAATAGTATCGAGAGTTGTAATGTGATTGTATAAAAAATTGGAGTTGTTCATATATCATTGCCCAAAAAACAAGTAAATCAACTCCTAAACACACTCAATGAGTGTGTACCCTTGGATCACACAAAGAGAAATAAAAAAAAACAAATCTTAAAAAACCTTCAAAAGTGTAGCAATTCAATCCTTGAAAACTTAAGAGGAATCAATATGGGATTAACCCAACAAATTTATCATGTCACTATAGAAGCAACTAAAAGTGAAGTTTCAACATTAACACACAACTGTATTGAATTCTTTGAGAAAACCATTCGGGCTAGAAGATTTCTTGAAGGATTCTTGGAATAAAGAGATAAGAATTCAATTTTTTATCACTATAAACATTTAAGAACGCATTTTGTAATGTTTAAAAAAAATAATCAAAGGTTCAATTTATAAAGTTTTTGAAATGTTGTTTAAAAACTGATTCTAATATATTTACTCAATTATCTTAAGTTGTTAATTGATTTCTCTCATAAATAAGAAAGTGAATTTTATTGAAATACGCTCTTTGTTTTAACAGATTATGTTATCATTTAATCAATTTCTCGTTCTTCATAATTTTTTTAAAAGCTTAAAAATTAGTCAACTATTAAGCTTGTTAATAAATTATTCTTACGAATAATTTTGTTTCTAATATGTTTTTATCCATTATCAAATTTGATAATCAATTATTTTGTTCTTATTGACCTAGAGATACATTAAGAAAAAAATTAATCGATTACATAAAAATTTAATTGATTAATTAAAATTTTATTTAAAATATTTTAATCTTTAAAAATATGTTTTTTTCTATGATTAAGATTGTGTATAAAACCGAAACATTTATGATTTACTTTGTATGCAAAACTCACAAACATATGCTATGAAAGTTATAACAAGGAATACATTTTCAACACCATCCTCTTCTAACATTATTATCAAAATCGACTTATTTCTTAGCTCTTCTTAGAATATGACCAAACTTTATTCTTAAAATCCATAATTATTATTGGTTGAAATATACTTAATTTTTTATTAAACATAGGTTTACACTTTTCAACTTGTCAGTTCATTCTGATTCGTCGGCTTGGTCGCTAATCCAACATTTATGAGACAGGTTGTGACTAACTAACCCATTGATCATTTCTGTAATTAAAAATAAAAACAAAAATAGTTTAAAATATTAATTTTTTGTATTGTATCATTTGAAAGATAAAAATATATAATATTCTTAAAAGTTAAATCATTAACACTTATAAATTAAAATATAATTATTAATTATTTCGGTACATCCAATAGTTTTATATCGCTTAATAGTTGAGATTAAAAACAATTTAAATAAAACTTCTCTACTTAATCATCTGATACGTCCTTTGAAGACAATATCACAAATATAACGATTAACTACCATCTCAAAAGATTTGAGGTTGAAATATGAATTATAATAGATTAATTTAAGATAAGTATTCTTTTAATTTATCTTACTATATACATTAATTAAATAATTAAAAACTTAGAAAATATTTTTATAGTTAAATATACGTTATATATATTGACGAGTTGTCGGCCCACTCTAAGACTTTGTTTGGATTAGAGGGTGTGGGGGAGTGGAAAGTTGAGAGTGTGAAGGAGTGGAAGTGTGAAGAAAATGTGAAGAAAGTTGAGGGTGTTTGGATTGAGGTATGTTAGAGTGGATGTGTGAAGAAAGTTTATGAAATATGTGAGTGATGTGATTGTTGTAAAGATATTTTGAATTATTTTTAATATTGTAAATTATAAGATTACAAATTTATCCTTATGTATATAAAAAAGAAAAAAAAATTGTGTATATTTTAGTTAATTAAAATAATATGTAAAATTATAATATAAAAATAAAATAAATAAATAAAATTAAAAATTTAAATATAATTATATTATTTTTCATTTTATTAATTTAAAATTAATTTTGTTAGTTAAATTAATGTATTTAGATAGTTTTAATATTATTTATGATTATTTAATGTATATTATTTTAAATTATGTTATTATATATTATATATTAAACAAAATCAAAATTAATAACATAAATAAATGTATTCCATGTTCAATTTCAGAGGCTTCAACAAACTGGAGGTGCATAGCAAAATGTGAAAATGTGAGGGTAAATTAGTATTTCACCTGCTGCTTACATGGACTTTCCTCCTCTCCCCCATCCATCTTCGCATCCCATAGAGGATCCCAAAATTAACCTTTCCACAAATCCGCGCTTCCAATTCTTCGCACATCTGCGGATGCAAACACGCTTGATTTCTAACTTCTTCGCTCTCCTACCCTTCCATCTGCGGATCCAAACACAGCCTAAGGGTCAGTGAGAGCATTCAAGCAGTCTAATTTTGGATCTTAATACATCCCCCACCCTATTTTTAGCATATCAAATATCAACTGAATCAAAACATGTCAAACTAGCTCATTTCACCATTTTTAATAAAATAAATTAATTTGAGATTTTAATAAGTTTTAATATCTAATTTCTCCCTCTTCCCTCCAAAACTTAAGACAAGTTCATTTATTATCTTTCTTAAAGAAATATACTCTTACCATTAGTAATTAACTCTTCGAGAGAGTTGAATATACTCAACAAACACTTAAACTCAGTTTAATTAAAGTAGACTAGGTTATTTACTTACACAAACATTGTGGCTTACCATTACCATTAATTAAAGAAGAGTAAATGATAGTTATGATTCAACCAAAAAACATTTTTTTTGGTTTCGGTTTTATTTGTGTCTATATATATATATAGATATGTTACAAAAGTAGTTGAACAGTAAAGTAGAACAATAATTTGATTTAACAAATTTTATAAAATAAATAAAATTAAAATATTCTTGTGATTTTGTGATAGTTAAGAATTGGTAAATTTTAAGAATAAATAGAATAATAATGCAAATTTTACAATTTCATATTGTACGTTAAATGCAAATATTACAAGAACATACTTTGTGATAATTTTTAATTTTTAAAATGTAAATAAAAGAGAAACAAATTTTCCAGCTTTTCAATAGCCAGTAAATACTTTCTATTTTCTAGCCAAAAATTTCAGAATTAGATTAAAGTTTTTCTTTATACGCACAACTTTTAGCTGTTAGAAATAGGTAATTGTACACCAGTGCTTTTCTGTCTTCATTTATATAGTTTATTATAAGAAACTATTATGACAAGTCTACGAATGATTTTGATAAATTACAAATAAATATAAAAAAACATTTTTTTTTATCAGCAAAAAGGATTAAATAACAAGAACCACTCAAGGGGTAGTTCAACCTTATACATACCTAAAAACTATGAGACAATTTTTCTGGTCTCTCAAACCAACAAAATAGAGAGAGAAACAAATCTACAACTAAAAACCCATACAGCTCGTTCATTTTCAAGACTAACCCGTACCAATTCAAAACTAACCTGTACAAATTCAAATCTAACCCGTACAAACTCAAAACCAAACCCAATACAATCTCTTTGCAACCACAACAAGGGCAAAAAGAACAACTAAGAACAACAAATAACCCAACCGAAGGAGTAACTCTTATAAAAGCTCACTTTATTGAAAACATACCAGCCTTAGGATCAATGCACCAGTAAGTAAACCTAGCAAAGTTTTAGAAGTTACCCAAAACCAAGCCTTTAATTGTGCCAAAGTGAACACTTCCGAAGGATCGATCACCCCTCCTTGGAAAATATGTTTATTCCTGTGCTTCCATAATTCACTAACTACAGCTATACAAACACAATTCAAAACTACATTAACCTGGACAGGAGCATTTAGCAAAATAAAATGCAAGAAGTGAGTTGTTGGGACAACATGGTCAACCGACGCAATCCCTAACCATGTATAGCACTGATTCCAAACTAACCAAGCTATCCTTAACCATGTATAGCACTGATTCCAGACTAACTACATGTATAGCTTCCGAAGGATCGATCACCCCTCCTTGGAAAATATGTTTATTCCTGTGCTTCCATAATTCACTAACTACAGCTATACAAACACAATTCAAAACTACATTAACCTGGACAGGAGCATTTAGCAAAATAAAATGCAAGAAGTGAGTTGTTGGGACAACATGGTCAACCGACGCAATCCCTAACCATGTATAGCACTGATTCCAAACTAACCAAGCTATCCTTAACCATGTATAGCACTGATTCCAGACTAACCAAGCTATCCTGCAGTCAAAAACATGTGTTTTGTCGACTCCACAACCATCCTGCAAAAACTACATAGATTGGTATCCACCAAAACCCCACGTCTCTCCAAGTTAGCTTTTGTGGCAATCGAATTAATCAACACGATCATCTGTGTTGAGGGCACTTTTTCCCTCAACAGGGCCTCTTAAAAGATCATAGGCAGATTTTACCGAGAAACCACTATCCTTACCAGCCTTCCAAACTCGACTATCTGCAGAATTCAAGATAGGGGTCTTTCCATGCACTTCTTGTAACAGCTGGACTTCCTGGCATATTTCCCGATCAAACAGACCTCTCCTCCAAATTAACTTCCACTCCCATCTATCATTAACCCACTCCCCACAAGACTGTAAACTACCTTCTTTATTACCACAAAGATAACAATCTTGGGAATTTACTTCTCAAATCTTCGTTGCCCACCCAAACATCTTTCCAAAACAAAATATCCTTCCCGTCTCCCACTCTCCACTCGCAACAATTCTCATTTACCCCAATCCTCCATCCCCAAACCCCCTTCAAGTCTCTCCACCAGCTGGAATCCTTAGCATTACTCCTTTGTTCTTGCAAATTTCTCCAGCCTCCGTATTTAGATTCAAGAATTTCTTTCCACAGACCATCCTTCTCAGTCTCCAGACGCCAAATCCACTTTCCCAGCAGTGCTGCATTGAAAAACCTTAAATTCAAAATTCCAAGACCACCAGCTTCTCTAGGCTCGCACACCTTTCTCCACGAGACCCACGCTACTTTCCTTCCTTCATCTTCCCATCCCCACAAAAACCTTCTCTGTACCTTTTCAAACTCCTTTAAGACAGCAACAGGCAGTTTGTACATGGATAAATAAAACAACGGAATGACAGAAAACACCGACTTAATAAGACACACTCTCCCAATATAAAAAAACATTATGAACAACTAAATTATAAAAATTATGCTGCCGCTAAAAGAAATAAAAATAGAAAATAAAGAAGTAATTGTTGCTCTCTTTAAAATAACAAAAGAAAAATAGAAAAATATTAAAGATGTGTAAAATATGCATTATCAATTGAATTACAAAAACTAACTACTGCATCATATTGATGCGCGTAAAATATTCATTATTGTCAGTTGAATTACAGAAACTAATTATTCTATCAGGTTGATGATAATAAAAAAATACTTAAAAAAATAAATTTGAAGAGAAGAACAAAATCGTTAATAAAACTATTTAAATTTTCAAAAGCATAATTAAAAAGATTTTAAAATAGGTAAAATGTTAATGCCTCCTTAACAAAATAAATAAAAATTTGATTAGATAATAATACAAAGTGGACTTTAAGCCGTTGAGGTTTGCACCCACCCTCACGCCGAGATTTCCAACTCCTGCATGAGATTATATATTATGGGTGGTCCGATAGAGGGTGGTCTGATAAACCCAACAAATACTCGCTAGGATCCCATAAAACCAACTCATAGGGTTGAGGTTTACACCCACTTATATACAATTAAATGTCCTTATCTCTAGTCGATGTGAGATCTCCAACAGATAAAAATATCAAAAGTAAATACTATAAAAAAAAAGTGTCTAAAAAAGTCAGAGGAAAAAGATAAATTAGAAGAGTTATTTGAAAATAATTTATATAAAATAACTAAGGGAAAAAACTAGCCTAATCTTATAATAATCACATTACTTTTAACCACACAATTTATAGAAGATCAACCTTTTTCAACATTTAGTTTGAAGAATGGGATCAAAGAATAAACTATAAAATTAATTACTGTAGGCTTCCTCGAAAGAGAGTGAGACACTTATTTAAGTTTTAATAAATATATATTGTGTTAAACTAGAGGAAAGTTAGATACTCATAATGAAAGAAACCTTAGTTATAGCAATATTATATAACTTTATCAGATAAATATGATTTAAGAATTTAAAAAACAAATAATCAAAATACTATTAATAGAGTTGTCTGAAGGAGAAAAAGGTATTAAAATTCTTAATATAACAAGCTCTAACGAAGAATTGGAATCATGACCATTGAAGAAAATTATATATAGTGTATTGGTATAATATAAACAGAAACAAAATTAACTTTAGAAATGATAAATAAAATAGAAAATGAAAGAAAAAAATATAAATATTTATCTAGGATAAAAGACATGATATTAAGTAGCGAAGGAACTAGATATTAAAATTTAAAAGATATGATTTTGCTAAAATAGTTATAAAATAGTTGAACAACAAGAAAGAAACTAACCATATAGATTTACGTAGAAAAGTACAATATTTAAAAGAAGAAATAAAATAATGAAATTGAATTAAAAGAATAAAATAAAATAAAACAATGCAAAACTAATAAAATTAGAAGAATAAAAGGGTAAGGTATATGTTTCTTCTTCAGGTTCTTACCCTTTTTCATGTTCTTCTTGTTTCTGATGTTTGTATTAGCCAATTTTGTAGTTTTTAATGCTCAACAGATACACATCTCACTACCTACCCTCCAGTACCTTGCCCTTCCGAATCTTTTATATTATGTCTTTTATCTTAGATAAATAGTTATATTTTTCTTTCATTTTCTATTTTATTTATCATTTCTAAAGTTAATTTTATTTCTGTTTATAATTTTTTGTCAGCAAAAAATAAATTAAATTTAAAAAATTCATATGCAAACCAAACCTACATTCCAAAACCAAAATAAATCAGTTATGAACGATAAAAAGAGACCAAAAATTGACTACCGATAACTCCTTCCGAATCTTTTATATTATGTCTTTTATCTTAGATAAATAGTTATATTTTTCTTTCATTTTCTATTTTATTTATCATTTCTAAAGTTAATTTTATTTCTGTTTATAATTTTTTGTCAGCAAAAAATAAATTAAATTTAAAAAATTCATATGCAAACCAAACCTACATTCCAAAACCAAAATAAATCAGTTATGAACGATAAAAAGAGACCAAAAATTGACTACCGATAACTCCTTCCACGGTTAACCAAAACGAAAATACATCAAACGAATTATTTACATACAAATTATCTACATACAAATTTCTTTTTAATTAAAAAAAAAAATCCTCCATATTAATTACATGTGAATTTTTCTCCATGGAAAATTATTGATGAGTAAATGTGTAGGTAATCTATAGTTTTCATACCTACAAATAATATTTTCATAGATAAACATATTCATGATATTACATACGTCATCTGACCGTAGATAATACGACCAGTTATTATCTACAGATTATTCATACATAATGTTTCCCACACAAAATATTGTATGTAAATTTACCTACACCCCATTTACACATGAATTTATTTTCGTATTTGGCAATAGTATCCAATTTATAACAAATTTGAGATTTTACCTACAAATTTCTTTCATCCGTAAAAATGAATTATTTTAGGAACTAATTGAAGAAAATAAGAGAAGGCAAAAGGTTGTAGCAATTTACTCAATCATATATATAATTATATAATAAAATTACAATTACTGGAAGCTATAAAATAGAAATACTAATAGGATTGTAAATTAACCACTAATGCAATATAACGGTAAAATAGTTTAAGGGTAACAAAATCTGAATTAATAACCAACGTCTTCCCTTAATTTTTTGATTTGGAACAACCTTCCCAATTTAAACAATGATATTGTTTTTCTCAATCGCCATCAATTCTTCATTCATAGCCTTTTGCATTTGGGGTGTTGAATGACATCTGCAAGTCTTACAGGTTATTCTGCAAGAAAAGCAAAGTGAACTAAATCTCCATTATCATCAACTTCATCATCAAGATTTACTTCGCAATCTTGAAGGTGTACAGGTTGTCGTTGTTGCCTTCTTGGTCGCCCCATTATAGTTGCAATTGGAGCTGCAACTTCAGGTTGAATTACAGCTTCAGGTTGAACTACAACTTCAGGTTGAACTGTAGGTGCTTCAAGAGTGACTCCATCTTCCACATCATCGTTCAAAACGTAAATATATCATTTTTTCGAATCCATTTCAGTTGTTGCATTCCATTGACATTCCTCATCTTCGACAAATGTAACATCACGACTAATAATCACCTTCTTTGTCATTGGATTGTACAGTTTGTATCCTCCATGCTTATATCTAATGAAAATGGTCTTCACTGCCTTATCATCCAACTTCGATCTTGCTGCCTTGGGAACACGAGCATAAGTAATTGACCCAAATACCTTCAAGTGTTGCACATTGGGTTTGAATCCACTCCATGCCTCAATCGGAGTTGTGTTAGGAACACTCAGAGTGGGTGATCTGTTTATCAAATATACCTTACATGTAACGGCCTCAGCCCAAAAATAATTTGACATACCTTTCGCTTTAAGCATGCTCCTCGCCATGTCCATGATTGTTCTATTCTTTCTCTCGGCAGCTCCATTGTGTTGAGGTGTGCAGGGACAAGTTATGTTATGTTGCAACCCAAGTTCTTCACAGTGCTTCTTGAACTCATTAGACTTGTACTCACCTCCTCCATCACTACGCACCATCTTTATTTGTCTACCACTCTCTCTTTCAACAAATGCTTTAAATATTTTAAAGCAGTGGAATACCTCATCCTTGCTTTTCAATACATAAATCTAGGTTTTCCTTGAAAAATCATCAATAAAAGTTAAAAAATACTTATTACCTCCAACTGATGATATGTTCATCGGGCCACAAACATCTGTATGAACAAGCTCCAAAGAAAATTTTGCACGCTAAGACTCTTTAACAAATGGTATCCTGTGATTCTTTCCAAAAATGCAAGCCCCACACAATTGATCAGGGTGATGAATATGGGGTAAACCATTCACTAAATTTCTTTTGAAAAGATTTTCCAAACTCTGAAAATTTAAGTGCCCAAAGCGTAAATGCCACAACCACGATTCATTATTCACTATTGCATTCAAGCACTTGAAATTACCCATATGAATATCTACTGAAAACATGCGGTTTTTTGATAAAAAGGTTTTAAGAATCAAATTACATTTTTTATCAAAAATTGAGAATTTATTTTCAACTATGTGCATCACGTAACCCTTTTCGCCCAGTTGTCCCACACTCAACAGATTACTTTTTATGTCAGGTACATAGAAAACATCATAGATGTACCTGTGATCACCATTCTTCAATGTAATAAGAATTCGCCCTTTTCCAATCACTGGAACAAACCTGCCATCACCGAATTTCACTTTTGTACGAAATGAGTCATCCAAATATGCAAACAGCTCCTTATGACCACACATATGATTCGTGCAACCTGTATCTAAATACCAAGTTTAGTTGTTTGGAGTTTCATTTGATGTGGTTGTCATTAATACTTCATGATCCTCTTCATCTTGTTCGTGATTACCATCTTCTTGAGCACAATTGGAAGCATAATTATCACCTTTTGATCTGCACTCATTCGCATAATGGCCATGTATATGGCAATTATAACACTCAACATTTGATTTATTATAAATGTCTCCTCGTCCTCCGCGACCACGTTCCCCGCGCCAAGCGCCTCCATGATTCTGGTCACCACGACCTTTGCTGAAATAGCTACCATGTTTATGATATGAGCTATCAATTGAGGCTTGTGCTTCTAAAGCTGCTCAATTGGTTTTTCGATCTTATTGTCATTCATCCGTTGCTCATGCGTTCGTAGAGAACCGGACAATAACCTTACTGTCATTTTTGAAATGTCATTGGCCTCTTCAATTGCGGCAACAACATGTTCAAATCTTGGAGTTAAAGATCTCAAAAAAATTTCCAACTTTGCTTGCTCCAAATGTGTTTCACCATTGCTCTTCATCTGATTTGTCAAGGCAAGAACTTTGTTTATATAGACATCAATAGTCTTTGTGGTTTCCATCTACAACAATTCATATTGGCGTCTTAGGGTTTGAAGATGCACCCTTTTGATCTTATCATCACCTTTATAATTGGTTGACAAAATTGTCCAAGCCTCACTGGCAGTTGTTGTTCCTTCTATATGCTCAAACGTCTCGTCAGTCATCCCTTGATGGATGAGATACAAAGCCTTATTGTCCTTCTTCTTCTGATCACGGTGCGCTACTCATTGCGCCTCATTTGGATTAGCAGCTAATGCAGACACTCCACTCTCAACGACATCCCATAACCCATGATAATCAAACAAAACTCTCATTTGCACACACCACCAATTGTAATATTTTCCATCAAGGATAGGGACTGATAATTGGGTAGAGTTCATGATAACATACTAGCTCTGATACCAGTTGTAAGAACTAATTGAAGGAAATAAGAGAAGGCAAAAGGTTGTAGCAACTGATTGAACGTAATTGCACAAAATTGCAAAACTGATCTTATTCATTTTGATTTACTTAATCATATATATAATATATATAATAAAATTACAATTACTGGAAGCTATAAAATAAGAATAATAACAGACCTGTAAATTGACCATTAATGCAATATAATGGTAAAATAGTTTAAGGGTAATAAAATCTGAATTAATAACCAACATTTTTTAGTGTGCATTAAAAGCTTCAAAGAAAAGTGCCTTTGAGGTGGGCTTTGACCTCCATGGGCGTCCTCCATTTGAGCCTCTACCTTTTCTTGATCTTGGTGATTGGCCTCCATGTCCACTTGAGCTTGATCTCCATCAAGTATGGTAATAGGCATCTATAAAAGCAACATCACTGGGATTTGCTTCTCAAAAAAATGTATGCGTAATACCTTTTGTGATACTATTCCACCATTAACTTGGATCTTCATCAAATGTGATTTCTTTTGTTTCAGACCCCTCAACTTCCTTATCTAAAGTAAAAACATAAAAAATCATTACATTCCAATAATACTAAATACCTAGTCAATTTGTTGACAAAAAAAAAACCTAGTATCATCATATAACCATAAATCTTCCTAGTTTCTCACCTCTTGTCACTAAATGTTAGTGATTTATATAAGATGCATAGTAAGCTTCCCAATCTTAGCACATAAGGTTTGAAGGGTCCAAATAGAACAATGAGAAATGTACAAGAAATGAGATGTAACAAATGAATATAAGGGCAAAATTAAGAATACAACCTAGTTTTCTCGAGTTTTCATAAATGAAGATACAAAGTTCTGGGCAGGTTTCATGAGGTTGAAGGTAGGGGAAGGAGGATCGGCGACGGTATTAACCTAAAAGCTAACCCAACGACTGGAGGCAGAGCTGACGATGGAAGCATCAGACTCGTTGCACTCAAGGATGGTGGAAGTGGCGACATGTTGGTAGCGCGAGAGATTGGAGGGGGCAGAAGGAGGGTTGGGAGAGGGAATTGAAGTTGGGGTGACAGGTGCTATTGAATATCTTGAGAGGGGGAAGGTTGGCGGGGATTGACGAATGGGATGAGAAAAGAAGGGGGTATGGGCGTGGTTGCATAGGTTTCACGATTATAGAGTGAGGGTTTGTGTGAGGGTTTCGAAAGAGAAGAAATGATAGGGTTTCATAGGGTTCAAAGATTTGTCAAATACAATGTTTTAGGGGAGAAATTACACTACAAGAAAAATTGGAATTACATATAGCCAAAATCTGTATGTAAGGCTCAAAATCCGTATGTAAAACAGGTTTACATAGGGATTACATACGGGCAAAAATCCGCATGTAAAACTGTCGTAGGTAAGCGTTACATACGGATCCAGAAAAAAAAAATAAAAAAAATCAGCGTTACATACGGATCCAGAAAAAAAAATAAAAAAAAAAAATCAGCGTTACATACGGATCTAGAAAAAAAAAATCAGTGTTACATACGGATCCAGAAAAAAAAATTAAAAAAAATCTTTATCATTATCTTTTTTAAATATTTATTATTATTATTATTATTGGAAGTCATTTACACTTCAGAGACTAAGGAAGCATTAACCACTAGACCAAACAAGTTCTTTGGTCATATTACCATTTTTATTATACTTATTATTATTAATACAATTTATACATATTATTATTAATACAATTTATACATATTATTATTATTATTAATATAGTTTATATTATTATTATTAATAAAACTTATAAATATTATTATTAATATAATTTATACATATTATTATTAATATAATTTATACATATTATTAATATAATTTAAACTTATTATTATTAATATAATTTATACAATTTATAATAATATAAATTATATTCATTATATTAATATTATATTCAATATTCATATTCTTAATATTATATTCATATTATTAACACTAGCGGAAACACAGGCGCGTCGCGCCTGTGTATCCGCATTTTTTATTTTTTTCATTTATATGTATTTATATTTAATATTCAAATTAAAATTAAAAATTAAAAAATATTATTATTTGTACACTTATTTATAACACTATAAATTTATAGTACATTGAATGAAAAAATGTCATTATCATCATCATTATGCAAAATCATTATACCTTGATGTCAATTGGCTTAATCAATGCGAGTGATTGATCATCCTTCTAATTGTTCCAGTCTTTACAAATTTTGTTTCCTATGAAAGAATGTCAATTATGAATTAATTGAAAAATACACACACATATATATGCAATATACATATATTGATAATTACCTGTTTGTGTAGATAAATGTGTGAATGCTTTGTTTTGATATCTTCATTCAACTGTAAGGGCTCCTTGTATATTATGTTAACTTGGATATATATATATATATATATATAAGAAATAATGTCAGTAGAATAATCACCTATACTTATATTTATGCGTCACACATAAATAAAACGAACAATACCTGATTTTGTGATAATAAAATATCTTTATAAACAACATTTTTGGTAAAATTTCCATCTTCTCCTTCAAGGTATCCTTCTTTAATAAGAATTTTTGTTGAAGCTTGAGAAACACCTCTTGATAGTGCAACATATAATTGACCATGACTAAAAACGTGTCGTGGAAGGTAAATTCCAACATTAGGTATAGTTTGCCCCTGTGATTTATTTATAGTAATGGCAAAACTTAATTTCACAGGAAATTGTTTCCTAATAAGCACAAATGGGAGACCTGCACTTTCTGTTGTTTTATGTTTAATTCTTGGTAAGAAAGATCTTTTTCTAGCATGTTGACCTATCAAGATTTCAACATCCAACATGTTCATGTAGAACCCACGACACAATAATCTCGTCCCATTACATAACCCAGATTTAGGGTCTATGTTTCGCAACAACATTAATGGTGAACCTGGAGCAATGGAGTGCAAGTACTCTTGTTGATATAGACTATGTGTGTCTCCTTCAACTTCATCAAATGACAATAGATTATGTTGTTCTCCTGGAAAATGATCAATAATCATGTTATTAAGTATTTCAACATCTTCATTTTTGGGAGTCAATATGGCTCTCTGAACCATATAAGATGCATCCCATGTATGAAATTGCAATTGGGGAAATGTTTCTTGTATAAGTTTTTGAATTGAACTTTCTCCTTCCCATGGTATTGCTAGTTCATGGGGTATTTTCACCATATCATCAAGAATTGTAGGTTCAATACCATCTCCAATGCGCATGAGGTATTCTGCAAAATTGTGATCTTGCAATGATCGCATGTTTTGTTGTAAATGCAATACCTTTGTGTTACTCCATAAAGGAGACTTAACAATACATGCAGAAATCATTTGTGCCTTTGTACCTTTTTGGACAACTGGTAGTACCTGGCGAAAATCTCCTCCTAATATCATCACTTTCCCCCCAAATGGAGCATCACAATCTAGAATGTCCTTTAATGATCTATCTAATGCCTCTAAAGCATATCTATTGGTCATTGGTGCTTCATCCCAAATAATTGCTGTTGTTTCTCTTAGTAACTTTGCAAGATCAGATTGTTTGCTTATTGAACAAAAGGAACCAACTACTACATTAATAGGTATCTTAAATCGAGAATGTGCAATTCGACCACCAGGTAATAATGTTGCAGCTATACCAGAGGAGGCTGTCACTAAAATAATTTTTCCTTTACTTTTATAATATGCAATTAATGTACGATAAAGGAATGTTTTACCGGTTCCTCCTGGTCCGTCCACAAAAAATACTTGACTTTGCTTACAATGAATTACATCTAAAATGGTATTGAAAGCAATCAACTGATCAATATTCAATCTGTGTACATTGTCAACATCTTCATTAGGTATTTGTATTGATAACTCTTCTTGTATAATTCTTGGTACTGAAGTATTTTCAAATGCATCCAATGTTAATGCTGGTAAATCAAAATTATTGATTGTTTTACCATGCTGAATAAGAAGATCATTCAAATCCCTCAATAGCATATTAATGTTGATGCCCATAGAAGTGCTTCTTGAAGTATAATCTTCTGCCATAAAGATATAAAACTCATTCCAAAGACTTCGAACATCAGTTGGTTCACAAAAAATTAATATGGTCACAAACAACCTCCTTAAAGCATAAGGCATCTGTAAACTTCATGCTTCGACTAAGCATTCATGAATGCTATTATCACTTTCTAAAAATCCCCATTTTTCAGCTGCTTTTTTAAATGTGGGGCAATATGTTTGATTCGGTGATAATAGGTATTCCCAACTGGTTGGCCCTCTTATATGGGATAACAAAATACGCAAGAAGAATTTTTCTCCTTCTGAAGGAGATACAGTATAAATTCGACCAATAACTTTCTTCCTTGACCTTCTTGGGTACCATTCTTTTTGTCTGTTATGCCAACAATAATGTTGTGTAATTTCTCTATACAAATAACTTCTAGAATGTGGATCTCGAAAATTTAGTGAAAAGAATTCTGTGAGCATGGTTTTGGAAGTGTTGTCATCATTTAATACATCACTTATGTTTTGATGCTTATAGAAGCACACCTGAAATAGAAAGTAAAAAACAGAGATGATGAATTGAAATATTGCACCACTTTGATCTCTTCATCTTCTCTCTCTAAAACTACAGAAGGACAAATAGATAAAATAAAAACCAACAAAGAAAGTTTCAAATCTGAGGTGCAACTTCAGTTTACATGAATTTATACTATACATTACGAAAACATTTATTTCTTTTATAGAAAAATAAAATAGAAGCGCACCTGATGACGATTTGGTAAATGAATTTGTAATCTTTCTACACTTGGATTCATTCGATAAAGTGTAAATCTGAATATTTTCCATAAAGCCTCCGGAGCACAAATCCATCTAGCATCAATATATTGTTGAACTTCATCTACAATTGATCCTCTATGAACCTCCATTGCTACTCGATCTGGACCTTTGTAGACATACTTGTATAAATATTTAATACTTTTGATGCTACTGCACACCTCAACATTTATATGACAATCATATTTTAACAACAACCAAGGGTTATAAGGAACCACCCATCTGTTGTCAACAGTCACATTTCTATTTATAGATACTGGTGCATTGAAACGTTTTTTGTATTGTGGATATGAATCATTACCTTGACGTGTTTCTTCCAAGAACTCTTTAGGATATTTTTTCTTGCATTGATTTTGCTTCATACATGGTGATCTTGGATTAAGAGTTCCGCAAGGCCCGTGTATCATTTGTTTCAGTACAGATTCGTGCAACTGTGGCTCTTCTTCACTCTTTGGTATTTTTGCTCTAACAATGCTATCATAATCTTCTGGATCACGTAATTTATCATTATCTTGTAAGATAAGTAACATATGCACATGGGGTAGTCCATGTTTTTGAAATTCAATCACATACATGTAACTTTTAACTTTTCCAAGAACTCCTTTATCAATCACATCTTCCTTCAATTGTTCAAATTTTGCTCGAAATATTCTTGTGAGCAAGTCAGGACGATCTTATGGAGTTTGAAAATGTTTAAGCTCTGAAGAAATTTCACTCCAAGAAGGATTGCATGTCATTGTAAGGAAAATATCAGGTTTACCATCATGAGCAACAATTGCCATGCCATCTTCATATCGTTGTGTCAAGTCTCGACGACTACCAATAAATGATGATGGTAATATTGTCCTCTGTCCAACATTTCCTTGAATAAAAAAATAGTATGAGTTTTGATATATTTAAATGTAATAGATGTAGTATGTTACATACATTATGTACCTGTGTGAGTTTGTCCTTCATGCAAAGCATCTTGCAAACCTTGATACACTTCAGCACGAATATTATTTTGATGATTTCGAATCCATCGTAACCTTCCTGCTTCAATCTTCACATAGTTGTCTACAACATATTGTTGTAAAAGTCGTCCTGCTTGTAATATTGTAGAGTGATCATTGGGACGAATCTACATTGAAGTAATGATGTATGTGTATTAATTTTATAACACAACATTGGTATGTAAATTGTTGGAAATGATATATATATATATATATATATATATATATATATATATATATATATATAATTATGTTGGAAGTTACCTGAACCATGTAGCTATAATATTCTCGGCATGAGATATTTTGGCCAGTATGATTTTTTGTGTTGAGATCCCAACCATATGTTCCAAAAGGAAATAATAGTGGATATTGTAAAGGGTCATAATATCCCACAGTTTCTTGAATGTTTATTAAGTTCCCATCATGACTTACAACTTTAATGTCTCGTCCACGTGCCATTGATTCTGTGTCTCCAGTAACAATTATTGCTGCTACTTGAGATGCAGTTGGAAGAATATATTGTGGTTGATTGACAGGACACTCTTTAATGAGTAAAGTACATTCATGTATATTTTGTTCTTGAGCAAGTTGTTTGAATACATGCACAAAAGGATTGCACCGATGTAGTATTTGTTGCAACTTATTAACAATAGTTTGATGGAGATGAGGACTTTCCAACATCCTATTTTGTAATTCATGTTCAGTGTCATAAATGTACAATTGCAAAAAAACGTGGCCTAGACCCCTCATTTGAAAACTAAAATATAAATCAAAACTAAAAGTAAAACAAATTATGAAAATACTTTCATAAACAATTAAAAAACATCAAATAATAGTATTATAGTACACATCAAAAGCAAGTGTTACTAATTTTAATGACAAATCACTAATGGAAAACAAACATACAACAAGAATTATAGTTGACCTTTTTTATATGAGTGGTAAACAAAAACAATCCAAAGCACCAAACAATATTGATTTATGAAATAAAAATATAAAATAAATAATAAGTATGTGACAAAAAATTAGATAGCATAAATAAAAAGTATCTTCAGAAAATAAATATGTATGTAAAATATGATAATATTTTAAAAATACATATTTTTAAGTATAATTTAAATATATTTTTAATTTATGTGATTTTTTATTATTTAAATACAAAAAATTAATTTTGGTTCTTGAAATTAAGTATTGGGAGTCGCTACTGTTAATAATTTAAGTAAGTATTGAAAACCGTTACAGTTAATTTTTTTTATTTTTTATTAAATATAATTTAATTATGTTTTTATTTTATGCCATCAATGAGTAACAGAGTCTTAACCGTCAACTCGGTAACGATTTCGTCCATTCGAATACAACCCCGAACCATCTATTATTTTCTTTTTGCAATCTAATGGATTTCGTTGGCTTCCAACTTTGATTTCTTTCTACCCAACAAAATCCCAAATAACTAAATCCCAAATTTCAAATCAGAACCCATGTACACAAAGTGATATTTTTCATGAATTAAAGGCAAAGTTTTATCGAGGGTTCAGATTCGAAAATCCAAAGGGGATTCCAAGACTCATATAATTAGAAAAGCTATTTAAAAAATGGTGCTACCCTCCTCCATCAGTATCAGTTGAAAATTCAAGAACGAAGTTTGAATCTTTGGAAAATTCAAGAACAGACAGTACACACCAACATGCAGACTGCTTATGATCATTTCTCAATGATGCACTTTTATCCGGTAAGTTTTTTTTCTGTTAAAACCCTAAACTTTTTTTATGGTGTTATTGTCATCATACATTGCATGAAAGAACAAAACTCTGAATCTAAATGAATGCATAAATGAATAAAAAAAAAAGTAAATTCACATATTGCATTTTTATCTTCTACTTTATGTATTTTATAATTGAAAAAAAAAAGACTTACTGGTTGATTTTGTGAATCTGGAACGATATTACAGAACATAGAAGAGACGTTTGAAAAATGTGTTTGATGATATAAAAGATGAAAAAAAAAATATGCAATTTTGAAATGTTCCCGAGCAAGTCTCATCTTGTAATGTTTAATTTTAAATTTAAGATATAAAATAAAATTAAAACAGTTTTTAAAATAAAATAAAATAAAAATATAAGGATAAAATTAGAAAAAATAAAATAACAATTAAAAGGGGAATCCCCTTTATATATAGTTATAGATTATATTTATATTATTAATATTATTAATATTATTAGTATTATTAATATTATTAGTATTATAAAATATTATTAGTATTATTAATATTATTAGTATTATAAAATATTATTAGTATTATAAAATATTATTAGTATTATTAATATTATTAGTATTATTAATATTATTAGTATTATTAATACTAGCGGGCAAACAGGCGCTCTCGCGCCTGAGTATCCGCATTTTTTATTTTTTCATTTATATATATTTATATTTAATATTAAAATTAAAATAAAAAAATGTTATTATTCACACACTTTTATTAACAATATAAATTTATAATACATTATGAATTAAAAAATGACATTATCATCATCATTATGTAAAATCATTATACTTCGATGTCAATTGGCTTAACTAATGCGAGTGATTGATCATCCTTATAATTGTTCTCGTCTTTACATATTTTGTTTTGTACGAAAGAATGTCAATTATGAATAAATTGCAAAATACATACATATATATGCAATATACATATATTGATAATTACCTGTTTGTGTAGATAAAGGTGTGAATGCCCTGTTTTGTTATCTTCATTCAACTCTAAGGGTTTCTTGTATATTATGTTACCTTTGATATATATATATATATATATATATATGTATATATATATATATATATATGTATATATGTATATATGTGTATATATGTATATATGTATATATGTGTATATATGTATATATGTATATATATATGTATATATGTATATATGTATATATGTATATATGTATATATGTATATATGTATATATATATATGTGTGTAATAATTTGCGTTTTTCTTGTAGTGTTATTTTTTGGGGGGAAATTATTTTTGGGGAAAAAGAGTAATGTTATGGAAGAAATGTGGAAGGAACAAAAATGTGAAAGAATAGTCTACTATCATAAAATAACGATTGTAAATGACATATTTTAAAGGAAAAATGTGACCCTGGTTAACTTCGTATTATAATGATAATTGAGGCGTTTTTTAATAATCATATTAAAATAGCTACAATTTACATGTTTTTTTCGTAGTGCTTGTGGTTAAACATAATTTAGAACGAAATATGATTATTTATTATTTATTTGTATATGAAACTTCATCTCATTAAAACATTATTCTTGTAACAGTTCATGAACTAATTAATAAAATAAATTTGTTGATATATGCAAAAATATTGAAAATGAATTTTGATAAAATTAAATAAAATTTAAATAGAAATAGTTATAAAAGATTTAAGTAGAAATAGTTATAAATTTGTAAAACTTAATAAAATAAAACAAAAATAGTGTAAAATTCAACGCCTAATCAACATTAAACGTAGAACCGTACAATATAAAATACGGTGGAAGAAGAGAATTCAATTAAATAATCAAGCGCAAAATAAAATTAGGATGACTTGATTAAAGCAGTATTCTCTTACAATTCACGAACCCAACTGAAAAAGAAAAACTACAAATTATCTTAACATAATACATCTAAAAATGTATTAAAAATTTCATAAAAAAATATAAAAAAATTGATATTGTTAATATTATTATTATAAATTTATAAATTTATTTTGATTATTGTTATGATTATTTTTGTTATTATTACTTTTATAATTATTATTTTATAATTTCATTATTTTTTATTATTGTAATTATTATTTTTATATAATTTATTTTGATTATTATTATTTTATAAGTTTAGGTTTATTATTTATGTTAGTAATATTTTATTATTATTATTATTATTATATTATAATAACATAATTTCTATTTTATATATTATTATTATTATTTAAAATATTATTGTTATTATTATTATTATTATTATAAATCGATTATGGTATATTTCCTCTTTAAAAAGTGATTTTTTTGACTATGATAAAGTTTTTTTTTTTTTTACCAAAATGGGGTTCGTTTAAAAAAAATTACAAATTTAAGCAAGTCGTACCTAATTAACACGACTTTATATGCAGAAGTCGTCCCAATTAGGCACGACTTCTGCTATGTCATACTAAAGTCGTGCCAACTTGGTACGACTTCTACCCTGTCATACTGAAGTCGTGCCAACTTGTAGATCCGTGGGTAAAAATCTGTAGATAATATTGATTTTTTTTAGTGAAATTAACATAATACATCTAAAAATGTATTAAAAATATTCAAAAAATTAAAATTAAAATTAATTCGATATTGTTAATATTATTATTATAATTTTATAAAATTATTTTGATTATTTTATTTATTATTATTTTATAATTTCATTATTTTTATTATTGTAATTGTTATTTTTATATTATTATTATTTTATAAGTTTAGGTTTATTATTTATGTTAGTAATATTTTATTATTATTATATTATAATAACATAATTTTTATTTTATATATTATTATTATTATTATTTAAAGTATTATTGTTATTATTATAAACCGATTATGGTATATTTCCTCTTTGAAAAGTAGTTAGTTTTGTATTAATGTCCAATTAGCGTTCCTTGTCTTTCTTTATTCATCACCGAGACACTTTTTCTACATTTTTCTTAGAAATCCAAGCTTCCGTTTCTTCGTTAATATATACAAATAACATCTGATATAACAGTCCGATTCAATTTTAACTATAACACTTTACGAAGTTAGGGTATTAAGAATTAGCTATACACATGATATTGTGGGAAAGAGAAGAAGAAAGAAAAATTTATGATAAAATAGATTCATTCTATGGTAATGAGTCTATCGACTCTAGGCACATACACTACATAGAGTAATGCAGAAGTGCAACAGAAATACAAGTATTCAAAGGCGAAAAGGAAATGGAACACTAAAAAAGAAAAACTGTCTCCAACAACAGAAAACAGACAACACACAAGTTACATAATTTATGTGATCATTATAAAATCACTTATTAAACTTGACTGAAAGCATGCAGAATGACAGGAACCCTAAATCCAAATCCAAAGTAGAATGTTGGTTGAAGGTGGTGGAGAAAGGAATGGGATGTAAAGTGGTTGGATATTAGGAAGAGTGCGCGAAGATGGCTATGCCCTTAAGAAAGAGGTGGCAAAACTGGAAGAGGTGGTAGAGATGGCAAAACCGGTGGTAGAGATGGCAAACCTGGAACAGGTGGAAGAGGTGGCAATGTGACTGGAGGTAGAGGTGGCAATGAGACTGGAGGTAGAGTTGGCAATGTGACTGAAGGTAGAGGTGGTACTCTTAGAGGTGGCAATGAGACTGGAGGTAGAGTTGGCAATGTGACTGAAGGTAGAGGTGGTACTCTTAGAGGTGGCAATGAGACTGGAGGTAGAGTTGGCAATGTGACTGAAGGTAGAGGTGGTACTCTTAGAGGTGGCAATGAGACTGGAGGTAGAGTTGGCAATGTGACTGAAGGTAGAGGTGGTACTCTTAGAGGTGGCAATGAGACTGGAGGTAGAGTTGGCAATGTGACTGAAGGTAGAGGTGGTACTCTTAGAGGTGGCAATGAGACTGGAGGTAGAGTTGGCAATGTGACTGAAGGTAGAGGTGGTACTCTTAGAGGTGGCAATGAGACTGGAGGTAGAGTTGGCAATGTGACTGAAGGTAGAGGTGGTACTCTTAGAGGTGGCAATGAGACTGGAGGTAGAGTTGGCAATGTGACTGAAGGTAGAGGTGGTACTCTTAGAGGTGGCAATGAGACTGGAGGTAGAGTTGGCAATGTGACTGAAGGTAGAGGTGGTACTCTTAGAGGTGGCAATGAGACTGGAGGTAGAGTTGGCAATGTGACTGAAGGTAGAGGTGGTACTCTTAGAGGTGGCAATGAGACTGGAGGTAGAGTTGGCAATGTGACTGAAGGTAGAGGTGGTACTCTTAGAGGTGGCAATGAGACTGGAGGTAGAGTTGGCAATGTGACTGAAGGTAGAGGTGGTACTCTTAGATGTGGCAATGAGACTGGAGGTAGAGTTGGCAATGTGACTGAAGGTAGAGGTGGTAATTCAGGTAAAGTTAATCCAGGTAGCCGAATTGCTCGTGCTGGTAATGCTATGTCCATGGTTGAAAAGGAAATAGCAATGATTAAAGCAAAACTGGTGCAGCAGTAAGAGGCCATGGCTGGTAGAATTTCAATTAGTTGCTGATATACTGAAGTGAAGACCAAATGTGCATATGTTCCAATGAAGAGTGTTGCCTTTTATAGACAATGAACGTGACCATTTTGCCATTTGTTTTTCTAAGTTGACCTTCTCTTAGTTAAATAACATGTTTTGTAGGTACTTATGTTGTTGGAAATGGTTGGTTAATACCAACAATTGAGATTCAAAACTACAATATTATGCCCTCGCTCTCCTTTTCAATCATTCAATACACTAATTATTACTCATTATTATGGGTTTCTAAAATTGCAAGTGGTGACAGCAAACTTATTCCTATTAACTAATTATTTTTCATCCTACACTTCTCCCAAGGTACCAGAATATACACGGCGCCAAATTTGTCGGACATAAATTCATCCATTTTTAATCTTAGTTATTTTTTTTATAAATTAATTGATGAATAGGGTGGAATTTATATGGATTGTCATTATTTATTAAATAAAATAAACTATAAAGGAGCGAAAGTAATTGGAATTAAAATTTTAATATATGTTCTTGTACGTGATTAGGGAGAGTCTCTTTGCCTCTAGTTTAGGATGATTTTTCAATGTTTTCAAGATGATCTACTCATCTTATTTGATAGCTTCTTCTTGAATCTTATTAAATTAGAGAGTATTTGTAAAAAGTTCTTCAATGCTCAAGTCAATTTTTAGCGGTTGAAGTAATTAATGTTATCAAAACATAAATTTTACTTTGGTGTTGTCAACCTATTTATACATACATGAGTGAGATTATTGTGTAGGTAATCATAATTTAACATGACTTTCAAGGTTAATCTTCGTTTACTTTGATGGACTGATTAGCGTATTTTAATTAATTTTATTCATTATCCAGTGTTGTGTGGTAGACTTCATTCTCTAGGATAGGGGAATGTCGGGAACAAGTTAAGAATCTTGCTACTAAGTAAGCCAAGAGTGCCCTCCCTCTTTGGTTCGGTTATGAGTAAGTTATCCAATATTTTTCAAAATGTACCGGTGGACGTCAATGATAAAATCATATGCCACGAGCGTCCCCATGGTCGGGAGGTGACATCATCCAAGTCCTTTTACTACCAGGGGCAGCTAGTTCTTGTTGAAGACATTCCTGCTCGTGAAGAGAATGCCAAGGTTAGTCCTACCAAGAAGGGCTTGAGGATTGTCGCGGGGGCAAAGTAACTAAGTTTTCTTGTTTGTATTCCAATTTGCGCATCCTTTGTAATTGGCTATAGAATGATACTTTTTTGTAAGTGAATGCCAACCGACACATTTGTATATCTTCTGTAATAAATTTTCGAGATTAATCCTTATTAATCATAATTCTAATTTTTATTTTTTGTCCATATGTTATTTTTTTTCCCGTTTAATTGAATGTGTTGAGGTGTGAAGGTTGATTCATTTGTGTTCTTATGTCGATTTATCTTTAAGCTTAAGGTAATTGAGAGGGTTTGTTCCCTTGCGAAAACTTCCATGGTCGTTTTCTTTTATTTTTATGTTTAATGAGATCGCTCTGTTGCAAAACTTCCTTAATGAATCCTTCAAATTCGAAAGGGATCAATGTAAATCATTATATATCGAGAGTGATTACATTGAAACTTCCTTAGTCGAATTTGATTGCAAATTGAACTGAATAAGAGATGAATAGTTTTATTTGTGCATAATTAAAATCTTCTCGGCTGAAACCATCCTTAGGAAACAATAAAGTGATGAAAGAGTGCACTTAAAGTATCAATATATTACAATTTAACTAAACTAAAACTTGAGATGTGTCACATTCCATGTTCTTTGAATTATTTTTCCCGAGAGATGTTCTAACCGACATGCCTCGTTCTTTGCCTTGCTTTGTATCAGAATAGTCCTCCATAGTTGGTCAAGAACTTGTCTTCGGTTTTTCTTGCATGAATTTGGTCTAATCTCCCATGTTTGTTCTTTCTTTCTTTTTTCTTTGTTGGATTTATGGTATGTTTCGTGTGACAACACATGATTGTTGAAATTTGGGGTGTGAGTTGAACTGAGATGTCAAGTTTTATAGTGATGTCTAGTATGGGTTTTATAAAAAAAAAATACAAGCAAAGATTAAATTTTGTCTAAGAAAGTTGTATATGTTTAATCTCAATTCTAGTCTTTAGAATCGATGTATAACTGGTTGAGAGATTAAAGTTCAATGTACAACACCGTTCTTCTCTTCTTTTCATCCAATTTCTCTCCACAATTTCAATTGTATGTTTCAGTCGTTCAACCTACAAAATATACAACACCTCTCTCGTTTGGTTTCTATGAACAATGGCAAATGCTTGTGCATTTATAATCTCTCTTGTGCATATTATAAGACTAACATGTATATATAAAAAAATGAGCAACAATGGAGAAAGCAAGTTTCCTTAATGTATTTTATTACGCTTCGAAATAGATTCATGAATGGTGGTTTTGTAAATACATAATAAATAGATTTAAATGCATTTATGATTTCCTTCACGTTAGGTAATATAGATTGTTCCATTTAATATAATAACATAGTTAAAAGATATTCTTTTAAATATTTCAAATGTTTTGTCAACTAAGAATACAAAATTTAATTTACCAAGCGATTCTCTACTTTCTCAATAAATAAATTTCTTTATATATTTATGTAAATACTATATTGTAAAATCTAAGTTAATATTGCCTTATTTTTTTATATTCAATTTTATATATAATTTTATTTTTTATTACTTTAAAATATGGTCTACGAAAATAATATTTAAAAGTAATTAATTTATATGTATAATGAAATTTATATAAATTAAGAGAAGCAATTAATATTAGTATTGTATATTTAATCTTTTTTTAATTTATTTAAAATGTCACTACAAGAAAATCATTAAATAGAAATTAATTTTAAAGAGAAAAATAATGAGTTGCTATAGTGACTAAATTAGAAACCATTTTAGAGATTAAAACAATTATTGGTTTCTAAATTAGTTTCTATTATTGATAGATAGTTTTTAAATTAGTATCTAATTAGCCACTAAGATTTTAACTATCAATTATTTAAATTCTAAATTTGGTAGCAAAAACTTTGATAGCTAATTATATACCGATTTATAAACTATTTATCAATAATAGAAATTAATTTAAAAATAAATTTTTTTTAAACTCTAAAATTTTCTTTAATTTAAACAACTAATTATTTTTTTTCTAAAATTAGTTTGTATTCAATAATTTTCTTAAATATTAATTTGTTTCTACTATATATAAAGAGAAAGAATAGAGAAGAGAGAGAAAGGTGTATTGCACTGTTGTGAGGGTAGTATGTATTTTAATACAAGAAAATGAACAACGTGTCACACTTTTCATTCTTATGAAAAGAATAAATAAACAGTAATTTAAACCAAGTTGGAAATCTGTAGTTAAAGAAGAATAATATATATATATATAACTAGGGATTATTAAAAACTAATGGATAAAAAATACTACAAACTCATCTAAATGATTGGTTCACAATTTCAATTTTTAAAGTTTTTTTTTTTATCAGCAAAGAATGAAATTAAATTAAGAGGGATACAAAAGGGTATCTCAACCCTTTATAACTCCAAACCTTGTTTTAGGATCTCCAAAAGGAACACCCTCAAAACAGGAAGAGAATAACCACTACTGCATAAATAAAACTACTGCATAATATATCTTTATTTTTTATTATTATTCATATATTTCAATTTAAATTTGATTGTAAAGTTGTTTTTATTCTTCTTTCACATATATAATAAATACTGTTTTTAAAAAAAATTAAGAAAGTACTGTAATTTGTGAAACTTATCACAAATTCACGACGGACATATAAAATTAATAAATTTTACTTGTAATTTTGAATCTTAAAAAATGTAATATCTATTTTATAAAAATATATTCTCTATTAAGTATTATTTAATTACTTTAAAAATTATAAATTTTTTATCTTACATCTTTATTAAATTTGGACTCCACTCACTTTATTCTTAGCTAGGATGCCTCCCACAACAATTTGTATAGAAAAAGTTGAAATTATCAAGAAGTAATTAATACTTCTAATTACTGTTTGAAACTTATCTTGTGGAAATTATTAATTGCCTAGAAACTAATCTTACTCCATGCAAAAACAAATGTTAGAATTTAAATAAATATATAAATAATGTCACGCAGATGTCATTTATCCCAAACTGTATTTAATTGTAGCCAAATTGTGTCCACTTCACCCTGGGCAGGAATATAACCTGTTTGAATTTTTTATTTATTTCATAATTTAGTTTACCAAGTTATTTTCTACTTTCGTATCGTATCTTTTATTTATTTATTTATTATTATTATTATATATATATATATATATATATATTTTGACATTATCCAACAAAACGAAGAAAACACAAAAAAGAAAATGAAAATAAATCATATAATACAGAATAAGATTACAATATAATGTATATCATATTTTTTTTTATCAGCAATGAATAAATAAAATTAAAGGGATACTTCAGGGGTATCCCAACCCATTACAATAACCAGAAGTGAACTTCCTATCATCTACAAAAGAAACTCTCCTTTATGGTTGGAGCAGAACAACCTTAAAGTGAGAAGACCATATCCAAAAATATAACCAACAGGTTACCTCAAAGCAACATTCAACTTTATCGAAACACCCATAACCGAGGCCACCTACATTCACCTTGCCGAGCGACGATTTACCCGTGCACATTGCATAACTTCGGTGACCACCGACTACACACATATGGAGAATGCCGCTTCCTCGACCGGCAATCTTGTTGACCTTTGCATAACTTCGACGACCACCGACTACACACGCATGGAGATCGCCGTTACATTGACAGGCGATCATGTTGATCTGTGGAGAACGCCGCTTCATCAACTGGCGATCATGTTGACCTTTGCATACCTTCGGCGATCGCCGACTACGCACACATGGAAATCTTCATTTCATCGACCGACGATCCTGTTGACCTAACTTCGACGACCACCGACTACGCATGTATGGAGATCGCCGTTTCATCGACCGGCGATCATGTTAACCTTATATAACTTCGGCGACTACCGCCTACACATATGGAGAACGCCGCTTCATCGATCGGCGATCATGTTGACCTATGGAAAACGCCGCTTCATCGACCGGCGATCATGTTGACCTTATATAACATCGGCGACTATCGCCTACACATATGTAGAACGCCGCTTCATCGATCGGCGATCGTGTTGACCTATGGAGAACGCCGCTTCATCGACCGACGATCATGTTGACCTTATATAACTTCGGCGACTACCGCCTACACATATGGAGAACTCCGCTTCATCGATCGGCGATCGTGTTGACCTATGGAGAACGCTGCTTCATCGACCGGCGATCATGTTGACCTTGCATATCTTCGGCGACCACCGACTACTCACAACTGGAGAACACCGCTTTATCAACCCAGTCTCAGCTCGAAGCAGCACCTTCCTCGGACCTCAACTCATTATGTCAGCAAGATCTCCCTTTCCTTTCTCTATTCCGCCACCAGCCAGCAAACTTTAAACCTTCCACTGCAGCACAAAAACTACTTATAACTACTAATGCAAATCATTGGGTTCAACACCCAATCAGATAAAGAGTAGGTAAATTTATTTCCTTTATGTTTTAACCATAACCATGACTTTATCTGGGCCTGTTGAAAGACTTCTTCTGCATCCACAACACTTTTATTAAAAACCACTGAATTCCTATGATTCCACAGGCACCGAATGATGGTAGCCCAAACCCCTCTCTAGATCTGATTTTGTTTATTACTGTCGTGGGTCGATATAAAACTCTCGAAATGGTTCCTAACGTCGTTATGTTGGACGTAGAGAATTCCAATCCATCTGAGGCATAGATCCCATACACGGCTGGCGACCTTGCACTCCAGGAAGAGATGTTGGCAGGACTCCTCCTTAAGTTCACAAAGGGCACATACATATGTGTCTAGTGGGATCCCTCTCCTTCTCAAGCACATCCTAGTTGGAATTTTGTTCAGCAACACCCTCCAGGCAGTGAATATAACATTGGGGAACGTCTTCGTCTTCCATAGGTGTTTGAAGACATCGATTTGAGGTCCCCTAGTCGCCCTGACTAAGCACTCGTACGCGGAGCTCACTGTGAAGCACCCGTTAGCCTCACATATCCATTCAAGCGCATCCTTTTCATCCTTTCTTACTTTGGCCCTAGATATGAGGCCTTCCAGCTCAGCTTCTAAAGAGGTTTCCCACTCAAATCTACCTCTCCTCCATCTTAAGGACCACCTCCATACCGATCCATCCCAATCTCCCACTTCTTCCAGCTTGTGGCCTTGGTTTAACGACAGGGAGTACAGTCTCGGGAACAAAGATTTCAACTTTGAGTTTCCTACCCACACATCCTCCCAGAAACGAATTTTATCTTCACTCCCTATTCTCCATCCAATTTCATCTTGGAACCATCCGTCTCCTCCTCCCTCCTTATATAATCTCGTAAAATCTCTCCACCACCATGACTGATATTTAATAGGCACGGAATCACTTTTAATACCCAGACCATACTTCGATTCAATCACTTCCTTCCACCTCCCTTTCTCGTCAGTGCTGTATCGCCACATCCACTTTGCCATAAGAGCATAATTGAACTTCCGAATATCTCTGATTCCCAAACCACCTTCCTCTTTTGTTCTGCACAAGTCTCTCCAGCTAACCCAAGATATAGACCTCTTCTCCTTTCCCCACCCCTATAGAAACCTCCTTTGAATGCTAATGATACTTTTGCAGACCACCTCTGGTGCTTTGAAGATAGACAGGTAGTAGAGCGGTGTAGCGAATAACACAGATTTGATTAAGCACAATCTGCCTGCCGTTGAGAGAAACCTCCCTTTCCACACACTAAGTCTTGACTTTAGTTTGTTTAGGACAGGTTCCCAGAATTTTTTCTTCCTCGGATTACCCCCCACTTCTAAGCCTAGATAGTTGAAAGGTACAACCATCTGGCCACAGTTCAGATTCTTTGCATAGCAGTCTAACTTGCTTTCCAAGACATTTATGCCTACTAGTTTTGACTTATGGAAGTTAACCTTCAACCCTGAGGCTAGCTCAAACCCCCTAAGAATAGGCTTCAAGGTGATAACATTACTAAAGGAGTCATGGCATAGAAAAAGGGTGTCATCTGCGTACTGGAGGATGGTAATTTCTACCTCTTTTCTTCCTACTTTTATCCCAGACAGGAGATTTGCCTTCACACCTTGCCTTACCAGCCCAGCCAGCTCTTCCGCAACCACTAAAAACAGCAGAGGAGCTAAAGGATCGCCCTGCCTTAACCCTCTTGACGACTTGAATTCCTCGGTAGGGCTACCATTGACAAGCACAGACACCGTTGCGCTTTCCAGGCAGCCTTTGATCCACCTGACCCATCTGTTGTCGAACCCCATCCTGTTTAACATTTCATATAAGAACTCCCATCTGACAGAGTCATAGGCTTTTTCAAAATCCACCTTAAAACACAAACCACTCTTTCCACCCCTCCTCAGATCCTCTACCACCTCGTCGGCCAAGAGCACACTGTCCAGTATCCCTCTATTCTTTAAGAAAGCCGATTGGCATTCATCAATGACAGAGCCTATGACTTTCTTCATCCTTCCCGCCAGAACTTTCGAAATAATCTTATAAACTGCACCTATTAGGGAGATAGGTCTGTAATGCTCCAGCATAACTGGATCTTTTATCTTGGGTATAAGAGCTACAAAGGAGGCATTACAACATTTTGGGATGTGCCCATTTTCATGAAAAAAAGCCGCCGCTGCCACTATGTCTCTTTTTAGAACCCCCCAGCTTTTCTTGATAAAGTTCATATTAAAACCATCTGGCCCTGGGCTTTTAGAACCATCACATAGCCACACCACATCTCTAATCTCTCTCTCGGAAAAAGCAGCTGTAAGGGAAATATTGTCCTCCCTGGATAGAGACTTAAAATCAACCATATCCAGTCTAACACCAAAGTCCTTCGTAGCCGTAAATTTGTTTTCAAAAAGTTTCTTGGCTTCTTGACGCACTGTACAAGGTTCCTCGCACCAGATACCACCCACCTCAACCCCTTTCACCTCATTCCTGAGTCTTCTCCACCTCAAAGATGAGTGAAAAAACTTGGTACACGTATCCCCATACTTGTACCATTTTCCTCTAGCTTTTTGACAAATGAGGGAGTCTAGTTTCTTTTCAGTTTCCTTCAAGCGAACTACTAACTCATACCTTTTCAGCCTATCATCTTCCCCAAGGTCATTGATGCAATCCTGGAAATCTAAGGCCTCCAATTCCTGCAGAATCCTCATCTTATTTGTTTGGATGTTACCAAACTCATCCCTATTCCAGACTTTTAGATCACCTTTCAAAGACTTCAATTTCTCCTTGATGTTTATGAAAGCATTCCTTTGCACAGGGTATGATGACCAGTTATTCTTGACCATCTCACTAAACCCCTTTTCCATAAACCACGCATCGATGGATCAGAAAGGTTTGGGCCCCCAATTCTTTTCCACATTCTTTACCACTATTGCACAGTGGTCCGAGACTTCCCTTCTCTGCACATATTGTTTACACATAGGCCATATCTCCATCCACGCTTCCGAAACAAGAACTCGGTCTAATATGCTCTTTGCCGATCCATTAGCCTTAAACCAAGTGAATTCTTACCTACTAAAGGCAATTCGAAGAGAGAGTTGGTATCAATGAAACTGTTAAATCCAGTAATCTCACCTGATTGACTAGCCCTCTCCCTTATACCTTTCCTCTCATTCCGGCTTCTGATGGCGTTGAAATCACCACACATGCACCATACCAACTCTTGTGAATCCGCTTTAAGGTTAGACAGATCCTCCCAAAGGGTCTTCTTCTCACTCAAGGAACAAGCAGCATAAACATTGATCACTACACAGCTAGTGTTGGTTTTAACATGGTTGCTGAAAACTGCAATGAATCCCTTCCCCATGACGTGGTTTGCATAGCTAAACGCTTCTTCGTGCCACATGGACAACAGACTGCCACTACCATTGACGCCTTCATAATGAACCCATCCTACTTTGTTATCCCCCTACAGAGAATAGCATCTTGCTGCCAAGAACTCCTTAGCCTTTGTTTCTTGCAGACACACAAACTCCGCCCCTCACAAGTGATAACTTGTCTCAAATACCTCGCTTTCGAGCTTCCCCCCACACCTCTAATATTTAAGTTCACAATAATCATTAAGACAAGATTTTATTACCCGTCTCAGAGTGTGAAACGACCTCTGAATCTCTGACTTCCATCTTCCCATACTCTCTTACAACCTCATCTTCTTCCTTGCGGCACCTAATCCCGACTTGTTTTCCCACTTCCCATAACTTGGATGGTCCCGCCCGATCAACGGGTTCATCTAATCGCGAATTACACATATAGATGTTATTGTTGGAAATTGAGGATGATGAGATTTCGTCTGTAGTGTGAGCCATCGCCCTTGCTTGAGGCATTCTTGCTTTAATCCTTCCAGACCGCCTCGGAAAAGGGCAAGAGTCCCCCAATTCCGATAACCCTTTCTTCTTACGATGGCGGGGTGGAGAGCTTGATTTACTTCTCTCAGCGATTCCAGCTTCGCCGTCTTCCAGATTAGAAATCTGCTCCACCGAACCCATTGCACCTGCAGCTTCATCATGTTCGCTACCTCCTTGCTTCTCAATGCAGATTTGCAGTCCCCTTTCCCCACTACTCGCATCATTTTGAATTTCATTTGCTTTTCTAGAACTTAGTCTTTCGCTATTAGTCTGCCATTCTTCTAAATTATCTCTCACTTCCGATCTCTCTACCTGCGTTCTTTGCATGTTATCTCCTTCCTTATGTGATTTCCCTATCTCAGAACCCTCAGACATTGACTGGACCACTAACTCTTCATTCCTTACGTTCTTTTGGGCTGATCCACAGGGCCCACCGCCACTCAATTGGGCCTCGCTCCTGCATACCCGGCCCAAGCCTTCAGAAAAATCCTTTTGGTTACTCAAACATTCTACTTCAACCACTACTTTAGCCAAGTCAGCTAGAGTAGGGTTGCTATAGCTGGTCCATACACAGAGATTATTTTCATTTGCCTCCTGACCCACACTTTCTCCATTCATGTAAGACATACCACCTTTGCCCTGATAGCCCTTACTTTTCGAAATAGACCCCTCAAAACGGAAGTTTGACTTTCCCTGGTATTGTTCATCGTCTCCCCCAATCTTCTCTTTGCCTTCTCCCCCTTCTGGCCAGCGATCCTCCCTGATCCTCATACTGCCCTTCTTCTCGCCATTCACCTCAGAGAAGTCGGTATCATCTACACATGTATCCATGGAGGACACACTATCAATGGAGTCTTCCACATATGGATTGCCATTATACCCTCGTCCTTCACATCCAGTGGCCTCCTCTTCTATGAAAATACTACATATATGTTTATTAATCCGCATTTTCCTTGCTAGCCTGACACTACCAAGATTCTGAACCCAGACTTTCAGCCTTGCGTATTCAAGGACCTCCCATGTTTACGTAGAGTTGTCGATGGACACTAGCTTAGTCGCCTTGGAAATCTCTCCGACCACTTTGGAAAAGCAAACCTTACTCCAGAACGGTAGTGGAACCCCATAACATCTCACCCAGACAGATTTATGACTTGCACCACTATCCAGCGACCATGGTTTGACATCTGTAAACACAGCGTCAAACCACTCTTTGTTATTCTTCATAATAACCTCCATCACCTCCCCCTCTCTTGGGGTTATCAGGACAAGATTATCACCTAAGGATCTCGCTCTTATCATTGACATTCCTCCCTTCATAATCTCCTCTCCTAACATGCCAAAATCCATGCCATCCTCAAGGGTTCCTACTACACTTCTTTTCAGCCAAGGTAGAGAAAGGTGTTGTGTTTCAAAAGCCACACCTTTCCACCCATCCTAGTATCCACCTGAAACAACTTCGGCATAGGTCCTCTTTCCACTCTTCTCCACCCAAATCTCCTTGCCTCCATGTTTCCTAACGGTCTCATCTTCCTTCGTATCGCTCCTCCTTGTTATCACCTGACGTTCTCTTGGCATTTCCCACGGCGCCCTCCTCTCCTCCTTCTTTGGACCAAACTGATTTCTATTATATTTCGGAATGTTTACATACAGTTTCCTACTTCCAAAGTAAATCTGGTCCAGATCTCTCTCCAGGATCCTTTCATCTCTAACACCGAAAAACCTCATGAAACCAAACCTCTTCCCCCATTTGTTTAACCTTCTTGAGATAAAAACATCCTTCACCCTTGCCCATTTTTGGAAAACCTTAATCATATCCTTCTCACCAAGCCCATGCGGAAAGTTAAAGAAGAAGAACGACAAGAAATCATTTCCACTTCCCTTACCCATGAATGCAACCCATAAAAAGATAAAATAACATATAATGTATATCATATATTGTATTTCAAATAGTATATATAGATTTACATAATTATATAATTAAAAATTATGATAATAAAAAAACGTTAGAACAAAACATATCTAATAAAGGTACTAGACAATCAAAACTCAATCAAAAACATTGAAATAACTTCATACTTTTAACATGTATAATTCAGTTACTATATTAGCTTCATATCCAAGAAAATTTTAAAAAAAATAAAATAGTTTTTTTGCATGTAATTTTTTATTCCAAAAAAATGTCAGGTCAAGCAGGAGAAATACTACAAAATCTAGAAACCTAGAGCAAGATATTCAAACATCACTAAATTTTAGTATGATCCTAACCAAATTGAGAACACCACTTTTTTCAACTAACCACACCAAGAATGATAACAAAATCATAAGGAAAATGAAAGAATAATGAATATTTAAAGTAAACAAAAATTTACTCTGTTTGAAAATTTAATCAGATATAAATGATCCCTGACTCCTCTGATGTTGCAAGATTTGATTAGGTTTTGAAAGAGGTGGGATATAGAAGGAGAAAATTAGAGAGAAGTGAGAAAAAAGTGAAATGAGAGAGAAAGAAGATGAAAGAGAAAAGGAGGGAGTTTGTTCACGGGATGAGAAAACTAAACACACTGATGTTAGACTACACTTTGTTAGAGACGTTATTGAGTGTGAGGAGTTCACGATTGATAACTTCAAATGAAACCTTCCAAATTGTGTTTACAAAGTCTCTACCAAGATCAAGATTTAAATGTTGATTGGAGTGAATTGATTTTTCTTTTGAGAATAAAGGAAGATGGTGAATAATGTTTTTTCATGATTTGGAGTCAAGGTAAAAAATTGTGATGTATTGATTCTAAATCATATTTTTTTTGGTGAAGAACATAAAAGATGTTTACTAGATAACATGTAGTAGTGTTAATATTAGTTAAATAATCATTTTCTTAATTATATATTTTTTATCAGCAATAAAAAATAAATAAATAAATATGAACCACTTAAGAAGTGATTCAACCCTTTTACAAAACCGCACAGAAACGAACAACACCCCCAAGAGACTTATCACTAACTCCCTATTATGACAAAAACTAGAACAAAAAATAAAGGCCAACAAAGACCAAAAAATAAGCTCAAAAATAGACAAACACCTCATCCCAACCTTCTAAAAAATACTACAAAATAAAAATCTCTTTATCTAATACATATAAGCCAAAGGATCAAGACACCAATCTGAATAAGAAAAGCAAGCAAAATCAAATTTAGAGGTAACCAAAAACCATACCTTTAGTTGGATCTAGGTAAAAATTTCATAATGATTTGTCACTCCACCTTTAAAAATGAGCTTATTCCTATGTCTCCAAATCTCACCAACAACTGCAATCGAAACACTTCCCCAAACAACGTTGACGTGAGCAGCAACATTGGAAAGTTTGAAATGCAAAAAGTGTGGAATAGAGTCGTGATGATCAACTAACACCAACCCTAACTAAGTATAACACCGATTCCAAACTAGCCAAGCAGTTCTACAAACAAAAAATAAATGTCTTGTTGTCTCCACTTCCAACCCGCAAAAACAACATAAATTACTAATAATTGCGGCTTCACGTATTTCCAAGTTATTCTTAGACGCAATCGAAGTTGTCAAATGAGTTGAAGGCAAGGCTTTAATCTTCCACAAGGATTTAAACAAATATGAGTTTTCCTCCCTCAAAATAACCACTTAAAATATTATAAGTTGATTTTACCGAATACCCACCAATCTTGTCATTCTTTCAAACCCAGCTATCAACGATTTCCGATACTAGATTCGTTTCTTGCATCACTTGAAGAAGCTGACCTTCCACTGCATTCTTCCATTCGAATAAACTCTTTCTCCAAGCAAACTTCCACTCCTAACTACCATTAAGCCACTCCCCAAAGGAACCTAAATTCACATCTTTACTCATACACAAGGAGAACAACCTTGGAAATTTGTTTTTCAAATCTATATTAGCTACCCAAAGATCTTTCCAGAATATAACTTCCTTCCCGTTTCCAACGCCCCACTCTAAGTAGTCCTCAAAGTTCCTACCCCACTCCTCCAACCCTCAAACCCCCTTCAGATCTTTCCACCAGAGAGACTCCTTGTGATTTTCCTCTGATCTTTCAAGCTTCTCCAACCTCCATACTTAGACTCAATAATCTCCTTCCATAAACCACCTTTGTCAGAGCTCAAATGTCAATCCATTTTCCCAACAAGGCATCATTGAATAACCTAAGATCCAATATTCCAAGACCACCAGCTTTTCGTGGCTCATAAACCTTTTTCCGGAAAACCCAAGTGATCTTCCTCCCTTTCGAACCCCAACCCCAGAGGAAGTTTCTCTATAATTTCACAATCTCCTTCAGCACCAAAGTAGGCACTTTATATAGAGAAATGTAAAACAACGGTATAAAAGAAAGAATCAACTTAATCAGACAAATCCTCCCAGCCACACTCAATGGCCTGAATCATAGATAATTGGACTATAATAATAAATAAATTCATTGTTTTAATTAATATTTTTCCAATTGAGTTTATTTGGGCCTTTATTATTATTTCTATTAATTTTGTATTTTTAACCTAAGTTGCTTCTTTTGGATCAAAACAAAAAAAAAAATCTAAAATAAAGAATTAGAGAATTAGATCTGCAAATTTCTACAATATCTCTCACAACAATATGGTAATCAATTACAATTAATGCACAAATCTGAAGAAAATTGGAAACAATATATTTGGAAGAGAAGCAAGAATAAAATTTGAGACTATTTGGGAATGAAGATATATGTTTAATAATTTGAAACAAGAAAGGAAACATCTGATAATTGTAAAACAATATCATAAGACAACTTTTTAATATGTTATTTGGGATCGCGTTTCATAGGAGCAAACACATTCTAGACCTAGTTTTCTTTTCTTCTTTGTAATTTTTTTTTGCCTCCGCATGGAAGGCTAAACCTTTTTTGGTTGATTCCTTTGTAATTGAGTTATGAGGTTTTAGCAAATAAAATTTTCGTTTTTTAATTCTCTATAACAGTTGTTCTAATATTCTAATACCTGAAAACAGGTTTTTGTGAGAGGTTGTACTTGAACGCATGATTGAGAGTCTTCCTTATCTTACACTTTGGTTTCATAGTTAGTTCCCATTTTTCTAATTAATTTCTTGGGCGCATGATTCAAGAGAGGGGATATAAACATTCTCATGGAGTATACGCATGGAACAAAGTGGGTATTGATTAAACCAGTAGACACATGCTTTGTTGATGAGTTCCAGTTGAATTAGATTTGCGCATGTTCAATCTGGTTTAACTCTGTTGGAGGATTGAGAAATGATTAATCTTTAGAGAACCTGTGGATAATTCAATGGTGGAAGAACTTGAGGATCAACCGCTTTTTAATTGCTATTTTAATCTCTTTTATATTTTCTGCACAACTATCTCAACCCCCCTTTTATTTTATTGTTATTGCTAACTTTTATTTCTTGCAAGTAGATTCTAAACACTGATTTACTAATTTCACTATTGAATTCGTTGGAGACGACTTGAGGTCATTGATGACTTTTTACGGCAAGTGCACCGCGTTTGTCAAAAGTAATAATTGTCCCTAAGGACGGATATCGATCCCACAAGGAACAGTGAATTATCGAGTACAATAATCGCTAAATATAAAAACATAACAATTAAAAGAGTTTTGAATTAATTGTGTTGGCACTGATCAAGAAGAAAACAAACAAAGAATTAGTTGTTTCAATTGGAAAAATAAGGATTAGTTTCATCTCTCCCACTCTCAAGTATTTTGATTAGCATGTCAATATTAAGTTTTTGATTGAAATTGATGCCTGTATAAAAATCATTTATATCGATTCCTCGTATATAAAATCCTTAAGAATGTCCCCTAACTATCGATCCCTCGCATAATTATAAGAACAACTTAGAACGAAGCTCAGACGTTTAATAGCAATTAACATTTTAAGTCTATTCCTAACACTCAAATATGTTAAGTATTGTTGTTTAGGTCCGAACCCTAAAAATACCTCCCGGTCAGATTTAAGATTCTCAATTTGTCACGGAAAATTAAAAGTAAAACAACAATACCAATAATCAATCAAGAACTGAATATTAATATATAAAATATCACCTCAATACATAAGAGTTTGAGCAGATTACTCCCAATCCCAAAGGGTAGAATTAGCCACGCATACTTCTATCACCTTCCATTCTCCCAATTGGGTTACAATTCACTCTATGGTGTTTTCCTCTCAATCTGGCACACTAAGGTTGAGCCTCTAGCCCTCTATTTATCCTAGTTTTCTAGGGTTAGGTTGTTTCCTATGTCGCGCTAATGGGCTAAATGATAAAACATAAAAAAAAAAAGCTCAATCTTTCTTTGCATCTTTTTCCATTCTGGGACCTTCTATCTTTATCTTTTTAGCTCAAATCATTCATCTTTAATCCAAATCTTCAATCTTCCTTAGAAATCTGCAATTAACACCAAATTTGAGAATAAAATACTCTTATTCAAATAAAGATCATAAAAAATGTAAAAAGGTATAAATTCATAAATTAGGAATTATTTTATATGTAAATTAGCAATAAATCCTCATAAGTGCCTATATTTTAATATGAAATATTACTGAAATTAGACACTTATCAGTCATTTGACCATAATTATACTATTCCTATATCTAGCGTTAGACATGTTTACGCTGGAATCAGTTTAATTTGACAACAAAACGACGACTATCAGGAATATACCTTTCCATCTATCCAATCTACTCCTGATTCTTTCTAACAGACCTTCCCATAACACACCTCTCTTGTGACACCCCCCAACTAACAACTCCAAGTATTTAAAAGGAGTTTTCATCATATCATAGCTGAGAATAGCTGCAAAACGTTAAATCAAAGACGGATCAACTCCCACCCCACCAATTCTACTCTTAAAAAAGTTTACTTTTAGGCCAGAGGCTAACTCAAAGCAGTTCAAAATAACTTTTAAGTTAAACACACTCTTGGTATTGACTTCATAAAAGAACAAAGTATGATCAACATATTGAAGAATATTTACCTTAATCTTCTTGTCAACTGCTTTCCTTGACACGCATGCCAAACCCTTAACCAATATAAGAAATAGAAAAGGCACTACAGGATCACCTTGACACAAACCCCTCTTCAGGTGGAACTCCTTGGTTGGGCTCTCATTTACAAGCACAAACACTAAGGAAGATCCCAAAAAGGATTTAATCCAACTAATCCACTTATCACATAATCTTAGCCTTCCAAGCATATAAAAGATAAACTCCCAACTTCTTGAATCATAAGCCTTCCGAAGATCAACTTTAAAGAGAACACAACTTTTCTTCTTTCTCCTCACCTCCTATAAAACCTTATTGGCCACGAGAACACTATCCAATAGCCCTTCTAAAAAAAGCATATTTTCAAAGGTCAATTACTTTATTTATAACCTTTTTCAACCTTAAAGATAGGATATTAGAGATGATTTTATATAAACAACCTACCAACAAGATAGGTCTAAACTCACTAAGTTGTTGAGGGTTGTCAACCTTGGGAATCAAACAAATGAACGACACATTGGACCCTCTTGGCCAATAACTTCTGATCGCAAACTCATTCATTGTCGTGATAATATCCTTTTTTAAGAAATCCCAGCAAAATTTCATAAAATCGAAATTAAAATCGTCTGGTCCAGGGCTCTTTGAACTATCGCAACTCCAGACAACTAGCTTTACTTCCTCTTTAGATATAACTCTTACCAACATCTCGTTATCTTCGTCAGAAATGGAATTGAAACATGCATTATCTAATCTCACAGGTACCCCAACCTCCTCATCAAAACAAAATTTGAAGAAGTCCTTAACCTTGTCCTTAACCACCTCTTTATCACCACATTGTTGACCATTCTCAAAAGCAGCCATTTAAATCGTTCTTCGCCCTCCTCCACTTAACAGTCGAGTGAAAAAGTTGTGTTTAGATCTCCCTGTTTCTACCACTTTTGTCAGGCTTTCTGTTTCAAAATAGCTTTTTGTCTGAAGAAATTCCTACTCTGATATACTAACAAAAACCTCCTCTCCTCCTAACTCACTATCGTCATCTCTTTCCTCCAACTCTGTATCTTCTTTTCTAACTCGTCCCCTAATTGGTTGACGTACTCAGAGACCTCTCTATTCCAAATTTTTAAATTTTCCTTCAACTTCTTCAACTTTTCTTTAAAGACAAACATCCCTCCCTACACCTCGTAGTTAAGCCACTTATTATGTACAAAATATTTAAACCTTCCATCGCGCTGCCAAACATTAGACTTCTAAACGAATTCGAGCCCCAATCTACGGGACAAGTCTTTTAACGTTAAAGCACAATGATCAGAAATTGATCTATTAATATAACAAACTGTTTGCTATCTGGCCAAACTTCCAACCGCTCCCTAAACACCAGAACCCTGTCAATTCTACTTTTGACGGAACCAGTCAATTTGTACCAAGTAAATTTTCTTCCAACCATTGGAATATCCACCAACTCGATTTTTTGCAGTAAAGTCATTAAACCCTCTAATATCTCTACTATAATCAGACACTGAAACCAGGCCTTTTCTCTCCTCTTGCCTTCAAACAAAATTAAAATACCCTACTACGCACCACTATTATTCTGCCTCCTTCTAAACTCATTGATCTCTTCCCATATTAACTTTTTTTCCCTTAACGAACCAGAACTATAAACATTCACAATAGTAACTTGAACCCCGACACCAACCTTCCACTCCCCTTCTATAAATGAGAAATTACTTCCTTTATAAGAACTTGATAATTGAAATCAATTTCTTCTCCACATTGTAATTATCCCTCCCACATTATTACTATAACTGACTTCAATCCATTTGATTTCATTAGAATCCCAAAGGAGGAAGCAACTCTTCCCACTAAGCTCAAAACATTTAGTCTCTTGTAAATCATATCTACCATCTTTTTTTAGTGATTAAATCTCTTAAATATTTTCTTTTAATATTTCCTCCTATCTTCCTTATATTCATTTTAACAATTTTCATATCATCTGAAACATAGTTATTCATCATGTTAAACCCCTGCTTACTGTTGTCCCTTTTCTCCATAGATTCCCTTTTCTCCATAGATTGTGATGTACTTATAAGTATATCATCCTCACCATTATAAGAGAAGTTTAGCTCCTTACCAATATTCCATATTTTAATAGTTTCGGCATTATCGTTTTTTAACCAAAACAATTTGTTATAGTTTTGATAACACCTCAGATATGGAATTATTTTATAATATTCTTTTGAAATTCTTATATACATTATATTGTATTTGTATTATATGATTTTTTTTGTGTTTTTTTAGTTTTATTGATAATGTCAAAGTGTATATATATATATATATATATATATATATATATAGAATGAGAAAAAGATATGATACGAAAGTAGAAAATAACTTGGTAAACTAAATTATAAAATAAAACAAATTCAAACAGGTTATATCCACCATGTTTTCCTGCCCAGGTTGAGGTGGACACAGTTTGGCAACAATTAAATACAGTTTGTGATAGTTGATATATGAGTGACATTATTTATATATTTATTTAAGTTGTAACTAGTAAACAACATTACATTTTGTTGCATGGCGAGTGAGATTAGTTTCTACGCAATTCATTTTTTCCACCAAGATAAGTTCCAAACAGTAATTATAAGTATTAATTACTTCATGACAAATTCAACTGTTTTTATACAAATTGCTGTGGGATCAGGCTGAGTTAGTGTGGAGGCATTCTAGCAAATCCAGGTAGGCACGGACGTAGCTAGGATAAAGTAACTGGAGTCCAAATTTAATAAATCACTACAAAATATTTTTTAAATAATAACAAAATTTTAAAATAAAAAATAATTAACCAATACATTAATTAAATTAAATATTAATTTAAAAATTAAAAAATTATTGATATTTAAAGTAATTTTTTATTATTAATAAAAATTTATAAAATAGTTTTTAATTGGTATCTAAATTAACTATTTGGTTACTAATATTTTAGATTCTAAATTATCTCTAAAAAGACTATTTAAAATATAAAAATTATAAAGTAAATCTAAAATCTTATAACTAAAGGAATAAATATCAATTTAAAAATTATTTTATAATATTTTATCAATATAATATTTTAATTTATATAATGGTATTTAATTTAGTAAAATAATAAATAATTATTTATGTCTCCAAAATTATTTTCTATTTAATAATTTTTTGATAATATATTAATAATATTAATTGAAAAAAGATTAAATATACAATAATAATATTAATTGCTTGTCTTAATTTATATAAATTTCATTATACATATAAAGTAATTACTTTTAAATAATATTTCTGTAGACCATAATTTAAAGTAATAAAAAATAAAATTATATATAAAATTGAACATAAAACAATAAGGCAATATTAACTTAGATTTTATAATATAGTATTTACATATATATATAAATTTACATTTTTTATATAGTAGTAATCATAATGCATTATTTATTTTGAATTTAGTTATATTTTAAAAAATATTTATTGAGAAAGTAGAGAATCGCTTGGTAAATTAAATTTTGTATTTTTAGTTGACAAAACATATGAAATATTTTAAAGAATATCTTTTAAACTATGTTATTATATTAAATGGAACAATCTATATTACCTAACGTGAAGGAAATCATAAATGCATTTAAATCTATTTATTATGTATTTCCTAGATCACCATTCATGAATCTATTTCGAAGCGTAATAAAATACTTTAAGGAAACTTGCTTTCTCCCTTGTTGCTCATTTTTTTATATATATACATGTTAGTCTTATAATATGCACAAGAGAAATTATATATGCACAAGCATTTGCCATTGTTCATAGAAACCAAACGAGAGAGGTGTTGTATATTTTGTAGGTTGAATGACTGAAACATACAATTGAAATTGTGGAGAGAAATTGGATGAAAAGAAGAGAAGAACGGTGTTGTAAATTGAACTTCAATCTCTCAACCAATTATACATCGATTCTAAGGACTAGAATTGAGATTATACATATACAACTTTTTAGATAATAAAATTTAATCTTTGTCATTTTTTTTTTATAAAACTCATATTAGACATCATTATAAAACTTGACATATCAGTTAAGCTTACACCCCAAATTTCAATAATCATGTGTCGTCACGCGAAACATACCATAAATCCAACAAAGAAAGCAAAAAGAAAGAACAAACATGGGGGATTATACCAAACTCATGCAAAAATAAATACAAAGACCTCCTAAGAACAACCTAAGAAAAATGATACATTATGAGTTTATACCTATTATGAAAAAAATCTAAATAAAGACTAGAACACAAACATTCATACCAAACAAACTCAAGTCTATTAAGTAGCCCTAAAGAGGCAAGTTTATCAGCACCGTGATTACTACATGTCATTCTAGTTACTATAACAAACAAAATTGTAAATGCTCAAAGGATTTACTATATACTTCAACTTTTACTAACGACCGTTAGATAATTTAAATCACATGTAAAACATATCATCCAAATAACAAATAAGACATTTAATCTGAATTTTATTATGCAATCTACCAGTCTTATCAGACTGTCTATCGTAAACACATGTAATAGACGCTTAGAGGCTCTATTGAAAATTGCAGTTGTACAAAACATTGTTAGAACAATAAAAATGATCTTTTTTATGTAGTGATCAAACCATAAAAATATAAACTCCACGTATGTGAGTTTTTCCTTTGATAATCCAAATATCATCTCGACAAAACCCATAATCTAATACCTCTTGATTTCGCAAGAAGTCGTTAGCGCGACACTCGTACAAGAGGTGAACAAGCAATAGAGACTCTAAGGTTGAAACTCGATATCAAATTATTGAAGAGATAAATCATAATCTAGTAATCACTACCCGAAGAGTGAGACCCTACTTTCAAAATCACCTTATAATTGTCATGTCCGACTACTCGGTCAATAAAATCCTCTTTTAACCCAATCTTGTTAGACAAATTATCATATAGTTGGTCAAATTATTTGAATACAACATAAAATACATATCAAGGGGACCCATAAAGTGTCAATGTCTAACCGACCTAATATCTGAGTTGATATCAGAACCCAAGCCAAAACATGACCAATAAACTCTTTATATAGATGGATCCTAAAACATACAAGGTTGTGGAGCTAAAATAGTCCTCGAAGGACAATGTGGACTCCTCCTTGAGCAATCACTTCAGTAAAACTTCAAGACATCGAACAACTAGGTTGAGTATGAAGCCCTCATAGTATGACCAGCCCTTGCTCAAGACATCAACACACAAAATGTAATTTGCAAAAAGTGACTCCCAAATGACAATCGACCACATGTCGAGAGAATTCCAAGTTAAAAACCCTTTGGTTTTGTGGTATTACCACAAGGTGTTTGATATGCTTGTGGAGTTAAAATAAACAAATGTCAAACATATCCAAAGAGAACACACTGACTGCATCAACTTGTTGTCCAAATTAGCTAGGACCAAGAAGAAAAGGCACCATCACCCAGTCATCCAACAAATGATTGTGGTATCAAGCATATAACAAATCGAATGCTTTTTTTACCTTGGGAAGCAAAATAAGGATGACCTCCATACAATAATTTCTAGTAGATAGCACATGCCTCGAAAGCAAGGAAAAATAAATGAAATAGAAGTATGTCTGATATGTATGTACTTATCGATCGCGGTCTTTCAGAAGAAGCTCCTCTTGACCCCTGTTGAAATATGTTACGAAAGACCAAGTCGAGTACGTAATGGAAAAGCCAGACTGAGGACTATGTGGGCTACATTCTAGAGGGAGGACTATGTCGACGAAAGTCCTCTGAGTAGGTTATTACTGGCCCACTATTTAGAACGATTGGGTCGAATACGTGAAAAAGTGCACAAAATGCCAAGAGCATAGGAACCTGGTGCAGGCTAGACCTGAGATGCTACACCAAATGAATTCCCCATGAACATTTGCAATGTGGAGAATGGACATCATAAGATACTTCCCTCTTGGCAAGGGACAATGTCCATTCTTGTTAGTATGAGTCAACTACTTCATAAAGTGGATTGAAGCAGAACGTTTAACCTTTGTCTTGGTAAAAAAAAGTTTAGAGATTTGTATTATATATTGTTATTTCATATCCCATTCAAAAATTACTGATAACAGGTGAATGTTCATCGACCGAGGACTCATCAAGTTTTATAAAGGGCTGGACATTCATCATGTCACTAACTCGATAGAGCACCCTCGAGTTATTAAGAATGTCATCATGAACGAGTTGAAGAAGCAATTAGGAATCACTAAATGAAAATGGAAAGAAGAGTTTTCCAAGATCTTCTGGTGTACAGGTGAACACCTTAGTCGTTAACACAAGAAACCCTTTATAGTTTAACATATGGAACTGAATCCATGATCTTTGTAGAGGTCGACCAACCCTCTTTAAGAAGACAACTTATTGACATGAACATCAACCACCAAAGCCTAGCCATCAACCTATACCTACTCAATGAATTTAGGGACAAAGATTGAATTAGGGAAGAGGCTAGAAAAAAATATAAGAGTAAGGAGGTATAACTCGAAGGTCAAACTCAGAATTTTTCATGAAGGTCTCATATGGATAATAGGAGTGATGCAAGAAAAACCGAAGACAAGTTCTTGACCAACTATAGAGGACTATTCTGATACAAAGCAAGGAAAAGAACGAGGCATGTCGACTAGAACATCTCTTGGGCAAAATAATTCAAAGAACATGGAATGCGACACATCTCAAGTTTTAGTTTAGTTAAATTGTAATATATTGATACTTTAAGTGCACTCTTTCATTACTTTATTGTTTCCTAAGGAGGGTTTCAGTCGAGAAGGTTTTAATGATGCACAAATAAAACTACTCATCTCTTATTCAAGTGTTCAATTTGCAATCAAATTCGACTAAGGAAGTTTCAATGTAATCACTCTCGATATATGTTAATTTACATTGATCCCTCTCGAATTTGAAGGATTCACTAAGGAAGTTTTGCAACAGAGCGATCTCTCCTGATTACCTTAAACATAAAAATAAAAGAAAACGACCATGGAAGTTTTCGCAAGGGAATAAACCCTCTCAATTACCTTAAGCTTAAAGATAAGTCGACATAAGAACACAAATGAATCAACGTTCACACCTCAACACATTCAATTAAACGGGAAAGAAAAATAACATATGGAATAAAAGTAAAAATTAGAATTATGATTAATAAGGATTGATCTCGAAAATTTATTACAGAAGATATACAAATGTGTCGGTTGGCATTCACTTACAAAAAAGTATCATTCTATAGCCAATTACAAAGGATGCGCAAATTGGAATACAAACAAGAAAACTTAGTTACTTTGCCCCCGCGACAATCCTCAAGCCCTTCTTGGTAGGACTAACCTTGGCATTCTCTTCACGAGCAGGAATGTCTTCAACAAGAACTAGCTGCCCCTGGTAGTAAAAGGACTTGGATGATGTCACCTCCCGACCATGGGGACGCTCGTGGCATATGATTTTATCATTGACGTCCACCGGTACATTTTGAAAAATATTGGATAACTTACTCATAACCGAACCAAAGAGGGAGGGCACTCTTGGCTTACTTAGTAGCAAGATTCTTAACTTGTTCCCGACATTCCCCTATCCTAGAGAATGAAGTCTACCACACAACACTGGATAATGAATAAAATTAATTAAAATACGCTAATCAGTCCATCAAAGTAAACGAAGATTAACCTTGAAAGTCATGTTAAATTATGATTACCTACACAATAATCTCACTCATGTATGTATAAATAGGTTGACAACACCAAAGTAAAATTTACGTTTTGATAACATTAATTACTTCAACCGCTAAAAATTGACTTGAGCATTGAAGAACTTTTTACAAATACTCTCTAATTTAATAAGATTCAAGAAGAAGCTATCAAATAAGATGAGTAGATCATCTTGAAAACATTGAAAAATCATCCTAAACTAGAGGCAAAAGACTCTCCCTAATCACGTACAAGAACATATATTAAAATTTTAATTCCAATTACTTTCGCTCCTTTATAGTTTATTTTATTTAATAAATAATGACAATCCATATAAATTCCACCCTATTCATCAATTAATTTATAAAAAAAATAACTAAGATTAAAAATGGATGAATTTATGTCCGACAAATTTGGCGCCGTGTATATTCTGGTACCTTGGGAGAAGTGTAGGATGAAAAATAATTAGTTAATAGGAATAAGTTTGCTGTCACCACTTGCAATTTTAGAAACCCATAATAATGAGTAATAATTAGTGTATTGAATGATTGAAAAGGAGAGCGAGGGCATAATATTGTAGTTTTGAATCTCAATTGTTGGTATTAACCAACCATTTCCAACAACATAAGTACCTACAAAACATGTTATTTAACTAAGAGAAGGTCAACTTAGAAAAACAAATGGCAAAATGGTCACGTTCATTGTCTATAAAAGGCAACACTCTTCATTGGAACATATGCACATTTGGTCTTCACTTCAGTATATCAGCAACTAATTGAAATTCTACCAGCCATGGCCTCTTACTGCTGCACCAGTTTTGCTTTAATCATTGCTATTTCCTTTTCAACCATGGACATAGCATTACCAGCACGAGCAATTCGGCTACCTGGATTAACTTTACCTGAATTACCACCTCTACCTTCAGTCACATTGCCAACTCTACCTCCAGTCTCATTGCCACATCTAAGAGTACCACCTCTACCTTCAGTCACATTGCCAACTCTACCTCCAGTCTCATTGCCACCTCTAAGAGTACCACCTCTACCTTCAGTCACATTGCCAACTCTACCTCCAGTCTCATTGCCACCTCTAAGAGTACCACCTCTACCTTCAGTCACATTGCCAACTCTACCTCCAGTCTCATTGCCACCTCTAAGAGTACCACCTCTACCTTCAGTCACATTGCCAACTCTACCTCCAGTCTCATTGCCACCTCTAAGAGTACCACCTCTACCTTCAGTCACATTGCCAACTCTACCTCCAGTCTCATTGCCACCTCTAAGAGTACCACCTCTACCTTCAGTCACATTGCCAACTCTACCTCCAGTCTCATTGCCACCTCTAAGAGTACCACCTCTACCTTCAGTCACATTGCCAACTCTACCTCCAGTCTCATTGCCACCTCTAAGAGTACCACCTCTACCTTCAGTCACATTGCCAACTCTACCTCCAGTCTCATTGCCACCTCTACCTCCAGTCACATTGCCACCTCTTCCACCTGTTCCAGGTTTGCCATCTCTACCACCGGTTTTGCCATCTCTACCACCTCTTCCAGTTTTGCCACCTCTTTCTTAAGGGCATAGCCATCTTCGCGCACTCTTCCTAATATCCAACCACTTTACATCCCATTCCTTTCTCCACCACCTTCAACCAACATTCTACTTTGGATTTGGATTTAGGGTTCCTGTCATTCTGCATGCTTTCAGTCAAGTTTAATAAGTGATTTTATAATGATCACATAAATTATGTAACTTGTGTGTTGTCTGTTTTCTGTTGTTGGAGACAGTTTTTCTTTTTTAGTGTTCCATTTCCTTTTCGCCTTTGAATACTTGTATTTCTGTTGCACTTCTGCATTACTCTATGTAGTGTATGTGCCTAGAGTCGATAGACTCATTACCATAGAATGAATCTATTTTATCATAAATTTTTCTTTCTTCTTCTCTTTCCCACAATATCATGTGTATAGCTAATTCTTAATACCCTAACTTCGTAAAGTGTTATAGTTAAAATTGAATCGGACTGTTATATCAGATGTTATTTGTATATATTAACGAAGAAACGGAAGCTTGGATTTCTAAGAAAAATGTAGAAAAAGTGTCTCGGTGATGAATAAAGAAAGACAAGGAACGCTAATTGGACATTAATACAAAACTAACTACTTTTCAAAGAGGAAATATACCATAATCGGTTTATAATAATAACAATAATACTTTAAATAATAATAATAATAATATATAAAATAAAAATTATGTTATTATAATATAATAATAATAAAATATTACTAACATAAATAATAAACCTAAACTTATAAAATAATAATAATATAAAAATAACAATTACAATAATAAAAATAATGAAATTATAAAATAATAATAAATAAAATAATCAAAATAATTTTATAAAATTATAATAATAATATTAACAATATCGAATTAATTTTAATTTTAATTTTTTGAATATTTTTAATACATTTTTAGATGTATTATGTTAATTTCACTAAAAAAAATCAATATTATCTACAGATTTTTACCCACGGATCTACAAGTTGGCACGACTTCAGTATGACAGGGTAGAAGTCGTACCAAGTTGGCACGACTTTAGTATGACATAGCAGAAGTCGTGCCTAATTGGGACGACTTCTGCATATAAAGTCGTGTTAATTAGGCACGACTTGCTTAAATTTGTAATTTTTTTTAAACGAACCCCATTTTGATAAAAAAAAAAAAAGAAACTTTATCATAGTCAAAAAAATCACTTTTTAAAGAGGAAATATACCATAATCGATTTATAATAATAATAATAATAACAATAATATTTTAAATAATAATAATAATATATAAAATAGAAATTATGTTATTATAATATAATAATAATAATAATAATAATAAAATATTACTAACATAAATAATAAACCTAAACTTATAAAATAATAATAATCAAAATAAATTATATAAAAATAATAATTACAATAATAAAAAATAATGAAATTATAAAATAATAATTATAAAAGTAATAATAACAAAAATAATCATAACAATAATCAAAATAAATTTATAAATTTATAATAATAATATTAACAATATCAATTTTTTTATATTTTTTTTATGAAATTTTTAATACATTTTTAGATGTATTATGTTAAGATAATTTGTAGTTTTTCTTTTTCAGTTGGGTTCGTGAATTGTAAGAGAATACTGCTTTAATCAAGTCATCCTAATTTTATTTTGCGCTTGATTATTTAATTGAATTCTCTTCTTCCACCGTATTTTATATTGTACGGTTCTACGTTTAATGTTGATTAGGCGTTGAATTTTACACTATTTTTGTTTTATTTTATTAAGTTTTACAAATTTATAACTATTTCTACTTAAATCTTTTATAACTATTTCTATTTAAATTTTATTTAATTTTATCAAAATTCATTTTCAATATTTTTGCATATATCAACAAATTTATTTTATTAATTAGTTCATGAACTGTTACAATAATAATGTTTTAATGAGATGAAGTTTCATATACAAATAAATAATCATATTTCGTTCTAAATTATGTTTAACCACAAGCACTACGAAAAAAACATGTAAATTGTAGCTATTTTAATATGATTATTAAAAAACGCCTCAATTATCATTATAATACGAAGTTAACAAGGGTCACATTTTTCCTTTAAAATATGTCATTTACAATCGTTATTTTATGATAGTAGACTATTCTTCCACATTTTTGTTCCTTCCACAGATCTGAGTCCGTAGGCAAATTCAGGATTATTTACAGATATTACTTACGAACAACATTACCTACAAACATATTGAAGGACAATTGGAAGACCCGGGGCTGCCACGGGATCCACATGAGCAAGCGCTACGCTTCTTGTGACCCACAGATTCTGAATCCGTAGGTAAATTCAGCATTACCTACTAACTATTACTCATGGATCTTATTACCTACCATTTTTACCTCTATTACATACCAACAATTATCATAATAATTATATACATAATATTAAAAATATTAATAGAATATGAAGAATTATAAAATCATAATTAATATTCATAAATAATAATAACCATAACTAATTTATACATATTATTAATATTATAAAATTAATAATATTAATATAATAATTTAAATAATAAAATTAGTATTATATTAATAATATGAATAATAATAATAATAATAATAATATTAATGATATTAGTAATATAACAAAATTAATAATATGAGTAATAATAACATTAATAATATAAATACTATTAATAAAAATATTTCTAAAATTAACATTATTTGTAATATTAATAATATTAACACTATTTATAATATTTAAAAATATTAATAATATTAATAAATATTTAATAATATTAATAATACATTTTTAATATTATTTAATTTATATTTATAATTTCATACTCAACCTTCCCCTTTTTTTAAAAAAAAATTATTAAAAAGGTAGTACTTTAAGTAAGCTCCCGCCCAGCCACCATTTTTTGCTTAAAATATTTTTGTAAAGATGTAAAAATGAAATTTGTTGACATGAAATGTGTGGCTTTGGGTAATTAGGACCAAAATCAAAACTAATAATTAATTAACAATAATAATGCTGGTTTCATTCCCACTCACCACGGCAATGTTGGATTGTCAAACGCGTAGTAAACAATAACAATAAGTAATAAATTACTCTGTCGTTTTATTTGGTAAAAATACCCAACCAGTGCGTTAAACACAATGGTCCAAATAGGGCAATAACTTTCTGTTTAATGAAGGCTAAGTCCACTTAAAAAAGTAAATCGCAAAAGGATCACACTAACCTATAAGCTATATGCTATATATAATAATAAAAAATTAAGAATCATTGAATAAAAAAAGTGTATGAAAAGAACATTTTTTATTCACCTGTTAATTTCATCTATTGAATATATAGTGCATTTTCTTTCTATATCACTTTTTTGTAAAATAATTAAAATATTTTGTGAATTCGTATTTTAAAATTACATAAAAATAAAATCTAACGTAATATATTTAATAGTTTTAACATCTACAATAATAGAAAAAAGACATTTAAAATTACATATATGCAATCTTTATGAGTAGAGTTTGGGTTGAGTTTTATGAAACTCGAAATTTGATCATTAAAATAGTTTGAATTAGTTTTGAATGAATCTAGGTTGTTGTTTTTTTTTACTAAATTCCAATCAAAACCAAAATCATCATAAATAGTTGGGTTGAATTTAGTAAATCGGTATACAAATCAATAAATGATCATTATTATTTTTACCTTATTTTTTCTTACAAAATTAACTTTTATTAATTTCTGCTCCTTACCTTTATCCCCCAAAAAAGTGTATTACTAAATATTACGACTTTTCTCTATGTTTTTAAATTTTTACACTTTTATTCCAAAAAAAATTCTTTTAATTATTTCATTTAAAATTATTAATATTTTACTTCTTCTTTTTCTAATTTTTCTTCTTTAATTATTTTTTAAATTAAAAATAAAATAAGTACAAAACCTAATTCGGAATTCAGTTTCCATAAAACATTTCAGCTGGTACTCTAGTGACCATGCATCCCATCCAATGTCAGAATTCAACTTCCCATACTTAAAAAATTCTAATGCTTTGTTTGAATCATACATTGGTTTCAGAGAGATTAAAATAATAGACTTCAGAGAAAAAAATTGTGTAGGATGAGTAGAAAAAATTCTCATAATATATAAAAAAAAAAAATAAAGGAAGTATAACAATATGTAATTCAAAATAGATAGTAAAATACACCTAAGTTTATTAAAATCAATATAAAAAAGTTCAATTCTCACTCACTTACACTCTGTTTTTTCTACAAAATTAATGTAAATGCGAATGATAAATGTATTTGTATCACCGCAGATTTAAGAGCGTAGAAATACAAATAAACAAAATTTCATTCCTAACCTACATAGGAAGAAAACCAATAAAACTACGTATATCAACCAAATTTACTCTATTACCTTTTTTATTTAAACTCAAATATATTTAAACTGAAATTACAATCTAAATATAAAAGAGTATAAAATAATTAATTATTAAAAAATAAAATAATTAATTATATTATATTATATATAAAATCACTACAAGAAAAAAAGTCTTAAAGAAAATTATTTAATAGAAATTAATATAATTCTAGATATTGATTTAATTAATCGAAGTTTTTTCAACATTCATTAAATTTCAAAAATTTATTTTAAAATTTTGGTGGAGATTTTTTCCACCATCATTAAATTTCAAAGATTTATTTTAAAACTTCAAAAAAAATAAAAGAGGTTTTTTTAACCTTAATTAAATATCAAAAAATTATTTTAAAATCTTAACAAACTAATTAATAATTTTTCTTAAATTTTAAAAGTTTATTCTAAAACTTCAAGAAAATAATTGAGATTCTTTTCTAACATTCATTAAGTTTCAAAAATTTATGATAAAAAATTAATAAAATATTTATATTTTTTATTTAGAAGTTCTAAAATTTATGGTATTTTATGGAAATCTTTAAACTCATAATATTTATGGTAGGTTTTGAAAGACCTTGAGATTTAAAAAAAACTCTGAATAACACGTTCTCCAAAGATAATTTAATAAAGAAAACTACAACTATAAATAAATAACTTAACAAAAATTTTAAACCTTAATAATATAAAAATAAATCTCCGATAAAATCACTTTTCTTATATTATATACTATATTATAATACGTAATCAATAATATATATAATTAATGATTAGTCATTATAATATAACATATATAATCGATATATATATATTATTGATGATGAATTATAATATAACGTATAATTAATTTTATATAATTAAATATAATATAATATAATAATATTTAAAAATTATAAATATTAAATTAAATTTATGTTATAAAAATATATAATAATTATTTATTAAAATAATAAAATTCTAATTAAAAATAATAATAGTAATATATATTTTTATAATAAAAAAATAATTTTCTATAATAATTATGTTAATTATAAAAAATAAAGATAAAAATATTAGTTATTTAATATAAAAATAATTTTGTATCAAATATTTAAATATTATTTATCAAATTTTACATAATTTAAATTTTTTCTGGAATTATTTTTAATCTAGTATAAGAAATAATGTTTCATTAAAAATAATATTTTAATTAAAAAGAATTATAATTTACAGATAAATGAATTAAATTAATTTTTCAATTGTAACATTAATCATAAATTTTTATAATTTTTTATAATTTTTCTCTCACTTACTTCACAATAATCATCTCAAATTTAGTATCTAGTCTAAAGAAAACATGGGTGATTTTTCTTTTCTATGTTCAATTGGTTTCACTGCCCATGATATTTATAGGCACATCTGTAATCATTACTTGATCCGTTTTGAATTGGTTTACTGTGCAATTTGGCCTTCATTTCAGTATTTGGTTTCTTATAGATTAGGTGCATTAAAGATTGGACACTAGAGATAAGACCCGCTCACTTCTACAATCCGCTCATTCGTGTAAGTCCGCCTCCCATAAGATTATGTATCCCTCACAGAACCCACATAATATTTTTTTATTATTTTTTTATGATTTTTCAAAATTTTTAAGCAGTTTCATTTTTTTTTTAAAATTATTTATTCTAAGTTCTGAATATAAATTTGTATTTTAAATTATATAATCTAAATATGGTATAATTCAAAACATAAATTTTAATTTTTAAATTCTATAGATTTAGAATTTTCTGAATTTCATATTCTCGAACTAAAGAAAAACATTCCAAAATTTTAATTCATATCTCATTATTATACATATATAATGATAATAATACTATGAGGTCATTTACCTAATTCATCTAAATAAGAAAAAAATTAAATTTATTCAAAATTTGTTTTTTATTAGTTTAAAAAATATATATATTTTATGTCGGCTTACCTGCAAGCCAACCCTTATGCAAGACGGGTCAATAAAATCAACTTACATTTTTTATGCTAGATAGATCAGCCTGCATTCTCATCCCTAACTGAATCCAACACCCCAATATACCATTTTTACCTTCAAGTAAAATACACATATTATATTTCGTTACATTCTAAAACCAACCCACAATTAGGTATGACAAAGTGAGGCAGGCCAACCAGCGACCCACTGAGAAAAAACATGGAACAGACGGCCTATTCCAACCTGTTGGCCCACTTAGGTGCGCTCCACATAACCTGTAACCTGTGTGGGCCAAATACGCATGCGGGTTGGTTCGCATATCTTAAAAATCTAAAAATTTCTTTATGCAGCTCCATAATTTCATCATGCAGCCTTATATTTTAAAAAATCTAAAATTATCTATCACAAATTCTTCAATCTGGAATACAAATTGTGTAGTCTGTAATATTGTACAATTCGAAACACAAATTTTAACTTCTAACAGATTCTATAACCTAGAAGTCTTTGAATTCCAAAGAAAAAATATTCCAAAATTTTTATTTATATTTTATTACACATATATCGTGGGAATAATATTATAAGATCATTTAACTAATTCATTTAAATAAATAAAAAATTAAATTTATTCAAAAATATATATATATATATATTTTTTCATTATATATTATGCGGATTGATCCACGAGCCAACTCTTGTAGAAGATGGGCTAATAAAATCAATTCGCATTTTCAGCACGGACAAACCAACTCAAACCACATTTTACAAATCAAATGCAACTAAGGCTTCTTCTTCTTGCACCCCTACATTTTTCTTCCTGCACTCCCACAATTTTGTGTATTCCGAAATTGGCCTTGACCTTTTATTTAAAATAAGGGCACTGTGAAATCGAGATTTGGGAGTTTGCACAGATTCATCAATCCGGAATTGAATCATTTTGTTTTCCGGATGAGGGTGTGCTCTGGAAGCAAATTCTGCATAAATTGTTGATTTATGAATTGTTGAATCTGGAAGCCTGATTTCTATTATAGAATGTTTGTTTTGAATTATGAATTTCTGAATGCGGAATACATATTTCTGTTATGGATTGGTATATCTGGAATGTTTTTTTTTAATTATGGATTTCTGAATCTCGAATGCATATTTTGAATTACAAATTGCTGGATCCAAAATTTTACCAGAAGCGTCACTCTGAAAATTTTTCAGATTTCATAATCTGGAATGCAAAAAAATAAATATGGATTCTTTATTCCATAAAACTATCGGAGTGTGTTGTCCGGATAATACGTATGAACTACGGAAAGGAAAATCCAAAGAAAAAAGGAACTGCAGATCCAAAAGAAACAAAAAATTTACTTACCTTCAAGAGAAACTACCTTTCTCCCACCAAGTTTTCAAGACACCACCCTGAACCACCAATAGAAATGCAAGATGGAACGGTGCCGCTAAGTGAGGAATGAAGTCCGTGGAGAGGCAATGGAGTCCGTGGAAAGACAATGGAGTCCACTCTGAGAGAGAAATGGAACAACGCTGCGGAGAGGCAAACAAAAAAAAAATAGTTTAAATTTAAGTGTATTTTAAGATTTTTAAAAAATAATAAATTTACATAATATTATCGAAGTATAGGACGAAAAATGTAGGAGTGTAGGAAGGACAACCCACATTGACAACTTTACCAAATTACATTAATTCAAATGTAATTATCACCTCTCAAATTATTTCACACACACTGTATTAGCACATAAAAACAAGTCCTTAAAATCCTTAAATTTATGGACCAACTTATGTAATAAAATAATAATTTTATTTTAAAAAATTTAAAAGTAATTTATTTTTATAAAATAAATATGTATATTATAATTTATATATCAATTTATTATTTTAAAACTAAAATTAATTCATTGATATAATTTGATATTTAAAACTATATTCTTCGTTTTAAAATTAAAGTTTAGTTTTTTAATGTAGAACGATATAGTAAAATATCATCATTACTTAAAATCTAGACTGACGTGACACTTAGACTCAACAACATCTTTTGTTTTCTTTTTGTTTGTATGGGTTGAAAAACATATTTGAAAGAATGAAAATAAAATTATTTATATTAAAGAAAAAAATATAATAAAAATAAATGAAATGTTTATAAATAATTTGATTGATGTAATAGAATAAAATAATTTAATATAAGAAATAACTTTAAAAATATAAATTAGAATTAAAATAAATTCTAAAAAAACCATAATAAAATTTTAATGAAAAATAATTTTAAAATTAAAATTAAAATATTTTCACTAAATATCAAAATTTAAATTATTAAAAAATATATATAAATATTTATAATTAATGAAAAATTATATATATCAAAACACAATTAATATGTGTGCTTCTCACATCACAGCTCCAATATAGCATTGAAAATTATTAAAAGTTAAATACAATTGATTATGTTTTAAACATAACATCTTTTTCGTTTTTTTTTTATATTTTATTCCTTATTTTCAAAGTTTCCTAGTAATCTCTCTATTTTATCTTTGATATTGCGCCTCTCTGATCCAAGTAAAGGTAAGTGACCAAGAGAGTTTTGCTGTCTTCAGATCGATAATCAGCTCTAAATTGAAGAATAATGTGTATTTATGGTCTTTTGCAGCAATTATCGTTATTTTGTATTCAATGACTTGGCTACTGCCGTAAGATCACTGCCAAATAATATTGATTACACATGAAGTCAAGCCTTCGGCGCAAACATAAAACTACGGGGAAAATGCAGACATCACCATAACAACCTAATAAAGGAAGACCATTCTTCCAATTTCGTTAAGCACCTCTCTTATCCTTCTTAATCACTATTGATATAGACAACTCCTGATGTCTGGAATGGTAAAAGAAAGTATAACTTTGTTATGAACTTATGATCACATTAACAGTTGAGATGAAGAAAACTACTCTTAATGGAACCAAATGTAAGCTTTGGAAAGAGAGATGCCATGTTGGGCTCGACCAAATTACAGTAAGTTAGAACTTTGAAAATGCTGAATCAGGTAAACAAAGTCTATTTTTCAAATCACGAGTGGCAAGAAATTACATGAGTAGTTAACAGTAACAGGTATCATCGCATCCCACAATTTTTTATTTAAAACAACACATTATGATGTTTTTAAACCTGGATAAAACATAGTATAATAGGAATGTGATGAAAGGAAAAGAATGTAACACATGTGGCCTCAACTTAAACTCCAGGATAAATGTTTCTTCAGAATTACATCCTCTCACAACATATTTCATTGTCACAACAATTGAACACAGTAAACTAAAAGAAACAAGTCAAATAACTAACAAGGGGAATATTCACCCAAAAATATTTTTCCTTGCAAAACCAGAGAGCTAAGCAAAACAACACGGTTGAAGAAAACAACAGCACAAAAAACAAAACAAACAAAATTTAAACAGACACATTTAAAATGGATTAAAAGTTTCTTTACATACAAGTTAATCGCAAAAAAATGGCGTTAGGCACCAACAGATAATACTTATATTATGCATTATGGTTTTCAAACACAGTCTGGAGTCAAAAACTAAGGGAAAGTCCAGAGCAAACTCTCCCATGCTTTAGTAATAAGTATGTGTACATGATCAAAACATTAATGAACTATTATATATATTATACAACAACAATCTACAGAAAAATGAAGTAATCCTCCTCAAATAATTCAAAAACTAAAGCAGAGACATTGCCGCAAATTATTACATAATTTAGCAATACAAGAATTCACAATAGCTCAGCATCATTTTTTGCATCTGGTACAAACATAAAAGTAACAGCATCTAAATTCTACAACAACAGGAAAAAAATGCATCTACAAGACTAGTGACCCTTAACCTTATCATCTGCCACAACATTGAGAATGGGCAAGCTACTGAGGAACTCATCAAGGCCTTCAAAAAACCCAATCCCTTCAATATTATCCTCAGCATGTCCAGCAGCATTCCCTTCGCGATCGCGCACTCCACGGGAAGGCTCCTCCACCTCATTGCTGAACTCCACATTCAAATCCAACTTCCCCAAGTTTCCAGCACCCCTCCTCCTCGAACCACCTAACGCAGCCTTCTTACTAGACTCTGCCCTCGCACCAGACGGCAAAGCAGAGCCAGCATTAGCTTTGGCACTAGCATTAGCATTAGCATTAGCTTTGGCATTAGCATTGGCACTAGCAGCTGTAACAGGATTAGCGGAACCCACATTCTCATGCTCTGTATGGACACCCCTCCCAGGTCTCTCCACTGTTTCCCTCCTTGCATCACCAGAATTTTTATTAACTCTAGTCCTCTTCTTCCCCCTCCTCTTCCCAACCCTCCAGTCTCCATCACCGGAATCATCGTCACTGGGGTCGGATAAGTCGATAAACGCGGCGGCAGCCTCGTCATCATAGTAAGCCCAATTCTTCTTAGGCTTGCTATAGGACGGCCCATTCGAAGGGCAAGGAAACAAAGGGGAAAACGGGTTCCAATTGGAGGATAACCCGTTCACGTCCTTCGAATTCCCAGAAAATCCCAACGGGAAAAACCCCCAACTACAATAGGAACCGTCTTTCCCAGTCAACGGCGGTGGCGACCGTATCACCACCGCATGAAACCCCCTCCGACAACTCTGACACCTCAAGGTACACTCCTCGTACCCCTTCGGGTATTCATACAAAACGTAACAGTAAGGGCACGAGGTCCAGAAACTCGTTACCCCGTCGTTTCCGATGGTTCGAGTAGACTCAGCGGACTCGGGACGATTGGAGTTCGGCCGAGTCGCCTCGGCCGAGTTAGCCCTCGATCTAGGGTTTCGCCTGGACGTGGGTTGGGAATGTACAGGAGGAGGAGGACGCGGCGGGGACTGCGGCGGTGGAGTGGTGAGCAGCCGGAGATCGCTGTCGTACATGGCTTTCTTGGCTGGGTTGGAAAGTACAGACCAGGCGTCGTTGACAAGGGAAAAGGCGTGGTTGGCGAAGGCGAAGAGGTTGCGGCTGGGATCGAGGAGGTGGGCGAGGCGGCGGTACTGAGAGGCAACGTGGTCCATGTTGGTGGTGTAGCGGAGGATTTGGAGGATCCCGTACCAGTCACGGTGGTCGTTGATTCGCGACTCTCCCGCCAGGAGCGTGTCGATCACGGTCAGGAGGTGCTCGGAGGCCTCGTAAGTCGGGTCGGACTCTCGCGCTCGGATCGCGAAGGAGCGCGCCCCGTGAAGGTCGCGTGCGCTAAGCAGCTTGTTGGCGGTGTAGAGCCACCGCTCCGCCTCCGCTCGGTTTCCTCCGCCGTCCATGGTGGCTCTGACTCTTGAAATCGGACAAGAAAGGACAGTGGAGTAAGATATTCACAGTGTGGGGGACGAGGGCACTCTCGTCATATCATACCGTAATAACTGAAATCGAATGATATGATACCACATGAATGTGGCTGGCCCAATCAATGTTTCTATTTTAACCCCTTTTTCTATTATTTTTATTCTGCTCTTCACTCCATCATAGTTTAGTATGCTCTCACTTTATTTGATGAGGTGTTGGATTTGTATGGCTAGTTTAATCCTCTAGACCCACAAGTAACCATTTCATTGGTTAATCTAATCATGCTAACTAAAAGAGAGAGAGCATAATCAATGGTCACAATTTCTCCTGCAGACAAACTTGTACTTTTGTTATAATGCCACCAAAATAAGAAGACTCTCAGTAATACAAATATACAAGGTTCAGCTCAGTGCAATAAAAACTTACCAAGATTATAAATATCTTTTTAAAACCGCGATTTGTAAAAATCCAAAAATAAACTGAAAATAGCTTTCTTCTATAAGCTACTTAAATAGTTAATTAAAATAAGTTAAAATGAAAACTATTTCCAAAACAGGATTAGAGAATCATATTTTTTCATGACAGTTAAGTATCAATAAAAGCATCTAGCTAATTTATGAAAACTAAAAGTTGGTCCATGTGAATCCACATCTACACCCATTCATATTTTGAAGGAAATTATCTACACAGAATCATAAAATAATATATTAAATTAAATAATATTTAGAAAACATGTTAAGAGTATGAACTTAGCGCTATGGAAAAATATGGAATTCAATGCCCAGTTGAGACGGGCTCAAATATTTGGAAAAAAATAAAATCAATTTTACTAACTGTAAGATACTGAAGACGTTTTATTCCAGCATTTCATATTTTCAAAATTTTTGAAAATATTGATTATGTATTCTACAATCCAAAATATAAATTTATATTATAAATTTTATATTATACAATGTATTTTTATTTTATTTTACAATGTATAACTCAAAATATAAAAATCTTATATTGCAAATATACAATTTAAAATATAAAAATCACAAATTTTAACTTTTAAATTTTAAATTTTATAATTGAAGATATCTACGAATTTCACATTATAAAATTAATAAACATTTAATAAAAAAATTAAAAGATAATTTGAATATTTTCAAAGTAAAGGGTGCAGAAAGAAACGCATGAAGGTGCATAATGAAATTGCCCATTAAGAAGTCCAAGTTTTGGGTCTTCTTCATCCAAAAAACTGTTTAATTTCAAAGTCCGCTTTTACTATTGTAGATGGACTGAGAACAAAAACATTTATTTAGTGATTTATATTCTCACCCTCCTTTTATCTTATAATTCGCATTTTATTTTAGTTTTAAAAAGACCAAAATACCTTACATTTCCCTCTTCTTTGAAATTCTTCCCCTATTACTTTCTCTTTTCTCTTATAGTCTGTTTGTTTCTCCAATAATACTAATAATATTAATAGTATTAATAATATTATTAATATTGTTAATAATATTAATATTATTATAAATGATATTAATATTGTTATTATAATTATTATTAATATTTTAAAGTAAAACTTAGGTCTTATATTTTTGTTGGAATTTTTTTATGGTCACTCAATCATTCACAAGTAAACTATAATGGTTTAATAATCCAAGATTTTTCTCAAATATGTATAAAAATATTTCATGCTTTAAAAAAAATACACGGAAATATTAAAAGATAAAGGTTAGATTTGATTGAATAAAAGTGAGGAAAATTAGAAAATCAACAAAAGATGTGGTATAATTAGCTTACGAGTTATAAACAACGTGAAAAGTGAAAATAAAATTATGTTGTACATATAATTTATTATTGTGTTTCGCATCTCATAGAAATAATACTACTATAGAAATATTTTATTTCCATTTTTCTCAACCAAACTATTATTATTTGGAATGTTTTTTCCCTTTAAACTATTAAAAATGCACTTGTCCGTTTTTAGGTTGGGGAACGATTATAACTTGGGTGACTGTTCACTTTGTAAGTGAGTCGTTATTTGGCATTAATGACCATCACAAGTGAAACGGCCTAATCAATGAGTCTTAGATGATGATGGGCTATTTATGGAGTAATGAATAATAGTTATATGCCTAATCTAAATGACTGATAACTATCCACTAGAAGGATATCACCTGATTATCCCATGAATATCCAATCTCTTACTGTTAAGAACTTACTCTTATTGACTTAAACATTGGAAAATCATTTACATGTGAACTTCTCCCTTTTCATTAAAGACTTGTTAAGGGTACCCATACTTAACCTTATGTATATTCTCTATGGTACCATGTGTATATATAGCTCCTCTGTTAACACAATAATACACATAAGTTTTATATCAAACATTTTCTCTTCTCTCTCATCCTCATCACATGGTATAGTGAGCTAGAAAGTTTTTTTCTCCGTTTTTCTTTCATGGCTTCCACTGCTTCCTCTACACCATCATCTTCTTCCACCTAGGCTCTCTCCACCAAGAGCTCCTCCTCTGTCTCTCTGCATCACTTTACTACTCCTATTCTGCTCAAACTAGATGATGAAAATTTTATGTTGTGGAAACAACAGGTTCTTGCCACTGTTGATGGTTTGTTGCTTTCTTAGTTTCTTGACGGGACTGACGTTCCTCATCGTTGCCTTTCTGCTGCCGATGGCACTGTCAGTGACAATCCTTTTGTCATCTCTTACAAGCAATAAGATGATTTGGTGGTTGCATGGCTTCTGGCGTCCATGACCACTCCGATTTTAACCCAAATGGTGGGTTTTAGCTTTGCAGTGCAGATCTGACATACGTTACACACGTATTTTTCTTCTCATACTCGAGCCCAGATAAAGAAATTGAAACTTCTTTTAAAGAATCCAAAGAAAGATCGTTCGATCTCCACATACGTTTTGGATATTAAACCCACGGTGGATGCGTTGGCTGCTGTAAGCACTCCTATATCTGTTGAGGATCATATCAAAACCATCCTTGATGGTCTTCCTCCTAATTTTGATCATTTTGTTGCCTCCATTTTGTCTATAATCAATCCTTATAAAGTTGCAGAGATCAAAACTCTTCTTGTGCAAAAAGAACGTCTTGAACGTCATCATCAACTCTATCCTCTCTACTTTCCTGCAACTGTCACTCTCACATCTTGGACTCCTTCGAATCCCACCAATGACAAAGTCAATCCCAAGTTCCATGGTACTCGTGGTGGTTGTGGGATTTCTCGCTCACAAAATTTCTCCCATGGTTCTTGCATCTCCCGTTCCCAAATCCATGGTTCTTGGAATTCTTCCAAACCAACGTGTCAAGTTTGCGCGAAAAATATGGTCATGCTGCTCTCCAATGTTGGCAATGGTATGACCATAAATCCAATCCACCTCCTCGTGCTAATATTTCTCAGTTTTCGATCTCAGATACAGAACCCAACGATGCGTCCCTTCTGGGCATTAATTCCACTATTGAGGATCCAATTTGGTATCCAGACAACGGTGCTACGCATCATGTAATAAAAGATCCCACTGTCTACTCAACCAAGCAACCATATAAAGTCACTGAAACTGTTAAAATGGGTAATGGTTCAAGGTTTGTCTATTGCTAATATTGGATCTGCAATTTTTCGTTCTTCTCTCACTGATAAACCCTTAATCTTGAGCAATCTTTTACATGTCCCGTTGATAACCAAAAACTTACTTAGTGTTTCTAAGTTTGCTCGTGATAATCGTGTGTCTTTTCAATTTCATGTTGATCATTGTTGTGTTGTTGATCAGGCTACGAACAAAGTTCTTCTTCGCGACATTCTTAAGGATGGTCTATACACTTTTCCAACCATGCACACTCCTCATACGTTCTCTATTTTTCATACTTCTTTTGTAACTAATAAACCCACAACCAATGTTTGGCATGAACGCTTTGGTTATTGTCATCCTTGAACTTTAAAATTTTTTTTATATAATTGTAATATACGTTGTTCTTATGATATCAATTTTTGCTCTGCTTGTATGCTTGGTAAAAATCAACAACTCCCATTTAGTTCTTCTGTTACCATTTATTCTAGTCCGTTGGAACTTGTTTTTGCTAATGTATGGGTCCTTGCTCCTATACCTGCTTCAAATGGTGCAAGGTACTACATCTCTTTTCTTGATGCTTACACAAAATATACATGGATATACATTCTTCGTACTAAATATCAGGTTTCTTTTGTGTTTTAAAAATTCAAAATCTTTGATGAAAACCAAACAAATTATAAACTTTGCTCTAATCAAACGGATAACGCCAAAGAATTTCTTTGCCTTAAACCTTTTCTTGAACATTATGGCATTCAACATAGACTTACATGTCCTTACACCCATGAGCAAAATGGTTCCATTGAACAAAAGCACATGCAGATTGTTGATATGAGCCTAACACTTCTTGTAACCTCTTCTTTGCCTCGTCGTTTCTGCGCAGAAGTGTTCATCACTTCTACACACATTATCAATGCGCTTCCCACCCCTGTGTTGAATGGTGATAATCCTTACGTTATGTTGTTTAAACGCAAACCTGATTATAATGTTTTCAAAGTGTTTGGTTGTGCCTGTTATCCAAATTTACGTCCCTATAATAGCCATAAGTTTGAGTTTAGATCACAGTGTTGTCTCTTTCTCAGATACAGTCCAACCAACAAAGGTTATATATGTCTCATACCCACTGTTAAGACTATTGTTTCTCGTCATGTTCGTTATGATGAAACTGCTTTTCCATATAACGAGAACTCAAATAGCTTTACTATGCCTATTGTTCCTGATAATCACACACATATGATATTTAACCAACATTGACTGTTGTTCATACTAATACTAATTATGGTAATGAGCATGTTGTTTCTAATATCAATTCTCCTACTGAAATTGGTGCTTCTGCAACTGATAATACTAAATGTCTTGCTCCTACTAATTTTCATCCCATGATCACTCGTGCCAAGGTAGGCACCATTAAACCCAAAATTTATACAATTGTTTCTACTATTCCTTCTCCTCCTTCTTCTGTCAAGGAAGCCATTGCTTCTCCCGTGTGGTCCCAAGCAATGACTGATGAGTATCAAACCCTTCTAAAAAACAAGACGTGGACACTCACTTCCCTTCCTTCCAATGCCTCTCTGGTTGGTTGTAAGTGGATATTTAAGACCAAGTTGCATGCAGATGGATCTTTTCAACGTTGCAAGGCACACTTAGTTGCCAAAGGCTTCAATCAAACCAAGGGAATTGACTACACTGAAACCTTCAGTCCTATCATCAAACACACCACGATTTGCATTGTTCTTTCGCACAATGTTGCAAATAACTGGACTATTCGTCAAATGGACATTGATAATGCTTTCCTCCATGGTGATCTCCCCGAACATGTTTATATGCAGCAACCACCAGGGTTCATCTCACATGATCCCCCTCTCGTATGTCAATTACACAAGGTTATCTATGACCTCAAGCAAGCACTCAGGTCTTGGTTTTCTAAACTTAGCACAACTTTATGTGATCTTGGTTTTTGTTCTACTGTAAGTGATACCTCTGTGTTTACTAAATTTACTTCATCTTATACTATGTTTGTGTTGGTTTATGTTGATGATATAATCATCACTGCATCTTCACCTACTGAAGTTACTAATCTCATTACAACTTTGAGTTATTCTTTTGCGTTAAAAGATTTAGGTAATCTTTACCATTTTCTAGGAATTTAGGTTTCTCAAACATCTGCTGGTGACATGCATCTCTCTCAGGAACAGTATATACGTGAGTTATTACAAAAGACAACTACGCTACATTCTAAACCTAAACCCACTCCTATGGCATCCTCATCTCGTCTAAAACAAAATTCTTCTGAACATTTTCATGATCCTTCACTTTATCAGTCAGTTGTTGGAGCACTTCAATATCTTCTTATAACTAGGTCAAAACTCTCTTACTCTGTTAATCGTGCTTGTCAATTTATGCATGATCTAAAGCTCCACCACTGGCAAGTCGTGAAGAGAATTTTACACTATCTCGGTGGCACTATTACACATGCGTTTCTCCTTCGCCACAACTTGATGACCTTCTTATTGGCTTTGCAAATGCAGATTGGGTGTTGACGTTGATAACCGTAAATCCACTATTGGCTATTGTATTTACATGGGATCTAATCTTGTTTCCTGGACATCCCACAAGCAGAAAACGACTTTTAGAAGTAGTACGAAAGTAGAATATCAGGCAGTTGCAGCTCTCCTTGCTGAAATTGTATAGATTCAGTCTCTTCTCTCTAAGTTGCGCATTCAAGTTCCAAAACCAAAGTTTTATTCTGATAATCTTGGCACGGTTCTTCTGAGTGTGAATCTTGTTATACACTCTTAAAACAAAACACTTCGAAATGGACTTAAACTTTGTTCGTGATCACGTTTGTAATAAGCAAATATAACTTCTTCATCTTCCTGCACGATTTTAAGTTGCTGAACCTCTTACCAAGCTTGTCGTTAAAGATACTCACTCATGCTTAATCTTATGTATATTCTCTATGATACCTTGTGTATATATAACTACTTCATTAACATAATAATATACATTAATTTTATATTAAACCTTTTTTTTCTCTCATTTGAGAGTTTATTTTCTAAGAAGTATTTTGTTCTCACCGAGTCGTAACGAAGTAGTGAGTTACAATAATATGTAAGAACATTGAGAAGTCATAACAATTTATAAAATAGTGATTTGAGATGAAATAATAATGAAGAAATATTTATAAAAGAAGAATAAAAGAATAATTGTGGGTATGGGTTCTGCTACGAATTAAGAAGTGCATGAGGAAGAGAGTGAGAGAGAGAAAAAGGTAGTACGAGGGTGGTAGGGCAGTGAGTACGAGGGTGCATCAATTGTCGTAGTCATGACCTCGATTCAAGATAACTACTACTGTACGGACACCAATAAATGAGTCTGGCGGGAATCAAAATGAAAAAAACCAAATAAATAAATCAATTCTACTTTCGGAAAACAATACTATCACTTTTACTTTTCCCAATCAGGCTTCTGTTCATCACTGCTTACAACCCACTCATTCATGCATTCTATTTGTTTTTTAACTGGATCATAATGTTAAATTTTTAAAATTAAATTAAATCATAGATATATTATAAATTTAGATATTTTAATAAAACTTTTATTAGAATTGTTTGCTTTTGTTCAATACGGTTAATGCATAGTTAAAAGATAATTTAGTAGTTATCGATGATAGTTATATTTTCTTTCTCATTTAATCTATCAAAATGGATTTTAAAGTTAAAATCGTATGGAGCATCGACTCCAAAGTAAATAATATTTCAGTGATGATTTTATCTTTTAAGTTTAAGTTTCGAATAACTTTAAAATATTTTTTATTTTTATTAAAAAAAATATCATTTTTATTGTTATTTTTTAATTTTTTTTATATTCAACTCTCTTATCAATTCACATTTTTTTAATTTTTTTTAACTTATTAGTTGTGCAAAGGAAAAAAGTAAACTGAAAGAGTTTGAAAATAAAATAAACGAATTGATTGTTAAATTGAAAAAATAAAATAAAAATAATGAACAATTGAGTATTTAAACAAAAAATAAAAATATTTTTGAAAATCTAATAAAACTATTTTTTTTAAAACTTAACCAAAAATGCATTCAAATTTATACTCTTAAGATTATTTTATTTAGAAAAATTATAATTTATCTATATTTTCAAAATTTCTTTTTCTATAAAGTAATTTTGATATTATAATTTCAATGATGGTAACATTATTATTTTCTAATATATTATAAACATATATTTGATCTCTAAAGACGAAATTCATAAACTATGTTTTGTACTTTTAGAAAATTAGTAATTATAATATATTAAAATATTAAATATAAAAGAATTATTATTATTCTTTCCTTCTTTTTTTATCTTTCCGAAATTTACAATTATTATAAAATAATTTTATTCATGATATATTAACATTTTGTCACCAGACGTATTAAATGATAAATATACAATTATAAAATAAAAATTATATGAAATAATTTTTTTTAAATAATATTTTATAAATAAAAAATTAAATTTTATTCAATAAAATAACATAAAACTTATTGTTTAAAATATATTAAAAAAAACTCACATAATTATATTAGATTTCTAAAATTGATAAGTAAAACATTAAAAACTAATTAAATACCAATTTATAAATTATTTATAAATAATAAAAATTAATTTAGATATAAATAATTTTTTAATTACTAAAATAGTATTTAATTTATAATTAATTATTTTTTGTCTCTAAAATTAATTTTTATTTAATATTTTTTTATAGTGGTGATTAGATTATGATATTTTGTATTTCCCCCCTATTCATTTTGTTACTCGAAAACCACCTATGTTTACCACATAATGAAAAAACATTGACCAAACACATGTTATTAGTTGGGTTATAAAGGTCACACATTAGTTTTATAACACGTGAGAAGGTTCAAGAACCATTAGCGTCTAACAACAACATACATAATACAACAATAAACAACATAACACATAATTATCTATTGTCTTTCATAATCAATCCACATTTTCGAGGCTCATATCCTTTAAATTAACCCATTCCCAATAATCATTCTCACAACTTGTGTAGCAAACCTATCATCCTATCTCTCCATCAACTACCTATCAACTTCATCAACCAAAGTTTAGTCATTATTTGCTCCACCCAAAATGTTATGAAAAATGCAACATGTCATCATTATATTCCTTAACATCTCAAAATAACGGGATTCATTATCATTATCCAGCATAAGATTTTTTTTTTCAAAACCCCAAATGTCCTCTCAATTATATTTGTCAAAAATGAATGACAATTGTTAAACAATTCCCCATGCATTTTGTGGGCCTTTTTGTGAATACTCTTTCAAGTGATATTTGACCCCAAGATATGGGGCAACCATTTCACCTTCTAGCATGAAACTTGCATCACTCAGGTAATATTTTCTACATTAAATAATAAATGAAGTTGTCAACAACCAAAAATAAAAGTTCTAACACATTTAAATAAGAAACAACTTCATGGAGCAAACTTTAAGGTATAATCAAATGATCTTCCCTTGTAAGAGCGTCTTTTAATATCCTAGAATTAGTAGTCGTTCCTTCCCAGCCTGCTAGAACATAAGTAAATTTCACGAATCACTTGCGACAAAGATGTTTTGGGTTGGATAATCTTTCCTCCCCTGAAACTCAGGTGCATCTAATTGAGGGGCCTCAACTTGGACATGAGTTCCATCAATGACACCTAAAATCTTTGAAATATGGACAAAATATCCCGCTATTTAGGATATAAGGTTGGACTTCCCTTCCTGAAGGTTGAACTAAAAATTCTTCTTCCAATTCAATTATTGCATTCAGAATCGATTAACAATCTCCCTAAAAAAGTGATATTGTTTGATTTTTAACATTATGATCTTTCACAACACCAATAACTCTTAATTGTGCATAAAATTATATGAATGTCTTGGGTCCCATGCAAATAATATCATAACACCACTCAACATGTACAAGATAGGCCATAAGCTTTGACTTCTGAGGATCCTTTTCAAGGCCTTCCAGATTAAAGTTTGAATTTGTGGCATACATTGTACTTAACATATTCAATGTATGAGCAACACTACATAATATGGATAAAGATCCAATTGTGATATTTCTTTCAATCTTTTGAACTATATTTGTAATTATTTTTGGATCCATCCCTAAAAAACTACAATATATTTTTTCTTCTTCATCAAACGATTTCAAATCATTAGTGTTATGTCTAGAATCGGCAAATACAATCGAAGAAGAGTCAAAAGCTTGACCGGGAAGGTTGAAGGCCATTTTGTAACAATATCGGCAGGCATCCGAGTTGTCGGGTGATTGAACGGTCTAACGGAAAAATAATGTTCGCATCATAACAAATGGGTAAGAGCGCTAGTCCTCATTAGGATTGTAAAGCATGGTTAAGCGGCCATTGGGCCTAGGTAATCCTTTTGTTTAGATAAGGCCCCATAGAAGAATATAAATATAAGGGTCTGGTCTCTCAAGATTAAAGGTAATGTTACTTCTGACTCTAAGCTGAACCATAAAAGTAACTTCCACTGACTTGAGCATCGGAAGAGCAAGGGCAGGAGTGATTCAATAGGAGATGTTCAGTCTCAGACAAGTTGTAAGAACAATTAGTTATCATTTTTTTTTCGATGGGGAGGCCAGTTTCTTCGTACACATGAACATTTTATTCGCATTAATAATAATAGTAATAATTTTCGAAATACTAATAATTAATAATATACAATGCAAATATTTTCACATCCTTTTAATTTTTAATACAAAAATAAAATCTTTTCATCATTTTCTCATCCATTTCTTCAAAATTCAAACCTTTCAATTTTCAAATATCTCTCTTTTTCCATCCTTATCTTTGTATCATTTTACTCATTACACATTGTAAGATATAAATTCATCCATAACCTCATCTTTTTTTTTTCAAATTTAAGGTATATACACTACAAAGCTTTTTTTTTTTTTTTTTTTCCATTTCTTAACCATGCATGCTTATAAATTCAACAACATTTCTCATGCAAACATCCAATGAAAGTTTTAAGGATTCATAAATATCACAAAAACATGTATGAAATATTTTTTGTAACCAAATAAGGGGACATAATCGATTATGTCTCATCATATAATTGATTATCAATGACAACATAATCAATTATATGATGAGACATAATTGATCATGCCCTTATGCATAATTAATTATGCTCTCAACCAAAACACCTCACACCCATGCAAGTTGTGGATTCACGATTGTAAATACACGAGCATGCACAAAATGTCACTTCCTAAATAACAATTTTATTTTAAGATTTTTATTCAAAGATTGTGCTAATAAAAATGGTAATTAACTTTTTCTTAATTTAAAATTATGAATTATAATGATTTTTTATTTTAATTTTATTCAACTTTAATTTATTTTTATTAATGATAATTTTTTACATAAGCTATTTTACATACACTAAAGTAAACATTTCATTGTCTATTATTTTACAAGACTCGTAATAACAAATAGTCTAACTTAACACAAGTAGTAAGTACTATTTTATATATTTTGATTTAATACGAAATTCCACTCTCCCCATGAACCTCGATTTCCACACTCTGGATGATGATACATAGAGGACCAAGACTCCTCAATAAATTTATACAACTAATTCACATCCATTATTTTGTCATCTATTCTCTCTCTCTTAAATTTACTTTTTGAATGACCAGAATACCCTTTACAGTAGATTTTGAAGTCAATGTGAAAAATCATTTTTTTTATTATAATAATAAAAAAAACCCATAAATTTAATAGTTGCAGAAGCAGCAACTTGACCATAAAAGGCATAGTGTATAGACCCACATCCACATCAAATTGTATCTATCTAACTGGCAAATAAACGTGTTGGGACTTCCGAGTTGTGTATTCTTAACACCCATTTCTGGTAGCCAAGCCAAGCCAAGCATAGGTAGATAGATATATCCTTTCTACTATTGTAAGTTCCGCTTTCAACTTTTTCCTCTTCCAACTGCTTTATCTTCAAGTTTTCCATTTTCTGCTATCCAACTACTCCTTGTTCTAAGATTCTTCTTCGACACACCTGCTTCTTTTGCTATTTCAAGAACCTGGTTTGGTACTTTTTTTGTTTTTTTTAATATTACTCTTTCTCTCTCTCTACTTCCCACTTTCCATATATCATGGCTAAAGCATTTTTTTTTCCCTTTTAACTGAAGCAAATTAAATTCCCTGGTAAGTGCAGTTTAAGGTTTAAATAAATAAATGGTTGAGTGGTCTCAATTTGTTTGTATTCCTTCTCCCCGTAGCATCCTATTCCTAGCCGTACATGATTTCATCTCGATCCATTTTCTTGAGAATTGTTGATGTTTTCTCTATTTTATGTTAAATCCGTTGGCTTTATTTCATATGATTTGTTTATTCTGGAGAAAGTCTTTCTTTCTGTTTCCTCTTCCCCCCTTAGATGTAATGGTTTGGATGATTCTTCTGTCATAGGGAGATGACTAGAAAGAGGATACAGATCAAGAAAATCGACAACATCAGTTCCAGGCAGGTGACTTTCTCCAAGAGAAGAAAAGGGCTTTTCAAGAAGGCTCAGGAGTTATCAACCCTTTGTGATGCAGACATAGCTCTCATAGTCTTTTCTGCAACTAGCAAGCTTTTTGATTATGCCAGTTCAAGGTATTCATTCTATTTGCAGCATCATTGTCTTCCTTTCATTTTGCATTTTCTGAAGTATTAATTAAGCTTCTTTTTGTTTCCTTAATAGTCTAGTTCCTTCTTTCATGGGTAGAAATGCAAAATGCAAAATGCAAAGAGGAAAGATTATTTATTATATATATTATATAGATATAAAATAACAACTGTCTGACGGATTCAGGATATCAGAAGAGTGTAATGGATTTTCTGTATACATTTATGCTTTCTTACATATTTTCAAATTCTTTTAATTTATCTTAATTGTTGGGGTTGATACCAAAACAAATTTCTCTCTCTCTTCGAACAGTGTCTTTAAAAGTTATTTTTTTTTTTTCAAAATGGTTTCTCAAACTAATTAATCAGGAGGAGCAATAGGTGTGTAAACTTCTCTATAAGGAACTTTATGCTGCAGAAGTTGAAACCCCATTATGCAGAAAAACATCCGCAACTAAACCATTGCTTGGGATTTGCTTGCATTTCTTAACAATTTTGCTTAAAAGCAAATGTACGTTTAGAAATTAGCTTTCTATCAACATTACCAAAGTCTTATAAGAAATATTTGAAATGCATTTTGATTTCATGGTTATCTCTTCTGAAATACAAGTTACTCGAACTAGTTGATGGTGATATGCCAAATTCGTATCTGTATCAACTCCTATCACACTTTTTGTATGCCTCATACTAATATCTATAATACTTTTTGTTTTATAGCATTTCAGTTCTGAGTCATCTATCTTTAGTTACAAGCAACACATAGCAAGGCTTGATATATATAACTGTAGTGTGAACATGTTTGGTTACAAAGAATGATTTTTGATAGAATGGAATATTCATTGGTATATTTCATTTATTATATATCAATAACATATATAGCGATTAATCCCCTTCTCATCACATTCCACTTCCTTCAACTAATCAGTATCCAATCCAAACATTTTATGATTTTATAGTTTAACAAAACTGGAAACACTATGAAATAAAATGAATACTTGTATAATTTATGCAATTTTCTTCCATTAAGAAAAATCAAATAGAAGGTAAATGGTTTTATAGGCAATATATGAGCTTTGAAATGATATGAATGAGCATCATTCATTAAAAGGAAAGAAGGGAAATTGAAAATCTAAACCTAATGTTTGTTGCTTTCAGTATGCAACAAGTAATTGAAAGGCTGGATCGCCATTCAGCAATGCATAGATCGGATCGTAGCTATATGGAGCTGCAGGTTAGTTTTAGTAACATCAACCTGCTATTGTAGTTGCTTAAATGATATTGATATATATCCTGAATTGTTTTTGTTATAACTTGGAAGTGTAAAGCACATAAAAAAAAGAAGAGTATATGGGACCAGACCAAAACTCCTTGTAAAACTAACAAAAATGAAGAAAATAAGATCAGTTTTAGTTCAAGAAAAGGTATAACCTATGAGACTAGGTAAATTAGACCACCATCTTTTTATTTATCAGCAGCATATTTTTGCATGTATTCCTTTCACAGTAGATGTGTGAGCTTTGAAAAGGAACAAAGAAACAATAGAATCATCATTGAAAGTCTTTAAAACTAATATGGAATCACATTCAATCCATATATTATGTTATCTACATTCTCCACATAATCAGTGATCAGAATAATAGTTAAGATCTCGGCCTTGAAGGCCTTATTAATCCCAATGTAAGCTGAGAAAACTCTCAGAAAGTAACCATTGTTATCTCAAAAAATACCTCCACAGACCATTGGATCCGGATTACCAATGAGGCGCCAATCCTAAAAGAATATTTAATAGTTTACTGAAAATAAGTAAATTCTTTGCCAAACAAACACTCTTATCTATTCTCTGTAGTATATGCTTGCTGATGTAGGTAATCTATGAAATGGTTCTTGCAAGTTTACATTGACTTCACATCATAATCTCACCTTATTGTTTTGTCAATTTCTCATTATCGCAGATGCTCTATAGTATGCATGAATTGGAGTGTCTCATGCAATTTATTGAGTGAAAGATATTTCATGTTTCTATAGCATTCACTATATCCTTATATCTCCATAAACACAAACAAAAGGGACCTTGTGTGTTTTTTAGCTGTAAATAAATAACATAATATGTATGAGTTGGCAAAAGTTGATTGATTTGGAATTTTGTTATATAACAACCCAATCAATTAATCTAGTCCTTGATGATAAAAAGTGTCAACATTGGTTCTAAAATGGAATTTTTTATTTTATTTTCAAATACTGATGTGTTCACTTGAAAATGGATTTTTTGGGGATTGAGTCCATATTTATTTATTTTATTTGATAGAACAAAATAGATTAAGGGAATATAATTTTTAAATCGATATCTAACATTAATTATCAAATTTTTTACTAACTAACTATTTTAGATTTTAAATTAATTTTTAATTAATAATTTATAGTTAAAACCTTGATAATTAATATTTGATATAATTTAAAAATTGTTTTATACACTTTTATTAATAATAGAAATTATATTAATAATTTTTTAGTTTATAAAATACTAATTATTTTTTTAAAAAATTAGTTATTATTAAGTAATTTTTTTATGCTGAGAAATGCATATTGTTACCCAAAAAGTAAAAGGAATAGATGGTAATTGTTATAAAAAAATGGATGCATACTAATTAAGTACAAAAGGAAATCAAATATATAAAGATAACTTAATATTATATACCAATATTATACCACGAGTATTGAGTTTTCTCATACACATTTTTTTTTAAAACTGTCCTCTAATCTTCCGGGTTTATGTTGCCAAAAATCCTTTTTCTTGATGCTCGATATATCCTTTTGCTCTTTGTTCCTGGAAAGTTCTGAACTCTTTGTAGGGACCTACATTTCTTTAAGTACAAATATCATCACTTTTAAGAGCCAACCAGCATGTCACTGATTTTTTTTTATTTCTTGAGAAAGTGCTGCATATATCTTTCTCAAGAAAAAGCTATGAAGTGTCTTTACTTTAATTTGCTTCATACTCGTATCCAAGATCAATACTCTTCAACACTTTATTGATACATCCAAGAATATCTAAACCTACCAAACTTCTATATATTTATTTGACTCGTGTACTTCATTGTTTCTCCATATCCGTAATATACAAAACATTGTTTCTCCATATCCAAATGAAAATTGCTCACTTTATGAATTATTTTGGAATTAGATTCACAATTCAATTTCTATTCGTAAATAATAGGAAGTAATTTATAATCACGGTAAGTTATATATTTTTTTTTTACTTCACCAATGTTTAATGTGTTTTTAATTTGATTATACAGTTATATTTTTTATTATGTTTTTATAACTTTTTAAATACACATAATGTCTAATAAATATGTGTCCATCATATGAAAAGGTTGATCTTATACTCCGTCATAAGGTAGATTGAAGAGAGACAAAAAAATAAAGGAATAAGAGAAAAAAAAATATAGTATATAAATGAGAGGAGAGATAGAAAGAAAAAATTGAGTGAAAATGAATAAAAAAATGCAAAGTGTATGCATGTGAACTCATCTTCCTAAATGTTGCTTTTGAAAGGATTCCTCACTTACAATTATATTGGATAATTAGCACAATTTGACAAACATTAATTCCAATATAACAAACAAGTATTGCTTTGTTGTTGGACTATCTGGTTCAGCCCTTTCTATTCTTTTGTACCTAATCAAATTAATAACAAAATGTTTCTTTGCTTGTCTCCCTAGTGTAATTCAAAATTTCATCTAAAGAAGTCGAGTGATTTGGATTGTTTCTCGATTGATTGTGCAAAAAAACTAATAGAAAATATTTCAAACTTGTGTTTCAGTATGGTGATGGCAAGTAAGTTATTAATCACCATGTATCAGGATACTTGTAATCAATTTTCCTCCACTATAAAGAATCTTGAAAGTGTCAAAATTTGCCATCTTAAATCTTTTTCATTTGTATGTCATATCAAGTAATTTACATCATGCCTTGTGTGACTCACTTTCTCATAGAATTGAGTGATTTATTAATCGATCATCATCCATGACCGAACTTCACTGAGATTTGGTGTGTCACTTGGAAAGTTGTGAGTCTTGTGGCGTGCATGCATGGACAATACTTAATGGAACGTGCTTTTTATTCTTTTCATTATTCTTGTCTCCAAAGGAACATTGTTCTTGAGGTGTTGGACGAGTGAAAAGACATTAAATTAGGGTTTTATCTTGGTATGCTTCCATATGGTATTCTGCTCATGTCTGATGATGACAACATTCAGGGGAATGTGTTTGATTATGACATTCAGGAGAATGTATCAACAACACAGTTAATGTGATCAAATCGGGTAACATCCTGAGAAAATACTGTAACACCTTTGTAGACTTAATTCCTTCTTTACTGTGAAACATCACATATAGGACAACTATTTAATCATGCATATTCATTTTAAAATAATATATAAACATTATCACTGGTATATGTTTTCATAGCTCATACCAATAACATAATACGTTTTTAACCATGTTTAACCCATAAATACATTATTAAATTATCAGCAACATATTTTTTAAAAGTGTTGGCAAACTTCTAAGGTTTTATCGATCTATCCATTAGTTATCTTCAAATCATACAACTTTATTTTTGCTGACAACTTTGTATAAGTATCCACAGATCATATAATTTTATTTACTGTTTTCTCAAACATTTTAAAGCAACTCTAAGATCCTCTCCATAATAATAGTCTTCTCTTCAAAATGATTGCCTCTCTATGCAGTTTACTAAATTTTGAATCTGGAATCATAGATTGTCTACTTTTGGATCATTTAAGAATAACTTGTATGCTATGTCAAAAATAAAGTACAAATTCTTGCAATTGAGATTAAGGTAAATGATTGTGTTTGCCATTTTATAATTTAACTGAACTAAATTCTATAAAAAAAAATATTTTAAAAAACTATACTAAATTGTTATAAATTAATTTAGTTTTTTAAAACTGGATTTCTCCTAATAAATAAGAATGTTTGAATTAAATTGGACTATAACTTATTAGATTGAAAGATATACCATGGGTAATAATTCAAACAATTCACACAGTTCAAACAATAATACTAGTTAAATTTAGTTTAATTTATTCAAATCTTGATCTAATCTAGTTAAATTTATTTAAACTATTATACATTAATTTTCTCATATCACTTCTAAAGGTAAATTAAATTTATACATTTTGCTCACCCTAAATCATCATCACTAAATAATGAAATAAAGAAAAGTATCTCATCTCAAAGTCAAAGTACATAAAGTATCTTGGCAATCTATATTGACAGCAAAACTAAAGATTTTATAGAAAAAACAAATAATTTAACACTTAAATGACTGACTCCAAAAATATTAAAATTGAAGCTATGGAAAGAAAGAAAACAAATTAATTACTAAAATCAAATAGAGTAATTATTTTTAAAAATAAGAAGTTTCACTTTAATTAATTTCTGTAAGCAAATAATTTCCCAAAATTATCATTAACCTACCAAAATTCTATTTCACCTGCTAGAAACCAAGAGAATTAAATATTTTATTTATCTTGCAAAAGTCCAGACTTAAGCATAGTTTTCAACTACATTTTTTTATCAACAAGAAAAAATAAATAAATGTGACCCACTTAAGAAGTGTTCCAACCCTTATACAGAACACATGAACAAACACGCCTTTCTCCATATACAACAATCCCCACATATACCACCAACTACCTACACAACAGCATCAACCAAAACACCATACCACTCAAAGCCACTACAAAAGTTAGCACCCCAAAGACACCAAAAACCATCCAACCTACCTAAAAACATCATAAGTTTTTAATCGAAAGCATATATAATTACATGCATACATAAATTGAAAATAAATACACACATGACCAACTTTACCATACTAAAAGGATGTTAATTACTAATTTAACAAGGTAGTTCAGTTAAGCAAAACATTTAGTTTTAATTAATTTTTAAGTACATCATAGTTTTGAGTATTTTCAATTGAATCCTTATTACAAATTTTTATTCTATTGAACACTTCAAAAAAAAAATTATTTTTGTCTAAGTACTCTACGATTTGATTTTTTTTCGTCAACGAAATGATGTGACGATTACTTTTGTCTTCTTGCACTAGTGCAGAAAAGGTCAAAGACAACGGTTCTTTTAGAAATTAGACAGCGGTTTCGAAACCGCTGTCTATCAGCACATAGTCTATTCTATTGAGGTATAAACGATTATCCTAGAACCACCGTCTATAAGTCACATTTAGACAAAAAAATATTTAAAAAATAAAAATAAAAACAACACCAACCTCAAGGTGATGGTAGCGGTGATAGTGGAGGGAAAGCAGAGCATGGTGGTGGAGCAATGAACAAGAACCTTAAACAATGAACCAATGAAAGAATGAACAATGAAGCAATGGAAGAATGGAGGAAAAATAAGATGAGAACGAAAGTGGAAGAATAAGCAATGAAGGTAGGAAGAACTTACAAAGTAAGCGATGACAATGGTGGAGGGAAAGCGGAGCGCTATGGTGAATCAATGAACAAGAACCTTAAACAATGAACCAGTGGAAGAATGAGCAATGGACCAATAGGAAGAATGAAGGAAGAATAAGAAATGAGGGTAGGAAAAACTTACAAAGACAATGAGTGAAGAGAACGTTCAAAAGAGTTGATGAGAAAGCGCGAAGAAGAAAACATAGAGAACGAAAACATAAGTGACACGGGACTTCGAATTAGGGTAATAGCGAGGGTACAGACAGTGGTTGTAAATGGAACTGCTGTCTATTCTCTCTGTGATTTAAATAGACATTGGTTCCTCTTACAACTGTTGTCTATCTACTCGTTTTAATTTCAAAAATGCCATCACGTTTTGATAGACAACATTTAGTAGTGAAACAACGTATATTAGCTGTCGTAAATAAGTGTTTTTGCACTAGTGTCTTCTTCGATCACCAATCAACTCTCTTCTTCCTTCTTGAATCTCTTCTAACTCTAAGTTGATTGACTAGTTGAATGAGACTTGAAAGCAAAGTCAGAAGTTAACTTACGAGTTAAAGATGAAAAGACAGAAGTAACGATCAAGACAATTTGTTGTCAATAAAATCAACGTACGGTACTTAATAAAAAATAAAAGATATTTTAAACTTTTATTGAAAGTTTTGTAATGAAGAATTAATTGAAAATACCTAAATTTTTAAGTTAGTTAAAATTAAATTTGATCAAGTATAATTTTTATTATCTTTAAATCAAGTAGGTGAATTAGTCAACAAGAAACTTTGAAAAAGTGGTCGAACAGTAAACAATTTGTGTTTAGTAGATTTGTTTTTGACCATTGTGCTCTAGTGCTAAAAGACTCTTGTATGGATTGGGGGTCAAAACAATTTAGAAGTTTGGATATTTAGCAAAGTGATAGCAAATTCAGGGATTTCGTTAGGTGTAAATGGTCTAGCTATGTGGTTCAAGCCGGAGGGATGTTGGTTCTAAGGAAAAGTTGAAAATGTTAAAATCGGATTTAAAAATATGGAATAAAGATGTATTTAGGAATGTCAATCAGTTAGGGAAAGTTATTCAAAAGAAAATTCAAGAATTAGATGCACACGATGATATTGACGATTAGACAAGGAAGATAGGGAAGAGAGGAGGTCTTAGTTAGCAGAACATAATAGGTAGTTGATGGAGTGGTTGGGCCTCAGGTCAGGTTGGGTAATGTGTCTTTTAATTCTATATCTGATATAGACAATGAGATGTTGGTAAGTTCTTTTTCTGAAGAGGAAGTTAAGTTTGTTGTTTGGAGTTGCGACAGTTCGAAAAGTCCTCGGATGGCTTTAATTTCGGTTTCATTAAGTTTTGTTGGGATTTTTTAAAGGACGACATCGTATCGGCAGTGAATGATTTTGCAGGTTCTAGTAAATTGTCAAGGGGTCGAATGCCTTGTTTATTTACTTGGTCCCTAAGATCGAGAATCCACAACAACTTTGTGATTTCAGACTCATCTCTGGTTGACTGCTTGTACAAAATTATTTCGAAACTGTTATCGTTAAGGTTAAAGAAGGTGATTAGTAAAGTCATATATTCAAGACAATCTGCGTTCCTTGAAGGAAGGGGTTTACTTGATAGTGTTCTTTTGGCCAACAAGGTTTTAGAGGAGGTAAAGAGGAAGAAGAAAACTTGTGTCATTTTCAAGGTGGATTATGAGAAGGATTACGACTCTGTGATGTGGAAGTTTATCTATTATATGTTAACAAAGTTAGATTTATGTGAAAAATGGATAGGTCAGATTAAAGCTTGCTTGGAGTCAATCTCGGTGTCTATTCTTGTAAATGGTAACTCGACTATGGAATTTATCCCTTTGAAAGGTATGAGACAGAGTGATCCTCTAGCTTCGTTTCTGTTTCTTATAGCAGCTGAGGGCTTAGCAGATATTTCAAGGAGTGCAATGGAGAAAGATTTGGTAGAGAGTGTGGAGATTGAGAGCAAGAATATTAAGGTGAATATGCTTCAGTATGCTGATGACACGTTATTTTTTTGCAAAGCAACAACCAAAAGTGTGTTCAATATTAAGGCTATTTTGAATTGTATTGAGATAGCGTTTGGGCTTAAGGTAAATATCTTAAAGAGTAGTATCAGTTGGGTGGGGATGGATGCTTTTAGGATTTGTTGTTTTGCAATTATTCTGAACTCTGATGTGATGAAAACCCCTTTTAAATATTTGGGGATTAAAGTAGGGAGTGTCATAAAAAGGCGGTGTTTTGGGACGTGATTGCTAGAATCAAGACCAGATTGGGGATATGGAAAGGTAGATTTATCTCTTTGGCCAATAGGATTTGCTTGATCAAGTCCATTCTTTTGGATATTCCGTTGTTTTTTTTATCCTTATTCAGAATGCCCTCAGTGCCTTCAGTTGTGCTAAAGAAGATTGTGAAAATTCAGAGGGACTTTCTTTGGGATTGGAAGTTTGATTGGAGAAAGATTGCATGGGCTTCACGGGAAAAAGTATGCGAGTCTCACGATGTTGGAGGTCTTGGTATTATTGATATTAAGGTCTTTAACACGACATTGCTGGGAAAATGGATTTCGCAGTTGGGGTCGACTAAGGGTGAATTATGGAAGGAGGTTTTAGGCTGATAAAAAAAAAAAAAAATGGAAGGAGATTTTAAAGTCTAAATATGGTGGCTAGAGATCTTTGAAAGAACAGAGGTTGAATAACGGTGATTCTCTCTAGTAGAGGGACTTGAAGGAGATTTGGAAGTTGGAAATGTGGGGTAGGAGTTTTGAAGACTGCTTTAAGTGGGAAACTGATAACGGGAAGGTTATATCTTTCTGGGAAGACAGGTGGGTGGGGAATGTTTGGCTGAAGAGTAAATTTTCGAGGCTTTACTCCCTTTGTGTTGATAAAGATATTTTGTTGAATCTATGTAGGGATTGGATTAACAATGTTTAAGCGTGGAATTTGATTAGGAGAAGGGCCTATTTGAGTGGGAGAAGCTTCAAGTATGCCAACTTCTTGAGGTTGTGCAAGGTTCAACCCGTTTAGTCTTTCGAATACAACTGAATTTGGCAAGTTGGTGTGTCTCTTGAGTTTTTGGTTAATTCTTCTTATGGTCTTTTAAGGTGTGAGGTCACTCTCACAGTGTGAGAATGAAAGGGAAAGCTTGTGTTTGTTTAAATTTTTTAGAGGATTAAAGTTTTACCGTCGACCCAGTTTTTGCTTGGAAAGTGCTAGAAAATAAGATTGCTTCCAAAGTTAATTTGACTAGATGTGGAGTTGTGGTTGATAGTACTTTTTCCTGTTTTTGTGGATTAAAAGAGAAGTCTACTAATCACTTGTTTTTTTTATGTAGATTTTCTTTGGTTTGTTTGGAATCTTTGTTTTGCATGGTTAGGGTTGAAGTCGGTTGTCCCCCAAGATTCTTACTCACATTTCCTATAGTTCAACATTTGTAATGTTTCTGAATCTGTTAATTTAGTTTTGGGGAGTGTGTGGATTGCGGTGGTAAGGGAGATTTGGTGCCATATGAATTAGGTAATTTTCAAATGCGGTGTGGTGGAGCACTCTGAAATCTTCTCTTTGGCCTAACTGAAGATTTGGTCTTGGGTCACTTTCAAAGTTCAATCAGCTTGTTTCTCGTTTTCAGACTTGTATCTTGATCTCCTGGTATGTTTGTATTTGATTTAGTTTGTTGGTTAACCTTTTGGTTGGTGGGATGTTGTCGGGGTGGATTCTGTTTGGTTGTATGGGTGTTCTTTGGATGGTGTTTATGTGAGATGTTGGTTTTTGAGGCGATCTGTTTTTGGATTTTTTTCCGGTGTTTTTCTTTTGTTTGGTGTTTGTTTTGTACTTTCTGGTTTAGAGGCTTTTTCTGGGGTTCCGGGTATATTGTAAGGTGTTAGTTTAATTATGGGTTAGGTTATTTGAATGTGTTATGTATATTTTTTGTAGTATGTATAAGGGTTGAATCACCCCTAAAGTAATTTCTATTTATTTATTCTTTCTTGTTGATAAAAAAGAACGACCGCGTAGTTCCACATTAGAAGCTAACTCATAAGTCCAAAGAAAACTTTAACATTGTTGTTTTTGAGCAGCTAAAAAGGTTTAATCAGTTGATTGTGAGTACAAGAGGTACTCACCATTTGTAACTCAGCACAATCTAATTTCAAGGTAGAGGGTGACCTTGAGGTAGCTTGAAAGTTTTGACAAGCTTAAGAATGAGCCTGAGGTGGGAAGATATAATAGATGGCAATGGACTTTTTTCAAAAACACAGACAATCCTTTATTAGCAGTTATATTGAAACTTCTGCTAGAAGTTTCATACCAACATTTTGTCCCTTTTTTGGTAAGAATTAACATCTGAGGGAGAAATATACTTGTGAATTTTCTGGTTCTTGCATGAATGTGTTTCTTTTCAGACTTGACAGGTAGAGTACTTGAGATATATACGGAAAACTGCAAATAGAGTTAATTATCTCGTGACTGCAAGAAAAAAAAGTATAATTCACTGTCTTAGACATTATCTGCATAATAACAAAAGTTAAAGGTTATTTTTAAATTTATGCACAGATTGAGAATGACTCCAACGACATCCTGCGCAAGAAAGTAGAAGATAAGAGTCATGAACTGAGGTATATATATGCATGCAATGTTTCATATGTTGCATGTACCATATAAACATAGTACTCACAGACGTGGTTTTCCAACACAGGCAGTTGAATGGGGAAGATCTGCAAGGATTGACACTACAAGAACTGCAGAAAATAGAGGAACATCTTAAAAGAGGTTTGAGCAATGTTTCAAAACTTAAGGTATATGCTAGCAATGTTGCAACCTTCTTCTTTTGATTAGTTATGATTGTGGGGAAACGTATGCATATGTGCTTCTGACATATAGGACAATATTGTGTTTTAGGATGAAAAAGTTATGCAAGAGATCAGCGCCCTTAAAAGAAAGGTAAAACCTTAACAAAATCTCTGATACATTTCAAATCTCATATACTCTGTCGTTATTATTACTATAATGTATATATCTAATTAACGTATTAAATTAATGAAAATCTACATGTTCTATGCATCTAATGATTGAGATAACGGCAATCAGTAAAATCCTTTAGACCAGGTTCTTCTGTTGAACTTCCTTTAACATTAGGGGATTGTTAGTGAAGTGAGTCAAAGATTTGCATTAAGGGCAAAACCTCGCATTATGCGTGTCTTTTGCCTTTCTTATTTAGCAGCTTTTGGCTTTTTTCCTGCTCTTCAATGTGCCAATTTGTATCCAACTTCTTGCTGGATCATGCTTCAGCTTTCTTTTCACTCTAGAAAATAGGAACACGTACTAAACTTTCACCCAAATATATATGGAAATGAGAGATAGCAAAATCAAGTACCAAAAGAAAATGATAAATTAATAAGGGATCAGAACCATATTTAGCTGGTTTATAATGACTGGTTAATTAAAATTGGTAATAAAGTTTGATCACTGTATTTTTAAGTTAAATTTTTGGTTACTTCTTTAAACGGTGGGATATAGCTAGTTAGATATGTATTTTCTAATTGATATGAACGCTTAAAGTCCTTTATCAGTTATTAGTTATTTTTTACCAATATATATTGTGTACTGTTTGAGTTACAATACTTTCAAAATAAAAAAGTAAGTGAATTTAACTAAATGTCTAACTAAAAAGTCCTTTATCAGTCCTTTCCATCAACTTCAACTAAAATGTTTTAAAGCATAATTTGAAAACCAATTTTAGACTATATTTTGTTATATAAGGTTTTTTTAATCAAACCTGGTTTAAAACATCCAAATTTGTTATGAATAAAAGGTGGTATGGTTATAAAATATAATTCTCATTCATGGTTATGGTTATATTAGTAACCTGAGCACCCCTGGTAAAATGAGAGAAAAATAAAATGAAGTATTAAGATATTCTCAATAGCAAATTTCGATGTAGCTAAAGTTCTGCAAGATTTCGAATCATTGTATGATCAAGGAGATGTAGTAGGATTTGACCTTTCTATATTGGGATGTACTTTAGAAGATAAAGTGTCCTTGTATGTAATTAATGACTGACAAAGATAATAAATAAAAAATATAATAAAATTAAATAACATATCAAATTAAAATTAATTATAATCTCAATTCTTTGATTAATGCTTATAAATTGTACTTTATTTAAAGTAGTCTTTTTTTTTCAGAGTCAATTCAATGTGAAATAATCTTGATTATGGCTAACTAGAAAACTTGAAGGAGAACCAGTCATGATTAATGCTTGAAATGGTATAAAAAAGTGAATTTATGTTTATAATAAGCTATTCTTATATGAGAAACAAATAGATTTATTCCTATAGTTTTAATATAAAATGTTAAGAGATTAATAGGAAGATAAACATTAGAGTAAATTATATTAACTCTTTTTAAGATTTTTTTTTAACTTTTAACATAATAACTTCTTCATTTTTAGCCTTTACAGTATATCATTTATACTGATATGCAATGTAATATTTCTAAATAATTTAAAGAGTTATTTTAATGTATAGAGATTGTTGTTGTTATAATTTCCAAAGTAAGGCTGCTAGTATAAAATAATTAAAGAAAATGTATTAAAAAAGAATGTTAAAAAATATAAGTATGATTTATTATAAATATGACTTCCAGTATTTGATCAAATGATAAACTTCATTCACTATCATTCTAAGCGATTTTTCTACTTATTTCCCATTTCTTTTTCTGCAAAAGCCTGAACTGATACTAAAGACACCACCAAACACCTAGGTTTTACTCTTCAAATCATAAAGAAAATATTTTCCTTGAATGACCATTATACAAAGTAAAATGCACCACCAAAAATCTTCATATTTATATAAAAATCAAAACACACCAACTCTGTGGAGTCAATATAATCTGAAGCTTAGTCCAGTATAACTCAAAACAACTCAATCCACATGCCAAAATCAAAGAACCCTTGGTGAGTTTCCAATATCCTCCTCCAAAAGTACTGAATAAAGTACACTGGTAGAAATCAAATATAAATAAACATTTGGTGCATGCTTGACACTTGGGTTACTTAAGGAGGCTAGGTTTATGGATTGATTAACTCTATTCTTATCAACATGTTCTTGACCAGTTAGGCTTGGTTTATTTTGTCAGAAAAACAAAGCAGGTTTTGGAGGTAGGTTTCTTGATTGTACACCTCTACAGTATAGTGATTATCATCCATCTTCAAAACATTAAGATAACTTGAAGTAGAAGATGTAAAGAAATCCTTTATAGATGTAACATTAAGCATTGGTATCAATAATCCAACTAAACTCGTCAAAAGGGTGGTTCTAAGGCCAATTGACAAGTGGCTCTGAAAATTTATCTGAGACCCAAATGAATGAATTTGATTTTTGTATTTAATGGGGTGAAAGAAGATAGAGCCTGCATTCGTTGCAACTCTGCTACAATGTTTGATTATGTTGCCCATACAGGGAGTGGAACTAATGGAGGAAAACCAAAGATTGAAAAAGGTGATAAAGCTTTTCAAAGTTGTGCTTGTTTAATATTTATATACAATCTCTCAAGAGGGAAATATTGGAAATAATTAATGGTTGTGAAATTTAGGTACCGAGCCTTATCCCCTTACATAGGCAATCATCGGAATCCATTATTAGCAATTCATCTAATCTTCCTGAAGATGGTGGAAGTGACACATCTCTCAAGTTGGGGTTAGTTACTTTTTCTATACATTAATTCAAGCTTATGAGTGCCCTATTGTAGTGGTACTGGTTTAAGCAAATATCTTCTTTACTGATTTATTTTCTTATATATTTTCTTGGTTTTGGAAGCTTTAAACACACATATATTCTTGTAATTTTGTTAAACTTTAAATATTCTTAGAAGAATTGAACTGCTATGTTATCCATAGTTGTTAGAGGCTACTGATCTGAGTTCGTGTATCTTTGTGGCTTTCAGGTTACCTTAAATAATGAACAAAATTGTAGATTGTTAGAAGTGACAGGGTTCGCTTCCTTTATGTGTCACTGAAAACCATTGAATCCAGTGTTTGATGTCAAAAACAAATGATGTAAAGTAAGTAAATCCAAGGGATGCATTGTCCTGAACTCATCTTCTATATACTCCGAGTTAATGGTCAATGCTTTGATCATGTCTATAGTTTATCACCATAAAAGTTAATTTGATTCTTACATATATGTTTCTCTTTTTGTTGTTTTTTATTGAAAGAAAAATAATAAGAGATTCCAATGGAAGGAAGAAGTGAGGAAAAAAATGCAGGCAAATAAGGAGGGAAGACGTTTTTCATTCTTTTCTCTGACCTCCACATCCTTTAACCAAATACTACGTCAAAGGTTGTCAATTTGTGATTACCATTTTGATATTAAAATAATCTGCAATCTTTGATGGTTTATTTCTCTCTATTTGAAAAGCAAATTAATTGATATAAACATTATGAAATCAATATTATAATATATTATACTAACAAATACTGATGTTGGTATACAAATTGACATATACTATTGAATATTAATGTTATTAATATAATTTCACTGTGTATACATATTCCTTTTAAAATAATAATAATAATATACAACACATTATTTTAAAGCGTAATACTTTTTTCTAAGAAGCTCAACTATTTTTTTAGTTCAAAATTAATTAAATGGCTCCATTTAAGGAGAGATGTGTTAAAATGGCTTTAAAAACTATTAGTGGAACTATTGTAGATTAGATGTGGTTAATTAAGAAATTCAGTTCATTTTTTTCCTATATAAAACGGTTTTTAATTTAACTCGTCTTATGTTTTAAACTTTTTCAAAACAAAAATAAAAGGATAATAGAAGTGAGGCTACTTCTTTTAATTCTAGTTACCTCTCTTCAAGCTTAATTTGCAAAATACAAAAGTAGACTAATAACCAGGCATCTCTGCATATATTTTAAGACTTTATTATAATATTCTTGTGATAAGTTTAACCTTCAACAGGCTCGAAATGACTCTGATACCATGTTAAGAAGTGGGCTTTAAGCCTAACTCATCTCCATAAAACCGGCTCATGGAGGTGAGGTTTGCACCCATTTATATATTATGAAATGTCCTTATCTCTAGTCGATGTGGGATTTCTAACACTTTCCGCCTTGCAGCTAAATCAAACGTGGACCTTGACACCGTTACCCACTGGGCAGAAACCCATCGGATGCAAATGGGTCTATAAAATAAAGTACAACTCAGATGGTAGCGTCGACAGATATAAGGCGCGCCTTGTCGCAAAGGGGTACACTCAGATTGAAGGTGTCGACTATTATGAAACTTTTTCACCAACAGCAAAATTAACAACTTTGAGGTGTCTCCTCACCATTGCAGCAGCCAGAAATTGGTTTACTCACCAGCTAGATGTGCAAAATGCCTTCTTACATGACACATTGCATGAAATTATTTACATGGACTTGCCACCCGGGCATCATCCACAGGGGGGAGAACATTGTATGTCGACTCAACAAATCCCTTTATGGTCTCAAACAAGCATCTCGAACATGGTTTTCAACATTTTCTCATGTGATTAAATCTGTAGGATTTCAACAGTCCAAGACAGATTATTCTCTATTCACAAGACAAAATAACTCATCATTTACTGCCCTTTTGATCTATGTGGATGATATTCTTTTGACAGGAAATGATTTGACAGAAATTCAGCGTGTTAAAGATTGTTTATTACAACAATTTCGCATTAAAGATCTTGGAGACCTAAAATATTTTCTAGGGATTGAATTTTCCCGTTCTAAAGATGGTATTTACATGTCCCAAAGAAAATATGCGCTTGATATTTTTTGCAAGATACGGGACTCACAGGTGCTCGTCCAGACAAATTTCCAATGGAACAATACCTAAAACTCACGCCAGACGATGGAGAGTTATTAAAGGATGCAGTCAAATACAGGCGACTCGTGGGACGACTGATATACCTCACGGTTACTCGGCCCTGACATAGCATTTTCGGTTCGGATCACCAGGACAAGGATTGTTATTGCCATCCGAAAACAATCTGACATTGACAGCTTATTGCGACTCAAACTGGGGAGGTTGTCAGACAACTCGGAGATCAGTATCTGGATATTGCATTTTTCTTGGTTCCTCTATTATCTCATGGAAGTCCAAAAAACAGACAAACGTATCAAGATGGAAGCAGAATACCGCGCAATGGCCAATAGTTGTTTAGAGATAGTTTGGTTGCGATATCTGTTGCAGGATTTAAAGGTGCCATGTAACTTGCCAGCTCAACTTTTCTGTGACAATCAAGCGGCATTACATATAGCAGCAAACCCAGTATTTCATGAACGCACAAAACACATTGAGATAGACTGCCACATTGTGCGAGAAAAATTACAAACTGGGATAATCAGTCCTTCATATGTACCGACACAGTATCAGCTCGCAGATATTTTTACGAAGGCACTGGGCAAGGAAGGATTTTTGACGCTACGACACAAGTTGGAGGTTATTGATCTTCACCTACCAACTTGAGGGGAGTGGAGTATTAAGGAAATAATAATTATCAAATTATATGCAATTATTGTATGCAATATTTGACGATATTGTACCCAATTATATGCAATTAATTTAATAATTATAGAATCTCATGATTAGTATCTTACCTAATTAGATTGTAATTTGGGGGGAGAAACTCCCTATATATTTCCTATACATGAAGTGATGTGTTGTAATATACACATAAGAGAATAAGAAACATCTCTTCTTCTTACCATTTTTTTATCATTTTCTTATTCAGGCCATCATTGGCCATCATGAAATATAGCAGATGAGAACTTCATAACAATTTATATGCATTTTCTCTCTACTAGATTCTTATTAGAAAGATGATGTAAATGAGTTGGTCAATTATAATTAAATTTTATCTCGAAGAGAATTAGAAAATTAAAAAAAAGTAACCAATAATAAACTTAGCAACAAATCAATTTAAAACAAGAGTGGGTGTATAGTGGCAATTCACACCCAATCATATATTAGGATGAATGGATTGTTTTTTACAAATTCAACTGAATGATATAAAAGATGGAAAAGACATAAAGAAATCAAAAATAGAAAAGATGTCACAATAAAAATTGATTAATATATATTGCCAAAAATATGTTATTTTAAGTTAACAATTCAAATATAAAAGTATTTTTTTACAAGAACTTAGAGAATTTTTTTTACAGAACATAAGACTTGAATAACAAATGAATGAAAACTTATTACAAAAGTTTAAAAAAAAAATATTTATACTATGAATATATAATACTATTAGGTTTATATTAATTAAAACGTTGTCTCTTATGGAAAGAAACTAGGATTTGTTTTGATCCACAATCCTATATATGTGTTACACAAACATCTTTTTTCTACATATGTTTATGTCTACTGAGCCAGACTTAGGTTCTGTGTGCAGGAATATAAAAGAAGAATCCCACAGCTGCTGTAATGTTTTAGTCAACAAGCAAGCCATAGTCTAAACAACATTTCAGTGCGAGCATTTTGGAAGGTTGTCGGGAAATGCTACGATGCATGGAGCTGGCAAACAGTTAGTGAACCCACATGAAGAAGCAAATTGGAATACAATCACACTCCCAGAGAGATGGTTAACAGAGGTTATAGAGAAAAGATAGAAAATATTTAAGGGAAAAGTAGTAAAATGACATAAGGAGAAAAGGGTAAAAGCATGTGCATAAGAAAAATTTAAACAAAGGTTTGAGCTTTCAATGTGTGTGTTTCGAAAAGAAGAAGAAGAAAGGAAACCTCATTGCTCCCTGTAATGTAACTTACAACAATTGGAGAAGAAGAAGGAATAGCAACCAACAAAGTTAAAAAGAAATTTTGTTTTTATTTCTGTTATTAGTGTATATCACACTTACAAAGATTTGTTTCCTTTTTTATAGCGTTATACAAAAACTTAAAATTAAAATAACAAACTGTATATATAACTGTATATGTGTACGTACATTACTTTCTCAATATCCTCCTCTCAAGTTGGATGATGTATATTGATCATACCTAGCTTGATATGAATCCAAATAGAACTGGCAACGAAAATAGGAATTTAGGGTTACGAAACGTAATCAACTAAATATAGTAACTACGAAAAACCTAGATTGAGGAAGGCGCCACAAACAAAGTTTGATAAGCCTAAGGATGATCGCCACAAGAATTGGTGGATTCTTGATAAGATCGCAAGATGCAGGGAAAAACCCTAGCAGAGAAATATTCTCTCTTAAAATTGCCAAAATATTCATCCCTCATTCTGATTTTCAAAAGTGTATAAATACAAATTTAGTTATAGGTCTTGACTCGTTTGTAAGTAAATAAAATAAAATTACAATTGCTATATTTCAAGAAATGATAATTTGTCCTAGTGGCTAGGTTGATACTTTGTAGTTGGTCTTGAGTTCAAACTCCAAATAAAATAATAATATCATTTTATTCTAATACTCCAAGCTTGTTGTGTGTGTAATCTATATTTTCTCGCGAATCAAATGACCGTCAATGTCAATGTGTTCCGTTCTTTCATGGAAGCTAGGATTATGAGCTATGTGGTGAGTCGATTGATTATCAAAATAGAGAGTAACATGAAGGTCACGAAGTATATAGTTGATTCATTGTAGTTCACAAGCAGTAGTTGTTGTGTTGTTTTCCAGGAAATAAGAGAGTAGCTAGGAAAATGCAATAGTCAGTGGTAGAATATCTTGTGTTAGGACAAAATGTCCAATCTGAGTAACTGACAGTCTTAATGTGAACTTCATATTTATTGTTAAAAAATAGTCCATGTGCATGATTAGCTTTGATGTAGTGTAGAATATGTTGCACAACTGGTTGATGACGAACTGTTGGTTCTTGAACAAATTGGCTAAGGAGTTGGACAACAAAGGTTATATAAAGTCTAGTGTTGGTGAGATATAGGAGTTTGCTAATGAGTCTTCTATAGGGATTGGGATTTTGAATTTTATCTACAGTTTCAAATAAAAATTTGGTGTTAGACATAAGAGGAGTAAAACAAGGTTTACTTCCTAGCATTCCAATTTCTTCCAAAATGTCAAGAGCATATTTCCTTTGACATAAATGAATTCCTTTCTTAGATCTGACGACTTCAAGACCCAAGAAGTATTTTAGTTCACCAAGATCTTATATCTTAAAAGAATCATTTAGGAAATATTTAATTCTTTCAATTTCTTGTAATGAATCTCTTGCAAGAATAATATCGTCTACATAAACAAGTAAAACAGTGAGAGAATTTTTAATTTTTCTAGTAAAAAGAGAATAATCAAACATTATTCATTCGTTCTTCAGTGTTTATTAGATGAAGACTCCATGTTCATATGTTCCTCGACTTCACCGGACGAAGATTTAGTTCTAAACTCTTGAATTTGTTAAATGAAAGATGTTAGACGAAACTTTTAATTGTTAATCATTGAGTTAGACTAATTTTTTTGTGAATATTGTAATATTAGTTTAGTTTATTGATAAAACATAAGATTGTCCAAATCATTTTAATAATATTGTTAATCATAGTATTCAAAGAAATAGTACATTACAATGTACAATATCTAGTGTAGTATATATATCTCATAATCAATACATATCACACTTGTTTTATTATTAATATTATAAATTGATTTGTTAATAAATAAGTAGAGATATAGTTCATATTATTAATATCAAAGACAATAAAATGTTAACCTAAAAGAAAGCAATCTAGAGAAAAAATGATAACGTGAAAATGAAGACAAAAGATGAAAGAAAGTTGAAAAAACACACATGCTTTGAGCTATGTTACAAAGAGTATTTGTATTACAAATATATAATCTTACGTTGTAGTTCTAATGTGCCTATTAAGTCTTATTTACATGGTTACAATATAACATTTAGTGCTTTTAAAAAAAAAAAATAACTTTCACTATGCCCTAATTGTTTTTCTCTAACCACTATTCACTTATGACATGTTAAGAACAATAGGAGAACAGTAGAAGAAAAAGTGTTTGATAATAAAAACAATTGCATTAACATGAATCTTTGGTACAAATGTACTTTTTTCTCTAGAAACAAATAAAATGGTTAAAAAAAATTCTTATTTATAAATTTTCAAGTCTAAAAATCGAGTAATGTGATTTGGGCACACTTACTGTGTTTTCTAACTTATCTAAGATTTAGACGATTGTTTTTGGAATTTTCTACGGAACCACCAAAAAAAACCATGTCCAAGTGACTTTTCAATCACTCTTGTGTAACATAACTTTCACAAGCAACTTTCGAGAACTTTTATGAATTGCTTCCCAAATATGTAACATAGATAAATGCAATAGTGATAAGAGGGGATAATTAATGTAATAATAGAAAAAACATATATATATATATATATTGTTTTTTATTGTTTAAAGAAGTAAGGAAAGGTGAAAATGATTGTCTATTTATATTTAATATACAACACATTAATATAAATAATCAATTTTTTGTTATCTTTTATAAAAAGACAAAAAATTAGACACTTCTTATGCCTTTTGGCTCATTTCTTAAAAAAAATAGTTCAAAAAAAATCTCAATATTCTATTTTATATAAAACACTTCCTTTTGTCTTCAAATCTTATACATAAAATTACCTTTGGATGACTCCTCAAAAAATTCTTTTATCAATTTTACTCAATACCACCCACAAACCATGCTACATCTTTTAAGTATATTGAAAATTGCTTAACATTAGAATTAACGTGTTGTCTTGCATGAATGTATAAAAATGTTAAAAAATTACAACGATAAAAAATAATTTTGATTGACGAAAAATAATTTTAAGCAAGCATTTCCTAACATAAGCCAAATGAAATATGCAGTAAATTAATGTATTGGAGTTTGCATTATACGAGAATATTGTCCCTCAGCATCTGAACTGAAAGTTGACCTATAATAGAAACAAATGGTTTCATAACAGAAAACACGTGTATGCATTATGAGAAGAGTTATTTTGGGGAGCGTTAGTCTCGTTACTTGTGCTAAAGACGTGTTCTGCTTCAAATCTCTTTCACACACACAAAAACCTGAACACTTAATATGCAAATCCCTTGTTCCTCTCTCTCATCTCCTTCCTAACCAAATTCAAAACCTCGTTTTCTTTCCCTGTTCTTGTTCTGTCTGCATTTCACTTTTCTTTTCAATTTCTCCGAAACTCAATCAATCAATCAACCTACGATGGATGAAGAGTACGATGTAATTGTGCTGGGCACAGGTCTCAAGGAATGCATCCTCAGTGGTCTTCTCTCAGTTGATGGCCTCAAGGTAAATTACTCATTCTTTTTCTATCTCCTTCTACTTTTTTCTCTCCTTCTTATTTTAATCTTTCTTTCTAAAACAGTGGTGCTACATGAATCATGAATCATTCTCTCAATTCATTTCTTTCAGATTTTTTTTTTCCAATTTTTGGAAGAACAAAATTGCTTGAAATGCAATCACTTATAAATGATTTTTGAAAAATTCTTTCAAGAAACAATAAAATAGGTCAACTTATTTATAAAAAAAATCAAGCTAATCAAAATTGCAATAACTGCATATCAAATATGAGATGATCCAGTTTATGTAAATAAAACATAAAAAGTATAAAAGAAAAAGGACTTTTCTCAGATGAGAATTTGTTTTGTGATAGAGTTTGGCGAGACCACCATTGATCTTTGTAACTAATAATTACATGGTTAAATTTGACCAAGTTATTTATGTAGTATTTATTAAAATGAATTCTGTATCATTTACATAATACTTTTTATTTTTATTTTGGAAAACATGATTTATAACATTTATCTGAATTTCATTGTTTTACTTCTTTTATTACTAAATTTTACTGTTTTTTTGAAGACTATAAATGAATAAGATTAAAATATATTACTTTAAAAATCATGGTAGTGGCAATGCATTTATTCTTATAGATGAGATCCTAAAGCCACAAAAGTGAAATAAGGAAAAGAAAAAATTAGAAATGAACGTTAAAAAAGATAATGATGTATTTAGTCTTGTCTTTTCATAGCGTGGCAGGTGCTGAAGTACAAACATGAAGCTAGGGCCTAGGGGAGAAAAGGAGAGGGTAGTTAGGATTTATAAAATTTAAATTTTAACTCAATTTCTAAATTCAATATCTGAAATTAGTTTAGTTACTCCATATAAAAGTTTAGTTAATGTTTGTCTTCTTTTTAATCTATTTTATTTATTTAGTAAAATTACCTTGCCTATCCTTAATAACATGTTTGGGAAAGCAGAAAAAAAACTTTCAGAACCCTAAAAAAAACTCACTTACCATCAACTTTAATAATATAAGAACATATATTAAAATTAAAAATTAAAAATAAAATAAATATAATTAAATATATTGTTATTTTGAATTGTCAAGTGAATATTTTGTATCTTCTAGTAATTACACTTTTATGAGTTGTGTTGAGTTTTATTTATTACACTTAATTAGAATTGAATTGTGTAATGAGTTTAATGAATTTCAAAATAAATTCCATCAAACTCAACCCATTTACTTAATAAATATACAATAAAAAATACTATCTATCTAATAATTTTAGATTTAATTATTTTTTATAATTTGATTATTTATTTTATTCACTTTGTATTCTCTATTCATAATTGGTATAATCAAATTCATATATTTTAAAATTACAATAGTGTGATATCTTTCAAGATTCCATCAAATCCCTCTTTTTTTTTTAATTCATCAATGTAAATCTTGATATGTTCAAATTGATGTCATTAATTTTATAATTTTTCATCATTCATTGGTTATAAATTACATTATGCATAAATTAAAACCCATTAGCATCGGTTTATTAAATTGTTAATTGAGTAAAATGAGGTCACATTTTTAGAATTTAAAAAATTAAGAGATTTAATTGAACTCTTTTATTAACATTTAGAATAAATTAAATAAAATGAGTAAAAAATAATATTAAAATATAATTAAGCCATAATTTTATTATAAAAAATAGTTTTATATCTTATGATATGATTATTATATATATATATATTAAGAATTTTGTAACCTTATATATTAAAAAACATGAAAAAAGTTAGAGTTATTTTTTTAATAAATAATCATCTTTTAAATTACTCAACCCGATTATTCAAGCCATTGATTGGATTAGATCGTTAAATAAAAAGAATAAACTCGACCAGACTCAATTAAATATATTTAAGTTAAATAAAAAATTAAACTAAAAACTCGATTCAACTTAGATAGAACTCCTAATCTCAGACATATATTTTTTTCTTATGTGAAAGTTGGTATTTTTATTACATCTAAACATAATTATTTATTTTAATTCTTTTATTAAACTTACTGAAAAAGTAACATTTATCGTTATAATATATTATAGGAATAATAAACTATGCATATAATTAATTGTTAACATAATATAATTTTTGTCAATTAGTTAAGTCATAGGCTAATATCATAATTTCATCTATTTTGCCTGACCTAGCAAAAGTTGATAAAGACTTTGGGAACATGATAAAAAGCTTTTGTGAAGTGCAATTCTGTCTCCCTTTGAAAATAATTATCATTATATAGAAGCATTAAGAAAGTTGTTAAATAATTATCAAATTTGAAAATTATAAGTGATTTGAGTATGTTACTTCCACTTTATGAATCAGGTGTTGCACATGGATAGAAATGACTACTATGGAGGGGCTTCTACATCTCTCAATCTTACACAGGTAACTTACTTGTTAGATTAGCAATAGGAGCATGTGAATTCTCTCCTTTTCATTTTTCATAATAAAAACCATTTTCTGCCGTTTAGCTATGGAAGCGATTTAGGGAAGATGATAAGCCAGCAGAGGCGTTAGGGTCCAGCAGGGAATACAATGTTGATATGATACCTAAGGTAACTAACTGCTCTCGTATATCTCTTGACCTGTGGAACAACATAAAACTAGAAAAGTATATATATCACATTTTGCAGTTGAAAGTTGAAACATTGATGCATTTTGTTAGTATCTTCACATTGTGGATTCCCTACCTACCCTTTTTCAAATCTACCTTCTAATTTTGGTAGGACAATACACATGTGCTAATTATGTGTTTATATTTCTTGGCTCTTGCAAGTATTAGGCAATGTAGACCAAATTCTTCTGTTGGTTTCTTTGTTAACATAAATTAAAGTGGAAAAGCAGAGCAAGTTACCTTGAGTTCTCTTCCATGCATGAAATGGATTTTATTTTTGTTTTTCATGGATCATCATTTGGTCTCTTGTATAGTTATCATTTCCATTTATTTCTGAAACAAAAACCAACTTTTCATCTGTTTTTTTGTAGTTTATGCTGGCCAATGGAGCTTTAGTCCGTGTTCTCATTCACACAGATGTTACAAAGTACTTGAACTTCAAAGCCGTAGATGGAAGCTTTGTGTATAATAAGGGAAAGGTAGGCAACGTATTTATTTTCTTTTTGTATTCTTCACAAGTTTTATGTTTCTTACTATATTGCAAGCTTCACGTTTCACCAAACCTATTGCATTTTGACAAAAATCTTACGACAGAACTTCTTAATTTATTTATGCTAGATACACAAAGTCCCTGCAACAGATGTTGAAGCACTGAAATCACCTTTAATGGGACTGTTTGAGAAGCGCCGTGCTCGGAAGTTCTTCATTTATGTCCAAGATTATGAAGAGAATGATACCAAATCTCACGAAGGACTAGATTTGAATCAAGTTACAGCAAGGCAGCTGATATCGTATGTATTTGATTCCTTTATTTTCCTCTATATTACTTGATTTTTCATGCCTTGAAATCTTGCTTCAATCACACTAAGCGTAAAATATAATTGTAATCTAGTTTAACACTTGAATAAATCTACTTTACTACATGCTTAATGGTTTCTCCAAATGTAGGAAATATGGATTGGAAGATGATACAATTGACTTTATAGGTCATGCCTTGGCACTTCATCGTGATGACAGCTACTTGGATGAGCCAGCCAAGGGTTTTGTAGAGAGAGTTAAGGTACTAATATTAAAATTATCCCATAAACTTTTGTACTGAGCCAACACTATTATCATATATTTCGCTCGAGTATTTATAGAACTAAAAGTCAATTACTGATTACCTGAAATGGGATCGATTTGTATACGTGATTGAAATTACTAATTGAGATCACGAGATTCCACAGGTTTCCCATTTATCTCCTTCATGGAAATTTTGTCTTGTGCATTTTAAGTTTATTACATTGATATTTTGCAGACAGAGTCACTTCTTAAACTTTATCAGCGTGTAATATGTTGTCTTCTCTCTACAGGTTTATGCAGAATCCCTAGCACGCTTTCAAGGAGGTTCACCTTACATATATCCACTCTATGGACTGGGAGAGTTGCCTCAGGTTCTCCATATCTGTTTCCATTTTAATCTTGGTAAACTTCAGGAACTAAACTTTGGTTTCTTTGATTTTCTTAAGGCATTTGCACGTCTAAGTGCTGTGTACGGTGGAACTTACATGCTGAACAAACCAGAATGCAAGGTAAGTTACAGGAAAACCAATTGATCTATAGAAATTGTATCGAGAGAATTTATTTTAACTTTGAAGTTTCTTTGGGAGTCATTTTAAAACAGTTAATTTTGTCCTTACTAGTTATTCTGTTCTATTTCAGTTTTTGTAACTTGATCATTACCTTACTTTGTGTTGCTTAACTCCTGAGGCGTGATAAATAGAAGAATCCACGATATACAGAGCAAAATGCTATTCAGTACTATCATGGGTTAAGGAAACAAAAGTAGAAAGTATTTAATCACAAACATTATATTAAAAGAGAAAAATCAATTAGACTTACTTTTTAAGTAACTATAAGCCTCTACTAGAATGTATACTAAATGCTCCTTAACCAATATTAGCAAAGGTACTCTCAAGTTCCTTGTTGTACATTTCTCCTGACATTTAATCTTGTGGTACACAGGTGGAATTTGACGAAAGTGGGAAAGCCATCGGTGTGACTTCAGAAGGAGAAACAGCCAAATGCAAGAAAGTTGTGTGTGATCCATCGTATCTATCTGATAAGGTTAGATTTCTATGATAACAACGACTGTGAGCTAAGTTTTCTCAAGTGTTCTATTTAGTTACTGGACATGGTTTACATGAATGTCTGAAGTCAGAAAACATGAATTGTAGCAAAGTGTGATCTCCTCCACTCCATCTGACACTACTTAATGCATTCAACAGGTTCACAAGGTTGGAAAGGTTTCACGTGCAATATGTATTATGAGCCATCCTATTCCAGAAACCCATGACTCTCACTCAGCACAAGTCATTCTGCCACAGAAGCAGCTTGGTCGCAAGTCAGATATGTAGGTTTGCTTTTATCAACTCCGATGCTTTCATATTTCACTAAATATGCATGAAAAAAAAACAAAAACTATAAGAAAACACACTAGGGAACAGCCTTTTCCAGGGGTTCACAAGTCCTACAAAAAATTGTGTCATTCCCTCTTTAAAAATGTCATATTCAGGTTCTTGAAGAAAAAAAGGAATGAAATCCTTGTAGAACCAAACTTGGCTCACTATAAATACACCGCTGTTGACTTTTGTAGTCACAAAGTACTTGTAACTGACAGAGATTGTTTTATTATACTGCAAAATATGTTATGAAATGGAAAATTCAATTCAAATTTCAATTTTAAAAATCATAAAAGCAAAGGAAAACAATATAGTTTCCTACACCAATGGGAAAAAATACTGACTAACAATGCTTTATCCATTAATTTGGTTCATTCAGTTTCTAGTTACGACTTAGAAATTTTAAAATTAGTGAGTAGAATGTACTTCAAGAATTTGGATTAGCTCCTAATTCGTGAGAGTTTTACTTGTGAAACTCTTCTATTAGACATTTTTAATATTGGAAGACAGGGTCATGTTAAGTTTATAGGCGCTTATTTAGAAGTTATATGAAAGAGTTTGGGTGTACAAGTTTGATTCCTTTTACCTCCTTCATTCGTTTTTCTCTTTTACATACTTGATGAGAAGTTAATTCAAATTAGTTCTTACTTGTGAAGATTATTTCTTCCTACTTTATTGGCTATGTTTGCTCATGTACCTCGTTATTGCAGGTATCTCTTCTGCTGCTCTTATGCTCATAATGTAGCACCCAAAGGAAAATTTATTGCTTTTGTTACAACAGAAGCAGAGACTGACCAGCCTGAGGTGGAATTGAAGCCTGGTATTGACCTTCTTGGACCTGTAGATGAGATATTCTATGACATGTATGACAGGTTTGAACCCTGCAATGATCATGAGGCTGATGGTTGTTTCATCTCTACTGTAAGTATTGAATAGAATCTCACAAGGATATTTTATTTTCTTTAGTTGTTTCTTATTTCCAAACCATTACGGCACTTGATTGGGTTATCTAGAGCACAGTCATACTAACTCATTACAAAGTTGTTTGTTTTATTTAACAACGTAAAATATCCAAAAGTCTATCACTGATGAATATGGTCAGGACATGTTGCAAGAAAGAAGAATCAAATATTATTTTGGTTTAAATAAAGTAATGAACATCTCATGTTCTGTAAATTTACAATTAGAATCCAACGGTTTTCCCTGGTGTCCTTCATGATAAGTATGAAATCTTATTACACTTCTCTTTCAGCATATAAGATGGAATTTCTTTCCTTTTTTTTTATTTTAAAAAAAAATTGTAATAATCTGAAGTTTAATCCTTGCAGAGCTATGATCCTACCACACACTTTGAAACCACAGTTAAAGACGTGGTCGGGATGTACAGTAAAATCACTGGAAAGGTTTGTATCTTTTCACTTAATATGCAATTCATATTACATATCTCATCCCATACTATGACAATTACAGAGTTTGAGAACAAGAAATGGAAAAAAACTGATATAGCAAAACGACTATGCCAAGAAATTGATAGATCTCTATCTCTAATTGACTACACTTGTAATTTTTACTTTCTTTTGATAAAAAGGTATCTTTCATTTAGACAAAAAAAGCTTGTGCTTGGAATTTAACACTGATTTCCTTGTTTTTACTCCTTATTTATGGTATTGCATTTTCAAAAATAAAGCTAAATTTTAACCAGAATATGGATTGGTACCTGCACTTGTAGATTTGACCTAAAAAGCATGTATAGCTCTTTGTTCCATAGTTCCAACCTCCGAGCAAAATTTAGACCTAATTTGTTACCTCATAACATAAAATTTCTATACCTTAAGAGAATCTGATAGGATGATTTACACGAAAACATTTAAGCCCCAAATATAATGTTGCATAATAAAATATCATATTCAAGAAGGAAAAGGTCATAAATTCTGGATTTGTTTTCTTGTCTTAATTAGCATCACTTTTGTCTTTTGTTTCAGATTCTTGATCTTTGTGTGGATTTGAGTGCCGCAAGTGCTGCAGCTGAAGAATGAGATTGCTTGAAACTATATAATCATGCCCAAGTTTTGAAAGAAAAGCTTTAATCTATTTTTTATTTCAAATTTATTTTTTAGATGATTTAATGGGAAGAAAACACATCCTTGTTCCTTTTGCTCGATGGAATTTGTATGTCCCATTTATGACAGCATTCTTTAATTCAGACGAGCTGTTTATTAGTCAATATAATTGTTTGATATCATTTTCCTTCCATAGTTAATTCCATTTCTCCGCATATATTAGCTAAAAAAATATGAATGTAACATGATAAAAACATGACTGTGATGTGAAGTAATAATCTGCCTTGCAAGAAAACTAGGGATCCTTAAGATATTTAAACCATATAAATCTTATACATCACGCTCATTTAAAAACTTCATAGATTATTCATTCTTCTATTTATTCATTTAAAATTGATGGCAAGACCTTTATTAACATAATGCTTTCGCACAAAAAATTGCACAATATATAACGTGATGATTATAATATTGGCAAAATCATCACCCACCTTTCCCCAAAATTCAATTTGTCATGCGACCTTCCATTATTTCTGCTTTTCAATCAGGTCACAACTTCGTTATGTTGCTTCACATTGCATACAACTTACCAGCACTACTTCAAACACACTAAAAAAGAAAAAGTAGAGCGACACTACCTATATTACTTTGTATTTACCACCCATCATTAGTATAATTTAAATAGCTCTACACTCTGTGCAGGTAACTCCAGTGACTCATTAAATTAGTTTCCAATTAAACACAGCAACTCAGTCAACAGGACAGATGTACATGCAAATGAATTCGAGTGCTAAGAAAATAAAAGTTTATCCTTCACACAGCACATGCAAAAGGGTGCACTGTGCACAGACAAAAGCTCACTAAGCAATCGTCATATATATTATTCACATGCTACAACTACATGTATACCATTAGCAAAGAACTATAAGGTAGCAATAGAAGAGAAGTACTAAAAAATTATGACTTACCAGAGTCTTCTGATATACAACAACAAATTGAAAAGAAAAGTCTTGTGGTTCTTAGCTGCCTAACTTAAAAGCATCTACAAAGAGACCCAAACATATGCCAGCTTTCCAGAAGTTCACCATCACTAGAAAAGACTGCAACCTCCCCGGCCTTGCATTGGCAGGCTTTCTATATATTAGCATGCCAATTCCCTCAATTGCAGCCACCACAACACCAGCAACCAGAACATCCCAATCACCAGTTTGCCCAAGGATTGTAGCTAGTGCATTAGCCGTGTAGAAACCAAAAAGTAGTAGGAATATTTTCAAGGGTAAGTTCTTTCTAGTTGAGTTCAGCTTTTCTAGAAGTTGTCTGCCACCTGCACTCAGTATCCTACCCAATCGAGTACCACCAAGATTGGAACTGGCTTCATTGAAGCTTTGTTGGTCACCATTTCCAGACACTCCACCTGTGTTCAAGGCAAAAGCTATTTTCCACTCAGCTCTTCTTCCCAGGAAACTGAACCAGGGTAATGAAAAACAATTAATATTTTTGCAAGGATAAAGATTCAGAGGCGCCTAAAATGTCCAGGCAGTTAATACGTAAAGGCGTGCTTATTTCTAGCATCCTATAATGCAAAATGAGAAAGTATCTTAATGGAAAGAAAGGAGTAAGAAAAATATATCCACAAGGTTAGGTGAGAAAAAAGAAAGCATTCATGGGAAGGCAGCATGATATCTCTATTTTCAGGTTTTAAGACAAGAGTTGCTAACAATAATATAAAAATTATAGGTAACAGCAATAATCATAGCTCTTTTTCACAGAGGTCAGCTACCACTTATACGAATCATCAGATGCTATACTATTATATTTTAATAAAAAACAACTTTTTCATAGATGCCATTTAAATCTAAATTCCTTTCAAAGGTTTTCTTGGTCTTTCTCTACCTGTATTTTCTAGGCTATCCTTCATTTAACCAGCTGTTCTAACAGAGGCTTCATTCTTTTTTCTTACAACAAATAAATGATATGATAAAAAATCACCATAATTTTAGATCAAGGTACAAATTGTTAGAATAATTTCAATTACCAGCTCTGAGCAAAAGGTGAAGACTTCATGCCATCTTTTAGAGTCAGCCTGTTAATATTTGGCTCACAGACACAACTGTGGATTCTGGAAGTTGCAAGGGCTATACATGATTTTTTGCAGCTTTCATTCTCTGTATTCGTAAAACTACATTTCAGAATTGAAGATCCCACCCGACAAGCCATGTATTAAGAGGTTATAGTGCTCCGAGGCTTCTAATCTGCACTTGTTCAAAATCTCAAGATGTTATATGCAGAGCTTCATATAATGTATCACCCATTAAAATACAAATCAACAAGAGTTACACTTAAAACTATAGAATGAGTTTTAAGGCATAAAACTGAGGGGGGTGTAATTGGCAGTCAAACATTTTAATTCTATTTAAGGTTGTAATAGACAAGGCAATTGCATATAAAAAAAACATGCATGTAGAGAATCGCAGGACTTCTAAGGAGCCAGAGGGACTTAAGAATATCTTTGCACTTTTTTACTAACAGTCTATGAATTGTATGGTCCTTTCTCTTGTCTCTTATTTACAAGCACCATTTGTTGCCTCTTCACCTTGCCTACCTTAACAGTTTCCTCTAACTTATAGAAAAACATTAAATCAATGGGACCTTTAAATTTTTTCCCTTTCTATGCAATAGTGGAAGAAGAGTACGTTGCACGTCTTTTCCTCTTAGAATGTGAATTTATTCTACCTCATCCTCATCTTTGTTGTTCTCTTGAATATTAGACACATATGCATCCTTCTGTTTTTTTCTTCAAAACTGCTTCCTTGATCAATGTTTTCACATGAGGGTTAAACTTTGTACAACTATTAACAGATCCCCTAACTCCTAGTTGGTGTCTCTTAGCATCAGTAATATCATTAGTAGTGATTTTCAAACAAAAACTGCAAGTTGCATCCTTTTGACTATTGATATTCGTAGATTATTCCACTAGCAAGCCATGTCAAAGTTAGGTCCAGTAACTTCACCAATCCACAACAAGAGGATGATGGTGGCTAGAAAGGCTGAGAGGTTGGTTGAATAAGTTGACTGGCAAAGGGTGGTTGGCCAAAGGAAGTCATCACAGCAAAACAGAGAAGAAAGAAGTGATCAGGTATTGTTCAAAGTTGTAGCATCAGAAGCATTGGCAGAAGTGCCATCAGAAGCATGACCGAAAAAATCGCCAGGAGTGTCGATGGTAATGTTGTCAAAAGTTCAGGCAGTGGTGGTCTAGGTTTGGTCCTTGGATTATTGATACTTTGACAAGTAAAAAACTAAATGGGAGCTGGAGAAAAGAGTTAATGAGATAGACAATACATGGTTTAAACTTTGGTATGTCATTAAAGTTAGAGGAAAGATGGAGTGTGTATTACAGTAGACAAGAATAGGAAGAAAAGTTTGGTAGAATGCAGCTGTACATCAGACAAGATAATATCTTTAAAATTAATGTAAGATTGTCAATATCATTAGAGCTAATGCACCACAATTCCACAAGTATGATCAGAAGCACTTTTGAAATAAAGGTTTTGGGAGGTTTTGGCAGTGATCAACATGATGCCTATCATCGTGTTCTTTAATCATGCTAGCAACAAGTATTGAAATTTCTAAGTCCACCACTGTATCTAAGTGATCTTATGAAAACATAATTAGATACACTGAGAATTTTGTATTTGTTTTTTTAAGCGCAAATGCAGATTATGAAGATAAGCTGAAAAAAAATGACTAACACATACGCAGTTCAGGATATCCAATTGTAAAGAAATTACAAGCATAGGTATTAGATTGAGATTACGATTACAATAAGAAGTTTTAAAAAATGCCAAAATAAATGTGGTAACATGCTGGAAGTGGATAGCTTATAAACAATCAGGAAGCAGTGAACAATCAAGTGAATAAAATAGAAAAGAAAACAGTAATGGAATTCGCAATAAATTACATGAAAACAAACAAGTAATCATATTTACCCTAATAAGCTCCTAAGGGTGTAACACCCTCCATTTAATTTAAAAGTACCCACTCAAATTCAAGGATAAGTACAGAAACAAGGTATACCTTTATGCCCTTTAAAACAAGCTGAAGCCTCAAGTTGCTAAACAACAACAAGCAAGTAGCCCTAATTGTTGGCAATCTCATGACCCCTGTGAATCCATCTACAGATATGATGGTTGAATTTTCTGTTATGGTGCAAACAGAGAAATGGGTTGGTTAAAAAATGAAACATGAGTACCCAAAAACAAAATATAAGTGAAATGTTAGTGTTAATGTTAGTGTTACCTTGATCAAGAGAGAACGATGAAGGACAACCCAGCAAACTCTTCCAACGGAAATGGAAATAAAACCTCTGTTTATTATCTCTTTCCGTTTCATGCCACTCACAATTCGGGTCAAATCACTCATCCGAATCACCCATCTCGGGTCCGGAAAACTCTAATTTAATTTTTTACCTAACAATTTTTTAACTTTTTAATTTTATTTTTATGTTTAGATATCATTTTGAAAGGTAAAAAGAAAACTGAAATGGCGCTGTTAGAATTAAAAAATAATTAATTCATTATCTTTTAATTATATTATTATCTATTTTATTCAATATATTCTTATTATTAGAAGAGTTCAATAAGTAGCCTAATTTTTAAAATATATAATAAAATGATATTAATTATGTATAATATTATTTATAACTGATGCATAATAACTTATAAAATTAATAACGTTTATATTATTGTACTTTTAAAAGATTAATTAACTCTTAAAAATATCATATTATTGTGTTATTAAAATTAAGAGACATTGATAAAACATTTTATCAATGTAAAAAATATAAATAAGTAAGCCAAAAATAAATAAAAAATTATTAAAAGTAAAAAATAAATTTTGATTATTCATGAAAACAATAACTTATTTCACCTAAATTGTGATAAAAAAAAGTTCTAAGACTTTTTGAGTGATAAAATTAGAATTAAAAACATAAAAGTAGGAATATTAAGGATTTAATTAAATTTTAATTACTTTATAAACTTGAATATCTTTATTGATTTTTTTATAAAAAAAAAATTTATAAATATTTATTTAGGAATTAAGTACGAGTTGAATGAGATGAAAAAGAAAAAAAAAGTAAGTTAATAGATTTGAATGAGACTAGAAAAAAAAGTAAGTTAATAAATTAATTACTAAGTTAGAGATACAATAACAGAAATAACTGTCAGCACTTAAATAACAAAAAAAATGTAATAAGAACTCAATTCAAAATTCTTAAATTTATGAGATAATTTAAACTTATTTAAAGAAGAAGAAAAAAAATGAATAAAATGTTGATATGGTTGGAGTGGAAGAATATTTAAGGGCCATTGAGGCATGATCCATAGATAGGAAGCAGAGGTATGGAGGAGGTGGAGCGGGTGAAAGCGGAGGCAGTGCAGATAATGGGAGTCTTTCAACTGCTCCCGAGGCTCGTCGTCTTCGATCTCGATTACACTCTTTGGCCTTTCTACTGGTTCATCTTCTTACTCCATCTTTTAGATATTACTATGTTCTTTCATTCATTTTTTACTCCTTTTTTCTCCTACTAAAACCATGTTCTTTTCTAAATCCAGTGAGTGCCGCTCAAAGCACGACGCGCCTTCTTTGTTTCCTCATTCTAGAGGCATTTTGCATGCACTCAAACACCAGAACATTCCTGCTGCAATTGCGTCTAAGTCACCAACTCCTGACATAGCAACCACATATCTTAACAAACTTGGCATCAGGTCAATGTTTGTCGCCGAGGTGTGTTGTTTTTCTTTGCCTTTGTTTAATGTTGTTTCGGTTTTTATTTAAACAAATCAGAGGGCAACTACTTCTGAAAGAAAGAATAAAATAAGTTAAGGTAGATAAATTTCAATTTATAAGAGAAGTTTAGTTTGTTTTACTTTTTTTCATGTTTATTGGAAAAATTATTCAAACTGAGCCTCAATAGAAAGGATTGAACTAATGAGTAACAAGAGGTTGGGACATTGGAAGGAATTTATTGCCGCACAAATTGGCAATTTTTAGTTCAAATGCTTATTTACCACATAGCATATAATAAAGCTTGAGCAAAATCGCACTCAACATAGGAGGTTCCTGTTTCCTCAAAAGTAGCACAGAAACAACATCGAGATTATCCTCAATAGCCTCCATCTTTTTTTGAGTGTGTCCTTTGTAGCAAGTATGCTTTGAAACATAAGCCAAGCCTAGAACAAAACTGAAGCGATATTAACCCTGTACCAAACATATCGATTTTTTAGTTTTTTGGAATTGGAAATTTCAGAAAAGTTATCAACGAAATAACTGGCTGGTGGTTGCCAATTGATCATTCGAATCATGAAAAAATGTAATATATTGCAGGGGCAGTGGCAAAAACTTGTGATTCTCTGAAAGCCATTCAAAGTTCTGCCTTGAATTTTGCCGATGAAATCCTATATACTCCTTAAGCTTTTCCTCTTTATTGTAAATGTTTTTAACGAGATTCATTTATTGACCAAATTTACTTCTTCTTTCTCATTGTTCAGGAAATATTTTACAGCTGGACACACAAAACAGATCATTTTCAGAAAATTCATTCGAAGACTGGGGTCCCTTATAATTCCATGCTATTCTTTGACGATGATAATAATAACTTCCAAGAGGTAATAAAGTTTGCGTCTGTCGATTTTTTTTTATTTTAACTAAGTTTCTTAAATTTTGTTACCAATAGTTGCTTTAATTTGAAGGTTGGATCATACAGAATTATGCGTGAATTTCCTATTCTTTGGTTGGAACAAGGATTATCATTTTGTTATATATGTAACATGATTTGTAGTGTTAATCGCAGATCTCAAAAATTGGAGTAACAAGTATTTTGGTTAGAAATGGGGTAAATCTTGAAGCATTGAGAAACGGCCTCGCAAAATTTTCTCAAAACGGGAATGCATCAAAGAAGAACAAGCAGAAAAGGCCCAAGTAATGCTCCCGAAAGGCAGATACTCTCAACAAGGATGCTGAAATTGAATATCCTAATGAAATTTCTCTCTGCGTTTGAACCTCATCGGTTGACGATTTCAAATATGTAATATGTTGCCTCTCTTACTCCTAATTCCCAATTCGAAACTGAAAGTATACCTGCAGCATTTTTAATATGAAGTGTAAGTGTATATCAGTTGAATAAAAAAACTCTATGAGCAAGCAAAAAGGTCTTACGTGGTCCTAATATAAGTCTTTGATAAATAAAATTTAGAGTGTATATTTAGAGAAAATTTGAGATTCATGTATATGAAGGAAAACAAATGTATGGAAGAGCGTCGCTTTAGCGCTTCATCACACCTTGAGAACAGTTTCGTACTTAATTAGTTAATGGAAGGTCCATGACACCAAAAAGAATCAGGATGATACAATGACAACGTTCAATGCAAAATCCTGATTTGTAAAATTAGTGACTCAATACGATAAATGTTAAAAACACCTTCAACCAATCACAGTATCAAAATATAACTATTACAACAGAAACTGCTCTAACGAAGTAGAGAGTTTATTATATATCGTGAGTTATAATTGGATTCAAGTCTCTATAAAAGCTGAGACAATTTTAAATGTTGCTTTATATATTTACAAAGAATAGGCCAACAGCCCACCTTTAATAGCCTATATCTAAGAACATAATTTGGTTACAAAGAATGAACAAACAATTTTGTAAGCAATACTGATAACTAGAGATTCATTAATTCGCAGTAGATTAATCTTCACTACCGATTCATATCAGCTCACCACAACTTCAAAATGTTTTTAAACTCTTTCCAAAAGGAGTAGTTGTTCAAGTTCTTCCCTGCGCCGTTCCAACTCCTGTATGTATGAATAAAAGCAAGTAAATACAGCAGGTTTTATTGGTAAAAGAATAAACTTTTGATAAGATCAGATGGAGATAAGAGGTTCCTGAGAGAAATAAGAGTCTAAATCCTCTCGGTTAATACTTAAGATTGAAAACAAGCCTAAGCCATTGATCTTTGTATCAATCTCCATCAATGATCGTGGACATGAAAAGGATATTCCAACATGACTACAATGATCTAACATGCAAAGATGCAAACCTCCCATGAATTATATATTTGAAGTTTTGAGTAGGTATTGCACTTTACACAGTATTTTCAAATCATATAGTCACCATTCACAGTCTTGCGGAAAATGCCAACGGCATATTCAGATTTTGATATCATTAATCCATCTTAGATTTGTATAGCACATCAGTATGTCAGTTTTCCCAATCATGCAAAGCATGTCATCAAGATCAAGCATCAGGTCAAAATCAGAACTTCATTACTCCATCTTACAATCACTACAATTTAAGGTTTTTTCATATAGATTAAGAAAAACAATAAATGTCACTTTCTAAAAAATAATTATTGAAATAATCTCATTCTTTTAAAAATGCATTACTTTGATGATAGAGAGAGACAATTACTTTGAGGACATATAAGAGGCGGAAAATCAATGTTTCATTAAAAGGTGAGAGAACATCAGTCGATTTAAAACTTTTTTAAATGGCTAAAATTACAACCAGTGCAGGACGGACAGAGTGTGCCATTGTAAATATATAACCACATATAATAGATGTGAATCAGATTAGATCATAATATCTGAAAATAGCAGCATACCTCGAGATCCTTGGCCGCTTGCTCTCTTGTAATCTCCTGTTTCTGGCGGGCACGTTTAAGAAAACCAATGCACAGAATACCCTTCATTGAGGAGAGAAATAAAAGAAAATGTGATATTAAGATTTGTGAAAAAAACAAGTTTGATAAGATCAGACGGAGATAAGACCTCTGTTAAGATGTAAGATTGAAAAACAAGCCAAAGCCATTGATCTTTGTATACAATCTCACCAATGATCATGGATATGGAAAAGAGATCCCTATTGCAATATGATTATAACAATCTAACATGCATACCTCCCATGAATTATATGTTTGAAGTTTTCAGTAGGTATTTTACTTTACACAATATTTTCAAATTACATAGTCACGGTTCACAGTCTAACGGAATTTTAAATTGCCAACGGCTTATTCAGATTGTGATCATATTTATCTATCTTACATCTCTATAGTACGTTAGTATGCAGGTTTTCCCAATCATGCAAAGCATGTCATCATCGAAAAGAGAAGAATTTAACCTAATGAAAGCAAAAAAATAATGCCAACTTTGTCTTTCAATTTCCATTTCCAATGAGAAAAGAATTATTATTACAAGGTTCATTGAGGAAAATCATAGTGAAGAGTGGGAACTGAAATAAAATACAAAGTCTACTTGGCAATTGAACACTTCAGGCAAGCTTAAGATATCCTAGAATGAAAAGTATTTAGGAAAAAAAAAATAACGGTAAGAAAAGGAAATGTTTAACTCATGACCTCACTGATAATAGTGTACAGACTACCCAATACTTTGCCAAGTCGACAGAAGATTTACAAATTTTTAAGTTAATATACTTGCGTAAAAGTGAAAAAAAAATCTTGTACTAGCATTGCCAATAACTATAAACACACTTTTTTATGCATGGCACTAAATTGAAGTAATAAACACATTATATGACTAAACTAAATAGATTGTTTCTCTTCAATGATCTTACTGAAATAACATAAACAACGCCACAGCCAAGTAGCAAATAACTTGCTATGCTCTGAAGAAGAAAAAGGTTCTTTTGGTCCCCAATATAGTCAGGAAAAGCCCTTGTCATGACAGCAACACTGCACAAATAAAACCACTATTCAGAAACAAGCCACAAAGTATTTCATTACAAAGAAAATAAAAATCACGGTAAATACAAGAAGTAGCTACTTTCACAACATTTTAATAAATTATAAATACAAGTTTCCAGTTAACAACATACCACTAACATTTCATAATGGACACTGTTCCCTTCCTCCAACAAAATGCAATTAAATATCATTATTGCAGTTTAAACTTTACAGATAAACATCTAATATTACACAAAAAGGCATTCAATCCAAAAATATAAAAGTAATTCAACACGTGTTTTTTAGTATAAAAGGTATTTAACAAGGTGTGCTCCTATTCTTTAACGAAACATCATTTACCTCTCTTTGGTGAAAGAGAAATAGAGTAAAAACTAAAAAATGGAAGTGCTTAGTAGAAGAAAATGAGAAAATAAAAACTTAAACAGAAAAGTATGGAACTCGCTAATTATCTTCACCTTATTTATGAAGTATGTATTTTCACTCGTTTAACTCTTCTTCATTCCTTACCGGTTTCTCTAAACCAAACACTTTAGGTTTCGTTCTATTTCTTCCATATTTTCATATGTCTTCCTTATTTCTATCTATGTTTCTCACATATTTCTTTATTACTTATCAAACAAATGCACTAAAGATTAAGGAAATGGTCAACAGAGGCGTATTAAAAAATTATGAATCCTAGGAAGTACTGTTAACATATTTTATGATATGATATGAGATCACAGGATTTAATAAGCACGTGTAAGGTAAATTAATGTGAGTAAATCGAAAGGAACACGTACAAGATCTGCAGCATACCCCTGGCAGCCCAATACTCCAAAACCTAATAAAAATCATCGTTCAATTAGATCACAACAGAGCAAGCAATGCGTAACAACACAAAAGTGTTAAGAACTGATCGAATAACCGCTATAATGATGATTAAACGGAACCTTAGAGAACTTGAGGATGAAACTCCATTCGGTCTCGGCGAGGACCACAAAAGCCGCTATGATAACTGTGTAACACCGGAATATGCCGTCGAAAATCTGAAACACGCTCGTATTAGAAGGTAACGGAAAGTGATAAACGGAGATTGAAAAAGGAGAGAGAGAAGAGGTGTTACGTCGGATGCGTGTTTGAAGGAACGAACGGCGGAGAGAACATTGACGCCGATGCAAAGAATGGCGGCCAGAGAGGTGAGGAAGCTGAAGCAGCGGCACGCTACCAAGAAAGGGTCTGCTCTGTTTCTTAGAGTGGGCACGTTCTCTTCCTGTACGTCGCCGTTTCGGGACATTTTTCTCGAACAGTGAGAGTTAGTTACCGGAGGCAACACACACAGAACGGTGGAGTTGGGAACGGGAATTGGAATCTGTTTTTATTTTCTATCATTTCATTTTGCTTTTCTCAGCTTCCATAGGTGCCACTTCAAGAGGAACACGTGGCGATTCGAACAATGGGATTAACCCTCTATTACGTCTCCTAATATAAAAACAAATACTATTCCAGAGTACACTTGTTAACAAATTCTACGCTTAAAAAAATATTATATAAATTTTTTCAAAAAAAATAATATCTTGAATATCAAGAGTACACTTGTTAACAAAATAGAGTGGCCACGTTCTCACCTATAAAAATTTCAAACAAGACAAAAATTTCAAACAAGACAAACTAACCAATAACTTGTTAGCACAACGAAAAGAAAATAATATCCTCACAAAGTATGTGTACTCTTCGGCTTCTACTGCAAAACATACAAGACACTTGAATACAGTGATTAAATACTTAACAAACTATTTCTTGAATCAAGGAAACAAACAAAATAAGAACAATTATACCAAACAAACTTAAACAATGTAGGATTAAAAACTAATAAATGAATACAAATTTGGTTGGATATTAAGATAACCACAATTATACGAGTTAATTTGCTAGATGAAATTAATCAATAGATAATTTACACTTTTAGAACACCACACTCAATCATCACTTTTTTTTTTCATTTTTAGGTACTACCAAAAATACTACCTACCAATGATACAACCACTAGTAATACTAATGTTACTACCACACGTACTACAACTGGTACTACAAATGTACTACCACTGATACTACCACAGGTACTACCACTGGTACAAACACTGGTACTACCAATGGTACTGCAACTGGTACTACCACTAGTACAACCAATGGTGCTACCAATGGTACTACCACTGGTACTACTAGTGGTCCTACCACTGGTCTAAGTGGATTGTGGTAGCAAGGTCACTCTGCCATTTACAATACCTTGTTGCGTATTTAAGTCGTCTGCAAAGGATTCTACCTGCTGCTCGATGGAAATTGCGCTTGAAGGCGTCTCGTCCAATGGTACTACCAAATGTGCTACCCATGGTACTACCAAAGGTACTACAAATGGTACTACCACTAGTACTACCACTCGTACTACAAATGGTACTTCCAAAGGTACTACCAATGGTACTACCATTGGTACTACCACTAGCACAACCACTTGTACTACCACTGGTACTACCAATGGTACTACCAAGGGTACTACCACCGGTACTACAACTGGTCTTAGTGGATCGTGGCAGTAAGGCCACTCTGCCACTTACAATACCCCGACACGTATTTATGTCGTTTGCAAAGGATTCTACCGGTGCTCGATGGGAATTGCGCTTGAAGGTGTCTCGCCCAATGGTACTACCAAAGGGACTACCCATCGTACTACCAAAGGTACTACAAATGGTACTACAAATGGTAGTACCACTAGTACTACGACTGGTAATACCTCTGGTACTAGCACTGGTACTACCAAAGGGACTACCCATCGTACTACCCAAGGTACTACAAATGGTACTACCAATGGTAGTACCACTGGTGTTGAATCAAGTGTGTTCAAGCTTTGAAGAATTCAAATCCTTTGAGTTTGATGGAAGGCTGGATGTGCTTGTTGTTGCTGAGGTGCTTTAGAATAGGATATGGGGTAGATTATCTGTGTAAATCCACTCTTGATTGAATCCAAAGCTTAAGCTTTTTCAAACCTTTTGAATTGAAAGTGTTTTTCAAACTAAGTGAAAAACAACCTGTTGTTTTGTCGAAACAACCGATTGTTTTACTCTTAGGTGTTTTGAGAAAGGTTGAAAACTGTTTTTGGTGGTTGACTTGCTGTCAAACCAAAACAACCGATTGATTCGCACATTCAATCGATTGTTTGTTTTCAAATCATAACAGAAAACTGTTTTGAGTGTTGACTAAGCTTTAAATGATTTTGTAACTGAATGCGCTCCTGTTTTAAATGCTTTTACCATTCTTTGAAAGCTATAAATAGTTTGTTCAGCTTTTTGTAACAAACAAGAACTGAGATTTAATCATAGAAAAACATATTTGAGTTTTTCACTGATTTTGCTTTCAAGAGTTAAAGATTGCTTTGATCAAGAGAGAGTGGAATAGGATTTCATTTTGTATTGATTTCAGATAATTTTGTAACAAGTGTAATCCTTCTGTACTTTGTGTAAACTCTGGTGTGATGGGCCAAGAAGTGTTGTGTGCTCTTGAGGTTGTCAAGATCAACATTCTTGGTGGTGTATGTGCTGAGCCAAAGGAAGTGTGTGTCTTGAGGGGATCAAGGTCACTTCTTTGGTGGTGTGTGTAAGTAATCTAGGTTTGGTTACTTAGTGGATTCCTTAGTGGTTTCTGGGAAGACTGGATGTAGCTCTTGGTTTAAGAGTGAACCAGTATAAACTGTGTGTGCAATCTCTCTCTCCCTTAAACTCTTTAATTTCAATTTGTATTTTTTAACTGGTATAAACAACCGATTGTTTCTGCGAAACAACCGATTGTTTTTTCTGGTGCTGTGTTAAATTGCTTTGTGTTTTTGGCAAACTGAATTCTGAATCAAGTATTGACAAAGGAATTTCATTCTAGACTAAAAAGTTTGTGAAAACCCTCTTTAAACCATTCACCCCCTCTAGTTTAAAGCCATATATTCTAACAACTGGTAGTACCACTGGTACTACCACTTGTACTACCAAGGGTACTACCACTCGTACTATTATTGGTACTACCACTTGTACTACTACTGGTATTACCACTGGTACTACCCATGGTGCTACCGACGGTACTACCACTGGTACTACTAATGGTACTACCACTCGTTTTACCAATGGTACTAACAATTGCACTACCACTGGTACTACAAATGGTACTACCGATGGTACTACCACTGGTCTCAGTGGATCGGGATAGCAAGACAACTTTGCCACTTACAATACCTCGTCGCGTATTTATGTCATTTTCAAAAACCAGAAATAAAAAACTTGAGTAACTTTCAAGAGCCTTGTTCTTGATGCCAATTGTTAGGTTTGATGGTTGCAACAAGAGGGGGGGGGGGGGGGGGGTGAATTGTTTTCAAACTATTTTCACAAATGCTTTTCTTAGAATGAAGCTTTAACAAAGAACTTAGAAAATCAACCAGTTAAAATTGCGATTTAACCAATTGTTTATGACAGCGCAAAATACAAACAGTTTAATGAGAGATGAGATAAAGAGAATTACACACAGAGATTATTCTAGTTCACTCAATCACAGAGCTACATCCAGTCCTCAGTCAAACCACTGAGTTTTCACTATGCAACCAATCACAGATTACACAAACAGCACACACAAATAGGTGACTTTGAATTCCACCAAGCCTACTCACCCTCTTTGCACACAACAACCACCTTAAGCCAGAATCCCACTGACTTTACAGGATTTTACACAGTTATACAGAATGTTATATGAACAATTACAAGAACTTGAACAGGATTAGAAAACACCTGGTAAAACACAATACACCAGCACCCTATAGATAAGTTCTTTGAAAGACAACAAAGCCCAAAGCAGTCTTGCTACAAACTTGGTAGAAACCTTTTCACAAACAGTTTTGTAATTTCTCAAATCAATCTCAACTCAGAGTATCAAAAGTTTTACTGTTTCATCAATCTTTAAACGTTTGAATCAAAAACATATTTATAATACTTGAAATGCTAACGTTAAAGCAAATCTAAACAACCAAGTCAGTTAAAACAAATTTTCAAAAAGCTATTACAAGGACATGCATTTAATCGGTTAAAACCACGATTTAACCGGTTGAATGCTCTTGTCAATTATAAAACAGTTTCAAAACCTTCTTTGCCAGCTAAGTTACAAACAACTGATTATTTTGAAACTTTAATAAGTTGTTTTTCCCTTTGCATGGAAAAACACTTTAATATTTAAAAAGGATTGAAATGAGCTTTTTCTGAGATTCAAAATTGATCTTTACATAGATTCCAAACCCCAAACCAAATCTAAACCTAAAACATCACACAACTTCAGGCTTCATTTGGATTTGACACATCAAAACTTCCCATCTTCAACAATCCTCCCCTATTTGATGGATACAAATCCCTGGGATGCTTTTAGAAATGTTCTTTGTTTAGAATCTGTTGAATCTTGCACACACTGAACAAACACATAACAGTCTAGTCCAAACAAATATGCACTTTATGTCAGTTTTCAAAACTTAGCAAAATCTGCATAAGAACAGTCAGTTATAATACAAAGATCACCGGTTGAAATTTTGTAAACCAGAAAACAATAGTTTCAAACACTTCTAGAAATTAAAGCAGTTTGACATAATCAATAATAGCAATGTTCAAAAGCAGTAAACACACAATTAAGAACATTACAACTTCCCAAATATTCTCCCCCTATTTGTCTCATCAAATAGACAAATGGTAGGATTAAAAACAACATAAAACAAATTTAAAACATTTTAAGCTAAAAAGAAGGGTTATCCTCCCTTTGAAATTGCAGTTCCAGAATCTGCCTCTGAACTTCTTCAATCTGTTCATTCAGAGTAGAGAACCTTATGTCCATGTTTGTAAACCTTGATTTTCACATCTCATAAAAGTTCCTTTGATTGTCAGCAAAGGTGTCCATTCTATTAAGCATTTGCATTTCAAAGGATAACATGCTTGGCATCCTTTCCTCCATGTTGATATCATGATGCATTCCTTCTTGAGTTCCAGCAGTAGGATCATCTTGCATTGCTGCCTCTTCAGTTTCATCTCCTTCATTGGTTCCACTTGGGCCAACATAATCACCATATTTGCTTACCCATCTTCCACCAATCTTAGTAAACCCCATCTTGCTTAGGGATCCACTATTGATTTCATTGGAGGGCTTGATAACTTTTGCTAGCTCTCCTTCTATATCCACTTCAAAATAGTGAAGGAACTTAGAAATCAAAATAGCATAAGGATAATGAAAGTCACAGAGCCTCATGGCTTTTTGCATATGCTCTTTGATAGTGTAAATCCAGTTGATCTTCACTTTATTCATGATGCAGTAGATCATGAGAAGATCTTCTTCAAAAAGAGTTGAATGGTTTCTCCCCCTAGGTCTGAGAATCCATGAAACTATGAAGACCACAAGCCTTTCATCAAGCTTCAACCCTCCAACAGAAAAATTTCTTACTTTGGAGTGGGGATTCTTGAGACAACTTTTGTAAAACTGGATTTTGTTGAAATTTTCCACAACTTCAAGGTTTCCCCTATTGATTCTTAGTCCAGAAGACTTCAGCCCAGTCACAGCAGACCATACCTTATTTGTAATAATCATATCTACACCTTTGACATGAGAAACAAGTGAGTCACCATCAAAACTAAGGTTAGTGTAGAATACCTTTACAAGATCAGGATAAATGTTTCTTGTGAGTTCCAGAAATCTTTTCAACTTTTTTTCTTTGAGGACACTCCTTACAGAATCTAACTTCTGTTGTTTCATCCAAGTGAAGGAAACTTTTTTTGGAGTATTCACATTCTTTCTACTAGTCTCTGGTAGGTACTTGTTGATGAGATTGGTATCTCATGCAAACCAACCTTCAAGCTTTCTAGAGCTTTTGACACCCCTGGACTTCATTCTTTTTGCAGATGGAGGAGATCCAACCATTGGTTAAATCAGAAATAGTTTCTGCAAAGAAAACTTTTTGAAGAAAGATAGAAATAACAGTTCTAGTGTAACTGGTTATTTGTGAGTGGAAACAACAGCTAAATACATTGGGTTTTATAGCAGAGAATCCCTGGTCAAAGCTGATTGTATTCAACATAAAAACAAATCAAATATGAACAATAAAGCTGACATGGTCAGTCAAATCAGAAAGTACAGATTCACATGTGATATTTGACCAAGCATTTAAGACAAATTTGATTTTCAAGATAGGTAGAGATCTAATCTATTAAAAGCTAATGTACCAGAGTTAAACTGTATTCAAACATCAATTAAAGCAAGCTTGACCATACACGTCACTAGGTTTAACAGAATCACAAATCCCAAAATTAAAAATCAAAAATAGATTCATCCAGAGCTTATCTGACAGAAATAATTGGTTGTTTCGAGGAAACAATCAGTTAAATTTCTGTTCTGAAAAAAAAAATGTTTTAAACCAGAAACACATGTTGCTTGTAATTATTAGGTTTTCACATAACTGCAAGCTATAAAACATATGGAGAGAAGATGGAGTACATAGAAATCATTCATAGAAACATAGAGAAGCATATTGAATTGAATTTTGTACATTGATAGCTCTTAACAAGAAATGGGAGTTTAATCCCTAGATTACTGATTTTCTAATTACAAAAGTTCAAGGAAACCAGCACAGGACTCTGATATGTTGACAAGTACCGAACATCCAGTCCTTGCTGAACCTTTCAAAAGAAATCAGAAATCTGCAAAATAGAACTTTGTCAAATCTTAAGATTTGATCCCTTGAAGAATTTGGGACCTTCAGTGTTAGATTTATCTTTTGTATTGACAATACATCTTGGAATCCACTTATAGATGCCTTTAGGTGCAAGAGATTTACGAAACCTGCAATACTTGACAAAATGACCTTTCTTCATTCAATAAAAGCATGTAACAACCGGTTGAAACGATTTTTTAACCGATTGTTTTTCTGGAAAATTTGAAAAAGGTTTTGCAATTTTTTTCTCTTTGCTTTGAGGATAAAATCCCAAACCTGTTTTTCCAAAAACACATTTTTGTGAGGCTAAAACATCTTCAAAGTTGGACTTTCCAGTTGTAAGCTTGTCCAAGGTTTTCAAAAGATAGCAAATCTTCTTTTCAAGAAGCTCACAATTTTCACAACTCATTTTCTCACAACTGCAAGAAGAATTCTTGTAGATTAAATCCAAATGTTCTAAATCTTCATTGGTTTTGTACAGGTCTTTCTCAAGATCCTTAACTTTATTTTCTAACCAGTTATTTAATCCTTTCAACCGGTGTAGAGAAAGGGCCAATCGGTTGGCTTCATCATGAGTTTCATAAAAAGCATTAAGCAATTGATCATAGGTGGTACCTTTACTTGTTGAAGTAGAATCCACACTACTTGTTACTGATGCTAGAAGACAAAGATTAGCTTCCTCATCATGTGAAGAGCTTGAGGATGAGACAACATTGTCATCCCATGCTATATAAGATTTCTTTGCTTTTCCCTTTTTCTCCCTTTTGAAGTCTCCCTTTTCTTTGACTTCATTATTTGGGAATTTAGACTTAATATGTCCCTGTTCAGCACAACCATAGCAGGTATACTTATTAGAATTGAATTCACTAGGTTTCTTTGAATCATACCTTTTAGAAGCTTGTTTCTTTCTCAAGAATTTGCTGAATTTTCTTGATAACAAACTTATGTTTTCCTCTTCACTTTCATTGGAAACATGTTGCTGTTTGCTAGCTTTGAGTGTTATGCTCTTGTTATTCTTTTCTTCACTCTCTTGAACAACAAGCCTTTGAATCTCAATTCCATGCTCTCTTAGTTTTCCGAAAAGAGATGCCATAGTCATTGAAGTGAGATCCTTTGATTCTGAAATGGCAGTAACCTTTGGTTGCCATGTTCTATCAAGACACTTTAGTACCTTGATGTTGAGTTCTTCTTCATCAAAATTCTTACCAAGACTCATAAGGTGATTCACAATGTGAGAGAACCTCTTTTGCACATCACATATTGATTCTCCCTTCTGCATTCTGAAGAGTTCATACTCCTGGATCAGAGCATGCTTCCTAACTCTCTTTACATCATTTGTGCGTTCATGTGTGACCTCCAAGATGTCCCACATTTCTTGGGCCGAGCTACATTGTGAAACCCTGTAAAACTCATCACAACTTAGAGCAGATGTTAAAATATTTTTAGCTATCCAATCAAACTTAGCTTTCTTACATTCTGCCTCTGTCCATTCAGATGAAGGTTTATCAACTAAAACATCATCTTTCTTAACTTGAGGTACAAAAGGACTATTTTCAATTGACTCCCAAATGCCTTTGTCAGTTGAATGTATAAAAATCTTCATTTTAACTTTCCAAAATTGGTAATTAACTCCACAAAACAAAGGTGGCCTGTTTATTGAGGCTCTTTCCCCAAAGGGCATTTTATCAGCCATCAAAAGATTTTCAAAAACCAGAAATAAAAAACTTGAGTAACTTTCAAGAACCTTGCTCTTGATGCCAGTTGTTAGGTTTGATGGCTGCAACAAGAAGGGGGGGGGGGGTGAATTGTTTTCAAACTATTTTCACAAATGCTTTTCTTAAAATGAAACTTTAACAAAGAACTCAAAAAAGCAATTCATAAAAGGAATTCAATAGTCAAACAGAAACTGGAATAAAAAATCAATCGGTTAAAACTGCGATTTAACTGGTTGTTTATGACAGCGCAAAATACAAACAGTTTAATGAGAGATGAGATAGAGAGAATTACACATAGAGATTATACTGGTTCACTCAATCACAGAGCTACATCCAATCCTTAGTCAAACCACTGAGTTTTCACTATGCAACCAATCACAGATTACACAAACACCACACACAAAGAGGTGACTTTGAATCCCACAAAGCCTACTCACCCTCTTTGCACACAACAACCACCTCAAGCAAGAATCCCACTGACTTTACACGATTTTACACAGTTATACAGAATGTTATATGAACAATTAAAAGAACTTGAACACGAATAGAAAACAACTGGTAAAACACAATACACCAGCACCCTAAAGATCAGTTCTTTGAAAGACAACAAAGCACAAAGCAATCTTGCTAAAAACGTGGTAGAAACCTTTTCACAAACAGTTTTGTAATCTCTCAAATCAATCTCAACTCAGAGTATCAAAAGTTTTACTGTTTCATCAATCTTTAAACGTTTGATAAAAAATATATTTATAATACTTGAAATGCTAATGTTAAAGCAAATCTAAACAACCAAGTAAGTTAAAACAGATTTTCAAAAAGATGTTACAAGGACATGCATTTAATCGGTTAAAACCACAATTTAACCGGTTAAATGCTCTTGTCAGTTATAAAACAATTCCAAAACCTTCTTTGCCAGCTAAGTTACAAACAACCGATTATTTTAAAACTTTAATCAGTTGTTTTTCCCTTTCCATGGATAAACACTTTAATCTTTAAAACTGATTGAAATGAGCTTTGTCTGATATTCAAAACTAATCTTTACTAAGATTCTAAACCCTAAACCGAATCTAAACCTAAAACATCACACAGCTTCATGCTTCATTTGGATTTGACACATCAAAGCTTCCCATCTTCAACAACTGGTACTATCACTGGTACTACCAAGGGTATTACCAATGGTGCTACCAACGGTAATCACACTGGTACTACAAATGGTACTACCTCTGGTACTACCACTGGTACTACCAATTGCATTATCACTGCTACTACCACTGGTACTACTATTGGTAGTAGCACTAGTAATAGCACTTGTACTACCAATGTTACTACCATTGGTTCTACCACTGGTACTACAACTAGTACTACCACTGACGCTACCACTAGTACTCCCACTTGTACTCCCATTGGTACTACCACTGGTACAACCAATAGTATTACCAGTGGTACTACAACTGGTACTACCACTGGTACTACCAATGGTTCTACCAATGGTACTGCAACTGGTACTACCACTGGTTTTACCTATAGTACTACCAATGGTACCACCAATGGTACTACCATTGGTACTGCCACTGGTCTCTGTGGATCGTGGTACCAAGGCCACTCTGCCACTTAAAATACGCCGTCGCGTATTTAAGTCGTCTGCAAAGGGTTCTACCCGCTGGTCGATAGGAATTGCGCTTCAAGGGGTCTCGCTTAATGGTACTACTATAGGTACTACCCATGGTACTACCACTGGTACTGCAACTGGTACTACCAATGGTACTACGAACGATACTACCACTGATACTACCACTAGTACTACCAATGGTAGTGTAAGAACTAATGGAAGGAAATAAGAAAAGGCAAAAGGTTATAGCAACTAATTGAACGTAATTGCACAAAATTGTAATACTCATCTTATTCATTTTGATTTACTCAATCATATATATAATAAAATTACAATTACTGGAAGCTATAAAATAGGAATACTAACAGGCCTGTAAACTAACCATTCATGCAATATAACGGTAAAATAGTTTAAGGGTAATAAAATCAGAATTAATAATAATAAAATCTGAATAACCAACATTCTCCCTTAATTCTGATTTGGAACAACCTTCCCAATTTGAGTTATGATATTGTTTTTCTCAATCGCCATCAATTCTTCATTCATATCCTTTTGCCATTTGGGGTGTTGAATGGCATCGGTAAGTCTCACAGGTTCTGATTCTGCAAGAAAAGCAAAGTGAACCAAATCTCCATTGTCATCAACTTCATCATCAAGATTTACTTTGCAATCTTGAAGATGTATAGGTTGTCGCTGCTGCCTTCTTGGTCGCTCTATCATAGTTGCAATTGGAGTTACAACTTCAGGTTGAATTGCAGCTTCAAGTTGAACTGCAGCTTCAGGTTGAACTACAGGTGCTTCAAGAGTGACTCCATCTTCCATATCATCGTTCAAAACATAAATATATCGTTTTTTTGAATCTATTTCAACTGTTGCATTCCATTGCCATTCCTCGTCTTCGGCAAATGTAACATCACGACTAACAATCACCTTCTTTGTCATTGGATTGTACAGTTTGTATCCCCCATGCTTATATCCAATGAAAATGGTTTTCACTGCCTTATCATCCAACTTCGATCTTGCTGCCTTAGGGACATGAGCATAAGTAATTGACCCAAATACCTTCAAGTGTTGCACATTGGGTTTGATTCCACTCCATGCCTCAATCGGAGTTGTGTTAGGAACACTCCGAGTGGGTGATCTGTTTATCAAATATACCGCGCATGTTACGGCCTCAGCCCAAAAATAATTTGGCATACCTTTCGCTTTAAGCATGCTCCTCGCCATGTTCATGATTGTTCTATTCTTTCTCTCAGCAACTCCGTTGTGTTGAGGTGTGTAAGGGCAAGTTATGTTATGTTGCAACCCAAGTTCTTCACAGTGTCTCTTGAATTCATTAGACTTGTACTCACCTCCTCCATCACTACGCACCATCTTGATTTGTCTGCCACTCTCTTTCAACAAATGCTTTAAATATTTTAAAGCAGTGGGATACCTCATCCTTGCTTTTCAATACATAAATCCAGGTTTTCCTTGAAAAATCATCAATAAAGGTTAAAAAATACTTATTACCTCCAACTGATGATATGTTCATCGGGCCACAAACATCTGTATGAACAAGCTCCAAAAGAAATTTTGCACGCCAAGGCTCCTTAACAAATGGTATCCTGTGATTCTTTCCAAAAATGCAAGTCTCACAATTGATCAGGATGATGAATATGGGGTAAACCATTCACTAAATTTCTTTTGGAAAGATTTTCCAAACTATGAAAATTTAAGTGCCCAAAGCGTAAATGCCATAACCACGATTCATTATTCACTATTGCATTCAAGCACTTGAAATCACCCATATGAATATCTACTGGAAACATGCGATTTTTTGATAAAAAGGATTTAAGAATCAAACTACCTTTTTTTATCAAAAATTGATAATTTATTTTCAACTATGTGCATCACATAACCCTTCTCGGTCAGCTGCCCCATACTCAACAAATTACTTTTCATATCAGGTACATAGAAAACATCATAGATGTACTTGTGATCACCATTCTTCAATGTGATAAGAATTCGTCCTTTTCCAGTCACCAAAACGAACCTGCCATCACCGAATTTCACTTTTGTGTGAAATGAGTCATCCAAATCTGCAAACAACTCCTTCTTACCACACATGTGATTTGTGCAACCTGTATCCAAATACCAAGTCTGATTGTTTGTAGTTTCATTTGATGTGGCTGCCATTAATACTGCATGATCCTCTTCATCTTGTTTGTGATTACTATCTTCTTGAGCACAATTGACAACATGATTATCACCTTTTGATCTGCACTCATTTGCATAATGGCCATGTTTATGGCAATTATAACACTCAACATTTGATTTATTATAAATGCCTCCTCGTCCACGTTCACCACACCAAGAGTTATTGAACTTGGATTGTGATTGGAACCAATGTTGTTTTGTTCAGCGCCTGCATGATTCTGGTCACCACGAACTTTACTACAATAAGTACCAATTGAGACTTGTGCTTGTAAAGCCTGTTCAATTGGTTTTTCAATCTTATTGTAATTCATCCGCTGCTCATGCGCTCGTAGGGAACCAAACAATAACCTTACTGTCATTTTTGAAATGTCATTGGCCTCTTCAATTGCGGCAACAACATGTTCAAATCTGGGAGTTAAAGACCTCAAAATCTTTTCCACCTTTGCCTGCTCCGAATGTGTTTCACCATTGCTCTTCATCTGATTTGTCAAGGCAAGAACTTTGTTTATATAGACATCAATAGTCTCTGTGGTTTCCATCTGCAACAATTCATATTGGCGTCTTAGGGTTTGAAGACGCACCCTTTTGATCTTATCGTCACCTTTATAATTGGTTGACAAAATTGTCCAAGCCTCACTGGCAGTTGTTGCTCCTTCTATATGTTCAAACTTCTCTTCATTCATCCCTTGATGGATGAGATACAAAGCCTTATTGTCCTTCTTCTTCTGGTCACGATGCGCTTCTCGTTGCGCCTCAGTTACATTATCACCTAATGCAGACACTCCACTCTCAACGACATCCCATAACTCATGATAATCAAACAAAACTCTCATTTGCACACACCACCGATTTTAATTTTTTCCATTAAGGATAGGGACGGATAATTGGGTAGAGTTCATGATAATAGACTGGCTCTTGATACCAATTGTAAGAACTAATGGAAGGAAATAAGAAAAAGCAAAAGGTTATAGCAACTAATTGAACGTAATTGCACAAAATTGTAATACTCATCTTATTCATTTTGATTTACTCAATCATATATATAATAAAATTACAATTACTGGAAGCTATAAAATAGGAATACTAATAGGCCTGTAAACTAACCATTCATGCAATATAACGGTAAAATAGTTTAAGGGTAATAAAATCAGAATTAATAATAATAAAATCTGAATAACCAACAGGTACTACCACTAGTCTCAGTGTATCGTGGTAGCAAGGCCACACTGCCACTTACAATATCCCGCCGTGTGTTTAAGTTGTCTGCAAAGGATTCTACCCGCTGCTCATTGGGAATTGCGCTTCAAGGCGCCTCGCGCAATGGTACTGCCACTAGTGCTACAAAGGGTACTACCACTGGTACTACCAATGGTACTACCACTAATACTACCAATTGTACTACCATAGGTACTACGACCGGTATTACCACTGGTACTACCACTAGTACTACCAATGGTTTTCCACTGGTACTACCACTAGTACTACGAATGGTACTACCAATGGTACTACAAATGGTACTACCACTTGTACTAATAATAATACTACCAAAGGTACTACCACTGGTACTACCATTGGTCTCAGTGGATCGAGGTAGAAAGATCACTCTGCCACAAACAATACCCCGTTGCGTATTTAAGTCCTCCGCAAAGGATTCTACGCGCTGCTCGATGGGAATTGCGCTTCAAGGCGCCTCGCCCAATGGTACTACCACTGGTTAGTTTTGATTTGGTTAGGTTTGCTCTTAGTTAATCATGCATGTGATGTTTGTATCTCTAGAAATAGTCTCTGTTAGCTCATGATCCTAGTGGTATAATTAGATTTGTGATCAAGACTCTGTGGTGCAGGTTAGACTATTCTTAAGCTTTTGGTGGGATTTGAGATTTTGGTGAGCATCTGCTCAAGTCCAGGTAAGAGAAGCTAGTTTTATTTTTTAAAATAGAACCCTAGTGATGTGATTCCACTAGCCATATAGAGAATGATTCTTGACATTCTTAGGAATCACCTTGAGCTGGACATTATTGAGGCACTTTTCTTAGAGTTGGATCATTGTTCTAAGACAAGAACTCACCAAAAACTAGTACCAAATCCCAAACTCATTTGGATGTTCCACATATTGTCAAATTGAATCAACAAAGAGAGGTAAAATTAAAACACACCGAACAGAAAAGGATGATAAGCAAACTGAACCGAACAAAGTGAAATTAAAAGGCAAAGAACAGAAAAATAGGTGCTGGAGAATTCGTCCACGAATTCTGAATCCCTGCATATAACAAAGTCAGTTTAGTTTTACAATTAAAAGTGGAAGAAAAATGTAAACATGACTTAGCATTTGTAAATAATGGGATTTCAGAAAAGGAGGTTCTATAAATCGACCAAGTTGGAAAAATTTGTTTGGGAATGATGTGATGTTTTGGAAAAAGACCTCTTAAATGGTGACAACCATTAGGAGGTATGAACAAATTATCCCTAACAGTTTTTAACCAAGATAGTGGTGAAATAGGAACCTTGGGTAAGGAAAAAGATAAGGAAGGAAAACACCTTGGAGGTGAAAGGATTAGATCCATGTCAACTTGGCCTTCTTTGTCTTTTTCTTTTTTACTTGTGGTATGTGGGTGAGGTAGGTCTTGTTTTACCTTTTTTATCATTAAGATTTGCTTTTGTGGACAATGAAGAGCTATGTGCCCAAAACCTAAACATTTAAAACATTTGATATTTGAAGGTTGGGTAGGTGACTTAGGATTAGAAGGATTTGTAGTAGAAACTTTCTTTGGAAACATGGTTTGTTTGGAAAAATTGGAAGGACAATTTTGAGTAGACATTTTGTTGGCATCCTTCCTAGAAGAGTTGTAGAAATTATAATCATAAGTATTTTTGAAAGTTGTTTTCAAAAGATAGGATTCTACCTTGATGGCTTGGCGAAACACTTTCTTTAAAGAAGAGTACTCATTTAATTCTACAATTTCTCTAATATCTCTTCTCAAACCACGTACAAACCATTTTAGCTTTGACTCTTCATTAGCATGCATATTCATTTTAGTCAAAGTTGTTTCAAAATCATTAATGTATTCTTCTACCATCCTATGTCCTTGAGGAAGCCTTTGGAACTTCAACAAGTGTTCCTTCCTAGAAGGAGGAACAAACCTCGCGCGCATACACTCTTTCAAAGCATTCCAAGAAACCACGGGAGGTTTCTTGCGATATATAATGTCCATTACAATTTTATGCCACCATTCTTTGGCATAGCCCAAAAAGGATGAAGAAACTATCCTAAGTTTATCGTCATCTTGGACCCTATACACATGAAAATAATGGTCAACCTTAGTCTCCCAATCTAAATACACATTAGGATCACTATCACCATTAAAACTAGGGACTTTTTTACAAGCAATGTTGAACACTTGGTGATATCTTTGGTCACGGTTATAGCTCTCTTCATGAGAATGATGGTGATGCCTCCTTCTTCTATGTTCTTCTTCACCAAGGACTGAAGCTTTGGAAGGAGAATGCTGTTTGTAAGATGCACCACTTGAATAGCCAGCCATTTTGCAAATAAAAAACAGCAAACACACAAAAACAGCAAACAAGTTAAGAAACAAAATTAGCAAAAACAGTGAGCTTGGCAATGAAATTGCCGAAGTGAATGGAGGCAGAAAAAAGAGGTCACTCTCAAAGAAATAATGTCCTTGCACCAATCTGATCTTGAGGCCTTGGAATCCTCAAATGAAAGATGTCAAAGCAAGCACACCAATCTCAAAGGCAACCACCACAAAACCAATGAAACAATAAAGACAAACAAGAAAAGGTATAAGCAAAGAAAGGTAATGGCAAAAGGAATACTATATGTAAGACAAACTCAAAGATTAAAGAATGAAAGACAAGCAAGAAAATAAAGAACTCAATGAGGAAAGAAGGCACACCAAAAGAGTCCTAGAGAAAAGTACTAGAGTAGATTTAAAAAACAAAAACAGAACTACAAGAAAACAATGTTGTATGCAAACTGTGCTATGTTTACAGATTTAATTGGAACGATTGAAAGCGAACTGGAATGTGAAAAATTAACCACACAAACTTCAATGTCTCAACTCAATAATGGCACTGGAACGAACTAAAAACAGTAAGCCAATTGAGAGAAATAAATTTTTCAAAATTGCTGCCCAATTACCGTCTTTTTTTCGGCAGTAATGTACACTTTTCGTATTTTATTTATCATTTTTTGTGTACTTGGAATTTTTTTGTACTTCTTTTTGCTATGCTTTTGTAACACTTTGAAGAATGTAAATCCAAATTTTCACAATTTTCTAGTGAGCCAGTTAATTGCAGTAAATTGAAAACAGTAGCACGTTTGTAAGAAAACAGAGGAACCTATTTAGGAATGAAAAACAGTATGATGAACTAGCAAAGACATAATGGAAATTGTGTAAAGGAACTTGTATAGAACTAGAATACAAGCATGAACTCAAATCTAAAAATGAAAATGCACAAAGGATCAAGCAATAAACTCAAAACAGAAAGTAAACCAAAGCAAGAAACAATCAAAGCAATAAAAGTACTACAAGAAGTAATGGAAATTATGGAATAACATGACTAAGACAAAACTTGACATGATTACAAAATTAAAAGACATATCACAAGATGTATCAACAAGTGGAAGAAGCTTAAGGTCAGCTCTAGGAAGGTGAATGTCATTCCAAAAGAGCAGCCATACTCATATGAACAATGAGTGCCATAAACCTTTTCACAAACACTTGGTGTAACAAAAGAAAAACAGCAAGAAAAACTCAATTAAGCCTAAAACAGAAACTTAAATTGCAAGAAATTAAAAGAGCTCTTGAAATTAAAGTGCACACAACTCAACAATTAAACAAGAAGAACCTAAGACTCATGATACCACATGATGTGATTCCACTAGCCATATAGAGAATGATTCTTGACATTCTTAGGAATCACCTTGAGCTGGACATTATTGAGGCACTTTTCTTAGAGTTGGATCATTGTTCTAAGACAAGAACTCACCAAAAACTAGTACCAAATCCCAAACTCATTTGGATGTTCCACATATTGTCAAATTGAATCAACAAAGAGAGGTAAAATTAAAACACACCGAACAGAAAAGGATGATAAGCAAACTGAACCGAACAAAGTGAAATTAAAAGGCAAAGAACAGAAAAATAGGTGCTGGAAAACAAGAACAGCCGAACTAAAACAACAAGACAACAAGCTAGAACTAGGAATTAACAAAGAAGAAAGGAAGGAGAGAAGAATTGCTCATGAAGATGGATGAATGATGGATGATCTCGCCACTAGAAGTGTGGATGCTCCTAGATGAGAGTGTTGCCGCCACTTGAGGACACCATGGATCCTTCAAGATAAGACTAGAGAAGAAGGCTCAAAAGCTCTCAAAATGCTCACTCCAATTTTGAGTATAGTTTCTTTAGATAAATTCAAATCTGAATTTTACAAAGGAAGCACCTCTATTTATAGCCTAAGGTGCTGAAAAATAGGTGGGAAATTTCAAATAAACTCATTTGAAATTCCCACCAAAAACAAGTCACATGGGAGGTGTGACCTTTTTCTACTATGACACCTCCCAAAAACTACACCTACACCACTCTCCTAAGTCACATGGGTAATGTGACTTTATTTTACATTTTCACACTCCTTTATTTAATAACCACACCTCCTAAAACTATACAAGAGTATTTCAAAGCTTGGCATTGCCCCTCATGGGATGGACTTGGGCTCTTTGGGCTTTGGCCTTCTTGGGCTTGGGCTTGGGCTTTGGGCTTGGGCCTCATCTTTATTTTATGTCTTCTTTTAATTTTGAGAAGACTAGAAGGAAGAACTTCAAATGTGAGGGTGGATGTCCTCTTCCTCCATTAATAAAAACCTCCTTTATTTGATTCTCATCACCTAGGTTAGAAGATCTGGATGTGGGGTGACGTGGTCACCAATTCCAATTTTTGCTTGCAGGATTGTCTCTTTTGAAAAGTAAAGTAATATATTGATTTGAAATGGTTGATTTCGAATCTTTTATATTGATTTTAAGGTGAATAATTTGTTGAAAGTGTTTGTGATTGAGAAGTGAAAGTGTTTGAATGATGATATAAATGAGTTGAATTGTTTTTGAATATTTTGTTGAAATACTTAAATGGGATGTTGGATGAGAACTAGTTGTTTGAATTTAGATGATGATTGATTTAGAGAGTATATATTTGAAACTTCATTACGTGTTTAAGTGAATTTTAATATATATTTGGATTGAATGGTGCAGTGATGTGTTAAATGATGTATGTAATGAGGTGAAAGTGTGATTAAAGCATAGTATTTTCAGGAAAGGAAATACCGTGTTGAGATTGTTATTAGGGTGTATTGATTTGTGAGTGTCCTGTGAATGAGACGATCTTGACTCTACTGATATAATGGAATCACATAAATGAAGTTATTTAGTTGGTGAGAGTCGATGGAAGTTCATATGATTTTATCTGGGGTTTGAAATAGAATCTGGTCTTTCAGGTCATATGAATTTACCCTGTCATACTAGATGATGAGATATTGAGATGTTTATGCGCATGGTTGTGTGGATTCATAGTGAGTAGTGTGATAGGTGTAGGTCTATGGATGCTAATTTCAATACACGAGTCTTCCGGAAGTAGAGTCAAGTGTCTATGTGTTGTGAGTCAGTAGAAGTCTGACATGAGCAAGATTAGTTGTGAATTTCTTGGGTAGACACTTGATAGTTATGTGAATTGTATGAGAAATTATGAATTTTGTGTATCAATTTGAAATTATATAGAAATTTTTTATTATAGCTAGCTTATCCTGCTATTTGCTTGTGTTTGTTTCTTTATCTGTGATGATCGTGTTGTACACGGGAGCAGATGAGATTGCAGGTAATAGAGCTCCTAAGTGAGCAGCGGGAGGATGTGATAGTTTTAATTTGAATGCTCTATTTGTTTTCTTTTTTAAAACTTTTCATGTATATATTAAAATCCCTATGAAGAGGGCTATATTTTTTTTAGATACAATTATGAGATACTTATATATATTCATATGTTAAGTAGATAATGCTTGTTTTACTATTATTTTATTATATTTGAGTAAAAATTAGGGATGTTACAACAATAACAATACCGAGGGTACTACCGAGGATACTACCGAGGATACTACCGAGGATACTACTGAGGATACTACCAAGGGTACTACATAGGTTACTACTAGTACTATTTTTTTTTACGAATCAAAGCGACAAGAGCTGAATCTCAGTGGATCGTAGCAACTACCAATGGTACACAGAAAATCAGGGTCAATTCCGGGCATGTCGGCCGCGGACCATGCGAAGGCGTCGAGATGTCTCGCTATGACTTTGGAGATTTGCTCTCGCAATTCTATGCTCAAGGATTTCCCTAGTTTAAACATCTTCCCCCTGATCTCCCTTTCTTCTACCCCTTCGATAGGCTCGGGTCGGTTTTCCCGGACGATCTCTTCTCGGGTCACTCCATCTTCCTTTGGTGGTCTGGACGTGACGGAGAATATTCCCCCCGTCGTTTTTAGACGGTTTTCGTAACACCTCTTGGCCTTTTCTTGATCAGATTCGATGGTGATTACTGCTCCCTCGAGGGAGGGAAACTTCACTTTCATGTGTCTAGTGGACGGAACCGCCTTTAACTTGTTCAAAGATGGTTTTCCCAATAGTATGTTGTAAGTTGAGGTGGTATCGATAACAAGGTACCTGATTTTGGTGGTGCGTGAAGACAGGTTGTCTGTGAACGTGGTACTCAGTTCAATGTATCCATGGACCTCTACCTCTTTCTCGGTAAATCCGTATAAACGCCCGACATAGGGTTTCAGTTGGTCCACGTACAATTGCAGACGATGGAAGGTTGTTAAGAACATGATATCAGCTGAACTTCCTTGATCTATAAGGATGCGACGTACCCTTCTCCCAGCGGTGATTAGGGAAATCATCATCGGGTCGTTATTGTGTGGTACGACGCCTTGGAGATCGGCTTCCGTGAAGGTGAGGTCGACATCGGGAGCGAGATCTGTCTGTTGCGTTTCTACCGTTGCCTGGGAGGTACATCCTTCTCTTGGGAAACCCCCCGAGATAGTGTTTACCTCTCCATGAATAGGAACCTCGTGCCCCAGATCCACTCCCATAGCCACCAGTGTCTGATCGTCCGTTTCTTCTTGCAGGTAGTCTTTAAGGAACCCGCTTTTTACCAACTCGTCTAGTTGATGGGCCAGGGCTAGGCAGTTTCGTATATGGTGGCCATTCGCCTGATGGAATTCACGGTGGGCGCCAAATATTCTGTCTGGTTGACTTGCCTCGCCGGTCGTCCCCAACGATCGCATTGGCCTTTCTATCCTTGCCTGAGAATTGTACCTTCTCCGTCAAGGAACTTCTCACCTACAAAGACAAAGGGGCGCCCTAGCGGCCGTTTGCACTCCGACGCTCATGTCAGTATTAGGGCAAAGAACATAAAGTGTATCAAATAACTTTAGTCTCAAAAGCTACGTACCTTGCTAGGGTTATTAACACCCTTTATATAGGTTGAAACTAGGGTTTACCTCTGTTCTGTTACCACTGTCTAGGGTTCCTTGGGAAGTGTCCCCGTGTCGCTATTGAGTAATCTTAGCGTATCTGGCACATGAACTTCCTTTATCTAGAGTGCAACGAATAATTAGAGTGGTCGCCTAGGTCCCAACTTGGTGCACCTAATCTTTAGCACCATCTGTTTCGCGGGTGCCCTAAGTATCCACGTGCCATGCATGCAACTTCCCTGAAAACCCTAATTTTACAAGGCCCTTACGCCCCCCAGGATTACCCATGATGTTGCGCCTTCATGCGTCATACATCCCACATGCATGAATCCCTCGTGCCTTAGGTTTCCCGTACATCTCTTGTCTTTAACTGTTTATCTGGATGAAATCATAGGGCCCACCTTACGCGCTCTTACTTCGTCCTAACGGCCGATGTCCGATCTTCTCCCCCCATTGGTGAGGTTTGATATCAATCTCCGATATCAGGCTTAAGGTAGCGACTCGAAGACCAACTGATTCCCTGGTAAATTCGTCTGGGGCCCACCTCAACTGACCTCCTTTCCTTACCATACACCCATGCGTGACGTCTAAGGTTAGTCTCTGGGTCAATCACCGAGGTCTGGTCGGGACAATAACAATAACGATAACGATAACGATAACGACAACGACAATGACAACGACAACGACAACGACAACGACAACGACAACGATAACCATAACAATAACAATAACAATAACATTAACAATAACAACAACAATAACAACAACAATAACAACAACAACAACAACAATAACAATAACAATAACAATAACAAAATCGAGGGTACTACTGAGGTTATTGCCGAGGGTACTACCGAGGGTACTACCAATTGTAATACTACTAGTACTATCTTTTTTTTTACAAATCAAAGCGACAAGGCCTGAATCTTAGTGGATCATGGCAACTACCAATGGTACTACCATTGGCACTATCACTGGTATTACCAATGGAACTACCATTGATACTACCACTACTACCATTGGTAGTACCAAGATTATAATAGTAATAATAATAACAATAACAATAACAATAACAATAAAAATAACAATAACAATAAAAAAATCATTATTATTGGTACTACAGAGGGTACTAACGACGGTACTACAATTGGTACTAGTACTAGTACTATTTTTTTTTTACTTATCAAAGCGACAAGGGCTGAATCTCAGTGGATCGTGACAACTATCAATGGTACTACCACTAGTACTACGAATGGTACTACCACTGGTACTACCATTGGTATTATCACTGGTACTACCGATTGAACTACCACTGGTACTACCACAAGAACTACCACTGTTACTACCGAGGTAATAATAGTAATAATAATAGTAACAATAACAATAAAAATAACAATAACAATAACAAAATCGAGGGTACTACCGAGGGTACTACCAATTGTAGTACTACTAGTACTATGTTTTTTTTTTACGAATCAAAGCGACAAGGGCTGAATATCAATGGATCATGGAAACTACCAATGGTACTACCACTGGTACTATCACTGGTACTACCAATGGAACGACCAATGGAACTACACTTGGTACTAGTGGAACCTGTCATTTGCTTGGATCAAGCTTGATCTCATGGCAATGCAAAAAGCAGGCTTGTGTAGCTCTTTCCACTGCTGAAGCAGAATACATTGCAGCAGGGAGTTGCTGTGCTCAAACTATATGGCTAAGACAACAATTGAATGATTTTGGTATCTTACTTAACCATATACCTCTGCTGTGTGATAATACAAGTACAATCAACTTAACCAAAAATCCTGTCATGCATTCAAGAACCAAACACATTGAAATAAGGCATCATTTTCTAAGGGAACACATATCTAATGGAACATGTGATATTAAGTTCATTGGTACTGATTTACAACTTGCTGATTTGTTCACTAAACCATTAGCCAAAGATAGGTTTAATTTTCTGCTTAATGAATTGGGTATTATAAATGTCAATTGTACCTAGCAGTGAAAAATTAAATCTGTTTATTCGCAATTGAATGTGTTTATTTTCTGCACTGATATGCATTGATGACTAGGAAAGAGAAATTCTGATATTTGACTGCTTGACTGACTTAGTGGGCATTAACCTCTGTACCTTTGACGGTTTTGGTCATGGTTATGTAACCGATTTGATGGTTTGGGTGCTCAATAAGAATTTGAGTGTATGCATCGTGACCCTAAATATTTGGTGCATATTTTCAAAGATTCTCTGCACAAATTCAGAGCATAATATCTTCATGCATATCCACTCATAACTGCCATATCAATCCATTTATTCTGCTATAAATCTGTGTGAATACTTGCTACCCACATTGGCCATTCTCTTTCTATTCTCACCATTTGAAATCAAGAAAAGAATTCAGGTTCAAACATGGCTTCGTCATCAAGACAAAAACAGAAAAGCAAGGGAAAGCAAACCACCTCTCAAGGAGTATTAGAAGGATGGTTCGCTGGAAATGAAGAAGGCATCAATGCCTACATTCATGAAACAAGCAGGAAGCAAATCAACATACCCAAGGTGCTGGATTTCAACTGGCTGAAATCTGAAAAATTGGTAGAAACAAGGGCTGTGTTGAAGCACCAGAAACTGAAAAAGATGCTGGAATTAACGGGTAATGTTTATCCTGACTTGGTTAAAGTGTTTTATACTAACCTCACATTGGATGGGAAGAATGTTGTCTCTTATGTGAAAGGGACCAAAATGAAGATCACAAGTGAGGTGTGGAATTCTGTGGCTGGAATAAAATATGCTGGACTGAAAGTAGGGAAAGGAAATACCAGTGGAATTTCAGAATTCAACAAGCTGCAATATTATAAGAGTTGCATGAGGAACCCTACAGAGAGTATAAACAGGTTTCATGCAGGGCATTTGAACCTCACTCCACGTCTAGTTGCATACATCATAGCATGGCAACTGATTCCAAGAGGGACAAACCATGCTGTCTTACATGAAGAGGATCTCATTCTCTTATATTGCATCATGAACCAGATTAAGGTAAACTGGGTGTTCATTGTCAATGAACACATGCTCAAGTCAAAAAGGTTGGCTGATTACAGATTTCCCTATGCTATTCTTGTTTCCAAATTAATTGATTACTTTGGTGTTGATGTTACAAATGAGAGAAATGACCCTATCAAAGTTGTAAGTGAGATTGATACTTCAACTCTCACCAAAATGGGTTTTCACAAAATTGAAAACAAGTGGGTGGTTCTCAAGGAGAAGGACACTCAAGCAGAACATGAGGATGAGGATGAAGCTGTTCCTATGGATGATGACTCACCTGCTGCCCAATCTGAACATGAGGAAGTTGCTGCAAATGCCATAGTTGCCTATCAAAGTCCAGAATACCGTGGAGAACCAATGTCTATGTTTGAGAGGCAAGTGCTGTATCGTCTTGATGTCATGTCTGCAGAACAAAGGGCACACTTTGAGACCACTCAAGCAAGGTTCCAACACCTTGATAATCAAATTGAAGGAGTTCAGGCACAACTTGCAGAGCTTTACTACAAGGATCAGTAGTTTTCTGCTTTTAATGCTTTCGTTATCAGTTTTCAAGTTTCTGTAATGTTGAACAATTTGGTTTTCTGTTTCTGAACTATTATGATTATGGTTTCTGCTTTATATCCCTTTATTCCCTATGCTTATATGCTGTTTGATGAATCCAAAGGGGGAGAAAAATAGCTCACCATGCTAGGTGAAGCTAGCTTAAACAGGGAGTTAATTCTGCACCTTAAAACCATGCCTTATGTTATGCAATACTGCTGTTTTTTCTGGTTTAAAATCTGGTGCAGTACAGGTGCAATTCTGGTTTAAAATGCAGTGCAGGTACTTAAAGCAACAAAGCTATGAGGTTAGCTATGGGGATTTGTCTCCATCAAACAGGGGGAGATTGTTGAAGATGGTTGCTGCCCCTTCAAGATTGTGTTTGATGAAGACCTATATGTAGTGTTTGATGAAGACTTTTATGTACTTTTCATGTATTTTTGCTTTGCTTTAAGTATGTCTTAGTTAGTGCTTAGAGGTTGTCTAAGAGTAGCTTTTTGCTGGGTAACTCACCTCATAACCACTGGCCATGTGTTAAGAACAAGCATAAGTTTTCTAAAACTGTTTTTCACATGTTTTACACAAAAACACGTTTACTGCATAAAAATAAATCTGTTCTTTTCTAAATAAACAAATTCATTTTCTTCACTGATGCCTTGGCTAAAGTCTTGTAAAAATTGGATTTTGTGCATCAGGTATTTTGACTAAGTCTTCTTCTTTTCAAAACGACTGAGTTTTAAATAGTTAAACTTTCTCTGTTTTTGTTTTGAAAAATAAATCTGTTCATCTGTAAATGAATAGATTCTTTTTGTCTCTGGTGCCATGTCAAGCTTAAACGTTTTCAGTTTTATCCCTGCACCAGAATGGTTGACTAAGTCTCATCACTTAACAGATTCTCTAACTGCTTTTTGAAAATAAATCAGTTCATTTTATTTTCAATCTGTTCATTTTATAACAGCTTTAACTGTTTTTCAAAATTCTGTTATAAGTTGGCTTTCTATAAAATGCAAACTTGTTTTCTGTGTTTAACAACAATTTCAAACAGTTCATACATTGCAAAAAACAAGTTTTGATAGCAGAGAGTTAAGTGTTTTCAAGGATTAGCATTTGTTCTTCAAAGATTTCAAAAATCACAAAGTGCTTGTTCTTTGTTTGGTTCCAAAAGCTTGGTGTGAGGTGCAACTACTGTTCTAGCAATCTTGCCTACTGGTTTAAGGCAAATATGTGTATCCTCAATCAGGTGTAGTCGTTTCACATCTCTTTCTTGTAATAGTTTGGTTGAACACTCTTCTTGATAGGTGTTCTTGAAGAGTGGGTGTGTGTGTATGCTGAAATAGGTTTTTTCAGCAAGAGTACCTAAGTTCTTGTAGGTTTCAAGAACAGTGGGAATTGTACTTGGTTGTACTGTGTGTTAGTGATTTCCACCTGTTGTTGGTGAAGACTGGATGTAGCTCAGGTTGAGTGAACCAGTATAATTGCTTGTGTTCATTCTCTCTCTCTCTCTGCAATTTCGTTTCTGCATAATTGATAAAACAGCAAAGAAATAAATCTGTTCAATTGAAAATAAATTTGTTCTTTCTGGGCACTGTGCATACTGTTCTTGATTTCTGAAAAAGGTGCTTGAATCTGATAAGAACATATATAATCTGCTAAAAACCATTGGAACAGATTGACTGTGATAGGCTGCTCAAGAAACTGTCAAAGCTATTAATTGAACCTTAAACAAATTGCTTAAAGTTGAAGCTTGTTGTTCTGTGATTCATTGTTCTTAATTTCTGGAAAATTGCTTGACATCAAGAAGAACACTCATAGTCTGGTAAAAGCCACTGGAACAGCTTGTCTGCAAAGGTCACTCAATTAATTAGCATGCTATCTGCTGAACCTTAATCACTTGCTTGAAATTAAAGGTTGTTGTTTTGTGTTTCACTGTTTTTCAAATCTGATATCTGTGTGTGTGCATCTGGAAATTCTTACTGCATAATCTTGTGATTAACCTTGCTGAATTAAAAGCGTTTCAAACAGAAAAACAGTGCTGAAATAAATCTGTTCATTTTCACATAAATCGATTTATTTTCTGTAAAACTGTGCTAAACACTGTTTCTGCGAGAAAGTTTTAAAAGGTCAATTCACCCCCCCTCTTGAACTTTGGCACTATTAAACCCAACAACTACGACTGGTACTACCAAGGTAATAATAGTAATAATAAGAGTAACAATAATAATAACCATAACAATAACAATAACAATAACAATAACCATAACAATAACAATAACCATAACAATAACAATAATAATAACCATAACAATAACCATAACAATAACAATAACAATAACAATAACCATAACAATAACAATAACAATAACAATAACAATAACCATAACAATAACAATAACCATAACAATAACAATAACAATAACCATAACAATAACAATAACCATAACAATAACAATAACAATAACCATAACAATAACAATAACCATAACCATAACAATAACAATAACCATAACAATAACCATAACAATAACAATAACAATAACCATAACAATAACAATAACAATAACAATAACAATAACAATAACAATAACAATAACCATAACAATAACCATAACAATAACCATAACAATAACAATAACAATAACAATAACAATAACAATAACAATAACAATAACAATAACAATAACAATAACAATAACAATAACAATAACAATAACAATAACAATAACAATAACAATAACAATAACAATAACAATAACAATAACAATAACAATAACAATAACAATAACAATAACAATAACAATAACAATAACAATAACAATAACAATAACAATAACAATAACAATAACAATAACAATAACAATAACAATAACAATAACAATAACAATAACAATAACAATAACAATAACAATAACAATAACAATAACAATAACAATAACAATAACAATAACAATAACAATAACAATAACAATAACAATAACAATAACAATAACAATAACAATAACAATAACAATAACAATAACAATAACAATAACAATAACAATAACAATAACAATAACAATAACAATAACAATAACAATAACAATAACAATAACAATAACAATAACAATAACAATAACAATAACAATAACAATAACAATAACAATAACAATAACAATAACAATAACAATAACAATAACAATAACAATAACAATAACAATAACAATAACAATAACAATAACAATAACAATAACAATAACAATAACAATAACAATAACAATAACAATAACAATAACAATAACAATAACAATAACAATAACAATAACAATAACAATAACAATAACAATAACAATAACAATAACAATAACAATAACAATAACAATAACAATAACAATAACAATAACAATAACAATAACAATAACAATAACAATAACAATAACAATAACAATAACAATAACAATAACAATAACAATAACAATAACAATAACAATAACAATAACAATAACAATAACAATAACTACCGATGGTACTACCAACGGTACTACTACTAGTACTATTTTTTTTTTACGTATCAAAGCGACAAGGGCTGAATCTCAGTGGATCATGACAACTATCAATGGTACTACAAATTGAACTACCACTGGTACTACCACTAGTACTACCACTGGTACTTTAGAGGTAATCATTGTAATAATAATAGTAATAATAATAATAACAATAACAATAACAAAATTGAGGGTACTACCGAGGGTACTACCGACGGTACTACCAATGGTAGTACTACTAGTACTATCTTTTATTTTTACGAATCAAAGCGACAAGGGCTGAATCTCAGTGGATCGTGGCAACTACCAATGGTAGTATCACTATAATAATAGAAATAATAATAATAACAATAAAAATAACAATAACAATAACAAAATCGATGGTACTACCGAGCGTACTACCAAGAGTACTACCGAGGGTAATACCGACAGTACTACCGAGGGTACTACCAATAGTACTACTACTAGTACTATATTTTATTTTTTACGAATCAAAGGGACAAGGGCTGAATCTCAGTGGATCGTGACAACTATCAATAGTACTACCACTGGAAATATCAATGGAACTACCACTGGTACTACCACTTGTACTACCACTAGTACTACACAGGTAATAACTGTAATAATAATAGTAATTCTAATAATAACAATAACAATAACAAAATCGAGGGTACTACCGAGGGTACTACAAATAGTACTATTACTATATTTTTTTTTTACGAATCAAAGCGACAAGGACGGAATCTCAGTGGATCGTGACAACTATCAATGGTACTACCACTGGTACTACTACTAGTACTACAAAGGTAATAATTGTAAATATAATAATAACAATAAAAATAAAAATAAATCAAGGGTACTACCGAGGTTACTACCGATGGAACTACCGAGGGTACTACAGAGGGTACTACCAATAGTACTACTACTAGTACTATATTTTTTGTTACGAATCAAAGCGACAAAAGCTGAATCTCAGTGGATCGTGACAACTATCAATGGTATTACCACTGGAACTACCAATGGAACTACCACTGATACTACCACTAGTACAACCACTATTGCTACATAGGTAATAATTGTAATAATAATAGTAATAATAATAATAACAATAACAATAACCAAATCGAGGGTACTACCGAGAGTACTACCGAGGGTACTACCAATAGTACTACTACTAGTACTATATTTTTTTTTTACGAATCAAAACCGAGGTTACTAACGAGGGTACTACTGAGAGAACTATCGAGGGTACTACCAAGGGTACTACCGAGGGTAATACCGACGGTACTACCGAGGGTACTACCAATAGTATTACTACATTTTATTTTTTACGAATCAAAATGTCAAGGGCTAAATCTCAGTGGATCTATCAATGGTACTACCACTAGTACTACCACTTGTACTACCAATGGAACTACCACTGGTACTAGCACTAGTACTACCACTGGTACTACAGAGGTAATAATTGTAATAATAATAGTAATAATAACAATAACAAAATCGAGGGTACTACCGACGGTTCTACCGAGGATACTACCAATAGTACTACTACTAGTACTAAATTTATTTTTTTTACGAATCAAACCGACAAGGACGGAATCTCAATGGATTGTGACAACTATCAATGGTACTACTAAGGGTACTACCGGCGGTACTACCAAGGGTATTACCAAGGGTACTACAAATAGTACTACTACTAGTACTATATTTTTTTTTACGAATCAAACCGACAAGGACGGAATCTCAATGGATTGTGACAACTATCAATGGTACTACTACTAGTACTACCAATGGTACTACCACGGGTATTACCAATGGAACTACCGCTGGTACTACCACTAGTACTACCACTGAAACTACCACTGGTACTACCACTAGTACTACAAAGGTTATAATTGTAAATATAATAATAACAATAACAATAACAATAAAAAAATCAAGGGTACTACTGAGGTTACTACCGAGGGTACTACCAAGGGCACTACCGAGGGTACTACCAATATTACTACTACTAGTACTATTTTTATTTTTTACAAATCAAAGCGACAAGAGCTGAATCTTAGTGGATCGTGACAACTATCAATGGTACTACCACTGGTACTACGAATGGAACTACCAATGGTACTACAGAGCTAATAATTGTAATAATAATAGTAATAATAATAATAACAATAACAATAACAATAACAAAATCGAGGGTACTACCGGGGGTACTACCAAGGTTACTACCGAGGGTACTACCGAGAGTACTACCGAGGGTACTACTACTAGTACTATATTTTTTTTTACGAATCAAAACCGAGGGTACTACCGAGAGTACTATCGAGGGTACTAACGAGGGTAATACCGAAGGTACGACCGAGGGTACAACCGAGGGTACAACCGAGGGTACTACAAATAGTACTACTACTAGTACTATATTTTTTTTTTTACGAATCAAAGCGACAAGGACGAAATCTCAGTGGATCGTGACAACTATAAATGGTACTACCACTAGTACTACCACTGGTATTACCAATGGAACTACCACTAGTACTACCACTGGTACTACAAAAGTAACAATTGTAATAATAACAATAACAATAACAATAATAATAACAAAATTGAGGGTACTACCGAGGTTACTACCGAGGGTACTTCCGAGGGTTCTACCCATTGTAGTACTACTAGTACTATCTTTTTTTTTACGAATCAAATCGACAAGGGCTCAATCTTAGAGGATCATGGCAACTACCAATGGTACTACCAATAGTACTACCACTGGTACTATCACTGGTACTACCAATTGAACTACCATTGGTACTACCACTAGTACTACCACTTGTACTACCAATGTAATAATAGTAATAATAAGAGTAATAATAATAATAACAATAACAATAAAAATAAGAATAAATAAATCGGGGTCCTACTGAAAGTACTTCCGAGGGTACTCACGAGAGTACTACAAGTGGTACTACTAGTACTATCTTTTTTTTTTACGAATCAAAGCGACAAGGACTGAATCTCAGTGGATCGTGACAACTATCAATGGTACTACCACTAGTACTACCAATGGTACTACCACAGGTACTATCACTGGTAATACCAATGGATCTACCACGGGTACTACCGCTAGTACTACCACTGGTACTACAAAGGTAATATTTGTAATAATAATAGTAATAATAATAATAACAATAACAATAACAATAACAATAACAAAATTGAGGGTACTACCAAGGTTACCAACGAGGGTACTACCGAGGGTACTGATAATTGTAGTACTTCTAGTACTTTTTTTTTTTTACGAATCAAAGCAACAAGGGCTGAATCTCAGTGGATCATGGCAACTACCAATGGTACTACCGCTGGTACTATCACTGGTACTATTACTGGTACTACCAATGGAATTATCACTAGTACTACCACTAGTACTACCACCGGTACTACCAAGGTAATAATAGTAATAATAATAGTAATAATAATAACAATAACAATAACAATAACAAAATCGAGGGTACTACTGACGGTACTACCAATGGTAGTACTACTAGTACTATATTATTTTTACGAATCAAAGCGACAAGGGCTGAATCTCAATGGATTGTGGCCACTACCAATGGTACTACCACTAGTACTACTAATGGAACTACCACTGGTACTATCACTGGTACTACGAATGGAACTACACTTCGTACTACCACTAGTACTCCCACTGGTATTACAAAGGTAATAATAGTAATAAAAATAGTAATTGATTTTGAAGGGGATTCGAACGTCGAAGGATTCGTCACGTCAAACTCTATCCTCCACCTCCTCAACCACGACAAGTGCAAGAACGCTCCAGGAACTCCACAAGAACTCCAAGCAAACCTGCGAAACACACCAAACAGCGCCTCTAGCGGCTGATTCCACTCCGACGCCCAAGTCAGCCTTACAAAACCACCAAAAGAACTAAGAATCTCTGCGAGACTCGTGTGCACTCTATGTGTGTGTACTGGTAACTTGCAAGAATGAATCTTACCTCCCTCAGCATGAGCGCGGAATGCCCTTTATATACTGTTGCGCGCCTAAGTTATCAGTGCATGGAGTAACTTAGCGCGTTTCTTCCACTAGGTGTCTCGTGCAACCTCAGTGTGAGTACCAAGTGTGGCTTGGCTAAGCGTACGCACCAGGCATCCCCTACTGTGTGAACGATCACCTCTGCTTTGCACCATGCACGTAATGGGCTAAGAGAGCACCAACCACCGACTGGCTTACTAGCTCTCTTAGGCCACTCTCGTGCACGACACCATAAAGCACATAACTTCTCCTTTCTCTGATACTCTACCACACAAGGCTCGTATGCAACGCTTTCGCTGGGAAACGTCCCTCGTTTCCAGCTTAACTGCGTGCAACACGAAAACCCGATGACCATCGCCCACACCAGATGACCGATCGGTGCACCATAGCGCCACGCCTTCTGCTTCTAGGCGCGTATCCAGGCGCGTATCTAGGCGCCGTCCCCTGATGACCGATCACCACCCTGGGTGACTTACTCAATGACTCATCTGCTTCCCTGGCCCACGTGTTCCACTAAGAACGGTCCACGGGGCTATCTGTTGCTGATGTCACCGACTACCGATGACCGACCGGATCACAAGCCCCCCAGTCTCGAGCTGTAAACTTGTTTTCAACGAAGAGACTAAGTGATCGTCCTCAGTGGCCACGTGGCAAGTGATGCCATGTCACGTGCCACGTCACATGCTGTGTTTTAAGTGACGATACGCCTTCCTTCCTCAATCTTGTGACACATGTACGCATCAACGACTAGCATGAAACGCCACTTGCGCTTCCCACATTCAAAAACTTGCGCGCCTTCATTGTTCCTCTACCTTCTCCATCACTCTTCTCTGAACTTTCGAAACCTCTCTTATGCGCGATTCATCTCCCTCAATCTCAAGGTTTCAGAACCTACTTGCGATCATCAAAAGGTACCCCTTTTCTTCATCTATGGCATATTGAAATACTTTCTACCGATTGCATCATCCAATAATTGTACTGTGCATACGTTGTGGACTGTTTTCCCTTTCCCTGCACTGTACTAGGGTTTCTTCTGGTTTTTCTGCATTCTTCTGCATTTTTCGCTTCTTCTTCTTCGTCGTTTTCGCTTCTCCACTCCCTTCAACCATAGCATTTTCATTCTCCTCACCTTCCTCTTGTTTTTCGCTAAATCCCTGTTTTTCATTGGTCCCTCATTCCTTCTTTTCTTTCTCCATTGTAGTTACTGAACAATGGCTCGCACAAAAACCACTGCGTGTCTCGCCTCCTCCTCCGGTGCACAGCCTTCCGCAAGTGCACCACCACCACCTTCGACGAGTGCGCTCCCCCACACGGCGCCTTCTCAGCATAACTACGCGCGGGTGTACCAGTGGGCTCCCCTCCACTTGCTCGCTGAGACCTCTACACAACTTCCCGGCGATCATCTCACCAACCTTCTGAGCAGCGACTCAGACGAGCCCACATGCGCCCTTGACAGGGAGGACGACTCACACTTGGGCGTGTGCTTTCCTCGTCGGGACATGCCAGTATGTGTGGATGATAGGGCCACCAACGGAGTGCCCTTCACCTTCATTTACTCCGCCATCTTCAAGAGGTTGCGCCTCCGACTCCCTTTCACATTCTTTGAGAAGGACCTCCTCACCGAGCTGAACGTGGCTCCCTATCAACTCCATCCCAATGCTTGGGCCTTCATCCGAGCGTTCGAGATCCTCTGCAACCACTTCGGACACCCTCCTTCAACCGACGTCTTCCTCCACTTCTTCGAGGCCAAGAACCCAGGCGATAGGTCATGGGTGAGCCTGAACGGCGTGTCAGGGAGAGTGATCTTGGGCCTATACCAGTAATCCTTCAAGGATTGGAAGGGTAGGTTCTACATGATCACCTCCAACGAGCACAGCCCGACTCTCCTTGAGGGCTTCCCACTCTATTGGGTTCCCAAGGTAGAGTTCAGAAAACCCCGCGGCTTGGAGGCTATGGCACCCTACGAGCGCGAGCTGTGTGGCCTACTCTCGAGCTTGGGCGCTAAGTTCGGCTCCTCCACCCTTATCAAGCACGAATTCGACGCGGAGATGCTTAAAAAATACATTGGTTTGCACCCTCTCCTTCCCTTCAACTTGTCATTTCTTTGAGTATGATAGTGTGCTTGCTTGCCACACTTGCACATGTTAATCACTTCTCTGCATGCTACTGCTGAACTGATTAGTTTGATTGACTCTCTCGCACTTTGTTTGCTTTCTTGGCTCTTTGTGTACTATCCCTTTGCCATGCTTAACTGGTGCAAATATGACTTCCAACAAAGAACGACGCCAAAAATTGATCGCGCTGGCCAAGAGCCGACGAGCTGTCGGGTCGTCTTTGGGGACTGAGGCCACCTCCGAGCCTATCTCTGCCTCCCCTATCTCGGTCGCGCCAGCTGAAGGCCCCGAGACCAGAGGTGAGAGAAAAAGGAAACGGCTAGTGAAGGCTCCCACCACCGTTGCATCCACCAAGGCGGAGAGCTCGGGGTCTCCTCTGGTCCCAATGAAAAGAAAGGGAACCGAGGCGGGCGGCTCTTCCCCCCAAGGCCCGAGGGTGTTGAGGAGGATGTTTCTCCAACCCCTCCAACGCAGACTTCCCCGACGCACCCTCCTTCCCCAACATATCTTCCTTCCCCCACCCCCAGCCAGACAACCCCTCACCTTGCCATCTCAAACTGCTGGGAGCGGGGCTGGTCGCTCGGAGGAGACCTATCACCCCTCAACCTCACCACGTCCTCAAGCCTCTGCCGCCACGACCGAAGGTGGGGGTGAGAGTTCCCACCGAGCCTCGGGTTCCAGTACTGAAGGGCTCACCAGGGTCATCAAGCTGACAAAGCAACTGCTCCAAAACCACGAGTTGATCAAGTGGAGCGAGAGCGAGGTGGACCTTCATCTGGCCCGCCAGCTGGTGCTCTCTCTGGAGTTCTCCACCCAGCATCGCCGCATCGAGAAGCTGGAGAAAAAGATGGGCGAGCTGCACGACCAAAAAGAGTCGCTACAAAGTGACTATAAGGCCCTGCAGAACGCCAACGGGCTGTTAAGGGACATGGTGGAGGAAGCCAAGAGAGGGCACGCCCTGCAAGTCCAAGAAACCATTAGGACCGAGATGATGATGGGGGACGTCGTCACCTCTCTTGACACTGAGCTGGTCAAGACCACGGGGAAGGTCATTCAACTTGAAGCCGAGAATGCCTTCCTACGCCAACAGATCGTAAATCTAGCGGAGGCTCTCGCAACAAACAAGAAACGCACTGATGATCAGGGGTCCAAGCTCAAGGAAGCCGAATCCACTGTCGCCACCCTTATAACGGAGAAGGTAGTGCTCGAGACCGACAAGGCTGAGCTCGAGGATGAGAAGACCAAGCTTTGGGATGAGGCTACTGACACCTTTGCTGAAGGATTCGACTTGGCCCTCGAGCAAGTTAGGTGCGTCTTCCCGGAGGCTGACTGCTCTCAGTTTGCCATCGACTTTGAAGTGGTGGACGGCAAGATCGTTCGCCCTTGATCATTTGCTATTTTGTTTACATCCCTTTGTACATAAAACTGTAAAAACTTTTTGTGCATATATAAAATTCTACTTTTCTCTTATCATTTCTCGCTGTGCATCTCTTATCTTTTATCTACTGTCATGCACGACTGATCTTGCAAATGACTTGATCGTTGAAGGTCTCGCCACGTCAAACCTCGTTTCCCGCAAGTACGTTCCAACGAGCTCCAAGCGAACCTGCGAAAACACCACAAACGGCGCCTTTAGCGGCCGATTGCACTCCGACGCTCAAGTCAGTAAACAAGATGATCCTGCCAACAACTCGAGCGTGGAGGAACTGCCTTGTCGCTTCCTTTCCCCGCCTATGGCAACTGTGCTATCTGCAAGAGTGCTCTTAGAACCTTCTCTGGGAACTTCAAATGCAACCTGCAAAACACACAGACGGCGCCTCTAGCGGCCGTTTGCACTCCAACGCTTAAGTTAGATCACAGAATCACTCACAAAAATAATGTGTGTAAAAAAAGTGTGTCTGAATCTCCCTTTGATTCTCTTTTTATCTCCCTCTGTGTTTGTGCCTAACAGAATTCTGTTACGCTGTTCTCTGCGTGTGTTAGAATTCTGTTATGCTTTTGTACGAAAACGTACCACAGTCAGGGTCGTGGGTGTCTGGGTTTTCTGTCTGTACCTTTCACGACACGAAGTGCACCTTTATCTGGGCCGCGCCCCTCTCAGACAGCGACACGTGGAGGCATGCAACTCACATCTAACCGTACACGTGCCACCACCTGAAGGGCTCTAGCGCATCTCTTTGTGCGCCTAAGTTATTCCCTTGCAGAGTAACTAAGCGCGTTTCTTCCATCTGAGTGAATCGCACATTTCCAGGAGAACGCCAGGTGTGGTTGGACTAGGCACACTCACCCAGCACTGCTCTCTGCATACGCGATTTCCCCTCCACGACGTCATGCACGTAATGGGTTGAGGGAGTCACCAATCACTGACTGGTTTACTAACTCCCTCAGGCCACTCTCGTGCACGATTATACCGGCGAGGAGCTCTTCTTTCTCTGAGGTATGATCATGCGAGGTCCATGCGTAATGCTCTCGCTGGGAATCTCAGTCCCAGTTTAATTGCGTGTAACACGAGACCCCGATGATCATGCACCCGATGACTGATCGGTGCTCTATTGCTTCTCGCGTTCTCCCCCGGGTGTTTATCTTGGGACTGATCTGTCGGTGGCCACTCAGTTACTGACCACCGATCACCATACCGGTTGATCTCCTCCCTGATTTCTCTGCCACCTGATCCACGTGTCACCCTACGAGTGGTCCACGTGGTTATCTGCTGCTGACGTCATTGACTACCGATGACCGACCGGATCACAAGCCCCCTAGTCTCGAGCTGTGAACTCGTTCTCAGCGAAGAGACTAAGTGGTCGTGCTCTCGGTCCACGTGGCAAGTGGGGCCGCATCACGTGCCACCTCACGTGTTGCCTTTTAACGTTACAACTTCCTCCCTCAATCCTGTGACACGTGGCCGCCTCAACGGCCAGCGTGGAGTGTCGCAAGCGCTTCCCTCATTCAAATAGGCGCGCGTTTTCACTGTTTCATCATCTTCTTCAATACTCCAACTCTCAGACTCTCGTCGAACCTCCTCTCTGCGCACCCACTTTCTTCGAGCTTCCTACCTCAAGACCTTCTGCGATCACCTAAAGGTATGGCTTTTCTTCTTCCTTGATCCATTTAGGTTCTTTTCACCGATTGCATTCACCCTTTTCACTACCATGCATTCATCTTTCTCTGTTTTTCTTCTTCTCAACCCGTGCTAGAGTTTTTGCGTTTCTCACTTCACTTTCTACTTCTCCCTCTTCCTCTTCTTCGCTTGGACCTTCTTTCTTCTTCCCTTCCTCTGTTTTTCACCGAACCATTCATCATTCCCTCTTCTTCCGTTCATCTGACCTTTGCTTTCCTCCATTGCAGTTACCTCGCAATGGCTCGTTTGAAGCAAACTGCACGCCTCGTTGCCTCATCTTCTGGTGCACAGCCTTCAGCAAGTGCACCGGCACCACCTCCACCCGATGCAACCTCCTACCACGACAACGCCAGGGTCTACGACTGGGCTCCCCTGGCGTTGCTGGCCGAAACCTCCACTCTACTACCGCAAGGCCACCTCAAATCCCTTCTGAGCGACGACCCAGATGAACCTTCTTGCGCCATCGATAGGGAGAACGATTTTAACATCCGTATACGCATTCCTCCTCGAGGGATGCCCATCTGTGCGGATGATAGGGCTACTAATGGGGTGCCCTTCACCTTCATCTACTCCGCCATCTTCAAGAGGTTGAAGCTGCGCCTGCCCTTCACCTTCTTTGAGAAGGAGCTGATGATGGAGCTAAACGTCGCCCCCTGCCAACTCCATCCGAATGCATGGGCTTTCATACGGGCATTCGAGATCCTCTGCAATTATTTCGGGCATAACGCCTCCGTGGATGTGTTCCTACACTTCTTTGAGGCGAAGAACCCTGGGGATAGGTCCTGGGTCAGTCTGAATGGGGTTGTTGGACGAGTGCTCTTGGGCTTGTACTAGCAATCGTTCAAAGATTGGAAGGGCAGGTTCTACATGATCTCTGCTACTCAGCAAAGTCCAACGCTGCTCGAGGGGTTTCCCCTTTACTGGGTTCCTGGAGTAGAGTTCAAGAAACCCCGGGGTCTTGAGGTCATGGCCCCCTACGAGCGCGAGCTGTGTAGGTTGCTCCTAGGGGCAAAGTATAACTCGGCTCTTCTCATCAAACACGAGTTTGATGTGGTGTCTCTGAAGAAATACATAGGTAGGCTCTTCTTCTTGCACCCCTTAGAATGCTTGCACACTCTCATGCACACTTGCATAGCATTTTATCCACTTGCATAATTATGCCATCTAACTCTTCTTTTATCCTTGATGCAGATATGACTTCAGGGAAAGATAGGAAGAGGGCCTTGCTGGAGCTTGCCCGGACCAGGGGAGCCAAGGGGACTGGCTCTTCCTCCTCCACCACCGAGCCCATCGCAGCTCCCCCTCTCTCGGTCGCGCCAGCTAAAGGCCCCGAGCCAGAGAGGAAAAGAAGAAGGCTAGTAAAGGCCTTTCCCACCACTGTGGCGATCGCTGCTGAGCCTACCCCCTCAACTGAGGAGGAGAGTTCTGGCTCTCCCCTCATACATCGCAAGAGGAAGCATCAAGAGGTTGGGGGGTTTCTTCTCTCAGGCCTGGGGGAATTGAGGTGGTACAGATCGAGGAGGGTTCACCCTCACCTCCTCCTGCTCAACCTGCCTCAGCACCAGCTCTCTCTCTCTCCTCAGCGCCTACCATCTCCGACACCTCAACCACTGTCTCCAGCGCCACTTCCACCTCCACCCCCAGCGGGCCAAGCTATTGGTCAACTCACTCCACCTGCTGGGGGTGATTCTGCCCATTTAGGGGGTCTCTCAAGACTTCCTGCATCATCACCACCGCCAACCTCTGCTGCTATTGCTGAAGGTGGTGATGCCAGCTCGCAGCCAAGCGGCTCTAGCGCCAGCAATGAGAATTTCAGCCGGGTCATTGCCCTGGTTCGACACTTCATACGCAGCCGTGAGCTCCTCGAGTGGAGTGGACAGGAGGTGGACGCGCACTTGGCTAAGCAGATAGTGCTTTCCCTGGAGTTTTCCACCCAACACCGCAAGCAACTAGTCCTGGAGAAGAGGATCAAGGAGCTTGAGCACGACTTTGAGGCTGCCCAAGGGTCCGTATATCTGATGAGGGACATGGTGGAAAAGTCCAGGAAAGAGTACCTATCTCAGGTCCAAGAGACCATCAAGACTGAGATCTTGATGGGGCAAGCTGTCAACGCTCTGGACAGCGAAGTGGTGGAGCTGCGGAGCGAGGTAATCCACAGGGAGGCTGAGACTTCCTCCCTACGCCAACTGAACTCACAACTGGCGGAGGATCTCAAGTCCACCAAGGAGAAGGCCGCTAACGGGGAGAAGAAACTTGAGGAGGCGGTGAGTGAGCTTTCTGAAGTGAAGATTGAGTTGTCTGAGGCAAAGGGCCAATTGAAAGAGGCTACCTCTTCCATTGCTTCCCTTACCACCGAGAAGAACGCTGCGGAGACTTCAAAGCAAGAGCTCGAAGCTGAGAATGCCGAGCTTATGAGCGTGGGTGTTGATGCCCTTGCTGATGGGTTTGAGCTGGCACTTGAGCAGATTCGATGCGTTCTCCCGGATTTGGACCTCACACAATTCAGCATTTACCATGAAGTGGTAGATGGCAAGCTCGTTCCTCCTCCTTGAGCTCTTTACTTGTAATTTCATATTTCTGCACCATTTCTGTACTTTGAACTTGTATAAAACTTGGTGTGAATACATACTCGTTTCAGCTATAAGCTTCTTCTCTTGTACTTTCTTGAGCTTCATCTTTCTTTATGCACACGACTAACTGTTAGCTAGCTTAGGTTTAGCGCGATCTTGTACTCTTTGATCTTGGCCTCTACCTTGATCACGAGTAGCTACTCCCTTAGCTTTGTCTTTAAACAGTTCTTATGCATAGCTTCGTGCTAGACGACTGACTAGGCGTAGTCTGGCTGCTTCGACTTGTTGTGTAAGAACTTGTTTGGAAAAGTTTCCTCCGACAAGGCACTACGCACTAGCATCCGCCGACAACTCATCAGTCATCGCTCTTCGGTCTTCACCTTGCTTCTTTGTCGCTCTAGCGCTAAGTGCATAGAGGACTTTGACATCGATCGTCAGAAGTGATGCCTTGTTTGGGGGAAGAAAAGTGTTTCTCGATAACCCCTCTTATCTTCCCCAAGGTCATCAACCTTGAGCGGATCGGGTCGTTCTTTCCCTTCCTCACTCCTGGGGTGAGAAGGATTTAAACTAAGGGCTTACTAGGCCAATATTGGTACATGCCAAGTGGGTAAGGACGTTTGTCAAAATCCTTCCTTTCCCTCTCTTGGTCTTACTAGCACCCCTGGCTTTTCGAACCTTAGTCACCTGCACTCACACCTGGGGTGAGGAGGACTTAGATCAGCGTCCATATTCGCACCTAGGGCGAATAAGGCCTAACCGATCACCTGCACTCGCGCCTGGGGCGAAGAGGATTTTAACTTGAAAACTTTCGCACACTTGATATGCTGATAATCTTTTCATTGGGTGGCCTCGTTAAAAACCCTCCTTAGGGAAAAGAGTGCCCCCTTATCTGTTCAACTGTTTTCAGTATATACACTGAGTGTGTCTTTAGCGTGAGAACGCAACTACTTTACAACTTAACTGAAATAAAATTTCAAGTGGGAGGCGTTCCACGTTCTGGGGATTGCTCCTCCCTCCAGAGTTTCCAGCCGATAAGCTCCATTCTCTAATGCCTCAACTACTCTGTATGGACCTGTCCACTTTGGAGACAGCTTGTTTTCCATCTCATTCTGGTGCGCCTTTCTCATCACCAGATCACCTTCCTGGAAGCGCCTGAGCCTCACCTTGGAGTTGTGCCTCCGTTCTACTCTTCTCTTAACGGCTTCAACACTAACTCTGCCTTCTTCTCACACTTCGTCCAGTAGGTCGAGATTCACCTTTCGCTCTTCGTTGGATTCTTCGGCAATGAAATTCAAAAACCTGGGGGAGTTCTCCTGTATCTCCACGGGAATCATGGCATCCGTCCCGTAGACAAGGCTAAAGGGTGTCTCATGGGTGCTGGACTGTGGAGTGGTATGGTAGGACCATACGATTCTGGGGACCTCCTCTGCCCATTTTCCTTTAGCTTTCTCTAATCTTCGTTTCAGCCCCCTGAGCAGTACTCGGTTGGCTGACTCCACCTGCCCATTGGTTTGTGGGTGTTCAACTGAGGCGAAAACCTGTTGTATCTTTAACTCCTCGCACATCTTCCTTAGTTGATGACTTGTGAACTGGGTGCCATTGTCGAAGACCAGCCTCTTGGGTACTCCAAAACGACAGACGATGTTCTTCCAGACAAAGTGTTCAACTTTCTGTGCGATGATGAGCGCGACTGGTTCTGCCTCCACCCACTTGGTCAAATATTCAATGGCCACAATGAGGAACTTCATCTGCCTTATCGCCAGGGGAAAAGGTCCCAGGATGTCGATTCCCCATGTGTGGAATGGCCACGGGCTATGGATAGACTTCAACTCTTCAGGGGGTGCCTTATGCCAATCTGCGTGAAGTTGACACTGTTTGCAACGTTGAGCATACCTCACGCAGTCTTCCTTCAGCGTTGGCCAGTAGTACCCTGCGCGGAGGATCCTACTTGCCAAAGCGCGACCGCCCACATGACTTCCGCACACCCCCTCGTGTACAGGATGAGAAAACCCAAATCTAAACAGGTTTCCATCAATCAAAGTAAACTTACTCGAGCTCCGCTTTATTCTTTTTGCCTCTGCCGGGTCCAGTGGGAGTACACAATCTTCTAAATACAACTGATACGGTGTTATCCACGCGTCGGGCTCCCTCACAGCGCAGACTTCCATCACCTCATTGGTCTTTGCCGGTCGCGCTCTAACCCTTGGCACTTTCAACGTCTCTTGAGTCAACGAACGATGACCGATCGCCAGACGCTCCATTGATTTGTACACTTGAAGTACCTGGTTGTCTGACACGAACGCTCGCGGTACCTTCAAGGTCTCCTGAATGACGGTCCTCTGCTTTCCCCCCTTGCCTGAGCTGGCCAGCTTGGCAAGCAGGTCTGCTCTGACATTTTGCTCTCTCGGCACATGAATTAGTTCAAACTCGGTGAAGGACGTCTTTAGGAGCCGTACGTATTCCAGGTAAGCTGCCATCTGGGGATCTTTCGCCTGGAACTCCCCTGTAACTTGCCCGGTGACTAGCAAAGAGTCACTCTTGGCAACCAAACTTCTTGCTCCCATTTCTCTTGCTAGTAACATTCCTGCGATCAGGGCTTCATACGTAATTATATTTTGTTCTTAATAAATACTTATTTTTAAGAGAAAAATATATTATTTAATGTACAACCAAGATAACGATTTAGATGACAAAAATAACTAATGCTAACGTATTTATATTAGAATGTGTTATTGAATTTTTCGGTGTAATGAAGAAATAAAAATTGTTTAATTGTAGAAAACTACCACGTAAATAAACAAACATGTAATAAAGTTTTCATAGTGATTAAAATTTTAATTCACAGACTATAATATATGATTAAAATTGAATGCAATTATTATTAATATTGTATATTAATGTAGGTTATCCTTGGTTTGTTGGGGATTGAATCCAGATACGAAATCACTGTGATTATTATAAATTTATTATCGTCGCATTTTAAAGCAGCACGCAACGAAACAAAAAGAACAAAACAAAACCACATGTGAATACGATTAATTCATCATACATCAACAAAAATCATTTCATATCATAGCAGCGCAATTCCGAGCTCACGGTGAAAGTGGAAGATGGAGAAGCCCCACAACGGAGAAGCTAAGGAAGAAGCGAAGGGCTCTATTTGTGGCTACGATTCTCTTCACCGTCTTCTCAAGGATAATCTTAATCCTCATCACTTTCAGGTATATATATATATATATATATATATATATATATATATATATATATATATTTATGCCAATTGTAAAGTTTCTGTTTCACTTTTTTTCTTCTTTATATTGATTCATGTCATGGATTTTTGGATCTGATTATTGGCCTTCATGATCCTTTAACTTTCCACATTCAAGAAGGAATTTAACATTTTAACAATTTACTTGAATTTTCCATTTGTAAATAAATCAACCAAATTTTACATCTTATTCAAAGCTATTCTAGCTTTACAGAAAATGGATCTCGTGTCTTTCTTCTAAATTAGTTTTTTCAGTTGGTGCTTGCATCAATCACATTAAATTTGCATTTTTTGCTGATGGCTCACTGTTACAGTGCCGTGTACCGTGTTGTAGGAAGTTAGCCGTTTGCTTACTGGGCTTAATTGTGGAAAAGCAGTTGAAACAATTGCTCTCCCTGAATCTGCAACTACCCTCTCTGTGGAGCATGGTTTTGACCTCCAGGTATGATACAATACAATCCACTTTTCTCCATATGATTGTGTTTTCATATTACAAATGAAAGGAATGGTGGATTAAGTTAACTTGCTTGTGCATGTGTGTTCAACTTCTTTTTAAGAAGTAATTGATTTTCTTAGAGTGAAGTGCCATTTTTGTACCTGAAAAATATGGTGCTGGCATTTAGGCTTGTGAAAGAAATTTTCAAGTAGGTGAGTTCTATAGTTTGCTGTAATTGGGCACATTCGCCCTTTTGTTACTCTCCCCTTTGGTAAGCTAAAGTAAAACTTCTCGTGAAGAAATGAATATAAGGATGCATTTAGGCATACCTTATAGCAAAATGCTCGTTTTACTTCAATATCTCCTATTTTTCACCCCTTATGAGTACACTGTATGAATTATGAACCGGGAACAGCTAATCCTTATTTTCTTGTTTGTCTGTTGTCTGTTGAATCAATTTTGGAACCTATTAACTCTTTCTCATTGGTTAACTGATATAGTTTTGGTTTAGTCCATTGATTAACCACAATATCTATCTTCTATATAGAAATTCTAACAGTTCAATTTGAACTTTAATCTGATTTATTTCAGGCCTTTTCCTTTTCTGCTGACAAAGAACTATTAAGGCAACCTCGAGTAGTGAGGGTTGGTTTGATTCAGAACTCCATTGCCCTTCCAACCACTGCTCACTTTGGGGACCAAAAGCAGGCTATCTTTGAGAAACTAAAGCCAATAATTGAAGCTGCCGGTTCTTCTGGAGTGAACATATTATGCTTGCAAGTAGGTGTCATATGTATGAGCATTTGCCAATTGATTTTACACAGTTGATTGAAAATCTGAAACGTTTTCATATAATTCCATTGCAGGAAGCATGGATGATGCCATTTGCCTTCTGCACTCGAGAAAAAAGATGGTGTGAATTTGCAGAACCTGTTGATGGAGAATCAACAAAATTTTTACGAAGTTTTGCTCTGAAATATAACATGGTCATTATAAGTTCAATTCTTGAGAGGGATATTAATCATGGAGAGGTTATATGGAACACTTCCGTTGTAATTGGAAATCACGGCAATATAATTGGGAAACACAGGAAGGTAATTGCCTTAAGCTGTCTGCATCTAATTTTAATGCCCGAAGCCTCTCTTTCATCTATCTCATGAACACAGTTAACATTTGGCAGAACCACATACCTAGAGTTGGGGACTTCAACGAGAGCACATACTATATGGAAGGAAATACTGGCCACCCTGTATTCGAAACAGCATTTGGAAAGATTGGCATTAATATATGTTATGGTAGGCACCATCCTTTGAATTGGTTAGCCTTTGGATTGAATGGTGCGGAGATCGTTTTCAACCCTTCTGCTACTGTTGGTGAACTCAGCGAACCAATGTGGCCTATAGAGGTTAGTCCCTTTATATAACAGGAACACATGCTAAATTCTTTTTAACTTTTATTGCTTCTGGTTCTTATATTTTATACAGGGCCCTTACACGATGGGCTGTATATCTTTTTCTATAATTTGATGCTAAATTATATAGATTGACATTTAGCATGATATTTCTTCACAAGTGAGTATAAGAAAATTGGACACAACTAAATTGTGGGATGCACTTTAGAGGGTAGGGTGCAAAGTTTATTTAATGGTTGATATTTTATATACTTTGTAATTTTTTTGTTTTCTAATCAACAAATATCACTACTCACATGAATTAAAATTCAAGAGAATTGGCATGTGATATTTTTTCTGCTTCACCTGTGATTACCAAATTTGGAAACAGACAGATAGATTTTGTACTTTTAGAATATCATATCAGCACAATAGTATATGGCTTGAAAGTGTGTTTGTTTGTCAGGCACGTAATGCTGCAATAGCTAATAGTTACTTTGTTGCTTCAATCAATCGCGTTGGGACTGAGACATTCCCCAATCCATTTACTTCTGGGGATGGAAAGCCGGCACATGCAGATTTTGGGCACTTTTATGGATCCAGTCATGTTTCAGCGCCTGATGCATCATGCACGCCATCTCTGTCTCGTTACAGGGATGGGCTTTTAATAACAGACATGGACCTCAACTTGTGTAGACAGTTGAAGGACAAGTGGGGTTTCAGAATGACTTCAAGGTACGAGTTATATGCAGACACACTCGCCCGCTATGTGAAACCAGAGTTTGAGCAACAAGTCATCAGTGACCCCTTATTGCATAGAAAGGCCTCGTAAACTGTAATGTAATAATGAGTTGATGTGGGTTCACTGCTTATGGTTCAGGCTCTGTAGTATAACCAATGCAAACAACCTTAAATTCTATGTATTATTAGATTCTGCTCTCAATTGTTCAAAATGCATAATTGTTTGATTTGGTGCACTTAGACTAGGGTAAATAATAATTTGTTGTTTTCAAAAACTCTTTAAGAAAACTCAGGTGGTCTTTAAGATAATTTTTTTTAAACTGAAACTTTTGAATGTTCGGAGTTTATTAGGGAGTTTATTATAATATGTAGAGATCAAAATAAATTTAAATAATAACAATTATATCTTCTATTTTTAAAATAATATCATAACATATTACATAATAACAATAAAAATCTGGACAGTAAAAAACTATAGAAGTACTCTTTAAAATTTAATTAGAATTAGTGTAAATTACTTAGTTTTATAACAATTAATTTAAGTCATATTTGAGATGATTTTCCATTTATTAATACTGTAATTCTTCCCACAAGAGTACTTCAAAATTGAACTCTATTTTTAAAATAGAAAATAGAAATCAATTCATCGACGATGAAATGGTTTTCTTCTCATTGGTTGCCTATAGGCTAAATTAAGCTCCTTGACTTGTAAATGTGTACTTACAGAAAATTATGGAAAACTATTTGAAGTATTATTCAATTCAATGACCTAGACAATAAGTGTATCAGAATTTAATTAAAATAAATGGACAATATACAAAGTCTCACACTGAAATACATTATATATTTCACTATAATAATAATTTTTATTTTTTTAATAATTTACACTGCAGAAGTTTTTAAACTAAATGCAGCAAAATTAAACTCTTAAAAAACTTAATTACTCGCTTAAAAGAAACTTAATTATTAAAAAAAGTTACTCCCTTAAATGTTAGAACTTATTTTTAATACACTAAATTCAACTACTGATATTTAATTTTACTCTCAAAGTTGTAAAATTACACAAATTTTGTTTTCTAAAATATTCTTGGTAAAATTTACTTTCCAATTTACAAAATGTTATGATTTTTTTGTGAGCAGAAAACTTGACAAAAGCTTGAATATGCTACGACGGTTTTTCTTTAAAAATGTTCACAAGGAAACAGAACTTACGATATTTTTATGAAGGTGGTGACCAACACAATAAAATATATACACTCTACACTCTAATAAATTATTATTTTAATTATATATATTTTTTAATTTAAAATATTATTATATTTTTATTATAATTGGTTGTTAAATGTTTACTGTTTGAGTGTGAAAACAAACTTTTTCTTTTATAAATTGAAGATAAAATTTTGCAATTTTTCCTTAAAAAAGAAGAAGAAAATCGTTAAACTTTAAATTAAAAAAAGTTAATTAGGCCTTGTTGTAACTGGTTCAACATGGTTTGGTTTAGCCTAACCCATGGTTATTATGGGATAAAGTATTTGTTTAGTGGGAAATATTGGCAAATGTTTTTACCTTTTTAATGACAAGTCATTGACACAAAACAAACCTATCAATACCAACCGTTAAAAGAAAAAAAAAAAAAAAAAAAAAAGAAGGTAAGAAAGGCCAGAGGAAAAAGAAAAATTGATCCTTATCCCATTGTCGCTAGAAAATCTATGGAGGCATGAAGATCGATCCCTCAAATTTTCACAACGAACTTCCCAACCTCATGTTCCTTCCCATTCACTTCACATTCACATTATTCACAACTCAGCAAGAGCAACAACAACAACCATAATCTATCACCTCACCATTTAGCAAGAACACAACAGCATATTCCTCCTAATCTCCTTCAAACACGCACACACTCTGACACGCATATCCATTCCTTTCACTCTCCTCAATCTCTTCTCTCTCATGGCTTCCATCAGCGCTCCAACCCTCACCTTCCCTAACCAGAAGCTCGCCGTTCCGTTTCCCGCGCGAACGCCTTCGCTCCTTCCCTTCCCTTCCATCTCCTCTTGCCGCTGCCTCGCCTCCGACGACCGCAGCGGCGCCAAGCGCGGTTGGGACTCCGTGCTGCACCAGTTCTCCGAGGTCGCCAAGCGCGTCGATTCCTACTGGAAGTCCTTCGGGAACGCTGTCGAAGATCGTGGCCGCGCCGCTGGCCTCGACGAGGATTGGGATTGGGATCGGTGGCGCCGGCATTTCGAGGAAATCGACGAGCAAGAGCGTCTCCTCTCGATTCTCAAGGTGCACCGCCGCGTGCCTCGGATTTATTTTCAATTCGCGTCCTCTAATTACGTGTAACTTATTTTTTTTATTATCGTGAATCGATGTTAATGCGAAATTCTTGATTCCTCGAGGAAAAATTGAATTTATTTTCTAAGGAGTTTTCGTTTGTAGAAACAACGACAACGTTCAAAGCTTACAGTTCTAGTATTTTTCTACTCTAGCATCTTTTACTTAATCAACACTGTTTCGCTTAAATTAGGCATTCTGCCTTTTTCTCCCAAGCTTTGGTGTTTCTTTTAATTGACGGATGGAATTCGTTAATATGAAGATGAAAGTGTTCCCTAAGTTTGATGTGCTTCCAGGTTACAAATCTTTGCTTGCTTTTAGCTAACAGTTAATAGTCTTAAAGGAGTTTTTGCCAAAATTTAATGGCAAGTTCTTATTTATTACATGAAGGAACCTATTGTTAATGCTATCAAACTTGTTTTACGTGTTCATCGAATATCGTATGCCGTGAGATGCTTAAAGTTGGATTTCGTATATTTTGACTCTCGTATAAGTTTAATCATTGCCTGAACTTTTGATTTAGTGAGAATTAATTGCTGACAAATTTTGTGCTTGACAGTCTCAGTTAAGTCGGGCTGTGTATTTGGAGGACTACGAAGATGCTGCCAGGCTAAAGGTGGCTTTTGCAGCAGCAGCTAACAATGACAGTGTTGGAAGAGTGATGTCTTATCTCAACGTAAGAATTTTGACTACTCCTTTGACAGCCAAAGTTTTTCCATACAAATTTTTGGGTTTTTTTTTCACAACCCATTCGTATATACATTTTAAATATGTTTGTATATTTTCGAAACTTTCAGAGAGCCATAAAAGAAGAGCGGTATGGTGATGCAGCTTTCTTAAGAGATAAAGCTGGCGTTGGACTTGTGAGTTCTGATAGAATTTGTTTAATGCAACTTGTGTGAATATCTTTGCATTGTGGTGGAAATAGAATGTCAGATGTAATGTCAAAGGGTAACTAACCCTAGCAATACTTGTAGCTCTGCTTAAATCGCTGTAACTTAGCTGAAAATTTCTTTGAACCATCAAGATAAGACTTTCCTTGCTACTTCATTAGTCATCAGGATTCAGGAGTTCATTTAAAGTGAATCTATTCTTAGATCTGCTATTGGCCGTGGAATCTAATGACAGTCAATATTGGAAGATAGCAAATAAAAATCCATTTGTGAGCATGCTTGGTTTACTTATTATTGTGTTTTTAGATTTTAGAGCGCATTATAACATTGGAGTTCATCCTTTATATATTTATTTTTCAAACAGATTAATGCCTTGATGTGACATTTTAGTGCTGCATGCTCCGCCAATAAACTGCACTGCTTTAAACATCTGGATTTGATTTGTAATTTTATTTTTATATCTCTTGAATTTATCAATATTCAATAGAAGTTTTTTTTAATTGACGTGTATTTGCTCATATAGGTGGGTTGGTGGGCTGGTATTTCTGAAGATGTTAATGATCCACATGGTCTAATTATTCGTATAACTCCTGAGCATGGAAGATATGTGGCAAGGAGTTATAGTCCTAGGTAATTTCTCTATGTTGATGATAAAAGTGCGTAGGCTCTCTGCCTTTCACAAATTGAAAAGAAAAACTTATTTTGGTATAGGACCAAAGGAGGAGCTCCACTACTTATGCTTTGTGCTAATGAGGAATGACTTAAGTGAATGTACCTAAAATATTTAGGCTTATAATTCCTCCACTTTCTGTTAGGAATAACTTAATTATTGTTGTGATTGTCTTGTCAATCATTGTAATTATTCCCAACATGAAACTAAAATGTATGAACTGTGATCTTTTGTTAGGATTAATTTAACCTATTTTTGTGATTATCCTTTCTGTTAGTCTTAGCCACAAAGTAGCTTTTGTGGGTTTACGAATCTGATTTAATAAGCTCATCCAAACATGCTCAAGGATTCTAAGTGCTCTGTAATTCATAAATGTCTATTGTAGCAGCATATAAACTCAAATAAGTTTGGGAAAATGGACCAGCTTATGTGTTTATACTCTTGTAGCCTTAGTTCCTTTATGCATAAATAATGATACTGGGAGATCAGCTAGTTACTAGTTAGATTTCTTCCTCAACCTTCCCCCTTGTTGTTAGAGGTGGCCTATAGTTATATGTATTCAAAACAGTGCAAAATGGCATTAGCCAACTGTCCACCAGTTGGATTAACATATTCATTTTGACCTATTTCTTGCCATCCGCCTTAGTAGTTTGGTTAACCTTTCAATATTCTCTCTCAATTCTGTGTGTTCACACTTCACACAGGATAATTTTATAATGACTTAAATTGAAACATTGTTCTCTATTACCATGTTGTTCTAACATTTTCTGCATGATAACAACAGGATACTTTGTTTACGAGACTAAACTTAATGTACATATTTTGTATTTTTCACATGTTCATAAACTAAGATAAAAGGATGGATTGTCTGGGAGTATTGGTATAGTTTTTCTAATCTTAGACAAGTTTGTTGAATGGCGAAACTATGACGGAATCACATTGCTTCGCCTTCAAGCCTCATCGTTTCAATTGTTGCTGTTCAGTAATGAACTAATTTAGAGTCTAATTTGTCTATCTTTACCAACATTGTCTTTGTCTTTCTTTTAAAAATATAGCTGGAATTAATTTTAAATTGCTACAGGAACCAGTAGCTATAACTTGTGACCAATTTGATGAGCTAACAGTTAATTGCATGTTTTCTTTGGCACTAAATAATATTGAAATTTGAAACAATTATTATGGGAAGTCTTAACGGTGAATTGTACGGATCTGGTTGTTATATGCTCACATTATCATTTGATAAAGTTTTATACATTCATTTTTTGTATAGATTTACGGGTACAAGTATTTTTAGTGGCGTTTTGCATGAAATCTTTCTTATGTAATTAATTTATTATTTTCTTGCCTTGTTTTAATATTTTGATAAATTTAAGGAATATCAGTACATGAGATATTTTAGGTGAGCCCCTTCTACTACCTCGTGTGGCTTTCTGGTGTTAACCCCTTTTTACTATATTTTTCTAGGCAACTTGCAACATCTTCCGCTGGCATTCCTCTATTTGAAATTTTTCTTACGATGGATAAAAAAGGTGAATTCAAGTCACAGGTATCTCTTCTTGACTGAACCCATAATTTGTATTGCTTATGCTGGATCTTTACTATATAAACAGCAAGCAATCTTCTCTAAATTTGATATAAATTACAACTTTTCATAAACAAAACATTGTTCTGTATCTGGATTCTGTTTACTTATGTAAAATCTGAATATATGGGTAAGGATCACCTTCTATGTTTACTGTCAAACAAGTTTTCTGCTAATTATTCAGTTTAAAATACCCATAGATGATGGAAGAGGAAGTGGGATTGCATTAAAAAAGGAAGCATATTGCATGGAGTTCAGAATCCAGATTAATTTTCAATTTTTTGGTTTATTTCAAACACTAATGTCTTTTAATTATGAATGAGGTTTATAATTTGTTGGTAGATTAGTTGTTCTAAAACTTATGAGCAGTTGGGGGAATACCAAGCAACCAATTTGGATGGTTGGTGGCTTTGTGCTGAGTTGAATTTTTATTAATGGAACTGTATTAAGGAAATAATAATTATCAAATTATATGCAATTATTGTATGCAATACATGAAGTGTTGTAACCATACACATAAAACATAAAAGAATAAGAAACCTCTCTTCTTCTTACTATTTTTTTATCATTTTCTTATATGGTATCAGAGCACCGATTTTGGTGCCCTGACAGCCTCTCCATTTTTATCCCCTAAATAAAAGATAATGTCTGGCAAACAAGGCATGCCCGCGCTCGACAGTGCATTTTCATTGGTTATCCTCTCAATCAAAAGATGCAGACACTTTTTTTACAAGTCGGAATGTCATCTTCCATGAAAGTGTTTTTCCATTCTGTCAACCGTCGTCACAGATACAATCCTCACCTCCATCACAAGGTATTTTGCCCACTATTGACATTGACTTACCCACCCCTGTCCAACGTTCACTCGATCAACCTTCTTCTCTTATTCATCACAATGCACCTGAACCTCCATCAAACCAACATTCTTCTCCTACACATCACAATACACTTGAACCTCCATCAAACCAAACATCTTCTCCTACTCGTCACAACCTCAATCAAACCAACCTTCTTCTCCTACTTGTCACAATACACCTGAACCTCCATCAAACCAACCCTCTTCTCCCATGCCAAGAACTCTAGCACCCATTACCAAACCTTCTCCAACCGACCTTCCTGTTCGACGATCCAGTCACACATCAACCCCACCTTCCTGGAAGACTACGTAACGTGATCCCAAGCCAATCATTCGACTACTGTCCAAGACCGGCCGAATGGAACCACATATCTTATGCATCATTTTCTTTCTAATTCACGATTTTCTTCTACACGTAGTGCATATCTTGCTAACATCACATCCACCAAAGAACCTCACACTTATGCTCAAGCTATCCTTGATCCAAATTGGCAAAAAGCAAGGGACGAAAAGCTTTCATCCTTGCAGCTAAATCAAACGTGGACCTTGACACCGTTACTCGCTGGGCAGAAACCCATCGGATGCAAATGGATGGTAGCATCGACAGATATAAGGTGCGTCTTGTCGCAAAGGTACACTCAGATTGAAGGTGTCGACTATTTTGAAACTTTTTCACCAACAACAAAATTAACAACGTTGCAGCAACTAGAAATTGGTTCACTCACCAGCTAGATGTGCAAAATGCCTTCTTATATGGCACATTGCATGAAATTATTTACATGGACTTGTCACCCGGGCATCATCCACATGGAGAACATTGTATGTCGACTCAACAAATCCCTTTATGGTCTCAAACAAACATCTCGGACATGGTTTTCAACATTTTCTCATATGATTAAATCGGTAGGATTTCAACCGTTCAAGACAGAATAACTCATCATTCATTTACTGCCCTTTTGATTTAAAATGATTTGACAGAATAAATTCAGCGGTAAAGATTGTCTATTACAACAATTTTGCATTAAAGATCTTGGAGACCTAAAATATTTTCTAGGGATTGAATTTTCCTTCCAAAGCTGGTATTTACATGTCCCAAAGAAAATATGCGCTAGATATTTTATAGGATACGGGACTTAGTGCTCGTCCAAACAAATTTTCAATGGAACAATACATAAAACTCACATCAGACGATGGAGAGTTATTAAAGGATCCACACGACTGATATACCTCACGCTTACTCGGCCTGACATAGCATTTTCGGTTCGGTTCACGGAAACCTCATTAGGATGCTGCAATTCGAGTCCTAAAGTACATGATCACCAGGACAAGGGCAAAGATTGTTATTGCCATCCGAAAACAATCTGACATTGTCAACTTATTGCGACTCAGATTGGGGAGGTTGTCAGACAACTCGGAAATTAGTATCTGGGTATTGCATTTTTCTTGGTTCTTCTATTATCCGTAAAAAAAATAGATAAACATATCAAGATCATCAGCGGAAGCAGAATACCGCGCGATGGTCAATACTGTTTGAAGATAGTTTGGTTGCGATATTTGTTGCAGGATTTAAAAGTGTCATGTAACTTGTCAGCTCAACTTTTCTGCGACAATAAGCGGCATTACCTATAGCAACACATCCAGTATTTCATGAACGCACAACACATTGAGATAGATTGTCACATTGTGCGAGAAAAATTACAAGCTGGAATCGGTCCTTTATATATACCGACACAGTATCAACTCGCAAATATTAAGAACAGTTTTTGACGCTACAACACAAATTGGGGGTTCATGATCTTCACCTACCAACTTGAGGAGAGTATTAAAGAAATAATAATTATCAAATTATATGCAATTATTGTATGCAATATTGTACGATATTGTATCTCTACCTAATTAAATACTGTAATTTGGAGAGACAAACTCCCTATATATTTCTTATACATGAAGTGATGTAACCATATAATAAACATCTCTTCTTCTTACCATTTTTTATTTTTCTTTGTAGTGTTAATGCTAGATTCAAACACACTTGAGCAGTGTTACTTCCTAGTGTTTGGAGCTTTAGATTGTCTTAAGTTTCGGTGGACATACATTCTCAGATTAGTGAAATTTCTGATCTAAGGTGCCTCCATTTAATTATTTTGAGCTCAAGGCTTCATGATGAGTTTCCCTAAATAAAAAGGTGGTTTTTTGGTATTTTAACTTGTATTCTTCTGGAATAAAAATATGGGGCAAAACTAATTTATTGTTGAACTTGTACCTATGGTCCATATTTGATGAGTTAAAATGATTGTTTCAGAAATGTATGGTGTCTGTGGTCTGAAGTGCACATTCTTTTAAGGGATATGCTAACCTACTGTCCTTCATGTTTAGTAGGTTAGCATCTACAGTGTTACTGAAAATAAAACAAAACCAAATATTACTCAACTTAAAGCAGTTAAATTCTTACATTTTAGTAATTAATTTTTTTTTAGTTGAATAGGTAATTGTTTATCTTTCATACTAATAATTATCAACCATATAAATCTTTCTCCATATCTACCAACCTTGAACTTTTCTCTCATTATTTTATAAAGATTAAAAATACAGTAATTTGCTTTTAAACAAAAAAATAATAGCAATTAAATTCCTACATTTTAGTAATTAATTTTTTTTTAGTTGAATAGGTAATTGTTTATCTTTCATACTAATAATTATCAACCATATAAATTTTTCTCCATATCTACCAACCTTGAACTTTTCTCTCATTATTTTATAGAAATTAAAAATACAGTAATTTGCTTTTAAACAAAAAAATAATGAATTATTTTTAAAATTGTAATAAAAATTCCATAAAGTTTCTCTATCATTTAAAATTAATAATAATAATAATAATAATAAATGTCAAGCATGGACAATTCATGGCATGTAAACTTTTTAGCATCCTTGATTAAATAAGATTAATGTATTTTAATTGATAAAATTTATTAGGAGAGAAGAAGGTTTAAAGATTTGGTTTGTAGTTATTAAGAGAGAAATTTATTTATGAGGCTGGTTGCAATTCGGAGAGAGACAATTATTAATTTGATTGGTAAGGTTATTAAATGACATTATCACTGAGTCGAGTAACAAGAGATAAAGATGGTTTGTTTTGTACAATTAAGTATGAAGAGTGCCACCTACACATGAAGGAGAGTAGTAATACCCTTACACAATTATGTATTATCCAATTGCTATTGTAAGGTATACTAAAAACTGTAATAGTTACTTTTCTACAAGTAATTATATAACACTAGTTATGTAACACTGTCTTTATCTATAGTTGTCCAATAGCAATACTACAACAGGATATTCTTTTGATTTTCAGGCTGTGTACTTAAAGCGGAGAGGGGCCTTTCATGGACCCCCAACAATGTCTTCTAAAACATTGGATGCTACTGGGAGACTGAGTTCAATGGAATCTACTGAAGACAAAAGTGAGTTGTTTGTTGTGAGTACTGAAGATCCAGAAAATGGTGATGATAGGAATGATGGCTCTGATCCAACAGAGGGAATGCCTGGATTTCAGAATGTATTGAAAGATATGATTCCTGGTGTAAAGGTGAAGGTTTTCAAGGTGATAACTCCGGAGAAAGTAGACACAGATCTATCCGATGTGATTGAGCAGATAATTGAGGATGAAGATGAAGAGGACGAAGACAGCAATGAAGATGAAGATGATGAAGATGATGATGATGATGATGAAGAAGAAGAAGAAGAAGACAAAGAGAAAGAACAAGATACAGAAAGTTTAGAACTAGAAGATATTAAGTCTGAGACTGAGCAGGAGGGAGATGATGAGATTGAAGTAAACACTGGTTTGGGAACTTTTGGGCGTGAAGAAAATGAATTTGCTGTAAAAATTGCCATTGGTGGTCTTGTTCAGAAACTTTCCAGTAATCTATCCACTAGAGATTTGCTTCGAGTTCCTGCTAAGCTGGATATGAAGGGGTGTGGTTCATTTTCGTTTACTGTTGAAAAAGAAGTCAATCAGCATATTGGTCTTGACAAAGGAAAATCTTCATCTGATAAATCAGCTAAGTTTCAAGGTCGTCGCAGAGTTGATCATGTTATTTTTGACCTTGCTAAGTTTATTGGCAGGGGAAAGATACCATCAAAGGTAGATATAAATAGTTGAATATATATTGCAAATTTTTTATTTTCAAAATTCAATATACTTATTGAATCTATCCATGAGTTGCGTAGACTATAATAGTTTGCTTTAATCTTTTAGGTTCTGAAGGAGGTGGGAGAATTGATAAGTCTCACTCTAAGTCAGGCTCAAAACCATCACCAATTATCTGGGTCAACTATTTTCAATCGCATCAAAATACCAACTTCTTTTGATCCCTTAAATGGTGATTTTCTATGGATATTGTCAATTTGGTCACTACGAGGTGCTGAATGTAGGATGCTTTTAATATGCAGCACAGCGTAAACCATGTAATGTATTTTCATTTTTATCAGGTCTGTACATTGGTGCACATGGACTTTACTCCTCTGAAGTTATTCATCTAAGACGAAGATTTGGACAGTGGGAAGAGGACAATGGAGCAAAGGAACCTTCAGATCTTGAGTTTTATGAGTATGTAGAAGCTTTAAAGCTAACAGGAGATCCTTATGTACCAGCTGGCCAGGTAATATTGTATACTTTATTAAAACAATGATTGTTTTTTCATCTCCATGCTTTACTATTTTGTGAGGTGTTGAATTAGCAGCTCTGTATCTGTGGAAAATGCAGTTTTTTGTCATACTTGCAAAAACTATAAGATGTTGGTGGTGTTGAGACATATGCTATGTCACTGAGAGCTTGATAGCAATAGTTTATTAAATATTTACCTTCATTATGAGAGTATTTACTGGATACAATTTTCTTTGTCTTTGGGAAACTTATATTGGCCAGAGTTCAACATGAACTGAGATATTTTTGTACTTTTTCTGCAATAGACTTAAATTCTCTTTTTGATACTAAGCTTCTCATCATGTTGTCTGTATCATATAGATCTCAGTGTTTATGTTCCTTGACCTTAGGTTGCATTCCGTGCAAAAATTGGAAAGAGGTATCAACTGCCTCATAAAGGGATAATACCTGAAGAGTTTGGCGTGGTAGGGAACTTTTCTTGAGGATCTTTACTCTCTCTGTTCCTCCCCTTCCCCAAATTTTTAGTTAATTGTTGTTAATTCACTTTAAAGAAGAGATTATTATTTTTATGTATTCTACTCCGGTTTTGTTGTAATTTTCAGATTGCTCGCTACAAAGGCGAAGGGAGGCTGGCCGAGCCAGGGTTTCAAAATCCCCGATGGGTTGATGGTGAACTTGTGGTTCTCGATGGAAAGGTTTGTATTCTTCAATCTTTTTTTATCATTTAGTCCTTTTTCTATTGTAATTTCAACTGAAATTATCCTCTTACTTTTGCTCAAAATGTTTCTGATTGCAACATGGCTTTTTATTTTTGCAGCACCTAAAAGCAGGCCCAGTTGTTGGATTTGTGTACTGGGCCCCTGAGTATCATTTTTTGGTCTTCTTCAATCGGCTTGGGCTTCAACAATAGGGTTTTGTTCATAATATCAGAGACTTGTAAATTCTTTCTTCAGATTCTCATCGTAAGTTCTCATTAAAGATCCACGTGTCATGGAAGTAGTAACTGATGGATTTTGTTTGCTGCATAAGTTTTTTTTTCTTACAAGCTAGGATTTTATTGAATTTTATTGGTAATTGTGTTAAAAAGTTATTTAACAATATGTTTATATTTATTGAATTTTATATTGCTCGTGGATGAATTATTGCCCTTTCTGAGTCAGTAACTGGCTTGAGTTTTACAACGCTACTTTTGGTTAGGTATGCTTGTTAGTTAGAACATGGAGAAGAAATGGAGAGTTCTTCTAGATGTTATTTTCTACTTTGTATGCTTAGCATTTTTTGTTGCTTTGTCTAAGTAGAAGAACGCCATTTTTTCTTTTCTATGGATTTCCCTAATTAAACTGTAGTACTAATTGAGAGCATTTTGTTTTCATTCAAAAGCACAAAAAAATAAACTCCAGAAGACTTAATTTGTAGCATATGTTATGTAGCCTTTTCTGTGAGAGAAATCTTGATATCATGCTTTGAAGTTTTAGAACTAGGAAATGGAATCAGAATAATACTTTTTGACTTGTTGGCAAGATATCTAGCTGAGACATAGCTACTAGATATCTCAATTAGATTATTACATTGAATTGGAGTAATGTAATGTAATTGTAAAACCAGAATCAAAGGCGTATACTTTGTAATGGTAATCATGAGATTTGTTAATGCTTTTCTTTTATTATGAGTAATGAAACTTCTGTATGTAACACTTCTGTACGGTTATCTACAAAATTAACTAAACCTATATATCCTACTATTGTTCTGATTTGACAGTTTGATCTACCAACAGTTATATCAGTAACTATTTGCTCTGTTTGACCATTTTTCAAGTGCCATTCTGCCACTTGAAAGAAGAGTAGGAGTTTCTTCAGTAGTTACTATGTTTTCAACCCAAATAAGTCAGTTCCTATTCTGAGGAACAATGTTGTTAAAATCGCGATCTAGATTGTACGATCGTCGATCTTGCGATTTTTTAAAAGTAAAACGTGCTGGATCACATGGGGGACGGAAACTGGCCGGATCGGAGCGATCCGGCTAGTCATGGGCCGTATCAGAGGATCTTTGAGTCTCTCTGATCCGTGATTTGGACCATTAAAAAAACCTGAAAACTAGGCCCATGAGACCCAAAAGTGTTGCACAAAAACCCTTATTTTAATACGAATCTTTAAGTTTGGTCAGAAGACAGCTGAGAACTATTTATAAAAATGGAAATTCTTCTTTCAAATTTCGATTGCTGGGTTGCTAAAGGCTAAAGTTTTTTTTTATTCTGTATATTTTTTGGTTTTGGTTTTGGTTTCTAGTGGAATTGTCATGAAGTGTGTGGGTGATTCTAAATATTTAAATTGGTAAAGGGTTCATGTTGGAAGTTTATTTAATATGTGATCGAAGATATTTCTATTTTCAATAGGTTCTAGGTTTTGTTGAATGCTAAAACTGTGCTTCAATGGAAGATATCATCAATCACTGCAGGGTTCCATTTAAGGTATCCATTTTCTTCACTTCAACAACATGTAGGGTGTTTCATGATTCTTTCTTTCAGTGAGCTTGAGTTTTCTCTGATTGTTGATTTTCTTGTTTCTCTTTGTATCTGACTCTGATCTACAGCTATAAAATATCTTCACCACTAGCTTTCTGCCGAGTAGCAGAGACTGAGCATTGGACTACTTGTCTAGAACTCAAATGACTGTGGTATCTTAAGCTTGGTAGCTGTAGCTTGACTAACAATAAACTGAAGAGGGATTCATAATATCAGCACTAAAGCACAATGTACTAGTCTTCATTCCAAATTTTATGGAGGTGTAGTGTTCAGGGTATCTCTATCAACTTTGTACATTGTTACTAATTTTTCTTATAAGTTATATTCCCATGTATCATAAAATTCATAATATCATTGTTCTTTCTGTTACGACGAGATTTTCATCACAATTTGTCTTACTTTGGATCGTATATAGAGGTTTTTGGTATTAGCTTCCTCATTAACTATTATATCTAGTCAACATATTGAAGGTCCCCCGAAAGTATGAAACCAAAATTTTGAATACATAATTGATTTGATGACAAAACCGTAGTTGCCTTCTTTCCATCCCTGCCTGATCTGCGGATGAGCTTGGGACAGTATGCCCAGTTAGTTCATACCTTGCATTGAATTTATTGACGCATAATTAAACTTGCTTCGGGAAAGACAAAATGTGGTGGGAATGAAAATTAGGTGAGAGCTCTTGTTTGGAAAACTGAACATAGGTGAAGGCTGGCATGGAAAGGTAGTCAGTTATATCTCCCACATTGAGAAAAACTATCAAATCCGTTAGATCTCCTTTTCTCTAAATCAATGATTGAGGTTTTCTTTCACTTTTTATTTTCTCTTTGACCCCCTTTTTCCCAATCTCTACCTCTCTTTCAAAACACCTAACCTAAACCTAAAATTCCAAACAGAGAAACATAGAAGGGAGGAGGAAGACCAAAACGCTGTGCCGGCAAAGTTGCTGCTACAATAGCCATCTCGAATTGCAGGAAGTACCAAATGGGAGAATAAGACTGAAAGATGTTGAAAAGGAGGTAGAAATTGTTTAGTTGATGAAAGATTGTTTAATTTGAAATTTTGTAACTAGATCAATTTATGTTGTTGGAGTAATTGGTTAATATTATCTAATATTAAAAAGTATTAATACTTTTATTTTTTAAATTATTAAATGTTATCTAATATTTAAAAATTTAATTACCAAATATTTCTAATATTTAAATTTGGCCAATACTTTTGTAGTGAAATTTATTTTAAAATTTATATTTTAAAGAAGAAAATCAATTATTTAATCTAAATAAAGAAATTGAAATATAAAATATTTAAATTATTATATTTAAAAATTCAAAGAATTTAATCATAAATAATTCAAATATCATACTCTTTTGCAGTGATTGAAATCTCCAGCTCAAACACATGCTAACTTTTTATATAGCAATAAACCTTGTCTAACTTTTACATGATTATACTCTATATATGATGATATGTACACAATCATTTAGACCAACCATATTACATACCTTATGTAGAGAACATAGGTAGATTAAAGTTGAAAGAGCGCAAATAACTTCTATTAGTAAAGCTATAATTGTTCCTTCTTTATCTAATGTATCATAATTCATAAGTACTTCCCAAACTCTAAACATAACCTGAAAAGCATCACACAACACGGTTCTATATTAAACCTTCTCAGGTGAACCAATTAACACTTCATTTGCTATTTTGGCTCCCCGTTCTTTAGCCATATACAGCCCTACGTGATGCATAAACTCCTGCAAATGACATATACATCACCAGAATGCATTAAACATATTCCTTAAACTTTAGCATATCGTAACACATTCTTTCTCACGAAAGAGTCATATATGTACCTGTGGATGTGCCAAAGCTCCTTTGGTATTTGTGGCTTCTTCCAGAGGGATATTAAAGGTAGCACAGCCACGTGAATACACCACCACATTTTCTAAAGGCTTCAGAAAACCACGGTTTTTTGCTGACATTGTGGAACATACAAAATCTAGAACACAGATATCTGTGCACACACCTACAACCAGTAGCTTCACCGAGATAGAAACTAAGTTAATGGTTTTAAGAATACGAGTTCACATCTTCATGCCTAAGTACGTATTAGAATAAATAAATAAACACTCACAGTTGTTATCTTATTCTTTTTCACCCAATCTACAAAAACGTTAGAACCATCTTCTTCTATTGAGCCCAAATATCCGTCAAAACACTCCTTTCGTCTTATTGTTACATTGGGTTCATTCTCCAGCCATCTTAACTCTGTGAGCCATAAATAAAGACATGGCATGAGATGAGAGAGAAGGTTAGTAGAGGAAGAATGATGTTTGTAAACTATTCTTCATCTCAACTCTTAAACAATGTTGAACTTTTAAACCTATCACAGCTTCTAATAAATTTCAACTAAAAGTAAAAAATGTATTAAAAAAGAGTGTGATATAAAGTGTTAGTAATATTTCTCTTATATTTGTTGCTTAAAAGTTGAAAAGAGGCTGTGATGGCGTCCTTTCCCTTCCTGGTTTCAAGACCCATCAGCCAAAATTTACAAGTATTTCCACTCTGCAGAACTGGGTTAGTAATATCATTATTTGAACTCCAAGGAAATCCATTTGAGACTTTTTTGGGAGTAATAGCATCATTCATGAGAATTATGTGTGTCAATCTCGAGAGAAAAATGAAAATATATGTCAATAATTAATTGCTCACCTGGAACCAGATTTGATTCATCAGAGCCAATAATACAGTGAGGGGGATAAGGATCCTCTGGCTTGTTAGGATGGTGAGAATCCAGGAAAGCCATAACTGGCAATTTCTTCTCACAGAACACTCTTGCTAGCCTTGCTGATTCATTGATCATTCCCCGAATCTGGCTATTGGATTCTCTTGGAGCCTGAAAATTTCATCCATATATCTATAATTTTTGGTGCACAAAAGAATATTTAGTTTATCAAGATTGAATCCATTAAAGAAACACACGCACATAGTCACACATAGACATGAGGGTATTTGAAAAGAATCTAAAGCAGATACCAGATTTCCAGCACCAACTGTGCAGAAACCATTTATGATGTCCACAAGAACAAGACCATTTACTGTATATCTTCAGCTAAAACCACTGACTCCTGTTCCAAAGGAATCTCCTTCTTTAGGAGTTCAACTGTCTGTGACACCATTTTGGTTTTCACTTATCTGATTTCTGAGATGCCTCAGAATTGTGTATATATTCAAATGTCACACCAACAGATTTTTAGTGAAATCTTTACTTTATAATGCAGAAAAGTATACGACGTGGTGAACATGATCTGCATAATGTTATCCTTGACTCAGTCAAGTGGAAAAGTCAAACAAAGGATAATGAAGTAGATTTTTACAATCATGGATATGTTTTCGAGAAAAATCTATCTAATGATTTCTATAAGAAATAAAAAAATAAAATAAAACTTTTATTTAAAATTAATTAATTTAAAAATAACAAGTATAAAATAGAAAATGATAACTCTTATGTGTAGCTGATAAAAAAAAAACTCTTATGTGTAGCGACTAAAATGTTTAAACAGTATAAAAAAAATAATTATTTAAATAATAAATGCATTTAGAATGTAAAAGAATAAGATTGTTATTTACTTAGATTGTATGAATGGTAAATTTATTTATTTTATTATTAAAATTAGCTCATTTACTTTTTTTTTATATTTTTATCACTTGTTTTAATTAAAATTATATGTCTGGATTTGATAAAAAAAATTATGTCTTAATTACACATTTTTAAAGTAATGTTTACTTTTATATCATAGTATATTTATGATCCATATTTAAGTTTATGTTATTTTAAGTTACTTCTATTTTTTATACTTAAAACATAAATTTGAAATTTTAAACCGGAAAATAAACCCACATAATTATAAGAATGGTTACTGTAAAATTAAAATTCATTCTTATACCTCCACATTTTAGAGTATGTTAAAAAATCTGAATAGAGGTTTGTGAACCTTTTCAAAGCAAAAGAAGTTGAAGAAAGGGAGAGAATGGATTCACCTTTTGTAATTTCATATCAATTAAACAAAAATATTTCTTCTTAGTTTGGGAAAGTAAGAATATCTAAGCTCAAACCGTAGAGTTTGGTCATACTTATATGGGTTAAGACTAAAAATTCTACATAAAAAAAGTTATAAGAACAAAATACTTACAAAAGTACCATTGAAGAGGCTAACCCGTTGATATTTTTTAAAAAAAATCTTATTTAAAAATGAAATGAAAAAATATTTATCTAAATCTTTTATACTTATGAGAAATATTTACTTAATCAAAATCTAAGTTCAAACCTAAGTTAGTATACTTAGTTTAGGTTATGTTGAACTAAGTCCAAATAGATTGGGTTAGACATATCTAGGTTGAGATAAGATTGAGTAAGGTGGAGCCTAGGTCAGTCTGGATCGGACTCAAGCAAGCTATGTCAAGTTGGGTCGGGCCTAGTCAAGTTAGGATGAGGCAGACTAGGTTAAGTTCAAGTCATGTTTCTTCAGGTTGAGTTGAACTCAAGTTAAGTCGAGTTGAGGTATGATCGAGTTGGACCAAGTCGAAGTCATATTAGATCAAGGTGAGTTGGATCAAGCCCAAGTCATATTAGGTCAAGGTATGACCGAGTTGGACCGAGTCCAGATTAGGTCGAGTCATGTCGAAGCCAAGTCAAGTTGGATCCAAGTCACGAAAGGTGTAGATGGCTTGTCATGGAAGATTGAGTTGAGTTTAAGTAAGGGTAGGTCGAGTTGGACCTAGGCAGATTGAGTTGAATCCCGACCTTGCAATTAAGTACAAATAGTAAAAAGTAGTTAATGATTAATATACAACTAATGTAAAATATTTAGAAATTAATTTGTGGTTTAGAATTTTTTAAGGATTATAGTTATAGATACCAATTTTTTTTTTCTCGTGGATGTATTTGGATTTGATTATATCTGAAGTAGATATATGGAAAGCTTAGTATTTTATGTTTAGAAACTCCATCAACTAGTCAGTAAAAGGTAAGCATCTTTTGGGTATGTCTTGTTCAAGTTAGTGTAGTTTATATGCATCTTTCATTTTTCATTTTCTTTTTTCACTGATATTATGTTTACTAGTCATGTAGTGTAGTGTGCTTCTCGCATGAAACATGCATATAGGATTTTATTCACCTTCTTTTTGGCGACCACTTTTCTTTTCTCCTTCGACACAAAGAGTTTGTGATAAATGACTTTAGGGTCATTCCCAACATATCAACAATTGTCATGCAAATAGGTTCACATTTCTCTTTATTGTTTCACATATAATTTCTTTATGTCATTGGTAAAAAATGATACTATCTTTGTTGCATTGTTTCGAGGTTCCTAACTAGAGGTTAGTTGTATCTTTCCTAGATTCTACAAGCATATAATCATTTATTCAAGGGTATAAGTTAGTCTCATTCTACTTCTTGTTGTCAATGGTGGATGTCGATGTTCAAAAAAGGGAGTCACACTTAGGCTTACCACATACCATTCTCTAGGTTTCCTTTGGTTGACATGAACAATTATTATGTCTCCTAAAGTTGATGGGAACTTCACTGTAGGAAGAGGCGTAGAGACAATGGTCCTAAGCTTATTCAAATATGGTCTTTCGAGAAGGATGTTGTAACAATTATTGGTATTGATAATGAAATATAATATCTTAATAACTTGACTATTTATAGTGCCCTTCCCAAACTTGATGTACAAATTTACATACCTACACATGTTTATCATTGCTCTTGAAAAGCCAATGACTTAATCATCATATGGTTGTATCACACTTTCTAGGAGTTTTAATCTCTTGAACATTCTGCAGTAGAGTATGTCAGCCGAGCTTTATTGATCGATCAAGGTTTCATGATCGTAAAGTTTTGTTTACTTTAATAGTGATGACTATAGGATCATCTTGCATTAGGTATGTTGCTTTAAAGTCAAAGTCAATAGAGATAATGAGAAACATATTTCTTCTAGGGGGTAAAACAATTGTGTTCACTTTGTACAACTTGCAAGTGTTTCTTTCTTGTCAAGTCAATTGAGTTGCTTGATGCCTTTAGTGTTTATCACTCCTCAAATTGACACATGTCAAATTTTTTCTTCTCTTGGTGTGTGATCTTGTTGGTGACCTTCACAACAATAATTACACCAAAATTATTCTTAAGACCGTGATCTTCCCTTCACCTAGGTTGATAATTCATCCCCATATGATAATAGTCATTAAGCTAAATCTTTGCATGTGTCCTGATTGTATAAACTTTTTAACCTTATCTTTCAATTTTAAGTATTTTTTGGTGGCATTATGATAGTATCAACATTGTCAGCTTGTATATACATTGATGGTGGACATTAAATGTTCTTACAAGAGTCGCGATAGTCCTACAATACTATATTTTCTTCCAACTTGATTGAAACCTTGATAAATGCTTCTATTTTGGAATATACTATTTTTTTAATTATTCAGACAAGTCGTGTCAATAAAAAAATACATTCATATTCAAGTCACCTAAAAGTAAATAATTTTTTTTTTCTTAACAGCTAGAAAAGTAATAAGTATACAAATCAATAAATAGTACACCTGAAAAATGTCAATACATTTATAGAATTTTAATGATTTTTTTTTATCCCAATGAGTTTAAATTAACCTTCCTCAATCATCTTAATACCTAATTAGTGTTTAATTTTATATTTATATGCATAATTTTATCATTAGGACTCTTATACTACATTTATGGTTTTGTTCCTTTATTTATAATTGAAATATTTTCGTTATTATAACAATCGAAATATTTTCGTTATTATAACAATTAAGGTTCCTTCACCTAGTATCTCGAACCCTAATTTTATGAGTTAGAAAAATACCTAACAATACCATATCTAATATTTAATTTTTATCTAACTTTATTACTTTTGAATTAACAGTATTAACATATAATCATCCTAACCATACATGTGTAGTATGTTCACAAGTACAACATCCAAGATAATATGTATGGGAATTCAAAAGTAATATATTAATTATTAAGAACATATTAACGCATTTATTATTAAATATATTAATATATCAATTTTCATATAAACAAATTTTGAAGGCAATAAAAACTTAGGTAACCCAAATCTATTTTATAGTTTTAGAAACCCTTTCACCTACTTGTTAACCCAAATTCTTTTATATTTTAAAAACTTTTTTACCTATTTGTTATTCTTTTACCTCTTCTTCTCTTCTCTTGTATTAGACAATTACATTATGCATTCTTGATGCAAATAGATTATGTATAATAAATATATGAGCTCTGCTCAAATTTATACTCCTTTTTTATAACTGGTTTTATTAATTTTTTTAATTAAATAATTTAATTTATATTTTAATTAAAAATTTAATTTAATATTTTATTATTATTTGGAATTGTTAAAAGATTGTAAAGTAAGAAGTTAGGTGTCAAGATAAAATTTTACCAGCTACTTTATTTTTATGTTTATGTTTAAATTATTAATAATATTCATACTATCTTTTCTTGATCGATTAGAGGCCAAATTAACGCAAAAGTCTCTTCACAGTAAAAATAATATGATTTAGATAGAAAATAATTTTGGTCCATAATAATTTTTCTTTATATTTTAATAGTTTTTTTTTTGTCTTTAATACATTTTTATTTTATTTTTTCTTTCAAAAATTCTTTAAATAACGTTTTAAACAATGAAATGAAACAATTTAGACAGTGATCTTGAATAAACAACGAAATTATCATACAAAATTAAAATTCAAAATTGATCAGAAATCAAGATCGCATTTAAACTTATGATTTATTTGAAATGTAACATATGTTTTCTGTAATAACAGTTTAAAAAGTAAGACGGTCTCCCTTTAATTTTAAAGAGTATTTTTTAATTTTCAAATATAAAAAGACTGCAAATAAAATAAGAAGTTGAAGCAAGGAGAGTTTTCTTTTTTTGTGTTTTAAAAGAGCTTGAAATTTTCTGAAATGAAAATATTTCATCATTAGATAACTTTTGACATTATGCAGTCAGCTGTAAGGCCACCACTCTATCATCTTGTAAGCTTAAGACCAAAGCTTCAAAAATTTTCATCAAAATCTCAACTTTGTGCCTTGGGGACCCCTTTCTGCAGACTAAGAATGACTTCAGTTTCTGGGTCTGAGCTAAGACCCCTTAGAGCTGTGGGTGGTTCTTCTTCATCTTCTGGAGGTGATGATGGGTTTGTGACACTGTTAGAGTATGTGGGGAAGGAAGGAATACACGTGAAGGATGATTTGGTGGTGTTGCTTGATCACATACAGTATGCTTCCAAGAGAATTGCAGCTCTTGTGGCTTCTCCTTTTAATTACAGCCTTGGCAAACAAACCGGTTTTGACTCTGTTGGTTCCGATAGAGATGCTCCAAAGCCTCTTGATATTCTCTCGGTATTTTCTTTTTCTCTTTGGAAATGACTAGAATGCAGTTTTGTTTGTTTTTCTTATCCTTTCATGAATGGTTATTGTTGTCGTGGTGGAAAGTGCTTTCCATTTGTGTGAGTGTGTCTTTTGGATGGTATAGAAATTGTGTGGATGTAAATGAGAGAAGAGAAAAAGGATGTGTGTGGTTTTGTCCTCTTATCCTTTCTTGGGTGATTTTTGGGAAGTGATTTCCATTGTGTAAGTGTGTACTCAATTGGGATGGAAATTGAGTAGTTGTAAATGAGAGAAGAAAAAAGGAATGAAAGTGTGGAGTGGCCATTATCTCCATTCCATCTTTTGGTAAAGAAGAATTCATTTCAAATTGGGATGAAGGGGCAATGTTAACAGAGCAAAGTGCAAAAGGGAATGATTTTTGTACCATTTTTTCTATTTCTCTTACTAATTGGGAATTTGAGGGTTTTGATATGATGCCTATTGCCGTTCAGGTTGTTGACTTGCACCACTTGGAAAATTTTGAAAAAATTCAGCCTCTTATGTCTAAATAAGTCATAGAGCAACAACATGAGAATGGCATTTAAATAAGTATATATCAATACATGAAGAAGGTGTACAAAACATAGTCTTGAATGTTTAATCCCTTACCTAAGTTGGTCAAGGGCTATATACTTTTCTTTACAAACATGGACCCATAAATATTAATGGAATATAGTATCTGATTATTCAATACTCCCCATCATGCATCATTGCAGAATGAAATTATCTTGTCATCACTCCGAAAATCTGGAAAAGTTGCTGTCATGGCTTCTGAAGAAAATGATGAGCCAACTTGGATAAGTGAGGATGGTCCATATGTGGTTGTAACAGATCCCCTGGATGGTTCTCGAAATATTGATGCATCCATTCCAACAGGCACAATTTTTGGTATTTATAAGCGGCTTGAGGAACTAGATGATCTACCAATAGAGGAGAAGGCTATGCTGAATTCACTCCAGAGTGGAAGTAGGTTGATTGCTGCTGCCTATGTTCTCTATTCTTCTGCAACTATACTCTGCATCACCTTTGGTTCTGGAACACACGCATTCACTCTTGATCATTCAACAGGAGACTTTATTCTTACAAATCCAAGCATTCAAATTCCTCCCCGTGGTAAAATATGCATTTTACATTTTCCCTACAATTTAAAGAGTTTAACATACATGCATTGCTTGTGTAAAAGCTTTTACACTGTCAACCATTAAAAAAGTTTATCCATGCTGCAACTTTTGTAGTAGTTGTTATAATGCATTATCTCTCATATCATGTCTTTATATTGCATTACTACCTAAGATTGGAAGCATCTTACAATGGGATATTGTCATTGTTAACTTCTGAATGAAATATACCTTTGGTTTATGCTGTTGACATCTGTCTAATGTGGTCAGGGCAAATTTATTCGGTGAATGATGCAAGATATTTTGACTGGCCTGAAGGTTTAAGGCAATATATAGACACTGTTAGACAAGGAAAAGGTAGATATCCAAAGAAGTACTCTGCCAGGTATATATGTTCTCTGGTGGCTGATCTCCACAGAACTTTGTTGTATGGTGGTGTGGCAATGAATCCAAGGGACCATCTTCGTCTTGTTTATGAAGCAAACCCTCTTAGTTTCATTGTAGAGCAGGCTGGTGGAAGAGGGTCTGATGGTAAACATAGAATTCTTTCTCTTCAACCATATAAACTTCATCAAAGACTTCCTCTTTTTTTGGGGAGCTTGGAAGACATGGAAGAGTTAGAAAGTTATGGGGATATCCAACAGAAAGTTAATCCTGGTTATGAGGTTTGATGCTGTGTACATGCAACCAAGTTTTGAATATTCAACCATCATTGTGCCTGATCAAGTGACTAATTGTTCCACTGTTCTTCACTTATGTTATATGTACTTCGTTATCCATCATCTGTGTTAATATATCTTTAATATCTGATCATACTTGTGCTCTAATATAAATAAAATTCTCTGTCAAATAGATTGCAAGAGAAAATGGATAGAAATCTTTTTGCTTTATTGAATGTTTGGATTCAGGTATGATTGATCTTTGCCCTGAATTAGGTTTTTTGAAAAATCTTTGCAAAAAATTCTAAACTATAAAAAATACATCTGAAGGGAAACTTTAATCCTTTGCTTTTTACTTTGTAAATTTAAATTCTTTAATCATTTCTCCAATATTATATTAACCTTAATTTTCACTTTAATCTTAATAAACACATATCATATTTTCTTTTTGCTTTTTCTCCGAGTGGTAAGGGTTTAACGGGGAGAAATTGGCTCTCAATAAATTGAATTCTCATTTTATTTCTTATTCGTCCAAAAAAAACTGTTCCCACAATTTGGTTTTAGTTTTGATGATTTTTTATTGGTTGTCAAAAAATAAAAATATTTATAATGATTAAAAAAATATTATATGAAAAAATGATTTTTTTATAAAATTAAAAACATTTAGTTTAATTCTACGAACTTTTTTTTCAAAGAAGAAACGAATGTGAGAGATTTAGAGTCGAATTCTCATCGTGAACAAAAAAATCAATGTTACTTGAAGAAATAAATCACAAGGATTGTATTATACTAAAATTAATACTACTTAGAGAAAAAAAAAATTTATTATACTAAAATTAAAATATATAAATATTTATTGTATTGAACCCAACTCTTTATACTAAGTAATATGATATTTATCCTAAGTAATATGATATTGTGATTTTATTTAATTTATAATATTTTATTATGATTATATACGTTTTATCTACAATTTTTTAATTATCTTGTTGTCATTTTTAGTTAGAATATTAATAATTACTACTTTAATATTTTATATAGACCACTGAAACTCTTATTAACAAGTCTAATCATTTAATTTGATTTTTTATTATCACATATTTTAATGACTAATATTGAAAAACAATTTAAATCAACATTTTCAACTTTATAATTGACTATATAATAATTTTCAACATTGTAAATTTGATACTAAAATTATTATGAATCACGATTCAAATTAATAATAATTTAAAGTCACTGTATGATAATTTAAATCAACATTTTTTAAATTTGTATTTTAAAGTTAACCTTTCATATTTTAAATATTTTATTATTTTTGTTTTACATAATTTTGAAATAATTATGACTCATAATTATAGTTGATAAATGTTTAATAATATTAAAATTAAAATTAATAATCATTAATTAAAAAGTCTTAATTGTAGTTAAAAACATTTTCTAATATTAATTAATTACTTTATGTAACAGGCATCCCTCTTATCCCGTTCCAAACCAAAGTCAGACTTCTCTCTTCCTCGTGTCTGCAACTGTCATCGACCAAGAAGCACAACGAAACACAGTTACTAATTAATAATTAATAAAAATCATTAATCAGTGAAAGAGAGAGAGAGAAGACACACAAGGATAAACAATTAGTAATTTGTAATAAGGAGTATTTATATTTAATTATCCAATTAGGAGTAAGATAAATAAAGTCCTGCAAGAAAAAATACCTGTGTTATTATGGGAAGAAGCAGAAGCAGAAGCAGAAGCAGAAGCAGAAGCTTCCTCTGAAGCAGAATTTACAGATTGAATGATGATGGCGGATTCAAACCCCCCTAACGGACACTCCAACCGTCCCAAACTCTGTCAGACTCACGTCACCTTTCGTCTCCTCTGCCACGCCTCACGCGTCGGCGCCATCATCGGCAAGTCCGGTGTTCTCATCAAGACGCTTCAGGAGGCCACCGCCGCCAAGATCCGATTCGAGGACGCCTCGCCCGAATCCCCCGACCGGGTCATCCTCGTCACTGCCTCTGCCTCTGCTTCCGCCGCCGGCGAGGTCTCCAAGGCGCAGGAGGCGCTGCTCAAGGTCTTTGAACGGATTCTTGATGTTGCTGCCGATACTGCTGGCACCGAGGTCGGCGACCGTGTCGTCTCTTGCCGCCTGCTCGCGGATACTTCGCAGGTCGGCGCTGTAATTGGCAAGGCCGGGAAGGTGATCGAGAAGATCAGAATTGACACCGGATGTAAGATTAGGGTTTTGAACGATGGTTTGCCGGCGTGCACTGCTCCGTCCGATGAAATCGTTGAGGTCAGTTTGTTTGTTTCTGCTTTTCGTGTTCTTACACGGTGCGTTGCGTTGGACTTCTGCTGCTAGTGATGTATCGGCGTGCGATATGTTCGCTAGGATTTTGGCATTTGTTTGGAATTGAATTTTGAAGTTAGAATTTAATAGTTTAACTGTTTGGGTGAAAAATTGTTAGTGATTTATTTAAGGGAGGCATGTCTAACCTATCTTTTATTCTCTTTGAATGTATGGAATGGATGTTGAAGTCGTAGAAATATTAATGAGATTTTGTAGAACTGCTCATGTTCTAGTTGATAGAATTGAAGTGGAAGGATTTTTGAAGAAATTGAATATGAAGGGTTCCTCTTCTCCCGCTCTATTTTCCTTCCCTTCCTTTTTGTTAATGAATTTTATGAGAAACGGAAAAAATGGTTGAATATAAGGGACTATAATAGACTTGGTAAATTGGATTTTTGAATAATGGAGGCAGAGAATCTGAGCATTGATTAGTGTGGTCAGATGGGAAAGCATAGGAAGGTAGATGTGGATGTTTCCCACAAAATCTTGAGGCCGAACAGATGGTGATGTAACACGTCAGCAGTTAGCTGCCACTTAGTTTCTCGCTTCTATATATCCGGTCTTTTACACTTGTAATCCTGCTACGAGCTAGCAATGGTTGGCTATGCTGCCCATTTAGACGAGTGGATTTTTCATTTAAGGACCTTCTCAAAATAGATAGATTCATTGGTTGAAGGAAAATTTTGTGCCGGACCCCTATGAAGCCGAGATACTCCAAAAATATAAAAGTATCGGCGTGTAACTAGTATCTGATGTTAATACATACCCTATGGATACAGACATGAGTTTAGCATAATATCATGTGCTGAATAACTCTAATGAACTATCGGTACTGCCTGGTAAGTAAGCGGAGCCAGTAGCTAAGTGAGATTGTAACTACTGTAGTTTTTAATTGGTAAAAGGAATCAATAGTGTCTTTTGTTAAAAATGGACCGTCTCTCTTCCAAATCATGAGCCAGGGCTTGTCATTCTTAGATTAAAGCTTCTTTTGGATTGGACTAATGGTCGTTCTTGTGAAATTCTAACTTGGCCAGGGAAATTGTATTTTTTTTTTACATTTTCATATTAAAAAAATATAATTTCATATGGTGTGGGAAATATATGCATGTAAATATGCTTGATATGATCACTGGTATCTTTTTTGTAAATTGTGATCATCATCTATTGTATCGGCATGTTTGTGTATTGATGGGGAATTAGTAATGTGAATGTCTCTTGCAAATATTGTGTTCACAAAATTTTTGTTAGCATATATTGGCTGTGTCGTATATTGGATTTTTTTATAAATTTCACGTATACCTGTATTCATTTTGTATAGTATCCATTTCTTATTATGTATCTGAAATTCCTAGCTGTTCCCCCCCTCCCAAGCTAGCACATTGTTCTTGGTCTTTCACTTTATTGGTTCATGAACTGGCTGTCGAAGCAGTCCCCTTTTGGATACCTAATGAATTTTCTACAAGCATACATAAATTAATCATGATTCAGTAAAAATAGTCCATTAATATTATCATCATAATTGAATGGATAATGAGTTGGTGAATTATTTTTACATTTATGTTAGGAAAATCAAGATCTTGTATATGATCAAACGATTTTACAAATTTTGGAAGCCTGAGTGATCTCAGCTTAACTCATGTATGCGAGTTTGATAAGATCTTATTATCGTACTCATAAACTCAATGCAATTGCATGACCTTAATGTATATCTGGAAACCTTTTATTTTTAAAATAAATTGACAGCTCGGCCATTTTCTGAAGACCCATTCAATGAAACCCTGGAGACTTCACAGTATGATTCATTTTGGCTTGCCTTTTCTATTTTCTGCCCTTCTGAATCTGCATCTTTTGTGATTCGTCTTTGTTTGGTTCAAACTGGGTTCAACTGAATTGCTTCTGTATTGTTTGATCTCCTTTGTTCAACGATCTTTTCGGAATATGATGAGTTACTTCATTTGCTAGTGGTTTGAATCAACGTGGTTCTTTTTGCATGTAAAAATAATCAGCGTGGTTATATTTATTTTTGTTTCTGAAATCTACCAGTGGAGCTTTAGGCATTCCTTTAAAATATTATCACTTTTTGAATTTTTTTGTTCTCTTTCTGTATCTTTTTTATTATATAAAAAACTAAAAAATAGATGGAAATATTACTTTCAAATATAAAAAGGATTGAAATATTAATTATATAGTAACTAAAAAATCAAAATATTTATTTGAACGTTAATGATTTTATTCTATGTTTTAGTTAATTATATTACCATATTTTGATGTTAAAATATACTTTTATATTCTCAGTTGGTTCTTATTATTTGTGACCATGCTACGATCACATGATTCCCAATATTCCACCCCCCATACGATCTTATAAGTATAATATTGATTTTGACTTCCTTGTTTAACCCCCCTCCTCCCCCCTCTCTCTAGACCCTTTTCAGTGTTGTGAAATAGCCGCTTTCTCACTATTGCACTGCAGAATTTATTGGATTGCCTTTCTGGCTGCCATGGGTGTAGTTAGGGGTGGAAATATGCTGCAATCAGACTTTGGTAGAGCTAAGGCTAGGTTTGTTAAAAACAAAAACAAAAAAACTTTTGACTCTAGCCTGATCTAGATGCAGGTCTGAACTAGCCTGCAGGCATTTTTTGCTATAAGACCTTTAAAAAGCTAGTGGGACTTATTGTATTACAGGCCTATTAGTAATTACAATTTTCTTATATTATTATGTAATGTATGTATTTTGTATATATAATTATGTAATCTGACCTATTTTGACTCCCTAGTTTTCTTGGTGACGTCCTTTTGTTATCCGCAACGAGGCTTTGCCATTGAACTTTTGAGTTAATATTCTGCCAATTTTTATTTTTTATTGGCATAAATTTAATTTTTTATTAGTATAAAATTCCTATATGCCATTGTGCAACTTCTTCTATTTGGTGGTGATGCTATCTGTTACGTGATGTAGTATTGGCATTTCACCATTTTCCTCAATCCTATCCTTTATATATTGAAATAAAACTTGAATACGGGAGCCTGCTTAGTACTTACTAGTGTTGTCTTAATGGGCTAGGGTTAGATGGGTTTGATATCTGGAGGGGGACTTCGGGTCAATGTTATGCTTAGCCCCTTAGGAAACCTGTTTCCTTTGGCTACCTTCGATGCAATGTAAGAAAAGACTGCAATGTTTTGCTTAATGTTGGGAACATTTTCCAACTCACTGATTCTTGAGTTTCATGATTTCAAGAAGAAAGAAAGGAACAGAACAGTGTGGGTGAAGAAGAAAGAGTTTTCTGGGAAGAACGAAAACTATATATTCATATATTTTCTGATGCAGTAACTCTTACACAGATAAGGTTTTATACACACTAAGGAGAAGAAAAAAAAACTTGGTCTTTGGAACAAAGCCCATAAGAAAGATACAGGCCCAATAACTTAAAACCCTCCCTCAAGCTGGAGCATGTATGCAAAGAACTCCAAGCTTGCTGATAAGTTTCTGGAAAACGCTTTGCTTGAGGGCTTTTGTTAGAACATCTGCAGGTTGCTCTGCAGATCGAATGGGCAGGAGATGGAATAAATTCTACTGCAGCCTTTCACGAACAACATGACAATCAATGTCAATGTGTTTTGTACGCTCATGAAAGCTACTATTATGAGAAATATGCCTGGTTGTTTGTGAATCGCAGTAAAGACATGCAATGTTGAAGGTGGTGACATGGAGATCTCTTAGAAGAAAGGTCAACCATTGTAGCTCACATGAGGTTGAAGCCAAGGCACGGTATTCTGCCTCTGAGGATGATCTAGAAACCGTGTTTTGCTTCTTGGTTTTCCATGAAATCAATGATTCTCCCAGAAAAATGCAGAAACCAGTTGTTGAGCGTCGAGTCATGGAACATGACGCCTAGTCAGAGTCAGTAAAAGCTTTTAAATGCAAAACAGAATTCTTTGAATAGAACAAACCTTGTGCAAGTGCAGCTTTTATGTATCGTAGCACATGTTGAACGGCACGATGGTGATGGATTGTAGGCTTTTGAACAAATTGACTCAGATGTTGAACAGCAAAGCATATCTCTGGTCTAGTGTTTACAAGATACAAAAGACGTTCAATGAGTCTTCTATAACTTGAAGGTTCATGAATGTCAACTTCTTCAAACATATTCTCTGTCTTTTTCTGCATGGGTGTGGTTGTTGGTTTGGCACCTAGCATCCCTGCATCATCAAGGATCTCAAGAGCATATTTCTTTTGACAAAGATGACTACCTTCATGTGTCCGTGCTATCTCTAAGCCAAGAAAATATTTCAATTTGCCTAGATCTTTGATTTTAAAAGTAACATTCAGCAAGTTCTTCATAATATTTATCTCATGCATATCATCACCGATTAGAATAATGTCATCTACATAGACTAATAAAGCAATAAAAGATTTTTCTATTTTTTTGATAAAGAGAGAATTATCAGCTTGAGATTGGATGAAACCTATGGTTAAAAGATATGAGGCAAGTTTTTCATACCACTGTCTACTGGCTTGTTTCAAGCCATATAAAGATTTGGTCAAATGACAAACTTGATGACTCCAGGAGGAACTTCTGATGAAATGAATGTGCTTCTGAATAATGGAACTTGAGAACTTGTTCCTTTACCATCTAGGAAATTTGTTGTTGGTTGCAGGTGGATTTTTGCTATCAAACTTGGTCCTGATGGTACTATTGATCGTCTCAAAGCTCATCTTGTGGTTAAGGGTTATACCCAAATTTTTTGTTTAGACTATGGTGATACTTTTTCTCTAGTGGCAAAGATGACTTTTGTTCGCTTATTCATAGCTATGGCTGTTCTTCAACAATGACCTCTTTATCAACTGGATGTCAAAAATGCTTTTCTTAATGGGGATTTGCAGGAAGAAATTTATATGGAGCAACCTCCCGGTTTTGTTGCTCAGGGGGAGTCTTTTGGATTGGTATGTCGTCTTCGCAAATCCTTATATGGCCTCAAGCAATCTCCTAGGGCTTGGTTTGAAAAATTTAGCAATGTTGTTCAATAGTTTGGTATGACTCGCAGTGCAACAGATCATTCAGTTTTTTATCATCACTCGAGTGCTGGGTGTATCTATCTTGTAGTATATGTTGATGACATTATTCTTACAGACAGTGATCACCATGGCATCTCACAAGTAAAACAACACCTTTGTCAACACTTTCAGACCAAAGATCTTGGCAAACTCAAATATTTCTTGGGGATTGAGATAGCACAATCCAGTACTGGTATTGTTATCTATCAGAAAATACGCATTGGATATTTTGGAGGAAATTGGGTTGATGAATTCGAAATTTGTTGATACTCTCATGGATCCCAATGTCAAGCTTCTACCCAATCAGGGGGAGCCTCTTTCAGATCCTGAGAAGTACAGGAGATTAGTTGGAAAATTGAACTATCTCACTGTTACTCGTCCTGATATTTCCTTTGCAGTCATTGTGGTGAGTCAATTTCTTAATTCTCCATGTGAAGATCGTAAGAATGCAGTCATTCGTATAGTGAAGTACATTATAGGCTCTCCTGGACAAGGTTTGTTATATGGTCATAATAACCATACTAAAGTCGTTTGTTATTTAGATGCTGATTGGGAAGGATCTCCATCTGATAGAAGATCAACTTCCGGTTATTGTGTCTCCGTTGGTGATAACTTGATCTCTTGGAAGAGCAAGAAACAAAGTGTTGTGGCAAGATCTAGTGCAAAAGCATAATATAGAGTTATGGCCTCAGCTACTTGTGAGCTTATTTGGCTTAATCAGTTACTTAAAGAATTGCAATTTGGAGAGGTCACTCAAATGACACTTATATGTGATAATCAGACTGCTCTTCATATTAGCTCAAATCCAGTTTTTCATGAAAGGACCAAACATATTGAGATTGATTGTCATTTCATTCGAGAAAAGATTATATCAAGAGATATCAAGACTGAGTTTGTTAATTCAAATAATCAATTAGCATATATTTTTATTAAACCCTTACGAGGGCCTAGGATTGTTTACATTTGTAACAAGCTGGGTAAATATGATCTATATGCACCAACTTGAGGGGGAGTGTTAGATATTATTAGATAATATGAGATATTATAAATATTATAAATATTGTTACATATTTCATATTTATGTAATGGGCTTAGCTCATATGTTTCTTTTCCTATATAAACATAACCTTATGTGTTCAATATACACAAATGATTTACCCTACTCTTTCTTTTACTTTAATACTCCTGCGAGATTTCGCGGCGTCTCCGGTGAGATTCTAGCGACATCTCCAGCGAAGGTCCGATGGCGTCTTTGGCGAAGGTCCTGTGGCGGCTCCGATGAAAGTACGACGGCGACTCCGGTGAAAGTTTGGTGGGGCGGTGATTGGAAAATTCCAATGAACAGTGGTTTCACCAATAAAAATTGAACCCTAATCGTATGCTCTAGATACCATATTAAAGTAAAAGAAAGAGTAAGCTAAATCCCTTGTGTATATTGAACACAGAGGATTATGTTTATATAGGAAAAGAAACATATGGACTAAGCCCATTACATAAATATAAAATATGTAATAATATCTATAATATCTAACAGCTACTAATCGAGCTTTGTACCTCTCAATATTTCCATTTGCTCTTCTTTTAATTTTGTAGACTCACTTACATCCTATAGGAGTCTTACCCTCTGGAAGATCCACTAACTTCCAAGTGTTGTTGATCTCTAGAGCTTTAATCTTGTCGTTCATGGCTGCCTTCCATTTATCAGATTTGATAGCTTCCTCATAGGTGTGTGGTTCAGTTTGCAAAAAAAGGGAAACATAGTTAAAATGTTCATCAGATAAATTTTTATATGATAAGACCGAATTGAGTGCATACCTTGTCGTGTCAGTGTTTATTACCTTCTGTGAAGAGGTTAGCAATTGATGATGATAATCCTCAAGGTATGCAGAGCTTCTTCGACTTCTTGTTGATCTTCTGAGATCTTCGGTATCTCTGATCTTAGTGTTTTCAACTTCATTCATGTTGCCTCTATGATAACTGTCATGCGGACTGTCATACATGTGTTCCATAAAAATTTGATCATAACTTAGCTCGTTTTGTTCACTTTTATCAGTGACTTGACAAAAGCTTTTCTCATAGAAGATAACATTTCTGGAGACAAATATTTCTCTGGTTTGTGCATCAATGACTATATAACCTTTTGTTCTTGCCTTAAAACCCAAAAAAATACATCTTTTGGCTCTAGGATCAAGTTTATTCCTGTTGTTTTCAAGAGTAGAGGCAAAACACAAAGATACGAAGATTAGTTATATCAGGAGTAGTGGTGTACAATTTTTCATATGGACATTTATTTGAAATAACAGGATAAGGCACTCTATTTATGGGATGAACAACATGCATTATGGTGTAAGACCAAAAAACTTTGGGAAGATTAGATTGAAACATGAGACACCGGGTTACATTTAAGATGTGTTGATGCTTATGTTCTACCACAGAATTTTGTTGTGGTGTCTCAACACAAGTGGTTTGGTGAAAGATATCGTGCTTATCATAGAAATCCATCCAGCAAAATTGTTGGCCATTGTCAGTTCTAATAATTTTAATTCCTTTATCAAATTGATTTTTAATCATGACAACAAAGTTGCTTAAAAGACTACGTGTCTCATTTTTATTTTTCATCAGATATACCCAAGTAAATCTAGTATGATCATCCACTACAGTGAGAAAATATTATTTGTGACCATGAATAGAAGGAATACTAAAGGGACCCCAAATATCAATATAAACAAGATCAAAAGAATTATCACATGTACTTTTGCTTAAAGGAAAAGGTAATTTATGCTGTTTAGCAAGATGGCAATGAGTACACATATTGTTCTTATCAAAGTATATGTCGGGGATATGTTTTACTCACGCATTCTAACACCTTACTCGAGGGATGTCCTAATCTGCAATGCCATGTATCAATGTTTTTGACATGCTGAAAAGGCTCATCAGTTTGAGTGAAGAGAGCAATGTTCTTCTCAGATGAAAAATCAAGATTATAAAGTCCTGCACCAAGCCTAGCTCGTCCAATCATCTTGGATGTAGCTGCGTCCTGAATCTGACATTCATCACGAAAGAAAACAAATTTATAGTTAAGTGAGGTGATGAGTTTTTGAACAGATAATATATTCAGGGCAAATTCGGGAATAAATAAAACATTGTATATTATGAAATCTTCAGATAAGACTATGGTCCCAACACATTTTGCAATAACTTGGGTATTGTTAGGAAGTCTAACTTTCACAAGCTCAATTTCATAGTAAGTAAAAAACAAAGACATATCACAGGTTACATGATCAGTGGCTCCGGTATCAAGAATCCAAGATTTTGGATGAGTTTTACCTTTCTCAAAAGGTTGTTGATCAGTGGCAACATTACTGATTTTTCCTTTGTCACTGTTCATTTGAATAATATCAACAATTTTCTGCATTTGTTTAGTAGATAAAGTATTCAGAACTTGATGATTTAGAAACTTATCTTGTGGAGAATTCTTTTTTAACCATATGCTCTTCAAGATTTTCTACCGCATTCGTAGCAGCGTGTGCGATTCTCTGTTTGATCCATGGTGGATAACCATGTTTTGAGTAGCATTCATCCGCAGTAAGGTTCATCTTATTGCAGAAGGAGCATTGCTTTCCTCTGCCTCTGCCATTTCCTTTCCATCCACTGATGTTCCGTTTTTTACTAGATTGGCTAGCGTTGTTAGTCATAATCTTTGACTCTATGACAACGGCATCACTGAAAGTTCTTTCTTGCCTCTCTTGGTGCAGAGCAAGAGAAAAAACTTTGTTTATACCTGGTAAGGGCTCCATGAGAAGAATTTGGGTCTTTATACTGTTATAAGTGTCTCTGAGGCCTTTTAGAAAAGACATAACGCTTTCTGATTTTCTGTATTCGAGGATGATCTTGGACAATCTGCAAGTGCATTTGGTACTACAAATGCATGTAGGAATGGGTCGTAGTGAATCCAGTTCTTCCCACAATATTCTGGAACTTGTGTAATACTCGAAATGCTTCTCTCTCCCTTCCTGATCGAATTTATTTCTTGAAGGAGATCAGAAGTGTGGAAATGGTTGCTTTTGGAAAATCTCTCCTTCAGATCTTCCCATAAATCCCTTGTGTTGTCAATGTAAATGGCGCTTTGAGCAATTTGTGTGATAAGGCTCCGATTAATCCACGAAATCACAATGACATTGCAGCGTTCCCATGCTTCGTATTGCTTGCCCTTGCGTGTCGGTTCTGGTATTTCTCCCTGACAAATTTAAATTTGTTCTTCGAGAGCAAAGCCCTTTTCATCGCACAACTCCATGAAAGATAGTTACTACCGTCAAGCAGAGGCGAAATTAGGACCGCTCATGGATTCTCTCCGGGATGAAGATAGTAGGGACTTGTTGGGTCTTGTGAAGATTCCTCGGAAGCCATGGAAGAAACAAGACAAGAGGATACAAGAATGGGAAGAAAAGGAAGGAGAAACGGAGTGTCAAAGCGAGCGCAGGTCAGAGCGGGTCAAACCCGCTCTGATACCATCTTGAGTTTCATGATTTCAAGAAGAAAGAAAGGAACAAAACAGTGTGGGTGAAGAAGAAAGAGTTTTCTGGGAAGAACGAAAACTGTATATTCATATATTTTCTGATGCAGTAACTCTTACACAGATAAGGTTTTATACACACTAAAGAGAAGAAAAAAAACTTGGGTTTGGAAAAGAGCCCATAAGAAAGATACAGGCCCAATGACTTAAAAAAGGGACCAGTAAATATGGTAAATGGAATTAAATTTATTTGTGCTCTATTTTTTTTTTAAATACTGAGAAATTACCTTTTGGAATTGTGTTGTGTCAGATAGAAGGCCAGCTGAGGTCCGTAAAGAAGGCACTTATTGCTGTCTCCGAGCGACTTCAAGATTGTCCTCCACCTGATAGAACAAAGGTGATGGGAAGCAGGCATTATGAAGTGGTTCAGTCTGAACAGTTTTCAATTCCGCTTGAGTCTTTAACTAATCTGCATATAGATCACCATCTGCAAAGAAGCTCTACTTTATCCAACAGGTCTAATGGAAATGCCTCTGGTTCTCATAAATTATCAGCAGAAGTTAATAGAGTCTCATCCCTGGATCCAAAAGTACTTCAGCAGGAAGTTACCTTTAGAATTCTTTGTTCCAATGATAGGGTTGGTGCCGTTATTGGAAAGGGAGGTAATATTGTAAGAGCTCTTCAGAACGAATCAGGGGCTATTATAAGTGTTGCTCCTTCAGTGGTTGAGTGCGAGGATCGATTAGTTACTATTACAGCTTCAGAGGTTTGTTAAATGTAATCTTTTTGCTTGTACTTCTGTTCTATGTCTTGTCTATATATTAGTGTAGTACACTCTCTTTTGATGTTTCTTTTTTGCTGGTGGCTTACCTTTATGCAGAATCCTGAATCAAACTATTCCCCTGCACAGAAGGCTGTTGTGCTTGTTTTCTCCAAGTATGTTGAGGCTGGTGTTGAGAAGGGGCTAGACTTGGGAACAAAAAAAGGGACATCTGTTAGTGCACGTCTTGTAGTCTCATCAAACCAAGTTGGTTGCTTGTTAGGGAAAGGAGGGGCAATAGTCTCTGAAATGAGGAAAGCCACAGGGACGAATATAAGAATAATTGGCCATGATCAGGCTCCAAAGTGTGTATCAGAAAATGATCAATTGGTACAGGTGTGTCCATGATTCTTTATGTGCTTTCTCAATTAAAATGTTTTCAGATTGCATACATTCGTTTAGTGGTGCCAGATACTTGTTTTGTTTTGCTAAATCCCCAACCTCTCAGCATGTTACATTTGGTATTGTTTTAAGATATATAATGCATTCTTATCCTGGTATATTCAGCAAAAGTACCTGTTATCCCTATGTGTAAGAATGTAATCCTATTTTGATCCTCAGCTTGCAACTTTTTTTATGTTTCTGAACGCTAAGTCTTAGATACGACCCACCCACCTACTCTCAGTGTATAGATTGTATTTTATTTCCTTCTAGATGCTTTTTGGAGCAATAAGTAGCTACGTTATGTTTGGATGAGGAATTTTAAAATTTAGGAGAATTTGGAAGGCTTGAAATTTGAATTGATTTGATCTAAATTTCTTACATTTTTATGTGCTTTGTTTGGATAAATTAATTTAAATTTTTTACATTCTTAATTTGGATAGGGTAATTTAATTTCTACTATATCTAATATATATAAACGTGTATATTGAAATTTTAATATCAAACATTAGCTTATTTTGAATATTTGATGTTAGAGAGAAGAGAGTATTGAAAATTTCAAATTCTTAGTTTTTAGATGGAATTTGAAATTCTACAATTTCAAGTAATCAAAATACTTTAATATATTTCTAACATTTCAATTCCTTTTAAAAATCTCTATCCAAACAACATATTTTTGTCATGAAGTATTTTAAGTTTTTTATAAAAATGAATTATGCTCTAAAAACTCCCCACATAAATAGAGTGTGCATTGCAATCTGTATATAAAGGTATTTTGTTATGGAAAGCTGGGTTATGTCTTAGACACTTGGTTTTAGATTCTGTTTACTCTTAACTGTTCTTGGTGCTTATATGTCAAAACATGTTATTAATCCCTCAAAACGTTACCTATAATCGAAATATAAGTTGTATTCTCTACTTTATAGAGATTAAAAGTCTCATTTTCAAGTTGGAGCTACCTATTCTTTGTATCTCATAGACTTTTAGCCTCGTTATCATCTTGAGATTAGCTCTGAATTCATGGTCTTTCTGATGCATTCTATTTGTAACTTCAACTGTTATGTTGGCTCAATTTTTATCTTCATGTTTTGTTTGATCTAGAAATCTGATCTTAGTACTGGCCAAATATTGAAATATGGTTTTCATGATCTCCTTGTCGATATGTATAGTGATTATAACAAATGCTTAATGCTATGATATTCTACCTTTTTTCCTCATTTAATCCACTGATTGTTTTAACCTTTAGAGTTGACAAGAAGCAACTTATTTGCATGAGGATGTCTATCTTGGGTCATACACTTCTTGTATATGTAGTTCTTTAAAATTTTTTTATCAAGGGTGTCCTTAGATTTCAGTTGGGAAACCCAAACAACTTTCATCTTCCATCGAACATTGTGTCAACATGTTTGGCAATTTTTCTTCACAGTTAGAAGTGAAACTTATCTCAAACTATGGTTGAATTACAAGCCACAGTGGGCTGCTTTTTCTTAACTCTAGTTGAGTTCAACTTAACTTTCTTACTGAAATCTAAGTTCACACTAAATCATCAGGATAAATCTTGCAATCATGTTTCAGCATTTTTTAAAATCATTATTCACTTTTCCTTCAGATATCAGGGGAATTTTCAAATGTTCAAGGTGCAATATATAAAGCCACTGGTAGACTGCGAGATCATCTATTTGTCAATACACAACACAGTGGTGGAGGAAGGAGCCTTTCCTCTGTTCTAGCTGGAGGCCGACCAACTGTTGCTGTTTCTCATGGTCTCAATAGACATTCTTTGCCAGGATTACTGGCACCACAGGTATATTGCTTTCTCTCTGCTGGCTTGTTTTCCTTTCCAAGTTTTCCCTATAAACTTATTAAGTTTGGCTGCAGATAGTGGCTGGAATAAACTCCAGAGGCACCAATGGTCGGGGATTGATTTCTGAAAAAGGTGGCTTAGAACTTGTCAGGTAGTTGATATGCCAAATAATTAAACATGCTTTAATGCATATCAATGATTTATGAGGACAAACTTTAGGCTATCTTTTAGTATTTTCAGGATCATAGATCTGCATAACTAGGAACTGCTGCCTATGATTTGGTAACCAGTATTGATTTCTGTGGCATACTAGGTCAGGTCACATGTTTGCATTTCTTGTTGATGCCAAACTCACACTTTCACATTTTCTTACAAACAGTTGCTTCTGTCGTGCCACTTACTCTGCTGTTTTGAAAGATCAATACACTTGACTAGCATCTTTTGATTTATTCAACAATGACCTTTATGAGATCATTGTTTATTTGCTATTATTTGGAGCCCAGGCATTGACCAGGCTCCTTGTGAAGTTTTGGGACTACTATAACATGGTTTTTAATGTGAACAAGGCTTGGTTCTCCTTGTTTATTTTCTGCCCCATAATATAATAGTTGCATAACCTGGGTTCGTGTATGGGAATCTCCTCTTAGAAAATAATATGAAATTCCATTAAATTCTTCAATGAGTCCTCCCTGAACCCCAAAAGCATAAAAAAAAGGAAAATAATTGTTTTTCATTGTCACTAACAACTTATTAGAACTCGGAAATAGTTACTTGGGCAAGTATAACAATATGTTACAAAATGTAGTTCTTATTATTACTCTCTTCGGTCTGCAGTGGGAGTAAAACTGCGATTGTTACTAATACAACTGTGCAAATTGTGGTTCCTGAGGATGTTATTGGCTCTGTATATGGGGAAAACGGTAGCAATCTGGTTCGCTTGAGACAGGTACCCGATCTCGGATGAGTTTATGTATATATACTTTATTTAGGTGCTTAAGTGCTCCTCACATTAATCTTTTGTGTGGTCTCTACTATGATATTGTAATTGGTTAGTGGTTCTGTTACGAGAAAATAACCATCCAATGATGCTGAAATTGCTTGACATTTTGGACATATGGCATTGTTATGACGAACAATGGGACTTGTTTCAAAGACACTATTATTCCCCCTTTTTAACTTCATTTTGTTTCCGTTATCAGATATCAGGTGCTAAGGTCGTCGTCCATGAATCTCTTCCCGCAACAGGTGACAGGACTATTGTCATATCCGGTACACCTGATGAAACCCGCGCAGCGCAGAGCCTTCTCCAAGCATTTATTCTCACTGGATCATCGTGACAATACAATATCCCTTCACCGGCGACCCTTTACTTTTCAAGTAGTTTTACCAATTTTTTGAAATCGTTTTTTATCCTATCCCAAACCATCTACAACATAGGAAATCTTGATGTCTACTGTCACTCTAATGTGTCATTGTCACTCTTCTTTAATTCAATTTCGTGAAATTTAACTGACAAAAAAATTACTTTAGATGCAAATTATTTAAATGTGAGTGACAACAGACATATAAAGAGTTGCAATAGACATTCTCGTAATAGACTGCTAAATCAATTCACACCAGAAGTTGTTCACTGCGCGGCAATAGTCACTTGATTTTTTGGGTGTACCTAGTATTGGCGAGTTATATTCTACAGGTCAAGCATTTTTGCTATCAGCTACTTTTTGGAATATTACCCTGTTACATGTGGAACGCCGCGGTAAAGGCATGTGAACTTTTAGATACATATTTACTTGGACTTAGAATTTTCAGTGGTGCTGTGTCTGCATCCTAATGAGAATAAAACGACGGTAATTATTGACGAAAAGAACTAACAATGTGCAAAAATAGGAAGAACATCGTTTCATAAAAACTGCAATCCACAAGTCCTGGTTTTAGCATTTGATATATGCTTTAAACATTTACCTCAGACTAAATGGTAATACGAGGATATAATGTCTGATGTCTCCTCCACACGCTTAAATATATTGCACGCATTATAGCATTACAAGGATCATAAAACACAAGTTGGTGTTTCAAGTTTCTGCTGCAGCAGAGGCTGGACTGAGAATGATTTCCACGTTATCATGGACTCCTTGCAGCAGAAGCTCACCTTCGTATGTCAATACTTTTCTCTTTTTCGCTGCTCTTAGTGTTCCAACAAGTGCTTCAAATATATTTGCACATTCATCATCGTTAAATAGTGTTCCAAATGTTACCTTCACAATACAAGATGCTTTTGTTAATATCAAGAGAGCGCTATTCAGAAGGGTATAACATACAAGCAAAATTCTCCACCTAAAGATTAAAACATGATAATTACAAATTGCACTCATGCTCATTGACCAGAAAGTAAATTCACCATTTATTTTCCATGAATGCAATCGATTTTACGTGCTGCCTCCTTCAAAAATTTGGACATAAAAGCCAGAATTTACTTATTCTGATGATCATATGCTCTTGGATCACAAATTTTGACTTGTTACTTCAATGAATCACATTGAAAAGTTGAGCATTCTTCTGTTTCCCTGAGCAGATCAACCTTGTATAGAAGGGTTCTACATACTATCTCACCTTCGTAATTTTCAACATAGTAATGATATATTAAGAAGCCGTATTTTTTAAACACCCCAGCATGTTTTATTTCTCTTCTCATTTTATCATATTACTTATATTCTAGTTTTATATCTTTTTTTCTCTCATTCGGGGTTGAAGAGTATTTGGTATAGGTAACTAAAATTGTTTCTAGTGAAGAACAATTGTTGTTGCTTAAGTTTCATTTGATTATTAGCAGGTATTAATTACTAGGGCCTTTTTTTCCTAAGGATCGAATGGTTCTTTCCCATTTCATTCATCCTAATCTATGCAAAAAAACACTGAGGTGGTTTGAATCACAATTTTTCCAAGGAAAGAGGAACCTTTCTAGGTTACCGAAACTCAATTGACTTATCAAAGGCAAGTTGGTCAGAACTCAACTATCTCACCCTCAGTTTTTAATCCAATTCTTGAGAGATCCTGTTAACAAAGTTAAGATCCCTGTGAACAAATTTAAGATCCGATTTTGTTAAAGACCCAGGATCCCATTAACAAACTCACGATCTAGATCTATAAGAATGAAGTAAACAACAGCATATATTATTATGCGTGTATAAGGAAGAGGTGATGAAGAAATTGAGAGCTTGAAATTCCATAAATGTAGATTCATAGCAACATAATAATATAAAAAAAGATTTAAAGATGAGATTTTGTTATAGACCTTGTAAGAACCATCTTCTTGGACCTCGCCAAGCCTCTTGATTTCTTGCTTGAGCCGCTGAACCTCTTCTTCAACATTCATGGTTACAATATCTTCCTCCACCAAAAAATGAAAATATCCCCAGGAGATGTTTTTCAGCGCACTTATCTTAGAATACCTTCACAAGGAATAAATAATAGGCAAATAATATGATACATGAAAATTTCATTCAATAGTGTAAAGAGTATAAATTTATTGACTTTTACATTAAATATATAAGTCAATTATGTATATCCTACTATTGTAGAATAGTATATTATATAGTTGCTTAAATAATTTTTTATTCCCCAAATTGGGAGTAGTATTTATTTTGATCCTCCAATGAAAGATTTTATTTTTTTTAATTTTATGAAATGTTATTTTTAGTTTGTGGGATTAGATATTATATTGTGAATCTAACATATAAAAACTAGTTTTAATTGAATAAAATGTAGAAGTATACTATATTACTATATATAATACAAATGGGTAAAAATATAGATATCTATGGTTAAAAAATATAGACATTTTTAAAATAAAAAAACCATGTGATATATTCTTTTTCGTTATAAGACCGTGTTTTAAAGATGTAAATTTTAGTGGATAAAGAATGTAAAGTTTATAAATAGGTTATAATAATCTCATTATTTATTTTATAAGAAATTTATCTCTAAAAAATTCTTTTATTCTATTTAAGAGTATATGTATGATAAGATATTTGTTTTGATTACAAAGTATATTTCTTGATAAAAATAAAAGAATGTGAAGAAGAATACATCAAAATATATTAATTACAATATTGATGTAGGTAAGTTAACATTTCAATTCATTCTCTTTTTTTCTCGAGACTTGAAAAGAGATGTGATACTCATCAAATTAATAAGAGATGTTGATTGTATACTTTGAATCGAAATCATTGTCACCTCGGTTTAAGCTGCTTTTTGGGGGCACACTACTTTAGGGAGTTAATTAAATTACATTTGTTCATATTTGTATTTAAGTATATGGGTGGATTGTATTGTTGCTTAAATTGCCTAGATGTGTTAGGGCATGATTGTATACACCTACTTGGAATTGCTGAAAAATTAAAATATCATCATGGAGATAAAAAAAAATGAGCTATAATCATCTTTGACCGTATTGGTTTTCTGTATGGTGTATGGTGACTATGCTATCAGAGATGAGAGGAGAGAGAACATGTAAAAAGTAACTTTGGAAAAGATTATTACTGTTATTCATTATACATGCAGCCTATCTAAACAAGGAAGATATATATAAATATGAGTAGGACACCCATGGACCTAGTATAGCAAAAGAGAGCAAAGGCCCAAAAGGGTTCAAATATAAAAAAAAACCCCTTCAAGTTGGTGGATGGATACACCGAACACCAAGCTTGGAAATGAAATCATGAAACTTTTCTTTATCAAGAGTCTTTGTAAGGAGATCAGCTGGTTGATTCTTTATGCTGATGGGCAGCAAGTGGAAGAGGTCCTACTGGATCTTTTCTCTTACGACATAACATTCAATATCAAGATGTTTGGTTCTTTCGTGGAAGTTATGATTTTGGACAATATGGCGAGTGGATTGGCTGTCATAGTAGAGACTTGCAGTCTTGCTGATGGGTATATCAGGTCTTTAAGTAAAAATGTGAGCCATTGGACTTCATAGCATATAGTTGCGAGCGCTCTATATTTCGCTTCAGACGAAGATCTTGACACAGTATTCTGCTTCTTTGTTTTCCACGAAATTAATGAGTCTCCAAGGAAGATGCAGAGTGGCGTGTTAAAACACATGAAACCTAGTGTGAGTCAGAAAATGCTTTGATTTGAATATCAGTATTTTTGGAATAGAACATACCTTGTGCAAGTAATCCTTTAATGTATGTGAGGATTCTTTGGACAACTTGATGGTGCAGTTTCGTCGGTGCTTCAACAAATTGGCTAAGGAACTATACAGGAAAGTTTATGTCTGGTCGGGTATTAACTAAGTATAGCAGTCTTCCAATGACTCTACGATATGTATTTCTGTCATGCATTGGTGCATTCTGAATGAAAAGGTTCTCATTCTTCTTGATCATAGGGGTGCTAACAGGTTTGACGCTCAGCATACCTGCATCAGACAAGATCTCGAGAGCATACTTTCTTTTGACAAATGTGGATATCACTTTTGGTTCTAGCAATCTCTAAGCCTAAGAAAAACTTCAGTTGACCGAGATCCTTTATTTTGAAAATAGAATTCAGCGAACTCTTAACCTCATTAATTTCATTTATGTTATTTCTAGTAATCAAAATGTCATTTACGTATACAAGAAGGGCTATAAAGGATGTTTTTGTTTTCTTTACAAAAAGGGAGTTATCAACCTTGGATTGATTGAAATTGATGGTGTAGAGATAGGTATTGAGTTTGTCATACCATTGTTTACTTGCCTGTTTCAGCCCATATAGAGATTTGGTTAAGCGACAAACTTGATGTGGCTTATCAGTATTTATTATGGGTGGTAATTCCATGTAGACCTCTTCTTGTAAATGTCCATGCAGAAATGCGTCGTTTACATCGAGTTGCTAAAGGTGCCAATCAAAAGCGGCAACAACAACAAGGATGACTCTAACAGTAGTGAGCCTTGCCACGGGTGAATATGTTTCCGTGTAATCTATTCCTTCATGTTGAGTGTATCCTTTAGCCACGAGCCTCACTTTATATCTCTCTATCTCTCCATTTGCTCTCTGTTTAATTTTGTACACCCACTTGCAACCGATAACAACTTTGTTTGGAGGTAGATCTGTGACTTCCCATGTTTTATTGGTCCCAAGAGCTTTTATTTCTTCCTTCATAGTCTTCATCCATTCAGGAAAGAGTTTTGCTTATTCATAACATTTTGGCTCGTTTTCTGAAGAAATAGACATGATATATTTCAGTTGTTTTTCATAAAGACCTTTGTAAGATAAGACTGAGGGAAGGGGATATCGTACCACTTTATTTTCTTCAGAACTCCCAGCATTTGAAGTTCCGATGATTTGATGGTGGTAATCTTGCAAAAAAGTTGGTGCTTTTTTTACTCTAGTGGACCGTCTTGGTTCCTCCACTTCAACATATTCTTCCGTTTTAGTGTGTTCCTTAGGCTTTTCTTGTACTGGAACGTCCCCAAAAAGATCCATGCATTCATTATCTCCTTGTAAGGTTGTCTTATCATCTTTTTCCTCCAAGTTGCAAAATAATGTTTCATAAAACACTACATTCCTGGATACAAAAATCTCCCTAGTATGAATATCTAGGACCACATAGCCCTTAATTCTTTGTTTATAGCCCAGAAAAATACATTTTTGGGCTCTTGTATCAAGCTTGCGTCTGTTCTGTTCAAGGGTGGAAGCAAAGCAAAGACATACGAAAACCTTTATATAAGAGATATCGGTATGCGATTATGCAACAATTCATATGGAGAATTATTTTGTATAACAGGAGAAGGTAAACGATTAATTAAATGTACATAATGCATGATAGCATAAGACCAAAAGATTTTGGGATACCATGTGAATCATAAAGCTCTTGCCAGCAAAATTCTTTTCCATTTATTGTATTGGTTCTTAACAAGAATGAAGAAATTTTGCAAAAAATCTTTGGTATCACTCTTACTTTTCATCAAGTATATCCATGTATATCTACTATAATCATCAACCATAATAAAAAAATATATTTGTGTACATGTATAGAAGTGAGATAAAAAATATGTTCACTGCTGGACTTACTAAGTGAAAAAGGAAGGTTACGCTAGCTACTTAGCTAAATGATAAGGAGCACAAACATGCACACTATCAAAATGTAAATTGGAATATTTTTTGTTCAGGTTTTCTAACACTTTGTTTTGTTTGAAGGGTGACCCATTAATTAGCAAATTTTTTAAAAGAAAAATTAAGTGATTCTATCACTCATTAATTTAAACAGTTAATTTACGATAAAATAAAAAAAAAATAAGATTAACAATATGTCAGATGCATCCTTATTCTTTTTAAGAGATGAAATTAAAGATTTTCTCTTACTAAGAATCACTTATTTAATTTTTCTAATACCACATATAGAAGCTCTAAAAAAATATTGTATACCTGTTTTTACTAAATTTAAAAAATGAATTATTTTTTAAATTTTTCTACAAATATTTAAAACTATTTTTTTTCTTTATTCTATCCCAAGACTTAATTTTGTTTTGTCAGAATTTTACCTATAATCAAACTTATATGAGATTTGGTTTTCTAATTTTAACTTTTTCTTTTCACATCTAATTTACATTTTTTCTTAATTGTTTAAATTAATTTTGTTACCTCTAATTTTTTTTAACAATTTGTAGAAATATGAAAAAAAAATCAGATGCATAAATGAATTCAAAATTTTATTTAAAAAAATTATACTGAGACCAAGAAGTATTGTTTGGATGGTTGCTCTAACTTCAAATTGTTATGTGCCCACACAACATAAAGCCATGTAATAGCAGAAAATAAACACACAGAATCTGAAAATGGATGATGAAATTTATGAAGTTGGTGTGTGTGTGTGTGTGTTTTTTTTGTTTCAGCAGCAGTCTGCTCTTGACTCTTTGCTTGTCTGGGTTGTGATGTGTTTGGTATACAAAACATCACTCAATCAATAATTTCCATTTCTAATATTTTTCAATTTTTTTTTTTCCTTTCCACACTCTCTCCCTTTCCTTCCAATTCTTCCTTCTCTCTATTCTCTCTCAACCCCACTCTTCTTCTTCTTCTTTCTCTCCTTTTAGGGTTTCTTCCCTAAAATTTCAAACGGGTTTTCAAAATTTTCTGCAAGTGATGCTCCAGGAATGGATATGGTGAATAATCGATGCCAAAACGGGGAAGAGCCGCAGGTGGATGTCCTCAGTTACGCCAATGGTTCCGATGAAGGGGAAGAAGCTGCAACTTGTCCGCCTGTCCATGCTTCTTCTGTTTTGCACACCAGAACCAGTGAACTTACCATTTCCTTTGAGGGCGAGGTCTATGTTTTCCCTGCTGTTACTCCACAAAAGGTTCCTTCTATTCACTCACAGCTTTTTTATTTAATTAGAACAACACCTTGTCTCTATTAGTGTGGAGAGTTGGCACTCTGTCCAGATTGAAGTGTTTGAATTTGGTTTGAGGGATCCTTTGAGGGAAAAATTAAAAGAAAACAAAAATTGTTGCAGAAGGTGGCCCAAGCAGTGGTTATTGAAATGGTTTAAGGTTTTTGCATAGGGTAAGTAGAGAGATTTCTCAATATAGTTATGGGCTTGTAGATTGTAGTTTTTTTGCTTTTCTAGGTTTCCGTGTTTGTAAGGGTATAAAAAAACAACTGAAAGGAATAGGTTTTCGTGTAATGAAATTTCTGTAATTGTATTATTGGTAATGCTCCGATATTGTCATGCATAACATAGAAGACATTATCAGAGAAGCCAAGAGAAGAATCTCAAGAGGAGTGGTTCAACACATTCATTTCTTCTCTCTCTTTCTATAACAGAAAGTTATATCTACTGCTATTTCCCTTCCAGACATAATCATTCAAATGCAAATTGGTTATTTTTAACTTTGAGCTGTTCCTGATTGTTGTCATGCTGGTTGTTTGACATCTGTTCTCTGATAGCTGTATTTTCAATTTCCTGTTTCACACTTTGTTCATTTATGTTCATTACAGTGTTGTTTCTGGCTTCTCCTTTCTGCATTGTATTGACCCATTAATTGGTTTTAATTGTTTGATTACGAAAAATTGATGATTTTCTGATATCTGACTGGCATCTATGCTCCAACTTCAATGTGGGTTTCAAACTTTTGAGATGACCACAAGTGATCACTTGTCACCACTTAGATTATTCCATTGGATTGGATGTGACTCTAGATTAATTATAATAAAAGTGCTCTACTTGTGCATATTTGCTCCACTTCTATAAAATGATTGGACAATTTTAAAAAGTTTGATAATGTCTTTTTTTGCCTGAAATACAGGTGCAGGCTGTATTATTACTGTTGGGAGGGCAGGAGATGCCCAATACCGTCCCCACCTCAAACTTTTTGTTGCAGCAAAACAGTCAAGACATTAGGGTATGTCTTCAGAAATTGTTTTTCTCTTTTATATATTTTTCTCTAACTGTTTAAAGTGTTCTAAAAATTGTTATTATATGACAGGAAATCAATGATCCTTCCCGATGTTCGAAGCTTTCCCGAAGAATTGCATCTCTCGTTAGGTTTCGTGAAAAACGAAAAGAGAGATGTTTTGAAAAGAAAATCCGATACTCATGCCGTAAAGAGGTAGCCCAGAGGTAGGTGAGGGTAGTTGGGAAGCAGAGCCATATTTTTTTTCCCCCAAAATTATTGACTCTCTTGTTTCACACTTCTTCATTTTATGTTTTGAATTGCTGTACATACATTTATAAAGTGTTGAAAAGTACATATTTCGTTATTATAGTGAATTACTTTCCCCTACGATGAAAAATACTTAAATTGTATTATCATCTCTTATTCTAGAAGCTTATCTTTCCCAGGTGATTTACACGTGATATAATTTAGTTCATTTTGATGTCAATGAGTTTCTCACCGTCATCTTTTCTCTTTTCTTTGATCTTAACATTATTGTTGCCCACTAATTTTGAATCCCTTTTATTAACAAGATGAACTAAAGATTTCAAGTGAAGTTTAAAAACCAATAATGTGATTATACAAAACTTCATTGTACTCATAAAATCCCACCAATAATGTAATTTATAAGATTAGCTTCTGATAACCTTAGAAGTTTATTTATAGTTATTCTATTTGTTAAAGGGTTTTTTGGTTAAACACAAATTTTGAGCTGACCTGATATTGAGTAAATACCTGGTTCATATATGTGCTTCACAGGTAACATTCACACCGATGCCTGTGCGCATATGCAACCATTTATGTACATTGGTGATTGACATTTTATTATGATGTCTCTGTCTTGTAAAAGCATTAGCTTTCAGACTAAGAATTAGATTTTTACTTTTGACATACTTTAATGCTTTGTTCTCTGGTTTAGGCTGATTTTCTTGGGATTGTTTTGTTTGTCTTTTAGATGATTTAGTCCGATTTACTTGGGATTGACAATATTTGGTTGGTTATCTAATAGGATGCATCGTAAGAATGGACAATTTGCATCACTGAAGGAGGATTACAAATCTCATGCTGAAAATTGGGATTCAAGCAATGGTACTCCTGACCCAGAATATAAGTGAGTTTCATAGTTGTACCTTTTGTTAAAAAGAGATGAATGCAATAACTTTTATTCTTAATCATTCATTGATTAGTTCTAATATGATTATTTGTTGTGTTGCATCTCTGCCATTGTTAAGTGAACGTAGATGCCAACATTGTGGAATTAGTGAGAAGTCTACTCCAGCCATGCGTCGGGGACCAGCAGGTCCAAGATCACTATGCAATGCCTGTGGACTTATGTGGGCTAATAAGGTAATTAATATATGTTTTAGCTTAGCTTGGGACTCATTTTTTGCCATTGATTGTTGCAAGTGTTGCTTTCCAGAATCATATATGATATATCGGTCTCCCTTTTGTAACTTTATTTTAGACTAACTGATGGCCATGTCTTAAATACTGTGTTAACTGGTATTACCTCAAATGTTAGTAAACCAATATTTTAACAAGATTTCTTTTTAACCTTTTGTCTGCTCTTAATGCCTAGACTTTCATCTCTAGTGATTTGTTAATCATTCCAAATGTGATTATCAGTTTATGGGTTCTTTAAGGTCATATTTTGTATCATTGTCGGATAAAATAAAAGGAAAATTCAAAAGCAATACTACCTTTTTGGCATCTCGGACAAGTGATAACTATTTATGAATTATAATTTGAAAGTAAGGTTTCTGTGTCAACCTGAAGAATACTTATTTATAGGATGCATAGTTTTTCTGTTTCAGCAAGAAGAATAACAATGTTCTGTCTATATTCAACATCCATTTTATCTATTGCAGTTATCAACTCATTGTTAATAGTAGTCCTGGAATTTTGAGAATGATGGTTATTTTGCATGTCTGGATTGTTGTGGCCATGAGAGGATAGTTTATTACCGTATCAACTTGAACAACTTCATGTTTCCATCTACCCAAGTACTGATCTTCATTTTCATGCCTTATTGATTTGAAGGGAACTTTGAGAGATCTGACCAAAGCAGGAAGGATTGCTTTTGAACAAAATGAACTGGTATTTTTTTATTTTTCTTATTGTCATACTTTCTCCCACTATAAATCACCAATATTTAAATATATTGTCTTAATGCTTTACCACAAAATGGATAGACAAATTCCTCCAGGGCATTGTCTATGTCACACTTTTAAAAACACTCAAGTCCTCTTTGTGTTAAAAGCAAGATGGAACTGGATCCTATTGGGCACTTGCTAGACCGTCTAAAAGCAAGATTGTAGTTTTTGCTGTCAAATTAAAATGATATTCATTGTAGATCTTCTAACCAATGCTAGACCGTCTAACCAGTGTTAGACTATCTAACACCAAAGAGATGATAGTATAGATAAGGTCACGACCCTCAACAAATCTCATAGTGAAATCAGTCAAACAATGTTTATAATCAATCTACAAGCCACAATAACAATAAAATAAAAGGGGGTTGAGATTGTTGTGCAGAAAAATAAAGTAGAGATAATAAGACATTAAAAGGAAGTAGGTTGACTCTCAGGTTTATTCGACAATGAATTCATCATTGATTTTTTTTATGATTTTCACTTTTTCAATCCTCACCTCACACAATGTCAAAATCAAACAAGTGTCAATCAAATTCAACAAAATCTTATCAACAAAACAAGCGTTCATTGATGTATTCATTATTTCACTAGTTCCAACTTCTACTTGTAAGTGTCGATCTTCTACCTCTTGAATTAAGCAAACAAGAGATTGATTAAGACTAAATGAATTAACCAAAAACTCCAATTAAAGAAAAGAAATGAATCCTCAAGAATGGTTCGAAAGACAATTCTTTTGATAGAAACCAGATTTCAACAAGAGCAACGGTAAAACACAATCTGATACAAAGAATTTAAGAATAAAACTTTCTTGAACAGAAAACTTAAAATGAATTGTGAAATCACAAGAGAATCAACCTCAAGAAGTTTAGTCTTCCATACATAGCCAAAACAAAAGGATTATAGCAAGAAAATAAAAAAGTAAGAAAACTCTAATGTTCTGTTTTTCGAATGCTGTTGTCAAGCTCTGAAGCTTGATGATTTCTCCCTTAAGCTTGTATCTTTTTATAGGTTTTTCTGTTCCAAGGATCTCGAAAATATGTTTATGTTAAAAAAAAATTCACATTTTCTCAGTTTCCAACCTTCCTGAATTCTCGGATTTTGTTTCTTTGTATCTTTTGCAGATGATTTGTTTTCAATTTTGTTTCTGAAATATAGATTTTATTCTCTTATTCTTCTTCTCCTCATATTTCATTTTCTGTTTTGATTCAGAGAAGCAATTTGAACTTTCGCATATTCGGCTCTCTCGCAGAGGTAGAAACTTCCTTCAGACCGTCTATCCTAAGAAATATTAGTCTACTACAAAACACAGAATTAATAGAAATAACATTTAAGGTCCAAATAAATCCAATTAGATGAATCTTGATTAGAACAATGGGTTTATTCATGATTACAAACTTAGAATCTATGATTAAAGCTATTAAGTGGCCATGCATGAGATGATCCAAATGGAAATATGTATTTAGTAAGGATGTGTTGCTCATGGCTAGGTAGGACAAAGTTTAGAGGAGACTTTATTTATGCATAGTTATATACACATTAAAGTAAATATTTGTTATTAGTTGGTCAGCTGTATAATATGTAAAATATAGAAACATTCTTATTTTGATACAACTGTTTTCAGAAATAATTGTTGATTAAATATGACTAGAGGTTTTAGGAGATGACAACATGAAAATTTTGACAGCAGTCAACATTATTCAACATAAATGCTATGCATATATAGCTTGTGTCTATTCCCTACTCTTTTTTGTTAGGACTACTTGCTCAAAATCTGAAGAAATAATTTATTCTGTAATTTTGCTCCTAGTGGTCTCAAATTTGTACTTTCAGATGAGTTTTGCTCAAAAAGATGCTGGAATTTCAAATCTAACAATATTGTCTATATTCTAAGGATACTTCAGCTGATATAAAGCCTTCAAAAGCAGAAGCAGAACATTCTTGTGCCAAGCAGGACAAAGAGGTATTTATGTTGGAATTTTCTTTATCAAATTAATAAAAACTTCATTTTGTTTATCTATAACTGTTTCTTTAACTCTCTTTTTGACATTAGTGGTCTCCTTCCTTGTTACCAAACTTTGACAAAGGGTTGTAAAACTGCATGAAAACCCTTCATATTTTTAATATCAGTATATTGTTTTCTGAGGATCCATACAGGGATTTTTTTTTTCTCAAATTTGTGCTTGCTGATTTATCAATTAGTTGACTTTTGAGTACTGTTTGCATGACGAAACATGGATCCTCATGCTAATACTGTTTCCTTGGCTGTGGATTTGTAATTTTTATTTTTAATTTATCAGGGAAGCCCTCATGAAACAAAGCCTGTGCAAATGGATTCCAGACGGTCACCCGAGAAAACAAATGAGCAGGTTTTATCTATTTGTCTGTTCACTTTAATTTATTTATTTACATTTTCTATATAATTTAATGGAACTCAATTTTGCTCAATCTATGATGAAGAAATTTGTCCTATTTGCTTATATGAGATTATGCAATTTACTTTCATTAAATAGATTATGCAAAATTTGACAACTTAATTAACTTTTAGTTTAGTCCCTACTAAAATTGTGTTTTAGGTCTGGTGTGGATAACGATACATTTTTTTTATGTCATAGTCCTTTGGTGTGTTTATTGTAGCTTATATGACATTTTGATTTTGGAACTCGGGGTATTATTTCAAGAATATACCTTAAAAGTTTTTCAGCTTTTGAATATTGTCCTTCAATTTAATTTTATGATCTACAGTTTATCGTCGGAACTGCTGAATCAGTTACTGACAACTTGCCCATCCAAGTGGAGAATCATGCTCTTAGTCTGCATGGGCAGGTGTATTCCTTTTTCTTTCCCTAATCAACCAAGAGGTATCCTTTGAGATGGTTAAGTCGTGTTGAGATGATAGGAACTCATTGGACAATTGGTATGATTTACAGGATACTACTCTTGAGGATCTTGCTGATGCTTCTGGGACCGAGTTTGAGATTCCCGCAGGTTTTGATGAACAGGTATATGTTAAAGCTGATTGATTTGTCACCATTCCTGAAATATATAGGAGCTAAGCCATCCGATCCTTCCTCTACCCTTTATCTATATTAGCTTTACTAATAGTTCACGATACACACAGGTTGACATCGATGATTCCAACATGAGGACATATTGGCTGTGAACAAGAGATATTTCTGTCCTCAATCAGCAGGTTTGTTCCCAATGGAAACGCATATGCACTGCTGCTTCGACTAACATTGGACTTCTAGGAATAGTTTATGTTTTATAGACAAACTATTTCTGGAAGCACTGTGAATTATATGATTGTAGACTTACAATTCTCATACATGAGTTCCTGTAAATCCCTTTGGGACCAGATTTGGTTTATATATAATGTGAATAGTTTTTTTTTTACCTTCTGCGGTATTCAACTTTGATTTTGTATTCTTTTGTGGTAACGCAAATAAAAGGTATAATTAGATGGGAGATTGAATATGAGCATTCAACAAATTCCTAGTTACATAAGATTCACACCTCATTACGTTTGTCCACATGAAATGAGCACATAAAAAATGAGAATAAGCTAAACACTGCGAAATAATAAAAAAGGAAGTCTTTGGGCTGTGAATTTTTAAAATTTATTTTTGGTTGTACACTTCATGGTATTACATCATTTTAATTGCTTTAAGCAACTTGATTATTTTAAGATAATAAGTGTAAAAAGTTTGTTGGGTCTAAATGGATTTTATACAATTTTCTTTTACATTTTGGTTCTTGTTTTTATTTTAATCTCTGTAATGTATTCAGTTTTGTGTTTAGCTTTTATAATATTTTATTAATTTTGAATTGGATTTTGCAAAATTTGAAAAGAAGTAAACAAATTATTCACATGTGACAAGAAACTTTATAAATATCATAGGAGACAGCTTCCCATTGGTGTTGTACTTAAAATTGCGTGGGATTCAAAATAAACAAAAGGTTGAACTGCAGAAATACATGTCATCGTCCTTCACAGCCTAAGAAACCAATAATCATATATGGTTGTTTCTTACAGGACCTCCATAGCTTCCCATATGTGAGGGGAAAAAATTATTTTTTCTTTAAAAAATACATTATGAATTCTATAATCTTCAAAGATATTTTTAAATTTAAAAATACTTTCTGAGTTCTACCATCTGAATATACCTTCTGAATTTTCATAATGATTTTTAAAAAAAAAAATTATTATAGATTATAGAATTCAAAATATATTCTCAATTTATAATATCTTATGAGATTTATAATCAGAATTTTTTTCTAAAATAAAAAACATCAATAAAATAAAGGATATTTTTTATATTTTAAGAAGTATGGGTGTGAAAAGAAAATATACATGAAGAAAATGCCTCGTATACTGAGGGGATGAAACAATAAAGGTAAGTTTGTAACTTTGATACCATGAAGAATAGGTTGGGTGGGAAAGTAGAGCTTCTCTTGCACTTTGCTTAACTAACATCCACAGTTAGATCTCTCATATAAAAATTATGTGCTCACAGTTTTATTCAATTATGCTTTCCCCCAAAATTTAGGAGAAAGATGATTTGAATATTTTTAATTTATTTTTAGTTCCTTAAATTTGAAATAATTTTGATGTTAGTCTCTCAATTTAAAATTTGTTGCTTTTAATTTCTTAAATTTATGAAATTTTGTTTCTCAACTTTATCTTAAGGACTAAAAAAGTATGTATGTTCTTCTCTCTTTAGTCCTTCAAATTCATTATGGACTAAAAAAATTTAAGTTGGAGGATTACAACCAAAATTACTCTAAATTTGAGGAATTAAATCAGAAGATCAAAACTAAATTTACTTTAAATAAACATTACATTTCAAATACGAAACAATTAAAAAATTGTTTTAATTTCTTAAATTGAGTATTTAGTAGCTATATGTCGCATCGAGGGATTAAAATTCAAAATGGATGTGTTGGGCAGTTGTGTACAAGCTAAGAGCATCTTTAATTAGATATGATTCACTTGCTTAAACTTTAGATTTAGCAAGCAAGCAATTAACAAAACTTAAGGTGTTCAATGGATAAGGTATCCAATTCCCAATACAAAATATATTCTCAATCAACTACATTTAGCCAAAATCTTTTCCAAATTCAATATGAAATTTGGTTATTGGAAAACCCAAATACAAGAACTAGATAGTTATAAAATAACAGTCACTTATTCTTTTGGACAATATGAATGGAATGCAATGCAATGTCCTTTGATATTAAAAATACTCCTTCTAAATTTTAAAATATTATGAATGATATTTTCAATCCTTATTCAAATTTTTTCATTGTTTTTATTGATGATGTGCTTATCTTTTCTCATTCTATTGATCAACATTTCAAACACAAAGATAGTTTTGTTAATATTATCAAAAGAAATGGTTGCTAGTGAACACTAACTCCTATATATTGAATTTGCTACCAAACCAAATTATTGATTAAACCCAACTACAAAGGTTATTAAGATGTCTCAATTATTTTATTGATTTCATCCCAAATTTAATCAACATCATTTTCTTTCAATAATATATTTTTCTTTTCATTTTCAATATTATGTATACTACCACCTCTCTATAATTTTTTTTCTTTAATGCTTACATTTTAATTTTTTTTGTACATTTTGTAATCCTTAATTTTTTGTTCAATATTATGTATACTATGAAGTGAAAAATAGAAGCATTTGATTTCCCAGGCGCCACCTTGATCGGCCAGAAAATTCACCTCTCCTGCAAACACCGCTCACAACTCATTATTTCCCTCTCACAAAGGTTAGTTAGGTTGCTGCTTAGTATTCCAATATTGGAAACCCTTACTGCCGATGGCGGCGAGCGCCGCCGCCTCTCCTCTGGGTTCGTCGGTCATTTCGCTGGTGAACAGGCTTCAGGACATTTTCAGCCGCGTCGGGAGCCACTCCGCCATCGACCTCCCTCAGGTGGCGGTGGTCGGCAGCCAGAGCAGCGGCAAGTCCAGCGTCCTCGAAGCCCTCGTCGGCCGCGACTTCCTCCCACGTGGCAATGACATCTGCACGCGCCGCCCCCTCGTTCTCCAACTTGTTCAAGTCAAACCCTCTCAGGACGAGTTCGGCGAGTTCCTCCACTTGCCTGGCCGCAAGTTCCACGATTTCTCCCAAATTCGCTACGAAATTCAGGTTCACTTTGAATTTCAATTGAATTCGAATTTGATTTTTCCAGAATGGATCACTCAAGTATCACTGTTTTGTTTGTGTGTGTGTTTTTTTTTCCTTTCTTGCGTAGGCTGAAACTGATAGGGAAGCTGGAGGGAATAAAGATGTATCTGATAAACAGATTCGTCTGAAGATTTTTTCGCCGAATGTTCTAGACATCACGCTCGTGGACCTCCCTGGCCTCACCAAGGTTCCCGTTGGTGACCAGCCTTCAGATATCGAGGCTCGAATTAGAACCATGATCATGTCTTATATCAAAACTCCAACCTGTCTTATTCTCGCGGTTACGCCGGCGAACTCCGATTTGGCTAATTCAGATGCTCTTCAGATGGCGGCAATAGCCGATCCTGATGGTGGCCTTTTTGTTCCTTGAGCCTAAAGTGATGATCATTTTGTGTCTCTTTGACTGTTGGTGGTGATTGGAAATTTTTTCTTTTGCCTTTCTTTTGTATTGCAGGGAACAGGACGATTGGTGTCATCACCAAGGTATAGTATAATCTATAAATGTGGCTGTGCCTGTTAGTTTCTGTGCACTGACTAGTGTGGGGGTGTGCTGTATTGGCTGGGTTCTAGTTGGATATCATGGACAGAGGCACTGATGCACGAAATCTGTTGCTAGGAAAAGTTGTTCCCCTACGACTTGGTTATGTGGGTGTTGTGAATCGGTGTCAAGAGGTAATGTGTTATCCTCCCAAGTCATTGCTGATGAATATGCGCTTGTGAATTGGTTGACTTGCCTGTTGTTTGACATGCAATGCTGAAATTTAGTTTTTTTGTTTTCATATCAAATTAGGACATTTTAATGAACCGAAGTATAAAGGATGCTCTTGTTGCTGAAGAGAAGTTTTTCCGCAGTCGTCCTGTAATGAATTACCTTTGCTATGTACTATTCAACCTGTCACGTCTATATACTGATTTAATTTATGTTATTCAAGATATACAGTGGCCTAGCAGATAGTTGTGGTGTTTCTCAATTGGCAAAGAAGTTGAACAAGGTAAAGAATTTGCTCTGTTGAAAACAAAAATTGGCTTTTAATATTAATTTTACTTATCTCAAATGCTGGCTTTATTTACCTTTTCTGCTACCTTATACATTTAAAAGTTCTAATTCCCTGGAAGTTCTAATTATTATGAATTCTTATAGGATTCCAGTTCCTGTACTTAAGCATGTCTTATGCTATTTGCTTGTATATCTCCTACAGATTCTTGCGCAACATATCAAGGCCTTATTACCAGGGCTGAGAGCACATATCAGCGCTTCCCTAGTCACTCTTGCGAAGGAACATGCAAGCTATGGAGAAATCACAGAGTCCAAGGCATGTGTCCCTATGACTTACCAACTTAAAAGTTGTACTGTATAACTTTTTGTAATAAAAAGTGATTCGTTTCTACTCTTGCTGGCCATTTACCTGATTTTATCCTTGATTCTTGATCTCCTATAGGCTGGACAGGGTGCTCTTATCCTCAATATTCTTTCAAAATACTGTGATGGTACTTAATTATCCCTATTTTCTGATTTCTTATCTCGTCAACTTTTACATCTGTTAATTAATTCCATTTTTTTCGTATATGTTCATTGGTATTCCACTTATAACTACACCTTTCAATTTTGATCATGCCATATTATTTTTTTGCTTGTTGAAAACAGCATTCTCCTCCATGGTAGAGGGAAAGAATGAGGGGATGTTTACATCCGAGCTCTTTGGGGGTGCACGAATTCAATACATTTTTCAATCTATCTTTGTGAGGAGCTTAGAGGTATACATATATAATGGTCGTGTTGCTCCAGCCATTTCTTCATAGCTAGCTCCACAGACTTATTATAATGCAATTAAATGTTATCTAACAGGAGGTGGATCCATGTGAAGATTTGACAGATGACAATATTCGCACAGCCATACAGAATGCAACTGGACCTAAATCTGCACTCTTTGTTCCAGAGGTAGGTTTTGTCACGCTCTTATGCAAACACAATTATGATATTTTCATAGTTGAACCCATATTCTTATCCTATCAAATGTGTAATTTTTTGGCCAACTGAAAAGAAATCTTTATCTATTATTTCCATGTAATTAGGTCCCATTTGAAGTTCTTGTGCGAAGGCAGATATCTCGGCTATTGGATCCAAGTCTTCAGTGCGCTAGGTTTATATACGATGAGTTGGTTAAAGTAAGGTTTTATCTCTTGCTATTCTGCTTCTTTGCTTCAATACCATACAGACATAATCTAAATTAAAATCTCTTCTCAGATCAGTCATCGCAGCATGGTAACTGAATTGCAGCGGTTCCCTTTCTTGAGAAAGTGCATGGATGAAGTTATTGGGAGCTTTTTACAAGAAGGCCTACAACCTTCAGAGACTATGATAACACACGTCATAGAAATGGAGGTACACTTAAATCTGATTTATTTGATAATTTTTTATGTAGAAATGTTTACTTGCTCTGCCAATTGCAATTATTTTAAGTACATGCTGAAAAATGTAGTTGGCTGCTAGGGTTATGGAGTCTAAACTTGGCTGCACAAAACAAATCCTACAAAAATAATAGTTATCTATCCTAGTCACTTCGGAGTGGCTGTCTCCCAAAATGCTTTTGTAGGATAGCAGGATGACCACTATTATGAAGATTACAGATACATGACCAACACTTTTAAGAGAAATAAGAACATAAGAATGAACCAAAAATAATGAGGAATTATACCAAGGGAGGTGGATAAAAGAATAAAGACAGACAAATTAGGGAAATTTGAAGAAAGAACACACCAAAATATAAAAAAGAACAAACGCTTGTGAGCTATGGATCTTATGATACCTAATGTGAAGAAATTGAAGGACGAAAGGCAGAACAATGAACAAGCTTCCTAAACACCTAGAAGTAGTGATATTGTAATAATATATTGGGTTGATCAAAATCAGAAAACGCTGGGTCTGTGGCTGCAAATGAAATAGAGGTTATACTTACTATTTTTCATCCAAACAGAGGTCATCAAACTTTAAGTTGTGTTAAGACAACCTTTATCTATGTTTCAGGTGTAAAAAGAGGTCAAATCACAAAATATCCAAAATATTAGGTTTGATAGGTCAAATTTTTTTTGGGAGGGGGATTTTTAAAGATCCAACATTGACTAGATATATGGCCAAATTATAATATACGAGTGGGAGCAAATATAACATTACAAGCTGATTTTATGAGATTGAGTTAAACTTAGTTGATTTTATGAAATGGAGTTAACCTTAAAAGCTACTTTCTAAGATGGTATCAAAGCTTATTTTAATGAGATTTGTTGAGTCTATCGTGCCACTTGTTATTGGGTTATTGTTGGATCACCCTCAAATATATAGTCTCATGCTTGAGATTGCTAGTCCTTATTGTGTGAGGTATGTTGGAGATTCTAGATCAACTAGAAATATGACTACATTATAATATATAAACTAGTGTAAATCTCACATTTCAAACTGGGTGAGGTTATCCAGTTTTTAAGAGGTGGTTGTAAAAAATGGGGTCTTTACCTCTGAAAGAGAGTGACACACACACATCATGGCTGCAACTACCATGACAAAAAATTCTCCACAATTTAAGCCTTGTGGCAGCACTGTGCCACTCTGCTGCTATATTGTGTTATTTGCTACCTTGTTGATGTTAAATTACATTGAAAGCTAATGTTGGAATTTAGCTCTGCATACTATGAAATCTTCCATAATTTATGGGAAAATTGTGCTTTTCTTGTGATCTCTCAAGTTTTTAAATTCATCTTCCTTGTTCTTTTAATAAAGTGATTTAATTTCTTATTTTATTTTATTTTATAGCTAGCATGTTAACTAAAACGTAAACAAAATAAAATTATGAAGATTAAAAGTTAAACTTTTAAAATATAAAAATTAAAGAATTTTTTTAAGCAAAAAATTAAAGAATTTTTTTAAGCAAAAAATTAAAGAATTTTTTTAAGCAAAAAACTGAAGGATTTGATTATCTTTAAAATATACAAATACAAAAAATTATACTTTTCACCCTGTAATATTAAATATAAAAAATTTATACTTTTATTTTATGAGAACATTGTTTAAAAATATAAAATACATAAATTGTTTTAAATATATGGATTAATTTATTAACTTATTTATCATATATATATATATAATTGGCTATGTCATTGCATCACTCACTATGCTAATTGTCATCCCAGGGATGCTTATACTATATATTTTTTCAACATACTAAGACTTTGTTTATTAATGTCAATAGTGACGTCAATCTATCAAATGAAACTTCAATTCCTTGTTCATGATTTGTTATTCAAACTACAATTTACAGATGGACTACATAAACACTTCCCACCCAAATTTTATTGGTGGAAGTAAGGCAATCGAAGCTGCAGTGCAACAGACCAGGTCTTCTAGAGTTGCTTTACCAGTTTCTAGGGTGAAGGTGTGCATATTATGTCTTCTCATCCAATTATATGCTCTGTTTTTCATGCTAGATGTGAATACTAGTTGATGCTGTTCTATTTTTTGTTTTAAAATTCTCTTCTTAATTTCAAATAGGATGCGGTGGAATCCGATAAGGGACCAGCTTCTGATAAAAGTGGGAAGTCTCGATCTATTTTTGCAGGACATGCAAATGGAGTAGAGGTTGATAAGGTATTTATGTAATTTTATCCTGTGTAGTTGACTAGACTTTTTCTAATACATATACATGTATATTTCACTGCAGTTAATACTTCAGAGAAATTAAAAACAAGGGATATTTTATTATTATCTTGTTCTGTTCTTTTCAACCATTATAAGGAGTTTTTCTTTAAAAAAACCAGGGTATTCGTGTTGCATCGGATGTTGAGGAAGTTGTGGCATCTGGTAAATTGTTTTCTATTTAATGTTTGTTGAGGCATGTATTTTATTATGTGCTTTCTTCTTGGTTGTCTTCAATCAAGTGTCTTTGATGTATCAAACACAGTCATTTGTATTATACATTATAAATTCTTTAATGCATGATATTTTATCCCAGGAACCATTGGTGGATCTAGGTGGGGGATTTCACTCTTTTTTAGTGCAGGTTATAATCGTGTGTCCACAAAGGAAAATACTGCTAGTAAACCACATACTGAACCAGTCCATAATGCGCAGTCATTCTCTTTGATTCATTTGAGAGAGGTATTGGTTGACACCTTTGCTAGCTGGTTCAATATGTCCTGTGGGTATATATATATTTATGTACTTTGGTTTTTGCAGCCCCCTTCTGTCTTGAGGCCATTGGAGAGCAATTCAGATACAGAAACTGTTGAAATCACAGTAACAAAGTTGCTTGTGAAATCATACTATGACATTGTCAGAAAGAATGTTGAAGATCTTGTCCCCAAAGCAATTATGCACTTCTTGGTTTGTTATATTCTTTTTCTAGGCTTTGCAAAATCGTTTTTTAATTAGATGTTGCACATGATGAATACAAGACAAGTAATCTGCTTTCAATTTTCAAATTGAATGGCTTTTTTGTGGTTGCAAATATATATATTTCCGTTTCCTGATCTGCTCTGTAATCTTAGTAAATGAAAATATACATAGATCTGATGCATATCTTCTCTCATTGGAAATAGAGTGCGACAGATAGTTTTAAAACCCACTAGTTATTTTTGCCTAATGCTCACAGGTCACAGGTGTTTCTTTTTCATGTATAGAAGTGATATCAATTATTTGAAATTTAAGTGATTGATGAAGTTTCAGATTAGTCTCATAAGCAAAAAATGTAATGTTGTCTCCGCTACTGCAAGGTTTTGGGTATATAGATGTTGTGTCAAGCCTCTATTGTGATTTTCTCTCACTGGCTAATGTTAATGGTATTACGAGATATTTTCTAGTTTTTTTGTACTCCCCTCAATTTAAAGCTTACTAAGCCTCTAAGCTCATTGCAATTAATCACACCGAAAAGATAGCAAACTAAAAATGTAACACATGACAAAGTCTGATAGTTTAGGTGGGTCTACTCCATTTAAGATTGGAGATGGGGCCTGATTGCATCTTTGGTACTCAAAAAGACAGGGCTAGACATCTTAAGGGACAGATAAAACTTACGTGAGTTGTAGCCAATACAAGTCAGAAAGTACACCATCAAAATGATCATTGATGGCAAGAAAGGTCACCACTGCTTTGATTGTTAATAGACTGCTAACTGATTTTTAAATAGGATAATAGTAGATAATTTTTTATTCCTGCTCATCCTCATTGCAAACATGCCAAACTTGACACCAAGAATTTACCAAATTACTGAACACGGTCATGGGATGATAGTGAAACTATGTGGGATGGACCTGTGCTAGAACACCAATTGATAGGGACACATCATATTTACAAAAGTTTCTTACACAGTATTTTCTGCCCACAAACTACAACTAACAACACATTTGTCTAATTACACACCCTACTATTAGATATAATCCAAACACATAACTGTCAGCAATTATTTTCTAGGGATAACTGCCACCATGAAGTTTGGCTGCCAGACAGTAATTTTTAGGTAATTCTTGTCATTTTCACCATTTCGCAAAGGTACAATGTGATGTCTCTTCCATTGCAGTCGGGCAGTGCTGCAATGCTCTACCACTGTAATGTGTTATCAACTAAAGTCTTGATACTGATCAAATAAAGAAACGAATAAGGAAATGTATGAAATGTGAAAACTGCTTCTAAGTTATTATTTAAGATATGCTCTACAAATAGTTTGTACAACAAGGATATTTGTGACACTGAAACTTTTCTTATATTCTAACTGTTAACATTCATTATATCTTACTATATTATCTATAATTTGAGCATATTTAAATTGTTCATGCTTTTCATAACTAGGTAAACAACACAAAGAGAGAACTGCACAATGTCTTTATTGAAAAACTTTACAGGTATTGTGTTGTGGTTATAGCATACTGATTCATATTTTTTTTCTGGAATTTATATGTGTGTGTGTGTGTGTGTGTGTATATATATATATATATATATTGTCTGATGTGGCTTGCTTATTGTTCTATGTATGTTACATTTAAACCAGGGAGGATCTGTTTGAAGAGATGTTGCAGGAACCCGATGAGATAGCCAAGAAAAGAAAACACTGTCGAGAACTTCTCCGAGCTTATCAACAGGCTTTTAAAGTGAGTGTTTATAATGCTTTAATCAGGATTGTCCTACTGAAGTTCTGTATTATTTATGACAGTTGGTTCTCCTTTAAAGGTTGTTGTACGTGATTACCTGTGGAAATGATCATCTGCATCTTTGGTGCTCACATCGGTCTACTAAAAAATGGCCGCCTTCGGTTATAAAACTCACTTTATGCGTGGGGTCAGATCCATTTTGTGTGTCGTCTGTACTCTGTAGTAGGAAGTCTTGACATTTATTTATTTGCAAAGGGCAACAATTTGGTTCTCTTTGATCCTAGTAGCTGGCTATTGATGTTTTTCACCTGGGAAAAATGTGTTAATTGGCTTTTTGTTATAGTTTCTCTTCGAAACCTTGATTCTGTGAATAATTAAGCTGGCATGCACTAGGGTTGTAACACGATGCTGTCAACATGCATTCATTTGGTCCATCATTGCAGCAGAATTAATTTCTTTCTCATGATATTCAGATGTATATATTGTCGAAAGATTTGTTTATTTTATCTTGAAATCCTTGAGCTTATCTACATTGGTTGCAAATATGGTTGGTCTCTGATTATACTCTTTCCTTTTCAACAGGACTTAGACGAACTACCTCTTGAAGCTGAAACAGTTGAAAGGGGATACGGTTTGCCTGAAACTGCTACTGACTTACCTATAATTCGTGGATTGCCAACATCATCTCTTTCTTCTACTGGCAGTTCGGGAGACTATTATGAAGCTTCTCCCAAGAACACAGAATCTATAAGGTCTTCACATTCTGGGGAACTCCAATCACCATGGCATGAGAATATGGATTCCAATTGAAATGGAGGGCCATACACGTCAGATGATGAATGAACTCCCTGATTATACTTGTCAGTCCAAGATATTAGGCGCAGTGTTTTAATTAGTTTGTTTGTGCTTATGCAATTTTTGAGGTTTGGAACTCTCCTGGAATGCATTCAATTACTATTCCCATTAAAATGCTCCTCAGTGTTGGCTGGAGCATTTTTTTTTTAAGTTCCCTTTTGTTCTCATATAGCGTTATCGTTTTTTAACAAGACTCGGTAAAGAATAACAGGGCCATTCTTCGTATATTGACGTTGAGCCTCCATAAAAATTAAATTTTCAATTTTACTCTTCAAATATATATATTCTGGATTTACTAATCTGGACTACCTGGAATATACAATCAATAATCCAAAATGTATATTTTATGAATTTTTAAATTTTTTATTTACTCTTTTAAGTTGTGTAATACAAAACTGATTTTCTTAATACAAATTTTATGTTTTTTTAAAACAAAATAGATTTTTAATACATAATTATAATTATTTTTCATACAAAAATTATTTTGTAATATAAAATTGATTTTATTAATAATAATATTTTCATAAATTAATAATAACAATAAGTACAATATTCTCATAAATTAAAGTTTATATACAATATATTTTTTAACTTAAAGAATGGAAAAACTAAGTATATAATAAAATATCAAAGAACTTTCTTGTATACAACATGGGGATGTGTTGGTCTTCATCATTTGTGATGTTACGAATTAGTTGTAGTGCACTTTAGATTGTCTTTCATGCAAAGTATCTTCAAAAAAATATGTTTACAGTTAATATACATTGTAGGATCTTAAAAAAATATGTTTATAGTTAATATACATTGTAGGATTTCGATAATACTTATGAATACTAAAATGACATAGTTATTGAATATATTAAAATAAATAATAAATAAAATTAGATAAATTATTTATTCGATAAACAGGTTCATGTGTATTATCATCGGGATTATGTAGCTTATGATGTAGTGATACAAACGATCAATTTTCTTTTGTTCTCATGATGTATGTATGAATGTGACATATATTTGAATCATTCTATATATTTGAATATACATGTAGATGATTGTGTAGTTAGTGTTGCACCTGTAATAAGGTGTTCAACCGTCTCCTCATACTTGTATTTCAAGGCAAAAAGCGTATCTTGAGAACATAGATATTAACTCAAACAACTTATTAGAATTCTCACACCAACATGAATGATGTCATCTAACTGAAAGTGCACAATGCCAATTATGCATATATGGCCTTCGATCACATATCATATTGATTGAAGGTGAACATCTTGAGACATGGAATTCATATTCCTCTTTCTCATCACTGAAAAGTTCATATATTCAATCTTGTTACAATTTGAACAATTCATATATTTGAATGACTATAAATTTGTTATACAAATAATGTATATTATTTATCCATAAAAGTGTCACATAACTATCCAACTATTTTGTCTTTGTAAAGTATGCATCCCTTAGTTAGTCATACATGTGGCTGAATACGACAACAACCTATTAGTACCTATCACACATACACAAATTGTTGAATAGCTGCAAGTACGACATGCTAATAAATTTCGTACTTTTATCTGTAAAGATTGTGCATCCCATAAGATACAATAAATAAGATCAAGCTTCATACTTCCATCTTAGGTGGATGTAATGACATATATCCTAAACAATGTTGGTGTTGATCCAATGACATATATCCACAAAATTGTCCAAGACTAGGGACATGTAGCAATGCATACACAATTTAATGTGACGGTCATCACACCAACAGGAAGGTGGAAATCATTGGTGTCTCGGTGCCACCTTTCCACAAAGACTTATATGAGACCTTTATTAGCGGTCTCACAGTTGATGTTGTACAACGATATCAATTTAAAGTTAAGCACAACAACCTTAATTTGGGATGAGGGATCCTAAGTATACTTAACTTGAGCCCATAGGATATCAACTTTAATATTTTTCGATCCTAACAAAAATATATCGGTGTTTTTAACTATAAATAATAATAATAAATGATCAAACATAACATCCTTAAGTGTGTGTTTGGATTGGAGAGTGGATGTGTGAGGATGTGAGAAGAAAGTGTGAAGAAAGTGAGGTCGTTTGGATTGTGGTACGTTAGAGTGAATGTGTGAGGAAAGTTTATGGGAGTTTGTGAGTGATGTAATTGTTGTGAGGTTTTCTTAATTTTTGTTAAAAGTGTAAAATATAAGTTTACAAATTTACCCTTGTATTTATAAATTATTTTCTGTACAATTGAATAATTTATTTCGATACTATTAAATAATTTTCTTTTAAAAAATACGAGTTATTTAATATTATCAAAACATGAAAAAAATCATAAAAATAATATTATCTAAGCATATACAAATTTATTGTTATATTTATTTATACATTTTGAAAGTTTTTTATATTTACTGATTTTGATTTAGATTGTATGTAGATGCATAACCATGTAGATATTTTAGAGGACATTTTATAATAAAAAAATATTATATATAGAGTGAATTGTACAACAAATTTATTTATAAAGAAGAAAATATATATATATATATATAATAAAGTATGAAATATCATAATATGATAATTATGATGGAAAAATAATAAAAATAAAAGATATTATTATATATATTATTACATTAATGACAAAGAAAAAAAATGTCAAAAAGGGAAAACACACCACCATCTTAGATGACTTTCCCCTCAAATCTTTGCATACGAGAAGGATGAGAAAAATCACTGATCATGGATATCTACTCACATCCTTCCTCTTAAATAGTACAACCCTTGAAACAAACAGAGCCTAACTGAAATTTTTATTTCTTATCTCACCCTTCCAAAATTTTAATGCAATGTGATCAGCTTATCTCTCAAGTATGGAGGTATCAAAAGGTTCGCCAAGGAATTCTTGTTGCTCATTTATCTATAAAACATGATTAAGGCGTAATTGAGTCCTATATGCGAGTCCATAACAGAAAAGATTCAACCAAAATGTATAAATAGTATAGACAATCAAGTGACATATGTAGCTTTTCAACTGTTACACACATGTAGACTCTACTCGGATTAACTTGAGCGTCAGAGTATCTTTGTAGGTCCCTCTGTCATTTGATAGGAGTAGAAGGATTGAAAGACAAAAAAACGACTGAAACGGGAGATCGAAAAAACCAGAAACAAAAGATAAAGAAGTCACTCTAGAAGTTATCCAACCTTATAAAAACACTTTAATTAAACAAGAAAAATGTTTATTTTATCTTTTCTTGTGCACTATTTTTTTTTTGCTTTATAACTGTTTTCTTCTAATAAACCATTTTTTTTTTACTTTGTAACTTTTTTCTTCTAATAAACCAAAGTAAATGTAGGTTCAAATCAATAAACTCATTCATTTAGAGTTTCATTCACCATAACAATTATTTTCAAAATTGTAATTTGTAACCTTATAATTAAAAAAAGATTTACAATTATAAATTAAGAGAAAAATCTTAATAAGACGTAAATCTCATTTTTCTTGTGATTTAAAAAAACCTTCAAATGAGAGAGTATGCCTAAAAAAGTATATTCCTACTAGCATTTCTCATGCAATAATATATAGAGATGTATGAATGATAAACTTGTATCAATATTTTATTTAATTTTTCAGGTTTTATGAGACGAACTTAATATCCAAATTGATAAACTTGGAATATTTATTTCAAAATTGAAATCGAATTTAATATAAGGGCATTAAAGTTAAATTACTAAGAAAGAGGAAAATCCAAATTTATTTACTTTATATGTTGATAGTGTATTGATATATTGTCATAATCTATTTTTTCAAACATTAAAATAAAAATATGAATTTAGAAAAAAACAATAAAAATCATAATACAATTTTTTTTTTAAAATTCATTATTTCATAACAATAATTCTTCAATGACCAAGACTTAAAGTAAAAAAAATGATTAAGGACTTCTTTCTCATCAATAATTTATTTTATATCTAATTTAATAGAATGAATATAAATAATTATTAAAATTTATAAATAATAACTTAAGGAATAGTAAACTGAATTAATGATAAAAATATAGATGATAAAAAATGAAAATAAAAAACCATATATTAAAAATCGTTAACTATATAAAATATTATAATAAATGGTGATGGTTAATATATTCTTTCGTGTTTCATTAAATTCGACTATTTTTATCAATAATTATATAAGTTTTCTAGTGTATATTAGTGAACACATATTAAGAAAATACAAAATGCACACAAAATATTAAGAAAAATTTTATTGACTTTTTTTATATGGTCTATAATGTGTTTGAAGTACACGTTAAAAATGATAATTATTTTTTGTGACAGATTAATTTTTTTTTATTAATATGCATCCATATACATTTTATGATTTTCTTAATATGTTTTTATATAATTTTTAATAAATGTTGAAATTTTCAACTAGATCAGGGTTGTGATTAGTAAATGGTTTATATTTAGTCTGCGTTCTAGATTGTTCCAACCAGGCATGTAGACAGCCAATGCAAAGGCAACACGTTTTCACCGACTATTTCAAAGAATTTAGGGTTTAAATAGGTCGTTCACGGTTCATAAACAGTATTTGTTATAAACCTCTTATTTTGTTCTTTCTTCCTCTCTCTGAATCGCTTTCACTCTTTCTCTGCCCTAATTTCAATCATGGCTCGTCGTAGCTCCGGTGGTAAAATCTCCTATTCCAGTTCTATATTCGAGTGTTTCATTATTCATTACATAACATTTATCTGTTCTATTTATAGCCTTCGATGATTTCTAGGGTTTATTTTTCCCCTTTCGGGATTTTGATAAATTTCTCACGGTTCCTGTTGTTTTCTCTTTTTTTTTTTTATTATCTTTTTGCTTTTGTCATTTGTGCGTTAATGGTTTGATTCATGAATCGTGTTTTCTCAATGTTTTGTTGTTATTTTTTGAGTTGGCAATTTCCTTTTCTCTCTCTAGGCTTTTCAACTAAGAAACAATACTAAAGATCTCGGTAGAAACAAAAAAAAATGATTGTCTTGGAGCAGACCTGATTAGAAATCCTTATTCTTTCTTTGGGGATGGTGAGAATTATTAGATGAAATCTCCATAGGCAGGAACAGGAACCAGGTTTCGTGATAGAGTACCAGCTTTCAAATGCTAACTCCCATTCAGTTGGCCTTTAAATTTATTTATTGGCTCAAGCAATATGAAATCAAATGAGATGAATTAACTTTATATTTAATTGCTTCTCTCCCAAATGTTGGGAGGTTGTTGATGGTGTTTTTTGGAATTGCCTTTTCCTCTCATACTTTTATTCATAAATATATATGGATCTTTTAGTTTGTAATGATGCTTGCTGTCAGTTTTGGTATGTGCTGATGGTTATGCTAGTGTAAGTGCTATGTTTTAGCCTGTACCGTGCTTTGGCCTATTCGGAGCCATGCTAAGGCTATGTGTTGGGTGGGGTTGGAGCCAACCTAACCCTGTTCATTCACCCATGCATTTAGATATTTATTTATTTTCTAGTTCTTTTATCAATAAAATGAATTCTATAACAATGCAATATCTGCATATGTTAAAACGATCAATTATCTTGTTTAAGGGGTGTTTGATGAAATAGATGTTCAACCTCAAATTGAAGTTATTCCAGTACTGACAGTTAGTAAGTAACCCACTGGTTTTTAAATATCAAAGACCAACTATTTATAATGTAATATCATTTTGTTGCTGGAGTTGTATGTTGGATTGCCGGAAATGGCATGAGTCTAGACGTGGTTATAATTCTGGCAATACATATCTGAGGGAAAGGGAGCCAAACAAAGATTGTGGCGGCAGTAGATTTTAAGGTGGTAGTTTTAGACAGACCTGGGTATAATTTCTCTCGCTTCCTAGTAGATAGATGCATCAACCATACAGTGCTCGAGAGTTTTGTTCTAGATATTATTGCGAGTGAAAAGCTTAGAGAATACCAATGAGTATATAGTCATGAGTGTTCCAAATCAAGAATTGAACAGGAGACCTTCTCTGTTTTTTCTATCTTTCTCTGCAATGTTTGAATCAAGACTTTGGTTTATTTAATAATACTTTATATGGTTATTTTCTGATACATATGTTTGGACTTATACGGGTAATGCATTGTAGCTTTTGAGTTATAGTAGGGTAAGCCATTGTGGGATTAGCCTGAACGAATCTACACATTTGATTTTGGATTACTCAGATCTTAAAACTGATGTAATGATTTCATGATTGGACCAGTTTCTGCAAAATACTTGCCACCTATTCAAATTCATGAAAAATCCTGAGATATTGTGCTCTTCACAAAGGAAAGGAAAAATGGGAATTTATGGCAAACATATTTTCACATGAGTTCATATTGAAATATTTTGATTCAAGATAGATATTTTATTTAGTTTTTTTATACTGAACCATTTTTTGTAACATGGATCACATGGTAATATGTTTATTTTTGGGTGAACCAGTGGTGGGATCAATTTTATTCTGCATGGTAATCTTGAATTTCACTTATGTGACATTTTTGTTTCATTGCTTAATCTAGGAAGATCTGCTCGTCCAGCTCCTCGTGCAGCACCTCGCCCTGCTCCTCAGCCTGGTATGTATGAATAGTATACATGAATGGTTTACCAATTTTAGTCTTCCAACTAGGAGTGGTAGGACACTTTTTTTTCTCTAATATATAATGCACTGATGTCATGATTCAGCTCGCAATGCTCCTCCTCCAGCCCCTGTTCAGAGTGGTGGTGGATCTATGCTTGGTGGCATTGGGTCAACAATTGCTCAAGGTATATCACGGAAGCCGAAAGTTACATTTACCTTGTAATCTAATGAAAGATAAAATTCCATGTTATTTAGTTTTGATTTTTCTGTTTATGAATTTTTCAGGCATGGCCTTTGGCACCGGAAGTGCAGTGGCACACAGAGCTGTGGACGCAATAATGGGCCCTCGTACCATTCAACATGAAGCAGTTGTCTCAGATGTTGCTACTGCACCTGCACCCGCCACAAATACTTTTGGAAGTGATGCATGCAATGTCCATACAAAGGCATTCCAGGATGTATGTTGTTTACCTCACTTTTATTATTGAATAATGATTTGGTATATAATATGCTAGTTAACACTTCATTAGTTGTACTAATGTATAGTTTTGTGCAATTATGTGTGCCATTTGTTATAGACATACCAATATGTATGTGCTTAGAAAGATGTGGGAGTTAACATTTATCTTCTACTGTTGGGTAAATAATCAAATGCTAACAGATATGTTGAGCAATATTGTTATAATCTATCTTTTGAAAGGGTGCAAGTAATTTGACCTCATATATGAATGTACGTAAGTGTACATATATATTAGGATGTGCAACTTATGGCAGTCATCATTTTAGTTTTCGCAGACCCTGGGCACTCACTTTTGTATTTTGTGCTATTTGAGTTCTGTTTAAGGATACATTTTGATTCACTATCTTATATGAATCTGCTAGTTGAGTTAATGCTACATTAGTTGATCTTGTTTGTTTACATCTGACTGCAGTGCATAAGCAGCTATGGAAACGACATTAGCAAGTGCCAGTTTTACATGGATATGCTAGCAGAATGCAGGAAGAACTCTGGAGCATCATTGAATGCGTGAATGTCATTTTTCGCTGTTTATGTGTTTGATCAGTATATCCTGAGCCATGGTTTAAATATGCATTTTAATAAAGTTTCGTGTCTGGAGATGCATACAAACTGATCTAAACTCAGTTTCAATTGATACCTTATTATTTTGATACTTATAATTGGTTACTTGTTGCTTAATTTGTCTGAATTATTTGTATTGCCCGGTCATGTTCATTTCTCTCGTCATTTTTATCTGCTATTTGGTTTTTGGCTTTATCTGAGTGGGAAATCTGCATGATCCCTTCCCAGGAGTTAAAATGGAAACAAGAAGGATAGAAATAGAAGTTAGTAAAAGTGACAGTTTTCAAATGAGAAAACACCAGAAGTAAATTTGGAAGCTGTTACAGATTAACAAAGAAAGAAAGTAAAGACATAAATTGTATATCATTTTTTTAAACTTTTATTTTTCGTTGTAAAAGTATTTGTTAGTTTAAAATTTTAGAGTAATAAAGATGTTTTTGAACGAGTATAATTTATTTCACTATGGGGAAATGATCAGTTATACTAAATGGTGAAACGTTAATGGTGAAGTTGTACTTGATTTTTAAGTGAAATGACAAAAGTGTTCTTAATTAAAAGGAGAATATGGTTTTTATTTTGGAATGTAATTTTTTTAAATTTTGGAATGAGTTTTTTATATTTGGATTTATGTTTTCTGAACACAATAATCTGTTTCAAATTTACTTTATTATGTATTTTTTCTAATTCTGGATTTAATAGGTTGGGTGTAAGGAGAATTTGCCTTATTTTAGATCACGTTAATCATAAGAATGTGAGCCTTGGAAGTTCGGTTTACATGCGGCGATTTGGATATTTTCTACACGAGTTTTGTCTATGAATTTTTAAACCCATGATTTTGTCTTTTTAACATTTATGTGCGTAATGCTATATAACAATAAAAATGTAAAAGGATATATTAGAAATTTATTTTTCTAATGTGTGAATTACATGTTCTGTGCAAAGTTTTCAATTTTATCATTATAAATTTAGGAATGACATCACTATATGTTATTTGATTAAATTAAAAAGTAAAATAAAAATGCATATTTGTAGGGACAAATACTGTTTTATTAGTAACAAATAAAATGAATTGTTTTTGTTTTACAAGGTGGTTGGTTGTTTGATTATTTAGTAGATGAATAGTCAATATTCTTTATAATAGATGACTTTTTTTTTCTTTATAGGGAGGAAAGTAATGGATTCAAAATATTTGAAAACATATGTGCTTTGAATTTGTAAAAGGAGAAAGGTTAATTGCATGTTATTTTAAATTTTTAGTTTTTTCCGAAGGTAAAGTTTTATTATTTTCATCTGTCTTACTACGACCTGTTTTATATAGTTTTTCAATCGGTTTAATGTAGTTTATTTTGATATTTTAAGGATTAAAAATTAATATTAATAAAATAATTAAAAATATTTTCTCTGTAAAAGAAAAAATGTGTAATTAACTACTACCAATTTTTATAATAAAAATATTACTATAATTAATAAAATAAAAAATTGGTAAATTATATTAGTTTAGAATTGACTCTTTTTTAGTACTATAAATAATAGGTGAACCTTAGAATGCAATAACATTGGAATATTTTTGTTTTGTAGTGATATTTTGCATGTTAACAAAATAAAAATGAAAGATTTAGCAGTTTTCCAAACAAATTATTAGAGTTATGCAATCATATAGTAATGTGACACTTCAATATGTTTTTTAAATATATATTTTTTTATTTCACTTATTTAGCGAGACATTATATTAGTTTATATTTTAAAAATATTTTATTTTAATCTTAGTTTCTGAAATTACTTGTTATTTTACAGAAAAATATATTTTGTTTTACTTTTAACAGGTATATTATTTTTTATTTTAGTTTTTCATGACATCGATAATATTGAATTGACAATATTAGTGAATTATGTGAGAACATTATCATAGCATTATCATGATGCTATTATCATTAAGAATAACGAGAAGAACTAACAGTATTGACTAAAAAAACTAGGTTAAGAAGGAAAAAAAAACTCAAAATAAAATAAGGTGGGAACTAAAATAAAACACATTTATATATAGTACAGGGATTATGAGTTAATTAAGGCTTCAATTAAATTTTGTATGGTATGGTACGATGCTGTGTTGTCGGAAGAATTGAAAGCTATATGATCCGTAAGAATCTTTTTAAAGAATATAAATTAAATAATAATAAAGTATTAACAAAATATTTAAATGAAACTAATCGATCTAAGTGTATGATAATGAATTTAGAGAGCCTCCTACTAAGCTAAATTCATAAGTGTAATTTCCTAAGTATTTTCTTTTTCATTTTCCTTTTTTCTTTTTTGATTTTTATTACAATCTTCATTTTCAAGAACTGAATTTTTTACTACAAATACAGAAATATAACATTTTTTAGTTGAAATAAAATACTATAAACAAAATGAAATTATTCATAAGAAATAAAAGATATAAAATAAGCTTATGTAATGTAGTGGGAAAAAAGTGAGGCTTAGATTTAAATTCTGAATATATATTTTTGCTGTTTGTTTTTAAGAAATGTTTCCTCTTTGAAAACTAATATCCTAAACATGTTTGTGCTAGTGAACAATTATTTAGGTTTTATTTATATTTATTTTCAATGCTTATCTATGAAAAAAGAGTATAATTTTGAATCATTCAAAGTTATAACTAAACAATATATATATATATATATATATATATATATATATATATATTAGTTACAAAAATGCAAAATTTAAAAATTTAGTGATCGTGATAATTTTAGTTAAAAAGCCTTCCACGAATTTCTTTTGAAAGAATTCAATTTAAACTTGCACGATTTAAAAACATTAAACAAAACACATTAAAAAAAAAAAAACTATAGAAGAACACATTAAGACCATATATATAGCTTTTATATAAAAGTAGTATATATAGTCTAACCTGCTATGCATGAATTTAATTCACACATAAATTGTGCTGGTTGTTTTAAAATGAGCTAATTTAATTATCCAACCTATATTTTTTTTTAAAAATGAACAAAAAAATATCTATTACTTTATTTTACCTTAAATTTATTTAGTAATGATGTATAACGCCAACCTTTTATAAAAAAATTGTATTTGATAAAATAATATAAATATGAAAAGAAACAAATCATTAATAAAAGGTAGATTTTTTACAACAGAAGCATAAATGTTGTCATTTTCTTGCATTGCAATATTTATCAATTTATTGAATCGAATTCTTGTGGATAATATGTTCTAATGACATGGTATAAAAATATCAACAAAATTTGTTTTCAACTTAAATAATTTTACTGATAATTGAAATTCGTCTAAAATAACTAAGAGAATTAGTGACTTTTAGAACTGCTAGTGGATAACGATGTGGATTTTTTTTTCAATTATCTTTAAGTGGTGCACCAAACTATTTTTTTACTAGTTTAATTCTTTAAAATTCAACTAAAATATAGTTTAGTTTAGTTTTTAATAAAGGTACTTCAACTTATAATATAATTTTTTATACCAATTTTTTTATAGTCTTCTTTTGGGAAAAGTAAATTGATTATATTTTAGTTCAACTCAATTATCTATTTCTTTATAGTAATTTTTTTTAATACTCATAACATTAATCTCTTGAACATATTGATAATTTCATATCTTGTTTTTGCATGCTACATCATCAAGTCATTATTAATCTCTTGAACATACTAATAATTTCATATCTTGTTTTTGCATGCACATCATCAAGTCATTACAAACACGTCAGAATTGATGTCAATGGTCATATAGTAGTTCATGATATCATGTTAATGTCATTCATCAAAGTTATATTAAAGTCTTTATATTTTAATGGAAGACTAATCAAGAGTCAAAGTTGTACAATTGTAATATTATGAGAAACATAATCTTCACTAAAGTATAATATGCTTTTGATAATTTTTTGATGATGATTAATTTGGTTATTAATGCTTTTGATAGTTAATAAAATTACATATAATATTTTGAAAAAAATAATTAAAGATTTTGTTTAGATATGATATTATTTGAAGTTTTAAAACTGTGACTTTTCAAGAGATTAATTCGGTGATAATTTTTTAAGAATATTAATATAGAAATACGGGTTCATAATTTCAAAAGATCAAATTTAAGATTTTATTTAGAAATATCTAATTCTAAATTGATATCTAATTACTTATCAAGATTTTTCTACCAAATTTAGAATCTAAATAATTGGTAATTAAACTTTGATAGCTAATTAAATATCAATTTAGAAATTATTTACCAATAATAAAAATTAATTTAAAAATTAATAATTTTTTTAGTCTCTAAATTAATATCTAATTTAATCAATATAACAGCTAATTATTTTTAATTCTAAAATTGATTTTTATTTAATAATTATATTAGGTGGATATGACACTAATAGTTATAAGTTAAATCATAATATCAAGCAGCATATTTATTATTTAAGTATATATGTTTACTTAAAATAATTAAAATTAGTAAAATAACAACAATAAAATCATTAAATAAAAATCAAATTTAATTAATAAAATACAACTACAATAAAACTATTAAATAATAATAAAATTTAGAAAAAAAAATTAATTATTATATTAACTAAATTAAATACTAATTTAGAGATTAAAAAATAATTTTATATAAAACGATTTATATTATTAATAAATAATTTTTAAATTAGTATTTAAATTAATTATCTAAATTTTAACTACTAATATTTTAAATTATAAATTAATTTCTAAAAAATTAATAGAAAATAATTTGAATATGAAGTAGTAAATAACTATTTTTGATATTAGTTTAAAAGTTATTTTTTAAGAGGATGTCGATATCTATAGTTGCAATCCTGTTAATTGAAATTATGATTCGATGTATCTTGAGAAGCGTGATCCAACATTGATAGTCATGTGACCAAACTCCATGAAGGAAAGCTTGACAGCATGACTTCTTCATGTTCCAACTCTTTAAGACTCTTTTGTCATTATATATCTATTCATGCAAAAGGAGGTTGTGCTGATTAAGGATGCTGAATGCACATATTATAAAACAACTTGTCATACCCAACATACTTATTATTCTTTGCATCACTTCCTCACAAGACAATTAATATGTCTAAATATGAAGTTACTTATCAAAGTTCTTTAATAAAATTCAATAGTCTACAACTGAGTTTGTTAAGAACCATTTCAGTAATATATGGAGAGTTAAAATTAGTATGTTATTTATCGTATGAGAATTGAAGAAAAGTGAGTAAAGATTACTTATTTGGCTGGCAAATAGTAAATGGTTGTAGAATTTGAAGGAAAGAGGTAGCTGCTTTTGGTGTAAATTATTGGGACCACTTTACATATTTGCAGTGTTTGTTTAGGCACGGAACTAAGGGAAAAACTTTTGTTTGAGGATAAGGTTTTGGTGTTGAAATATTTGTTCGTGGAGATACAAAGGAAGTCACAATGCTTGGGAAATTAGGTGCAATTGACTGAGTGGTTTTTTAGTGGAAAGCACCCATAAGATTGAATGTTGACAACATTGGAGTCCATGTACATGTGAATGATAAGTACTTAACAGGGTAAAGGAACCAAAAAGAGACTCTCTTTTCACTCTAATGCGTAGTGATTTGGAAGTGCTTCTTTTGTTTACCCTTCAATTATTTTTGTCCTCTTCCTGCTTCTTAGGGCTTTTTAATACAACCACTCTACGTCTTTACTTTCACGTTTTCAATCTCATTCTCACTTCATAGTTAACTCTTTCTTCCACGCAAAAACCTTTTTCACCTTCATCTTATTTTATCACTTTCGTCTCTCCATTCATAATCATACACTCTCTTCTCTTCACAAAGATACTCCAATACCATCACAACCTATTAAGCATGGACACGGACATGGGTTACACACGGACATCTTATGCACTACGTTTAAATTCACATTTAAATTAAAAATTATAGGACCAACACAATATAATATTTTTTTAATATTATGAAATATTATTTTATTATATTATATTACATAATCGATTATATGTATATATATAATAATAAATAAATCAATATATTTTAAAATTAATTTATTATTTAAATTATAAATAAAGTTATTATATTTAAAAAATATTATAAATATTTAATCATTAATATAAATAATTTATTTTATATATTTATAAATAATTAATTTAACTATATTTAATAAAAATCATATAGAAAGAGAAATTACAGTGAGAATAAATATGAGATTTTTCGAAACAAGTCACCTAATTTCATTGTATTTCTTAACACTTGGTTGAGAATTGTTTCCCACATTTCTTCACCCATAAATCATCACAGCCTTCTTGATCTAAACAGAATCCATCCAGACTCTTCCATCTTGTATACAGTAATTATCTTGAAGAAAAAAATATTTTCATATTCAATACTTTTCTTCTATTTTTTTTCTCTCTCTAATAAAGTGTAATAATAAGTTAAGGAGCCAAAGTGTTTGTAAACTATAGACTTTTATATACTTTTCAAACAATTAAAGTCGTATCATGTCATATTAAATTATTTTGTTTACTAGAATCGTCTTTCAATCACGATTTCAATGATTTAATAATTTTCATTAAAATAGTGTTATTATCAATTTATATAAATTATTTAATATAATAATGTTGGTACTGACATATGAGATAAAACATAATACTAATAAATAGACTTAAATTGTGACGCAATTTCTATCGTTACAAATTATTAAATGAAATGTTACTCGGAGAAGCAATAATTACAATTAATAGATGGTTTCTTTTGTTAATAATAATAATTATAATATATTTTTTAATGTTGTAAATGTATGAATAATTTATTTATACATTTAAAGACCAGTTTAAAATATTTTAACCCGGTAGAAAACTTTCATTTCTAATTTATTTAGTCTAAAATAAGTGAAATTATTTTATTGGTACACAGTAACTGAAAGTGTTAAACAAAGTTTTTGAGTGAGTTGAGCTTAGAGTATTGAACATTAACTAATAAAAGAAATGGTGAATTATAATAAGATGACAGTATGCTAATGACAGATAGGTTTGATGGGATATGAATACTATTTTTCAAAGCATCTCCTTATCATTCTAAAATGACAAGCTGGCTAGATAAGGTACCTAATAATAATGCATTCAATTTATCTACATTTTCTTCATTTTTATGAACTTTCTACAGATTTATTTGTTAGATTTAAGAAGGAACCAAAACCTATAGTCTTATAAATCACAATGATTGCTTGAAACTATGTATATGGGAGACACATTACACATATACAACTTTTATCTATATCTAAGTTTATACATTCTTCTTTTAACATAAATAATACATATCCACATATTTAAATTAATATAAAATTATTTATTATTTATATCAAAACCCACATAATATATATCATGTACAACTTTGCATAATAAGTTGATAATTGACATATACATAAAATACACACCTGCATACTATTATCTGATTATTTTATCTATTTTAAATATAAATTCCATAAATAGATCATGTTTAACATTAGCTATTTTTTACTAAGTACAGTCGTAACAATCAACAATACATGGAAGGATAAAAAATTTAATTTAAACATTTACCACGTAATATATAACATACATACATATATACTATAGTTTACCAATTTCAATATGCTCATCAACACACTTTTAATTACAATGTGAATTGTTAATAAGATGAATGTATTCTTTAACATCTCCTATCAACAATTCCAACTGAAATACTATCAACAAATATGCTAAAGTGGTTTTGGTTTTTAGGCTCCTGTTATTCGTGGATGTAAATTCCATTCACTCATAGTACTTAGCACACACAAGCCAGACAACTCTACATGTACAGAAAAGATGAGATGTATTTTGCTCTTCCTTCCCACACATACAACAGATATTATCCGTCGTGCAAATCCCCCTTCTTGCTAAATTCGCCTTAGACGCTATTTTGTCTTCCAAAATCCTCCATGTTGTGAAATGAGATGATGGTTGTACCTTTATCCTCCAGAAACCTTCAAACAAATCCCTCTCGTCCACCTGAGCATCTTCCTTAAAAATATCATATACAAATTTGACCGTGTACACTTATGTCACGTCATCTTTCCAAACCCAAGAATCTTCCTTATCCGCCCCTACCCTCTGCTCTCCCAAAAGTTGCATCATCTGTTGTTCCTGAATCTTTTCTCAATCGAACAAATTCCTTCTCCACTCAATCTTCCATGACCATTATGAATTTTCTGTCCTCACCCCTCCTTGAAAAAGGAATGATTCCTTATTAACAGAAATAAAGTAAAGCCTTGGAAAATTGTCCTTAAGAGTCGTATTTCCCACCCATCTGTCCTCTCATAACCTTATCTCCCTCCATTCCCAACTTCCCATGTGCAATTATCCTCAAACTTGTCTTTCCATCCCTCAAGAGACCATACTTCCTATAAGTCCCGCCACCAAAGGGAATTTGATCTACCATTGCTTTGAGCCCGAAGATTCCACCACCCTCCGTACTTAGAGTCCAACACTTCTTTCCACAAGTCCTTCTCTTCATGCCCTAATCACCAAATCCACTTTCCTAACAAAGTCGTGTTAAACCATCAAATGTCTGTCATTCCTAACCCCCCTTCTTCATTTGGCTGACACACATTTTTCCACGAGGCCCAAGCAATTTTCCTATGTTCTGAACTCCATCCCCACAAGAAATTCCTCTATAACTTCACTAAATCCTTCACCACCATAACCGACATTTTATACATAGACATGTGAAACAAGGGAAGAGCGAATAACACTGATTTAATCAGATAGAGTCATCATTCCATAAAAATAAATTTACCTTTCCATTTGCCTGATCTATTCCTCACTCTTTCCACCACCCCTTCCCAGAACCTACCTCTTTTATGACATCTACCTACAAGCATGCCCAAATATTTGAATGGTGTCTTCGTCGTATTACAGTTCAAAATAGTCGCAAAATGTTGTATCAAACGATAGTTACTTCTCACTCCTCCAACATACTTTTCTAGAAATTAACCTTTAAACCCGAAGCTAATTCAAAGCAATCCAGAATCACCTTGATAACGAACACGCTTTTTGCTTTCGCTTTATAAAAGAACAATGTATCATTCGCATATTGAAGCATATTGACCTTGATGCACCTTCCCTCGATCTCCACACATTCTAATAACCGTTCTACCACAATAATGAAAAGAAACGGTACTAGAGGGTCTCCTTGTCTCAACCCCTTTTTTTGGTTTAAACTCATGAGTGGGGCTTCCATTTACTAACACTAATATCGGTGAGGACTCAAGACATCATCTTATGCATCCAACCCACTTCCCACAAAAACCTAACCTTTCCATCATGTAGTACACAAAATCCCATATTACTGAATCATAAACTTTTTTCATAATCAATCTTGAAGAAAACACAACTACTTTTCTTCCTCTTTCCTCTTCCAAGACCTCGTTTGCTGCTAAAACACCATCCATTAGTCCCCTGCCCTCCAAGAACACAGACTGCCTTCCATCTATGACCTTGTGTAGCACTTTTTTCAACCTCATAGATAAGATTTTTTCCACAATCTTATACAAACAACCGACCAAAGAAATAGGTCTAATCATTCAGATGCTATGGATTGTCAACTTTAGGAATCAAAGAGATAAACGGAGTGTTTGTCCCCTTTGGTCATCTTTCGTCCTCCTCAAAATTATGAACAACTCTTAGGATGTCACCCTTTATCTCTTCCTAACAAAACTTTATAAAACTGAAATTAAAACCCGTTGGGACCTGAGCTTTTATCACTACCGCAACTCCACATAACATGCTTTACTTCCTCTTCGGTTATCCTTCCAACCAGCGATGCGTTATCTTCTTCTGTGATCTAGTTGAACTCTGCATATCTAGCCTGACCCGTTGATAGGCTTCTCCACTGAACCTTTCTTTGAAAAAATCTCTAACTTGTTCCTTCACTACACTCTGCTCTTCAAACCACGGTCCATTTTCTCTAATCCCCTCTGAAGTCGTTCCTTACTCTTCTCCATTTAATTATTGAATGGAAGTATTTTGTGTTCAAATCCCCCTGCTTCAACCTCCTAGACGGGTCAATGCTTCCTAACTGTGACTATTTCTTCTCTGTTCTACTAATAACCACTTTCTCTCCTCCCTTCCTACCTCGCCCAACTCGCTCTCATTATCCTTTGTATCTAGCTCCTATAATCTCTTTTGGATCTCCTCCCCTTGCTGGAAAACGTTACCGAAAACCTCCTTATTCCAAACTTTTAAATTTGATTTCAACATCTTCAACTTCTCTTTAAAAATAAATATCCCACTTCCTTGCACCTCATAACTTCCCCACTTTTCGCGGATGAAAGCCTTGACCCTATTATCTTTCTACCAGATGTCCAAACTTCTAAACGATTTCGGTCCACAATCCATGATATTCATTTTTAGCACCAAAGCACAATGATCATACATCGACCTGTCTAGAACATAGTATATACTATCGGACCACTTATCCAGCCATTCCGTTGACACTAAGATTCTGATTCTGTGAATTCTGCTCTTGATCAAGCCATTCGGTTTGTACCACACGTACTTTCTTCCCACCATCGGAATATCGACCAACTCATTGTTTTCAATAAACTCATTAAACCTTCTCATCTCCCTCCTATGATCAACATCAATCTCTACGTTCCTCCTCTCTCCAAGTCTTCTGATTGAGTTAAAAATCCTCAACCACACACCAGGTCTTTGTATTTTGCGCCCTTCTCCTCTCCTACACCTCCTCCCACACAACTCTTTTCTCCGTAGATGAACCAGAGTTATACATATTAACAATGGTAATATGTAGAGCCTCCTATCCTCCATTCCCCCTCAATAATACTATAATTACTCCCATTAGTAATATTACTTGGATGAAAGCAATTTCTCTTCCACATCGTGATCATCCCTACACACCATTATCATTTCCATTCTTAATCCACTCGACTTCGTTTGTGCCCCACATTTTAAAAATCTCTTCTTGTCCCAACTCCTTACATTTTGTCTCCTATATATATATACCAAATCCATCTATTCTTTCTGAATTAAATCACTCAGATATTTCCTTTTAATGTTTCCCCTTAATCTCCTTATATTCATACTAATTAGCTTTATCAGATAAACTATTCTCCGCATTTTTATAGCATTGTATTTAAATCCATGCATTCGATAATATAAATTATTTGCGTATCTTAAATTTCAAGTTGTAGATATACCTTATACAAAGTAAATCTGTCTAATTAACAGAAAATAAAAAAATAGTTTTTTTCTAATAGATTATGATCAAATCAATATAACTTTAATACTGATAAAATATTAATAGCAAAATGAAAAAAGAAAATAAAAAAGGAATAGGCGACAGTTATACTTTCTGTGTATAAAAAGGAAAAAAAAAACTTCCCAATGAAGACTGTGAAATGGAAAAAAAAAAATGTTTGCCTGAAGAAAAAAATATCGGTACCTTACTAATAAAAAACATACTAAAAACTAAATTATTAATTAAAAAAAACTCAAATTCCATTATATCTCTAAAAAAACTTTAAATATTTATCTTATTATATATATTAAAATTGAAGGATAGTCAGTGGACCAAGAACTCAAGAGACAGTATTAAAGTTCCTGCATATATTGCATGTGACATGTGCACACTCTCCGTCAATGATTTGCCCGCAGATTAGACGTTAATGGTAATATGCATTTTCACGGAAAAAGTATTTTATAAAACCCAAACATAATTTTTTTTAGTTACGTCTCTTACCAAAGTTTATACATTCATTATTTTAGATTCCAAATTTCCAATAATTTGGAAAACTTAAATGATGAAATGAAATTCCAGAAACGATTTCAATGTAATTTAAATGACGTTCTCTAAAAAAGCAGTTTTATGCGTGATTGCGACGGAAAAAAGGTTCTCCAAATAAGCAGTTAGGTGTTTGCAAGGCAAAAAACAAAAAACGTGAAAGCTGTGTCTGTTATGAGTGCATCTAAAAGGCAGTGTTCGTAAATTAAAGTTATTTTATGAAAATGGATCCCTTTTAAAAGAAGCTTGCTCATCAAAAGCTTTCGGCCAAACACCAAAACCCCCACATTCCATGCCAAGACGACAACAATATCACTTGCGTTTAAAGCATTTTTCCACATTCTCACGCAAACTAAACTACCTTCAAACCTTAATTCAACAACAACAACTATACAAATCAAAGCCTTTTTATTTTATTTCAAAGTAATAAGACACCCCTATAAGGGTCTCTATATACCATAAATATTTCATTGAATTCACCTTCGACCCATTTATTCCGCCAACCGTGTTTTATGTGCTTCTTTTCATTCATATTAATCTTGCAAAATTAATCCGTAGGTCAAATTTAAACAATAAAATAACATCTTTGTCTTGTCACCTTTTGGACACTAATTCTTAATTTATTTTCAATTGTTCTTAAATCTAGCTAGTTTTGTTTTTATTATCACTTGTTTCTACATTTTAAGAGAATTCCAAAATTGAATAGAAGGGGAGAAATTAAAGTGGTAATTTTATTGCTATAATTTAACCCTTGATTGGTAGTTGAGCTCAATAGAGTAGTGCAGCCATCAACACTAATGGCTGGAACTCATGAAAGCCAACTAATATACAATGCATTGCCCCCACCTAGCACCACATTGGTGCAGCCAATACCAACTATTTAACTTCCATCTATAGGGAACCTTCTTCCACATCATATTACTATGCTAATAAAACATCTTTCAGTTCCATCTATGTCACAATCGACCCTTCAAAAACTTCACACACATTCTCTTCCAAGCCTCCTTGTCTGGATCCCAGAGTGCAGCCCTCTCCCTTGCTTGAATACCAACAGCATCCTATCATTCAAAACATCAACTCTTGGTAAATTAATTCAACACCTCATTCTAACATCACTCTACATGATTTAAAAAGTTTGAATGCTGTTATTTGCTCATACCTTGATGCAGTTTCCTTGAATGAGACGGTCAATAAGGTGCAAAAGAATGTCTTTGGAATACTCGGGGTGACCTTGGATTCCCATAATGTGATCTCCATACTTGAACATTTCAATTCCAGTCTTTTCCGACCAAGCAATCACCTCTGCCTTCGGAGGTAGCTCTCGGATCTCATCCCTGTGGCATTCGATAATGGAAAGCCTTGATGGAAGATCAAGGGAAGACAAAGAGAATGGCAACGATGGTGTCAATGTTATGGTTCTGACACCAATGTCCCAACCAGTAGGAGAACGAGTCACCTTCCCTCCCAATGCACGCCCAAGTATCTGATCAAATTAAACAAACATCTTTCTTATTTCATTCTCGTCTAAGTTCCAATGTTATGCCTTTGATCATACCACACATAAAACAAACAGTGCCATATTTTTATACACAAGCAAATCAGTCAAGTAATTTACTATGTGGTGCATGTGATAATGGCATCATAGTGGTCCACAGCCTAGTGACACACTTTTCAGAGATTTTGATGTCGCGTAAGGTGGTAAAACATTCCTCAAGAGAACAAAATAATATTTATTTGGAGTTACAGGACAACATTGATAAGAATGGAGATAAATATAACCGACAACAACAGTATAATCTTTATTTTTTATTCAGCTTGTTATCTCCTTATTTGGGTCAGGTAAAGATAAACTTTTTATCAACCGGGTCACTGTTCATCTACAAATCTCACAGACATGGCTGAGTCAGGACGTGAAGTGCGAGACAAGAGTGTAGTCCAGATCAGATCTTTTGGCACTATTCAAGGCATTAAGTACACCTTTTAATAAAAAAAAGACGAAGGAAGAAAATCAAAATGTGAAGAAGCTACTGTTTCCAATTTCAAAGAGCGATGGAGAAATTAGAAGTTTATTAAACGAATCTTTAAATATGTGGAGTAGGTATTTATCCGAGGATAAACGGCAAAGGTGAGGGAGACAGAAAACTGTGCAAAAACCACATGTTGAAATTCGTGTGTTTTAATGGCTGTACTAAAATTTGAAAGTGGACCACTTGCACCAGCGCAATGTACGTACATCTCAACAAATCAAGATAAGCTTTTTTAAGAATATCCATGAATTGCTTCAGATCAATTATCACACGTTCATCTCTAATTCATAATTCATGCACCGATTGGATGAAGAAAGAATAATGTACCTGATGGCCGAAACAAATGCCGAGGAGTCTTTTGTTCATGGAGTGGAGTTTGTCAAGCAAGTTGAGAAGGTCACGAACCCATGTGTCGTTCCCATGTGCGTCGCTACAACTGCCAGTGATGACGAAGCCATCGTAGAGAAGCAACTCATGATCCTCTGGAAACTCCCCACGCGCCACCTTGTAGACGTCCCAAGTCTCTCCTTCCTCCGCCAGCATTCTCACGAACACCCCAGAATACCCTCCGTACACTTTCTTCACGTACTCCGAATCCTCTGCGCACATCAACACCGCAAACCTCTTCTTCTCCATTCTCGAACCCTCCCAGATTTTCCTCAGATTCCTTCCGGATCTTTCTCTCTCTAAAACGGTAGAGAGAGGAAGTGCGGGTCAGGGAGAGTGGGTCACAGGCAGGGGATTCTGTTGTGGTAGTGAGTTTCAGGGGACGAGAACTTGGGGGATTTTATAAAGGGGTGAGGGAGGTTACCACAGTGGTGACGTTTTGTGTTATTACGAGGTTGTCCTCACTCTATTTTTCTAAACAACGACCCTTATGTTTCGACCAAAAAGTGTTTTTTTTTCCTTTAGTTTGCATAATTAAGTTGGTTTGGCTAAAATTAGGGGGAGAAGATTTTTGTTTTCACGATTAACTGTTAATCGTGAATGTGACCGGAATATTGGGCACGGGGTAAAATCTCCAATGAATCTGTTCACGAAAGTGATATAAATTAATATAATAGCATCATATTCCGTGGTGTTCATAATTAATGATATGAAATGTTGTTATAATAACTGGATACCCATCCATTTCAACTTCCTTCCCTTCTTTGTGAAATAACATTTTTTTATTCAACTAACTAAGCTTAACAAATGAAACTTAGAATTCATGAGGAAGATGATGAAATAAACACATGTAGTAGACCACATCAGAATATCCTTGACCAACTTTTTTTTATATAAGACTTTTAATTATTTTCCACTTTCTATCTTTTGCATTAAAAAAAAATTCACTAAACTAATATAAAAAAACATATTAAGGAAATAAATATTTTTTAGAAATTATTGTTAAAAAATATGTCCATAGAAACTATCAAGATATTTTTATCAATACCCCTATAAAGTTGGAGCATAACAATTGTAAATGCCCAACTTTTGAAGAAGTAAAGAAATTTGATTTTTTTTTCAGCAATGAAAGAAATTTGTGATATACCTCAAGAGTTGTGGTCAAAATATCTATTGAGTTGCACACCAATATGAATATGACGAATATGAGACGTATAAATTGTTTTATTTTATAAGACATTGTGAATAACATATAATCATTTTATAGCTTTTTAGTAATTCAAATCTTTAGTTTTGTAAAAGAATAATTTATTAGTGAATTTGATAGAACCTATATATATATATATATTTAACTTGACATAAATAAAGCCATAAATCAGAAAATTAATCTAAGAAAGAAAACAATTAATACAGAAAAGTATTTAAAAAACAAATTATCTTGTAGATAAAAGAGATATTTCCAAAATAATTAGAAAGGGATTAATTTAATTTATACCTTTTTAATATGATTTATTGTAGTAGTTTATATTCTGTAGGGCATGGTTTGAAAAGGAAGAATTTAGGGAACATTTTATATAAAATTTGATTTTAAAAAGATGTTATCATTTAAAAAAAAATTACGATTGTTCCTATAATTTGAATGTTTTTTAATTTGAATATTTATCAGTATCCATACGATGTGTTTATTATGATTATTTATTTTATCGGGAAAAGGAATTACTATTATTATTATTATTATTCTTTGTCTAATTTGTAATAGTTGACTTTTGGGAGACTTTTAGTTTTATTTAAATATTCTTTAATTAAGTTCAATTTAATATTAAAATTTTATCAATTATATTCATATTATCACCAAATTTTTATTTATTTTTATCTTTATATCTTTATTATTAAGAATGCAGTCGCCGCCGCGGTGCAGCAGCAGTCGCAGGTAAAGGCGACAACGAAGCAAGTACTGCGAGAAAGACGACGACGAACCCCAATAGCAGCAGGTCCAGGTTACGTAAATTAACGAAACCGAAACCCTAAATTGAAGATTTGGGGGTTTTAGGGTTTCCTACTAAAGGTTTTAAAATGGCGGAGGGCTCTGCGGGTTTCCTCATTCCATGGACTTGTTTGATGGATCGAAAAGTCTGTCCTGATAATAAAGTATATTCTATGACCGGTCAAAGGAAGACTTTTGCTCAGGCTTTGGGAAATACATGTGACATTCCTTTGTCCCAACTACCTACCCCTTGTATTAAGGGTGACATAATTGCTGTCCAGATTGATGAGGCAGATTACTTGGCTGGTCTTGAGGATTGCAAAACCCATCTCCATGGTCGGGTTATTCTATCTAAGGGGGATAAACCTCTCACACACCTGGATTTAACTAAAAAGTTGCAGCCGGTGTGGAAAGCTCTTGGACCATGGAAAGCAATTCCTCTTGGAAAGGGTTTCTATGAGTTTGAGTTCGCTTCTATAGAAGACATGCGATGGGCCCTCGGGATGGGTTCCCTGAAGTTATCTCCTGGTTTATTGAGACTGTTTGCATGGACAAAAGACTTTGTCCCATCTACCATGAGGAGTACCAAAGCTCAGACCTGGGTTAGAATTTACCATTTGCCTTTGGAGTATTGGAAACCAAGGACAATATTTTCCATCGTCAGAGGCCTTGGTACTCCTTTGTCTTTGGATGAGCATACTATGAGAAAGAATAGGGCTATGTTTGCTAGAGTGCTGGTGGATATTGATCTGTTGTCCCCCCTTCCTGATCAGCTCTTGGTTGAACGTCCAGACTTTGCTTTTGTAGCTGGTGTGGAATATGAATGGCTCCCTCCATTTTGCTCTCATTGTAAGATGATTGGGCACGAGCTTGCTCAATGTCGGGTGATCCATGACCAGGGTCGTGTTCCTGGGCCTCTACATAAACCTTCTCAGAAGACACCTTCTGATGAACAGGAACAAGGGAGGACCACGATTCCAACCCAACGTAAAGAATATTGGAAAAAAAATCTGCAGACGAAGCTCTTAGAAGGTCCCATGGATAATTTGAGAGTTGATGCTACTAGTGGGGTTAATGTAGGGTCATCCCTGGGGCACCTTGCTGATAAAATAGATGGAGGAGAGGATGATTTTGCAGATATGCCTCCTCTTGAGGATGCTTCAGATCATGATAGATCCTCACCCAAGCAGGGGTTGTCCTCTCCCACTTTGGATTCACTTGTTGTTATTCAAGCTAAGGACTCAGAGTCACACTCAACGATTCTTATTGATGATCATCATGTGGAGGCCTCTGCTCCTGTGATTGTACCATCTCCATTGCGTACTACCTCTCCTTGGAGGGCTAAATCACATGCAGATACTAATCCTAATGTGGAGGTCTCTGCTATTGTGACTGTACCATCTTAGTCGCCTCATACCTCCCCTCGGAAGGCTAAATATATTGGGGATGTTAAAGCAATATCGTTGGTCCTTCAAAATCACTTTTCCTCTCTTGATGGTTTGGAAACTACAGATGTGGGAGGTAATTCTCATATTGGAGCGTCAACTATTCCGCCTACCATTGTTGGAATTAATTCTGATCATATTGAAAATCAGGTTGTTTCAAAATTTTGGGCTGACTCTACTGAGATGGAGGAGGATGATAGTGATAATGGGGAAGAAACAGTTCGCACTAAAAGAAAACCAGGGAGACCACCTAAGGGGACTGGTAAATCCAGGAAAACTGCTAAGGCAGTTCTCTCTACAACGTCGCAATGAAGGTCTCTTCTTTTTTTTGGAATGTCAGAGGATTGGGAAACCACAAAACTGTGGAGATGTTGCTTAGTTTACTTAACCTACATAAACCTCTCCTGATTTTTCTTGCTGAACCCATGATGCCGTACACTACTGCTTTTGACGTCCTTTTCAAATCTGTCAATATGCATTTGGTGGCTATGTCTCCTATTGTTAATAAAGTTGCTAAGCTTTGGTGTTTGTCGGTTCCTAATCTTGTCCAAAATTTCTTGGTTAATGATCAATTTATCTCTGTAACTTGTCTTTGGCAGGATAAAAGTTTTAGCTTTGCAGGTGTTTATGGTGCTAACACATACTTGTCTAGACGATTTTTGTGGAGGGATCTTAGTTTCTTCACAGGGCCTTGGTGTATTCTGGGAGATTTTAATGCTGTGCTCTCGGCGGATGACTGTAAAGGGGGAGTGGCTCCTAATCAGGTTTCTTGTAATGAATTCCTGGATTGGATTAATACTAATGATCTTTCTTGTATGCCTTTTACTGGATCTTGTTATACTTGGTGTAACGGAAGGAGAGGGTTGCATAGAATTCACAGAAGACTGGATAGGGCTTTATGTAATGGAGTGTGTCTGGATGAATGGGATTCTTGTACTTATCAAGTTCTTGTTAAAAATTGTTCTGATCATTCCCCTATTCTTGCTAGTCTTGCTAGTAATTCTTTGCGGAAGGTTAACAATTTTCGTTTCTTTTCTATGTGGCTTCAGGACACTTCGTGTATGAAGCTTATTCATGATTCTTGGGCTAATAAGGTTGTTGGTTGTCCTATGTTTATCTTGCAACATAAGTTAAAAAGGTTGAAACTTGAGCTCCGGGACTGGAATAAAAATTCTTTTGGTAATGTTCACAATGCAGTTCTTCTTAAGCAGGGTATCCTCATTGGTATTCAAAAAAACTTAGAGACTGCTAGTTTGTCTGATAGTGATGGGCTTCTTTGTCAAGAAAAGATTGCTAAGGAGGAGCTTGATCATGCTCTCCACTGTCAATATTTGTTTTGGAAAGAAAGGGCTAAGATGTTATGGTTCAAGGATGGAGATCGAAATAAAGCTTTTTTCCATGCTGTGGTCAAAAGGAGAAATAATTCTAGTGGGATTCATCGTCTACGGATTGATAATGAGGTTACGGAGGATCCTAAAATCATTGAGGATCATATTTTGGACTTTTATAAAAATCTTTATGCTGAGTCCATTTCTAATGTTCTGAATGCTGATAATATGGAAGATTTTATTGGTACTTATATTCCTCCGATGGTTTCCTCTGAGGAAAATATGATGTTGATTAAATGTCCTGATTTTTCTGAAATCAAGAATGCGGTTTTTCATCTTAACGGTAATAGTGCTCCTGGTCCTGATGGTTTTGGTGGTGTTTTCTATCATTCTTGCTGGGAAATTATTGGGACAGATGTTTGTAATGCTGTTCAACAATTTTTTAAACAAAATTGGGTTCTCCCTGGAATGAACAGTAATGTGGTATCTCTTATTCCTAAGATTCAGGGTGCTGATTCCATTAAAGATTACAGGCCAATTGCTGTTGCTAATTTCAAATTTAAAATTATTTCCAAGATACTGGCGGATAGGCTTGCTCTTGTGGCTGCTAGAATCATTTCTCCTAATCAATATGGGTTTGTGCAGGGTAGACAGATTCAGGATTGTATTGGTATTGCTTCTGAGGCTATTAATATGCTTTCTAAAAAGGTTAGAGGAGGTAATGTGGCTTACAAAGTTGATATTCATAAAGCTTTTGACACTCTGAGTTGGAAGTTCTTATTATTAGTTTTGAAACGCTTTGGTTTTCACCCCTCGTTTGTCAGTTGGATTAGTACAATTCTCCGTTCAGCTATGCTTTCTATCAGAATAAGTGGTAGTTTGGTGGGTTTTTTCCCCTGTAGTCGAGGTGTAAGACAAGGTGATCCATTGTCTCCTTTACTTTTTTGTCTTGCAGAGGAAGTTCTTAGTAGAGGTATTTCTAAGCTTGTGAATGATAAGAAGATTTTAAATATGGCTAGTCCGAAAGGTTATCTCACTCCCTCTCATATTTTGTATGCTGATGACATTTTTATTTTCTGTAGGGGGGATATTAAGTCTCTTCGAAATTTGAGTACTTTTCTTAAAACATATGGTGATTTTTCTGGTCAATATATTAATAACTCTAAAAGTAGTTTCTTCACCATGGATAATTCTCCAAGATTTGTCACCAAAATTCAAAATATTCTTTCTTGTAGTCATGGTTGTTTGCCTTTCAATTATTTAGGAGTGTCTATCTTTGTTGGTGCTCCAAAGTGTCGATTTCTTCAACCTTTGGCTGATAAAGTCAAATTGAAGCTAGCATCTTGGAAAGGTAAATCTCTTAGCATGATGGGTCGGATCCAGCTGGTCAATACAGTGATTACTGGATTTCTAGCTTATAGTTTTAATATGTATAAATGACCAGTTTCTCTTATTAAGCAAGTTGAGCAATGGTGCCAGAATTTTATTTGGACTGGTGATATTATGAAAAAAGGTATCGCTACTGTTAATTGGGCGAAAATTTGTTCACCTCTTGAGGATGGAGGCTTGAATATTATTAATCTTCATCATGAAAATAATTCATATCTTCTTAAACTTGCTTGGAACTTCGCTTATAGCAACAAACCTTGGTCTTTACTCTTGAAAGCCAGAGTTCTTAAATCAAAATACGAGTTTAAAATGGTTTATAGATCCTCCTCTCTTTGGCTTGGAATTAAACAATTTTATTCTATTATACTTGATTATACTTCTTGGACTGTTGGTACAGGTTCTTTTATTAATTTCTGGAATGATAAATGGTGTTCTACTACTTCTTTAGCAAATATTGCAGGGTTATCTAATGGGGCTAACATTCCGGATACAGTCTCTCAATTTTGGTCAGGTTATGATTGGAATATTCCCTTATCTTTACAGCAGATGCCGCATTTTTTTAATCATATCATGGTTAGAGAGGAACAAGATATTCCTAATTGGATTCTAGATGAGTCTGGTCGTTTCACTCTTAAATCGGCTAGGACTTTTTTCTTGGAACCAGGAGTTCCAGGTGGTTGGGGTAAGTTCATTTGGTCTTCATCTATTCCGCCTTCCAAAACTTTAGTACTCTGGAAAATTTTTCATGGGAGACTTCCTACAGATCTGCATATTCAGAATAAGGGTTTGCATATATGTTCTATGTGTACGCTTTGTGAAAAGCATGAAGAATCTATTCAACATCTATTTTTTGAATGTTCTAATGCATTACATATTTGGAGTTGGGTTCGACAGATTTTTCTTACTTCTCATTTCTCTAATAAGGATGATCTTCTTTCTTTTATTAAGAGTGATGGTAGTCCTTTGGTTAAATTGATTAAACTTGCTGTGACAACCTTTTCTATATGGATGATATGGCATATGAGGAATTATGCTAGATTTCAGGATAAGATTGAGGTTTCTAAGGCTATTTCGGTAATTAAAGATTTAACTCGTCTAGTGGGAAATTCGTCTCAAGCTTCAATGAAGAATGATATGTTGGATTTCAACGTGATTAAGTTTTTTGGTATTAAGACTCGTAGTGGGAAAGTTCTTCATCCTCTTCCAGTTAGATGGGAATTTCCTTCACCAGGCTGGGTTAAAATTAACACTGATGGGGCTGCTAGGGGGTATCCTGGTCTTGCTACTTGTGGAGGTATTTTTCGTGGGAGTATAGGAGAATTTATTGGTGCTTTTTCAGGGTTTCTTGAAGTTCAAACTGCTTTGGTTGCTGAGTTTTATGGAGTTATACATGCTATGGAGGAAGCTCAAAAGATGGGACTTACTAATGTTTGGCTTGAATGTGATTCTGTCTTGGTTTGTGCTGCGTTTACTGCTAGGACTACTGTTCCGTGGATGCTTCGTAATCGATGGAATACTTGTCTTAATTTCTGTAGGACAATCAGGTTTAGGGTTACTCATATTTTTCGTGAGGGAAATGCATGTGCTGATAAGTTGGCTAATTTAGGGTTCATTCATAGACAATCATTTCATTGGTATAATAGACTTCCATCTAGTCTGTTCTTAGAATTCTTTATGAATAGGTATAGTCTACCTATGTATCGTTTTTGTTAACATGTGGGTTTTGGTCTAGTCCCCCCATATTTTTGTATTTTCTTTCTTTTTCCTTTTTTTAATAATACTTTTTTTTCATGTGATGGCAGATGATTGTTGTTACTTGAGATGTTAGCCTAGCTGAGATGTCAAGTTGCATAGTGATGCCTAACATGAAAATTTTCATTAAAAAAAAGAATGGTAAGACTTTAATTTTTCTTGAAAGTAAATTTTAAATAGATAAAAAAAGTTATAAATAAAGGAAAATGTTTATTCCTTTATTTAATTCATAATTTCATTTTTCTAAAATGTATTTGTATGGAATATCTTTATGTTTTGTTCTTCAATGTTTGATTGTGCTAAAATGTTAGTTTTTTCTTAGTTTAATTGTTGATTTGGAAATTACTTTTGAACGCATAGGAATAATTTATCTTTAGTTAAACTTTTGTTTAATTTTTTGAGCAATCTCTTGAACTAATGACTCGAGAGGTAAAAAATTAAAAATCTTATGAGTAGACGCACGAAGATGAGTAAAGTACCAAATAAATTAGTCAACACATGTTTTAACTAGTGGAATTCGATTTTCTTTGGATGACACATGTTTAGTCAATTGAATTATATTTAGATGATTAAATAAATGATATATTTATTAACTAATGAAAAATTTAATTATGGAAAAGCTTTTTTATCATCTAATTTACTTTTTTGCACAACAATTTAAAATCCCTTTTTTACTTTATTATTATTTCTAATCTTACTATTTGTAGATCTGTTATGAACATTGTTTGATTGACTTCTTTATGGAATTTTTGGGAGACGAATTTGGATCATTTGACCTTATACTATCATCTTCTACAAGAAAATCATCAAATAAAAACTAATTTTACATACCAAAATAATTAGTTACTATATTGACTAAAGTAGAGACCATTTTATAAACTTAAAAAATTATTGGTATATAAAATAGTTTTTATTATTAATAAAATTTATAAAGTAGTTCCTAAACTGATATCTAACCATTAGGTACCAAAGTTTTAACTACTACCTACTTGTATTCTAAATGAGTCTTTTAGAGACTAATTTAGAATCTAAAATATTAGTAGTTAAAGTATTAATAGCTAATTCAGATACCAATTTATAAATCATTGTATAATTTTTTTTGTTAATAATAGAAACCACTTTATATACCAATAATTTTTTAATTAAGTTAATATAGTGACTAATTATTTTTTTGTCTCTAAATTTAATTGTTATTTGATGATTTTTTTATAGGAATCTCGATGTTAAACGATCTAGCTTTACTTTAGACGATCTAGCCTTGCTTTAGACAATCTATGTTTAATATCATTTTAATTTGACAACAAAACGATAGTTATCAGTGTTGTGTAAAACAAAAATTATATTAAATCTAGTCTCCCTTTTGGTGACTAATTAAATCCAATACGAATATAAATTCTAACTATTAAAAAAGTGTCAAGTCCATGCCATGTTTTAATTATATGTTAGCATTGTTTTCATGAAATGAAATTTTAAAGATACTCTTAAATGGTTTGATTTGAGTTCGATTTTTTTTGAAAAAATTCTTTTGTGTTAGAGTGAAATTATGTGAAAATCCCATATTGAATAATAACAGACAAGATGAAGAATATATAAGGAGAAAAGAAAATCAACCTGCAATTGATAAAGATATTATTATGTTTTAACTTGAATAAATGTTGAGAGAAAAAACTAGTAGATATGAATTTAATTCAACTGAATTATATAATTGTAAATATCTCACCGTATAACAAAATGAAACACAAAAATACATGAGTCTCAAACTTCAAACTAAACACGAAAGATAAAAATTTTAAATTTAAAAAAAATAAAATAAAAATAGATCTTCCTTTTGTTTGGTTTGATTTCTTCATGCTTTCCTTATCACCTAGCATGTGTTTCCTCACATTGTTCAAGCTTTCTTTGACGGAGATTAACAAGTACAAATTAGACTTTAAATAATGCTTGATTTGAAATTTTGAAAAAATATATTTATTTTTTTTAATTACATCACACCAAAATATATTTTAATTATATTTTCAAAAAATTGTAAAAAAAGAAAATAAGAAACTACTTTTAGTTGTAAGAGCATTTTCTCTAATAATACTACTAGTAATACTTTTAAAGATTACATATTTTTACTTATTTTTTTCTTCATTACAGTTATCAACAATTGTTTTAAAGTTTTAAGTTGAGAATAATCATAATTTTTTTTATGTAGGTCACTTATGATGAATTTCCAACATATCTATGCATATCTTACATCTTACCTGATACAACTTTTCTTACTTTCCATCTAGTTAATCTAAAATGAAGTCTTAAACATAGATGGTGATCTGAATACTCACAAAAAATAAATGCTAAGTTCAACAAAATTAAAATACTTTCAATTCAAAAATTTTGGCATTTTGTACCAGTCTTTAAAACTGCCACAATATAAGTATATGCAATATTACCAGAACAAATTTCAGAAGCATTTATACTTTCTAGAAAAATTGTATTTTTTTTTCAAACATTAAAAAATAACATTACAACACATAAAATATATATTGGTTAAGGATACTGTTGCCATAATTTTAACTGCTTGTTAAACGTACTATGGCGGTTGCTAGTACCGTCATAAAATCTTACCATCATAATTTGGATAACAAAAAAACTACATAGAATGAAAATAATGATGCATATAATAGTTATATAATGTTTATATTGAACATTATTATAATAAATTATATGGAAAAATATGTTGCTCTCAACAACCCGTAAATTTGAAAGTAATTTTTTTATATATCATATGATAGTTTGATTCGTCTTAATTTTTTAAAAAATTTATTTAATAATTAAATATATCAATTCGTTTAGAATATAATATAAACTTGACAAAAATTTACGAATTTTTATTTGAAATATTTAACTAACCAAATTTATTAAAATTTTCAACCTCTTATATGTTAGATAATGGAGTACCACTTTCATAATTTTTCTTAAAAACATTGAAATGATGTATAAAGGAATTATAAAATAATTTTTTTATATAAAATATTGATCATCGTCAATTTTAATTCTAAAAGTGTAACAATAATTTTTTAATTTAAAAGTATAAAAATAAAGAAGGACAAATTGGTGGTATACCTTTGGTCCGATAGGTTTATGAATTAAGTGGGTCAGGTCAATATAGACTCATATGTTTAAAAGGTTGGTTAATACCATCCCTAACTAGAATCAAGTGATTCAAGGCCGTATTCAATAAAGACAAGACAAATTTTCCCTACACCTCCATTGGTTCTTTTAGCATCTCCATATAATTTTAAAATTTCAAACATACCTATTTGTATGTACCGAATTGAGCAATCCATAACACCTCCCATTTGAAATGTACATACCGGATTGAACAATCAGAAGCTAAAAACGGATCCAAGATTGTATACCGAATTGTATAATTCGATTTGTGAATTTAATTTGTATATCAGATTGTACAATCCCGTAGGCAATCTTGGATCCAATTTTAGCTTTCGAATTGTTACATTTAATTTATATTATATAATCCGGTGATGCATACCAAATTGAACAATCCAATATTCATTTTTCTAATAATATATTAGATTGTATAATATAATATGTATATCCCGAATCCGGTTATATGTAATGGATTGTCTAATTCTAGATGTTAATATAAAAAAAACTAGATTGTATGATCTGATATAAATGCAACACAACAACAAAAAGCAAGGTTAAAAAATGGTGAGGAAGATTCACAAAACAGAAAAATCAAACATACCTTCACAGTAATGGAAGTCCTTCATGCTGGTTGTTATCGTTGTAGCAACCCTATATGAGAAGAGAAACTATACTTTTATAGATGCAATTCAAACCAGATAACAAAAATACACATTTATTATGAATAGATGTGTCGACTCCACAACATAAAAGAAATGAAGGGGTGTAGTGTAATGTTAAGATAGAATTATGGTATTTAAATTTTTAAGAAAGAAAAAAAAAAGAAATTTTACATTTATTATGGAAGTGTAGGAAGAACCAGGTAGAGGGAGAATATCCGCAAAGAGAATGATGCCTTGGGATAAATTGAGCAAACTAAAGTTTCCTTGCAGACTTGAATAAATATCTAAAAATAAATAATATTTAAACAAAAATTATGTATTAAATATCAAATTAAGAGAAGCAACCCGAATAATACAAAATTAGGACCCACGAATCCCAATTTTTTCATATACACAAATCAAACTACATAACTAATTACTTAAAGTCTTGGTAGGTCCAATCATTGCCAATTTATATGTATATTCACCAAAAGAGAAAAAAGGAACAAAAGGTGCATGATTTCTAGACTTAATATCTATGCATAACATGATATATAATATAAGTAGATAACATTCTCATTCACATAAGAATTTATTTGAAAATAGATATTGTAAAAGTATCATTGTCTGCATCTAAAACTTTGTGCATTAGCCAAATATATACGTAGTATCAAAAGTTGTAAAAGTTGCTTAAAGTTTAGGTTTGGTGTGACTTAATCCTACTTAGTCTAATAGTTTGATCTAATCAAAATATTATGCCAAAGTAAACCTGCTTACTCATGAACAGTTGAGCACCCCTCTCAAAGGAATTCAATTAGGAAAGGATTAAATACATCAATTAAACATAAGTGAAAGAAGGAAAGGGAGGAAGAATAGACTATGAACACTATTTAGATTATCTTCTGCTGCTTATACAACTCCTCCAACTATAATATTCAATGTTTTGTATCTGCTGATTCTGCACTTTCTCAAGATTCAGCTTATTCTCCACCATGCTCACACTTTGTTCAACCACAAATTACACCTTATATAAATTTCTCATCACACAAAAAAATCTTTTAGAACATTCAAGTCTTTGTTAATGTAGGTGGAAGTCTAAATCCACGTAGAATAAAAATAAAAAAGTTCAACAACATAAAAGAACAATCACAAATTCATTGTCTTAATATTTTACATCAAAGTAGTATCATAATTTCTTACCCGAGTTGTAAATCATTAGTACTAAATCTTCCTAGTATATCTTTAACAAAGATCCGATAATCCTCTAGACTTAGAGCACTAGTGTAGTGTTTGTTGTGACAAGTTTGCCATGTTGATATAGAAAACCAATGTAAACCCACATATAAATAATACTGTCACAGTTGTTTTTCCTTAAATCCTAATTGATTTTTTTTTATCGGCAATAAAAAATAAATAAATGGGAACCACTTCAGGGGTGGTTCAACCCTTATACATAAAGAGCAAAACACCTTACCATACTCCTACCACGAAACACCTACCTGAATATCTAAGGAACAACCAAACTAACTATAGGAAAATATTAAATTATCATCCTCATACAATCCACTGGGTTCAAAACCCAATTAGAGTACCCGAAGGAAGCACAATGAGACTTTGCGTAAATCCACGACCAAACCTTTACCTATACCAAGGCGAATACTTCGAGCGCATCCACCACCCCCCTATCAAAGGACACACAATTCCTATGATTCCAAATACCACTCACAACTCCAACCCAAATTGCACCCCAAACGTCATTAACCGAATCTGAAGCCTGACTTAACCTGAACTGTAGAAAGTTTGTCAAAGGATCCTTATGAATAACGAAGGATACGCCTAGCCACTTAAAACAAAGACACCAAACACGCCAAGCGAAATCCCAGACGGAAAACAGATGACTGGACGACTCTTCCACCATCCCACACAGACAACACAAAGGATTCTCAATCACCACCCCGCGTCTTTCCAGATTTACCCTAGTAGCAACCTTATTCTCTATCACCCTCCAAGCTGTGAACAAAGCAGAAGGCAAGGCTTTGCACCTCCACAACTTACTGTAAACTAGAGGGACCTCCCCAACTGTATCCTTCCTAACTTGAACATAGGCTGAGTTAACCGTAAAAGTTTTGAACCCCCCAGCCTTCCAAATCCAACAATCTTCCTTCCCCAGTTCCAACTTCGCCCCTTGCAACAGCTGAACCAACTGCTCCTCCAGAGGCTTCTCCCATTCGAAAAAGGATTATTACAGTAAATGAAGATGAATATTCCTTGTCTGATGTGATGCTTTAATGTTGCGTACGTAATCGCACGTAATCGTAATGAAGAAAGAGAGGTTTTGATGAACCCTAATTGTAGAGAAAAATAAATATAAAAGAAACTTTTATTCACTTGTATATTAGAGAGTAAAATACATGGTGTATATATAAGAAAAAGATTAAGACCTAGCTGAAACAGAAAAGGAAAGTTGGGTCAAACAAACAAAGCCCAATAATTTAAAATAGAAAATTAAATATATTAACAAGGATCTACGCCAAACAAAGTGCCACACCCAAACACCATCAATCCAATTCCCAAGTTCAGCCACCTTTGCATCTTTAGCCAAACTAAGGGAAAACAGTCTCGGGAAAACGACCTTCAAAGCTCCACAACTCAGCCAACTGTCCTCCCAGAAAGAAAGAGATACCCTTCCCTAAACCCTAAATCCTAATTGATTTAGGAAATTCTATTCAGTTCAATAGATTAGTGTTTGTAATTGATTAGTTCACTGTACATTTGGTCACAATTTAATTATCATTTAGTAGAAAAAAACTGCACAACTAAATCAGGAAGAACGTTCAAAGAATTTTCTCATTGGTGATTAAACTTTATTTTTTTGTTATTAACTTCTCAGAACTAAAATGTATCACTGTGAATTTTGTTTGTGTTATTTATATGTCAGAAAAACTGTTTATACTACCATATCATTTATTGATAATTTTAAGATATAAAAAGTAAACTAAAATGTAAAAAATATTCACACATTCAAATTTTACCTGCGTGATACCGAAAAAAAATAGTAGGAAAATGAGACCAGAACAGGAAAAAGTGTGTGTATGGGGGAGGAAGAAGAGAGAATGAGAGTAATTTTTGAGAGGGTAAAAACTTAACTTCTTTCGATAAAAGAGTTAACAAAATGGCAAACAAAACTCCAGAATCTAATAAACGACACTCCAGATAGTACTGTGAAGCCATTATCCGATTTTGCACCCTCCATAGCAAGTAATCTACACAGAAATTCCCTTCAACATAAAGATGGAATAAAGTTATGTATGGACCATTGTTTCCCTACCATGCTCTTAATGTCACCAATGATAGCTGCATTGTTAACTAAGATAAGATTGCATAGAGCTAAAAAGATAGAAATTTTATTCAGCTCTTATTATTCAACAAAAGAAAACGGCTAAGTTTGTGAATCTCTGGATCTATAAGATAGATTTCAATATTCTGATCATAGTGCTCATTTTGGAATTGTGAATCTCTGGATCTATAAGATTTCAATATTCTTTCGACCTTAAAAAGTTCTTCATGAGCATTCATCATAGTGCTCATTTAATTTTGGAATTGTACGTTGCACAAAATTAAATTTATCAAAACAATTTAATTCATTAAACGACAGATTAAATTAGAAACTTACGATGCTTTTAAATTAAAATATAGAAAAATATATATACAATCAACTTTCAGATCAAATCAAAGCAGATAAATGACATTTCATTAAGGAATTTATTCTCATATGCTCATAGATGTTTTTCATTTCATTTTCCTATCACAAATTAGAAACATGAATCATGAGGTCTTTTCTAGGATTATAATGAGGTTGAGCTTCCAAAAAGTTTTGATTTTTCAGGTAACAAAATGCACATTTTAAAGAAGAATAACATACCTACAATCCAACTATAACATATGTATAATCTAATCACCATTTTCTTTTGACTTCACCCTTCTTTCTACCTTTTCATGATTTTCAACATGATTTTTTTTTTCTTTTTCTCATCAATAAGAATAGATTCTTCCTATTTTCAACTTTTTAAGCTTTCAAAATTTTAGAACCAACCATTCATTTTTCTATATTTATTGCATCTATGTTCTCCTTCCTTCAACATGCCAAAGGGTAGGAAAATATATCATTAAAAGTTTAGGGTGCAATAATAACAAAAATTCTTGGCTCAAAGGGGATATATATATATATATATATATATATATATATATATAAATGAATTCTAATAAGATAAATGTTGGCTATTTGGCTCTGGTTTTCTAATTAACACAATTGTCTCAATCATCTTCATGCTCTTTTATGATGTAACAAAAAATAAAAATTAAGCAACTACAACTGTCAATTCATCAGTAAACTTCACATACTCACATGGTTTAATCATCCTTTTAAATTTTCATGTATCACAATTTCAACTATATTTGAATAGGGATTCAACCATATTTTCTTTTCTAACCTGTGTCTAATTCATCACACTATTAAATATTTAAACACAAATTCTTTTTTTTCACCATTCAAAATTAATATTCTAGTTCATTTTTTATTCGAGAAAAATAAACTAGAAAAAAAAATAAAACTGAAATTTATTCAAGGAAAATAATTTAAGGCATAAAAATAACCAAATAAGCAGTTAACAGAAAATGAAAACAAAAAGTAAATAAAACAAACTAAACAAACAAGCAAATAAACAGAAAACAAAACAACTGCAAAATAAAAAATAAAAATAAAAAACAAAATTTAATAACTGAAAAGAAAATAAAATTAGAAAGATAAAACCATGTTTTTGCTTTATCCTCTTCTCCTAAGAAGTCCTCTAACTGTGTGTCAAAATCTTCATGTGTAGTTGTAGATGGTCCTGTTTCATTTGCTAGATCTGTCATTTGAATAATAGAACTTGTCCTCAGGTTAAGTGATAAGTGCCTAATTTCAGTAATATTTCATATTAAAATATAGGCACTTATGAGGATTTATTGCTAATTTACATATAAAATAATCCCTAATTTATGAATTTATACCTTTTTATATTTTTTATGATCTTTATTTGAATAAGAGTATTTTATTCCCAAATTTGGTGCAGATTTCTAAGGAAGATTGGAGATTTGGATTTAAGATGAATGATTTGAGCTAAAAAGATAAAGATAGAAGGTCCTAGAATGGAAAAAGATGCAAAGAAAGATTGAGCCTTTTTTATGTTTTATCATTTAGCCCATTAGCGCGACACAGGAAACAACCTAACCCTAGAAAACTAGGATAAATAGAGAGCTAGAGGCTCAACTGTAGTGTGCCAGATTAAGAGGAAAACACCATAGAGCACTACAAGAAAATCATGAAATAGAAACCAATTTTTAGAGACCAAAATAATTAGTTACAATAGTAACTAAATTAGAGACCATTTTAGAAACTAAATAAAAAATTGGTTTCTAAATTAGTTTCTATTATTGTTAAATAATTTCTAAATTGGTATCAATTAGCAACCAAGGTTTTAACTACCAATTATTTAGTTTCTAAATTTGATTTCTAAAACCTTGGTTGTTAATTAGATACCAATTTAGAAACTATTTAACAATAATAGAAACTAATTTAGAAACCAATTTTTTATTTAGTTTCTAGAATGGTTTCTAATTTAGTTACTATTGCAACTAATTATTTTGGTCTCTAAAGAATAATTTCTATTTCATGATTTTCTTGTAGTGGAGTGAATTGTAACCCAATTGGGAGAATGGAAGGTGCTAGAAGTATGTGTGGCTAATTCTACCCTTTGGGATTGAGAGTAATCTGCTCAAACTCTTATGTATTGAGGTGATATCTTATATATTAATATTCAGTTATTGATTGATTATTGGTATTGTTGTTTTACTTTTAATTTTCCGTGACAAATTGAGAATCTTAAATCTGACCGGGAGGTATTTTTAGGGTTCGGACCTAAACAACAATACTTAACATATTTGAGTGCTAGGAATAGACTTGAAATGTTAATTGCTATTAACGTCTGAGCTTCGTTCTAAGTTGTTCTTATAATTATGCGAGGGATCGATAGTTAGGGAACATTCTTAAGGATTTTATATGCGAAAAATCGATATAAATGATTTTTATATGGGCATCAATTTTAATAAAAGAACTTAATATTGACATGCTAATCAAAATACATGAGAGTGAGAGAGATAAAACCTAAGCGAGATGACTCCAGAGAGCACTTCTTTTTTCGTCATCCACTCGCCTAAGCAAGATTTGACTCGCCTGGGCGAGAATCCCTGCAAGAAAACATGGTTTTTGAAAGGTAAAATCAAAACAAAGATAACAAAACAACATAAAACTAAAATGTGGATTAGGTTGCCTTCCAGTAAGCGCTCGTTTAGCGTCATCTAGCTTTATGCCTGTTTATCTAAAAGTGAAAATCTCCCTTTGTTCCATCCTTCTGTACGCATTATTCCCCTGCATTAAAATTTCTTGGACCATAAAAAAGATTAAAAGTTACATCCTCATCGTGAGGTCTAACTTGAAGTTTTCCTTTATCAACATCAACTATGATTCTAACAGTCTTCATAAAAGGTCTGTCAAGTATCAAGGGAACCTCCTCATCTTCTTTCATGTTCATTATAACAAAATCCACAGGGAATATGAACTTATCCACCTTTACAAGAACATATTTAACCACACCATAAGGATATTTGATGGATATGTCTGCCAATTGTAACTGCATCTTGGGGTGTTGAACCTCCAAATCACCTATTTTCTTCAACATTGCCAAAGATATTAGATTTATTCTTTCCCCCAAATCCAGGAAGGCATTGTCCATAGATAAAGCACCTAAGGACACGAGAAGATTAAAACTTCTTGGGACCTTGGATTTTTTAGGCAAGCCCTTTTGAATAATGAAAATGTATCTATCCTCCAGCTCTATATTTTTCTCTTCAATATAGCTCTTATTCTTTTGAAATCTCTCAAATGTTGAATCTTGCTTCAGATTTCCTGCAAAATAACTTTTAGGGAGCAAATATTCGAAAAGAATTTTGTCCTTCTCTTTTTTTGAAGGAACATGAGAATATGATAAATCTTTTTCAAGAACACCTCTCTCCTTATTTTCACTTTTTTTCTTTTTATCTTCTCCTCCTCACTTCTTTTCTTCTTATTTCTTTCTCATCTATCTTCCCTTTAGTCTCATTTTTCCTTTATTTTTCAGCCACTGCATTATTATCATCCCTTTCTCCTACTATTCTACAACTTCCAAAGGCAATTTCATTAAAATGCTCTCTTGGGTTGGTTTGGGTGTTGGCTGAAACTGGTCACTTTGTCCCTTTGCTAATTCTTTGACAATCTGTCCCATATGAATTTCTATATTTTTTACTGTCGCCATATTATTCTCTTGATTGGCCATAATAGCTTTCATGAATTTCTCCAAGGTATCTTCCTATTTGTTTAATTGAATGATATAGGGGTTCTTGGAAATGACCTTTATTATTGAAGAAACCATTGCCTTCCCTGATTAGCCATGTAATTTACCTTAGCTTCAGGTAAATTGTTATGATAAAAACAATGACATTAGGATGATCACCTCCACAAAAATCACACCTGATTGGTTGACTCTACTTTGAGATGAATGAACACCATGTAATTGTTGGGGCAATTATCCATTTGTGAGGTTAGTTGCTCAATCTGCCGTGTCAAAATTTTATTTTGAGCCAAGAGTGCATCTTCTAAAAACCCTTTCTTCTAAATACCTTGTCTATCACGTTGGGCTTGATAATCAATTGATGTTAATGCATCAATAATCCTTGTCGCTTATTGTACATCAAGAGCCATCATTGTGCCACCAGCTGCGACATCTAGGAGTATCTTTGTGTCAGATCTGAGACAATTCAGAAATATGCTCAGTTGAGCAATATCTTCAAACCCATGATTTGGAAATTTTCTAAGCATCATTTTGAATCTTTCCTATGTCTCACAGAAAACTTCATATGCGCCTTATCTAAACATAGAAATTTCAGACTTTGTTTTGATGTAACGAGAGATTGGAAAAAATCTTTGCAGAAACTTTTCCTCTACATCCTTCCAGCTAGTGAGAATCTAATTTGGAAGTGATTTGAACCATTCCTTAGCTTTACCTGCCAATGAAAAGGGAAACAAGTGCATATAAACAATTTCAATATCAGTTGATTGAAAACTCATTGTTCCCACCAATTCATAAAATGTAGACAAATGTGAATATGGATCATCATGATCCATTGCTGTAAATTGATGGATACTAATAAGAGTGAGAAAAACGGGTTTTATTTCCAAGGCCTTGGAGGTAGCAAGTATTGCAATACTAGAAAAATGCATTGGCCCTTGATACATGACAGAGTCTCCAAGTGTCCTCCTAGGAGGTGGTGCTTTTTCTTCTGCCATGTTACTTTCCTCTTGAAAAATATTGTTAGTGGGAAAAGAAGAAGTGGCTGAGGATTCCTCTTCAGTGTCTCCTTGCCTTTCTTTTATCTTTGTCTTTCTGTTTCTTTTAACTGCCCTTTCAATCTCTGATTCAAATAATAATTGGTTTTCGAGAATTTGACCTCTCAATATCACATAAGACAACTAATTCAAGGGTTAGCACAAGGATTCATTAGAGTAACAAAATATTTTTTATTTAAAGTTTAAAATTGAAAACAAATAAAATAAAATAAATTCAAAATAAATCTGAAAATAAATTAAAATAAATATGCACAATAAAACAAATCTAGAAATTGAGTAATAAATAAAATAAAATAAAATAAAAACAAATAAACTCAAAAACTTGAAAATAAATTAAAATAAATAAAGCAGATATGCAATTTAAAATAGAATCAAATCAAATATATAAACAAATAAAAACAATAAAAAAAAATCTGTAATTAAATAAACGAAATAAAAACAGTAAACAAGTATAAACACAATAAAGAATATAAACAAAAATGAAGAACTACTAAAAAAAATAGTTAGAATAATCACAATATTTAGGAATTTATACTAAAAAATAAATTGTTCCCCAACAATAGTGCCATAAAGTTGATGACTTTTTACGGTAAGTGCACCACGTTGTCAGAAATGTTAGAATTATAGGCCTTAAACAAGACGGGGATAAATTGTTTATGAAATATTTTCGCAAATATTGAAGGTAGATTGAAAGACAATGAAGAATCAATCAATTAAAAATCAGTTCAGCCAATTAGAAAACTATTTTTAATTTGATTGCAGAAAATCAACCGATTGTTTTTGCGAAACAATAGATTGTTTATAGCAGCAATGTTGAAAATCAAAGCAAAAGAAGTTTTAAAGAGAGTAAGGAATAGAGAGATTAATATAGAGAGTTATACTGGTTCACTCTTTACCAAGAGCTATTGCAACACTAATAGCTTCATCCGAGACGACCAAATAGACTAGTAGAGGCTCCTCTATTATCAGCTTGTTGAGCACTAGCAACGTAGCTAGCCCCTTCTTCACCGCAATGAATGCAGTATCACAGTTTTCATCCCAACTGAACTTATCCACTTTCCACATGAGCCTGAGGATAGGCTTTATCTTGTCGGCCAACTTAGGTAAATGAGGTCAACTGGCTCACCAGTCTTTGTACCTCCTTCAGGTTTTGCGGGCTCCTCATTTCTTCCAGTGCTTTACATTTATTTGGGTTGACTTCGATTCCCCGACTAGTAAGTAGGAAACCTAAGAACTTTTCTCCCTCGACCCCAAACACACATTTTCTCGGATTGAGTCTCATATCTTACTTTCAGAGCTGAGAAAATATCTCTGTTAGGTCTTCCACACGTTGCTCTAAGTTTTTTGACTTTACAATCATATCGTCAACATACGCATCCACATTTCTTCCTATCTGTTCTCAGAATATTCGGTCGGTCCCTCAACCTTTGATACGTTGCACCGATATTCTTTAACCCGAATGGAATTACTTCGTAACAGAAGTTAACTTTCTTCACTCATGAATGCAGTTTTCGACTTGTTGGCCTCGTGCATGGGTATCTAATTATACCCCGAGTGTGCATCCAGGAAGCTCATAACTCCATGCCCTGCAGCGTTGTCAACTAGTATGTTAATGTTGGAAATGGGTTATGCGCCCGTTGGGCAAGCTTTGTTCAATCGGTGTAATCGGTACACATGCGTCATTTGTCGTTGTTCTTTTTAACTATCACAATGTTGGCCAATCACGTGGTGTATTGGATTTCTCGGATGAATCTAGCCTCAAGTAGTTTACCCATTTTCGCCTGCGCTGCTATCCTTCTCTCCTCTCCTAACCGTCGTTTTCTCTGTGACACTGGTTTGGCTACTCGATAGACGCCAATCTATGGGACATGACTCTAGGGTCCACACCCGACATGTCGGTTGCCGTCCATGTTGTTTTTTGCTAAGACTTTAGTAAGTTTTTGCTTGCTATCTTCCTCAAGACTTGCATTAATCTGAGTGTTCTGACTCGGTCCTCCTATCTTCCTGTGAAGGGTTTCATCTTTCGGCTCAACCCTTGGTTCGTCATGTAGCTTTGGGTCAAAGTCGTCGTCACCCGCTATTATGTTAACTTCCCTCTTTCGCAATCGGTACCTTGGCTAAACCCGCAGACTGGCTGCGTAACATTCTCTTGTTGTCTTTTGGTGTGCTATTACTCTTGCGATTCTTCTGTTCCTGGTTGGGACTTTCATGGTTAAGTGTGGGGTCGACATATCGCTCTCAGTCGATTTTAAAGAGGGTCTTCCAACCAATGCGTTGTAAGAGGTATCAACATCCAGAAAAAGCCCATAATTTGTTCATCGAATGAGACTACCACATCTGAGGGCAATCCTAGTTTTTCAAAAGCTTTAGGAAAAGAACTTCCATAGAGATCCCTTGGTCTACAAGGGTTTTCATCACCGTGTAGTTTGCTACTTCGACAGTAATCACCACTAAATCATCCTGGGTCAATTCCCTGAAAATCTTCATCAGTAATGGTTATCGGCGACATCGTTTTTTTTCTTCCAAAAATATTTATTGAGTGGAGGTTACGAATATGGCGTTTTCGGGATGAATAAGATACTTCTCCCCCGTTAAACCCTCCTGCGATCGCATTAATGATCTTCTTGGGGGGATCGCCTCCTCCTATCGCTCTTTTGCCATGTTGTTCAGGTGTTCGAGATCTCGGTCTATAACCTCTGCGGTTCATCCTTTCTTGTGGTCGATTACATTTCTCTTCTCTTTTTACAAAACGTCTCAAGTGTCCTGCTTGGATAAACTCTTCTATTTTGTCTTTTAATGCGACGCACTCCTTAGTGCTATGACCAAAATTTTAATGGTATCGGCAATATCGGCTTTGATCAACATTGGGTGGTGTGGGTGTCTTTTTTTGGGGCGGTATTAGGTATGCATTTAGGGCTTCCTCTAGAATCTTGGACCTTTCGGTCGTTAATAAATGTAATGTGAGAACCTCAATGGTTTCGAGAATTCCTCAGGCCTCCTAGGTGGACGTATTGCTCCCGACGCTGCCCTATCTGTCTTGTGCTCAACTCCATCCGAGAGTTTTGTCTTAAACCCCCTCTCCTCTTCTAGTTGCATAAACTTAGTCGCCTTAAGTCTTAACTCGTTCATGTTCTTAGTCGGTTCCATGCATAGACTATTTGAGAAGGGGTCGAGTCTCAGGGTTGTTACCAAATGATGGAGTGCTACCTCTGGGCTTAAGTCTCGGATATTCAAGGTCACTCCGCTGAATCTATCCATGAAAGCCCTGAGTGTTTCGATTCTCTCCTGTCGTATGTTCACCAAAGGTAAGGATGTTAGGTGATGAGGCCTGCTGGTGGCGAACTGGATCGAGAATTTTAACACCAAGGTATCAAAACTGTTGATTGAAAGTGGTGACAGGCTAGTGAACCAATTAAGGGCAACCCCTTTTAATGACGTGGGAAACACGTGGCATAACAGAGCATCGTCGACCGTGTACAAGCTGACCTGGGTCACATAGGCGTCCACGTGTTCGTTTGTTTCGGTGCTCCCATTGTACTTGTCAATCGTTGGGTTCTTCTGAGTGTGCGGGAGCGACACTTCCATGATGTTTTTGGTGAAGGGATGTCGTCTCGACGACAGACCTGTGGTCATTCCGGAAGCTATGCGGGTCGAACGGTGGGGGTGTGAACTATATTCTCCTTCCATGTGTGTTTGGGTTTTACCCTCAGATCTCTCATGATTCCTCTGATTTTCCTCTACGGTCAGCGTGTGGTCGACTTCCATCTTCCTTTTCATCATCAGGTTCTCAGCCTTCAAGGCTTCATATTCTCCATCTCCCTTCTCATTTCCAACATCATAGCTATCAGGTCCATAGATGACTCCTCATTTTGGTGTTCGTTTCCCATCTTGCTTCTAGTTGTTACCATGTGGCTCCTTGATAGGTTTTTCTTTCGGCTCCACGGTGGATGCCAAAATGTTCTTGCAAATTCTAAGACCGAATCTCCCCTATCAGGTGCTCTCGGTCCGGTCTTCAGATTATCTGTGTGCCGAGTACAAATGGGGGAGGGTACCTGCAAAAACACTTTGACGATCAATTTTGTCCTAGGTAGTTTGTGAAAATCATTATCTTTTACTACGAGAACTCTACTTTATTTATAATTTTCTACTGGACCTTCTTAATATAATTACGCTGGTCCAAATCCAATGGCTCCTAACGACGTTTTAGTCATTTGTTAACTCCATATTAGTCTAATTAATCTTTTGGATGGTTACTTTCATCTATGGTCACTTATCTTGTGGGCCACTCGGATTCTCAAATCCGGATGTATCAATAATAATAATAATAATAATAATAATAATATTATTATTATTATTATTATTATTATTATTATTAGATAAAGTTAATAATAAGGATTAGATAGAATACGTAGTCAATGCCTAATGATTGTTGAAAGGTTCCTGATACCTTCAGAACTTTTTTTCTTCACACTTACATCTTACTCCGTCACTTACTATTATTTTAATAATTTTATAATCATACTTTTTATTATTTTTTGTTATTAAAAGTTGTATACAAGTCTTCCTACATGGAAGTATCATTTCTTTTTTCAAAAGTGTAATGTCTTGTGTTGGTTAAAATGACAAATAAGATTTAGGGTTTAGGGGGTAAACATTAGACTAAAAAAGAAAGTTCATAACAGTTTTATCTAATAATGTCAAAGTTTATATTTTTATAATGATTTCTAATATAAATTTTATTAAAAGAAACAATACTCTAAGCATTCATTAAAAGAAAAAAAAAAAAAAAAAAAGAACAAAGACAGTGCATAATGAGTTTGTTGTTATGGTAGCTAGATAGCGCAAACAGAGCATCATTCACATTGCTTTAAGATCTAGAAATTATTTCCAACAAAGTCTCGAAATCCTTTGCTGCTTGGCCTTCAGGTCCAATTGCGTCTTCCACAGTCATCTTTGCCTTTCGAGCATTTTCTCTAATCTTCTTCCCCTCTTCCTGCACCAGAATTAGATTCAAGCTTTTCAGCAGTGCCTTTTTGGTGAACACCCTACCTTCTATTATCACCCCACTCTCCCAAATATCCTCTATCACTCTTCCAGATATCACTTGATCTCCAAAGAATGGCCTGCAGATCATAGGAACCCCACTCGAGACACTCTCAATCACAGAGTTAGCTCCACAGTGAGTCAAAAAAACTCCTACCGAATCGTGTGCCAAAACTTGGGTTTGGGGAGCCCAAGACACAACTTTCCCACGCATCTTGGTCCTCTCAACAAACCCATTTGGCAAACCACCCATTACACCTTCCTTTAGAGACCACAGAAATGGAAACCCACTTTCTTCCAACGCCTCTGCCACCGCTACAAGCTCAGAGGAAGGCGGTGCCACCACAGTCCCAAAGCAAACATAAACCACCGATCTAGCACTCTTGGTGTCCAACCATGATAAGCATCCACCTGAATCTTTGTCGGGCAGTGGCAACAGCGGAGAGGGAAGTGGAACAACATAAAGCAAAGACTGCAACTTGGATCTCATGTCCTGAACAAACAAAGGTGGGTCCAATTCCTCAAAGAAATTCATAACCACGGCCTTAGCTTGAGGTAGTACCTCACCCAATGAAACAAGCGTACTTGTAAATATTGTCTCCTTTTCTCCAACCACGAGCAGATCCTCTGGGGTATCTTCAACACGAATCTTGGACAAGCCGGGAAGGAAATCCAAGGTTGTGTTTGCAGCATGGTTTGAACAGTGGTGGCGTATGAAGTCGGTGTAAAAGTATAGAGAAAGTGAGCATGAATTGGGAAGCCAAACTGCAATCCAAGGAACATTGAGTGTCTGAGCCACATGGAGAGAAGAGGTCACAAAAGCATCGGCAATGATGCATGTGACTTTCTTCTTTGTGTCGGCTTCCGCAAGTTGTATTCCCTTGTGCAAGTTTTGAGCACCAGTTTTGAGAAAAAGATCAAGCTTTTGAGTTGGGTGGTTGCTTAGGACGTGACCCTCTGGGATTCCATCACTTATGCTGTAAGGCTTGATGTTGTGGGGGATGTGGGGTTTGGGGAAGAGGATTGCGTTGGATTTGTGTGTGCCAATGAATGAAAATGAAGAGTGTGGAGCCGCATGAGCTAGTTTGAGAACGAGGTTTAAGATAGGCATAAGGTGGCTGCCAAAGGGAAAAGCAATCACTGCTATGTGTTTGTTATCCATTCTCTTAGAATAATGGAAGGAAGGCAAATGGTGTTGGAATTGAGGCAATGTGGCATTTAAGGTTGCTTTAATTAATAACTGTTACCATCACCTCCATGCCTTATGTGTAAGGAGAAGTTGCACACTTACCTTGAGCTTTTAAGATGAAAACAACCACCGTTCTTACAAATTCAATACTTGAAGAGAAAGTTGAAAATATAGATAGATCTCACGGCATGTGGATACGGTAACTAGCCAACCACCCACCATTCTGACATGGTTGATGAGTAAGCCAAATCAAATAAGGAACTTTTTCCTTTTCTTTTTCAAACAATATTTTTACACGGAGACACTCGTAATAAAATATTAATATTTATAATAAAAAAATTAAAAAAAAAATCTTAATAAAAATATAATTAAAATGTAAAAAAATTAATTAAAATATTAATATTTATTAAGATGTAAGGTGTAGCACGTAAAAAAACATTTTCCTTCTCACATAATTCACACTCGGTTCCTAACTCTCCACGATACTTATCATTTCCAAAAATAAATTAGAAAGAGAAAAAAAAAACACTTTATGTATAGTGTATCATATCTTATATTTAACTTATATTTAAATATTAATATAGTGTATCATATCTTTTTTGTTTTTGTTTTTTCATCCTTATATGTTAAAAGTAATTAATAATTATTAAAAAAATATTAATTTAGTTACTGTTATTATTATTTTTTTAAAATTTTAATGTATTGTTTTAAATTCTCCTTACATAATTCATGTATAGAGAGAACAATAATAACAGTAAATTTTAGTTTTTGAAGTTGAAGTTTTCAATTCTCTAATATTTGTAACATATAGAAATACATAATTCATAACATTTAATATTTATTAACTAAAATAATTAACAGTATTTTAATAAATAAAAAATAATACGACGGACAACTAGAAACTAACTCATTCATATAAGAAAATAAAAAAATAAAATATTATAATGAAGTATAACACATCAAATAAAATTTCTAAATATTCAAAATTGAAATTTAACAAAATAACAGAAAAATCAAATTCACTTATTGGGTGAATCAAAATCACAATTTAAGTATTTTCTTAAGTTAAAATAACCTCACTAGTTTGTGTATGCACTCACTAATTAGTTTATTTAGTTAGTATACATCTAAACTTTATAAACAAATCAAACAAATTTAAGTTATGTACTGGTAGGCACCGGACGAACGCACGTGGCCGACCGGCCTTATACACTAAATGGAAACGAACGCACGTGGCCGACCGGCCGTATACACAATAAATGTAAGGGCATTTATGTGACAAGCTAAGGTGGTTAAGATACACCTCCGAAGAATAAGGAATATGCGTTTAGAGAAGATATGTTCCCCGGGTATTCCGGAGCACGACTGACAAGACATATCCATAACCACCCTGAACCCAAGGGATAGAAAGCCCATTAGGCAATCCTATAAATACTGTGCTCAAGCCAGAGAAAGGTACGTTTTCATTCACTTACGAAACTGCGCTTAGAATCTCATACTTACTTGAGCGTCGGAGTGCCTTCGCAGGTACCCTCCCCTGCCCGACCGAAGTTGATAGCCCGAAGGGACGACCGACCAAAGGAGACAGCAAGAAAGGACAGTCGACCAGAGGAGAAGAAGGTCAACACGTCAGCAATTGCACCACGTCAACCGACCGTGCCTGGGCCCCATCTCTCCACTCAGGTACAATTGGCGCCCACCGTGGGGCCGAGGCAAATCTTCAATTTTTGAAGCTATAATGGTTGCGACAAGAAACAACAACGACGCTATGGCAGAACAGATGACTATGATTCAAATCCTCCAAGCTCAGATGGAGGAACTGCGACAAAAGGGGATGGAAGACCATCGTCAACATGAAGAAGATAGACGCCTCCAAGAAGAAGATAGACGCCGCCAAGAAGAAGAAATCGCCTTATTAAGAGAGCAGAATGCACGACTCCAACAACAGGTCGATAATCCCGAACGAGAAGGCCAATCCCATATGGCCGACCGAACCGCCTCTCGCATACCTACACCTGCCAATACCAATCCTGCTTCCAGAGCTGAAACAGTCGAAAGAAAGTCAAGGAAAAGGGGTCATCCTTTTACAGACGAAATTATCACCACTCCACTTCCTGACAAATGGAGAGGCCTCGTCATTAAACTCTATGACGGCTCGACCGACCCGGACGAACACTTAAATGTCTACAAGACGCAAATGACTTTGTATACCACAGATAACAATGTGTGGTGTAAAGTATTTCCCACGTCGCTCCAGGGAGAACCTCTTACCTGGTTCACAGAGCTGCCTCCAAACTCCATTAACGATTTTGACACCCTAGCCGCAAAATTCTCCACTCAATATGCCACTAGCCGACCGCATCACATGTCCTCCATGTCTCTCCTAGCGGTACAACAAGAAAAAGGTGAATCTCTTAGAACCTTTCTAGATAGGTTCAACAAAGCATGCATGAACATCCGAGGGCTCAAACAAGAGGTTGCATTGCACCATTTGGTCTCGGCCATCCGACCGAGCCGTTTCACTGAAAGTCTCATCAAGAAACCACCTCAAGACATGGAGGACCTTCGAACTCGAGCAACCAAATTCATGCAAATCGAAGAACACATTGATTACCATCAACGGTTCAAAGCTGTCGGATTCGGAGCCCTTAAAGACCAAACCCAAAGTAAAGAAAGAGAAGTCGAAACCGAACGAACCGTCCGAACCACTCTGAGGTCCGACCGGAATAGGGGAGGCCGAATCCCCAGGTTTAACAGTTACACCCCTTTAACTGTGCCGAGAGGACGAGCCCTAGATGAAGCACTACAAACGGACCTAATCCCGACATTGAAGCAGTATCAAACACCACCGAATGCAGATACTGCTAAGCGTTGTCAATACCATCAGAATTTCGGTCACACGACCGAAGGATGTCAAGCTTTGAAGGATAAAATTGAAGAACTCATCCAAGCTGGCCATTTACGGCAGTTCGTCAAGAGGACAAGGAGTTCAAGATCCCCACCACGGAATACTGACCGTCCTTCCCGTGGTGTCGACCGGTCGTACCGTAACGATTACAAACGCCACACTGACCGTAGCCAGACTTCGCGAAAACGCAGCGAAAGCCCCGTTCGGTGTACACGCCCCCGTAGCACAAGTCCCGACCGAAACGCCCGACCTCGCCAACGAGTCCGCGAAGTCATCAACATGATTGCTGGACCCGTTAACTTGGGCGAACCGAACCACGAAACAAATTATATAGCTGGAGGATTTGCCGGTGGCGGGTGCTCAAATTCCGCCCGAAAGAAACATCTTCGTGACATCCAGTCTGCTCATGCTACCACGAGGAAGCGTCCACATATACCTCCGATTACTTTCACTGACGAAGACTTTACAGCCATAGATCCAGCCCAGGACGACCCCATGGTCATCACTGTAGAAATTGACAAGTTCGCAATTGCCAAGACTTTGGTAGATCAGGGTAGCTCGGTCGACATATTGTATTGGGACATTTTCAAGAAAATGCGCATCCCAGAAGCACATATTCAGCCCTATAACGAACAAATTGTAGGGTTCTCAGGTGAACGGGTCGATACTAAGGGGTACATAGACTTGTACACAACCTTTGGTGAGGAAGACGGCCTCCATAAAACAATAAACGTACGATACCTCCTGGTTAACGCACAAACTTCCTACAACATCCTGCTCGGTCGTCCGTCCATTAACAGATTAAAAGCCATTGTGTCCACTCCACACTTAGCCATGAAATTTCCCTCGGCTAACCACGACATTGCAACCATCCATGTCGATCAAAAAACCGCTAGGGAATGCTATGTAGCAAGTTTGAAAAGTGAGCCAACTCGACGACTCTATACAACCAATACGGACGACCGAGTCCCGCAAAAACGAGGACGTTCCCCCACACGGCGTTCTGGACGACACATGTCCCGTCGTCAAATGATAGCCCTTGTTGACCTCGACCCTCGCATGGACGATCCCCGTATGGAAGCAGGAGAAGACTTGCATCCATTCCCGCTTCGCGATGATCGCCACACTACGCACATCGGTACTTCGCTGAAACCGGACGACCGAATGGCCATCGGGACGACACTTGTTAAAAATTCCGATCTTTTCGCCTGGACGGCCGCTGATATGCCTGGCGTAGACCCACAGGTTATCACTCACCGATTATCATTGTATAGAGAAGCTAAACCAATAGCTCAAAAGAAAAGACATATAGGCGAGGAACGACGTCAAGCCGCACGTGAGGAAGCCGACAAATTGTTACAGGCTGAATTCATTCGGCAGGCCCATTACACCACATGGCTAGCCAACGTGGTTATGGTGAAGAAAGCGAACGGAAAATGGCGTATGTGTGTTGACTACACAGACCTCAATAAAGCTTGCCCAAAAGACTCGTATCCTCTGCCTACCATTGATCGTCTCGTCGACGGTGCAGCCGGGCATCACATCCTCAGCTTCCTTGATGCCTACTCTGGCTATAATCAAATCCAAATGCACCCGGCCGACCGGAAGAAGACGGCCTTCATGACTGATTCCGGCAATTTCTACTATGAAGTAATGCCCTTCGGACTCAAAAATGCCGGAGCCACTTATCAAAGACTAATGGACCACGTATTCCACGACATGATTGGTAGGAATGTTGAAGTCTATGTCGATGACATCGTCGTCAAGTCCGACTCATGCAAACAACATATTGCCGACCTAAAAGAAGTTTTTCAGGCCCTCCGCCAACACCAGATGCGACTCAATCCGGACAAGTGTGCGTTCGGCGTCAAAGGGGGGAAGTTCTTAGGTTTTATGCTAACTCATAGAGGCATAGAAGCTAACCCCGAGAAGTGCAAAGCTATCTCCGAAATGCGAAGTCCCAACTCCATTCAGGAAATTCAGAGACTTATCGGCCGACTCACCGCACTATCCAGATTTGTTCCTAAACTCGCCGAACGAACGAGGCCAATCGTCCGACTACTGAAAAAAGCATTCCGCTTCGAGTGGTCGACCGAATGTGAGGAAATTTTCCTCGATTTGAAAACTTTTTTATCAACCCCGCCGGTCATCCAGAAACCGGACGCACGAGAACCCATCATAGTCTACCTCGCCGTTTCACACGAAGCCGTCAGCTCAGTCTTAGTGCAAGAAATTAATTTTGAAGAACGGCCGGTTTACTTCGTCAGCCGCGCCCTTCATGGCGCCGAAATCCGATACCAGACGATCGAAAAGGTAGCCATGGCCCTCATCATTACCGCCCGACGAATGCGTATGTATTTTCAGAATCATCGGATTATTGTTCGGACAAATTACCCTATTGTAAAGATCCTCACTAAACCAGATTTAGCCGGACGAATGATCGGTTGGACGATCGAACTATCCGAATTCCATATTCAGTACCAACCACGCGGAGCGATCAAGTCGCAAGCTCTCGCCGACTTCGCAGCTGAACTCACTACTTCTTCAGCCGAGACCGAACATTCATCATGGATCTTATATGTTGATGGCTCCTCGAACGAGAGGTCGTGCGGCGCTGGAGTTGTTTTGGAAGGCCCCGGCGAGATTGTCATCGAGCAAGCCCTCAAATTCGACTTCAAAGCTTCAAACAACCAGGCCGAATATGAAGCCATATTAGCCGGTCTACGTCTCGCTCAAGAATTAGAAATCACTAAGTTAATTTGCAAAAGTGATTCCCGGCTTGTCATCGGTCAGCTTAACGACGAATATGAAGTCCGAGAAAGCTTTTTACAGCGATACTATCACTTAGTCAAACAGTCGATGAGCACCTTTTCTGAAATTTCTATGCAGCACGTTCGACGCGATCACAATACCTGCACGGACGCCTTGTCCCGGTTAGCAACCACGAAGTGTAAAGGAATGCATCGGTCGGTCATCCATGTTACGCTTGCACGCCCAAGCATCGACCTACAGGAATGCCTGACGACCGACACAGAATCTACTTGGATTACCCCAATCAAGCAATATTTACTCGACGGCACATGTAGTCCTCTCGGCGAAAAAACCATGAAGCTGCAGGCCGCCCGTTTTGTCTTAATCGGCGACGACCTTTATCGCCGAGGTTATACCCAACCACTCCTTAAATGTTTGACACCAGACCAAGCTTCCTATGTCATCCAAGAGTTGCACGAAGGAATTTGCGGAACTCACTCCGGCGCACGGACAATGGCTGCCAAAGTATTCCGGGCTGGATACTACTGGCCGACCGTCCAAGGTGACTGCACCAATTTCGTACAAAAATGTCTTAAATGCCAAGAGTTTGGCACTTTGTCCCATCAAAAGCCTGAGGAACTCCATTTTATGTTATCACCTTGGCCGTTCGTCCAATGGGGTATGGACATCATTGGTCCTTTCGCCCCCGGTAAAGGCCAGTGTAAATTCTTACTAGTCGGAATTGATTACTTCACCAAGTGGATCGAAGCCGAGCCCCTGACTGCAATCACCGCCCGCAATGTTCAAAATTTCGTATGGAAAAATATCGTTTGCCGCTTCGGGCTTCCACAAATCATCATCACCGATAACGGTCGGCAATTCACCGACCGAACGTTAGCTGAATTTTACGAGAAGCTCCACATCAAACACATCGCTAGTTCAGTCGAACATCCGCAAACAAACGGACAGGCAGAAGCTGGAAACAAAGTTATTTTGAACGAACTGAAGAAACGTCTCGGCCCAGCAAAGGGCAACTGGACTGAAGAACTCTTAGAAGTATTATGGGCATATCGCTGTACTCCTCAGACGACTACACAAGAAACGCCGTACAGCCTAACGTATGGCACCGAAGCTATGATCCCCGTCGAAATTGGCGAACCCTCTCTCCGCCGGCAAACCCTTGATCTTGATCTAAACAAGGAAAGCCTCTCGGTCGGTCTCGATCTCATCAACGAACTCCGGGACAAGTGTAGAATTAGAGAAGAAGCATGCAAAATTCGGGCGGCCAGACGATACAACTCCAAAGTTAAACCAAGATTGTTCCACAAAGGCGACTTAGTATGGCGAATGCGGAGCAGCGCACGGAAGGAAGGAGGCAAGTTCTCCAACAATTGGGAAGGACCTTTCCGCATAGCTGATACGGCAGCCGGTGGAGCCTATTATTTAGAATATTTATCTGGGAAGGAAATACCGAGAACGTGGAATGCCACACATCTCAAATTTTATTACAGTTGAACTCTTTCCTCGCTCAGTCGGTTTTTCCCTAAGGAGGGTTTACGACCGGAAAGGTTTTAACAAGGCACTAAATTAAAATCCACATCTCCTAGTCCTTTACTCAATTCATATCTCGTTCGGCATCAGAATTATTACTTTAACGTAATAATAATTATTTATGCCTCGTTCGGCATCAGAATTTATCGGATTTATATATGCCTCGTTCGGCATCAGAATTATTACTTTTTACGTAGTCAGAATTTTATATGCCTCGTTCGGCATCAGAATTATTACTTTAACGTAATAATAATTATTTATGCCTCGTTCGGCATCAGAATTTATCGGATTTATATATGCCTCGTTCGGCATCTGAATTATTACAACGTAATCAGAATTATTTATGCCTCGTTCGGCATCAGAATTATTCACTTATTTATGCCTCGTTCGGCATCAGAATTATATTATTACCTCAACGTAATCATAATTATTATGCCACGTTCGGCATCCGAATTATTTACTCAATCTTATGCCTCGTTCGGCATCAGAATTTATCGGATTTATATATGCCTCGTTCGGCATCTGAATTATTACAACGTAATCAGAATTATTTATGTCACGTTCGGCATCAGAATTATTTACTCAATCTGATGCCTCGTTCGGCATCTGAATTATTACCTCAACGTAATCAGAATTATTTATGCCACGTTCGGCATCAGAATTATTTACTCAATCTTATGCCTCGTTCGACATCTGAATTATTACCTTAACGTAATCAGAATTATTATGCCACGTTCGGCATCCGAATTATTTACTCAATCTTATGCCTCGTTCGGCATCTGAATTATTACCTTAACGTAATCAGACTTTTTTATGCCACGTTCGGCATCAGAATTATTCACTTATTTATGCCTCGTTCGGCATCAGAATTATTCACTTATTTATGCCTCGTTCGGCATCAGAATTATATTATTACCTCAACGTAATCATAATTATTATGCCACGTTCGGCATCCGAATTATTTACTCAATCTTATGCCTCGTTCGGCATCTGCATTATTACCTTAACGTAATCAGACTTTTTTATGCCACGTTCGGCATCAGAATTATTCACTTATTTATGCCTCGTTCGGCATCAGAATTATTCACTTATTTATGCCTCGTTCGGCATCAGAATTATATTATTACCTCAACGTAATCATAATTATTATGCCACGTTCGGCATCCGAATTATTTACTCAATCTTATGCCTCGTTCGGCATCTGAATTATTACCTTAACGTAATCAGACTTTTTTATGCCACGTTCGGCATCAGAATTATTCACTTATTTATGCCTCGTTCGGCATCAGAATTATTCACTTATTTATGCCTCGTTCAGCATCAGAATTATCTTATTACTAATGTAATCAGAATTATTTATGCCTCGTCCGGCATTAGAATTATCTTATTACTTTAATGTAATCAGAATTATTTATGCAAGTGTGCATTGCCCACATGTCGGGTCCAGCAATTTTCTATGCCACATTGTTCATTAACTCTTCAAAAGAGGCGTCAGGCTGTGGGCCAGGGGTCTCCCCCTCGGCCTCCTCATTTAAATTATCATCGGGGTTGATCGGCACCAGCTTTCCATCAACTATTATTTTTTTTGTCGTACTGGTCGTCCTCCAGGGGTGCTCCATGCAGGCAGGCCGCTTGTCCGATGCCTAACCAAAAATATTCTTCGCTAATGCGAACGTCCCGTCATTCCGTTAAATTTAATGTCTGACAACTCGAAAGGCACAACAATTATTACGACTCTTCGGCTTTTATTCACCTCGAGCCTGGGGGGCAAGTGTACTGGTAGGCACCGGACGAACGCACGTGGCCGACCGGCCTTATACACTAAATGGAAACGAACGCACGTGGCCGACCGGCCGTATACACAATAAATGTAAGGGCATTTATGTGACAAGCTAAGGTGGTTAAGATACACCTCCGAAGAATAAGGAATATGCGTTTAGAGAAGATATGTTCCCCGGGTATTCCGGAGCACGACTGACAAGACATATCCATAACCACCCTGAGCCCAAGGGATAGAAAGCCCATTAGGCAATCCTATAAATACTGTGCTCAAGCCAGAGAAAGGTACGTTTTCATTCACTTACGAAACTGCGCTTAGAATCTCATACTTACTTGAGCGTCGGAGTGCCTTCGCAGGTACCCTCCCCCGCCCGACCGAAGTTGATAGCCCGAAGGGACGACCGACCAAAGGAGACAGCAAGAAAGGACAGTCGACCAGAGGAGAAGAAGGTCAACACGTCAGCAATTGCACCACGTCAACCGACCGTGCCTGGGCCCCATCTCTCCACTCAGGTACAAGTTATATAATTATTAAATTAAAATTATCTGTAATTTCGTTATTGTAAGTATGATTCTTTACTTCATATTATGAAACATTGAAGCCTTGGTGCTTTTATATTTGAGGAATCCATTCTAAAAGAACTTTGAGAATTGAAAATTTAGTTTTGTATGTGTGTTGTGTCTTTTTTTATTTGAATGTATTTTTTTTTATTTGGTTCATCTTATAAATGCTTTAGATATTTGATTTACGTCTTTGTTAGAACATTTTTATCATTAAATTAAGGATTATTTTAATTGGTTAAAAGATGATTTAATCTATTAAAATGTTGTTAAATAAAGTCCTTAAAAGACAGTAATTGATATTTTAATTGATTATTATTGATTTAATCAATTGATATTACTTAAAATTCTAATTAGTTTTGCGAGAGTCAAAAGGATTAGAGAATGAGTCTTCTCTTGAATTCTCGAAACAAACTCCTTTAAATATGCAATCAATCGGAAAGAATCATCTAGACTCTATGTTCCTTCAATAGAGTTCCCATCCAATGCACCACAAATTAAAAATGTATTTCACGTAAACTTCCCAATCTTGATTGCATTTATCATCTTCTAAAAGATTTTCTTCACAAAAAAAAAAAGGAACAAACAAATGAGACTGATCTTTATTAAGGACCAACCACCTACGTATGTGAAACATATTATAACTAAAACTTTGATATCAGTTTGTTGGGTATCTCAGATCAAGAGGTTCATACAGAATTCACAATAATACGAATTCACAATAATACTAGATGGACTAGTGAATGTCAAACAAAAAACGTGTATGGAAAGAACAAAGATACAATGTGATGAGGAGAAATTATATATCTATTGATTTGTTCTTGATAAACACATACAATAACATAATACAAAGATTATATAAGTAACATACTTAAATAGGAAATGATGAATTACAAAGAAAGATTAATATGAATTATACAATCATGTATTGGTCAATTTTCTCAAGTGTTAGTTAGATTCTATATTGTAACTAACTCTATAACCAAATAACCAATTAAACAAAATAACTATCTAATAATAGCTAAAGAAAAATGTTGAAGCTTCAAAAGATAAACAAATACCATTAGACATAGTCTATCATAGGCTTCAACCAAACCATGTCATTAAGAGATCCATCAAACAAAGACTGCATAAGATGACACAATGTATTCTAACAAGATAGGTCGGTTTCATACTTTCATACTAGTACTTTAGAGAGGCTTGTACAAAATTCTCTCTATAGGTTTTCTTATTCCTTAGTTGTTACCATGATCCAATTCTTCTTTTTGACCACTTTTTTTCCTTTACTATCTACTCCTTTAAGTAGAGGTGGAAGGAGAAGTTTTTAAACTGCTTGTCATGAGCCATTATGTTGTTTCTTGGAGGTGTTTTACAGAATTATCCTTTAGTCTTACCACTTGCATAGCTCCATGTTGTATGATGAAAGGTTTAAGGTAAGGTTAGATGTTAGGGAAAAAGTTTTGCTACCATGAGATGAATAATCGTTGGATGATATCTAGTGGAAGGTTAGAGTAAGGGTTGGAAGTTTGGATTTGTAGTCTCTAGAGGAAGTTGACAGATGACTCTTCTCAGTTCAGGTTTAGGGAAAATTGGGAGATGAGGATGATCCAAATTTAGGTAAGATGAAAATGTATTAGGCATTACAGGGGATGTGTTAGCAAAAATACAACACCCTAAATATTTTTATTATATACTAAAACAAAACAACCCTAGTGTTTGGAATACATGAAATAGTTGTGTCTAACAAACGTTGAACGTATTACAAATGCATATATTTCGTTTGACATACCATAAAGCCAAGTTCCATTTCGTATAGGAACAAACTAAGACTTCAAGCTGAGACACATGAAGAATATTCCAAAACTTAAGTATGAAGAAATAGGGAATGTCTTCTACGTTTGTCTCAAGAAGATCCACATCAAGTAACAATGTTCAAAAATACCTTGGAATATGAACTAAAGTTGAAATGGCCATCAACTTCTCTGATACGACTAGTTTCAACTTTGGTTGAGTTGCCTATCTTATATAGTGTGCACTTTTAACCAATGTTTAATGTAAAAAGATTTGCTACCAAAGAAGATATGTGTTACCCGATATGAAAGAGATGACATAAAGAAGAGAAGATAGTTTAATGTTTCTTAACATAAGAGTTCATCACACAATGGTGAAAAAGAAAGAAGAGAGTAATAACTAATTATTATTAATTTATTTAATAATAATTAATTATTTTTATTTTTAAAATTAATTTTTATTTAAAGATTTTCCAATAATTTCAAGTAATTAAATTATTTTTATATTAGATTTATGATGTTTTGATAATAAGCCAAATTTCTATTCAAAGAAAGTCAGGAGTGGATAGCTCCACGTGGCAATATATTAAGAGTTAAATATTTCCATTCTTATATATATGATTACTATAATATTAATGATAATTGTTATTATTATTATAAATAAAGGAAACCAGCATTGAGAAATTGAGAAGTTTTGTAGTGATTATCTTGTTTTAGAAATGTTAGAAAAGTCTTGTTTTGATTAAAATGAAATTTAAAAGAAGTATTGGAGATCCGAGTCGTCCGAATAACGGTTACAGTGCATGAACGTGTTTGGCAGAATTTGGACGATGGGCCATTTCCAAATCAACATTTTCCTTCACTCGTCTTCAACGTTCTGCCCTCTAAGCTACCTCCAGTTAGCCATTGATGTCAAACTCCATGGAACACAAACATGTTGCAGTCTTTCCTTTCCCCTTTGGTACCCACTCTTTGCCTCTTTTTAACCTTGTCCTAAAACTAGCTCAAGCCTCCCCAAACTGTTCCTTCTCATTCATTTCCACAGAGAAATCTAACTCATCCCATTTCCCAAAACCTTACATCCCAGATAACATCAAGCCCTACACCATAAGTGATGGAATCCCTTCGGGTCATGAAGCTCTCGCCAACCACCCAATTGAAAAAGTTAATCTTTTTCTCCAAACTGGTCCTCAGAACTTACATAAGGGTATAAAAATGGCGCAAGCATACACAAAGAAGAGAGTTACCTGCATCATTGCCGATGCTTTTTTATCCTATTCTTTCTTCGTGTCTCAGACCATCAATGTTCCTTGGATTGCATTTTGGCCTCCCATCTCATGCTCACTTTCTGTATATTTTTACATTGACTTGATACTTGAGATTGCACACCGTGCTGGAAATGTAACCTTGGATTCGGTTCCCGGTATGTCTAAGATACGTATTGAAGATATGCCACAGGACCTGCTTATTTCAGGAAGAAAACAGACGGTGTTTTCAAGGACACTGATTTCAGTAGGTAAGGTGCTACCTCAAGCTAAGGCAGTAGTTATGAATTTCTTTGAGGAGTTAGACCCACCTTTGTTCATTCAGGACATGAGATCCAAATTGCGGTCTTTACTTTACGTTGCTCCACTTTCTACCCCGCTATGGCCAACATCTCCCACGGATTCAAGCGGTTGCTTGCCATGGTTGGATACCATGAGGTCTAAATCAGTGATTTATCTTTGCTTTGGGACTGTGGTGGGACTGCCTCCGCAAGAGGTTGAGGAGTTGGCAGGGGCATTGGAAGAAAGTAACATCCCGTTTCTGTGGTCTCGCTTGGAAGGTGTAGTGGGTGCTTTGCCAAATGGGTTTGTTGAGAGGACCAAGATGCTTGGGAAAATAGTGTCTTGGGCTCCACAAGTCCAAGTTTTGGCACATGATTCGGTGGGAGTTTTTGTGTCAAACTGTGGAGCTAGCTCTTTGATGGAGAGTGTTTATGGAGGGGTTCCTATGATCTGCAGGCCTTTCTTTGGAGATCAAGGGATTGCTGCAAGAGTGGTGGAGGATGTTTGGGAGATTGGAGTGGGAATGGAAGGTAAGGTGTTCACCAAAAAAGGATTCCTTGAAAGCTTGAATCTGATTATGGGGACGGAAAAGGGAAAGAAGTTCAGAGAGAATGCTCTTAAGATGAAACGGGCTGTGCAAGATGCAGCTAGGCCGGAAGGGAAATCAACACAAGATTTCAACACTTTGCTGGAAATAGTTTCTACATCTTAAAATATGCCAAACTTAATTGCTACCAATAATTTCAGTTGCATTATTGCATTTAGCCAAGTTATAAAGGAAAAATTTTACAATGCTGTCATCGTTACAGACATAAATAAATTGTTAAGAGTCGTTTAATTTAGCCTTTTTCTATTATATCGCGCGTATTTTTTTAATAGGAATCTCTATTCTTTTTAATTCAAATTTGATGAAGTACAAGTTTAGAAGTTTAGAGAATAGCAAATAGTTAAATACAACATTTTGTGTGTAATCGGCCAAAATTTAGGGTTGTCAATAGTTTTCTAGAGTTTTCATTTTATTAGTGAGAAAGTGTTTTTCAAGTAAAAATAATATTTAAAAACCAATGATAATGTATTCTTTTAAATATTTGATCATGCTTATCTCAAAATTAAAATATAATAACGTAAATAAATTAATAGTGTCTAATCAGTGTCAATTATTTTAAAAATGAGTTCAAGAAATTGAATTTTCTTTTTAGAAATAATTATTTTGATTCTTTCACATATATATTTGAGATATAACTAATTTATAAATTGATATCTAATTAGTTATCAAAGTTTTAGCTACCACTTATTTTAGATTTTAAACTTGATAGATGAAACTTTGGTAACTAACTAGATATCAATCTAGAAACTAGCTTATAAATTGGTATATAATTAGTAAATTTTAGCTATCAACTACTTTAAATGTTAAACTTGTTACCTAAAACTTTGGTAACTAATTAGATGTCAATCTAGAAATCATTTATTAATAACAAAAATTACTTTATATATCAATAATTTTTTTTATTATTTAATTTAGTCAATATAGTAAAAAGTTAGACTCTATTTAATGATTTTCTTATAATGTTTTAAGAGGCTGAATTAAACTTAAATTTGAATATTATGGTATCAAAAACATTCATAATCGATATTTAATTGAATCTATTGTGTCATTCGTTATTGAATCTATTGCTACATTCGATATTCTTGGTGTGAATACTTGATATTCTCACGCGAAGTGATATTTTAAAGATCTCACATCGATTATGACCAAATTATAATGTATAAATAAATACAAATATTAATTTAGTAAACTAGTTTAAAGAGATGTTGATAAACTTACATTTCATTAACATAATATTCTTTGTGTAAAATTTTATTCCTACCATACTAGTCTCATATATATTGGTGTGTGCCTTTTGTAGAAAATTGTGTGTATTAATAAATTGAGTAATTACTTTAGATAGATTAAAAAAGTTTAATGGGAAAATATTTGGTGTACAAAATTATTTCTAATAATTTCTATTTTAAAATTCTTTAAAAAATATTATATTATTACTTATATGAATATTTTATATTTTATTATATATGAATATTCTTTTAAGATGTTATAAATAATTTTTTAGTCTTATGAATATGTTCCTATGATATTATATATGAGTATATTTTATATTATATTACTACATATCAATATTTTTTTTCGGTCCACTTGCTCCACTTATCATATAACTGTTTTCTAAACCTGCTTTGTTATAGCACATTCACTTGTTCTGGCAACCAGACAAAGTTACTTACAATATATGCTTCAAGTCTCCAACTATAATAAGAGAGAGATGTGTGACATTAACGTAGTAGGCTTTTTTTGGCTACATGTTAAATGCACTAGCAATTTTTTTACACCCAATGAGTTATTGAATATGAGCATCAACCCAAGTGTTAATCCTACTTTATCTCATAATGATACCAACAATTTGACATTTTATATTATGAAGCATTTCAATTGGTAAGTAGTTTTCCGGTATTTTAAAATTTGCTTGTATTTTCAGGAATCATCTTATTAAAATTTCATGACATCTCATTGCCTTCCCATGAATATGTCTCTATTGCTGCTCAAAGAGAAACATGATACTAAACATGATACTAAAGAGAAACTGTTACATTGGAAGATGTGTAATTAGTATTGGGTTTACCTGTTATGGAGAGGTTGTCATTGGGATCACCGACAATGAAGTCAAACTTTGAAGTCAAAGACACTGACGATGACATTCCACCTCCGCCCCCTACTACCGTTACATTCGAACAACGACCACTATTACGAAGTGGATTTTAAGCCTAACTCAACCCCATAAAACCAGCTCATGAAGTTGAGGTTTACACCCACTTATATACAATGAAAGGCTCTAATCTCTAGTCGATGTGGGATCTCCAACACACCCCCCTCACGCCGAGACTGCCAACTCATGCGTGGGACTATATATTATGGGTGGTCCGATAGCGGCCCAATAGCGGGTAGCCTGATAAGCCCAACAAATACTCGCTAGGATAGGCTCGAAATGGCTTTGATACCATATTACAAAAGTGGACTTTAAGCCTAACTCAACCCCATAAAACCGGCTCATAGGATTAAGGTTTGCACCCACTTATATACAATGAAATGCTCTAATCTCTAGTCGATGTGGGATCTCCAACACACCCCCCTCACGCCGAGACTACTAACTCGTGCGTGGGACTATATATTATGGGTGGTCCGATAGTGACCCGATAGCGGGTGGCACGATAGGCTCAACAAATACTCGCTAGGATAGGCTCGAAAACATGCTCTGATACCATATTACGAAGTGGACTTTAAGCCTAACTCAACCCCATAAAACCGGCTCATAGGGTTGAGGTTTGCACCCACTTATATACAATGAAAGGCTCTAATCTCTAGTCGATGTGGGATCTCCAACACACCCCCTTCACGCCGAGACTGCCAACTCGTGCGTGTGACTATATATTATGGGTGGTCCGATAGCGGGTGGCACGATAGGCCCAACACAAACACTCGCTAGGATAGGCTTGAAATGGCTCTGATACCATATTACGAAGTGGACTTTAAGCCTAACTCAACCCCATAAAACCGGCTCATGAAGTTGAGGTTTACACCCACTTATATACAATGAAAGGCTCTAATCTCTAGTCGATGTGGGATCTCCAACACACCCCCCTCACGCCGAGACTGCCAACTCATGCGTGGGACTATATGTTATGGGTGGTCCGATAGCGGGTGGCCTGATAAGCCCAACAAATACTCGCTAGGATAGGCTCGAAATGGCTTTGATACCATATTACGAAGTGGACTTTAAGCCTAACTCAACCCCATAAAACCGGTTCATAGGGTTGAGGTTTGCACCCACTTATATACAATGAAAGACTTTAATCTCTAGTCGATGTGGGATCTCCAACAGCCACAAGGATGACTACGAAAAAGACCACCCCGTGGCACAACTTCTCATAGATGACAACTTTTCCTACATTTCTATTTTTTAATCATGTATAAATTGTACTTATTTATCATTTTATAAATATTGTTTAAAACTACCCCTTTTATTTATAATTGTATCAACTATAAACACTACTTCACAAACATAATTTCAATTTTTTTTAAATAACAACAATATTTTTAATTTTAACAAATATTTAAAAAGTACTAAATATTTTATATTTATTACGTAACCTATTTTTAATCCAACTTAATTTAACGTAACTTTGTTTTTTCTCAAAACAAAATTTAGTTTTAAATTTTTAATATTATTTATCTATAAAATACAAATTTTCACAACATTCACTAGTGTAAAAAGGCCCATTTACAACAATACATTCACAACGCTTCTACTATCAAACGTTGTCCATCAAAATGCGATGCCATTTTCGAAATTAAAGCGAGTATGAAATGACAGCTATGAGTTAAAGCGTCGTTTTAGACCAAAGCGTTTGGTCTACAAAGATGGTTATAACTAGTAGTCGTTATCTTAAAGCAAGCGCTTGCTCTAAGACATCGACTACCACTCATAGTCGCCTTTGTAAACCAAACATTTTTGTCTAAAACAACATATTTACCTCAGAATCGCCGTTTTACATTCATGCTGAGATTAGGGCACCATGTGTACTGAGATTAGGGAGGGTATAAAACGACGGCTTTATAACCGTTGTTTTAGACTGAATGCATCATAACGGCTAAATAGATGTCTTCTTTGCTCGAAGAGAATAGACTACACACTGAAAAACAACGGTCAGAAAGCCACTATTTTAAGGCTTAAATAATCGTCGTTGTTCACCTTTTATGTACCAGTGTTTCTTATTCACTTCATGTAATTTTAAACAATCTTTAAATTATTATTATTATATACATTTTTTAATTTTAAAAATATTAATTATTTAAAAATAATTTAACTGAACTTGTCAACCAAATTAACAACTTTAATTTAGATAAAATACACTGAAGTTATCAACCCAGTGATCAATTTCTTCACAATTTATTTAAATTGAAGTTGTAAATCTAGTTAACAACTTTAATTAAAAAAGACAGATTAATAAATTTAATTGAAGTTGGATACAACATTTGATAACTTTGACTCATAAATGTCCATTTTTGAATTTTTTTTTCCTACATTTGTCGGTTTGTGTAATATTCAAAGTGAATTGCGACAATTTGGTAAATTTTCCCAAGATAAGAAGAAAAGAGCTCTTAAAACCACAAAAAAATATGATCCGAGTTGTCCGAATAACGGTTACACCGATTAAATGTGTTGGCCACAATTCTCCCCTTGGCTCATTGCTAACTCCACAATATTCCAATTTGATAGTTGCCTTCGTTCATCTTCCTCCACTCTGCTTCTTCACCTTGCTGCTTCCCAATCATGTCAGACTCAACGGCAAACAAACATGTAGCAGTCTTTCCTTTCCCTTTCGGCACCCACGTTGTGCCTATCTTGAACCTTGTCCTCAAACTCTCTCAGGTCACTCCAAACTGTTTATTCTCATTCATCGGCACACACAAATCCAATGCATTGCATTTCCCAAAACCCCACAACCCCCATAACATCAAGCACTATAGCATAAATGATGGAATCCCTTACGAGGGTCACCCATTAGCCAACCACCCAATTGAAAAGGTCAATTTTTTTCTCAAAACTGGTCCTGAGAATTTGCGCAAGGGTATACAGATGGCTGAAGAAGACACGAAGAAAAAGGTCACATGCATAATTTCCGATGCTTTTGTACCCTGTTCTCTCGTTGTGGCTCAGACTCTCAATGTTCCTTGGATTGCATTTTGGCCACCCATGTCATGCACACTTTCTCTATATTTTTACATTGACGTGATACGCAAGAAGTTTGCAGACTGTGATGAAAATGCCAGCTTTGATTTACTCCCCGGGTTGCCCAAGATGCGTCTTCAAGATATACCGCATGATCTTCTTTTTGCAGGAGAAAAGAAGACAGTGTTTTCAAGGACGTTAGTTTCACTGGGTGAGGTGCTACCTCAAGCCAAGGCAGTTGTTATAAATTTCTTTGAGGAGTTAGATCCACCTTTGTTCATCAAAGACGTGAGATCCAAATTGCAGTCTATGCTGTATGTTGTTCCAGTTCGCTTCCCGATATTAACTGTGGCAGATCCCAGTGGATGCTTGTCATGGTTGGATTCGAATACTTCTAGGACAGTGGCATATGTTTCCTTTGGGACGGTGGTGACGCCACCTGCACATGAGATTGTGGCGGTGGCAGAGGCATTGGAAGAAAGTGGATTTCCATTTGTGTGGTCTCTGAAGGAAAATATAACGGGTCTTTTGCCAGATGGGTTTGTTCAGAGAACCATCACGCGTGGGAAAGTAGTGCCTTGGGTTCCACAAACCCAACTCTTAGCACATGATTCGGTAGGAGTTTTCGTGACTCATTGTGGATCTAACTCCGTGACTGAGAGTCTTTCCAGTGGGGTTCCTATGATCTGCAGGCCATTCTTTGGAGATCAAATGGTGGGTGCAAGAGTGATAGAGGATGTTTGGGGCATTGGCAAGATAATAGAAGGTAGGGTGTTCACCAAAAACGGATTGATTAGAAGCTTAAATCTGATTCTGGTGCAGAAAGAAGGGAAGAAGATTCGAGACAATGCTCTTAAGGTGAAGAACTCTGTGGAATCTGCATCTAAGCCTGAAGGGATATCAACAACCCATTTTAAGACTTTGGTTAAAGTAATTTCTAGCTCTTAAAAGCGTGGGAAAGTTGGTAGTACCCAGCTTCGTAACAATTTGAGTGGTTTAGTTTAAGTTGAGAGTATAGCACAATGCAACATTATTTATGTAATACAAGCTGTTTTTAGAGTTTGTTTATTATTATTAATTATTATCATGAATGGAGAAGTTTTCAAGTAAATGGATAGATTTTGTATAAAAATTACATCTTCCTACACGGTTCACCAGGCCTCCTCCTTCATACTGTTGTTTTCGAGAATGGAGCGATAAGAAAGTAATCTAACCTACATATTGTTGTTTTCGAGAATCGAGCTTATAAGAAATTTATGAGTAATAAATGTTATTAAATTTTTTTTTTATTTTACTATATCAAAAAGTAAAATTAGTTAAAGAAAAAGTGAAGGTTATCCTAAAAATCTTAAATAGTGTCCATTAAGTCTTTTTTATTAAAAAAATAAAAATAAAGTGTGAGTTATATGGACATAAACTAAAAAAAAAAATTGTGTGAGTCAAACGGTCACAACTGAAACTATAAATAATAAATAATAATAAAAATTTAAAATTATGTAGATTAAGCTCACGCAAACACACATATATATATATATATATATATATATATATATATATATATTTAAATATGTAATAAAATTATGAAGGTTAAGCCCACGCTTGTTTAAAAATTGTGTGGCCAATCTGTTGACTAAGCTCACGCTTCTTTGAATAAACAATATAAAATATAATTTTGTGTGGGCAACATGCGGGCTAAGCCCACACTTCTTTAAAAATTATGTGGCCAACATATAGGCTAAGCTCACGCTTCTTTAAATAAACAATATAAAATATAATTTTGTGTGGGGAGTATATAGGCTAGGCCTACGCAAAAAACACATCACTTATGTCCCACACACCCGCCACTATTTTTATGTCGAGCACATTAGCTTCCAAATTTTAATGATAACTACACTTTTGCGTCCATTTATTATAGCTAATGTCCCTTTTTGACCCATGCTAATAAACATATTTTTTTGTAGTGTTTTATTCAGTATGGACGATGTTCTTAATTGTATTAATATAGTCGAATAATTTATCTTACTTGATTAGGAGTTAACCTTGTACTTGATTATATGTTGCTTCAATGTTTCGTATATATTTTTGATTGTATAGGGCTTAAATGATGTTAGCTATATATAATACACTAGTTCCTAGATTCGAAATTTTTTTGGTTTGAGAGATTTAAGAATTTTGCCAAAAATCAATTCTCCTATAGGGTTTCCTTGGTTGAGATGGTTTTGTCTATTGTTCTACCAATATAGCTATTGTTGTATGATTCAATGGTGTTGAATTTTCTTTTTTATATTAGTCAGTTTTAACCATAAATTGACTCTAATGTTATGTTCTATTTTAATGTACTCTGTTGTAGTTGTGTCGAATCCAGATAACATATTATGGTAGTATTTGAGTAACATGTGATCCTTCACATAGAACTTTTCAATCATGTGACCGACCATCAACTGATAGTCACTATTGCTTTTAACGTGTCTTGCACCCATGTATCGGGATAATGTCAACCCTATGATGATTGCATAGTATTCAACCTTTGTTTGATGTTTTAAAATCAAAGTACTGATTATTCTAGGAGCAATCCTATAGGTCTTCAAGCATCACCCTAGTGTGATTTTCCTTCGTATTAAAGGATCAGTCTACATGAAAAATCCACTGGTCGTGTTGGGGTTTCTTGGTTTTTGGCCTTAACTCACTAGTGAAGTTTGCCAAACATTGTGATTTTATTGGTCCTCTCGATTCATACTTGAGCCCATATTCAAAAAGTTATGATAAGCAATTGATCATCTATCTGGCTAGGTCGATCTTGGAAAGAACCTTGTTTATCAGATAATTAATTCTTAAAATCATCTAGTGGTTTTGAAAGGAGGGCCTCATTCTCTAAGTTATAGTTATTAGAGCCAATATTGTTAGAATGGATGGCTTTAAACTAGAGGGGGGTGAATTGTTTAAAGAGAATTTTTGTAAACTTTTAAAACAAGAATGAATTTATCTCAGGAAACTATTGATAAGAAATTCAGTTTACCAAAAACAACAAACAAAATCAGCACAACCAGAAAAACAATCGGTTGTTTATACCAGTAAACAACAAACAAAACTGAATTTAAAGAGTTAGAGATAGAGAGATTGTACACAGATGTTTATACTGGTTCACTCCAAACCCAGAGCTACATCCAGTCTTCTCAGAAACCCTGAGGAAATCCACTAAGCAATCACACCTTGATCACTTACACAACAACCAAGAGAATGACCTTGAACACCTCAAGAAACACACCCTCCTTGGTCAACACACCTACACCAAGATTGTTGATCTTGATCCCCTCAAGAACACACAACCAATCTTAGCAAACACAAAAACGAAACTTGTTTCACAGAGTACAAGGATTACACTTGTTACAGAAGATAATCTGAAATCAATACAAGCAGAATCCTATTCCACAAACTTTGATCAATCACAAACTCTTAGCAATCTCAGCTCTTTGAAAAACTCAAAAACTCTTAGCAAAAACTTGTCAAAGATTAATTGTCAAATCTGTTTTTCTGAATTTATTCAAAGATGTAGTTTGTTATCAAATCTTAATAAACCCTTAAATTGCATTAAAAGATTGGTCAAAACATTTAATGACTGGAGCGTAAACAGTTAAATCATTTAATGCTCAGTCAAAGATAAAACAGTTTTTCTGTTATGGTCTCAAAACAAACAATCGGTTGTTTCCTCGAATCAATCGGTTGTTTTGGTTCTTAACAATTCAACCATTTTAAAAACAGTTTTCAATCTTTTTCTCAAAACATCTAAGTATAAACAATCGGTTGTTTCGACAAAACAATCAGTTGTTTTAACTTAGTTTGAAAAAATTTTACTTTCACAAAGATTGTGAATGCCTATGCTTTAGATTTAATCAAAGGGTGGATTACAATATTCAAACTACCCCAGAACTAAGCTAAACCAACACAGCAACACCAAGCATAGCAGAGGCTTCAACATCCTTCAAAGGGTTTGGATTCTTCAAAGCTTGAACACCACTTGGTTCAACAAATATTACTTTCTCGATCATTTGTTACCTTGTCTCGACCTCTTGAAGTGTTTAACTTGTGAAATAAATCAGTCTCTGCTCCTTGTCTATCTCTTACACTAACATCACACTAACTTATTCGACTAAGACTGATAAGTACACAACGATGGGGTAAGTCATAGAGGGTTTCTAGATTATTGGGAGAGGGTGAAAAATTTGTGGTCTCCAAGAATACCTTTTCACACTGTGGGATCTAATCAAACCTCAATGTTTTCTTCATGAGTTGGATTATTGATTTAGTGTTTTCAACTAATCTTTGCAAGAACCGAGACAAGGACGTTAGTCTACCCAACAATATTTGCACATCCACTACAAAAAAATATGTTTATTAGGATGAGTAAAAAAGGAACACTAGCTATAATAAACAGATGCAAAAGTGTAATTATTATTAAGATTTGGAAGCTAATATGCTTGACGTAAAAATAGTGGTAGGTGCGTGGAACACAAGTGGTGTGTTTTTTGCGTAGGCCTAGCCTACATGCTTCCCACACAAAATTATATTTTATATTATTTATTTTAAGAAACGTGGGCTTAGCCTACATGTTGCCCACACAAAATTATATTTTATATTGTTTATTAAAGAAGCATGGGCTTAGTCAACAAATTGTTCACACAAATTTTAAACAATAATTTTATTACATATTTAAATTTAATTATATATATATATATATATTATGTTTGTTTGGGCTTAACCTTCAAAATTTTAAATTTTGACCCACAAATTTTTTTTTTTTTTTTAAGTTTATGTCCATATAACTCACACTTATCCACACTTTATTTAAATTTTTTTTAATAATGAAGGCTTAATGGACACTATTTAACATTCACATCACCACCTTTATTTTTATTTTTTGCAGCTAATTTTGCTTTTTTGTGTAGTGATCCTTGAGACTCGTCGAACTCCACATTTCTATAATTGTTTAACATTTATTTGGGTTGACCTCGATCCCTCTATGAAGCATGAAGTCGAGGAATTTTACTCTGTCCACTCCACACACACATTTGTTTAAACTCAATCTCATATTATTTCTTGCATTTGTTTGGGTTGGCCTTGAAGACCTTGTCAAGATCATCCATGTGTTTCTCTTCTAACTCAGACTTAACCATTATATTGTCAGTGTATACCTTGACATTTCGAATGATAAGGCCTTTGAAGGCCTTATCCATCAACCTCTGATAGGTGGCACCAACAGTTTTTAGGTAAAAGGTATGACCTTGTAAAAATAGTTAGTATTGTCAATCATGAACGTTGTTTTCTCCTTGTTTCTTAGGTGCATGCGTATTTGTATCCTAAATACGCATTAAGGAAGTTGAGCATTTGTGTCTGGTCGGCCACCAACTAATTAATTTATGTTTAGCAAGGGGTAGGCATCTTTCGGGCATACCTTATTAAGGTTTGGGCAGTCAGTGCAAATTAGGTTGTGTATCGAGCTTCTTGGATGAACCCAATGTTGATAAACTTCCAGCCTCTTCCTTGGTTGCATTCCTCTTCTCATCTCCCAATTTTCTCTTCTTCTGTGACACCAGTCGTGTCTTTTATTAATAATGATTATATTTCAAGCAAAGTCGTATCACAAGCTAACAATTCTTGTGTAAAAGCTTTTTTTAACAAAAGTCGTGAAACCAAGATTCAATTTTTAGCTTCAACATCAACACTAAAGTTGTGCATGACTGTCACGAATTTTTCAAAGTTAAATTGTGTCCCAAGACACGACTTATCCATTCTCGTAACTAAAACATAAATCGTTCATTCTCATTTTATCCAAATAAAATTGCACCATTTTAGTACAATTATATTCACACATTCACATACCACTACATTGACATAATTTTACTTTGACATGATCAAAATTGTGTGATCCTAACACGACTTTTTTCACAATGAAATTGGGTTACATTGACACAATTTTCACAATCTTGTAATTTTTTCAAAATTGACCCATTTCAATAATAAACGGAGAAAAATATCCTTTTTCATATAAAAATCATGTTATTGCAATATTGTTAATACTTATCTTATTGTTTTAAATAAAAAAAATTATATACACCAAAAGTAAATCTAAAATAAGAGACACTACTTTGTTAGTTGGTTTTCAACACAAATTTCACAGTAAACTTAATTTTAAAGTAAAGATATGTAGGTAATAAATTGTTCAATAGAAAAGTGAAAATATTATTAAAAAAAAGCATTTTTGGTATCAATTTTTATATAATTATTACATAAAATTAAAATAACTTTTTAATGGAAGATACTTAAAAATTAAAACAATCTTAATTTATAATTTTTTTATTATCTTAATTAATATTTTATTATTAATGTTCCTACCGAAAATGAACTTGGAGGATGTTTCGATGAGAACTGAGTATTCCTCAGGGGACACGAGCTTTCCGTTGGTCTCCAACAAGAGGTGGAAGTCCACCTAAAAAAAAGACTTTATGATGCTTAAGTCAGTAGGAACACAAAGATGGTGATGATAATAAGTGCTTAACAATAACAGCGTTAAGGGTCTGAGATACAATAGATTGTACTTCGTGATTATAATTCATTGCTCAATAAATAATCGTTCATCAGTAAAAACTCGTTGAATAGACCGTTTTATTTATAATTGTCATTGATATCAATGAAAACGTGATTAAGGAATATACAAAGTCATCCGAGCTTCTTTAACATTCCCAAGCTTATGGGGGTAGGTACAATTAATATTAAATTAATGCTAATTAGTTATAAGGATTAAATAAAATGATATCAAATATAAAAAAAATTGAAAGACAAGGTAATATTTTCAGTTACTTCAAATAATTCTTGAACTTATACAAAAAAAAGTGTGGAATGTTAAGAGTTGGGAAATGTCATTACCAAAAACAAAAGCCGAAAAGCAACTGAAAAATCATATTATGCATTTTTTTAACTTGACTTACTGTCCTGACCAACACATGACTTATTCTCGAAGACTTCCACTCTTACTATTTCATCTTCTTTGCGCCAAACTCTGTCTTTTCTCTTTCTTCCTCTTTTTCTCTCTACTCAAACAACTCCACAACACCAATAATTGAATCCCACAACAGATGTCTTCTCTCTGGTTTCTTAAACTCATCGTCAAATGTCTTGATCATTGTGCATGGTATGCAATGCATGCTTTTTCTTTGTTGATTCATATTCCTTACTTCGATCAACACATGAAAAACTTAACTTAGATTCTTCATATTACTTCTCCAATGTTGTACATGGTCTCTGTATGTAAAGTAAAGTGCTTTTTTTTATCCCCTTGAACTCCATTTCAATGCTTCCTGATTAATGGTCTCTTCTTTTTTTCTGGTCTCTTTTATAGGCCTCTTCTTGCTTTGGGGTACCCTTTGTAAGTTTCTAAAGCGCCATTTATTTAATTATGATTTTTCTTCACTGGGTGTATGGCGTGTTAACAAAGGCTGTCACTTTTGCATTGGCCACTGCTTTTGATGTTGGGATTATGCTCTTTTTTTTTTTTTTTTACAGATGTGCTTCTGTACATGCAATTGAGACCGATTCCAACAAAGAAACTAAGGATTTGATATCATATTGGATACTCCTCTCGCTACTATATCTATTTGAGTATGCTTTTTTTAGGCTTCTTCAATGGTAAGAGCATTTTTTCCCAGTGAAGGAATCAAGTTTGTTTTTTTTTTTTTTGTCTGGGATTGAAAATCTGATTGACTCTAAGATCAATGTGTGAGGATCAAACTCTGCCCTTCCCATGTGTCACTGGGGTTTCTGATTTTAAATTTAGAGATAGGGCATGAAAATCCTTCTAGGAGTCTCTGTTTTTTTATTTTTCTTTCTTCAATGTGTTCTAATGATATTCACAAATTGATATCCAAAGATTAATTAGGAATAGAGATTACAAACTTGAGTTTTGCTCTTCCAACAAAGCCTTTTCCTTCATGAGAAATGAGTGTTTTTTCATAAACCATGTCTAGTTTACTATGTGACTACTAGACCCTTGATTCAGCAAATAGAAAGCAATTTGAGATCTAAGTTGGTTGATCCTCAAGTGTAATTTACTAAAACACAAATTTCTCTTCATTGCAATTAGCCATAACATAGCCAAGAAATCTGCAAAATGATATGGTTACAGAGAATATGCATGCTTAATTCAAGGTTTCTTTGTAAGAAAAATGAACTGTATTGTAATGGTTGATAAACTAGCTTATTATATTTCTTTCTTCAATGTGTTCTACTGATATTCACAAATTGATATCCAAAGATTAATTAGGAATAGAGATTACAAACTTGAGTTTTGCTCTTCCAACAAAGCCTTTTCCTTCATGAGAAATGAGTGTTTTTTCATAAACCATGTCTAGTTTACTATGTGACTACTAGAACCTTGATTCAGCAAATAGAAAGCAATTTGAGATCTAAGTTGGTTGATCCTCAAGTGTAATTTACTAAAACACAAATTTCTCTTCATTGCAATTAGCCATAACATAGCCAAGAAATCTGCAAAATGATATGGTTACAGAGAATATGCATGCTTAATTCAAGGTTTCTTTGTAAGAAAAATGAACTGTATTGTAATGGTTGATAAACTAGCTTATTATATTTCTTTCTTCAATGTGTTCTACTGATATTCACAAATTGATATCCAAAGATTAATTAGGAATAGAGATTACAAACTTGAGTTTTGCTCTTCCAACAAAGCCTTTTCCTTCATGAGAAATGAGTGTTTTTTCATAAACCATGTCTAGTTTACTATGTGACTACTAGAACCTTGATTCAGCAAATAGAAAGCAATTTGAGATCTAAGTTGGTTGATCCTCAAGTGTAATTTACTAAAACACAAATTTCTCTTCATTGCAATTAGCCATAACATAGCCAAGAAATCTGCAAAATGATATGGTTACAGAGAATATGCATGCTTAATTCAAGGTTTCTTTGTAAGAAAAATGAACTGTATTGTAATGGTTGATAAACTAGCTTATTATATTTCTTTCTTCAATGTGTTCTACTGATATTCACAAATTGATATCCAAAGATTAATTAGGAATAGAGATTACAAACTTGAGTTTTGCTCTTCCAACAAAGCCTTTTCCTTCATGAGAAATGAGTGTTTTTTCATAAACCATGTCTAGTTTACTATGTGACTACTAGAACCTTGATTCAGCAAATAGAAAGCAATTTGAGATCTAAGTTGGTTGATCCTCAAGTGTAATTTACTAAAACACAAATTTCTCTTCATTGCAATTAGCCATAACATAGCCAAGAAATCTGCAAAATGATATGGTTACAGAGAATATGCATGCTTAATTCAAGGTTTCTTTGTAAGAAAAATGAACTGTATTGTAATGGTTGATAAACTAGCTTATTATATTTCTTTCTTCAATGTGTTCTACTGATATTCACAAATTGATATCCAAAGATTAATTAGGAATAGAGATTACAAACTTGAGTTTTGCTCTTCCAACAAAGCCTTTTCCTTCATGAGAAATGAGTGTTTTTTCATAAACCATGTCTAGTTTACTATGTGACTACTAGAACCTTGATTCAGCAAATAGAAAGCAATTTGAGATCTAAGTTGGTTGATCCTCAAGTGTAATTTACTAAAACACAAATTTCTCTTCATTGCAATTAGCCATAACATAGCCAAGAAATCTGCAAAATGATATGGTTACAGAGAATATGCATGCTTAATTCAAGGTTTCTTTGTAAGAAAAATGAACTGTATTGTAATGGTTGATAAACTAGCTTATTATATTTCTTTCTTCAATGTGTTCTACTGATATTCACAAATTGATATCCAAAGATTAATTAGGAATAGAGATTACAAACTTGAGTTTTGCTCTTCCAACAAAGCCTTTTCCTTCATGAGAAATGAGTGTTTTTTCATAAACCATGTCTAGTTTACTATGTGACTACTAGAACCTTGATTCAGCAAATAGAAAGCAATTTGAGATCTAAGTTGGTTGATCCTCAAGTGTAATTTACTAAAACACAAATTTCTCTTCATTGCAATTAGCCATAACATAGCCAAGAAATCTGCAAAATGATATGGTTACAGAGAATATGCATGCTTAATTCAAGGTTTCTTTGTAAGAAAAATGAACTGTATTGTAATGGTTGATAAACTAGCTTATTATATTTCTTTCTTCAATGTGTTCTACTGATATTCACAAATTGATATCCAAAGATTAATTAGGAATAGAGATTACAAACTTGAGTTTTGCTCTTCCAACAAAGCCTTTTCCTTCATGAGAAATGAGTGTTTTTTCATAAACCATGTCTAGTTTACTATGTGACTACTAGAACCTTGATTCAGCAAATAGAAAGCAATTTGAGATCTAAGTTGGTTGATCCTCAAGTGTAATTTACTAAAACACAAATTTCTCTTCATTGCAATTAGCCATAACATAGCCAAGAAATCTGCAAAATGATATGGTTACAGAGAATATGCATGCTTAATTCAAGGTTTCTTTGTAAGAAAAATGAACTGTATTGTAATGGTTGATAAACTAGCTTATTTTATAACACATGCAATTCATTCTATCAATATGTTTAGCTTGTTTTGAATATCAAGAGTCCATGTGAAACCTACTATTTTTGTTTCATAACAAATCCCGAATCCTCTTTGATTAAAAATATTTTCATTTTCTGATGTTGGTATTTTTATTATTCAGTCATCTAGTGTTTATTTTCACTTCCGTAATATATCTAGTTAATTTGTCTTCTGAATTTTGTTGGAACTCAGTAAAGTACTAGAAATAAAATTATGCATGATGTAGATATAATTATTTCAAGTTAATGTGATTATTATTATTAATTGAAGTTAGTTGCAGCAAATGGATTCTCTTTTCAGCTTAATGTGATTATTAATTTTAACTTGTTTTAACTTTTCATTCCCATGTTTTAACATCAGGTTCCAGTTCTGGCCTTACACTAAGCTAATGATCATCCTCTGGCTCATCCTACCGGACTTTGAACGAGCTTCTTATGCCTACAATAATATTATTCGCAAATGCTTCTCAAATCCACAAGCAGCCATACGTAGTTTAAATAACTGGAGGAAGTTTTTTGTCAAGAAAGATAACTTTTTACTGCATGCAGAGAAATATGTAGAAGAGAATGGAGCAGAAGCCTTAATGAAACTCATTGCTAGCAAGGTAAACATCTATATTGCTGTATGTTTGTGTACCAATAAAAGATGTCTTCTATAGTCAATTGAGAAATTGGGCTAATTCTCCTTTTCTTCTATTGAAGAACACGACTTGCAAACCTGTCGCAGAAGCAACAAATGCAAGTAGAGTTACTGACCATGAAGAAATGCAAAAGGTGAAGTTTTTATGTTGCTGGTGCAGTTATGAAATTAATGTGATTCTTGTTACAAGCTCTTCTATGAGTCATTTCAACCCATCCAAGTCTACTTGTGAGAGTTCTTATTGAAATAGCATCTTGTGTAGACAAATGAGAAAAATCACCAAACAGAGCGCAAAGCCACCAAAGTTTTGGAGGTGATCGAAAAAAATGAAATTCCTACAGGCAATCAAGTAAGGTTTCATATCATATACTCAAAATATAAATTTCTCATGGGAAGTTAAAATTTTAGAGTTGTGCATGCTAAGAAGTCATTTATGAAAGGTTTTGGCAATACATTTTAATAACGTGGATATAATATGATCATCGTGATAACTATAGTAATTTATAAATTATTTTAAATGTATGTAAATGTATTCTTCTAATCATATTAGGTGGGTTTACAATAAGTACTTCACCTCTATATGCTAATCTTGAACATTGCAGGATATTCCTGTGGTGCCTAAAGTTGTGCAAAGTCAGAATGCTTCACCAACAATGTTGGAAACTAAAGGAGTAGTGATGAAAGATAAGGCTGATGGAGAGCTTCCTCAGATTTCTATACATAAGGAAGTTCAGAAGGAGTGGACTTGCGCTTTATGCCAGGTGACAACAACGAGCGAGAAAACCTTGAATGAACACCTGAAAGGGAGCAAACACAGGGCTAAGGAGAATGATATGAAGGCAAAGTTTCAACCTGTTTCACAGAAGCTGAAAAGTGATCATTCCAAAGAGGAAATGAAACAGAAGAACATCAACCATGAGCTAAATTCCAAGACCAAGAATGGAGAGAAACTGCAAAAGAAACCTGCTGGGACGAATAATTCGAAAATAAGATGTGAAGTCTGTAATGTGAAATGCTCTAGCGAGATGGCCTTGGCCTCTCACAGATATGGGAAGAAGCATTTGGCTAAAATTGCAAGTTTAAATCTGAAGTGTGTGAATAACAGGTAAACAAGTTTCTTTAGTTGATGCAACAAACGTTGAAAGTCACATTGCTTGAACTTTGAAACTGCATAGTTGGTGTTGTGTCATTCTGGTTATTATTCCACCTAGTTGGAGACTTGGTTTTAGAATTTCGTTTTCCCAACTTCAGAGCATCGTTGGCCACGAACTCCACTTCCGCACATACTTCTAGCTATTCTTCTTTGTACTTGATGTTCAACATTTTATCTACTCAACAACAACATTTAAGCTTCTGTTGAAAAATGATACATTGAAAATCACAAGTGTTATTTTGAAAATGTGGAGTAACGGTTTCCATCTTTGCATTCAACTAAGCTCATATTGTCTTAAAATTAATTTTCCATCAGTATTAGAAATGTATGAATAATTCCGAAGATAGATATATAGGTTAGAAGTTATGGAATAAGCAATTGGGATAATCTAGAAAGATATAGATAGTCTTATATTTTATTTAGTTTAATACAGATTAAGTGTGGTAAAACAGTTAGTCTCACTTGTTTTGACTTCACCTGATTCTTAGTTGATTCTTTAAGAGTGTGCTTATACAGCAATGTCTTCTATTTATAATTTTGTTATTTTTTATTTAGTATATATGATAAAAATACACTTAATCAAGTAAATATTTCAGGGAAAATCATCAAATAGAAATTAATTTTGAAAAAAAAAAAACTAATTACTATAGTAATTAGTAAATTTATCTAATTAGCTTTTGTTACATTATTGTAAACGCATTCTAATTTTAAAGAAAGGTCCATTTATCTCGTTTCTGGCGTTGGTGTTGACTTTTAATACATATTAGCTAATTCAAAAATCTATTTCTGGTTTACCTATCTATAACGTTTTACCAGATTAATCTAGAATACAATTCCAAAATGAGTTTGTCCAAAATTGCTATTAAATAATGGTTGATGATCTTTTAGTGATTATTAACTACCTACCTCATTGTGAAGGAGAAAGTAGGGGTGCATTTTCAGGACTTGTTTGAAAATTTCTAAACTTCGATAACTAATAAGTCAAAGTACAAGATTTAAACTAATATTTATTTTTATTTAAACCATTAAATCTCCATTTAATTAATTCCTTATACATGCAATATTTTCTAGGCTTCAATCCCTCTTTTAGTTCCTCAAGAATATTATAGTGTAATAAGTTTCTCTAATTTTTAAATTATTCATTGTTAATTCTTCTATTTGCTATTCAATTATGTTCCTTGATTAACATCATTACATATAAGTAGTATTAAAGGATTCAGCTCCAAATAAACCTTCACTTAATAAAATATGCAAAAGAAAAGAAACATATCAGAAAAGACAAAGGACAAAGCATAACAGTGCCATTTTATTGAAGAAAACAAATGTTTCAGAAACATTATATTGCACACTCTGGCTAATCATAATCAACATTATTTTTGGGAGGTTGGCATTGCCATGTTAATCTTGCTACCACCAGTTGAATCCTTCCATTGCTGTGTTATTGTCTTGATCTGAGTATAGAAGTTAACCCCTGCCTTGCCTGTAATTCAAGCATGGCAAATTCAAAACAAAAACTATTTGCCTAAACAAATTGTAAGTCCAAAACATTCTACTTAATAAATAACTTGGGAGAAATCATTATTATACCATAGAAGTTGAGATCACCGGCAAACGATGCCTTGTTGCCAGTGAATGAGAAGAAGGGCAAAGGAACTGGGATGGGAACATTAATGCCAACCTGGTTCAAATGCAGTAACAAGTCATTATCAATGAATAACACTGTCAAAATATATTTCTTTATTTACTATATAACCGACAAACAGTTGCTCCAACAAATACTCAACTTGGAAACCTTGAGCAAGATCTTACAAGATATCAAGTAGATGGAAAAAACGTAATTGATACTAAGCTTTAATATGAGCAAGAGAATTAGAAAGAAAGAGTTACTGAATGTGTTGTAATTTGTCAATACTCCTCATTTATTAAGGCAAAGTTAAACATCTCGCTTAGGTAACATTACCTGGCCTGCCTCTATCTCAGTCTGAAATTT